>NC_141557.1:50901000-52181500 GCF_036417535.1 Chlamydotis macqueenii
CTTAGAACAAATTTTCAGATCTGAGTGTAGGAAAATATTGGTTTAAATGCTTTCCCTGCAGCTTTGAATGACACTGAGATGGAGAGAGAGTCTGAAATAGATGCATTACTTGAACTGCAAGCAGTAACTGATAAGGAAACTGGGGCAGAGGGAATGACTCAGTTGGCTGTGCTGCAGTAGGAAATCCACATGGGGCTTTGGAAATGTTCATCCGTGCCAGTGATAATGCACGAACTGCAGAGATGATTATGACAGGCAGAGAAATTCAGAGAGAAGTAATGAAAAATAACCAATGCAATGAACCAGTGGGAACTTCAGAGTCAAAGGGCACAAAGGACAACATTTTGAAAATAAAAGGAAGAAAAGGGACTGAGAGGATCTTTGATCTAAAGGCTTCTTCCTGCGGGTTTTATCTCTCCAGACAGAAAAATACAAGGCATATGTCAGTCCCTTAAGAACTGAACAACACGTCAAAGAGGAGAGAGAGAGAGGGAGAGAAGGCCTTCCAAGAGAACATTTAATCATCATAAAAATGCATGCATGTATGTGACAAAGAGAAAAAAGTATCTTAAAAATAAATATGTAGAAGAAAGCTTAACAAATAGTAAAAAAAAAAAAAGAAGTAGTAATGTGTGCAGTGACTTGGACAGAATAGGATAGATAAATATACACTGCCAGCTGATCTCCTTTCATAAGATGATTATTCCATATTTCAAGGGAGTTTTTCAACCAAGTGGTCTCTAATCCTGACAGATGACATATCGATGCTTACATGTCCTGTTTTGGGGCTTCATGCAAGTATTTTCCATTCTCTTCTCTTTTTGAGGGCTTTTTTCAATGTATTCGCTGTGCACATAAACAGGTCTTTAGGGACCCATTATAGAAGGCAGTGTTGAGAATAACCCCATCCTCGCATCTCATTTTGCACTTCTAGTGGCAATCACATGAAAGTGTCCCCTTTGGGGAAAGGGTGACTCTTAAATTGCATTTAAGCCTTTATTCAGAAAATCAGAAACCCTAACTCAGTTCCATTGCAGCTCTATCAGGGGCAGCAAAGGTGGAGACTGAAACCTCCCTGGTCCCCTAGCTTATTTGTCACCACCACTCAAACCACTGTACATTAGGTGTCAGAAACTAATATGGAAGTACAAGAAATGGAGGAATGTCATGGGTCCTTCAAACCCCAGCAACCACACAACTCCTCTTGGGATCCGCCGTGGGATCTGTATTTCGACACGAGCTATGTACATGCCCTGCCACAGTCTGCTCTGCCTTCATGGAAATTCAGGTTAGGTTCTGCTCAGCTTCGCCTGCTTTGCCTAAGGTTTTTGGCAGCCACGCACGTGTGCAAGTTTCAGCTCTGCCTAGACCGGGAGAGGCTTGAGAGTGCAGCTGGAGAGCTTGAGTTGGGAGTTACCAAGCAGGGAATGTTGTGGTCCATTAGCCCCTGCAGCCCTCTCTGGTGATCCCAACCACAGCCCTCTCTTGCGTAGTGTGTCCCCCACACATCACACTTGCTACTGACCTGCGTGTGGGAATACAGTAGCTGGCATTTAGCTCTGTGGACCCTCACATGCGGTGCAACTCCCCAAGAAACATAAGCTGGAAGGATGTAATAATCATCTCTTGCACTAAGGGTGAGACTAGCAAGCTTCTCAGTGTGTCCTGGCATCCTGAGAGCAAATGGCAGAGAGCTGCAGGACTTTCCTTCAGAGTAGCTTTTACCAAAACCCTACAGATAATGTAATGTACATTCCTCCTCCTTTGTGTGCTGAATGGGAGGAGCTGCAGGTCCTCCCCATTTCCTTTGTAGGAAGCAGCAGTCTGTGTGGGGAGGTGTATACGTGCATTTTTTAATTTATGTATTTATTATCACTAGTCCAAATTCAGCCTTGAAAAAAATTCAATTGACCCTCCATCTTCTGTCTAACAGTGTGCTAGACAGTGTGACCTGTGTGTCTGCAGAGCTGGGTCACTGCCAGAGCACAGAGGGTTGCCCATCTGCAGGAGGTGGTGTCCTCACCACAGCTCTGGCTCTACACAGTCCTCACCCCCTCTTCAGAGGTGACACAGGAAGACCTGGAGAGAGACAAAATGTTGATCACATTCTCAATTCTGTTCAAATGTGTAATGTTGCAGTTTGTATGATTTGTAATGCGGTTTCCAGGAGCATCTCCGTGAAGTTCATCCCTGCAGCCCACTTGGTTCTAGTGGTTCCTCCAAGGCAAGTGTTGGGACCCTGGGGCACCCGTGGGCCATAACAGCCCTAACCAGCCCCACCCGGGACCCCCACCCAGGCACCTTGCCCAGGGACCACTTTGCAGCTCAGCCCTGAGCACCTTGTCCCCACCTGACCTATGCTCCCCTGCCTCCTGGCTGGACTGAGTGCAAGCCCAGGCTACGAACACATCGAAAAAACAAGGAGGCTGGGAAGTCAGAGATGCTTGCAAGCTGTAGGGTGTTCCTACCAGACCTTTTTGGAGAGGGGACATCCTAGGTATCACCCCTGTGCCTTGGTGCTCCGCAGAGGGCAGAGCTCTGGTCTCCTATCACTCCTGCTGCCGCACTCTTTAGAGGCAGCATCTCCTCAGCCACCCTCGTACCAGGTCTGCTTCTCTGGCTTAGATGTTGTACACAAGCCTAATGGAAGCATTTATGATAAAATCCCTTTGTTTGGGACACATCTGATGTGGTTTTTACCTCCTATTGTCATCATTCATGTACTTATTAAGATAAACAGACAAAGTCATATGTCTCTTCACTGCTGTACCAAGACGGCTGGAGGTCTTAGTGTCATAGAGACTTGGAAGTAATATAAAATCTACTTGGCAAAAGGCAGGGCTTGCTATCGGATTTGAGTGGGAAGGAGAAAGATGTAACACCGGGAAGGAGGGGCGGGGGAACCTTCCCAGCTGGCCTCTAAATTTATGCCTGCAAATCCTTCATTTGTCTGACCAGACTGCATATTTTAAAAGCTTTGAGGTTTTTCTTTGATTGGTTTAAGAGCTCGGCTAATGCGTAAGGTATAGTGAAAACCAGCTCTGCGTTACACACAATTCTGGGTTATCTCACCACTCTTTCCACATCCTTAAATAAAGGAAAATAATACAGCTGATTATGGGCTAGAGCTGTATGCTTTGCAGGTTTACATGCCTGGGAGCAGCTTAGGATCCATCTATATACAATATAAGTGCTGTTGTTTAGGTTTGTATTTTGTTATAGATATAAACTGGAAACCATTCCAAAGACCTCTCTGCTAGGAAGATTTTTCTTGCCTATTATTAGCACTCTGCTTTTGCAGCAAGAGCTCATAAGCCAATACGCAGAGTTTTAGAGGACTTCAAAGTGTCATTGAGAACCAAGTGATATGTGTGTTAAAAAGGGTTTAATGGAGCTGCAGTCACTGTAGCACAGTGTCTTTTTATAGCAAGTTTTTAAAGCGTTAAGAAAAACATCCTGCAGATTTCAGTAGGATTGGAATATGGATAAGGTACTTTGCACTATGATTTTTGTTTATCTGCTATTAAAAAAAAAAGAAAACTCGCATTTCTAACTGTAGGGAGAAAGATAAGCAGGAAGAAGTCTGCAAAACTGAGGCAGCAGCTATTACATCTATTTTGAGTTTATGCTTTTTTTTCTTTTTAGAAGAAAAATATATATTTGGAAATTCATATTGAAGCTTTTAACAGTCTTTCTTTTTTTTAAGATTATAATCTGAATTATAATATCACTATCACAAGGCAAATTCTACTTATCAAAGTTGAGGCAAAGTTTCTGGGACTGTCTGAAAATGTCACGGGTCAGGCTTCCACAGAAAAGAAGTGGTTTGCAAAAAACCACATTAAATACTAAAGCTGACCTAATCCCTGTGCAGTCATGTTGATCTGCAGGAATGTCTGAAGATTTGGCAGGGAATCATTGATTTGAACATATTCTCTATTTTTCCTTTTACAACATCATTTACGAGTCTCCTTTAATTACTCCCGAGAAGCGCGTGGATGCCAAAATGTGACGGGCTCCTCATTGCCCTTTAGTAACCCCTGAGGACAGCCTGCCCACTTCTGAAAGAGCGGGGCAAGAAGTGGGAAGGAAAGATGAGCACCCGTGGCCTGCTGTGGGGGTAAGAGACTTGCCCTGGGTTATACAAAAAGGTAGAGGCAGAGGTGGGATGTAGCTTTGGCTCTCCCACAGGTGCCTCAGCCTGATATTGTATCCTTATAGCCATCCATGCATTCACAGTGTCTGGGATTTAGCTGTTTGGGCTTGTTCCACCTCTGAAGTGACGTCATTTAAACGTCTTACTCCCTGCTTTTGCTTCAGGCTGGGGAACAACACGTTTCTGCTTTATCTAGGAGCATAAAAAACCAAAAAAGAAGCAGGGAAACCTTTAGCCAACATGACCACAAAAGCAGGAAAGGATTAGAATTTTTCAAGCCTCGCAGGCAGCTGGGAGCTGCAAGGGAATGTGCTCAAAGCTGATGAGAACAGGGGTTCAGCTCCCGCTGCTGCCCTTACGCTGGCAGCTGCCTCCCGTCCCCCTGCCTTGACCCCGGCAGAACTGAAGTCCTGACAAAACCCCGGCGTGGGGGCCCCACCCCTCCCACCCCCCACGATTCCAGCCCGAGTGGCCTCTTTCTTTTATTTTTCACACCCAGTCTTCCCGAACGGAAACCCTGGTCAAAAATCTTACAGAAGCAGCCAGAGATATATATTTTTTTCTTCTCTGTGGAGGAGGGCAGAGGAGTGATGGCAAGGCAAGGGGGGGGAGGGAAGGGTTTGTGGGGTTGGTTTTTTCTTTTTCTTTTTGCAACACTAGTTGTTCAGGGGAGTGTCTTGCGTTATTAATGCTGAGTGGCTCCGGCAGCTACTGTGGTTTAAGGTCGTTAGTCATCCGCTGCTACCGCAGGAGACACGGGAGCCCTGAGCCAGAGCTGTTCATGCAACTCTCTTGGTCCTTCCAGGCCAGCAGGTTGGGAAGAGAAGCAAAAGGGGTAGCGGGGGCGCGAGGGGGTGTGGAGAGCAGCCCGGGGCTGTGGCGGAATCTTCCCACTCCGGTCGCGGGGTGCCCACGTTTATGGGACTGGCTGGGTTGTGGTGGGTGGGTGCACAGCTGCCCCGAATGACCTGAGAGGGGCTAAGGGGTGCGTGAAGGGCAGGGGCCAGGACACCACCTGCCATGTGCGAGCGTGGGATCCTCCGTGCATCTCGTGAAGGTGCAGATGTTTGTCCCTGCCTGGGAAGCAGCCCTTGCGTTACACATAGCTACACAGGAGCACGAGCCTCTTTGCTCTTTGAGCGGCTAATGAGACAAGCATGCAGGATGCTCCCCAGGCATTAAGGGAATGCAGGTCCACGTGCGCCCTTCCCACCTGATTTCTTCCTTTTTTCCGTTCCTTAGGATGAGGGGGTCTAGGCAAACATTCCTTAAGTTATTCTGCATCCTCTGGCTCATACTTCTGCTGATGGCTGCCTCTTCCTCCCCTCTCCCTGATGGAAACCACTCACCACCCTCTGAGCTCCCTTTCGGGCTGTACAAAGGACACACCTGCGTTGGTAGGTATTCAGGTTTTGTTTGCCTGCTGGACTAGTTCATTTGTTACTCCACCGGTGAGCTGAGAATTGCTATGCACACCATAAATCACTCCTTTATCTGTTTCAACAGCTATACTGCAAAATACTCACAGTCTTTGGTGAAATAATCACTGAAGATTTTGCAAGGCCAGCATGGGGCCTGGAGTTATTTTATGATTTTGTTTTTGAGCAGCTGCTTCCCAAAGTTCATGT
Source organism: Chlamydotis macqueenii (assembly GCF_036417535.1). Classification (NCBI taxonomy): domain Eukaryota; kingdom Metazoa; phylum Chordata; class Aves; order Otidiformes; family Otididae; genus Chlamydotis; species Chlamydotis macqueenii. The sequence continues at coordinate 50,906,785 of NC_141557.1, forward strand.
TTTTGTTCAGCAGGGAATGGCATCTAGAAAGCTACCTTTAACATTTGTGAGTCTGGGACCTGGAAACAAGGTGTTACGAGGTCCTAGTATTTGTTAGGATTCATGATGTGTTTTGCTTTACTGCAGGAAACCACGGTTTCCTCAGACTCATGCAGGCTCTCCTCATTGATTTAATTGCCTGGAAAACTCTTAAGAATAGTTGGTCCATCCTTGGGCCAGAGAGCTTTGTGGTCTGGATGGTCATCTCTGGATAGCCGAGTTGCAAGGACTGTTTTGTCTCATTTCCTTTCCTTTTTGCGAGCACGCGTCTGCATCTCCAGTACTAAAGTGGGATGAGTGAGTTTTGGCAATCCTCTCTCGTGTGACTGCGGTGATCTCCACAGCAGCTATAGCTGAGGGTATCCTGTAGCCTCAGCTGCCTAAGTGGTTCCCAAGGCAAAACCAGTAGCACCAAAGTCAAGGTGAACTGTGGGTATCTCTGCACCAGAAATGCCCTTGGCCTGAGACTCTGTATACCTAGAGAGAGATGGTAGCTTGTATTTCTCATGTTAGCAGATGTTAAATGATGGATATGTCTTATGCATTATGATCAAAAGTTTTATTTTATCTTCTTTTAGCTTTTCAGGGCACTTTTGTGCTGTAAACATAAACCCCGTCACAGTTCTCCATCCTTCAGAAGGAAATATTTCCTTTCAGCCCAAAATTATTTTCACTGTGGCTCAAGGAATACAGTTAGAAATAATAATCCAAAGCTTGTTAAAAACAGTTTTTTGCCTCACTTCTGAGCCATCTACAGTGACTCTGCAGATTTCGGTGCTGGCAAGGCAGAGCGAACCGAAAGTGGAAAAAAGTCGGGGCAGGGAGCCTTGCGCAGCCCCTGTCAGGGCTCAGCCACCAGTCAGAAAATGAGAGCAAGTGGTGAAAAGGAGAAATGGCTGTCGGGGAACGACCTTGTTTGGGCCAGCAGCCACACAAGCAGTGACTGAGCAGCTGCCAGAGCGAAAGGGAAGTGGTAGTTTTTAATGGCGAGGTCTTTAGGCAGCCATGGTTTTGATGGCAGAGGAAAGGCGGTAAGGCGGTGAGCGTGCTAATCTGTAGATATTTACACTGGTGTTTTTAAATGTCAGATGTGCGCGTTGTCTGCCCTTTTTATCCCATCGACCCAGCAAGGCTCTAAATTCCTAAAGTGACTGCGCATTGCACTGAAGTTGCCTTGCACAAGATAAATTGTGCTTTTTCTTCCTCCCAAAGGGAGGAAAGCTGCATCAGCCCCATGGCTGGGACCACCAAGCATCAGCATGTTCATTCAGAGGGGAGACACCAAAACACCTGCCTCCCACACCAATTGCTCTCTCTGAGGCATCCCTTCAGCTAAAAGCATCCACATGAGCTCGACTCAGGACCAAAACAGACTGTCCACACCTCTGTAAACCACAAGCTAAAAATGAAGTGTGCAGAGCGTTAAACCTGGCCGGGCCGGGCCTGGCAGGGAGGACTGGTGACTGCACGCAGGCAGGCCTGCTAGCCCAGATGGCCGCCTCTGGGGTTTCACTGGTGAGCTGCTCTCTCCACTAACTCTTGAAAACACTGACAAGCCATCTGTGTCTCTTCGCTTTCACAAGTGGGAAAGGGAAAGCAGAGAGGAGCTGATGATCGCACTTGTCGTGGCGTGGATTGGGGTAACGTCCATTCTTGCAGCCAATTCAGTGACCTCTGCCCTCTTAGGAGCAGAAATTAAGCTGAGATCTGCTTCATCTGTAGGAGGAAGATTGTGATTTCCTCTCAGCAGCTTGACCCCAGGCCCTGCTAGCTCTGTTTGCCATCTGGGAAGGCACTGGGAGAGAGGCATGAGAAATTCCTCTGTGTCTTCCTGGCCTTATAGATCAAGGCAGGATTTTTAATGGGAGAAATGCCGGCTGCCAAAAGTATAGGAGATTTTTCTTGAAGAAATGGATGTTTTCATGCAAGTTAAATGTGTGGTCAGGTGTCTAATCTTTCAAAGTTATTTGCCTCTCTTTTCTGAGGGAAATGAGGTGGCTGCACATTGAACAGTCATTTCTGATCGCTCCTGTGTGTGCACCACCCGGATGATAGAGATTGCTATGTTAGCAGCCAAAGCCGGCTAGAAAATGGATGCTATTTCAGTAACAAAGCCAAGAAAATATTTTCCATTAAGCCTCTCCACTGAAAGCCTGCTAGCAGTGCTCCCTGGGTAGGCGCCATTTCCCCCAGTATATTCTGATCGTACTGGGAAAGTGGCTCAATCCTTCAAGGGACTCGTCTGCTCTTAGCACATCCTGGGAAATGCATTTTGGGTGGGCATCTATATCCCATATGCAACAGGGCTGGAGGAGAGGAGAACATGCATTCTGTGAGGGGCCACAGCAGGCTGAATGATTCAGAAAACTCATAGGGGGATATTGGCCAAAACATTTCTACTTTCAGATTGTTACTTGTCTGAAAAAAAGAAGGTGACTTTTTTTACTGCAGACTTAATTGTGTTAGAAAACATTTAGACAAAAGTTTTAATCAGCTTCAGTAACTATAGAAAAAAATCACATCATTTTTTTTTGCATTTTCTTGAAAAATGTGGCTGCTTCATTCAGAGAAAGTCTTTTCATAATTGACTTGGTATAAAAATAAAGCATCGGGAAAATGTTCCCACCTAAAAAAGAATGCAATACTGCTGCCTTTTAGAATTATGGAAAAGAGGGGGAAAGGACCTGGTGATAATCCTCCCAGCCACAAGATCAGATGGAATATACCTGAGCAGTTCCTAACCATCCCCAACCTGCTCTTAAATAGATACATGGTCTTCCGTTGGCCCTATCACTAAAACAATTTTCCCAATGTCTTACAGTCTCTTTTCTTCATCAGTGTTTCCTACTTCCCTAAGCTGGAAAGATACCCCCATTTTTGTGTACCATGACATCAGCTCAGGCCCTTCCTCTGGACCTCTCGCGTGCTCTGTATTTGACATATGCTTCTGCTTTTTCCTTATGGTAGGTAAAAGGGCTTTAGTAAGTTTTCCTATATGCAAAGGCCCATGAAGCTGGTTTTCCTCATATAAAGATGGTGAGTTTTTGCTCTGTGTGCTGGTTTGGGAGCTGGATGCTAGGTTTGCTTTTAATTTCTGGCTTTGTTACTGAATGGCAGTATGGCCATGGGATTTATTCAGGCTGAGACGTAGAACCCTTTTGCTAGGTGCAGCCTGACAATTTCAGCAGAGCATCCTAAGCACAAGATGCTGTCTGTATTTCTCTTAAAAATTAAGTATGAAGGAGCCTGTCAGAGACTCAGGTCTTTGACTTTCCCCATCTATTAAATGAGGAAAACACTGCCCATCTCAGTGGGCAAGCAAAGTTTTATTTAAGTTGATGTTAAAGTACATAAGACAGTACAGTAACACTGGTAACTGTTGACACTGGTGTTAATGTTTCATCATACGTAAGATTATGTTCTTTATTTTTCTGCTGTTTCTGATTAATTTTTTTTTTCTTCCACACCTCCCACCACCCCAAATTACCCTCTTAAAGGGTCTTGCAAATTGTCCTATCCTCTAGCATAGGTGACTTCATCCAGAGGTATCTGAAGCAATCTCAGGAAATGCAGAAACTATCCTGGAGGATGCCTAAAGCAGGGGAGACGCATGGTGAAGAACAATTCCTAGAAAAATCCTGCAATAGTTAAAAAAAAACTTTATAAAAGCACCTTTCAAAAGTAAACATGAGTAAGAGCCTAACTGGATTTATCAAGGAGAAACAGTGTCAGATCAATCTAATTTTATTTACTGATGGCATGTAGACATGGAAGAAGAAGTAGATGTTACAGCTTGACTTTAGTAAGGCTTTTGGCACCATCTAAGCACTAATCTAATGTCTGAGAGATATGTGACATTGATTAAGCTTCTACAGGGCAGGACAAAACCGGTGAGTGGCCTCGTTCAGAGAGTAATTATGAGTGGCTCAATCTCTAAGTGAAATGGTGTACAAAATTAGATCTTTCTTGGACCTCTGTTTTGAACACAGCATCATTCCATATTTTAATTACACAGGGTAATGAAATAGTGTGCTATTAAATTAGCAGCTCATATAAAGCTGAAAAGGTTTGCAAGTACAATCAGGTTTAAATACAAAACAATCTCGAAAACTTGGAGTACGTGCCCCCCCTCAAGAGATCAATTCAGCATGGATATGTTGAAGACACTTCAGCAGATATAGTCAATGACATACATAACTCATGAGGAACAACCAGCTGGGTAGCTTCCCTAGGGAAGATCATCTGGGCTTGTAGTGGCACAATGATGGCATGCTGTCATGAAGAACGTGCACACTGCATACACTGAGACGTGTGAACAGCAGTTAGCTTGCAAGACATGTGAAGTAACCCGCTACCTTTCTCAGCGTTGACAAAGCCTCAAAGGAATTTCTGCCTTCCCTTTTGGGGCTGTGCATCAGGAATGATGCAGAGTGACAGAAGGTTTCAGAGAAAAACAAACACAAGCTATAAAGAAAGACTGAACAAATTAGAGTTAGTCTAGAGATAAAAACTTGAGAAAAGACATCATATCTGTCCTCAAAAACATTGAAGGGGTGATCCATTCTCCTGTTCATAACAGCTATGGCAAGAAATAACAAAAATGGATACCAATGGGGACATTCAGGTTAGGAAGAGAATTTTCTAATAGTGGTGATAAGTAAACAATGTCATCAGTTCCTGAGAAGGCTGTAGAAGATCTCACTAGAGATCTTAACAGATCTGTGTCTACCCTCCCCTTTCAGAGCAGCATAGATGCCATAGATCAGCTGCTAGGGCAGAGCCTTGTGTAAGATGACTTTTTCCAGGCCAGTTTTCAGGAGTTCTGCACTGTCACCACGAGAACCATTTGCAAATAGCAGAGTTTATTTATTTTCTCCCTAGCAGCAGGCTGACCTGCTCTTTTGGCGATTAACTTTGACTGCCCTTTTTGGAATGAGGCAATTAGTCAGGGAGTGCTCAATACAGCTGGACAGCAGCGCTTTCCATCTTCCTCGCTAGCGAGCAGAGATGCTGTGGGTCAGCGGCCAGGGAAGCAAATTTCCCCATCTTTGTGCTCGATATAATGCCATTCTCAGCAACCTTTGAGGGTCATCTCTTTCATTCACCCATGAGCATGTAATTCCTAGCATATGAAGCAGCATGGTTTTGAAACATATTTTCAGCTGCGATTGCATTAAAGAATGGATGTTTCCAAGCTTCCCAGCAGCGTAAAACACAGACCTCTATGTGTGTTGATTTGTGTGATAGTCAATGTCCTCAACATTTTGCCTCTGTCTAGCTGTGCATGAGTGCGGGGATGAAATATGCCCCGCGGAGTGGCAGCAGGACCAGTGGCGTTTGGAGTTCCCAATAACTTCACACAATGGAACATGCCAAATGGAGCTGGAAGCTTTTAATAACTGCGCTCAGACAAAGTGGCTGTGCACATATTGTCTGGGGAGGCACCATGACAGAACGTATAATTTACAGCTCAATGAGTTCTGTAAAAAGGCCATGCCCGGTATCAATGTGTTTTATTCTGAAAGGCTGGGATCGACTTTGATTACAGCTAAACCGGTGCCAAGCCGCAGCACCTCTCTTCACTTCACCGATATTGCTCAGTTTACTCAGTGGTGAAATTTGGCCTGATGATCAGTAATAATGACCAAATTTGACCATAACATTTTTCCCTGTGATTATACTTTGGACAGAAAAACCACAGGCATGTGAGTAGTGCGGTAGAGATACTAAAGCAACTCTTAAAATGGGAATATATTCTACAGAGATTCGTATTTTTCAACAACGGATGGTAAAAATTTCATTTGCAAGATCACCCCAAGTCTTACTGAAAGTTTATGGCTGTAAAATGCAAATATATATATTGATCACAACAAAAAGCTATGCTTAGCTTACCTACATATATGCATATATGTGTGTGCATTTGCACACACATGTATTTCTATATGTGCATTTGCACATGTCTAGTCTTGTATGTTTTACATTACTGATGCTTACTGTTAGTTTTCTTTTATAATCTTATTTATTTAGTATTAATTGTCTCTTTGAGTGCTGAATGCCTTACGGTGTGTGCCTCCCACTCTTCTTCATATGTTAGCACTATAAAGAACTTCAGAAAAACCTGCTTATGTTTAAGGCGATCACTTTCCATGGTTTTAGGAACTATGTATCTGAAACAGGTTCTGTGCATTCAGAATGTTTAAGTGGTCAAGCCTTTGTGACAAGGATGAAGTTATCCAGTTACATTAACTCCCCCTGCCATCGTTCAGGCTTCAGTAAATTTTTAATAACTTTCCTGGTTTGGAAAAGAAAAAATGTGTTAATGGCACACATACACACGTATTTTTTTCTATTAATTAATGCAGAAAGGATTTCCATTGGAAATGCTTGGGGTTATAGATTTTATTAAATAGGGCTCTTTAAAGTGTGATGTAGGAAACACTAGGGATACATTTGGCTGGCAGGTATGGATACCAGAGTCTTCCACTAGATGGAAACTGCATTTTCTGTACCAGCATAACTGTATCAGAGTCCTCATCAGGTATCTTAAGGAAACAATACTGGACGAATAGAGCTCTGAAGTTAGGGGGTCTGAGGTGTCTCACTGCTATTGCTTGAACTGCAGAGGCATGAGCAACAAAAATTATAATTGATATTCCAGGGTTTGCTGGTTTTGTTACAGAGCTACAATGCACTCAAAATACTGCTATGCTGATAATTTTTTTTAAATTTCTTTAGACAGTATACTATGTGTAATTCTATGCCTAGTGATGGGTTTGGTAATAGTGTGCCATTTAGCATTTCCAGGATATTTTATGACACTTGGCAGATTTAGGGGGAAAATGTCTTGTATATGCCAACATATTTGAATATGGATACCTATTATTATATTCCATCACTTCGGTATCTGTATGAAATACGTTAACACTGTAATGGAATAGGAAACAAAGTCTTAGTGAAAAGACTTTGACACTCAGATCCCTTTCTCAATTAGCTTTCAAAGCAACAAATCCCCTGCCTGTATACGGAAAATAACTACCCTAACTTTACATAGACAGATATGTCATTTGAGCTGAATATTTCTGTGCTGGAATGAAATCTTGAGGTTATAAAGCACTGTTCTTTAAAAGTATCAGCTCAGTGCTGATAAGAAGGCAAGAAGGCAGCAAATTTCTTTGTGAAAGAAGGCAAGATAAGTATTGGGAAGTATTAGGAAAGGAATATATAGTGAAAAAGAAAACATTCCTTTATTGTAACATTGCATATCCATGGTCTACCTGCACCTAGAATACCCATGTGCATGTCCCCGTCTCAGAGGAGAAAACCTTATTTCTTCTTAGTTCCCCATATGAATGGTCTTATTTCAAGCAAGAATGTCTTCTTCCACGTAGAACTGGATTAGATTAATTTGGAAGGAGGTGTTTTCACTCCAGCACCTGCATGAGGAGTCGCAGTATTGTCTGATACACTTTGTAGACAGGCTCTGGGGACTCCTCATCCGCAGGCTTTAAGAGATGCACGGGAGCCTACGATTATCTATTAATGGAAGAAGTAAAGACTGTGTTTTGGGAAAACCTTCATCTTCTATATAAATCCAGGAATGTGGTAGATGGGTTCATTTTCACAGGGCTTTGCTGCGGCAGACAGATATTTGAGGCAGAGGTCTGCTGCTTCACCAAGTGAGGCTCTCGCTTCTGCCCCACCAGGATCGAGCAGGGTTTGCGGAGAGTTATTTGTGTGCAAGACCACTTCTTTTTAGCTTATTTCCTCCTTGCACTTCAGGAGGTATGTTTAATTACATCTGGGGAACAGCGATATGGCTGAAGGGATGAGAAAGACCTCTAGCACCCAAGAATGTGAGCAAATGATGGTAAAGGAGGATGTGCCAGGTGCCAGAAATCCCATTCAACAAAGTGTTACTCAGACAAATATATCCACAAATCTGAAACTTAGAGAGGCAACTTTCACTATCCAGACACTTCTTGACATCCCTGGGTATAATTCTAATTATAGAGCCTTTCAAACGTGTGCAGCAGAAGTGGATTAAGTTAAATAGTCTGCTCAAACTGCCAGAGGCTTCACGGCTAAGAAATTAATTTTTCTAGCTCTGATTTTATTATTGGGGTATGATTTTTTTTCCGAGCTTATTGGAAATGTCATTTTATTATTACACGTTATTTTCAAATACATGGAGAGAACTACTTCCTGACATGTGAGTTTTCAGATTACTGCTGCTGAGCAAAATGGTTATGGTTTTCTCTTATCTCCTCAGAAATTAATAGCATATGGGACAAACTATCACTAGAAGAGACAGGCACTTTATTAATACCAGAGTCTAGTTTCTAATGGCTGGTAGGCATTACAATACCAATGAATTTCTTCCAGAGAAAGTATCCTTCAGCCTGTCAAGGCATTGAAACCTATTATTGAAGTGTGACAGCAGAGTCAATTTCTTGAAACTTGTTTCTAAAAAAATAATGTGCAACTATTAAAATTTTAGAGCTTTTTTTAACCTTTAATTATGAAGCCTATCTGCGTTGCCTTGTATGTGCCCAGCTCATGATGAGAAATAAATCCCATCTAAACATCACTAAATTAAAAGCAAGCAATGGTTGCTAATGACTGTCCAGATCTGGAAGTGCTTTTCTACTGATGCCAGAGTATTAAAAAGTTTATATTCTCACATACATCATAAGCAATTAAAGAAGTGAGAATTCTACAGTCGAAGACAGCTGATTTCCCACTGTCCTTTTTAGCTAACTAATTATTTTCCATTTTTAGCCAGCAGAATCAAGACCCATTAAAGGCTAGGATAACTGGTTAGCATTTCTGATGATATTTGGTGTGCAGGGAGACTTCTGTTGATTTCGTTAGAGGGTAATGGCTTCTCATGCTGCAGCCAACAATGAATTATTTTACTGCTACTAAATCCAGAGGAAGATTATATATACGATTAAAAAGGAGAGTAGGTTTATAGTGGGAGCAAGTATAGTCTGAGCTGTCTTAGACACTGACCTCTTAAAGTTTTACCTATTGCCCAGCACAGGAGGTAAGTTTCTCCTAGAAGATAAATCTGAATTAGTTACTGAGCACATCTTCATCCAAAAAAAACAAGGAACCTGGGTGGGTTAGACTCCCTGGACTACACTGAGTCCCCTTAAATATCCCTCTTCCCTCCTCCCACGGTTCAACACTCTTCCAGAGTAATTTACAATCTTCAGCCCAAAAGCTGCCCCTGACCTCATTGATCTAAATGAAGAACTTTGAGGCCAGCAGAGCCTGAACGGAAGTGGGCATCACCTGGGGCAGGGCAATAAGAGGTGCCAGCAGACCACAAGGAGTAAGGAGAGGTGGACCAAGAGCACCTGATAAAAGCCCAAGTAGAGGAGGGAAACAGAGAGCAGATCAGCTGATGGCACGTGTTGGTGGCATGCATTCCCATGGAACACCTTTCCCATTGAAGGGCAGGAAGACTTCCCAAATTGAGGCCTGCAGACTTCAGCCACAGCATCTGAGGCTGAGGATGTCCCAACTGGACGCCCGCAGACTCCTTTGTAAATCAGTCAAGATTTTCTTTACCAACTTGTCCTGAGAAGCATAGTGTTTCATCTTGAATAAGTGCATTTACAGAGGAGCATTTGAATAACTGAGGTGTAATCTGCGAGTGCCCAAGGCGGGGAGGGTATAATAGCGTAATCAGTAGCATCCTCTTGGTAATAGTAAAGACTAGTTTATGAGAGCAAACACTTGGAAGTTCAGCTTTGTGGGTTTTTCCTAAGCAGTCAGGCTATTATTATTGTTATTTATATTCACACAGAATCTAGTAGCCCAAGGTACTGCATTAAGTACTGCACAATCTTGATGACAGCTCCGATAACTCTCATGCGAAGCAAATCTCCCTTTGGGTCTGGTTCAATAGACACAAAAGTGTCTAACAGACTTAATCAACATGAAAAATTTCCATTTAATTGCCAGGAGACTGCTCCATGAATAGGGTTACCTGGATGATTGTTTTTGTGATTAAGAATTCTGTTTCTATTTGGCAGAGCTGAACCAAAAATAGCTTCCTCCCCCGCCATCCCAATCCGTGGTACTTCAACAAACATGAGAAAGAAACTCATATCTTCAGTGGAGACTCTTCTTGTATAACAGGGGAAATGGAAACACCAGGGCTATTTTTATCCTTAGCCCAACTTTTTGGATTTCAAGCACTCGAGCTGTTTGTCAATAAGCCCCTTTCTCTGCACCAACTCTACCACAGGCGAAAAGACCTCGCTGTGATAGCAAAAATGAGAGTCATGGGGGCAACATCTGAGAGAAGAAGTCTCTTTTCCCCCCCAACCCAAGATGAATCGTTAGGCAGGCTGCTGAGCCTGTGCTTGGGGTGAATAACTCTATTTCAGTTTAAAAGCAGTGCACTGAGGTGCATCAGGGCTGAGTGCTGCTGTCAAGGCAACCTTTTTCCTCTTGTGGTAGGGAAGGTGTGAGGCTGCGTCATGAGCCGGTCTGTCCTGGTGCAAATGGGAGGGTTGACTCGTTGTGTCAATGTTTTTATCAGTCCAGCTTTTACACTGAAATAAAACCTCCCATTGCAGTGCTGGAGCTGACATTTTGGCACCCGAGGATGCCATAACTGAGACATTGCAGAGGTTGGTTTCTGCTCGCGGCTGGAGTAGACCTGCTGTGACACAGGAAACACGAGCTGCACCACAGGGGTGGGCGGAGGTGGGCAGCGTCCCCCTCTCACCAGCAGCATTTTGCAAGCTTCGTCACAGCAGCTCATGACAACCTCTGATCCTGCAGAGGACAGACTTTTAGAAAGTTGGACCCAGCTGAAGATCCCATTCCCATGCTGCTCAGTGGGGATGCTCTGCAAGCAAGGTGGATGAGAGACACAGCTAGGGTGGACAATGATGCTGGGGACCCAGAAGGAAGGACTCTGTCCTCTCTGCAAAGTATGCTGGCAGACCCTGGGTGAAGCGGCAGGAGGCTGGGTTACACAGCACAAGCAAAATGAGCATCACTTCTCTCTGCTGCATTTGGTGACACAGTCAGATCCCTGGCGTGATGGGTTACTGAGCCTCAGGGACAAGATATCCCAGATCCCTCTAGTTCTCACCTGCCCTCCTGTGTCTGAGCTGTCCTGGTTCTGACTAGGATGGAGTTAGCAGTCACCTGAGCTGGGAGAGGAACTGGAGCTGGTGGCCCTATGGCTGGGGGACACAGCTGGGATGGTTTACCCAAATTGGCCAAAAGGCTCTTCCATACCCTGTGACATCATGCTCAGTGAGGAGGGTGGTGAAGGGAGTCTCCTGCTCCTACTTGGGAGAAGCTAGGCATCAGGATTTTGCTGTGAGCTATTGTACTATATTTGTTTTCCATCTCTGTTTTGTTTTCTTCTGTTGTTTTTCTTTTTTTTTTTTTGTTTTGTTTCATCTCAGTCCACAAGTTTTGCTGCCTTTTCTTTACCAGGTCTCCTCTCCATCCCACTGGAGGGTCGGCAGAATGAGCAAGAGACTGTGTAGCTTGGTCCTGAGTGGGACTAAACTATGACAGAGCTCATGTCTGTGCTTGCAAGAGAAACTTTTTCCTTTGCTTTGCATTCAGGCTTGCAATTTTGCAGACTGGTCAGGCCATCCTGCTCCTCAAGCCACACTGGTGTCAGTTCCATCGCTGTTGCCCACTTGCCCCTGTGCTCAGTTCTGCTTCAGCCTGTGTTTTGGGAACTGTCTGCTCTCCCAGCCCCTCTTTCTGCTGAAGTTTTTTCTTCTGCTGACTTTACTAACCTTAGAGTCTCCTGAGTTTCCTTCTCTCCTCTTTATCTTCACCCCTCATGGACTCTTGGACCTGTGTCTGCTAACCACTGGCAATCCTTGCGTGTCGCTTCCTTGAGTTCCTAGTGCAAAAGAGTGAGAGGTAAAACAACAAAAACTATCTCCTTTAGAAACTATCAAAGGACTAACTCCTTTCCACCTTTCTGCCTGGACTCCCTTTTGTCTTTCTGACTTCTAGACCTCATGATTGTTAGATGAAGGCCTGACCTTGGTAAGAGAAGAAAGGAAGGCATAGAAAAGATATGTGGTTTTGTGGTTAAGGCACTATTTTGGTAATTTAGTTTTCTGAGCTTCCATCCTCCTGAGTAAAACAGACATAGAAGACAGGGGGAGGGTAGTTTCAGTTCTCTGTGGGTTGCTCATATGTGTTAATAATACGGCCTTGTAAGAACCAAGTCACAAAATACCTTTAGGTGGGTTTCCAGCATGTTTCAAGGATGCACACTGCCATCTCAGCACTAAGTGATGGAGTCAGCGTGGCTATGCCCACGCTACCCTTGCAAATAAGCCAGAGTCTGTTTTCTGTGTCTGGGGCCACTGCAGGGCATGGCTTGCACCCCTCAATTCCTCCTCCCTTGACTGGGTGTCCTGCCCAAACATGTTCTGGAGACTGGACCCTAGCACAAGCACATGAGGCATGGTATGGGATAAGGCACCTGCTAGTGGTTAAACAGGGACCAGATAGCCCTGGGCTCTTCATTCAGCCCAAGTCCTGAGCACGCTTTACCCTTTAGGTCAGATATCTCCTTTGTTTTTTGTTTTGGTCTTTATTATTCCACTTTTTTTCTTCTTTATGAGCTATTGTGTTTTAATTAGCTGTTAATTCCTTGGGCTAGTATGTGGCTATTTGGAGGGAGGGTGAGCAGGAAGGAGGAATGACTTACTTGAGGGTTTTTTCTTGGTTGTATCTGTCTCCATTTATTCTCCTATTATTTTAGGCTGACTGGAGGTAATGGCTCTTAGCATGCTTTATAAATCATTCTGCAGGAAGACTTTGAGTGAACGTTTTATTTAATAAGTATGGAGAAGTGGGCTTTTATCCCTGCAAAAGAGATGGCAAGTTCACTGTAATTTCCACTGGATTACTGTATTTGGGGTAGAAGAAGTAATAGAAGACTCAAACGTACTTGTCTTACAACAAGTTCCAATTGTATTACCTCCTCTTTGACTTGCCACTTGATCCATTGAAGCATCAAAGTTATTAACATTGAAAATCATCACTTTGATTTAGTAGCACATAGGCAGAGGTACTTGGAAGGAATTTAAAAGCTCACTTTGAGAAGTTGTGCCAGTCTGAAAACCCTAAACATTAATGTTCTTGAACTTTTGAAAAAGATGGATCTGCATCCACATCCAAATGCTGCAGCTCACCTCCATTAGTAGGCTGTGCCAGAGCAAATCCTGAGAGCTGAGATTTCTTGCAGCAGGGAGGAAACAGGGTTCAGCTGTAGGGATTTCAGAGAAACCTTTATTCAGGCTGCTGGAAACTGATGTCCTGGCTCCTTGTCTCCTGGACAGGAGCCAGGCTCCTTGCCTGGGATCCTTACCTGTTACACATGCTTTAAATGCAGACTGGGACCTCACTCCGGCTGCCAAGTCTGACTATTTTGGTCAGGCTTTGCATCACCAAATTTAGCTTCTTTATAAAATGATGAAGCCACTGCAGAAAGAGAGAGCATAATGCTGGCCTACAGCAATTTAAAAACATCTTGAAGTGAACCAGTTACGGTTATCACATGGATTTTGAATGATTACTATGTGGGGACCACACTGACCCTACTTCATCCCAAAAATATCAGAAAAAAAGTGCTGTACATCTCAAGGAACGCTCTACTATTGTGTGCAAGCTCTTGGATCTCAGTGACAGCTAGTCCAAGGAGCAACTAGGCTTTAGCCCTACTTGCGCCCAGATTAGCGATGAGAAATAACCAACTTTGTAGGTCATAGGAAATGGTTTCTCTCCAACCACAGGAAGAGAGCAGAATAAACTCTGAAGACATTTTTGCTTTATCAAATGCATACCTGGCCCCAGCAGCCCTTCAGAGGGAAGGGCTCAGAGGGAAATGCGAAGAAGTTATGCCATGGATGCATTGTGGTGGTCAGCACATATGTCTGCTTTGTGATATCTCTTCTGCAGGCAGTCACATTTTATTTTTTTTTTTTATTTTTTTCAGTTTCAGTACCTCTCTGTGTGGCTTGTATGGAGAGGTATAGAAGTCCCATCAGGTACAGACTTGGGCCTTTTTTTTCTTGTAAGAAATCCTGAGAGCAGGTGGCCAAGCAGGCAGTTGTAACAGTGGCTGTCTCCCCAGCTCCTTAATTTTCATCCTTGAAAGGATGGAAAATAATTTTTTTCAGGACCAACATCCAGTGCTGTAAAAGCCAGGCTGTTCTATGTGCTCCTCTGGCAACAGCATGCTCTCTGTGATAACTTACAGGTTTTGAATAAAGGCAGAAATTCACAGAAATTTTTTTCCCTTTGAACACTCATCTTCTGTGGAGCATTTCAAGAAATGAAATGCCCAGCAAAGCCTGAAATTCTTCTATGGCACAGGGTGCTTCATCTCACTTCACAGATAACCATATTTGCTTTTTGTTTATTTGTTTGAAGGATGCGTGCTTGTGGTCTCTGTAATTGAACAGCTTGCACAGTGGCACAACAGTACAGTGAAGGCAGCCATGGAGAGACTGTGCAACTACGTACCTGGTAAGTACCAAATAATATGCCATATGTTATGTTGGTTACTGCTGTATTTCTCTGTTAATTAAAAAGTCACACATGGAGTCTGGAAAAGGTTTATTCACTTCTCATGCAGCATCTCAAATGAATGTAGCTGAAAGACAGCAAAGTGCTATATTCAGAGAAGTCAGTGGCATGGCTCACTTGGCTTTAGAGCTGGGATTTTGTCCCCAAGCTAGAGTGAAGGGACTGGTGTCTTAAGCCCACATGCGTGTGAGCACTAGTGCACGCAGACCCCTTTCCTCCCTTTTTCTCCACTTTGTCTCTTTGTTAGCAGCTTGAGAATAGATTTCCTATATGCCCAACTCCTCCTCTTTCTTGTCGATATGGGTCTTTATAGCAACTCCGAAGATGAAAATGTTTTCAGCAGGTATAGGAAGCTGCTATTGTAAAAATCTCAAAAAAGAGCTGAGGTTGACAGCTGTAAGATGTGAGCATTTGGTCTGCACAGAAAAGCTATTGAAATGTAACTGATGATACAAATTTCAAAAGCGATAGCTATTCCATATGAATACGTGTAGACTCTCCTTTTTCTGCCCCTTATTTTGTCTGCCCAAAGGACTGTAGCTGTTTGAATACACATCCCTAAATAGTGAACAGTTTGAATGCCAGAATAGCTTTGTGCCTCACAAACCAATCCTATAGTTATTTAAGTAACTAGGTCTCACATTCATTATATCTTTTTTAACATTATGAATGTAAAAAGATGGCTTAGGATTCTTCATTAAAAAGTCATTTACTATAGTGCTTCACAAATTGTATCTCTGAGAAATCATCTTGCTCTGTAGACCCTAGTTTCACAGAAGATGCGTGTAGAATATTTATTCCCTCCTTTCCAAGAGAGGATTTCCCAATGCAAGATGGGGCAGGAAGGTAATTGCTGGGATTCATTCATTGATAGAATGATGCTTATCTGATCTCTATTCCATAAGTCATATCCTCAGTGTTTTAAATTACAGGCACATAACCATGAAGTTACAATTAGAAGCGCTGATCCTGCTATTAAAATACAATTTTCTTTAAAATATGACATGCTAGCTCTTTGTTCATGATTCACTCAGTGGACCTTGTTCAGCTGACATGTCAAGATATTTCTTTTCAGCTGCCATTCTTTACACGCATAAAATCCTATTATCCCTTTAGTTAAATCTGTATAATCCAGTTACCTTCTATGAGATGTATGGATACACCCAATAGAAAAAAAAAAAACCTGACCCTGAACTTGAAAGGAGTAAAAAATCGTATGGCTTGTGCAGGAGCTGCAGTGTAACTTGATTTATCCTCTCCCAGGAGGTGAATGCTGCAGCCCAGCGGGAGTCAGCAGCTTCCTCTTGCTGCCTGAAACAACAGGAAAGCTCTGCATGCTCAGGAGGAGCAAACCTACTAAAGTGGGCCATTTCACCTGAAGGAACAATTTCGTTGTTATAACATGCCTACAATTGATTGCAAGAATTACAGCAACAAATTCATGGCAACAGGGCTTTTTCTAGGGCCAGAAAGGGAATAAGAACTCATGTGTTTTGTTTTGGGGTTTTTTTTGTTGTTTTTAAAGGGCCCCCTATAATTTTGATTACAATCAAGTTGGGGTTGGATCAAGCCTTCACTGAAGTTACACACTGTTGAAGAACTAAAATGCTTAGAGAGAAAGAGAGAAACATTGAGTACCTATCAATCCCCCTCAATCCCCAGGGCTGTGTAGAAAATGCATCCTTATTTATATGGAAATATTTGCAACACATGCGTTTCAAGTGACATAGTCAATAAACCTATGAAAATAAGAGCAGTAACACCATGAGTGAAGGGGGCTTTTGAGCAGACAGAAATGCCAGGTCTGAGGGCATGGGCAGTATTTATGGTGTAAGGGATGTTGTTAGCAAGAATGTGTGTTTACCTGGATATGGGCTGGCTGATGAAACAGAGCTGTCTGATACCCAAAACGTGCTTTCAGACTGTCTGCCTCCAGCATTGCCTCTGAGTCATGCTCTGCTTCTGTGTCGGCCACTGCTGTGTAAACACCTTAGAGCTCAAGTGAAAATGGTAACATGATTAATACCATCTTTCTTGCAAATATTTATCCTCTGGGATTCAGCCAGAATTTGTGTTTCTAGGACTACAAAGCTATAGAGGAAAACCCTCCAGATTTTTATCATGTAGGAACAGAGCTATTTAGGAGATGTCTTTTACTTGAAGCAAGCCAGAAGCAAGTATACTCTGAATTTTCTCTAAATTTTCCACCATTTAGTTTGGTTTAACTTCTCCTCTTGCCCTTGACCACTCGAAGTTATTTATCAGCTTCTCTCTCTTCCCAACTTAAGCAGCTTTTTCTGAACAGAGCTTTCTCCCTGCAATAGCCTCTCACTGTGTGTGTTAGCAGAGCCGGAGGTTTGTGAACGCATGAATGCAGGTTGGCTTGGAGGGCAAGTCCTGTAAATACTGCCCATGGCTTGGGTCTGTTTTGGTGGAAGCCAAAGCCTGAATGGCATCTGTATCTTCCAAGAGGACTCTGTGCCCAATGATCACTTTATGTTGTTGCTGTTCTTTTTATCACCCATCATTTGTTACATCATGGGGTAATTACATATCAAGCTCCATATATGCTTAAGGAAATCAGCGGCTAGAAATTGGTGTGACAAGCAGACTCTCAACATCAGATCCCCAGAGCTGACGGCCTGCCAAACGCTCCCCTCCTCGCAGCCACCAGCACAGGTTACAGCAGCCAGCCGGCTCCTGCAGGACCTGAAATGTTGTGGAAAC
Organism: Chlamydotis macqueenii; assembly: GCF_036417535.1. Lineage (NCBI taxonomy): Eukaryota > Metazoa > Chordata > Aves > Otidiformes > Otididae > Chlamydotis > Chlamydotis macqueenii. Next base: position 50,924,149 of record NC_141557.1, read on the forward strand.
CAGCTGGTTTGGGAAACCCTTAAGGAGACCATTGCCTGCAAAGCACTGGGAAGGTGCTGGGGAAGCCAACCACCTTCTCCTGCGGGCTACTATAGGGAGCCAGGCGCCCCGCTGGCAAGCTTCATCAGAGGGTGTTTTAATCAGCAGTGATACCAAACACAGAGTTATGGATGTCTGCAATGTCTTTCCTTATAGGTAAACAAGAATAAAACCTAATTCTAGCCAGGAGACCAATTTTTAACTTGCAGATTACTTCTAAAGACCCAATAGAGAGGAGTAATGTGACAAAGGAGGCAAAGAAATGAAGCTAATAACTTGATTGAAATAAAACACCTGGCATGGGATAAGAAAAATCAGCTACCGTAGTTACAGAAGCTGCCTGCAACACTGTATATGTAGGAGGGTGTTGGGAAAACTATCTTTTCATTCCCTGCTACGCCTTTCTCAGGCACAGGTTTCTGGCGAGGGTGTCTGCTATCCTGCCATGGAGAGCATCTGCCTTCCCCAGCTCTCACAGGAGCAAGAGCACATCTGTGACTGCTGATGGAGTCAGTGGTGTGAGGTTTTGCATCCTCCCTGGAGCAAAACTGCCTGCCCTGTATGCAGCAGACCCCTGCCCATGGGCATGTCCAGCCTGATGCTGGTTAAAATTGAATAATCAGTTGGAGGGAAGCAGCTGCTTTGGGTGTTTCTAAGGCTTTTCTTTGGTAAACATGAGGATACTCTGTTTTCTTCCCTGTTGTGGTTTATCCCAGCCAAAACCAGCACATTCCCCTAGGACAGATAGTTATCTGTCTGGGTAATGGCAGTGCAAGAGAAAACAACATCTCTTGGGAATTTCAGGAGCTGCAAGTTTGTTGTCGCTGCATTTGTGTGAACTTGCTTCTTCATGACTTTTCATAACACCGTCCCTGCCAAAACAAGGCCTGACGCCTCCTTTGCAGGATATGTGTTGGGACAACCAGCTCTCATCTCTTCAGGCCAAGAAACAATCAACTTTTCTTTGTGGGAACTATCAAACCCAGTGCTACCATCATGCCCTACCTGTATTCAAATCCCAGTCTCTCCCACAAGTGTCTCTGCTCCGTGGTTATGAGATGGTGTGGGGACCACTTTTTTTTTTTTTTACAACAGTACCTTAAAGAAATCTCTGATGAGCTGTCTTCTGGAGGACATATTTCACCCAGATTGAAGAAAGCCACCTGAGCCAGCATCCCAAAAAGGCACACAGCTGTAGACTGTGAAAGGAAGCCAAATGAAAATTGTCAAATATTTGTTTGAATGCAATTACTCCTGTGCAACTCTTGCTCTGCACAAAACAGATTCTTTTAACTAACAAAAACCCCCTAGAAGCTCGAAGGCAGCTCTAGCAGTAGTATCAAGTCCTGCATCACTTTCTGCACTTTGATTTACGTATTCATTTTTTTTCTTCTTGCAAACCTACTGAGCCATTTTTTAAAACGGCTTAGAAAATGCTGCGGCATGTATGATTTATTTTGACTTTTCCATGATGCCACACTCAGAACGTTTAACAAATGCTAGTTATCATTTTTAGTCTTCATCGTGTGGCTTGCCTAAAGCCAAAGAAGGGCTTCACACAAAGTTAGGTATTCAGGTTTTCCCATTTTCTGGTGCTATACTGAGGTCATAGATTCATACGTCTTTGCCTAAGATGAATCAATATTCACCTTAATGAATGTATTTTGCTGCTGCATTTTGACTGTTATAAAACCAGTTTCACTGTGCTCAGTTACTTTAAACAAATCTATTTTCTAGAAAAACTGCAAGGTTTCTGTTACGTACTTGCTGAACTTTACGGACCACATATAGCCGAACTGTAAGTATTGCTGTGTTCTCTCAAGTGTTTGCTTGGCTTGTTCTTTACATGTATGGATGTGCTCTCAGGTTGAAGTGCAGGGGTTTCATTCTTAAAATCACATTATTATTAAAGCAGAGGTGCTTGAGAGTGATTCTGGTTTGGCATTTGGCATAGCTCTTCTTGAGTGAATAAATACAGGCTGCCACTGGTAACCATTTTCATACTCCATTTGAATCTCAGAGCAGGCCCACCTGATGTAATTACCTTTTGAAATGCAGCTTGTTTGGCTGAGGGAGGAATTTGAATAACCCGTGTGTGTAAGACAGGTTCCACAGAGTCACACAACTGTAATATTTGACTCTTGTGTTCCCTTCTACCTTTAATCAAGCTTTCTAATTATCAGCCCCTACATGCTCTTAGCCCAAACCTTGATACACACTCTGGGGGAAGCCTACTAAGTAATGTAAGTGATTAAAAAAATAAAATGTAGGTCATTTTATTCCTCTTTGAAAGTTCTTAGTTTAATTAACAGAGCTTTTGCTAGACCTTCTTCCTCCCTAGGGTTTTTATTTTTATTTTTAAAACTAGCCAAGGGATTGCAAAGTGCTTACAGGACTAAGCAGTGCTATAATAAAACATTTTAATTTAATTCCTGATTAGCCCAAAGGTGTGTCCCAAAAAGAAAGATACAATCCTGGCACTTCTGCTTGGTGATTAAAGGTTAAGGGTCTTTCTTCAAAGAATTTCTGGTTATTTTCTTGAGTTAATGATTGAACATTCGTATGTGCCAAATTGCATATGCATTAACTTTAACCTTTAAACCTTCGTCAGACTTATGATTGATTAAAAAACAGAACAGTCATAATGTATTTGATTTAGGTGCTGCATGTAAAGCATGATGCTTTTTCATCATCCTGGGATCCAATTTTAAATGCTGAGTAGGATGCTGCAGCAGAAAATCGTTAGGACCCAGAGAGGTCCTAACAGCAGCGATTACAGGCCACAGTGAAGTGAGCTGAGGTTATTGTTTGGCATTGGGGAGATCTAGCTTCCCATGGAAATAGCTTCTCCTTTCAAGCACCCAGAAGAACATAATAGTCTTTGTTTTCGCAACATTTCCTTCAGCATAGACAGGGAAATGAATGCCGATGTGGTCTGCCATTCCTTGAAGCTGTGTAAACAGGATCCAGGACAGCCGCTTTGTCATCTCTACCCTCCTCCAAAGGTGAGCTGGTTTTGCACTATTTTGAAAGCTACAGATTGTGGAACTGAACAGTATGGAGACTTTCAGTGCACATGCATTGTCTGGGAAATAAACTTGAACGTCTTGAGCAAGGACACATTTAGAAAATGTCTGTTTGAGTGAAAAGTACATAACATGGGTTAGTTGTGTAGATCAACAACAACACAGTTGTCATAAAGTGGGAATTACAGGACCAAATTCTCTTGTACCAGTCTGTGTTAGAGGAAAAGAGGAGGCAAAATAGAATCTCACTTTCTCCAGAATTCATTGTTAAGCAGTACAATAACCCCAAACCAGACACTCGGCTGAGGTTCATCTATGCTACCGTGTTACCATGACATGACAAGTTATCCCCACATTGCCTGATCTGCTGTGGCAGCCTGTGTAGGAGCTGGTTACCTGCTGCAAGTGCAGGGTTATTTGACTTGGATTTTTCTGCAGCACAAGAGGTTTAAGCTAATGTGCATAATCTTTTGCCGCAGGCTGGAAACATATTTAGTTACCACAACTCTTTTGATGTACGGTTACTTGCTATCCTGTGGTAACTCGATTGCTTTCTAGACCTTTGCTACGCAAACATCTATGTATCTGCATAGGTATCTAAACGGATACAATTTGTTTGGGGATTTTTTTGTTGTTGTTGCAGTTTTTGGGTTTGTTTTTTGTTGTTTTTTTTTTTCCCCAGTCATCATGCAGTCCCAGTCACACTAAAAGCTGTGGGTGATGATGGTGGTTTGGCAGTGTCAAAAAGCATGTGATTCACTTAGGCATCTACTCTTGGAAATCTTTTTCCCTGCATCTGGATGAATAAAGATATGTTTGATTTCTAAAGGCTTGCATAAGATATTTTACACAGGGCCTCATCCAACAGCAATTGAAATCAGTCAGAGCCTTTTAATGCATTTTGGTGAGCTGTGGTCCATCTCCAAGATGTATTTAGTTCTGCCAGTATTAAGACCTGGAAAAACACTTGCCTTCCAAGAATGACAGTAACATTTGTTTTATAGCAGATGTGTGTCTCATGTGACTCCTAAGCTCCATGCTATGCCAACATAGAGATATATGGGTGCGCAACCAGACAATGAGCACAGGCAGCAGAGAGTGCCCACACTCACTTGACAACCAGGATGTTGCCCAAACTTCATCAAACATGTTCCTTCAAAAATTCTGCATCTGAACTGGTAAACCAGTTCATAAGTCCTTCCACCCTTCCCCAAGATAGATCAGAGCTACCCTATTGCAAGCTCTCCCTTAAAAATTGTCAAGTCTCGCCCCACAAACATTCGAGAGCCTCCAGCACTTTCTGCCCCAGTAATTTGCATGTTTTTTCCCTCCCCAACACTTCTAACAGCAGCAGAGACCCTGTCAGTGACTTTGAGGCTTTTTATTTGTTTTGTCTGGTTTTTAAATTATGAGTCCTGAAGGTAAAGGTGAGAGCACAGCAAAGGCTGGCAGGCTTCCTCAGCCCCCAGTGTAGCAGTTCACCTGGGAGGACATGGCTGTACATGCGCTGCGCTGCTGGCCTGAGAGTTAGATTTTCACATGGACTTACTTGCTTGTGTGGGGGAATAAAGAGAAGGAGAAACCACCCTGCACTCTGACTTCTGCTGGTGGCAGAAGTGGAAGGTACCTCTTGGAGTGAAAGGGGATGCAGGCAACAAACCATGCTTAAAGAGAGGGATGAACTCTCGAAGGCTGCACCGTAAGCTAGGCTAACAAGGCTGGAGAGGGGGCTGTTTCAACTGAGGTGGATCACGTGCAGAAATTAGAAGAAATTTCTCCAAGAAAAACAATTGAAGATGGGGTTGTTTTGTTTTGGTTTTTTAAACAAAATTTGGACTCTGATTTGCATGGCCTGGAGACTGTCCCTCTGAATGGGTGGCTCAAGCAAACCCTCTCCCTTCCAAGTGCTAGTTAAATTCCTTTCTGTCCAGGTGTATTTGTTTCTTACCAGGAATGAGGGAACTCTACCAACAAAACCATTTTTCTACCTCGACTGTGCCCTCCTTTTAAGCTTGCCTGGTGTCCTGAGACAGTGTGAGGAGGCTGGGGGAGATGGGAGGAGACGAGCAGCACTTAGAGTTCATGCTCAAGTGGTTGATAAATTGCCCACGGCAACTCTGTGACAAGTCAGACTGAGTAAAGATGAATTATGGGTGAAAAAAATTAATATACAGTCAGGGACGCAGATGCATAAAATGCAGTTTACCTCACATTTGCTTCTTTGGTTTGTGATTTGATTGATCACTTCAGTTATATGAGCCTGCAAATGTTGGCTCAGTCCCCTGCCAAGTGTTTGAACAAGACTTTAATACTAATGACTGCTTTGTTCAACTTTATTGATTTTCAGGTACTTTGTTTATTCATTTAGACTTTGGGTGGCCATTTTCCCAGAATTAGTATCTTATTTGTACTGGCGAAGGAAGTAAAATAAATATAGTTGCTTGTCCTTATAAGGCAGTATACTGTTCAGGTTTTAATTGCCTGGTGGCAAATATCAACGTGTAGCTGCTTTTTCAGTCAATAGTTTATTTTGTTCTGTTTCTGTGATGTTGCTGTAGTGAGATCATGTGTCTCAAGGAAAGAGGAGGCCTTGCAAACTCCCTATGTAGTGGAGACACTGCAAGCCGAGTAAATGATACGTGCGTTATATTACATACTTCCCTGGTCTCTGACAAATTAGCTCAAATTAATTTTTTTTGCCAACCTGCCTGGAGCCATTAGCACTCTGTGATTATTCTAGGAGACTTGGCTTTAATTATGAATAAAAAATATTGCTCCATTCGCACAGAGTGCAATGCTGTCAGTGAGGAGTGGGAGGAGGAGAGCATCTAACCTGGGCAAGGGTGGCTCCATTGTGAGGGCTCCCCAGGGGCTTGGGGGAGGTGGGCTGCCCCACTGCTGGGCAATTTCAGGAGAAGACCCCTGATGTTGGTGGGGAACAGTGAAAGGGGCACTCGCAGCTCCTGGATTGCCAGCCACAGCTGTGTGAGCAGATGTCACCCATAATAGGGTCCTATGAGCCCCTAAGTGCCACCAGTGGCCAGTAGAGCAGAGCGTGGGCAAGGGCTGGAAGTGCAGGTAGATGTGCACGTCTAGGCTCTCCAGATACTCTAACATCGGCTGCAGCACCACTCCAAAACACTGGCAGTGGGTACAGGTATCCAAGCTATCTGGTTTAGGATCACTGGATATTTTTTTCCAGTCAAAAAAAGTTCATCAGCTCACATGGTGGAGTCCTTTCTGCACCAGGTCCTGTGATACAGGGGCGTTCCCTCTAGTGACCAAAAAGGGCTGAAATAGGGTGAGGGGGGTTAGGCACCACCTACCAAGCTCTCCTGGCCCTGGGAGCAAACAGGTTTGCAGGAGATTATTCTCAGCTTGCCTCTAGATTGTTTTAAGCCAGCTGGCCTGCTCAGTTAAATGGCAATACTTTAATTGATTTTGTTGGGGCCAGAATAATGGCTCGCCTTCAGCACTGGAGTCCTGCTGCTGGCAATCTCTTAAATGATCTGTGTTGGAAGGAGCTTGTACTCATCTTTTTGCCTTTCAGAGTGCCTCTTCTGCTCTGTATCATTAGAGACCTTGTGGCTGCAGATTTTAGCGTAATCTCCAGTAGCAGGACTTTGCTGGGAGTCATCTTACGTCAGCAAAAATATCCATATTTATGCTAATGTCGTTTTATCTTACCAAAATAAACTTCATTGCCACAAGCACTCATGCTGGTTCATGTCCCCTCTATCAGGTCTTTCACCAACTTTGTAAAAACCAAAAGCCACATCCCTCATGGACATTGCTGTGGCCAGCTTCCTCCTTGACAAAGTAGGAGGCAACCAATTCTGGCTGGAAAAAAAAAAGAAACCCTTCAGGGTTTCATAAAATAAAAATATTCCCGCTATTTTCTCTCATTCCTCTCTCTCCTTCAGTGAAAATGTGAACTGCTTACCCTGGAGGTGAGGCAGAACCAAACTCTGGGATGAGAGTAAGAGCCAGCTGCCAGCCAAAGGTAGACCCTGTGGCTGGGACCTGTTTCCTTCTTTTGAGACCAAAGACAATAAAGCAAGCATCTGGGAGTCAGGCTAGGTCCTGGGAAGCAAGATGCATCCCTTTTAGTCTTTCTTTTTGGAAATAGGTAAAATCTACTGAAATGTGAGTTGTTTCTGCTGCAGTTAGCCCTGAAGAAACAACCTATAGGCAAGCGATAACAGAAGGCACAGTTTGAGTACCGGACCTTCTTCTTTCACTTGTTTCTCACCATTTCCTCCACTCATTGGCAGAAAATAAAATTAAAAAAAAAAAACCAAACCCTAACCAAAAAACCAAACAACCCCAAAAAGCAAACCACACAATCCCAACCTCCCACCAAACAAACCCAAAGAAAACAGGGTCATGTGGGGTTTGCAGGGTGCTGCATGCAGCTCTGTCCTATTGATGCAGAAGGTGCCCCAGGCAGGACCCCTGAAAACAAATCCCAGGTGAGACAGGGGCACAGCAGCATTTGGGGTGGGAGGCTGGCAGACAGAAGTGTGAGGACGAGAAAGCGTTGCTTATGGATGCCGGCTGTATTTTGCAGAGATAAGCAAGAAAAAAAAAATCAAAATGGTTCATCCAGAACACACAGAATCCAAATCTGAAAGTGGAATAAAATGAGCAGAATTCAGAGTAGTTGCCCTTGGAAGAGAAAGGTCTGAGTCAGGCCTTGCGTGTTCTAGATCTGGACTTGCAGGGAAGGTCGTTGCTTTGCATCCAGAGCACGTATCGTTTGGTTTTTCTGTCCCGTGCAATCATAAAGATTGCCCTGCTGCCTCTGCAGGATGAAAGGTGGGAGTTGTAAAACAAACCCCAGTTTTGCCAGTGCTGTTTAACATGCTTTGCAGTGGTTTGGTACCTTGGTATGCGTACTCCTGGTAAAAGGATGATAAAAATGGCTTAGAAGGTAAAGTTGGAGTGTTTTGCAAATATCCGCTCTCCCGGGAAAGAGCTGGCTAACAAGGATGATAAATGACAGAGAATTAGATTTGGTTCATGCGTTTGTTTATGATGAGAAATAGATCTGTTTGCAAAAAAAAAAAATCCTTACTGGGAATACATGGGCTCTGTGGAGAGCATTGAAAGAAGGCGGTGAATGAAATCCCAGTGACTTCCCTGCCCTCAGCCCCATACACAGTGTGGATATCTTGTGTATGCTGGGCGGCAGGGCTGTGTGGATTTGGGTGGATGCGACTGGCTGCTCTCCAGGACCTCTGCAGACCCTCCAGGCAGCGGCTGTGAGTTCATCCATTAGCTGCTGGAGCCTGGGGAGCCCGTTCCTCAGTGATGTTTTCTTGTTGCAGCAAGAGAGGTCGGATGGTCCTCGGTGGCAGGCCTGACACGCTGGTGTCAACCAGGATTACAGGTGACCCATGAAACTAAGAGTGTTTTCTCCCGGATGGGTGTTTCAGCTGCCAGTCCTCTGCAGCCCAGTCCTGGGTGAAATAACTTCCACAGCAGCAGCAGATCTTGTTCTTAGCATTTCAGAGAGAGCATTTTCTACACACGGGGGCAATTCAGCCTTTCCTCCCTTGTTTTCTCCTTCTGTGTGCAATATTGCTGTAGCTGTCTGAAGGACATGCTTCTCATGCTCTGCCGCTGAGAGCAAGCAAGGTCTCTCCTCCTCCGCCCAGCAGAAAGGGATCGATAAATCCTACCTCTCTGGAAATTTTTCATTTGTCATACTCAGTTTTAAGTCATTTTCCTCATCTGTCTCTCAAGTTATTTTATTGCAGAAAGAACAGCAGCTGGTAACATACGACATAACTAGGGCAAATGCAAGATGCATGTGTGGTTCTGGGGACAGGAGTTGCCCAGGGGGAAGAAACTTGGAAACAGTGTCTTGGCTCATTCCTAGCATTTCCCATCTATTTGTGACATATCCAGATTTTTATAAGACGACAGACACAATGAATTAAGTGTATGTTAAACACATATATTAATGTGACACATATACTGAAAACCAGTAACTTAGAAGTCTCTGTTCCTTGCTGCTCATTCTTATCCTTCCTTATCTCTTTATGTTGTTCACTATAAAATTTTGACCCTGAAATATCACCGTTAATTAATTTGCTTTGATCACTGACTAAATCAATTTTAATGACATGCTAAATTTTTATCCTCAGTAAAAAAAAAAATGTTGGTAATGGTTGCTTTAAATGCAAATATATGCTACTTTAATATTCCAAGCTGGCATGTCCGCTGTTCAGTAAGGTGCCATCACTTGAGGGATATTTTCTTTTTTTTCCCAATTCTTTAATGCTGCCACTTGGTGAAGCATACTTTTTTCCCCCATTGTTGAGTTCCTGAAGCTCTAGACAGATAAATATAAACTTGTGCTGAACTTTACCTCGGAGCCCTCAGACCCGGTTGGTGTTCAGCGAGCAGTTATGTCCTTAGGCTGGGCTGTAGAAGGGACTGATGGCAGGTCACTGGCAGACAGGACAGTTTGTCCTCTCTAACAATTTTGATCAGAAACAAAGTGCTAGCATATTTGTGATACACCAGATTTTTCTTCCCATTTGAGACATTTTCAAAAGTAATTGATTTTTATCACCTTTTATTTATTTGCCAATCCTCAAAGCCTACAGAACAAAAGCAGTTATTCCTCCTGAAAGAGGGCAAATGGGCAGTACTTTCAGCCTTCTTCATGCTAAACGCTGAGGGGAAGGTCAGAGGCTGTAACACAGACACTGCCTCACAGATACAACTGTTTTGAAATGTGGCCTAATAAATGCAGGACAACATATGGGAATCAGTCTCATTGAGATGGAAAAACATTGTCCAAAAATGAAAACAGAGCAGCAGGGGGGAGCACGCTGGTGTTACCTTGTCAAAAGCAAATACTTTTGCCTGAAGTTTTGCACCCAAATCTGCGAGCTGAGCTCCTTTCAGGGACACTCAGCGATGGGCTGCCTCATGAGCAGGGCACGCATAGTACAAACTTAAATCAGTGCGCGCCCCCAGCCCTGTGACTGTTGGGTTGGGCTTTTTTTCTAAATTGAAGTTGTGATATCTTATGTGTGGGCTTATGATGGTCAACCTGTTCTCCTTTAATAAGGATGCCTTTCCAAGCTCTTTTCTTCTAATGGTTCTCCCACTCTTCCTTTCTATTTAGGCATAAGTATCCTCATTGTGGAGGAATCCCAAAATGCTTCTTCAGCACAAGTTTACATGGACCTAAGAGAAAAACAATTTTGCCATTGTCAGTGAGAACTTGCCCTCCAGGGCAGGTATTTCCAGAATAAAAAGCTAACCTTTCTAAATCCTAAGCAGGAGACTTGCCTTCCAAACTCTGTTCCCTGCTCCGTACCTTCCCACATGCCAGCTATTCCCAGTACCTCAGCTGAGTATAACCTTTCTCTGTGCAAGACAAAATGTTTCCTCTGTACCCTTCCACAGCAAGTCAGACCAACATTGCATGCTCAACCCTCTTTTGGCCGTCTAATGGATGAGTTGTTCTTCAGCAGGAGTCTGTCCACTGCAGCTCACACAGTGCAGTCAGGATATGATTCTCTGCTCTTTAACTGATCTGGACTTTTCCTTAGGAAATAAATGATGCCCTGGAGCAAAATAAATGAACTCTTACAACTGGAGTTTTATAGGCGGTGATTGAATAATTGATTGTTAGTCCAATAAAAAGTGGCCGATGATGAGTTTGTGGACTCGTACGTCATTTTTGTGCTGTGACTGATACATTAAAAAAAAAAGATAGGAAATGGGAAGAAAAATTGGTAGGGTACTGTGAGACTGATCTGTTTTTTAATTCTGTTCTTGCTCTTCTAGGTGGGACTGAGTGCTGCAATAAGGAAAGCAAAGTGGATTATGAAGACTTCCAAGGACCAGGTAAGAAATCAGAGGCATTGGGGTGTTTTACACTGTACTTGCATTTTATCAGGAGTGAGTCTTCATTTATTTTGCCTGATTGTGAATCCACCTGATCAGCATTGAATTGAACGCTGACTCACTCCTACCTGGTATAGGATCTGCTCTATCAGATGATACTGGGAAGAAGGAGAAGGAGATAATAGAGAGGAAATATGAAATTATGGGGAGAGCAGAAAAAAAACCTCATGAAAAATGCAGACTGCTTGTGAAGTAAGGTTAACAGACTGTATTCATCCAAGACATAAATTTATGTCTGAAATTCATGCAGCAGCTGAGGATCTCATCTGTGAGCTCCATAGTCTGGCATCATGTTTGCTTATACAAGCCCAACTCACCTTTGGCGGGGCAGCCAGCCTTAAAACAAAATATAAGCAGGTATAGATTTTGGTTAGATTTTTTTTTTTTACAAAAGCAGGAATTTCCCACTCAGCCTTGCCCTGAGTTTTTCCACTCAGAGAAGCTTCCTTCCTTCCTTCAAACTTCTTGCAGGGTTTATTATTGCTCCTCCTTGTTTCATGCTTCTTCCTTGTCCCTTATCATCCCCGCCTTGCCCTCAAAGCCATATGTAAGAGGTAGCCTCGTGAACTGAGCCACTGCCTCAGAGCACCGTGACTGCATTTTGGACTTGTCTGAAACTCAAGCAATGGCCTGAATGAAAATTCTGCATATTTTTCCTGTATTTGTGAGAGGGTGCCTTTGCCTCTTAAACTTGAAAGATGGGATTTGAAATATTTCTTCCTCCATCAGTTTTCAGATTTATAGAGGATCTCTAAAGGGTAACAGAGAAGGGAAGGGCAGCTTTTATTCTGCTGGGTTCACTTATATGACTCAGCTCAGTCATAGAGTTTGCTTCCAGTTGTCTTCAGGCGCTTAATGCCGAGCAAATGTTTTAGCTGTTTGTGAAGAAATTATTGATATTGCTTCTTCCTGAATCCTTACTGTGATGCTACTCACAGAAGTGAAAATTGAGGTGCCTAATTAGCCTTTGGGCAATTGCCAAATTGCCTAGCCAAGGAAATAAACAATGCGCTGGAGAGACGGGTCTCAGCTCCCTCAGAACAGCAACCAGCAGGATCTTATTCATTTTCTTTCCTGTTCAGCGCTGTGCTACTGAGGGCCTGAGATTTCCGCTCAAATGACATGAAATTTCTAATCCCCTTTCCCCGGGTGAGAGCCCCCATCATATTAACACCTGCATCGAGATGCTCTGAGTCAAGGCTCTGCTAGCCAGAGCCCAGGCACAGGAGTAGAGATGAAGAGGGATGAGTGTGCAAGTGCTGCCCCTCGGACTCAGGGCTCCTTTGCTCCACCACGTGTGCTTCTACCCTCGGCTTATTGAGCTGTATCCCTTGCATGACCTATCCTTCATGGGCCATTAATGCCACATCCTTTTGGGGTCTCCTGGGCAGGGTGGCATGATTGGCATCAATCTTTAGGTGTAACAGAGTCTTCTACCAGCTTGCCTCTACTCTCTCATATCCTCAAAGCTGCTCAGTGCCCCGATACATCTCTCGGTCTCCATTGCAATGCCCTTGGCCACTTCTTGCTCCTAGTTGCCCATTTACCAGTGGGAGGGGCAAGCAGACTGTGCCCTGGCTAGAAGTAGCAAGGTCATAGGTGGGTGTCGTAGTTCAGCCCCGATCGGACCAGACTACGCAGTCTCTCTCTCACTCCCCCCACACTCCGAGAAAAACAGGGAGAGAAAATATAAGGCAGGATAATGAGACAGAGAACAAGATAACCTCCCCCCACCCCTCCCTCTTCCCGAGCTTAACATTATCTCTACTACCTTCCCCCTCCCCGAGCGGCACAGGGGGGAAGAGGGAATGGGGGTTGCAGTCAGTTCATCATATGTTGTTTTACGCCGCTGCTTCATGGTCGGGGGAAGAACTCCTCACATTCCTCCCCTGCTCCATTGTGGGGTCCCTCCCACGGGCCACAGTCCTTCGTGGAACTGCTCCGGCATGGGTCATCTCTTCCACGGGTGCAGTCTCTCCAGAACAGCTGTCCCAGCGGGCCCTCCACGGGCCACAGCTGCCTTCAGGCATCCACCTCCCCCGGTACGGGGTCCTTCATGGGCTCCAAGCGGATCTCTGCTCCTCCGTGGACCTCCATGGGCTGCAGGGGGACAACCTGCTCCACCATGGTCGTCACCACAGGCAGCAGGGGAATCTTGGCCAAGAGCCGCATTACTCCTCCCCCGCCTTCTTCACTGACCTTGGCGTCTGCAGCCGTTCCTCACAACAGGCTGGCAGACGCCTCTCAGGATCCTTTTTACATCTCATTCACTTCTCATCTCCTCTCCACTTCTTGCAGCCAGGCCGGGCCGAGTTGGGCCCAGTCGGCTGCCTGGCGGGAGGCCAGAGGGTGAGGCCTGCAAGGCCCATGAGGCCTGCGCCTCCCCCTCTGCGCCTCTGCCCCTGCTCAGCTTCTTCACATCTTCTCTTCTCTCTCTTTTTTTTTTCTGTTTTCCCATTCTTAAATACGTTATCGCAGAGGCGTTATCACGAGACATTCTGCTACCAATCGGCTCGGCCTTGGCCAGCAGTGGGTCTGCCCTAGGCCTGGCCAAGTCCCCTCAACAAAGGGGAGCGACTTCTAGCAGTTTCCTACAGAAGCTACCACCTTAGGCCCCCCCCTACTAAACAAAACCACGACAGTGGGTTTCTCCAGTCAATGTATTTCTAAACCTACATAACTGTACAATACAAGGTCAGCTCAAATTAAAATTAGTATCGTGGTTGGTTGGGCCTCTCCCACAGTTATTCCTAGCATGTTCCCTGTAATGACCCTTGCTGAAACTTACTTTAAAGCTAGAAAATTAAAAATAACAACATTACTAGAGGCATTACTGTACCTCACAATTTCCTCTTCACCCAGATTGCCATTCATTTCAAATCCGGAAAAACGGTGTAGTAAGGAACACAGAGAAAGATCTCCAGGAGAGAGCAGAGCATGTATCATGCTTGCGTAAGCCCCATATCCCAGAGCAGCAGCATGTGATGAAATAGTAAGAAAATCACCTGCACAATCTGAATGCTGCTAGATCATAGTCTATTCACCTGCCCAGGCAGAAACACATACCAGTGAGCAAGGGCTAAAGCAGCTGAGGTGCTCTTGCTGCCTGAGGAGAGGGTTGCCTGGCTGAATATGTGGGTGAGGATTCCAAAACACCCTGTTTGTGGTAGGACATCTCTGCATCCACACCAGTGAAGAGAAAAAAACCATTCAGCTGGCCTCTTTTATGCTCTGGCTCCTGGTGAACAGAATCGTCAAATTATATCTGCGCATTTTTCCCTTATGTGCTATTTTGGTTGCTTTTGCCCCATTGCATGTTTGGGGAAAACCTTCTGAAGAGGTTCTTGCAAGTTAGCTGACCTCATCTTTGCTTGGCAGCTGTGTGTGACTGCGCATAAAAATGAGATGTGATTATGGCTTTTGGCAATGAGAATGGGAGGTCTGTCTGGCCCCCAGAGGTTCATGTTTATTGGGCATTTCTTAGGATCATTGTGGGTTTGGGAGAAAGAAAAGGTATTTTCCAGATGTAGAGATGTAGAGTGAAAGTGGCTACAACCCCAAAAAATCTAATAAATTTTTCCATTCATTAAAAGTAGTGAGCCATCCGCGAGCAACTGGCTTAAACCAAACACCAACAAGCATTAGGGGCTCATTATTATTCTTTTGTGTAAAACCAATTAAAATAATTACGGAAATGTTATTAGGGAGTGTTAACAGCCAATGAATAAAATATTGGTGTTATCAATCACTGTGAGCACCTCTAGAATTAACTTTTCTTATGGGTGGAAAAGATACTAAGAGGCATCTTCTAGCAATAACAGTGAAAGAATGACAAATAGAGTTGTGGCTGTAGCATTTAATGAGAGCAAGCACCATGCGTACAATCCTGTCATGACTACACCGTCCCTGCAAGTCACAGCCTGGCAGGAGAAGTGGGAAGACACGGAGGGAGCCAAAAGTGAATTGCAAGGCAGAGGGGAGCATGAACCAGTCTCCTGCCCACTCACTCATGTTACATAGGGGAAAGTAACCCATCTCCTCCCAAAAACACATACTGCAATCGTACCCTGTCTCTGCTGGGAAGGACCTTGTAGCACCTGCTCACCTGTGCTCATGCGCTCTCTCACTTACATATGCAAAGGTTATCCCTTTTTTTAACCCTGTGCTCCTTGCTGCCTTTTGACAGTAGCACAAGATACCCACAAAGAGCAGATGACCTGCTTTCCTGCACACCTCTAAGCCAAGCCAAAGCCCAGACCACACTGTCCCACGTGCTGTGGGGATGCACAGGCTGGGGAGCCAGAGGATGCTGTGCTCTGGGACGCTCCTGCAGCTGGTCCTCAAAGCGCAACTTCATATCGCCCATACCACTTCCAGGGCATGATCATGCTAACTGTTCCCACCAAAGTCAGGCAGTCTCTGGGGCTGCAAGATAGTCTTCCTTTGAAACTAACGGAGATCCAGTCAGCAACAATTTTCAAATTACTAGCTAAGAAAAAGGCAGGAAAGTGAAGGTTAGACTTTAAATGCAGGCTCTGAGCCTCTGAGGAGGTTTTATTTATGTGTTTATTTCTTCCAGGCCCTGTAACTTGTCTTTCTGGTGCAATTTCGGCTCCAGATACCTTAACTTCAAAGACTTTACATGCTGTGACTTAGACTGAAGTGAAAAGCTGACAGCTCAAATGAAGACACTGCAAATCTTAGCCTGATGGAAAGCTTTAAGTGCTTTTGTAGGCAGCACTGGGATTAGTCCTTCATGGAGGAGGTAGGGGAAGTGGTTTCTTTCCTCTTTCCAGGAAGGTGTACATTGGTTTGCAAAGCTCTTTGAGAAAAGCTGGCATCCTCCTTGCGCACCTCTCGTGCTCTCTGCCTACCTGGCCATACATGCGTATGTACACAGAGAGAGCAAAGAGGAGGTCTGCGTCCCTGCTGTGCTGCAGGACGTAGCCCCGAAGCAGGCAGGCTGGCAGGGAGCTTAGAGAGATGCAGAGGGAGGGGGAAGAGTGCAGGGCAGTTGGAGCCGTAGTAGTGGGAGCAGGTTGGTCTTTCAGCTCAAGGAAAGGTCCCGCTACCTGGCTGCTCATGGCCATTTCTATCCAGTTCTTCTGTGGTTGTGTTCTGGTTTCTCCTTTGACTATATCAACACCCCCTCGACCTCATGGCCCCTTCCGAGCTGGTATGACTCTAGCTTTTTTATTTGACTTTGTTGGACAGAGCTGAAGAGAGTTAATTGGTGGGGTGTTTTTACAGGTTTCCTGTTTCTCTTATCTCCCCGACTTTCCTCCTTTTTTGTCTCCTTTGATTTCTCTGTTGCGTCCTTCGGAAAGCACACTGTTACAGCGCCACCTCCACTGCAGGTCTTCCCCACAAGGTACCACTCTATTTCATCTTCACCTTGCTGCTTGGTCACTTCAGCTACCAGCTCGACTGTTGGCTACCATCTTTGTACTAGGGGCTCTATCCCTCTTCACTACCCCAGTCCTCCTCTCCACATTGAGATCCTGGCCGTGATATATTGCTGTGGCTGACCTCCTGCTCTGGGCAGCGCAAGACCCTCGTCTCCATCACCCCTTGTTACCTGTGCAAGCAAACACCTTCCTGCCTTCCCTGGAGCTGCAGGGCAATGCCCTGTGCACTGCAGCACCGCTGCCTCACTGCCCTACAGTGCTGCCTCAAAGTTCTCCTTTGTCACTCAGAGCTTTATACACTGGGATTACTGCCCCTCACGGTGATTAATAGCCTTTTACTGTCCTCTCCTTGGGTATCCAACATTTATCTTCTGTTTTATGTTAGATTTGGGTTGTAATCTCATCAGAGCAACGTTTCTGTAACTTGAGTGTTCATTAGGAAGGTTTCTTTCAGCTTCTGAAGCTACCTGGAAGCTCAACTGGATTGGCCCATGGCTATGGTCTTCTAATGCTGAAAGAGTTTATCCTGCAGCAGCTATCTTTTACAGCTTGCAGATCTGGCCAAGATAAAATCTAGTTATGAGATTACCAGGTAAAAATCCCATTAAAAAATCAAGAGCATTCTATGCACATGCTGAATTCTCCCATTTCTTCTCTCTTTGGGGTTGTTCCTGACCTTTGGTTTCTGCACCCTTCCCCGAGTGTGCAGAAACCAGCCTCATGGCCCACAATGTGTTGTTTTCATTAGTTTTGTACCAAGTGTCAGATACCATCATGTTTATCAAATGTGAGAACAGTAATTTTCACTAAGAATTTAAAAAATAACTTTGTTACCTAAGAGGAGATAGCTTCACAGGAGCATCTTCCCTCCTTTTTAATTTTACAGTTCTTTGAAAGCAAGGGTTGTTGGTTTGTAAAGTGCTCAGTTGAAATCCTTAAGCTGACTGCCATGTCAGGTCTAAATCCTCTGGCATGTAGCATCCTTAGTGGCGTCATTGGAGTTTGCAGATGTTTCTAGGCAGAAAATATGCGATTTAACTCTGGACTTCACTGACACTGAATATCCTAAGTCATGACACCTCTATGAACTAATGCATCCATCTTCTTTTATTTTCTTCCCCTCCAGAAAAGCTTCATGGGGTTCTCAAGTGTATGTGCATTTCCTCTTCTGGCTAACCTGTGTGAGAAGATTAAATAGTATGTATAAAGTTTTTGGTCATTAACGACAAACAGAATATGGTACATGTGTTTCTTTCAAAAATCATCCTCAGTTAACAAGGCTTCTTATCCTTTACTTCTGTTGGTTTCCTTCATAAAACCACTACCCAGGTAGTGTAGAGGAAGGTTGCATAGAGTTCAGGTAAGTAAGATTCCTCAGAGGGATCCCTGTGCTTTTTCAGTACTTAAAATATTTGAATAATTTTAGCAGGTCCTGGAGGTCAAATATACGACACACTCGAAGATATTGACACCTCCAAGAGGGAGCCAATTTTCTGAGATTTTGTGAGCCCGAGACTTCTCCATTTCATTTGTTCACTCAGTTGTGGTGCCCATGGCTCGCCACAGGAAGGCCACCAGCACCTGTATAACTCTGAGAGAGACATGAATTAAGTGGCAGTTGCAAAGTGTAGGAGAATCTCAAGGTATTTAAGAAAGATGGGTGGATGGTGGACAGGAAAAACAACTTTGTATTTTTTCTTATCCCAATGCTCATGTGGTCTGAGGAATCCACCTTCATTGCACCTATTTGCTCTCTGAGACAGGTTCAACATGTCTTACAAGTTCAAGAGGCTGGAAAAACTTGGAAAGAAAACTTTCCAAGGAAAGACTGACTGGCATACAATTCAAAGTGTCCTGCTGGCTGGGCCAAATGGGAAAGGCTGCTCAGTGTAGGTGAGCTAAGCTGTGTCCCATAGCCAAAGAGAGGTGCCAAGCTTGGGCAGCACCATGTAAAAGCGAGCACATGTCCAAGCTAAAAAGGAAGGGACACAGAGCTGACACCATCATTTTGACACCTTCTTCAGGAACTGCTGAAACCTATAGGGTCACTGGAAAGAAAAGTGACAGTGGGGGGAAAAAAAAAAAAGGTGCAATTTTGAAAGGCTAATGTAGTTAAGCACTGTAAGGGACCACTGAGGGCTCAGGCCTCGCTCACATCAAGGTAAAAATACTTTTCCCAGATATTTTTGAGCATGGCCACAAGTTTGTGGGACTAGATACAGAAATTGCAAGATGAGACTGGTTCTCAGTTAAAGCATATGGCCACTTGTGAATTCAGCATGTATGGTCCTTCTTCATATTAAATCCACTTTTACCCTATAAAATAAGCGTATTTTTCTGTGTGTTGCTGCAGCCTGGTATGCAAACTGCAAGTCTTCTAGACTGAACACGACAGGAGAGAGATGGTGTAAAGACTTGAGGGATGAATATGAGAAGGGGTATTTGCCATTTGTTTTTAACAAAAGGAGGAGGTTAGTCTCCATCAGCATGAGGCCTCATTCTGCAGCTCTTTCCTAGGTAGAAGGACTTCCATTCGTATTTCATATCTGGCAGACTTGAAAGATCTGCCAGGCTGAGCATAGCATTTATTTCCAAAAAAAATTATAGTTACTTTTGATGTCCCAGTTTGTTTTAGAGACTGAAGGTTTGACATTGCAGCCGAACAGGAGTCCATCAGCCTCGCATCCAGAGCTCAGTCAGCAGGTATTGAAAGAAACCAGAATTTACTTCTTCAGACAGAATCACTTTGCTGAAGTACAAGCACAGAGCTAAGATGGAATATGGAGCCCTGAACAACATGTCAGCTATTATCTATTCTGTATGCTTTACTGTATTCTTTTCTTTCTGAACAGGTTCCCTTCTGTATGTTAACACTATGTTTGTTGGTTTTGGTTTTTTGCAGTGTTATAAGAAATAAACTACCTTTTGAAGATTTTGATGGAGATAAATTTAGCACTTTTCCGGTAAGCAAAGCCTTTCCTTTAGTGCAGTAATCCTCTGATAATGAGCATGTCTATGGGATTCCTCTCACTTTCTGCAAAGCCTTATTCATTCATGTGAAAAAGGTATAGAAATGAAGTGAACAGAGGGGTGGGTTTTTTTCTGGATGAAAAAACAATCATTCATTTATGGCACCTGGGGAGACGCACACATAAAGCTGTGCTCCCTGCAGAAGCAAATTGCTCTGCTGCTGAGTGGTCTGTTTACCGAATTAATAAGAGGTGAAGTAAAGTCACATAAAAAACAAATTAAATTGCCAGCTTGTCTTATTTCTGCACTGAAGTGTGCAAGGTGTCATTTATTAAAGCTTAGCAAAGGGACTCTGGAATATGACTCATTTACTGGGTTTTATTCCTACCCTTTGAGTTAGATTCTCATTTTAGATATTTTAAATTAAAAGTGCAAGAGTAAAGTGACCATCCTATCTGTGTGCTTCTCCTGGCTTTTAGACATTGAGGGGCTATCACTGGCGAGGCAGAGACTGCAACGACAAAAACACCACTGTGTACCCTGGCAGACGGTAAAGCTTTTAATTATTTCAAAGTCTTCCTAATAATTGTGGTTTCTTGAAGAATGAGCTCCATATTTGGTTTTCACCATGCTCTAAGAAAGCACATCACTGCTCGTTGCTTCATTTCACTGTGATGGAGACAAGAGCAGATGATCGAGACCAGGGATGGGGCACATTAGTAGGGGCTGTGCATAGGTTTTTTTTTCCTTTCTCTGAAGCATCTGCAGCCAAAATTGGTCAGACAGACCAAAGGTGGGGAGGGAAACCAAGCTGCCGAGGCTTACAAGCCTTACGCCACTTAAGCTGATGGGGGCTGTGCCTACTTCAGGGAGCAGCAGAGCAGGAGGGCAAAACAAGGACGTTCATTGCTGGCTGCTGAGCTCCATCATCCAGTCCTCATGTTATGTTAGTGGAAATGTACAGCTAAATAGGTGTGCTTCTAAGTGAATATCTGCTAGGTGAATACCTTCCATCTGCCTGAGCATGGACTTCCATGCTCACCTGAAACGGAGAGCGCAGCCAGTTGTAACAGCATGGCCTTTGTCCCTCGCTCTTGCTATTTTACCTGGTGCTCAAAATATTAATTCAAAAATTGAGCTTTCCTCTACAATGGGTTTCTCAATAAGTTGTTAACCAGGACTGTTTTTAAAGCCTAGGCATTAACCAACTTGTGACTAGAAAGTTGAATTTAAGGATGCGGGCTTGGAAGAATTATGTGCCATCAGCCTGGGCAGCACTAGCAGAAATGGGCTCACAGGGTCCATGTGTAGTGCCGGATGGAATAGGTAGAGTCTCCCTGTAAAAGAGGCCCAAGCTGTGTTGTGGGACGGAGCAAATCATCATTACCCTGCACTGAATTTGGGGTGAGGGGCTTGGTGGATTTCAGTGAACACTTAAAAACAAGGAAAAGGGCAGGGGAAAAGGGTCTGTCTTCTGCAAAAACCATCCCCATTCATTTCACCTAAGTGAATATCCAGATTGAAAGGGTAGGTTTCATTCAGCCACTTCCAGTATTCACTTTAAATTAACACTGCATTTTGCTGGGAAAAATTGCCTCTCCTGGATTCAAAGGGGGAAAAACCCCACCCTTCTGTGCAGAAAGGAATTTCTAATTATTTTACTTTCATAGTGAAAAATGGCACAAAGGATCTGATTTCCTCAGAAGCCTCTTAGGCTTTATTTTCTCTAACACTGTATATCCTTTTGTAACTCTGTTTTAGCCCGGATAATTGGGATGTGAAAAGTGACTCTAACTGTAATGGCATATGGGTAAGTAAACAAAGTTGCATCTTGCACTTCCTTCCTGATTGCTGCTTCACTTTTTTCCTCTTTTTGAATTTGTATGCAAATATTTCTTTTTTTATTTATTCTGGTTTATTAACTGTTTTGGATTACTCCTGTTTATTTACTGCCTTTGATCTTCCAAGTAATAAAACTATATTTATTAAAAACTAAGGAAATGTAGGGAAAGCAGTTATAAGCAAAATTTGTTTATGGATGCTTACGATCATTTAAATTATAGCTATTATAATTAATTTAAACATACATATACTTATTAAGATAATGTAATGGAAAGCATCATTATTATGATGCAGTGCTTCTTGCAGGCAAACATTCAAGAACTAAGTTCTCAGCCTCTGTTTTGCGCTACCCTTTTTCAGGTGCTAGGTAGATACTATCATCTGCCCCTTCTCTCCTCCAACAGGGTGTGGATCCAAAAGATGGAATTCCCTACGAGGAGAAATTCTGCAAAGGTGAATCTTTAGAGTCAATACAAGAAGCAATGTGTCTTTTGTATTTGTTTTGTAAATATTTTAATATTGTCACAGTCATTGCCACTGTAGGAGAAAGACAATGGTCTTTACAACTTCATGAGAAAGTCAAAATGACAACATAATTTTACTTTTTTTTTAAATCTTGAGGATGGGCAAAGATGAAATGTGAAAAGCAGAGGCTGCTAGTAATTTCCTGTTAAAGTCAACTCAGTTATTAAGTTGAAATACATAGATCAGGGACAGCAGCAAACGGAAATGTCATAGAGTCATGGAATCATAGAATGGTTTGGGTTGGAAGGGACCTTTAAAGGTCATCTAGTCCAACCCCCCTGCAAGGAGCTGGGACATCTCCAACCAGATCAGGTTGCTCAGAGCTCTGTCCAACGTGGCCTTGAATGTTTCCAGGGATGGGGCATCCACCACCTCTCTGGGCAACCTGTTCCAGTGTTCCACTACCCTAATTGTAAAAAATTTCTTCCTTACATCTAGTCTAAATCTACCCTCTTTTACTTTAAAACCATTACCCCTTGTCCTATGACAATAGGCTCTGCTAAAGAGTTTCTCTCCATTGTTCTTATAAGCCCCCTTTAAGTACTGGAAGGTAGCTATAAGGTCTCTTGGAGCCTTCTCTTGCCCAGACTGGCTGTTCCCCAGCTCTCTCAGCCTGTCCTCATAGGAGAGATGCTCCAGCCCTCTGATCATTTTTGTGGCCCTCCTCCATCACCTCTGCATCTTCTCTGGTGCCTGAAGCCTAAACCAGAGAGATGGCCTTGGGATTCAGGAGACCTGAAACATCTATGTTTGACCCATTGCTGTAAATACCGGCAATCACACTGATACTTTTCCAGAGAAGGCCTTAAAGAGGTGAAGTGATGGCATCAGCTGATCTCCCAGACAGCAGCGTGGGTGCCTGTGTATACATGTATGCACAAATAACACCCTGACTGAACAGCCATGGCTACAGTTGCTGCTCACCTTGCCTTGCATTTAAATCAGCATCCTGAGGATGAACTGTTGCCTGGCAAGCCTTTTCAACATTTTTAGATGAACGGCAGTCTACAAATGCTAAGTAACATTAATTATAAACCAGCCAGATTGTTCTAGCATAAATACTCATATGAGTAGCACATCCACCACCCAGTTCTGTTATAAGGAGCTTTGAGCAATTTCCTGAGTAATCCGATTCCCCTAAATATTTAAGTACTTTTTAATGCATATTCTATGGGTAGTAAAAATAAATGTGGGCTGCATAGCAGAGCCTCTGCTGAAATAACACATCTATCCTTGAATACAACCAGAATTTTTTCTGAATAGCAAGACCTCTCCCTGTTTTTCATGCTCAGTCCCCAGTTGGTTCTGTAGGGTTGCTGGCACATGCCTTACAGCCAGTTTTTGCTGCAGATTGAGTGAAAATTTCATTGCAGAGTCTGAACATTTCAGCCATATGAAGAGTGGTGTAGCGAGTCGCCCTGCGACTCTATCCGCTGCCATTGCTGTTGCTCTTTAAGCATTGCTCTCCATACTTTGTTTCAGTTTGCTCTTTCTGCTCACAGGACTAACAAAATGCATTAATTAGGTGCGGACTCACAAGGGGTTGTGCTGTTGGGAGATTCGGCCGGCGCTCACTTCCACATCCCACCCGAGTGGATGACCGTCACACAGATGTCAGCGGTGAGGAATCGTGTTCAGGTTGCCAAAACCACTACGCCACTGTTTGCTTTCTCCCCTGTGCTGCGGGTTGCCAAAAGGAAACAAGTGCAAAATGCCTCACTGCACAGGAATTTATAGTTGCGGTCTCATGCGTGTCCATCCCCTGCTGTGGCTGCTCTTCTGAAGATAGAAAAGCACAGCCCTGTGCTACTGCCGCTTCTCCGACATCTGTGCAATTGGGTCAGGGCAGAGTCTGGCTTCAGTGGCCCAGTTCTGTGCCAGAGACACAAACAAGGACATCTGGCTTTCCACACACATGCCTGTGGCTCAAGGAGACCTATGCTGCCTGTGGGACCAGTCCTGCTGTCAGCTGACTTGTTGGTACAGCTCCTTGCTGCGCAAGCATTGCAGCAGTGATCCTGCTGACAGTCCGGGAACTTGTGTTTTAGGCATCTGTCTTTGAAATGATATGTCCTGGACTGCTTTTCCTCATATGTGACATATGTAAAATAGGTCTAGTAACTCCAGTGTTCAGGCTGTGAGGTTTGTTGAACAAATACATCTGCAGGTGTTTGATGGTCATCCAAGGGTTTATAATGGACTTGGAAGAGTTTTTGTAGTGACCGTAAAATATCACTACCACACTGATGTCTATTTTTGGGCACTGTCCGAGCATTCCCTATTTTCAAACAACAAAACGTGCCTGACTGAATTACGCTGAGCCTCAGCTGTTGCAGTTCACTGGTATGGAATTAAATGATTGAGGGGAAAAGATCATTCCAGCAAACTGCAATTCGGAGGGTGGAGAATAAACTCCTGACCTCCACTGTTGTTTCCTATCCCAAGCCGGTGTCACTCCCTGGCCAGGGAGAACTGTGTGTTGTCCCTCTCTGCATAAGGGTCTGTTGTATGGGGGTGAGCAGGCAGATTGTCATTGCCTACCTTCCCTGGTGAAAACCTGCTACTCCTCCACTGGCTTCTCTAGAAAAAGGATATGGACATTTTCTGGAGAACAATACTTATTCCAAAATGTCAGTAGTTACGGTGCTGTTGGAGGTCTGAGGTTCTTGTGTATTTTCCCACTTTTGCTCCCAGAGCTGAGCTGATTTAAGTGTTGCATATTAGCAGTTGTTTTTCTTTGTTAAACCTTTATGAGCAACAATTAGATGAATGACGCTGATGACAGAACTGATGATGAGCATAATAAATTAGCACTAATGATAATTAAGATTATCTTGTCTAATAAAGATGGTAATAATACTGATGGTGATGATGATTCTAGCAGTAATGGTGGTAGCAGATCCGTGTAGGCAAGAATAGTTTTAGACTATGACAGCATTTTATTATCCCTGTAATGAAGGTTTAGAAAGTGTTTCTCTTGCTTGAGGCTTACTGGTCCACTAGCTGGATGGGTTGAAGGCTGGTAGTGGTACAGAGAGGCAGAACCTTCATGGTCAGGAGCTGGAGAGCGGATGATAAAGTGAGTTTTAATGGCACCTTGTCTGATGGATGTAGAGCAGCCTGCATGGGAAGGGAACTGGTGCTTTCTGTGTGAGGCCAAACAAATTTATGCTTTCAGTGCTCAACTCCATCTGGACAGTGTGTGGGGAAGATCCATGACTCGTTGGAAAGGGAGAAGTGGGCTGCTTTCCATTGCAGAAATGATGACTCCAGGTTAGAGCAGGTGCCCTGCACTGGGGCAAGGAGAGGTGCATTCATTTTGGCCTTTCATAGTCACTCCACTCACAGTATATAAAATAAAAGGGGTTAAGACATCATTGGAATTGGAAAAGCTAAATACAATATATGAGTAAGTAAAAAAAGAAGCCTGGACTTCACATGCAGACCCAGAGCTGCTGCAAGCTGGTCCCGGGAGAGATGTCTCTCGTGCACCAGTACAAGGCATCAGGCCTGGCATCTGTTCTGAGCTCAGTAAGAAAGGGATGCATTAAGGTATTGCGTAAAATACCACTTATTGGAGCTAGCAGAAGATGACAAAAGAGGATAGTATAGATAACCTTATGTTCTTTCAGACGCTGAGCACCCTGAGCTGGGCAGCATCAGACAGACCTCTGACAGGGGTACGGCACGGTGTGTTGATAATGTAGAGGAACTTGGAAAAATCGGTTATAGCGATCCAGGACAGAGCAGGGCTGGGCTAACTACCCTGCAGGACGTGCAGCCCTCCTACAGCTAGCTGAGCTCTATGCTAGTGCACTGCACAGCCGCCCGGGTACCTGAGATTTGGGATAGGAAAGAACAGGTTCTTTTCTAGGACTATTTGCAAGCTTTCCTACTATATTTGCAAAAATACAGCAGTTAAATATTGATGCAAAGATAGAGAGTTCAGTTGCATAAAAAGAACTAGTATCTGTGTTTAAACTCTAGCAATAGTAAAAAGTTATTTAATTTGCAGCGCACCTTAAGAAAGTTGTCGCCTAGGCACAAGTGTGCTAGCAAAATAAATTCTGAGCTAATTATGATTTTGTCACTGTCTCTTTCTCTTGCTTGTCCTCTGTGTCTTGCTTTCCATGTGTAGAATGGGAATAACTGCAATTTAGCTGCCTTGGGGTTGTGAAGGTGGAATACTGTTGTCTCTTGATGTGTAGTATTAAATACCACTGGCAAATTTCCTTCATCTGTAGGTTTAATTAACAAATTAACTGGCTTAAATCCTTTTTCAGTGCAAGGCCTTTCTCAAGGAGAATTTCTAAGCACATCTGAGGATGGCTTTGTGACCAGAGAGAGTGTGGAGAGTCTATGTCCTAATCTCACAGAAAATATCCTTCATCTGGGACCACAGCAAGAATTTGAAGTTAGGCTCTGAGAGGGGAGGATGAGGCATTAGCCTCGTGTACCTGCTGTTCCCTCATGCTGTCAAATTCAAGAGACTTCACTTTGATTCTGACAAAATTTCTTTCATAAGATACATAGAAAAATTAGCTTATCAAATGTTTTTCTCTACAGTCAATACTAGAGTTAGTTCAAAGCTTTAATTTACATTTCAATTGAATCTGAACGCTCTACATGGAATTACAAATAGGACTCCTTCTGACCCTGTCCAGGATTTTTATCATGTGCACAAGGAAAAATTTGTGTGCCTGATAATTCAGATTTATTAAGTGCATTATTTTATTACATTAATGGTTATCTGTATTTTTTCATATCTATTTTATATATTCCATATATTTCTTATTTATATTTTTCCTTATACATGTTCACATATACAAGTGTAAAGTAAAATTTACACTTGGTAACAGTGCTGTGGGCCCTTCTGTTAATCAGTACATCAGTGGCAGCTGTTGATTCCTGTTTTAAAGCTAATTAGGTGGGGAAATAATTTTTCAGGAAAGATGCTGAGAATTTAGTTAAGAGGCTCTCCAGAATGGTTGCTGTGCCTGATTATGCTGCACATAGTCTACCATGCAAAGGAACAGTAACGATGAGTGAGGGAAGAAAGAGAATGTGAACGAGAAATTTCCTCACTGAAGGAGGCTCAGGATGTCATTTGGGTAACTGGATGATTATCTGGGTGACCAGATGGGTATTTGGGCTGAAGTGCTTTGGAATCCAGATATTCATGCCATAGTCTCGAGGACCGTTGTTGGGAAGTTGCTATGTACAGGATTTTGGATTTCCTGATCTAATCAGGAACTTACTGCTCTCTTAGCATTGGCCTCTCACAGGGTAATAACCTCCCATGTAATCCAGTGCAGGGGGACATGCTCTTGTCATCTGTCCCATGTCAAGGAATGCATCAAGTTGCATCATCCTCTTGTCCAGTATCAAGTCCCCTAGTGCCTTCCTGGTCTTCCTCTTTTCTTAAACCTAAGTGACCAAATGCGGAGACCCAAATCATGTTCCTGCATTCACCCAGGAGGCTCTTTTGGGAGTGCGGGGGAAATTTCAAGCCCCTGAGCACCAATCTGCCCACACTGATGCAGCTACAGGCACTCCCAGCCCATTTTGTCTGTCACCAAGCTTGAGGCATGTGCTGTATCAGAGTGGAGACTCATGTTTTCCAGTGCTATTTCCAAAGCTTTTACCTAGGAACCAGTCACAAACACAGTTACTCTTAGCGTATGTTCTTCCCACAAAGAGCGTACAGAGACACTATTTTGTGTGGAAAATGTCCATCACAAACTGGATACATCTTTGAAAGATATAGCACAGGCATGCTATTTCTCCAGTTAAAAAACAAAACAAAACAAGAAAAAAAAAACACCTAACCCTATGTAGCACTAAAGGAAGTCACAGGTACCTTGATTTTGAAGTTTTTTACCAATCTGGTACTGATGAGTCCCAAAGTCTGCCCTACAGGGATATAGCTGAGGTGCAGCAACACAGAGAAAATTATGTTGGGACCTTCACTGAGGATACCGGCCTGCATGTGCCTGCAGAGGCAGGTGAGGATGTGACTATCCTTAACCAGCCATCACTCCAGTAAATCCCCAAACACCTAGAGTACAATTACAGGAAGAGAATTATACGGCTGTAAAAAAGGGGATGAGTCAACTTTATTTTTATCTTCTGCTTGTCAATAGATTTTGGGTTTGCCAGGCTTTTCTTCTTCTAAAAGGTTCAGCAAGAACTGAGCTGAATGTTTATTTCTTTGACCTGAAAATTCGGACACTAATAATGAAGTGTAATGCAGGAGACACACACTTTATGAAGTTTAGCAAAGCAAAAGAAATACTGTGGTTCTAGGAGGATGGCTTTTGCAGAAAGCTGATATTGAAAACACTAGTGTGTCTAGTGATGGATATTGTGCTCCTGCTGCTCTGTCCATCTGCTTACAATTGACTTCCAAATAGCTACTAAATGCAGCATTTTTCTGTTATATGTCTGGAACAGAAGCTTACTTTAAAATCTCATTTTAGAGAGAATATTATCTGGAGATAAAAGCACTGTATTTATAAACGTGCTGGAAATTATACCCTTTCTAGGAAGATGCATTTTAAAACATTTAGGTCTCTATTTCATGCTGAATAAAGAGAAAAATAAATCCCATGTCTATCTGTAATCCAGTAGATATCTATTTGCCTACAAACTCCAAAGCCTTCTCAGGTTTCATTAAAATAACTGTTTCGTATTATATATTTCCTACTAAAAGAATTCAGCATTTCTTTAAATGCGGGTTCAGGATGTCCCAAACACTTATCCCACTGACTTCTTTTTTTGCACCACTAGAAAAAAACCCAGGATTTTGATCTGTGAAAATCTTATTAAAAGCATTCTCTAGCTTTCTTCTCAATCTTGTGAATTGCAGATAAGTTTCTCCCAGCTAGTACTGTGATGACTAAGATGCTGCATTTTGGGGGAAATAAGGTAATAATTTTGTTAATTTGGTATGTCCCTTGCAGCTTGACAGAGTAGAAATGCCATACAGGCTTTTTTAAAAGGTTGTGCTTTCCTCAAGAGCTCTAAGGCTTGCTTATTTTTATACTTAGAATAAGAAAGTCGCCTGTGGTACTTAATGCTATCACAAGAATTTGAACAGCATTAAAGTCAGTATAAAAACAAATACCCAATTCCCCTTCAAATTAAGGGATACTTCAGTCCTTTCAAGCTTTCTGGGACTGGCATTTCTAAAGGCTTGTATGAAGGTTAGGTTTCCAATGCCCTTTTGTGCACTGATTTTGAAAATATCTTGCCATAGCAACCCTGAACCTTCTTCCAGTTAAGCGTAGCTTGACATGTGTGCATTTAGCATCAGCCACGGCTTTGGCTGCCACGTATTTCAAGGTAGGACACATTTAGGAGGTGAGGACATTCCTTTGAAATGAGACCCATCTAAAGCGTTTGAGGCTAAAATATGGCATTTGTAGCTAGGCTAGAATAACTTTCTAATCATTCTCTGCTGAAATCTGGCATGTAGGCTGAAGCATGATTTCTCAGCCAGAATAGTCTAAATGGTATTTAAACAAGGCTGTGCTCAGAAGAGGTTTAAGCTAAAAGCCAACGTAGACTCACCTCTAGAGTGGGACTTATTTGCATCTGAGAGTAAGTGAAACACAGTCTGTTAGACCGTGCTTTCCAAACTAGATGTCTACAGATTTCAAGGTCTAGCATTCTTCTGAGATTTCCGTTAACTACTCATCTTCACCCTTCAGTCCTGATATATCTGCAAAAGTCTGGCTTTAAGTGCTTTGCTGGAACAGTGTCAATGCTAAACGTATATACAGTTTTCAAACGCAACTATAATTCTGGGCTCAAATGTTCCTTTCCAAACCAATTTGCAACTCAATTAGGTTCTGGCTAATTCATATTTAAGCTAAGTTTGCAGGGGAAAGAAAAAAACAGTTAAAAATTACTGGGACTTGTCCAATGAAAATATTGTTTTGGAGAGCCAAGAGGAAATAATGAGAGAATTGGTCATAGAAGGATTTGTTTTAAAAATATTTAATCATTTTTGGGCTCTTTTTGTACGCTTAAATGCTATGACTTATAAGAGATCATATCTATAGTTTGTTCTGTGCTTAGTGACTATTTCAATATTTCTGTCACCTTTAATGCAAAGCTACGAGGAGGCAAATATTGCAAATGGCCAAGCCGTACCGTACCCCTCTGCTTCTGCTCATTGCTGTGCCCTTGAATTAAGTGCTTGTTTGCACACAAAGCTATCAGATTTGACGAAGGCAGATTTGGAAGTTCCCTCAAGTCTTAACAAAAAAGTAAGTATATACAGATACACACAAAGACACAAATATATATATATATATATATATATGCAAGAGAGAGAGAGAACCAACTGAAAGATAATTAATCCAGGCCCATTTTCACCTTGGTAACTAATGCAGATCTACTCTAAGTAGGTCAAATATGCTGTTACATGCTTTAAACTGGCATCTGCTGTGCATTAGGCTGCTCAGAGCTTGGCTTCAGGATTTCTTCCCCCCTACAACCCTCCTTTTCTCACCCCTCCTCCCCTTTTCCATGCATCTCCCCGCATCCTCTTACAGTCAAAACCTGTAGGCATATACTGAAGCATAGCTCCCATTCACCAAAATGATAATTTTCTAGGAATGAGGACTTGGTGGAGACTGCAAGATTTAGAAGTTCTGTGGCTCCTCAGTTACTCCTGACTTTCCCGGAGAAAGAATTACCAACCTGTTCGCTGTTCATAGCAGGGAGGGTTTAAGAAAACCCCACAATTGCTTGAAAATAAAATGCAGCTAATAAATTACACAGATTAAACTGGCCTGTAAGTTCTCTGATTTTATGTTTTGACCTTCTTTTGGTTGATACCTTTTTCATCAACAGTTTTTCTGTATGAGCACACTGGATTTATGCATTTGTCTTTGTGAGTGTACCCTGGACTAGGAGAAGCTGCGAATTTACTCCATGTTCTCATCCTTCTGAGGCGGTGCCATTTCTAGAGGCCATTTTTCTTGCCTTTCATTGATTTTTGACACATTCACAAATCAAAGTGGGAACAAACAGGGTACTGTGTTTTGAATGTGCAACATGGCTTGCGCCTGCATAGATGCTTTTGCAGAGGCCATCACTTTAAAAAAGTGTTAGGGACTAATACCAGCAAAAGCAGAAAAGGGTAAAGGTTACATCTATTTGTATGGGAAGGTTATGGCAGACCATGTGGTTTTTTTTCTCCCTGGTCCCTGCCATGCTCAGGGTCCTTTCTTGCTCTGTTGCTTCAGTGCCACCTTCAAAATTTGTAGTGAGGACCAGACAGAAGTTTTTAGGGGGTTGAATGCTTGCAGTTCATTCTTCTGGAGAGGGCAAGGGAACTTCAAGTGCATTTGATGCTATTCCTGTAACATACATGCTGGAGACATCATGCTATCATCTCTTCCTGCGCCCAAGGAGACCCACCTTTGGACAGGATGGATGCTGCAGCAAACAACTGCTGCCTTGGTGCTCTGCACCTCCAGCACATGCTCCACATCAGTAGTTTTGAGCTCTTCCAGAATTAAAGGGTGCCAGGAGATGTGATTTCGTTTGCTTTTCCTTCCTCTGTCTCTTGATCTGCCTTCTTACAGGAGTCAACATTTTAAGTATATGCACAAATAATTACCACTACAGGTAGAGTTTCAATCGCTCCCATCTGGCTAATGCTCCAGCTAAGAAGTGCTCCAGTTTGCTGAAAGGATTTTTGTCTGTGAGGGTGAAACCACGTTGATTTTTAAAATTTCTCTTTCAGAAATCATTTGCTAATCTCCCAATGGCTTTCACTGATGAGCTTGACTGGCCCCAGTTCTCAGAGATCACTGGATTTCTGAACTCCACCATCGGGTAAGCAGGGTGGCCAAGTCCTAGCAAGTCTCAAGGTCCCTAAAAGCACAGCAAGGAAAAAAAAACACAGTGCTTGAAAGGAAAGATAAAAATGCTAGTCAACTCTGCTTCTGTTCTTTCTAAAATCAAGATCAACACTGGATTTAAGGATTTTTTAAAATCTTTTAAATATATAGACAATGCACTATTCTCTAGCCCAGTCTTCCTGAAATTCAGGGTAGGTTTTAGAACTGGTCAAACTGTAATTTAGAAGCTGAAGAAATAAAAACCAAACTTGTTTTTTTCAAGATTCTGGGGCAAGTTGAAGAGGAGCATTGCTGAAACAAACAAAAAAAAATCAGCATTATACTTTTCTTAGGGTTGTTTTGTTTTTTTTTTTTTGGCGTTTCACTGTATTCATGACCTACCTTAGACATACAAAATAAAAATTATCTGAAAGTCAGGCCAGAACAGGCACTGTTGACGAGAGTACCCTTCAGTTCTGGCAGGAGTCAGGGGCCTTTTAATGCTGACCAGAAAGAAGATTAACATTTTTTTTTTTTAATTTACAGTTAAAACTACAGTCATTTCAAGGTGTTTTCTTTGTGTTTTGACATTATTTTCCTTCCCTTCTGGCAGAGACTTCTTCTTTTCCATCTGTCCCTGCATCCTTCCCCATCCACATGAGCCAATGTAACACAGCAAATTAGGTCACAGGCACTTCCAAATTCTTCTTTTGTCACTTCCCTGTAAAAAAAAAAAATAAAAAAAAAAAGGAGGGAATAAGGATTTCCCCCCAGAAAAGGCAACAGCATGAAATAACCGTGGAGTTACCATTTATTCCACTGTTTCAGTAGCAAAAAGGAAACAGGAGGAAGAGGGAAAGAGAAAAAGAAAACCGAAAAGGATAATGCTGATTTTTGTTAGTTTCAGCAATGCTCTCCTTCGAAGACCTTGGGCATTTCTTATGCAGCCCATTGCATATTGACTTGTTGGT
The DNA here is from genome assembly GCF_036417535.1 of Chlamydotis macqueenii. Taxonomy (NCBI): domain Eukaryota; kingdom Metazoa; phylum Chordata; class Aves; order Otidiformes; family Otididae; genus Chlamydotis; species Chlamydotis macqueenii. Next base: position 50,956,719 of record NC_141557.1, read on the forward strand.
GTTATCATGCTTTTCTATGTAGGTAGTTACTTTTTGTTGCTGGTTTCAAATCATAGAATGGTTAGGGTTCTGTTTCTCTGCATTTGTCCAAGTTTGCTGTTCTTAAGCCATGATATTTAAGTTATCTGATTCCTTTGGTGTCTAAGTTCAAACACAAAATCAGCAGCCTTGGTAGACATGACCATGTATTTCTAGCTGGGAGCGTGGTCTTCTCATCAGCTTCCCTTTGGGCTGTTATCCTTTTCATACGTGTTTTCATTTTTCTCGACAGTGCAAAGTAAAGGAGAGAACTAATCACAATCAAGCATAACCTGTTTTGAGATCAATCCATCCAAGATTTATGGCATTGGGAAATGAATGCCCTGACAGTATTTCTTCTCTTTTATTTATTGTTCCATAACAACCTATTGAAAAGTCAATTAGTGAGCAATCAACAGGATTGTTTTGATAAATTATGTATAACAAAAAGGTTTTTTAACACCTTATCTGAAAGACCAGGATAAAAGCATCCTGGATGGAACAATTTCAGAGAAACTCTCCATCAATTTATAGTTTGTGAGAGGATATCTTGGCTTTTATTTAAGGCCACTGTGTTCAAGATGAAAAAGATTTATGACCACAAAAAACAGAGATTGTGAAATAGAAGTATATACGTAACTGGAGCATAGAGTTGTTCACAGATGAGAACATACTTCATTTTCAGTATCAGCTGTGTTTTCATCAGCATCATATAAGTTTAGCTGCTTACATTTTCTCAATTTGTTTCAGAGGCTGGACAGACTCTCTGTATCTACGTTTACGCAGGAGAAATCGTTGTAATCACAGAGACTTACAGAACATCTCTCAAAATGGTATGTTATTTTTTTTTCAGGTTTTTTTTTCAGCCTTACTAGTCTGATACCTGATGCTGCACTAATGAACATCTTTCAGAAACAAAGAGAAACCCCTTCCCAATCGCACTTACAGAAAAATAGAGAATAGCACTTATTTAACTCAGCGTCTTTTCTTCCGGTCTAAGTAGGGAGATGTGTGACTTGACCACTTTTATCCGTGCACTCACCATGAATTTCCACTGGGATAAAAATAAGTGTACCTCACTGTAAGTCTGTGGGGAGGTTTTTTGGCCATGACTAAAAGAGGGGAATTAGAGGGATGTCACTAGTAGTGTTGGAGCTAAAAGGTTTGCCTTCCATCTTCTCTGGAGGCTGTGGCGTCATCTCTGCTTGCTTGCACCCCTCCGCTCCACATTCTCATGAGGGATGCCAAGCAGGCCCTGTGCTGCACCCCACAGTAGGACTCACAGGGCTGCCACACTGGCATGCAGAATGGGCACAAAACAGTCATCAGTCTCATAGGAAGGGTGCCCATGATGTCCTGTGAGCTCCTTTGGAGCTGGAGACCAGCAAACAGAAGTCCTCTTGAAGAACTGGGAAAAATGCACCACTGACGGGGCATCTTAATGTGCTCTTTGAACAGATTTTAAAGAAATGATCAAGAACATACAGGTAAACCAAAATTCAGACAAAACTTAACGCTGTTAAGCTTAAATTAATTAATTAATTTTGTGAGACTGGCTTAACATTTTCTTTCTGTGAAATAATATCCTATGCAGCAGACCTAATCTACGTAAAATTAAGGAAAGTGTCTTGCATGGTACCTCACAGGAAATGTTTGTGTATAGTGTAGAAAAGGAAGATTAATACAAGAAATAAGAGGTATGTAGAGAATCAGCTAAGCAAGGAAGAGCAGTGAGTTTGAGAAAGAAGCCATGTTCCTCATGCATCTCTCTTGAGGTTAACGCTGCTTAACATCTGGAGTGGTGACCTTAGAGCAAAGACCAAGGCGCACGCTTGATGGCATGTGTGAATGATGCAAAACTGCACAGTGTTAACCTTCCTGAAGCGGGACACACTCTTACACAGGAATAATTTAGATGAGCTTGGGAACAGCAGTCACAGCAACTGTAGCACATATAATCGTACAAGACATGCATCTCAGAGCTAATGACAGTACTCTTGTCCATAAGCTAGTGGTTCATCGGCCAGAGGTGGTGGAGAGAAAGAGGCACTGGGGTGCAAAGGGGAATTCCAAGGAACAGCTGGGAGTGCAGGATAGAGTTGGAAAGAGACTGTTGTCCCAAATCTGGGTTGTTTACCCAGAGAACTGATCACACACAGAGCAGAGATATTTATTTATTTCATTTCTGCACAGAGATGGGTGCTAGGTGGTAAATTCACAAAGTTAGCACATCTGGTTACAATAGCATTACATATTTATATAATTCAGAATAACAGTTTCACCTTTTGGTCACACCTACTTAGCTACAATTGGTTAGTTCTTTTCTTACATTCATTTAAAGATACGATACTTCTTAAATTTACTGTGCATGTTCCATGAGTAGAGGTCTTTATCTGAAAAGGTGGCAATTTTAGCACTAGAGGTGTGATTTTCATATTGTAATGAGATAGTCCACTTTGAGGACACTAATTAGTGGGATTTCACTGACCATTCACAACCTTTATCAATGTTATGCACCTGCAAGGATATACATCCCCTTAGTTTCATAAATATTTTCATGTTCTGGATCCGTCCTTATCTTCTTGGGCTTCTTCAGCAGGTCTGCTCTCCTTGAGCCTATCTTGGTGTTTCTTTGTTCCGGAAGATTTACGGCATCATCCTGCTCTTTCAGGGCCATGTCTGCCATGTTACTTTTTGCTTGTCTTGGTTCTTCCTTTCCCATCCAGATTCCCCTTCATCCCAGCATAAGCTCAGTGAACATTATCTCATTTCTCTCTCAACATCATTCTCTTTATTTGTCGAAGGCCCCTGTTCCTTGTACCTTCTATCCTTAAACAAGTTAGTCATGAAGACTAAGGAGATTGCAAGATGCATCACGCACAGCATTTTCTCTAGCAACAGGGAGACAGTCCTTCCTCACATAAGCCACCAATAAGACCTCAGTATTTTGCCCCTTTTGCCGAGGGAGGACTGACTTTGGTGGGAATAGATACAGAGAAGGGCTTTGGGGAAGATTAGGACAATGGAATTAACATCCCATTCTGAAGGGATGTTAAGACCCTTTGGCAATTGAGCAAAGCAAAAATTAAAAGGGATTATGGTTTTGAATCCTCTTGAGGCATAAACAGCACAGAGTGGGAACAATGGTTTAAACTGAAGGATAGTTCTCATACAAGAACATGGGTTTTCTTTAATCCTACCTCTATTTGGAGGGGAAATTAGAAAAAAAAATACTATCAGGGAGTGAAAACCCTCAAAACAGAGGAGTGGGGGCAAAAAAGAAACCTTGAGTTATTTCAAGATAGACTTTCATTAAATTTGTCAAAAGGGTTGTATGAAGGGATAACAGTAATCTCCCTTAAAAATTAAGGTTTATGATGTTAGCTTTTGTGTGTTGGTGATGTCCCCAACAGCAGGTTTAAAAGATACTTGGTTATTCTGTGATTATCACATTGTGTTTCTATTGTATTTAATTAATTTTCATGCTTCAGAAAACTGGCTACAGAAGCTTGGGAAAATTTATTCTCCTCGGGTAGATAATTTTTCTTTATGGGATGCTCTTCTTCTCCAACAGATGAGTCATGTAGGCTGCAAGTGAGGAGCACTGCTGCCCCTAGTGCAATTTAGAAACTTGTTAAATGCTCAGGATTTCCTGCAAGATTTAGGAACAGAAAGGGTCTGCCCTAGCCCCCCAGCTCCAATAGACAGAGATCTTACCAGGCAGAAGAGGTTGCACAGACAGGTAGCATGATGCAAAGATCACTTCCAGGCTCCGGTGGACATTTTTGCCTAAAAAAAAAATTGCCTTCTGATGCAAGCACCAATGCCACTGGCAATGCCTGTCATATGCCTTCCTCCTTCCTGTGGCACACGTGGTGCTCCTGAGGCTGTGTATCTTCTGCACAAGTGTTTTACAATATGTTTGATGTCATGGGCTGGATGCTTCTGACTTTCTCATCTGTAAGTTGCAGAGCACTAGAGTTAGTGGCTCCCATTATTGCAGTTCCCTAGATATGCTTTCTGGTGAGAGAATTTTAAAAAGGCCAAACTAGGTGGCCAATGGATGACTATGTGACAATGGTTCTTCTCATTTATATCCAGTTCACCTCAGTACCCAATACCCTATTACCTTGTTCTGCTCTCTTTACATTAATGGGGTTATACTTTCTGCTCTTCCTTTTTCCCAGTTCCCTTATAGACTTTTAAAAAAAATCTCTTCTTACTGTGTGCATCATTCCTTTTTCTCTCCGATTCATGTGTCTCCTTTCCACTTACACTTACAGACACCTACAGGATATAAAAAGAGGTGAGCCTGTGTCAGGGCAAAGGACTCTGAAGAAAATTGAGAGGGGAATTTTAAAAAGGGAAAAATTACAAGTGATAGAAAAATCCCAGAATATCTTCCCTCTGTATCTTCTCTTAACCATCACACTGACACTGCATTGTAAAGGTTTGCTCGTATTGCCTCATTTGGTGTAATACATGGATTTGACAGACAAACCGTTCAGTGGATAAGGAATTGGCTGGATGGTTGCACTTGACAGGCTGGAGAGGTGGGCCCGTGAGAACCTCATGAAGTCCAACCAGGCCAAGTGCAAGGTCCTGCACATGGGTCAGGGCAATCCCAAGCTCAAATACAGGCTGGGTGGAGAATGGATTGAGAGCAGCCCTGAGGAGAGGGACTTGGGAGTGCTGGTGGATGAGAAGCTCAACATGAGCCACCAAGGTGCGTTCGCAGCCCAGAAAGCCAACCACATCCTGGGCTGCATCAAAAGAAGTGTGGTCAGCAAGACAAGGGACGTGATTCCCCCCCTCTACTCTGCTTTTGAGAGACCCCACCTGGAGTACTGTGTCCAGCTCTGGAGCCCCCAATATAAAAAGGGTGTGGACCTGTTGGAGCAAGTCCAGAGGACAGCCACGGAGATGATCAGAGGGCTGGAGCACTTCTCCTGTGAGGACAGGCTGAGAGAGTTGGGGCTGTTCAGCCTGGAGAAGAGAAGCCTCCGCAAAGATCTTATAGCAGCCTTCCAGTACCTAAATGGGGTTTATAGGAAAGATGAGGAGAAACTCTTCAGCAGGGCCTATTCTGATAGGATGAGGAGTAATGGTTTTAAAGTAGAAGGAGGCAGATTCAGACTGGAAATAAGGAAGAAATTTTTCACAATGACAGTGGTGGAACACTGGAACAGGTTGCCCAAAGAGGTGGTGGATGCCCCATCCCTGGAAACATTCAAGGCCAGGTTGGACAGGACTCTGAGCAGCCTGATCTGGTTGGAGATGTCCCTGCTCCTTGCAGGGGGGTTGGACTAGATGACCTTTGAAGGTCCCTTCCAACCCAAACCATTCTATGATTCTATGATTTAAATGGCTGCTCTTAGCGTTAGTTAAGCAAAAAGCTGGCCACCAGCCTGACTTACCTCTACCTGGGACATCTTAACCTTCCTCTGAAAATGATACTTCACAGCCCCACATATACAAATGAGAGGACAAGACACTAGAGGTGCTGTTCTGATGGGGGAGGCGTGCAGCTGAGAGCCAGAGCCCAGGGGTGGCAAGCCAAGCTGGAGACCAGGACAAATACTCATCTCCAGCCCCACCACAGAAGCCCCAGCAGTGTGTCAGAGTTCAACACGGAGGGACTTTCTCCCGTTGCCCTTCTCAGGACATGCATCTTCACCCTGGAGGAAGGCTTCCCCATCCTCCATGCTAGTGAGATTTCTGCTTTCCCTTTGTTAAAAAATTCCGTTGAATGTACTCACATCAGAATTGCCAACGTTCATTTTGGGTGACCATCTTTGCTCAACAGGCACCCCACAAGATGCTTGGTATATGAGATATAGATTAATAATTTGTAACAAATCTGCAAAGACTGTTCCAACTACTTTTACAGCAAAAAAAAAAAAAGGAAGCAAAAGATTAGAAGTCAGTAAGCCATTCTTGTCTGCGCAGCACTTTTGGTGCCATCTGGACCCAGGCTCTTTCAGTGCATGTTAGTGCTGCTCCTGGTCAGCCGCACAAGGTCTAAGGGTAAGAGAATCAAGAAGTACAGCTCAAGTATTCCAAAGTTTATGAAATCTGGGATCACTCCCAAGTGGAAGCAAACTCAATCCTGACTCCTCAACCAAAACTAAAAAACCCCACCGGTCTGAAAATGTTTGGAAGGCAACAGAGTGGGATGCAGAAGAGATCCAGGAATAGCTGTCGAGACATTTAACAGTGTAATGGTAACTGCTCTGCCTCATCTTTTTTTCTCTCTTGAATGTTTTCATCACAGATTCCATCCTGCATCACAAAAACTCCCTTGAAGACTCCATTTACCCATGAAAATAGTTCTCTAAAAAAACTCTTCATTTTCTCAATGTTTTTACTGATTTGTAACTATGCTAATGCTTTCCACAGAGCTGCTTATAACTACCTGCACTTGCGGAGGTAATACATACCCAGGAACAGCTTCTTGGTTTTTTTGTAAATATATTTTTAATTTCTAGAGATCCCAAAAGTTTATTTGGGTTGGGACTGCAGTCCCAGTCTGGGAAGCCGTGCGGCAGAATGGTTTAACAGAGGGGTATTGAACTCTAGCTGAAAGAAGGGTTATTAAACAGAAAAAAAAAAAACAACAAACAACCCAACTGGTAGTAGTTATGTTCCAAGCCATATTTTCTAAGGATTTTGTGGGGCTCTTATTCTGCTGAAAAGAGCTTCTCAGCAGAAGGGCTGGATTTTGAATGGAGCAACCCTCAGAGAGATTTAATGATTTTTAGCTTGGAAGAACTGGATTATTTGAAACACAAAGGATTCCTTGATATATGCAGTTGGCATCACTGTGAGTGATGATAACAAAGGCACCAATATTAAAATGCAAAATGTATTATTGCTACCTTAGGGATTTATCTCTTAGATCATTTCCCTGTACCAATCCAGCAGGGATTTAATGATGTTCTGTCCAGAAGTTTCCTCCCAAGAGCTGCAGGGAGGACAGCATTTGCTCCTCAAAGCAAGCTTCAGAGCACAATGCAGAAAAGAGGAGAAGAGAGAGAAACCAGGGGAAAGCTGAACGAAGAATAGAGGGAGTGTAATACAAGAGGAGAAGGAGTGAGAAAAGAAGAGAGTGAAAATACTGCAAATGTAGAACCCGTAGGGCCTGCTTCTCTGAAGTTCATGTTTCTATGCGTTGCTGTGAGGTGAGCTTCTTGCAATCACAGTCCTAGATAATCTTGAACAAAGCAAAAAGCCTTTTTTGCCTCCTCGTTTGCTATCACTCTTGCACTTCAGGTGATGGAGTTTGATTTGTGCTCTGCGGATAGTTGGGATGTACACGTATAGCCTTTAAAGACCTGCTAGTAAGTTTTATGCATAAAAGCTTTCCTAATTGGGAATGCTTTTCCCATTCAAGACATAAATGAAAGATTACAGACGCTCACAGATGCTTAGGTGCAGCTAGCTCTTTTCCTGGAGGAGAAAAGATTTGCATCCAACCATTTGGGTGAATTGCCATTGCCATGCAGAGCTTCTTGGGAAGGGTGCAGCTGGCCTAATACTATTTTTCATAAGTCTGCCACTCGTAAGGAGAGTAATGCAGACACCTAAACATTGGTGTCTAGTGCTATTTAAGATGCTTTGCAGTATTTGTCCCACTTCCAGCTGCCTCTCCAGAAGTGCACAATCTCTCAGGCATCCTGTGTTGTATCTGCCAGCCCTGCTGCAGGTGTCTCGGCTACTCTCGGATGTCAAAAATGGCACTTGGTGCCTATGTTTAGGACCTGAATCAGTCCCAATGTAGTATAGCTGTGAGACGCTTACTCTCTCAGAAGAGTAAGAACAGTTTCCTTTGCAATTTATAGGGAAAGTTAAAAGTAGATTGACTGTTGACAAGTCAGGTTGGCTGGTTTACAAGAGACTACTATGTTCAACAGATGGGAAGAAGCTGCCAGATTTGGATTAAAAGCTAGATTCAATCAACCCAGTATTTAAAAGTATTTGATTTTCTACAGTCTGAAGTACGGGACTTGGGTAAGAGGCAGCAGGTCCCTGGATATAGCTTTACTTCCAAATGTTAGCACCCAAAAAAGGTTACAGAGATATCTTGTTCTATTTTTATTTTTAATGCTTCTACATTCTTGGATATATGCAATGAAGTTGGGTTTTGCATTTCATTTTGTTTGTCACTGTAATGATGATGTACTATTTCTCTTATTCCCACTACGTGTAATCAGGTGGTTCTTCAGGAAACCTCCTCTATTTAATAAAAAGGTGAGTGTTCAAGTGGATTTGAATGCTGACTGGGGGCACAGAAGTGTTGCTGGAGTCCTATTTCTTCAAAAGAAACAAGTAAAGCACTGTAAAGAATTCATTTTGCATAAGTGTCCCCACAGCTTCCCTTGGCCACTGTGCTGTTTCTTCTCTGGTATAAACATTCATCAACAGAAGAAAAACAGGTGGAGATGTCACCATCTCCAGGGCCTTGGTGTTGGCCTAGTTAAGCCAGCAGAGCATTTCCGGTGATTTTAGGGAAGAGACTAAGCCTTTTCCTAAATCTGTGCTTTGTGTCCCCCTAACTGCGTTACTGCTGATTGGCAGCAATGTAGACAGATATGGGCAGGACCACTGTGTTATCTCCATACGGATGTGACTGAGTAGCTACTGGATAGTGAGAGGCAGCAACTCTCCTTTTCAGATTAATTTGGGTGGGCTGTGGGGCAGTTGGGTTTGGTTTAGTTTGCTTGATGCTGACACAGTTCACATCCTAAGGGATTTATTGTTCTCTCCTCCAGAAAAAAAAAAGTAGTAATGAATCCTTGCCCTCTAGTGCTGAACTTCAAACCACATCCTGATTCGATCTTGAGCCCAATCCTACACATAAACTAAGTTGTCAGCCAAACATAGTCATCTTCTCCCATCTCTGATTAAAAACTTCCCATCTTGATTTATATCTTTGCCCTGAAATGAAACTACTTGATTTGGCTTCTGAATAATACCAAGAAAATGGAAAGCCAGCAGGAAAAACAGTGAAAAGGGTAAGTTCAAGAGGGGCAAAAGGGAGAAGTGAAAAAAACTGTATTTAAGAAACTTGACTAAAATATAAAACTACAGGGGAAAAAAAAAAAGAAAAAAATAGTAATCTCTCCCCAACGTAGAATCATAGTCATCTGAGCATTGGCCAAATCTAAACGAGCTAATTCCAAATGTGATCTCATACAAGCATGGTGTGTGATTCAGTGATTCAGACACTGAGGACGTATTTCCCCATTAATATAGCTGCGTATTTATCTTACAGCTTGGCCAGAAACCAGCTGTTGGACAATCCAGCCATAGTTATCTATGCTACAATTGGGAATGATGTCTGCAATGGGTAAGGTGTAAACCAAATTAACATTTATAGCATCATAAATTTTACTTCTTTAGAGTACTGCTGGCTGCTTGGACATTTATGTCTCATTGCTTTGCGCTTCCCCATGATGACATTTTTCTTTGCTATTGGTCTATGCTTCATTCTTGTTTTTCTGCTGAAAATACTGGTTGTTGCCTTACCTGTATTTGTCATAGCCAGTCCTCATTCGGAGCTTGTCTTTCTTTCTTTCACATGCTGGTGATAAAGTGACCGAAGGCACATCTGAAGTAGAATATATGTAACTTAGCAGATGAAATGAAGTATAACAACAGCAGGAAGGAGGAGGGTGGGGGAAGAATTTAAAAGCATGTATAGCCGTCTTACCCAGTGTGTCACCTCCTGTCAGGAGGCAGAGCTTGACTGGTTTACCTTTTTTGAAGAATGACAACGTAGTCTCCTGTTGAGGTCTATTTTCACCCTGCCTCTGTTGCACACTGCCTGCAGTCTTTGCTGTGCTCTCCTGATGAGGTGTTTTGTCTTTCTGGCCTTACTCACGTCATAAGCACAGCAGGAGGATGAACTGAAGCTTTCAAAACTAATAGTTCTGGCACTATCCATTAGCGATGCTCACAGGGACGCCAAGAGGTCACTAGCTGGATGCTTCCATTCCTCCCAGTACTGGGAAGGCAGAAAACACCTTGCAATCAGGCCAAGGCGCAGCATATCCATACCGCAGTTTGGGTTTTGCAAGTGGTCCAAGTGCTGTTATTAGCGTAATGTTGTTTTCACCATGATGAATCTTCAAGTTTTCTTTCAAGTGGAAGAAATAAATCTGACTTATGCAGAGACTTTCAAAACACTCATTTCAATAAGTGACACACGCTCAGCTAAGTCCCCTTCTGAAGCTTCTGAGCAGTCTCACCTGCAGGTTGTATAATGAATTCGGATCTATTATGCAGGCTGTCAGACTTTGACGCTGAAATATCCCAGCTTTGGTATCCTAAAATGTTGCTTAATAACAAGTGCTTGGGTTGAAACTTCACATGTTGGGTGTTGTGCTCTGGATGGGGATGACCAAAGGCCAGGCAGGGCTTTCCCTGCCACTGCAGGTCCTGGGACCCCTCGGCTAGAACAGAAGTGGGACCACAGGGGCCACCTTTTAGGTCCTTCCCTGGCACCACCGTCTCCCTGGCCACATGTGGGCAGCATGCAGAAATAACCTTCACCCCTGGCATCTCCCTCTGGTGCTCGTGCTCTCTCTGCACCTCTACCCAGAACTGCCAAACCTGCCCTCAGCACCACCCTCCTGTTCTGGGAAGGGTGCACAAATCCTCAAAAGTAACGCCACCACCTTTGGGCTGAGTGGGAAAAGCAGTTACAGACCTCCTGCTACTTGCAGACAAGACTGTCCTGGGTATCTGTTTATTGAGAAGTTTATGGAAGTATCATTACAACCACCCCCAGGCTGATGACACCCCCTACTCCACCCCCCCAAATAGCACCTTCCCTGAAGCCTGTGGCACCTGCCATAGAGACTTTCGAGGTGTCTTCTCCCAGGCTTGGTCCAGGCTCTGTTGTGTAGATATTTCAACTCTGCTGTTTCACTGGCATTGCTAAAAGCACCTCCTTTTCCTTTGTTTTATTCCTCATTCTGCAGATTATTCCTTTCACTTCCACTATGTCTAACACTGCTTTCTATTCTTGCCTGAAGTAAAAAGAAATTTTCCACAACTGTAAACCATTTTGGCCTTGCCTCACCCATTTGTGTGTTCCAAACCAGTATTTACTACTTGAAACTCCACTGTCTTTTTATCCCAGCATCCATTAACTGGCAGAGACACTTTTGTCAGCTCAAATTCTCTCTGCTGTCTGTTTTCTTCCAAAACATTTTCCAGCATCAGAAGAGGCTATCAGGCTGTAGTGACCCCTGTGACTCCAGCAAGGAAAGATGCTGCAGCTTCTGTAGCAACATGCTGTTTCCATGTTGTGGGATGTACAGCAGAGAGAGATTTTTTCAGCGTCTGGTCACTGTGTACACACAGTGCCTTGGCTCTGATGTAGCCACAGAGGTTACAGAGGATGTGGAGCATCTGATGGGCTTGACTTCAAACCTAGGGCTTGAAAAATAAAACCTTCTTCAAGGACAGCTTTCAACTGCACTAATAGACCCTTTCTGGCCTTATCCTGTACTTTACCTTCAAAAGACAGCAGTGTGCTGAGCACACTGGAGACACAGCTCTTAGCCAAAACATTGTTAAAATGCCCATATTTCATCCGGTGTGAAGAGTCGGGCAATGAGTAATATGGATGTTTGTAGAGGAGAAAGATAATGAAATTGGCAGCTTGTCTTACGCGTTCCCAGTAGTCCCCACTCTGTGGTGTCCAAACAGGGGGGTTAGAAAAATAAAGACAGATGGCAATGATATCTCTCAGCCCACTGAGGTGTAAATGTGGGACACACAAACCTGGAACAAAAAAAAATAATAATGAGACAAGAAAATAACAAGCACCAGCAGTCTCAAATGCTGTACAATTATTGCACGTATTAGCTATGTTTAGGGTAAAGCATCATTTGTCCAGCCACTCTTTCCCAGCTTTGCAGTTGCATCTACAAGAGACAGAAAGGTGAGAGCAGCCCTTATTGTAAGGCTACTGCTGCTGCACCCCTCCAGCTTTAAGAACAGCATATGAGGGTGCAACACCTCGAGCCCCTGTGTCCTGGGCATGCCACCCCTCTGCAGTGAGATGGAGCTGAACTCCTGTACTGTGGATCCAGCTCTGCACGTACATGCATGTGGCATGTGCAAGCATGTGCATGTGGCGTGCTCACCCACCAGTTGGCCCCGTACATCAGCGGCCCAAACCCTGAGCATGTTAACAACATGCAGGTGGAAAGCAGACGTATGGCTGAAACAGGGGCTGGGGGGATATTTATTTGGGTTGGGGCCACGGGAAGGGGGGAATCGCTGCCCCACAGGACATGGCAAGGCCAGGCCTACAAACCCTGTGCAGAAGGAGGGTGGAGAGTTGTGTGTGGACTATGCCAGACCCCAGAGGAAGTCCCTGTGGCAGAGGAGAGCTGGGAAAGCTCTGCACAGATTGCACCAGGCTGTCTGATCCCTCTGTGTTATACGTGTGCACAGCTAGAGTACTCACGGTGGTAGGACACCCAGGAGCTGTGTGCACAAGGATATTACTGTGTATCTGTGTATTTTAGGGGGGGCAGGATGCGCTCTCTAAAATACCAAGATCCAATACAGTAAGAATCCTACCTATCAGATTAACATCTGCTTGCTATGCTCTGATGTAATGAACTGTGGCCAGCACCAGTTTGCAGATGTCCCAGATGGGCAGAGGCTGTCACTGGCTGCTGCCTCGTGGAGGGACCACGTGAGGGTACTGCAATGACCCCTGGTCCTCCCCCAGGCACCTTGAAGTCCTTATGGCAGAGCCCAAAACCAACGTGCCTACAAGATGGCTTGTTCCTCACTCGGTTTTAATTTCATAGCCTGACCCAGAAAGGACATGTGAAAAAATGCACTGAAATATCTGCATTACTTCAGTAGAGAATGACAAGAGAAAGTGGAGCTATGAATGTCATATTAATTTCGGCTCACACTGACGCATTTACTCATGGCAGAGGCCTTACATCAGAGCAGTGTTTTGAAATCAAATGCTGCAATACCTGCAGGCAAAATGAAGTAATTTAAGGGCAAAACCACAGTCTTATCTCAAAAGTACCTTGCTTGGGTGGCTATCACAAAGATAAGCCTGAACCTTAATGCTGTTTTTCAGTTGCTCCTGACCAGAAAGTCTCAAACGTTTCAGCAGCACATACTGCATTAAGATAAATTTCTGGGCCCAGGGAACTCGTTTAATTATTATTTTGTGTGCAAAACGCAGCCCACTGAAGAATCCCAAATCCTTGCTGGCAAACGCAGTTCTCCCACACAAGACTCAGCATACCACACCCCCGCCCTTCCAGGCGCAAACGCTTCTAATACCTTGGGACAGAACAGCAATGCTTTTGAAAGCTCCTGCTTCTACAGTGCTCACTGACAAGAAATCCTACCTGATTCCCCAGCAGCTTACTCGGCACTGGAAGCGTCAAGTTTGCCCTTCTCTTATCCCTGGGAAGCCATGAAAGAGATTAAAGGATTTTCCCAGGGAAAGGACCTGGATGGAGGCTCCTGGCTGCTAAGCCGTACAAGCCCACGCGGAGAAAATGTGGGAACCGCATCTTTATGCACTACTTGGAAGGACATCCTCTGTCTTTCTTTTTGAGCAATGAGATCAGCTTCTCAGTGGGTGTTGAGGCTTTCTCTCTGAAAGCCTTGGTCCAGCTGAGCTGCACTGCCAAGGCAGGACCAAAACAAGAGCCTGCCTCCCAAGGGGCATGGTCCATGCCATGCTCAGCCACACACATTGATGTCCTCCAAATCCTGGCTATGGTGCCCTTGCTGCTATTTCTGGGGGCTCTTTTAAGGGCTTCCATTGCAAATGCATGTCTTTATTGTCTTTCCCAATCAAAAAAAGGCAACTTATGGATTTAAATGCTCTGCTCCACGTGCCCCAAGGAGGGCCAGGCCACCCTGGAGCTGCCTGGGATTTGTGGAAGCAACACAATGGTGTCCTTCTTTCTATCCCACTGACTCTTCACTCTGAGAGAGGGCAATGGGACATGTCTGGACAGCGAGAGGCTTTTACCTTGAGCTGGCCCCACTCTGCCTCCCAGGTGTTGCTGGAGCAGGGCCTTGTGGAACTGGGGTCTTCCCCATGCCAGGGACCCATGGGTCCTCTCTTGCTGGGTTGGGACAGGCTCCCTGGGGCAATGTTCACTCACTCACTCATAGCCCCTGTTAGGGTCACGTGCGCCATGAGAGTGTGGCAATAGCTCTTGCAGGGAGACTGGGTGAACACTTTTCCTGTTATAAAGCGGTTGTTTTAATAACATAACTAGAGCAGTGTTCTCCAGGCAGCCTGGGGTGGTTTTGCTTGTTTGTTTTTCTTATATAAGTTGAAATTTATTTCAACTTAAGGATTTTATTATTTCCTCCCTCCTCCACAGCATTTACAGCTAAATGCAAGATGGGAAGGATAAATCTGAGCCTAGGCGTCTGGCTCAAAAAGATTCAGGCCTGCTGGTGAGCCACAAACCATGGGTGCTCAGTGCATGTGGGACACTGACACAGCTCCCATGACCTAATGAACATTTTTGAGGACTATTTTATCTTAAATACCTCCTCCCTCCAGCCTTTTCCTCCTTCCTCCAGTCTCCCATGTTTGTTCAGACCCCAGGGCTGGTCTCCTGCCCTCCTGCAGAGCTGTAGTGAGAGGCATAGGACACGTGCGAGACAAAGCTACCTTAGATATTTCTACCTGGCATAATCAAAGAATATGTTGGATGTTAGCTACATGCAGCAACCCATGAGGAAAGAAGTCCTCCTTTCACCCTTTTGTAGGGCATCCCAAACTCTGAAGCCATATGTGTAGACCCAAACCATTTCCCCTGGTTCAGAGCCAAACCATGGAGGCTCTTAACCAAGTGAAGCAGCACCCTGCATCCCCTTAGGGCAATGGATCCTCTTCCTGCTGAAACTTGAGGCAGAAATTAGACCACTTGAATGTCAGTCATAGACTGGAGTTTGATAAGTACATCAAGGGTGATGTCTTTGCAGTCACCAAAAGCATGGATTTTTAAGGACTGCAGCTAGGCAAGTTCCTGGGTTTGCTGTTCAGTAGGGCCTGTTGTGATAGGATGAGGGGTAACGGTTTTAAAATAGAGAGAGGTAGATTTAGATTAGACATTAGGAAAAAATTTTTTACAATGAGGGTTGTAGGACACTGGAACAGGTTGCCCAGAGAGGTGGTGGATGCCCCGTCCCTGTAAACGTTCAAGGCCAGGTTGGATGAGGCTCTGAGCAACCTGATCTAGTCGAAGATGTCCCTGCTTCTTGCAGGGGGGTTGGACTAGAAGACCTTTGAAGGTCCCTTCCAACTCTAACCATTCTATGATTTTTATGATTCTATGAACTACAAAGAGCAAGGCACCAGGGTTACCAGAGTAGTTTTACATGGATTTTTTAACACTACAGGAAACCAATGTGACCATAGTCTGTTTTACGGCTCTGACTCGCCTCTCTGCGTTGTAAATAAAGACTAACTCATTTTCAAATTATGGAATAAAACCGGTAGGAGAGCTAAGGCTTTTTTTCTTTACGGAGGTGTGCTGGGTCTGGCTAGGATAGAGTTAATTTTCTTCATAGCAGATCCTATGGTACTGTGTTTTAGATTTGTGACCAAAATGATGCTGCTAATACACTTTTTCAGCTGTTGCTGAGCAGTGTTTGCCCAGCATTGGGGCAGTCTCTGTTTCTCACTCTGCCTCCCCAGTGAATAGATCGGGGATGTGCAAGAGCTGAGGGGAGGACACAGATGACCCAGACTGACCAAAGGGATAGTCCATGCCATGTAACGACATGCTCATCAATAAAAAGGGAGAGGAGGGGATTTTAGGGCGCGTTAGCCATCTTTTGCTCAGGAACTGGCTGAGCATCGATTTACCCATGGGAGGTGATGAGTGATTGCCTTTGCATCACTTCCTTTACTTTTTTTTCAATCTTGACCCCCAAGTTTTCTTGCTTTTGCTCTTCCCTTCCTTCTTTCTTCTTCTCCTGTCTCACTGAGAGTTGAAGAGCAAGCGAGCAATGTGTGATGCTTAGCTGCCCACCAGGGTTAATCCACAACAGGAGGCCACTCTGTAAAAAAGGGATACATCTGTCTGTTTTTAGCAGGGAGAAGGGTTACACTGAGGGAGGTTTCTATATCACTTCTGATTTCGGCAATAACAAGAGAATAAAACACATAGCATCATTTTTTAAGGTTTTATTTAGCCAACTTAATATGGAAAAGCAGTAAAGAAGAAAATTTCACTGTTTCTGGTGCCTTTTGAGGGGCAAAGGTTTACCTGACACAATGTCCTGTTGGCATCCTCTTCTCCTGCAGGAACCGTGACACGCTGGCTCACATGACTACACCCAAAGAAATGCTCTCCAATGTGATGCAAGCTCTGCGATACCTGGACTCTCGTCTTCCAAACGGCAGCCACGTGATTTTAACAGGCTTGGTAGATGGTCGCTTTCTCTGGGATAACCTGCATGACAGATACCATCCTCTAGGTAAATATGAAATGTTGTGGGGTATTCCTGGTTATCTGCTTGCTCATGTTGCCTTCTCTCTCTGAATTATTTATGAATCTATTGACAATTTCAAGAAAACCTGACAGAGTGGAGGAGGTCTGAGAAATATGAGACAGATGTTGACTGTGCAGTAGAAGCAGTAGAGCCAGCTTACCATCCTCAGTGCAAGACTGGGAAGTTAGATGGCAGACTCCTAACCTGCTTGGTCCCCCCCAAAGCTGGACCCTCTCAGCTCCAAACCAGGATTAATACAGGCTGTGGATGTGGAAACAAGCTGTTCTGCCTCAGCCTTGGCTCAAAACTGTGGCCAAGCTGCCTGCACTTCATTCTGGTTGTTGTTACAGGTGGAGCTGGACATTTGGTGAACACCTCCATTCACTGACTGATGGATGTCTTGGTAAAACAAGACAGGAGATGGGCCAGGACAGGAGATTAAGTCAGGAGGTTGCAAAAGACTGGTTAGATATTAAAGAAATAAATTTTCCAGAAGCGTTGGGTGCCTGCCTCCTCCTACCCTGCCTACAGATGTGATGACTGAAACCTTACACCATGTGCAGGCATGTTTTCGGGCGTTCCATCCAAGTGAAGTTGCTGTAAGGTGCTTTGGGGAAGTGTTTTCAGAGATTTGGAGGTTTCCTTTGGGAATCGGTTGTCTCAGAGCATGCACGAAACCGTATGTCTGACCATTAACAGACCACTTGCTCCATGGCTTTGCCCTATGAAAAACAGAAAGGAGGGACATCGTCACAAGGGGCTGCATTCACACGCAATTCCATGTGACATCCTTGGTTAGTCTGATGGCCGAGCCTCTAGAATCAGTGTGGAAACATTTCCCTGGGGATGTGGGAGGTTGTGTGCTGGGGAAGCTTAGAAGCTGATTGCAGAACCCCTTCTCTACAAATTCATACCACCTCACAGTGGATAAAAAAGGTGAAATATTTCATGCAGGTGGCAAAGAAATACAAACCAGCTAAAGTAAGTCTCTTGCTCTCCAGTCAAATGTGTGTAGAAGGAACCATCATGGCCGCTCTGCTGTCAAATTTTAGACCAAAAGTGTGGTCTTCTTTTTATTTGGATAAATGAGGCTCTCTTGCATCTGAACAAATTGAAAGTTGTTGTCATCTTAGTTCTCGTCAGTAAAGAGAGAGAGAGAGAGAGAGAGGCTAAATCATCTAATCAAAATGGTAGCCTACATCTTCATATGATTTTGGTGGCCACTGGGTACCAGAACTTTCAACAGACTCTGTGCCATGGTTTCCCCAAGGTTTCCCAGTCATTGTCAGTGGCCCCACAACTTCTGCGTTACCTACTCTGGGTTATTTTACCCCTCAAAAGTACTTGCTTCTTCTCAGGAAGTATGAGGTCTCCATTTCTATTCCTGATACCTTGTTACATTTTTCTCTAATAAGCACTATACTCCTATCAAGTGAAAGCAGAAAAAAGAAAAATCTTATCCCTTTCAGGACAGGGGGAGCTTGTGATAATTATTTTTTAGTCACATAAATACATTTCTTCCCTTGAGTGCATGTTTATCACAAGGACAGTTCCTCTACTCGATATCTAATTATCAGAGACAACATATAGCATCTTTTGGCACAAGCCAAATCAGAAGTGATTAGCTACAGGACCAGTTGGAAATTTTTCAGAGGGGCTGACTTGCCTTGGAGGGACCCAATTAATCCCAAGCAACATGTTTTGTAGCAAGGTACCATTTCTGGCAGATCCTCTGACGGGTTGCAAGCAGGTTTCCCCACTTGGCTGCCAGTCAGGCACAACCAGACGTTGCTCTGGCTTTCTGCCGAATCCCTGGTCCCCCTGACAGCCCATCCCAGAGCCTGACGCTTTCAGGTTATGTTGGTCCAGGTCATCCCCTCCATCTGGGAGTGATATGAGATCTTTTGCTTCCCATCTTTTGCTCCTTGGGCAGCTGATACTGCTGCTGGGTGATGGGCAGCCCTGAAATAGGCAGGAATTGCATCTACATCACAGAGCTGGTGCAAAGCAACCTGAGGAGCCCGCGTCACTTGGGAGAGATAGTACTTTGCAGTTCCTGAAACAGCAACAACAAAAATTGCATATTTCAGCACTGCAAAAATAACGAAGTCAGATGGGATGATCAGTGCGCTACAGACTCAGAACTGAGTGGCTATTTAATTTCCCTTCTGTTTGTAGATACCAAAGAAGCAAAAAGGTCAAGAAAATGGGTAATTTTCTCTACAAGGCAGGCTGTTGCATAGTGCAGTGAATTTTAGGGAATCTCAGCTGGATGTTTGACTCAGTGCTTGAATTTGCTCACCCACACAAGCATATCCACTTCCCTCTGTGACAGCAAAATTGTTCTTCCCTTTTAGGGCTAACCTCTCCGAGGTAAACACAAAGCTCAGAGTACGTAGTGTCAGCTCCAGTCTTCCCTTTGGCTTTGCAACCCCTGCATTTGTTTGGGGGGAGACACATTAATGAATAAAATATCAGTCATGCACCTGGGAGATTGGCACAGGCTGTGGTGATTAACTCCACACGCAAGACAAATCATCCCCGGTGAAAGGCTGGAGAGGGATTTGGAAGAAGTGAAAGTGGCTCTGCATGCTGTAGGGACATGGGCATCTTAGTGGGAAGAATACATCAGTGCCACCTCTGTTGTGTCGTGGCTCTAGTGGTGGGAGGGTAACCTGGGGGCAGGTTGGGGCTTCTTCCCACCAAGGAATCTAATGCATGGGGATGTACAGACCTGCAAAATGAAGTTACAGATGCAGATGACGTTTCCCTCTCTGTGCTTTGCAGGGCAGCTCAACAGGGACGTCACGTACAGCCAACTTTATTCTTTCCTTGACTGCCTCCAGGTAAGGTCTCTGTCTGTAGCTTAGGAGCCCCCCCTTTCCTCTCGGCCCTCTGCTAAAGCCCCGCTCCTCGTGCCTGCCCAGGTGAGCCCCTGCAGCGGATGGCTGACCCCCAACGAGACCCTCAGGAATTTGACCTCAGAGGTAAGTGTCGAAGCTGCTGCATGGGATCATCTTGTTGCATAGACCCTCTTCCAGTTTGCTCTTTCCCAATGTCTGAGGATATAAGCCTAATATCACAAAGGCAAGATGTCAGCACATATTTTTTCTTCCAAAGGTGGGGAGAAGATGCAGAAACATCTGTACCCATCCTTTCAAATGCCTCTCAGGCTCTGGGAAGCAGCATGGCTAATTTAAAGGAGTCATAAATGTATTCCCTTACCAATCTCACAGCTGCCCAAATTTATTCTCAAGGGATGCAATCTCCCTGAGACAAAACTGTTCAGGTTCATCTTCTTTAAGGAGAAAACATAACCTGACATAAAAAGTAAAAGGCTTGTGAATCAAGTAGCTGTGAGTATGAAAAGCCAGCTGCATAGATTTGGCTGGCGGTGGGAGCAAGAGCCTTACCCCTTCTTCATGTGAGATTTGTGCTAATCTTCCTCAGACACATTTCTGTGGACTTAATCGCCAGATGGTGCGACCAAGGAGCATCCAGGCTCAGTGCAGGAATGGGAACAGACAGAACAGAGATGTCTTAAAACTCACCCTAAAAATCTGGCTGCAGAAGTGAATGTCACATAATATCAGCCCCTTATTCCCTTACAGTACAACCTGATTTTTAATCCTAGCACTCCCCTGCAGCCATGTAAAAGAGCCGATAACCAAATATTGTCAAATATGTTATCTCTGTGTATAGTTGTATTAATGTTTGCACTCACTAAACAAAAAATATGGCCTTAATTTCACCAAAGCTTACATATGTGTTTCATTTTATATCCTGTCCCTCTTGACTTCAGAGAAGGCAATTAAGCACATTCCTAAGTCTTTGCAGGATTGCAGCTTATATATTCATACCAACAATACAGAACATACAGTACACGTAACTTCTGTCCATGAACAATTCATATGTCTGCAGGGTATGAATTAATCTTCTTTCTGAGCCCCTGTCTGAAGTTAATTGTCTATGTTATTATCCAAACTGCACAATTTTAAATATTTAGGAGATCCTGGTCTCTGTTACGGCTGTAGAAATCACACTGAGCATATCAGTTAGGTAGAGGCTCAATTTACTCTGCTGAAAGTAAGGGCAAAATTTGGTCTGGATAGATAAGCATTAGTACCCATGACAAACTAGTAGGAAGGATAATGAGAAAGCAGAACATTTTTCCTGTAGAAAAGTTTCCATTTTCTTTAAGAGGAATGAAAATGACTGGCCTGCCACTCATCAAAAGGCCTCCGAAACAGAGAAATTCAGAATATTTATATAAGCGTAGAGAGACCACTAAGAGAGGTCTCCAGTAAAATAACAATATGCTGTATTAAACTTATTACATCACCTGAAGCCTCAGTGCAACCTGCAATGGCGTGTTGTATGGTGAGCTGGGGAGCCCAAAGGCTGGTGGTGCTCGTGCAAGTCCGTGTTACGATGAAGAACCCCATTTCACCTCCTTTCCCCCAGCTAAAACATCAACATTAGCTTCCAAAGTCCTGGCCACGCATCGGTGGCAAAAGCCGAATCCATGCAAAGCAGCGTGAGTGGCAATGAATCATCATTAAATCGCTTGATTTTTGCAGAGAGCTTTACAACTTTCCAAAGTCCTGAAAGAAATAACGAGATCTGAGAAATTTGCCAACTTTGATATTTTCTACATGGATTTCCCACTGAGACAAAGTAAGTTGCTTTTTTCCTGTCTTTCTCACAAAGCATTTAGTGAAGTGCTGGGCTGCTAATACGCTCCTCATATTTTAGCTCTGTACAGGGAGAAGGGCAGCGTAGCCAGCCAGCCTAGGTGACCCTGCTAGCAGGGCTGGGGACAAGGTGGGGGAACCCTTAATGCCATCTTAATGCATCTTAATGCCATCTTCCAGCTTCCCTGCTTGGGGTAACCGCAGACCTCAGACAAGATGAGACCCCATTGCCAGCCTGGGGGCCAGAACCTTCCCCCTGCTCCTGGCTGCTGACACCCACAATCCCGATGCAGAGCACACTGGGAATTTGCACTTGAGTGGCAGGGGGTGTTGGTGGCAAGGCGACAGGGACAGCAGATGAGCCTCTACTAAAAATGCCTCATGTTTGTCTAGTGCAGCTCCTCAGGCTGATGAGAAAAAAAAAAAAAAAAAAAAAAAGAAATCTCAAACCTATCTCAGGCCATAAGATTTGGTTCTATTTTTGATCATTGCTTTTATAGTGGGTCATCTAGGCTTGAGATGGCACATCTGCAGTGGTGGTCTTCATGAGCTATAGTGTACTACATCACTGACCAGGCTTGAGATTGCCTCCTGTGGGATGAGCAGTGCCTCAGGAAGGAGAACTTTCTCAGCAGTTTTCCTGCCTGAATAACACAGCCACCCTTTCTTAAATCACTATTTTCAAAAGTAGAAGTGCTTCTCCCAGGATGAACTGCCTTCTTTCATACGCTTCCTTAAGCACCTACATACTACCGTAACTTTTGACTTGAAGAGTTTATGAAACACATCCTTCTGTGATCTTAAGTGACATTAGGTAAGTGTATTACCTAAATCACTTCCTTCTGCAACTGACACTTCAAAAAAAAAAAAAAAAAAAAGGCAACCAGAAACTTCTCCTCATTACCATGACCACGAGTGGATGGTGTCCTTGCAGGGCTGGGGACACCTGTCCCCAGATCCCTCTCAGCAGAAGCATCCTGTCAGAACGTCAAAGTGTATGTCTCACCTCTCTCCATCAGTGTGTGGCTGTCCTTGGAAGCATGAAGCTGCCAAGGCACCTCAGATTATTGCAAAAATCTGATTTGCAGCCAAATCCTATCAAAATTCACAAACTTATTTTATCCTACGTGACCCAATTCAGGAAGTTGGTTCTGGGTCTCATGCAGATCATGTAGAAGAGGAGGTAAAGAAGAGAGGATGGGAGAGGGAGTCTTTCTGTCCAAAACTCTGTCTCAGAGAGGTGGGCTCCACTGTCAAGTTTGACATTGTAGCACAGTTTCAGGATGTCCAAGCCTCTTTGTGGCTTTTGCCTGAGCTACTTAATATTTAACAAGTCATTATGATTTGGAACAAACTACCTGCTGGGTAGGCAAATTGCTTTAATAAGTTAAATGACTAACTTTCGGTAATTTATTTGCTTTCACGATAAGAAACATCTAATATAATTTGCTGTTCTTGATTACATCGCATTAAATAAATGAGGTAAACAAAATCACGCATGCACATAAAAATACCAGCTCTGAAAGACACTTTGCAAAGTTTCCTGCAGCCCTGGAGCCAACAATTTAAGCTTCCTGTCAGGAAAGCTGTCAGTTCGTGAGTGTGCTCGAAAGCCAGTGAAGGCTGCTGACCTACTTTTTTGGTCTCTTTTTGAAGCAAGAGCAAATCCTCCTCTAAATTCTCCAGACATCAAATATTTAGTGGTGGTTGCACACTGTGATGAGTACATTGATTTCAGGCTGGCCTGGGTATATATATACCTAGCAGATCTCAGCTTTCTTGAAGTAAAATGTGAGCGTACTAGCATTTATTCTAGGTTTAGAGGGACATTCAAGCTCAGATGTTGCCTTTGGCTGAAGAACTTAGTGGTGCCTTTAAGAAGTGGTGCAATAAATAGGTGGATAGGTTTTGCTTGTGTTGGCTTTTTCTTGGTGCGTGGATGGGAACAAGCTGTAGTCTAGCCTGGCCAGAGCAATAGGCATTTTCAAGACCAACTCTGGGCATACTCCATTGGTGGGTATTTGTTCAACCACTCTAGGATTTTTGGAGGTCAAGTATAATGCTCTAAATTCGCCTGTCTTGATATAAACCTAACTGATCTTACTATTTCCTCTGCTGTTTCTAGCACTGGAACAGTAATCTGTCTACAAAGTAAAACACAATACACAGCCTTGTAGTCACTGTGTAACATCATATGTAAGGGGTTAGGGCAGCTCACTCTGTGTGCCTTTATGGATGCTCCGTGGTGTAATCTAAGGTGAGTATATGTTGTGCCCAAAATATTGCAAATTTGAAACAAAGCTTCAAGCCCTGTTTCTTGAGACAGGTTGCTTTGGGTGTTGACTAAAGCATCTCAAGTAGGTTTCTATAGTCGAAGTGGGAATATTGCCCTTCTGTGAATTCAAAGTCAGTACAGGAACTCAGACCCTACTTTTTGATGCAATAGCCAGGGTCCAAAAAACAGTGGTGAGTATAGGTCAAAACCGTGGTGCTTGAACAGAGAACAGTTTCCTCCTGACACGATGCTTGTGTAATTCTATTAAGAATTCTTAATCTGTCATTATAAAAGAAATTATTGAATTTACAGTCTGTTAATGCCATATCCACTGGTCCCATGTCTGATCGCTCCACAGCCCTTTTGAAGAGAGAAAGCTTTTTACTTCTCTAATGGCTCTGGGGCTTACAGCACAGCATCATTTGCATGGAATGTCATGCTTATGTAATTCAAAAGGTTATTTTGTTGGAGTTGAAAAAGACCGCTCAGAAGAGAACTAACTGAAAATGACAGTCTAGTCCTGCAGACATCAGCCCATGTGAATATTATGCTACCATCTTTTTTTCTAAAAAGTACTGTTTTCTTTATCTCTTTATTTTTTGCACTGCTGAAGATGCAACTAGAATGGGAAATGGAAAAGTATTAAGTCAGTATTAAATAATTTAGTTTTACTTGCTACAGCATCCATCTTAATTGGGAGGGAAAGTGAATTGTTTTACAATCATTTATGTTCAAAGTGCATCCTTGCATAAGTCTTGCAGAGAAAAAAGAAAAAAAACTATAAAGGCTTAAATGCTGCCCCAAGGAGAGGGGATTGTACACAATATTGGCTCTGACAACTTTATATGAATTATCATAATCTTCCTGCAGAGCCGTCGTGTGCTTAAGAACACCAGCGGCACTTTGCAGAAGCGGGGGGCGGTACATCTCCGAGTGGGTGCCTATGTGCTCATCGGTGATAACCCCTCCGCTTACGTTTGCAGCGGCAGAGGAGTGGCGCAAGATGGGAGGTGAACCCTGGCAGCTGATCGAACCAGTTGATGGCTTCCACCCCAGCCAGGTAAAAACCCAGCCCCAGGGAGACAGGCGGGATGCCAGCGCTGCTCGCTGCCCAAGGCAGCTGGTTGGCACACAGCAGGGATGGGGGTTTGGGGAATTTATCTTTTTAAAAGAGATGATGGCATTAATCCCAGAGCAGACATCTCCACTTCAGCCAGCTGCATGCTGCACTAACTCCTGCAAGGTCTTCTGCTGCTTTCTTTCACTGGTTGACCAGTACCCTGGCCAAACAGGTCTTAAGCCACAAAACCAGATCCTTGCCACATAGGATGGCTGGCTGGCTGCCTGCTCAAACACCCACGGGAGTTTTGCAGGATCAGGACAGCAATGCAGCACTGGAAAAACCCAAGAGGCCCCCTCCAGCCCCGCCTCTGTCCTGCAGCCTCCCAGGCCAAAAGTTTCCCCATTGCAGCCTGGAACAAAGCTTTCTTTTTGAAGCTATACATTCAAATTGCTTTGTGCTCTGCGGCTACATTTTATGCAGAAGTTTTCTCCCACTTGCTTGGCCTCCAAGGATGGGTGGCAGGGGAAGGTTTACAGTCAGAAATAAATGAAAGGGAAGGAGAAGCAGCTGCTTCTTGGGTTATTGAACCCAACCCTTGCTTGGGTTCAATAACCTATGTGAGGTTGACTGGTTCCCACTATATTCACTTCAAAGTAGTTTTTTCTGACCCTAAAATGCATGGAGAGAGAGAGCGTGTTCTGCAGTCCGCTACAAACAAAGCCAGTTGATTTTCTATACACTAGCTTCAGATTTCACACGCATACACAAAGCAAAGCAGCAGCCAGTCTTCCCCGTACTGCTCTGCGAAAAGCTGCACATGAGTGGAAATCCTGCGTGCAGCCTGCAGCAGCAACGGCTCATGCGGGTGGGCACAGCCTGCCCGGGCCTCTCCTGCCAGCCGCAACGCTGTCACCCCCCGCTGCTAAGTCGGCACAGGGTGGTGGGCAGGTCCCAAAATCAAAGACCACTCCTGTTTCCCATACTTTTCAATCTTGACTCTTTGGAGCAAGAATTAGGCTGCGCTAACTTGGAACTGCAGGAGGTGGGCGAGATGGAGAGGGGCAGCAGCAGCTGAGCTGGTTTTCCTCTCTTTGGCCAGAGGGCTCTGGCCAGTAGCAGTAGCTCTCCATCCAATACATTTTGCAGTCGGGCCAGAAGTTTCTTGCTACCTGTTGCTATGCGGGAAATGTGCTTTCCAAGCAGCCAGCTCCACTCCCAGCATCCCTGCCCTGCCCAGGGGCGCAGGTCTGGGCAGCCACTTAGAGAAGGGGGATTGACATTCCTTGGTGACGTTTTTGTGGTGCATGGTACCAGCTCTCTGCCACGGCGAGAGCAGTTTGGAGAAACCTGTTGTCTAGGCCACCACTGCCTCCCTCCACACTCCCAGCTGCGCAATCTCTTCCACCCTGACATGACCGAGCCATGCAAGTGAAACTCACCACGCTGACCAGTCACCAGCAAAACCACGTGGCAGCTCCCCCTGCTCAAAAGCTCAGGCTGAATTTATGGGCCAGTTTTATGATGTGAGCTTACACTCCGCATATATTTAGTCCCACACCCCTATCACCAAACAACCCCATGTGATGCCATCTTGCTCACTGGGAAAGAGCAGTCCATGGAAAAGATCTTCAACAGGCGCACATTGCAAGCGTTGATGGATTCCAATATTTCAGCAGCTTCTCCATTGACTGTACTGTCAGTTCAGCCAGAAGAGACATGCAGAGGGAAGTCCAAAGCCAAATACATACTTTATTTGCTGTGTTTTACACCTGTGGTGTTCAGCTGGAGCAATACAGCGGCTTGCTTAGCCTTGCCAAATCAGAAGAGCCTCCTGTTCGAAGAGGGACTCCTTCATAGCAGAAATTCCTGCCTGGCTACCACACAGTACCAGGACTTAGCTGCATGACAGTGTGAGCTCAGAGCCTGGGGATGTGGAGAAAGCATGTCTGGACTTTTTGCTGCAGGCCTTTTGCGAGGAAGCAATTAGAGAAAACTTGGCAAATGAAACGCGAGTGAAAGCAGTGATGAAATGAACCCCATTGCCAACCCTGCCATCTGGGGAACCTGCGCAATACAAAGAGTCTGGAGTGAAGAAGAAAAGGCCTTTGCATTATTTTTATGTCTTACCCTGAGGCTGGCCTGAGGGCTCTTACAACCCCCAGCAACAGGCCACTGTGGGACCCAAACTCACCAGATCACGGCTTTTCATCCAGGTTCCTGCCCACATCCCGTATCCCACCAGCAGCTGGTAGGCAGCAGAGTTGAAGATAGTATTTATCTTAAAGGGATCCTGCTTAAGCCAAAAGAAAATTACAAAAGGGCAGCTGCAAACCTACATGCAGCCCCCAGAGGGCTGAGTTGCAGGATCTGGCCAAGCGCTGCCATGTTCCACTCCCTTGGGACCTGGCATCCTGCAGTGGTTACGATCTCCTCCTTCTGCTGTTAGGATGAGGTTAATGTTTTTATAGGTACGTTTTCCCTTACAGTCAAGGTGCCAGCTGTAGATACGCCTCACTTCAAGTGAGTTACTACCCTTCTAGGATTTATTAATGAGCCTTATCCAAATATCCACTGCTTTAAATCCATTTTTCTTTTCCTACTAGTATACAGAAGTCTGTTATCAACATACCAGTATTTGGACTGAGACGTAGCACTCCGCTCCAAAAGAGCAGCTCTCAATAAAAAGAAGGGAAAGTGTGAACAGGGAGTGATATTCAAGAAAACGCTTAGACAGATCATAAAAAATTCACTCCCTCCTCATACTAGTTTTATTTAAAGTTTTACTTTATACTGACGTGAATGCCTCTGGCCAGGTATGGCTTTTATACCATATAGAGCTGCCTAGCAGGAGGGTATTGATGCCGCACAGCTCGTCAAGTGAATGGGGGCTCTTTCTTCAATCTCTGCAGCTATTCCCCACGCTTCACATACAGCTTGACTAATAAACACGACCTACCCTGGGCATTTCTACTGAATTTTCTCTCTGAAGATCTCAAAGCGCTTGATAAATATTCACAAATCTTTTAATTGAGCAGCACTCCAAGGAAAGCATAAACCTGTTAGCGCTTGCCTTCAGATACAGAGAAACTTTGGAGCTTGGGATACAAGAATTACAGTGCCCCTCTCTGCTAAGGGTGAGCTGGAAGGGCACCGCAATCTTTAGTTGTTATAAGACAGCGTGGGCAGGATTAAGTTAAAGTCTGATGTCTGCCCTTGGGTTTCAGCTAGCATTTATCTGCTGTCTCTTTAGTTAAAAAATAATAATAATTTACTGGTGTAAACTTGGCAGAAGCAGGTATCAGCATGTATATCCAGTAGGCCAGTGGTCTAGCTATGCAAGAAGGATGTGGAAGGGAACTAAATCTCCCTGAGTGTTGCGTACTTAGCATTGCAAGGAGAAGGAAAAGAAAAACAAGAAAAAAAGGCAAAACTCCCCTTGTCCCATTAGAGCTATTCTAGTTTTTCATACACTGGAAAAAGTCTAGGTTAGGACACTCAGGCAGGAAAAACTAGCCCCCATAGTCTCCACTCCAGGCAGTATTTTATATTTAAAAACCCTGAAAGAAGGGATAAACACGAAGCGCTTATTTGTTTAACCAGGCCCAGAACTACATTCCCTTACTGCAAATTTTTTTCAGGGGGGAAAAGGGGTTCCCTGCATGTTTTTTATTAAGTTGCAAAACAGAAGGCTGCAAACAAGACACTCACTCTCAGCATAACTGCATTCCTCTTAAGTTTCAAAGCTAAAATTGGGCTCTATTAGGTTTTTTCCAAAGTACTTCGCTCAAGCCACAGGTGGAGGAAATTCGCACCATTTACTTTTGACACCTAAGAGCAAAATGCGTCACACAGTCCTCCTAAGTTCCATCTAGAGCTGTCTCTGAGTTACCATTCCACAAAGCCCAGCTTGGTTGCCCTTGAAAGAAATCTGGCTTTCTCTTCCCCCTGACTGTAGTGGAAGCCCAGGGACTTTTATCCAGCATCTCTCCCTTTACTATGAAATCTCATTGCAAACCATTCTGAGTGCCAGATGGCTTCAAGGACATTACTTCTTTCTAAAACAGCTGATTGCTTTGTTTGAATGACAGGGCCATGCATTTCAACAGGATCCTGCATAAATGGCTTCATTTCTTGCTTTTATGACATTACCAGGGAGAAGGGGAAAGCCCTTAGCATCACAAACGGGAACCTGAGACACTTCGAAGATTCTCAATGATTATGTACAGTCAGGAAAGCACAGCTTGAGCGTGATTAGATTCTCCCTTTTCTCTTTCCTTAAGACATAGCATTCCAGCCGGGGGGGTGGGGGGGGAAATCTGAAGTGATGCATATCAGATCAGTTGGGTATTTACACTTTGCTGAGCAGCATGCCCATCGCCAATTTGGTGCAGAAGGACAAAACAGATAGCCAAAAGCTGGTGAAATAACACAGCCACCTCCCAGTCACAGTCACCCAGGGCTCTGTGAGGAATAGGTAATATTTCCTTTAAAACGTTGCTTAGGGGTTCTTGTCCTCACAAAAAATTAACTGCAAAAACCCTATGAATTGTAGCTGGTCTCAAGCACAAGAGCTTTGGAATTCAAAGACAACCTACAAGAAAAGTGATTTCTAGAATCATGAACACTTCTCTGTGCCACGCTACTCCTCCGGAGTAAATTGCCAAAACAATTAGGACCACATGAAATGATGTGTGAGCAGGACCTACATAATTTAGGGTCGTCAGTGCACCTTAAATGCCAGTCAACAGTATTCTGAACACTGTAGAGCACACTTCCACTGATAATTTAGCAGAGAGGGCACCATGGCAAAATAGTAGGGTTTTTTAAAAAAACAAACTACCAACCAGCTCTGCTTAAAAAAAAAAAAAAAAAAACATATGGAAAGCTTAGGGACTTGTAAAGAAGGTTTAGAGATGATCATGCCAGAATGGACAGCTCTGACAGAGACAGGTGTCAGGCCTCTGGCAGCCAAAGGGTGCCCCAAAAGAGCCACTTTTGGCCACATGAGAAAATTTGACCAGGAGAAAACACTGTTGCACAATCTCCCCATCCCTCTCCCCTGCCCCTGTTCGTCCATTGGCTTAATGAGACCTCGAGTGAGCAGAGCCTAAGAGGTTCCACCCTACAAATCTCTCTCTACGTTAGCTCTGACTAAAAGAAAGTGTTTCTCTCCTGGCCCATCATTACAGCTTCTTTAAAAAAGCAGTACATAAAAATTCTCTGAGGGCTCCAGTCTGTTCCCAAACTCCAAAACATCAGTATTCAAATAGTTTGATTCCATAAACTCATCTTGGCCCTTAATAAAAAGACTTTGTTAGCCCTATTTAAGCCTTGGCACTCTAATCTGTGTCAGAGTGAGTTTTAGGATTCAAAGTGAAGTTACCGTATAAGCACAATATAATTGTGGGTCAGAAATTAAAACAAAAACGCATTAGCAGAGTGTGAAAACTTGGCTAAAGGAGAATTTTCCCATCCCTTTTCTCCTCCCCAATGTTTTTTACCCTGGCAATATAGCAGGTGCAATTTCTCTTTGGTACACAACTTCTAGGGCAAAATTCTCTATGGAAGCTAGAGTGGTTCTGATAGCAAGAAGAAAAGCTATTTTACCACTTCTGCAGGTCTTATGGAAAAAAGCTCTGAAGACAACCAGCAGCAGGCGCGAACTTAGAGCATCAGAGCCAGGTAGTTTTGAACCTAGATATAACTGGATCTTTTTTTCCTCAACACCCATTGTTTCCTTATAGGACAGCAAAGAGAATATTTATTAGAAGGATCAGATGCATTTAGGAGCATGAATTCCTTTGGGCTTGCAAGAGTTTCAAGCATTCTATCCAAGTAATGCTTTTGAAATATTTTCAAAGTGTTTTAGGGGGGGAAGAAAAATCAGACTCTAGGACTTTGGAATAGAAGTTTATGGACCATCATAGGCATCAGGAAGTGGTTGGAGACTATTATTAAACGGAATGACTGGTCAGGGAGGAGCAGATATATGGTCCTCACCTTATTTTTACTGTTCAGAAGAATATTCTCCCATTCAAGCAGCTGGAGTGGGGTATTTTCTTTGGTTAGAGGTTACGATCTGTCACAGTCTTCTTTCTGGTGCATTCTCCTAACGTCTGGTATTAAAGAGCTATGTTATAGAAGCACAATAAATTGAGAGTATTTATTTGTGCTGTTTGCAGATTGCTGCAGCCCTTGGAACAAGCATTACCTGGCAGAAGGCACTACATGAATGGCCTCAAGTGCTTGGAAAGGAGAATCCATTCAACGACCAGATTGAAGCTATATTCAAAGACCAAGGTGGACACTGACTTCCAAACTGTTGGGCTCCCGACGCTGTTTATGGTGACGCTTCCCAGTGCATTCCACGAAACAAGATGATTAAAGACACACACAAAAAAAGGGGGAGGGCGAATTATCAGAGCCAGTAGGAGTGGACGTAACACAACAGCATTATTTTCAGTTTGTAACTCACCTGCACAAGTAGGCTATGCTTTTTCTGTGGAGCTACAAAAATAAAAATCAAAGTATAACTGCCATTTAGACCATTTATTGTACTAGTTTGCAAATCCATCTGATTTTTTTTTCCGTATATAACAAACTCCTAGCCCTACCTCATTTTTTTTTTTTCCCTGCAGAACATTATTTCAAGGCTTACTCTTTCAACAGTTAATCTGACCCAAAAAGGAGGGGGGAACCCCAAACCATTATGTTGCTATAAATTGTGTGTATGTAATTGCCTTGACTGTCAATACATTATTTAGCTGCTATTTGCTTATTAAGATGTGCCAGGAATAACAAGGCGCTAGAATTTTGATTTGCCTGGCAGCATTAGTGCAGGCTGCCTGAGCACAGGTTCTCTTCCCCACCATTAACAAGATAGTAACTTGACAGCTTCATGTATTTAAAACAGTTTGCTTTTTCAAGCTCTAATACATCTTTACTCTTCTGCTTCCTAATGAACATGACATACCCAGTCTTGTACCTTTTACAGGCATTACCTCGGGAATCACTGAGAATGTTGGGCAGCTGTTACCTTCACACACAGACGCGAAGGCTGAGAATTACTAGTATTTTTTTCACCAGCTTATCCAATGTTTTTAGCAAAATAAATTAAGAAAATAGTATATAAACAGTATATAAATAGCTCTGCCCTACTCACAGCCCTGCTGGAGACAAAAGGAACAGACAGCATAAAATGTCACTAATTACACCTGGAAAAAAATTGGTAGATAGAAAGCGTGAACACGACATGGCTCAACCCCACCCAAGTTAGGCAAAGCTCAGGTAGATCTGCTCTGCTCTTTGTTCTGAACATGATCCCTGTGTACAGCTGGGTCACCCCGTGAGCCAGTGCTTAGGCTGTGGTCCAAACTAAAGGAGATGGCCTGGCAGTGTATGGACCCTAGCACACTGGCTGTGGCTGTAGGAGATGCACCTGGTCAGCATTTTGAATAAGCAGAGGATGACTTGGCTAATGTTGTTTCAATTGATGCACGTTATTGCTATCCTAGATCCTTTTCCTTTTTTTTTTTTTTTTTTTTTTTTTTAAGAAAAGAGTCAATGCCACATCTTTTATTAAGATAGAAATTCTTTTGGGACAACTTCTAACATTTAAGGAAATATTCAAGTCATCTACTTTAGGAAACCAAAAGGGAATACATTCCTTAATTGAAAAATACTTACTAATAAGGCCCCAATTCATTCAAGGCATTTAGATGTTACCAAAATATCCAGCCTCCCAAGAAACCATTTCAACTCCACAGAGGCATGTCTAAAGGGAGATTATTTAGTATTAAGAGCAGGAAAAGGAAATCTACCTGCTTCCTGTGCAAATTCTCTCTGCCAAACAGCAAAACATTTGATGCAGGCTGGCCAGGTGGAACACCTTCCAACTATTTTTTATTACCTGTTCAAGCTTCTTATCTTTCAATAAAAGCAATACAAGGACAGAAACAAATACATCCACATGGTTTCACTATAGACCAAGCACTGTACAGACAATAATTATAGAATATCAGATAATTTCCTCTACACCAAAATACAGAAGTGTATCAATTAAAAAGGGGAAAGGAACAGTATGTGTTTAGAAGCCAAATTTTCAGGCAATCTCATTGCAAATTATTGTGTTTCATTTGAGGCTGGGATTTAATAACACCAATTAGGAGTTTTATAAGCAGTAAAACTGAAATTTCCTCAGCTAAAATAAGCTTCATTGCCCAGAGCAAAGCATTTTCCATTTAAAGACTCTTATTAGTGAACATCTTGAATTTCTGAACAATGGAAAAAAAGCTTATAAAATTAGAATAGCATCTTTTCAATCAAAGACAACCTGAAATCCCCGTAGCTGAATCCCAGAGCAAAACTCTCAGATTTGCCCAGTATAATTGCTCTGTGCTTGATCAGGCATCTCTGAGGGCCTTCATGAAACAGGCTTGGCACTGGCTGAAGGAGCACTAACCAAACCGTCTGTCCTCAGAGGCGAGCTCTGCAGTTCAGAATTAGGCTGCATGCAGAAACTGGATTTGTAACTAATGCAGTAAACATTTGCAAATAAAGATGCATTTTGGGCCTTTTAAGCCATCAGCTTTTACAACTCTGCCTCTCCATTATTTCAAAGAATGCACCCCAAACCATCAATAACTTACAAGTACCATTCTAAAAATAAATGCCCTATATATAAACAAATGCTTCTGAAAAAGCTTACTTATTCTAAAACAGTAATGAACTATCTATCCTAGTCTATTCCATTACTTTAACTGTCTCCTAGTGCTTAGATTGGTTGAAGGTGAAAAATGCATGGGGAAAAGAGAAATAAACAAAAAAAAAGTTTCTCTTGGAAAGCTAAGTAGAGTTCCATGAAATTCAAGCCCTATAGCAGTACACACCACTAAAAGGAATGGTCTATCTAGGCCTTTTTGAGTGGGAGAGTTTGAGCACGTGATTATAGCAGAGATTTTCTCCTTGGCTAGTTCTAACATACTGCAAAGGGGAAGAGGTTTTTTTTGATGATGTTATTCTGTTCAGGAACTGTTTTGCAAAACCTTAAAGCTTTGTTTGAAATTGGACAGTAGGAACTATTTTTTGAGGTATGGAGCATCTATAGCTACTTGAATGCGCTTAGTCTGGCCTACTTCCAAAAGAATCTGCTGTGAACATGAAGGAACTCACCTGTAGAGTTGAAAGCTCTCACCACTTGCTGACGTGTTTATATCTGAAGGATTTCAAACCCTGCAGCCTTATTTGGCATTATACTTTTGCAAAAATTCAGATAGTCCATGCAAGATGTCTAGGATTCTGGGCTGCAGAGGGTGCAATCACTTTGGAATGTTATGACAGAGCACAAGTTTATACTGAGCTGACGTGTTACAGTACCTGTGCCTCCAGCACTCATCAAGGCCCTGGTGTACCAGCAGCCAAAAGCCTGCAATCAGTCTCACCTCCCCTAACAATGTTTTCCTTGCTCCCTCACGTCTACTTGCAACCTGCAGAAAGCAAACTACCCCAATTAACATTTTTTAATTTTCCACAGATCGCCCTTAAAAGAGCAGAGGAATGCAGCAGTGCAAGTCAATAAATCTGTAAATGCAGGCTTGCTGCTAAGGTAGCACCACATACTTCCGCTGTCTTGGTCATTGCCACCGACAGCTTGCGCCTAGAACTCGCCATCTAGGTCAGCATTTCCAGCTTACATCACCTGTTACACTTTACATCTTTCCTTGATGAGGATAATTTTTCATCTTAGGCAACGAACAAATGCAGAATTATTTTCTACAATGAATTAACAGCCCAATTAGCCTAAATAAAGGTGCACCACTCCCTTAGATATATCCAGTTCCATACCTAACATCTTCCTGTGGACTCATTTCCTTATTTTGTACTTAATGACTTTCATTAACATGTGCTTGGAAGTTTAAGTAGACAGCCTTCCATGTATCCATAGATGAAATTTGTTCTTCCACCATCCATGTTGTATTGCTACTCTTCTGCCATGTGTCTATCATAAGAAAAAAAAAAAACAACCCCAAAAACAAAAAAAAACAACAACAAAAAAATCAAAAACAAAAACAAAAAACAAAACCAAAAACATCTTTCCTCTTCATACTTGATGAGCTGCTGGTCTCTAGCAGCCTCTGCCTTCACATATATTTTAACCAGGTCATGGTAACTGCCCATGGGCAATTTTTGGTGCTGGCTAACCCCGAGGCATCACATTATCTTCCCAAATCAAGTAGTATTTTGGGGATATGCTTACTGAAGAGACTCCTTTCTTAAACATGTGGAGTCCAGCTTTTATTCTTCAGGCTACAAACTGGTATCTCAAATGCATAGATGACATTATGAAAAAAAGCAGAAAGTGTTTTATTCTTTATTTTAAATGAATAAAATAAATCTCAACATATAGTTTGAAAATATTTAAAAGACATCAGAAAAAGAAAACTAGATTTAGAAACAGGTACAAAAGTGACAGGATGAAAATAGTATAAGCTAACAGAACTTAGTGTTTCAAGTGTGAATATACAACAGCAATAGCAATTTTAAGTACTCCACTATTGCATTTGCAATAGTGAGGTAATGAGATAGTATTTCACTAAGCCCAGTGAAAAGCTGTGGAAATTGCAAGTTTTAACTGAGAAGTTTTGCCATTTTAATGATGCATCCGCAGTACTGTTTTTATCTGCTTTTATGGACATGTCTATGAGGGGGAGAAAGACCCATACTTACAGCCAGCAGAGTATTAGTTGGTACATAGCAGCTTCATAGTGTCTTATGGAAAACAAAACAAAAAAAACTTTTACAACGTATTCCTGGTTCTCAAATGGAGGAGAACTCTAGCTTGTACAAATCACGAGTTCCAGGAAATATACTTATGTATACAACCCTAATTTTTTTCTGTTTGTATTTTTTAATATATGTAGCAGTCCTAACAAAATATTCAAGACATTTCATTTCTATCAAAGTGCAATATACTGCATACATCGTTTCACACCTGTAAACCACACAGGATACATGCCATGCACTTATCCATACCGGTTGGTATAAGAAATTGCAAAAGAAGCATGAATATATTGTGCACATCTTTTGCTTTGGCCACAAGGACACTGTGCAAGCAAGATATATCTATATTGCATGTTGCAGAATAAAGTTTACTAGTAACTTGTATGCTTGATCATTAAAAAAATTAAAACAAAACCAACTATCGACAAACCCTCCAATATTAAATCTTGTGCTTCAGCATCGTACTTGTTCGAGAACTCTGAGCTATTGTTTCTTTCAAGGAGTTATCTAGTAAGCTTGTTTTTTCTCTAGCTTGCTTTGCCACCCCCTTCCTGCCCTGAAGTGTGATATCCTGCAATAATTTAGTTGTTTAAAGAAGAGAATGTACTTAGCTAAAAAAGATTTCCAAAAAAGGAGTTATATAAATATTTAGCACATTCAGAAACAGCTAATTGCTTCCTACCATATTCAAAAGCTAGGAAGTAAAAGAGTTTAATTTTAAAGTGAAGTAAAAATACTGCATAACATAGACCTGTATAATGTTAAATACTCTCTCAAATTTAAAGCATAAGTGACCCAGAAGACTTCCCATATTTTCATTTCAGTTCTTTTTTTTGTGTAGTTCATGCGAGTTTTTGCATACGTATTTTCTTCGTATTTCCCTTCCAGAGCTTAAAGCTTTCCAATAGGTTTGTAGCAGGCATCAGGCTGCCACATGCGAAGGTCAACAAGGACTTGGTTGAGCTTTTGCATCCAAAGGTTACGCTCCTCTTTAGTATCAGCAGACAACCAGTTCCTAAAAGGCAAAGAACACAATGGATTAGATACATCTTTCTCTGCTTCTACTTAGATGTTCTGAAAAATGTCAGGCTGACAATCCATGGAAGCCCAAATAGCAGGGGTGGGATCAGGGGGAAGAAAGAAAGAAAGAAAGAAAAAGTCAAATATTCCACAATCCTGCTACCAAGCTACTTGGCATTTCCACTTCTGGAAAAGTTGAGTTTTGTCCTCAGAAGACTGAAATGGGTCAGCAAAACAAAACAGGACTAAAAGTGAACCAAGCAGTTCAAGTGTCATCCCAAAATCTTAGTATTTATACAAGCTTTGCATTGGCCTGTCAAAGTCGTAAAGCTCCTATATTATAAAAACTATCACTTGAGATAAAAGACCCCTCCCACCACACCCCATAACCTCCCACAGCGATTTTATCCACTCACTTTGTAACACAGAGCGTGTCTCTGCATTGGCTGACAAGAGTTTCTCTGTCATCTTCCCTTTGAGGGCGGACAGTTATTAGTTCAAAAGTGTTGGGATGGGCACAGAACTCCCTGTTGGCAGGTTCAATGCGATGATTAGTGCAGTTAGCCAAGTTTATCCGGCCCAAAGGATGCTGCAAGTTAAGGTAGTTCAGTCAACAATAGTGCAATCAAGAGTAATTCTGAAAAACCTATGCTTTGACAATTTTTGCCATATTAAGTGAAGCCCCCACCCTAAATCAATTACTCCATACAAAAAGAGGGATTCCACTTTTAACATTTAAGAGTCATAGCTGAAGCAAGATAACAGACAATGGAACATGCCCTGGCTCAGCCACATTCAATATAGCTAACAAATCCATCCCTGACCAAAGGCTTCGGCTCTAGAAAGATACATCTCTCCCTTTTCTTTATGCCTTAAAGACAATAACAAAAAAAAGCTTTTTAACTCTCAAATTCAAGAGAGCTTCATAATAAAATCCAAACCAGTAGAATAAGTCTTGTCAGTCTTTAGAAAACAAGCACTTTAAGGATGCTTGCATCATTCTTGTCAAACCCTACAAGCATATGTATTAACCTTCAAACATGCAACTAAGGCATCTAAGTGTCAAGTCCAGTTGCTTTAGCTCCCTCTATAGTCAATAGCTAGACCCCTTCAAAGAGCATTTCAAATTTCAAGGCAGTTATCTCTTTCTGCTGACTATAGACAGAGGCTCAGCTGTATGTCTAAAGTTAGTTACAGACTTTGGCTTAGATTCTTCACACCTACAACATACCTCATCAGGGAAACATCACAAGCTGCTCTTGGCTTGGAGAAGAGTTTGCTATTTATTGGGCATATTCACTATACTATTCCATAGATAGTTAAAATTACCTAAGTTACAGGAAAAAAGAAGGATATCTCCATTTCAAGGAATATTAAGAAACAGACTGCATGTTGGCGATATATGTACAGCCATGGAAAATTTACTTAAAAACCCCATTCCATGATTTAAAGCTATCATTGCCCAATACTGGTATTTCTGAGCTATGTCTATCTCCGTATGATAGAACGGATATAATAAGGGTAACTGGAGGCATTAATAAGGACAGAGTTCAATATTGCTGCAGATGATAGTGTAACTAAAGAATATAGCTGACCCTTTCCACAGTGAAAGAAATCTAGAATATTTTCAAGAACAGAATCTGGAAAACAAACCAAAGCTGTTTTCTTGCAGACAAAAGTAGAATAGGAACCTTTTTCTTGCTTAAATCAGTTTTTTTTTTTTTTTTTTGCCTATCTTCCATTGCAGTAGGCAGAGATTTTTCCCCTCTTTCCTGGTTGGGAAAGAAATACATTGATGTATTTTGGCAATGTCAGCTAACAGCATATGGTCTTCCTCTGTTAGCAGGGAAAAAACTAAACTCAGGCATCTGGATTGGCATAGAAGACCTAAAAGGACCAGAGTTTGCCATAGAGTTTAGGAAAGAAAGTGTTCTGCCAACAAACAAGCAAGCATTTAATAATAAATTGCTTAAGTGAGTTAGAAAAACCTTTTTGAAAGCAGTCTTTAAACGGATCTGGAAATATTTCAGAACACACTGCAAGAACAAGCTAAGGAGACAAGAAGTTTCACCTCAGTGACAGATGAACCTCTGATTTGTCTCAGACAGCCAATCACTTAGGTTTCCGTGAAAACCATTTAAGAAGCACCAGTTTCAACTATAAAGTGGAACTGCAAAAATACAACGACTGCAAATAAGATAGTCCATAATAACAGCTATACTTCTGCAATACAGGATTGCCCACTCTAATTCTTTACCGTATTAAGTGTTAGAGCCATTATTTTGTCTAAAACTTAAGGCAACTAGACACAGTCTGCTTATTAAGCTGTACAAGTCTGATCAATTTCAATTAAATGATTAGTCATTTGACAAGCACAATGGAAAGCCTTAAGACTAAAGGGGAAATTAAATATGGATCTTCCTCCCCTTTCCCACTAGATAAAGTGGTCATTTTCTAAGTTTGCCCTGATTTTGGTCAGATTTATGAAGACAACTCTCCTCCATTCCCCAAGAAAACTTTATGAGCTTGAATCTCATACTTTAAAGATACTTATTTGTTTTAAGCCTAAACATAACTGTCATTAAAAATGAACCCTAGTTGTGTAAGGTACTACAGAACTTTAGACTTGAGCTTTATAAAACACAATTACCTTTCGTTTTTCATCATCTGGGTATGTCCAGTAAGATATACAATTTCCAGACAGCACACACCAGCGCCTATGCCATGCTCCAAATCCACTAACGTCTTCAAACATAGTCTTTAAAAAAAAAAAGGGGTAACATTATACCTTGAGTTTGGTCTGTTCTCCACTATTTTTCTGCCAGATCAGTTCTGCAAGTACAACCCTTCATAGGAGTAAACATAAGAGAAGGAAAAAATACACACTAGGAGAGACTTCTATAATACAATATACTTATTTTCCAGATAGCATAGAAAATAAGCTTATGCT
Source organism: Chlamydotis macqueenii (assembly GCF_036417535.1). Classification (NCBI taxonomy): domain Eukaryota; kingdom Metazoa; phylum Chordata; class Aves; order Otidiformes; family Otididae; genus Chlamydotis; species Chlamydotis macqueenii. The sequence goes on from NC_141557.1 coordinate 50,996,039, forward strand.
ATAATTTTCAAGTTTGCAGCCTTTTGCTCAAGATGCACCTATCACTGCTATTTCAAATTACCAGATTTTCATGTTGGCAGTGGCAAGCATTCCCAGTATTTTAAGGTAATGGAGGGTAACTTATAGTAGATACAGGATGAATGGTTCACAAAATATGTATTAGTATCACATAATTTATCATGACTAGGTATTTAAGTAATCTTTGACTTACAATTCAGGATTACAAAATGTCTGGCTGTTCTACAGGCACACTCAGGAGTCCCGTCAGTTTAAAAGAAATTAGAAATTTGTTTTTAAATGTTTATGTTGGCAGTCATTTTACTGGATCCAGGATTATGCCAGTTTCAAGCACCATTTCCTCTGTACTGGAATGGAAAGTTTAGTATCTGACTTCTATCCCTGATTCTCTCAAAATTTGTACAGAACTGTTTTTCCTTCAATTAAATTTGTGTGTTATGGTTTTCATTCTCCACAATTCAGATTATAATTTTTAATGGTGCAGGGAGTTTCCAAACTCTTACCCTGAAAAAATTTAAAATGTACATGCACCATTCTTCAGGTTTTACACATTGCATAGTAGAAGTAAACAACACACTCTTAAATTAGTACACAAAAAAATGAAATAGGAAATACCATAAGCATATGAAATATTTGCATCTAATGAAATCTGTTCAACTTCAATTAAGTGAAAGAAATAATTGCTTGAAAAGAGTCTAAAGGAGTTCTGATTTCTGAAAGCATCAAAATAACAGCAAATGTTAATGTTCTGCTGAAGTATTTTAATCGCACATTTACTGCCATCTGCTGGACACAATCTCAACAGCTCCATCTATAAGGGCCAAGTATAAAACTGGACTTGGAAAAGGCAGCTCAGAGAGAACTGCTCAAGTTGTTTCAAAAAAAAAAAACAAAAAAAACCCACTTCCTTGTAAGTCAAAGTCTGAATACAATGGTGGGAAAAAAAAAAGTTATATATATACACACACATTTATTTTGCTAGGGAGAATGTTTTTACAAAAAAAAAAAAATCCAAGATGTCCTGTAAGTTTCTGTCAGCTCACATCACAGATTATAGCAAGGGATGGTTCAGAACAACATATGAACAGTGTTTAGAAGAGAAAGATATAAAAACTCCTAGAAGGTAGGTTTAGTTTAGGCATGTTTAGAAGATAAACTAGGAAAGTTTTGAAGTCTGGTTCAGAGAGAGAGGGGAGGAAAAAAAAAAAAAAAGAAGAGTAATTTTTAAGCTTCACAATCACTACAAATACATGTGTGAGGTTAAAAAAGTGACTATATGTAACAGGACCTGTAATTTCCAAGGAAGGAAATTTAGGTGAATGCCTTACCAAGAACCCTTTTTCTTCCACAGAAGAGTCCACTTGACATTTTAACTTTAGATATACATGACCTTCCAAAGGAGACAGAAAGGGAACCTGCAAAAAGTAAATCAGTCATTTCATTTTAACACCTCTCAACTCCACCAGTTCAAGCAAGCCACCTGCACCAGGATGTTAAGCATTGTCTTGCTCTCAGGATTTTCAGCCGGAAAGAAGCAGTCATTCTCAAGCAAGACAGCAATAATCACTTTTTGTTTCAAGTTCATTTAGAAGCTTTTCAAGACTTATTTGCTTATTAGTTTGCTGAGGACATATGCACAAACATGCTTCTATGTAGCAAAAGAGGCACTCCAAGCATGGTTAAAAACAACACAAGGCACCACTCCACATCCTGCAAGCTTCTGCCTCAGTTTGACATTAAGCTGTTCGGAAAAATACCAAAGTTGGCTTAAACAGGACTGGTACTTGGATGTCACAAGCATTTTTGGCAGATATTGATGTAGTAGCACCTAGTCAGATAGATATTTGTAGTAAAAAAAAAAAAACCTAGAAAAGGAGAAGTAATGAAAGCAGTTGTTCTCAACTGGCACTCAAGGTGTTGAAGACCTGCATTCAGTTATTTCTAACAAAAGAGATTCCAAGCCCTATTTTCTACTTCTTAAAAAAAAAAACCCAAACAAAAAACAAAAAAACAAAACAAAAACACCTCCCCCCCCCCAAAAACACCAAAAAAATCCCCACACAACCAAAATACTCACACACAAAAAAAACTGCTTAGCTACTATGCCAGAGGTTGGTTAATGGTTATTTGATATTTAAGAGGATGGAGGAGCAGCATGCAACAAGAACTGCCCCTGGATTTCCCCTAACCCCTTCACACATAGCGTCCCATTACACTGAGTGCTCCCACCACTGCTGTCAAGAAATCACTTCATTTCCTTTTTTCCACAGAGAAACAAAGAGTCAAATTGCTAATTCAACAAGCAAATTATGCTATGCAGGGCCCTCTATATACCATATTTTGCTAATATGAATATTTGCTAAAATGAATAAGCAATGCTAGAAGAATCTTGCAAAAACAAAAATCAGAAACATCAGTGCTTTGTCTTACTAGAAAAACTGGAAGCGTTGATGGTGTGCTTAAATACAAAGAAACAGTCATTTGCCAGGGAACAGGCACGTGTACACAATAATGAAGTAGCTTTTAGAGCCATGGAATCAAACAGAATTAAGTTTTGCTAGTATTTAAAATGAACAAGAGTAACTCTTGGTAGTCAAAATGTACATCTGTAGGCCTCAATGAAGATTCTGGAAAAAAAAAGTCTCTTAGGACACTTTTGATTATAAATAGATGATAGGCACTACAATTATCATCTGCTTAATTTTTAGAGAAAGCATTTGTAAAATTATCTAAAACACTTTGTTCTGAGGGATCTAAATTAACTACTAATTAGATAAAACTTTTTTTTCAGAGATTAAAGGTCAATTATTTCTTTGAAGCATATCAATTTACACAATTCCTGAAGCCCAAAAATGTATATTACCAGCAAAATATTTTAGTTGCACATTTGTGTACAGATAAGAACCTCACATTTTCATGTGTTTAGTACTTTCAAAACTTTAGTTCTTTATGATGGCTTTTTGCCTAAAAAACAAAGGTCTCAATAGGTCTTGACACAACAAGGTCTTGATAGAGTAAGAAATCTGATATTTAGTTCCTGAGTGATTTTAATTTTCATTCTTCAGTGTCAACAAGTTGAGTTAGCCCAGCATGTAGGCCACCAGTCATTTTAATCTCATCCTCTATCAACAGAGTAGCTGATTTTATGTTCTGTGCAGTTCATCAAGAAGTTGGCTCAAATTTCCTGACTAGTAATCTGTAAGAGAGACATTGATTTACTCTAAAGTAAGAAAAACCCTCCTCTAGTGATCTAAGACAACATAAGACACATGCTAGTTAAGGAAAAACTCTAGGTGGCCTAGATGACTTTGACTTCTAGCAGCATGCTTATTATTGTAGAGGATGGGGTGTAGAATTCTGAAAGTCTTAAAGGCTCCTAACATCATATGCTTAGTTAGTGAATCTTCATAAGCATTTTTTAGACAAATTAAAAAAAAAACCACTGAAAAAAAAGCCAGACAGACATGAGCAACATGCATTAGGAAGCAGTTTTCTATTTAAAGAGCAACCTTGTCCTGGAACATATAATAGCCCAAGAGTTCTTTTTCCTCCCCTTCAAAATTTATCTAGGGAAAAAAGAAACATGCTCAATGCGATTAATGTAAAGTTAAAGTTTTAAAAAAAAAATTTTTAAATGGACACAGTTATACGTGAGGACATTTTGGTCCTTTCTACCCTGAGTTTTGACAGTGCATATAAAAGAGGAATGAAACTCAAAAAAAAACCCACTGTGGCAGCAGTTTGTTCTGTATTAGAAATGCATGAGGCAAGCTAAAAACTAGCTGTTTGGTATGGCCACAGGCCAAGTCAAAACTGAAGGTTTAAGGAGGTGATAATTTGACAAAAAAAGTTACTGGACAAAAAGGGGAATTCTTATTCATAACTGTTGAAGTTTGGACCTGGAAAAGTTTAAATGAATGGTTGTTTTCCTGGAACTCTATTTGAACCTTGGGCTATAGTTTACTAGTCTAGTCCAGTGTCCTGCCCTAAAAAGTAAACTAAAAAAGTTCAAACTCAAATTGCTGAATATAATATAAAAGCTGATTCCATAACTCCAAGAACAAGGAGTTTACAATAACCAAGAAATACATAAGATTTATACACATAGTTCTGGTTAAGAGTAATATTTGTGCTGAAGAACCAAAGCTGGTACTTCTGAAGTTCAGAGTCAGTAACAGCAATGCAATTCAACTGTTAAGTTTTGCAAACTGTTTCAGTAAAGGAGTCTGCTTCTGTCTGCAAAAAGTAGAATTTCTAAATCAAGTTGTGATTATTGCAATATTTTGTTTCTAACCTTGTGCACAAAGACAAGCAGTTCTTGTTATCTAATCTCTTATCAGAAGCTATAATTGCAATACTACTATCATCAGAATAAGACTTCATTAGTCAAGTAGAAAACTTATGCTGCTGTTTGAAAAAAGCTGTAATTCAGTATTACCATATGCTGTAGTAACTTTTTAATTAATTTAAGTTAGCTTAGGATAGCTGCTGTCATAAACACCTATTAAAGTAGGTTTTAGGTATAAGATACTATGAGGTTAGAGATAAAAATAAACGTAAGATTGGGGGTTTTAACTTCTAATGGTAAGAGCTAACAAACCTATTCTGTTTAGACACAGAACTAATGGCATAAAACTCAATATTTTTTTTGGAAGAGAGCTATTATTAAGACAGTTTTGGTTCTACAAATTTAATTGGTAATATGAAAAGAAACTCATACTCCTAACAATATTTAAATAGCAATTTTAAAGTCAATTAAATGGAGAAAATTTCAAATACTTATCATTAAAACACACTAAACATCTTATTTAGCGGTAACTGCAAGACTGAGAACAATGAACAATATGAAGACCATGTACAGAGATATCAAATTATCATTGCACAACCATACCTTCCATTGAGCTACACAAAAGAAAGAACATCTGGCATAATGTAAGACTTTTTCTGTTGTATCTTGAAATTACATTTCAGTCATATGAAATTAAATGAGTAATAACAACTATACATAATTTATATATATATATATATATAAAAACAACATATATATAAACCTATATGTTTCATTTCTAGAATAGTAACTGCACCTGAAAACAGTAAACCCAGATTCATATTTGTAGTTCTAGTAGTATGTAATTACATTTGGATTAGTAACCAATAATTTCTATTACCTTTTCCAATGCAAATTTGGCGTTTCCTACAGAAGACAGTGATAGCTTGTGGGATCCAACAAGCGTGAAATTAGTCGTGCGTACAGCATTAGGGCCACCTGGACTGGCCATGGCTGTGAAGAAAGAAGTTAGAGTCAAGTTGTAACACAACATACAATCAGGATGCTGCAAGGCTTAAGGCAGCTTTATTTGCACAACTGTATGCATGCCCTACTCAGTACTCCAGAAGTACCCTTTGCAGTGCAACCCAGCAGCACATTCAGACAGGATCTTGGTGCACACTATTCCTCTTCAGTAGATTTTTTTTTTTTTCAGAAGTAAGTTTTGAAATATTCACAAAGGAGATGACAAAGCATTTTAAGAAATCTCAGGGGAACAGAGCACTCTAGGGCACACTACAAAGCACCCATGCCCTGCAGTAGGAACTTGACTTTCAAATTTCTTAACCTCTTCTCAAGTGACACGCTATAGTCTCCCAGAAGTTGTATACCTATATTCTTCTTTGTACTTATAGCAAAAGAAAAAAAAAGCACTATAGCTCATGCACAGGAATCTGACTAGTTGCAGCAGCGTGTTAGATATTCCAGAATTAGTTCATTAGCTCCTTATTGCTGCAATTTGTACTGAAGCTAGCTCAAGTATCTTATACTGTAGTCAGACAAGCGTATAAATATTTTTATGTAGTTAGAAAAAACACTCAGATGCTGTTCTTCTCTTCCAAGAGCCAGAAATACATAAAAATGTTAAAAACACTACACGCAAGCAATACTTCAGGATCTGTTCATATTTTCAAGTTTGTTCTGTATTACTTTGTTGACATCAGATTCTAGTTTAAAATATTAAAGTTTGTTTGAGTTCACCTTTTCAGGAAAAGAATGTAAGCCACAGGTATTTGATACTAGATTCTAATTTTGATTTTGTGAAGAGATCTTCTATTAAACATAATGGTAACTCAGATGTAAACATAGGGCCAGTTTCTGGGCTGGCAAACTGACATTGTTCTGTGTATTACTTCCAAATTATCATCCAAGTATTATTTATTTATATACTGCTTTAGACAGCAAGCATAGATTATTCATCTTAGCATAAGATTTTTAGATTTAGATGTTTACTTACCTGGAGTAAGAAGGGTGCTTTTCTAGAAAGAGAGAAAGAAAAATAAGAGTTTAGTGGAAAATTAAATTTCTGACAATTTCTACAGAAGGCTAAGCTAGGGTAGAAGAAAAAACATCTGAAATACTTTAAAATAAACAAAACTTGAAAATAAAGTCTAAAAAAATGCGTAATAACTGCACACTTCCAGCAAGACATATTTAGAGCTGCTACCTGAAGTTTGGCAGAAAGCTGGACAGTTTATAGAGTTTTGAGTAAGGGACACACAGACCTTACTATAGGCACAGCCTTATTCAGTGTGAGAATATGGCCTTTGGAAGTGGTCATAACAAAATACTGTTACAATATTACATTCATACTTACAGAGGTAATAGATGTTAATAATCTCTTCGGAGTAATAACCTACAAAAGAAGATAAGATAAATGCAGTTGCTATTGAATTTGTCCATCACATTAGTGTGAAAATTAGACAGTGAAACTACTGAAGGCTTATCTAAATAAATTTTGAATGGATACTAGCTGTTGTAATGATCAAGTCTTGTTTTTTGACTGAATGTAATGTATTTCAGTGGAAGGAATGCTACAGTAGGAGGACAGTATGCATTTGAAAAAGAAAAAAAACAAAAACAATCTTAGTAGACCCTTTTCCTTCATATAACAGGGCCTCAAAGTTAGATTTGCTCATTAAAGATAAGAGTTAACAATATGAGTACAGACATGTTCAGTGTGCTACTGTTCTACATTATCTATATTTTCAGGTGAAAATCTCAATGTTTAAGTGAGACTGTATATTAAACGTGAACTGGAATTACGTACTTATCTATTATTGAAGCTGGAAGACGTGTAAGAAGCTTGTCAAAAAAGCAGATACAGGATGCCATAAGCAAACCTATAACTCCACATCAGCAGCTTACCTATAGTGTCACAAAACCATTCAGTTTTAAGTAAAGACTCCTTTAAACTACAGCACAGGAGAGAAAGAAATCCTGGACTTCAAACTGTTTTATTGGGGGATAGGTGGAAGCATGTTTTTACTGTGCCAAAAGCAAAGATTAAAGAAAGTTCCTATCTCTGTTTGCAGAGACAGGATTTAAGTACCCATTCTCACAGAAAGACACTCAAGTTTCTTGTTTTTATTAAGTTACAAATATCTTGACAAGGAGAAAATCAAACCTAAAATCATTAAAACATTGTGTGCTCAGCTATTGGAACGACAGGAATTAAAAACAAAACCGAAAAACCCACCTCCAGAAAGTCACTGCCTTGCTTGGGGTCACAAAGAGTTAAGAAAGCACAAACATTTGAAATGTGTACCCTACCCAAGCTGAAATGTTTATGTCCAAGGAGTTATCAGAACAATGTTTGCTTTAAAAAAAAATCAGCATCTAGTGTTTTTACTTAACACTAGGGAGGGGGAAATAAATGTTGCAGTTGAACAATAGAGCCTTTAAGACAAATCAAACTGCAGAGTAGGGCATATTGACTGGTGTAGTTTAAGTAAAATTGAGAATAAGGGCACTAAATCATTATCAGAGGCATCACACGTAATAAGAAAAGTTTGCAAAACATAGCATTTTGCAGAACTCTTAAGATTTCTTCTCCTTCCCCTCCAATATATTTCAGACTCAATCAAGTGCTGCAGGTCCAAGCTACTAATAGCTGCAGGACTCCAGAACCCATCTGTCATTGCAGATGTTCCAAGAAAGAACAAGAGGAGTGAAAGCAAGCAACAGATTGTCTAAGACTATTAGTCAGTTCTCCCTGAACACTGTAGTCTTCCTAGTGTACCTTCTGTTGAAATACAACATAATGATTTCCATATTTCATTTACCTTGGATTTATTTGCCTTCTTCCTTTTATCAGTGCTTGTAACTTCTTTTCTCTGCACCTATAAAGGCAAGAAGGTATTAAGAAAGTAGAACACATCAATCTCTTACACAGCCTCTTGACAGAAACTGATACATACCAAACTGTAAACTTCTATATTTATTTCAAAGTCATTTGACACATCATGCCTAAAAGGGAGGAGGGGGAAAAATAAAAAATATGTTAAACAGACAGAAGCAAAAATGTTGGGGTTTTTTTTTTGGTTTTGTTTTTATTTTTTAGTTACTCTTTACTTCTTCCGCTACTTAAAACTGTTTGAGATCCTTTCACTTCTACAAAAGTCCTCTTCAGTGCAAGCAGCACTGCTGTTTTAAGACTTGAGTTTATTGCTATTTCAAGATACTTTCTATAACTCAAAGAACAAAATGGGACAGAGGACAAGGGATAGACAGAGTGTCCCATAAAGTGTCCCCATTTCTTAGATTTTACACTTCAGTCCACTGCTGGCACACATTTCTAGAAACAGATACTGGATTTTTTGAGTAAATAGCTTTAAGGAAAAGTTCCAGTTGGGTTGGACTTTAAAAAGGGAGCTTGCGAATTTATTTTGGAAGAAGACTTTTGCTAACAAACAGCCATTTGAACTCACAACATCTTTTTAGCTAACATATGAATTGAAATTTGAGTTCTAAGAGTACTATTTTTTCCAGATACTAAAACCAAATAGCTATATAAAATGTTAGTTGCTGCAAAAGAGGAAAAAACACATAATCTAAGCTAGAGCAATCCATCTGTCATTGCAGGTGTTCCAGGAGAGAACAAAAGTAGAAAAAGCAAGAGATAAATTAGCTGGCGGATGGTAGAATAAGTCTAGATTGCTCTCCCGAGAGATGTGCTTTCCAGCTATTTCTTGAAGCAGGAAATACCCATACCACATGATTTCATCGTATTTGTTTGCAGAATATGACAAACATTTTTATGCATGCTACACCATCACAGTTGAAACTGGTTCCAAACCAGGTTTTTTTATACTTACATAGTAAATGTCGTAGTAAAAGTAAGAGCATCTCCATTCAGGGAGCTGGCAGTACTTGCTAATGGAGTTGCAACAATGTTTTCTGCTCCAGATCTCAGTATTATTACATAGTAGTAATTTGCTGCTTCTGTAAATACATATCAGATTATTTTGTTAGCCAGGGGTGTACAAGCATATAAAAACCCTCAAGCACTACATTGCCATTAAACACATCTCTGTTTCATTTCACTTAAACACTTGGTTACAGTCAAGATTTGCTTGTAAACTTACTCTTAAAACAAGTTCTTTTTCCTACTGTGTCCACTAGTAAGACTGTCTCCACAGTACTTGTAACAACTGCATTACTGCCTGAGGCATCTCAGGCCAGACCTACACTACTCAGTGTGTGAGAGGGGAGAAGAACTTTCAGTCAGACTGAGCAGTTAATTTTAGTTCCTTATACTCTGTTGTTAGTCTCTAAGCCTCCCAACTTAACCATGTATGAGCTTTCGCTACTGCCCATTCTCATGCTTTTTTTCAGTCCTATGAAGGAACTGGTTATCCAGGCAAGTAGTTTCTTTAACCTTTTCACATAAGGAAAAAAAAAAGACAGACTACCACAAGCACAAATCTCAATAGTGTCAGGAGATAATTTGGTGTTTGTGCAGCAACTTGCTGAACAGTAAAGCAAGAGCATTGCATAATGTCATACTATGTTAAAAAAACAACAATAAAACAATCAAAATAGTTTGAGTGCTCTGTTGCATAGGACAAGTCACAACTTTCAGAACAACTGTTGGAGACTCCAGTAAGCATTGATTTGCACTCCTTATATTTGATGTTCTCTTCAGAGATTAAAGTGATGAATAGAGTTTCTGGTGCACAATGTATAGCAAGTGCTGCACTTCCAGAATAAAGTTTTCTCAACAAATAGTTCATAGTTGTGTGTTTAGACAATCTGGTTTTGAGAATTACTGATAGAAACTAAACTTACATGTTTGTAAACATTAGAGGCTTTCCTATAATAGAGATGAATTGTCTCATGCAACAAGAACTGTAACATATCAGGAGTAGGGTGGAGGTGGTAAATTAGGTCAGATACATATATTTATATTCTTGGCTGTGGTTTTATTTGAAGATATAAAAGCATACTGTACATTTCATAGGACAGCTAAACAAGAAAATAGGAAAGGCTACATATGAATTCATTCGTAGAAGTTTTGCAATAAATATTAAACAAGACTTTGTCTAATGATTTTTGTCCTCAAGTTTTAGTGGGGCAAGGAGTAGGAACCTGTCCAGCTACAAACATATTCTGTGCCATTAAATAAAATAGCAGTGGTTATTGTGGGCTTGCAGATTCTTTAAACAACCACAAGATAGAAGTTTACTATGTTTCATGATAAATCTCTAGACCTACAGAGAGATATTGCCAGATTCTTCTGGAACAGAAGAAACAAATCCAGATTTTAACACTTTAATGACTTAAATATGACAAGTTAATGGAAGATTAGTCTTTGTATATTAAGTATTTTTGGATGTTAACAGAAGAACTGAAAACTGAGAAGAGCATTTCACAACATCATAGAGGTCAGAATTTATGTATGATATTTAGTACTAGACTTGCATCCATAAAAAAAAAAATTCCAAGGCAGCAAGAGAGAAGACAACCTGAGATACAAAATTCTACTTCCTCCCCAACAGGCTACAGGGAACCACAAAGATCTTTAAAACTGGCTGGGAAAGTCTTGATAAGTTTCTCAAGCCTCACAAGACAGAAAAGGATGCAACCAAAGCCACCATGGAAAATACTGAAAACTTTGCCAAAAAAAAAAAAAATCCCAGATCAATTAAATCTAATTGCTAAATTTTCATGGCCCTCAGAGTTCTGAGAAACACCAAGGCAGAAGACAAAAATCAAGGAGAATGAACCAGAAATATATGTAGGGAGGATGAGGAAAGGTGGAGGGAAGGGGTAAAGCTTTCAGTTGATAGTTTTACCTGGCTTTTGAACTGTACCACATACAAAGTCTGCTTTTAGAGGTAGACGCATTTCTGAAATTGAAACAGATCCCCTGGATGGATCAAATTCAGTGGATGTAGAAGCAGCTTTATTTCTTTTACTATGAGGTCCCTCAGTCTTCAGTTTATTCAGTTCTTCCAATAAAGCAGTTCTCTTCTCAGCTGCATAGAGAAATTAATTAATTTAATTGTAGTTTTAACAGAGGAAAAAGTAGTACTGAACAATTTTTTTTTACCATAATGCAAATGCAACAGAAGTGTGGATCATTTTCCAGAATAGTAGGAATACTAGAGACAAGAACAATACCAAAAGCATCCTCTGGCCTATAGAAGAAGCTAAGACAGAACAGATATTACCCTCTCCTGTTTTCCAGGCGAAGAACTATAAGTAAGTGTCTACAAGGTAGCATAATAAGTGCATTTCCAGAGTTCAGTAATTTTTCCTAAAGTGTTCATGACAAAGAATTGAACTCAAGCCTAAAAACATACTTGCTAAGAGAAGAAGTCTCTCTGCCTCTGCTTCTTCTTGTGACCCTTTTCCATGTTCCTCATCAAAACAGCAGTTCAGAGCTTGACTGGCTTGATGAATCACTGTCTGCTGCATGTTGATCTCATTATTCAGCTCCTAGAGTAAACCAGTAGTAAAAATAATAAGCAAGAGGAGAGGTATTTAATGTTACATTCAAACAGGGAAATATCTTGAGATTAGCACTTCTGAGGATATGCTTCAGAAAAATCAGATCTCTTAGATAGTAAGCTACTAAAACTTTGCAACTTACAGTTACTTCTGCAAAATAATATTGCAGCACAACTTTTTTGTTACCTCAGAGATAGTTTAAATACAGTGGGGAGTAAATTACTTCAGTGTTTGTACACTTCGCATCCAGTCTAGTCTTCCCTTCACCAGGGGAAGCAGCAGTTAACCAGAAATTCAGGAAGGTAGGTGAATGAAACACCAGTGAAGATCAGAATATTGCCTACTGAAAATATGTAGTTATGAATCTTGCCTAATTCAAAAGATAGTAGTAATATACATATTCCCTGTCCCCTTCTCAAAACAATACCTTATTCTCTCCAGACTTACTTTACAGCATGATCCTTCTAAGAGATGCATTACCTGTTCAAGTTATGTAGTATCATTTCCTACCATCAGGAATTTACACTAAACAACCTACTTTTGCAGTTCTACGCAGTCTATGTCCTGGACATTCACAGGGGAAATGAAGTGAGGAAATCGTAAATTAGAAAAAGGATTTTTAAAGAAGTACATTAGATACCTGCATTTTCTTTTTTATATTGACTTGATCAGATGGGCCATTCTTTTTCATGTCTAGTTTGGAAGCAACATCTTCTTTGCGAACAATAATTTGCTTTATCGAAGGACGATCAGTTTCTTTAAATCTTTGAGATCTATATGCATCAACACTGAAAAGAGGAAACCCCATTAGAAGTTCCACAAGTGTGCCAAGCTTTTTTTTTTTCTATATACATATGTATCAGGTTTTGATGTTTTCCAACTTGCTTAAATGGCTTTAAAAAAAGCATTCTATCAGCTCATTTTCAGTTTAATTAACATAAAGACTACATAGAGATAATACTTTATGAAAGTAGAGAACTTGGAAAAAAGCTTCTTTCATAGTTTAAGCAGTATGCTTCATTAAGAGTTTTAAAAGCCAGTGTCTTAATTTGCACTCTTACAGAATCAGATGTGGTTTTTTGTGTTTATTACCTATATGGAAGGTTGCGATCTTCTGACATAGAGCCAATACTGTCTCCAGACTCTGCCCTAGGGACTTTAGTCCTTTGGAACTTTTCAGACTTCAGACTTACATCACTGATACTGCTACCTTCACCAGTTGACTTACAAGGAGAAACAAAGGCCTGGGGAGAAGTTGTATTACAGATATCAGTCCACATTAATTATGATCCACATTCGTTTCTCTCACCTTTCTTTGTTTTGCAATTACAAATAAACAGTATGTTTGGAGGCTGTTAATACTATTTAACATACATTTTACAGATATTTCTTAGCATGTGGAACAAGCTATTTTATTTATTTCTTTAGACACCATCAATAGAGTATTGAACTCAGTTTTCATCCTTAGTTTCCAAACTGGTACAGCTACATAACTACTTCTCCTCAGATTTTAATGAGTAACCACTTCACTGAATGCATGCATATCCCTGGAATTCCAGCACAAGTAATAATGTAAATACTCAAGCTCAATTTAGCAGAAGCTATACCACTTGTTTAGCAGACCATCCAATATGCTATCCTATTTTCAGAGGAAAATAACTTTACTTCACTATGCATATGTTTTTGTTAGCAAAATGTCATTTGCAACTTCATTATTTGCCCGTGTATCACAATATAACAAAATATCACTGTTCACAAGCAAATTGTACATCTCTGTCATAAACAAGCCCTTCCCCACCTCCTCCAAAGTCTCACCTCTGGACCAACAGATTCCACCAGAGGGGTTAACAGAGACATTGATGAAATATTCAGTGACTCTTCGTGCTCATCCTCATCACTTTCACCTTCCAGGCTCATGCTCATTTCTTTCTTCAGCTTTTCTATGTCTGGATCATCCTCTTCAAGAACTTCAAAAATTTCATTTATCACTTTTGAGCTATTCATCTCATCATCCACACTCATTTCAATTTCACGTATTTCATCTGAAGGGCGGTGTTTCAAAAATATTAGTAGCATCAAGACTGAACACTTCATTCTCATTAACAATCTTTCTGTTCATTTAACAGATAGGCCAACTATTTTTGCTTTTCAAGTAAGCTTGATTAAAAAGCACTTTTTATTATAGTCATGCATATAGAACCCAAAAGTATAGTTCCATCCTTATTTTAAAGTATTATTATCACATATAGTCCATAACTGATAGAGAGGGAATAAAAAAATACACTTGTTCGACAAGTTTCAGTATTTTAGTTCAAAAAAGGCTGAATCTTAACTGCAAGTCCCCTATTAGAGCAGTCGTTTCTGTTCTTTCCCAATAAACTTTAATATCAGTGTTTTAATATTTCTTGAAGGCTTGAATGTCAAGAGAGAAGAGTTATGATAAAAAAAAGTTTCCCAATTTGCTTTATATAAAACTCATTACAAAACACACGAGTGTCAGCAGATGTCTAGTGAATTCATTGTTCAGGCTTGAAGGATATTAACACTCTGCTGGACAAGTGGCAACAGTTAGATAAGTGCATTAATATACATTAACTCGATACAAACCTTTTGGTTTCTCAGCAAGTTGTTCAAGTTTTGAGACAGACATCTCTTTTACAGGGCTCTTTGTCTCAGCAATCTTCAGAGGACTGGGTTCATAAGTCTCTTCACATTTAGGAGCATCTAAGCCTATAAAAAAAAAAAGAAGTCACTGAAGATTACGTCTATACTTTGAATAAGTACTCTGCACTTTGAAGTGCAGCCATTCTATGGTTTTAGTATAAGAGCAAAAAGGGAAAATTTAAAAAACAAAAACAAACATCATAAAACCTCCCACACACAAACCCAACCCAAGAGCAGGACATCATCCTGTTTTTCTAGAAGCACATTTGATAGCCTGTTTGCCCATAAGAAGCGTTAAAGTTCACTCTTTTTTTCACTGAGAACTGGAGGCTCACTAAGCGCCAGTAAGGATGTCACGAGCATCTCTGAATTCTTTTCATGTCCCCTACTAGAAGAATTAATATCATAAGGGGATACTGACAAGGGAAGATTTTCCTCCCATTAGATTGTTATGGAAATTTGGATACTCAGGTACAGTATAGGTTAAATTATACTGACAATTCTCATTCACTTTCCCTACTCTTAACATATGAGTATGATACATAAGTAAATCACTGAGAAATGAAAAGGCAGTCTGGCCTTGCCAATCTTTCAAGTGTTATAGAAGTGCAGAGTATTCTTATCATACAAGAAGATTTAGACAAATCAGTAACCAAATAAGAGGTCCAGTTCTATACATCAGTGCTACTAGACTCCTTATCTACTCATCAACTTTAAGGGTAGTGCTTCAGTTCAGTACTAGCCACAGGCAAACAGTGACAGTTCTTACCTGAAGACTCCACACCGGGAGACTTTGCTGGCCTGTCACATGCTGACGTGTTTTCTGATGGTCCAACAGTGGTAGCATCTGAACTAGGACGACGTTTTGGACTGGTCTGAGATTGGTTTTCCTGACAAAAATAAAAACATAGTTTGTTCAGGAGGTAACATTCAAAGTGACTAAAACCACCAGAAAGAAACACATTTTAACACCTGCTAGGAAAGACTGCCTATCCAATATAAAGAAGGATCCTATTTACGTAAGAAATTCAGCTGAACTACTAAATACTAAATTGTTTGCGTGAGAAGCTCTTTTGTTTTTAAAGTTATAGAATATAAAAAGAAAAATCAATCAATTGGCTCAAAGCAGTATCAATTGTCTCCTTAATTGATCCTGCAGGAGAAAAAGAATTAATAATTTGTTAATACTCATACAAATAACTTAGCAAGCAGTCTAGCACAGTGTGGGCATTCACAAAGCATAAAGTTTTATCTTTTAGTTACATTTGCATATCTATCGTGTTCAGATCATTTAAAGCAATTCAGACAATCATCTTTTGTTACATGGAGGTAACACATTACCATTTTAGCTTCTGGAAGTTTTCTCTTCGAACTTTCACTTTTCTCCGCACTCCACAGATTGCCCCTATCAAGCCGGCCACGAAGGCATGCAAGCTCTCGTTCACGTTCCTAAGCATATAAAGGGGAACAAGAGAAAAGCTGACAGCTTTAAGATACCAAAACATTTCAAATTCTTCAGGTAGGTGCAGAACAGTAAGAATCTTCCCCAAGCTTATACGCAAGCTATGAATGTAGCAAGTCATACCTGCTTAAGCTGAAGCGCTAAACTGGCAGTAGAGGAATTTTCATTTTGTTTGAGAAGCCTTTCCTGGATTGTTCTTGTATTTGGAGTAATAATGGGTGTTCTGCACCCTGGAGTATTTGTAGCAGGACTTCGTGCACTACGCTCTTGACAGCGCTCCCCAAAGCGTTCCAGGAAGGGCTTAATTCCTGATCCCCCTGCAAGAACAATTGTTTTACCTTGAAAGGAACTTTCAGACACTGAAAGAAATCACTGCAATTTTGCATCTTGCTGAAGGTTCTTAGTGAAGCAATTAAGCTGCATCCTTTACAGCTCTTACTTCATTATACTTTATACAAGCTAAACCTGAAGTGCAAATCACCACAGTAACAGAATACTGAAGTTAATAAAGCAGCAAATCAGAGCAGAGATGTCCTTCTCTCACTAAAGTTCACACGTGATCCATCAGTTATTTAAACCTGTTTGCTCTTTCAACTTTTCCTCTACAAAAAGCCTCACTTGCATCTTTCATGCAAATGATCATTCTAGTACATAAGGCAGACACATTGCTTGGCATACACTCCACTTTATTGAGCTTGTCTTTTATTGTCAGCATATCTAGAGACACACACTTGCTCTACTGGCCATCATTTCAAAGAGTTCAAGGTGTTAGTTCAAGTTTGTGATCCAACAAGCAGCTTAATTTAAAACTGGGGATGATCACTTGTTTCAACATCAATGCTATCACTGAGAAAAAGACAGACACTATGCAAAGTTAGAGCATCTATGTGGCATTTACCTTTGATTCATTCTGACATATGCACTCTTTACTTACTATTGATTGGATACATGTAGTATCCAACAATCTGAAAGAAGCTTTGTGTCTCAATAGTCTCAATTAGATGATGTTAGCAGGATGCATTTTTACATAAAGAGAAAAGTTAAATTGATTTTGCTCTCAAGAGTTACTAAAATCACGTCCAAGAAAACACCCTTACAAAAAAATAGAAGCTGTATAATTTATTATAACTATCATAGAACTCTTCAGGATTTTATTCAAGTTACAGCAGGAAACAGGCATTATCTGATATGTTACCATAAATTCTTAACTAATATGTAGTTTTCAATACAGGACACAAGTCTAATCTGAGTGAACATTCATTGAACCTGAAAAACAGCTCACCTGGTGTTGTGGGTTTACCCTTATGTTCAAGTTGCACATGTGTTCCTTTGACTGGTTCTTCTTTGGACTGAACTGGTTGAGACAAAGGTGATTTTGCTCTTTGTGTACGCTTTTCAGTTTTTTGAGGGCTACTGGGATTCTCTGTTAGAGGTTGTCGTACTTCAGATTCTTTAGAACAGGGAACAGCAACTCCTGAGGATTGCGTTAAATTGTTTGGATCCTTAATAAGGGAAAAAGGAATAATATTAAGATGAGACTATATATTCTTATTCTTTCAAGAGGAAAAAGAATGAAAGCATTCTGTATAGCTTATAACATATCTATTCCATCAATGATAGCAGGAGCTGAGAACAAGTGTTACAAGCTTTTCATAGATTTTTTTTTTTTTTAATCTAGTACTTCAAATTGTTTCAGAATTTGATTCCAGATGCTTTTGACAGCTACCTTATGTACTTCCCTACATTTCCCTAAACAAGGCTGCACATGACAGATATTTTCATTTCAGAAATGGCATAAATTGAACAACAGGTATCTGGAACTACTAATTTCAGCATTCTGGCTGGATTTTCATACAGCAATAATATTTACAATTTAAGTCAATCAACTATATGAAGTTACAGAGTGAAACCCACTGTCTTTGTAAGAAGCCCCCTTCTGATGGTTAATAAAAAAAAAAAAAAAAAATCAATTGAACAGCAATCAATTACTTTGACATCAACTTTTATCTCCACAAACAGGATTCTAAGATGTTTCAGGTCTGCTATTAAAAAAGTGCATGTGGGGTTGTAGTAAAGCAGAAGTTGTAAATAAACTAAGATTGCTTACACCAAATCTTTAAATTCAGCTTAAAGAGCTAAGAGTTAACATTTGTCCCTCCAATACTCAAATCAATTTTTAATCAGCAACTAAATCAGACACTCACCGCTATCTTTGGGTTTGCTGGTTTATTAATAGAAGCCTCAACAAGCCTTTCAGAACAGGATGCAGCTTCCTGCTTTACACTGCTACTATTGATTCTAGCAGATGCTCCACTTGTAGTGGACAATTTGGATAAACAAGTAGTGCCAGGCTGTTCTTGTGCATTGTTTTGCTTTGCAGATGGATGACTTAGGTCATCTTCCCAGGAACCAATTGTAGCAGCAAGGTTAGCTAAACGGCCTCTTCTCCCAATAGGAGTATCACTTGCCAGGGCATTAGATGTCTGCTTAGGTGGAGAAGCAGACAGACCTTTTGACTGTAGAGGAGACAGAGGAACACATTCAGAGGTATCTGGAAAAAAGAACACACATTTATTTTGTTAATAAAATATATTGAGATATATCTGCATCTTTTGCATTTTGCTGTAAACAGAGTTTATCAACAGTTACATGTTCTTGCCATCAACAGAATCAAGCTACTAGCTCTGAAGGCATTGAGACTAATCAAGTTAAATTAAAGCTTATTGCAAAGCCAACATATTTGTAACCAGGCAGTTTGCTAGTTTTATGTCGCTGTTGTGATGAGCAAGGCATCACACTAGTAAGAGAAATAAAAAGTATGAAATTAAGCTATCGTCAAGAGTTTCATTATTTTAGGCCTTCCCCAGTGCTAAGAATTCTTTATGAAAATATTAGCATTCACATATACAAAATTCTCTTCTGCTAGCAAACATAATCATCAATTCAAACACTGAAAAACACCAATACTGCTTAGCAACATACCCTCGCTATCCCAGCAGCGTCGCTGTTCTGCCAATTTCTGCATACGTGTTTTGACTGAAAGGGCTGCAGGAGTTTCTGACTTGGTGTTTGTTTTTCCTTTCTCAAGAGGCTGAACCAATGAAGCCCTGTCAGAGCTGCACGTAACTGCTTCTGAAGTCATCTTAGGAGAACGATAGCTTGTGGAATTTGAAGGAACTGTCTGTATGTTCTCTGAACTGGAAGTCTGAGTCTCCATATTATCAGGGCAGAGCCTCTTTGATGGTGATGGCTTTGTACCAGGCTTCACTGTACAGGTCAGAGTATTCAAGCAAATTAGTATTCAAACAATCTAAAATATTTTCAGAGATAGTACAAAACTGTAATGCAAATAAAGTTATGATTTATGAATAACCTGATAAACCTCACAAAAAATTGCGCTTCCTAAATTCTACCAAGCATAAGGCATATCTTTGGCAATATAAAATTATTTTAAAATAGCTTACTGATTACTTAGAGCATCTGCTCTCAGGTTAAGCTAAACATATGCAGTTCTAGCAGTCAGGTAACTGCATCCATCGCTGTTCAGTTTAAGATAAATACTAAGGGATTTCACTTGCCCTTGGGGCGGAGTTGGGGGGGGTCGGGGGGGAAAAGAGATGGAACTTGTATCAAAAGACAATCTTTATTAAACTTGTTGCAAAATACCTTCTTCACCAGGAAGAGGTGCCTGGTTACCAGTTTCTAACAAAGGCTCTCTGACCCTCTTGGTCTGCATTGGGGGTCTCACTCCCATCTTGGGCCGCTCAGCCATTTTCTTCTGCAGGTTCTCTCGCCTGGCACGGGTTCGTTCAAGGAGTTTCTGAGTAGTCAATAAATCATGCATTACTATACATTGCAATAAGTGCAATACATTGCAGTAGTTAACTCAAATCGAAAATGTTTTAATTTTATATAGCACGTACTAAGATCCATAATACTAGAAATTTATAGTGAAGGCTACATTAAAACAAACGCAGCTCTCAGATGTTACTAACTGATCTACTGTAATGCAATGCCATAGAAATATTCCAAGTCTGTTTTTTTCTAACTGGCTATCCCCTCCTGAAAGCTCAATGAACAAAACATGTTTTCTACACTGCCAACTACGTGGTTTTTTTCTGTCTAGCTCCTTTTTCCTCACTGTGATAACCCTTGATCTCCATATTTGATTTTACCATTGCAATATCCACAGTTTCTCCTATTTTTAGGAAGTATCTGTTAGAAAAAAAGTAGTTCACACTGTAGCACATTTTGGGCTATCTTCTTGCTGTCTTCCTGGTCAGTACATGTTTGCAGGTTATCTGAAGTTCTTTGACCTAACAGATAGACAAAAAGCTGCAGCATTTTCTTCACAGAGGCAATGGGTTGAGTCTTTTCACCTAGCCACAAACTTTCATGAAAATCATAGATGCAGTTAAGTTTGAGATATCTAGTCTTTTATTAAGAGGTGAAGCTAGCCAGTTGGTTCCAAAGCTCCAGTCATTAAATCAATGAGTGTCTCCCATTAGCTTGGCTTTCAAAGGAAACCAGGCTAAAGAGACATAAGCAATGCTAAAAATAAAAATTAAAAAAAAATAAAAAAGAAAGGTTTCTGCATAGTCTGAAGTAGGCAAAAGTGTTTCAAAGTAATTATCTTTTTTGACTGAATCACTACATGATAGTCTTGAACTGTCAATTCCTGCTAGTAGGTTTTTTTTACATGTTGCTAAAGCATTTGGTCAAGTCACCTGATTGGCAGTAACCCTCTAACAAAATAAACAACATTGAAGTGTTTGCCAAGTGGTCATAAAAGAAACTATTAAAATCAACAAATTACATGTGTGGCTGTTAACATTAAAAAAAGTGTTGCTCTTACACCTTCTAAATCAAAAGGCAAATTTCTCTTCCTCAACCTTAAATTTTAAGAATAGTCTTATGTTATGACTAGTTGTCTTAATAAACAGGTTATTTATCACAATATATCTATATACAGGACAAAAAAGTCATACGAATTAAGCTACCTAACAATATTCTTTTTCATTCTCTGTCCATTGGAAATTTGAGTACTACAGTCATATTCCATATAAAACAGTTGTTTTAGTGAATGTTCCACACTAGTAGAAAGTGATTCCTTATAGCACCCAAGTTTGAAATAGGCTGTGTTTGGGTTTTGTGGTTTTGGGTTTTTTTTTTTTTTGTTCGTTTGTTTTTTAAACACTGCATTAATAAATCATTATCACTCAGTTTGATCACATCTAAAGGATACTTTATTACTCCTTTGATCTAGGTTTTAAGACACTTTGAGACAAGAAATTGTGTGATCAAACTAATGGCCTTTAAAGGGAAGCATATAAACTGCACTTGTCTGGTGCCACATAAATTATTGTGAGAACTGTGCCAGCCATTATCTGTCCTGTTGCACAGCAATTAAATACACATTTCACATTTTTAACTGTCTAAGGCTGGAGTCTTAAACAATGTTCCATTGTAGGGATACACAAGACAAATGGAATGTCAACCTCAACAGTTTTTTGTTAAAGCAGAAATCAGCTTCTCTAATTTCCACAGAAATTTGGGGGGGGTGTGGGGGGGTGGGCAGTGGCAGCGGGTGAGTGAGGCAAGTGGGGGACACATGCAATGCCAGGAGTGCCTCCAACACAAGTTCCATGCTAGTTGTGCCCACAAGTCAGGTTTCCTTATTTCAACCTCCAAAAGGCAGAGCTACAAAGTGCAGGTAATACCTACATTAATAAAATCTTAAAGGCTGTATAAATGAACCGCTCTTCCTGCGCAAAGTTGAGTATATCTTCGACAACAGTATTTTTATAGTTCTATTCAAACACAGCCACATTCCTTTTGTGTTTGTTACTTCAGTAAAATGGAGTTTCAGTTGTTACAAATAGGATGTCACTTCCCAAGAATGCATGCCTCCGTTGTTGAACTCCAGCTCCTATTGGCTTTTTGTATCTCAAGTTTTCCATGTAACTGCCATAATTCAAACTCTGCTATTACACATGATGAGTAAGCCAGTCACCAGAACGTGAGACTTACTTTTCAAGTTCATCAACAGGGTATCTGCTACAAGTACATTCTCCAAGCGTTCTGATTTTTTCAGAAAGTTTCAGAGTAAGACGTATCTATTTCATTATATCTAGGAATTTGAGAACTAATAAGTCTCAGTTAGAGGATCATGGTTTGTGTTGAAAAAGCACCTTCTAAAAAATCAGAAGGGGTCTTCCCACTTCAAATGTTGCTGAACAACCTTGCTTTTTAAAAAAAAAGTATGTTTAAAAGTACATATTGAACAGCATTAGAGAAAATACTCAGGCCCATAAGTGATTACAAGAATTTGTTCTAACTACCCTGCTTTACTACCAGAATGCAGCAAAGGGGGCAAATTTATCCCTGATATTGAAGGAACAGTTAATCTCAAATTTCACAAATGCAAGTTTTTCCCTGAGCAACTGCATGATTTATTTCTCTTTGGTCATCCTCCATGGTAGGAAATCATACTTTGCTCTATGAATGTTAGTAAGTACTTCAAAGTACAAAATAACCTAGATTATTTCTAATGTCCTGTGGTACCAAACATAAAGCCTTTTGTGCAAGAAAGGTGAATTATACAATCAGCTGTAAACTGAAGGTCACAGATAGTATGTTCACTGTGATCCTAAAAGAGTATCCACTGCACCATCTCCTCGGCGCGTTCTGTATCAGTAATTTGGTTGCAGTTAGGAGGTTATTAGTTTTTGCTTGTAAGATTAATCAAAAGAAATATAATTTCAGAACTGTCTGATTTGAAAGCTTTCCATCGGATCTTCCACTAAGATTTAATTGAGCTTAAATTCAGTGAGACTAGGACAAAATTTGTTACTGTAAAGTGATCAGCAAACACTGAATTAACAGCGTGCTTTGGCTAATCAAGGCTCGAATTACACTGCTTTACATAATTAACACATACAATGCCTCACCAGTTCCCTGCAAGTAAGAGACCACAGTAATTTTTAGACAAAGATTATCTGAAAATAGTTAAGCTAAGAAAAGGTTAAATTATAAGAAAATAAAAAAATAAAAAAAAAAAAAACCAAAACAAACAGAGCATAACTACTTCATTGCAGCTGGTAAAAAGCTTCCTTTTCAGAAAAGCTTTTTGGAGGCAAGTTATTAAACTTCAATACTAATACACTAATATTGGTCATATTTTTACACAACTATGGAATGCCCTCCACAGCATAAACATTCTTGATAAAGTAACATTTTATGCATTCTGCAATACTAGCTAATATTTGAATTAAGTTTACTCTAAGGAGTGGCCTCACAGTTGGTCATAGCTTTTCAGAGTCAGTTATCTACAAGAAGGGCGTGTTGAGGTTGGACTACCTCCCAGCATGCAAAACAATTTTAAACTTGATTCGGTGGCCTGGACTTGAAGTTTATTTAAGACTAGTCGTATCATGTCACCCACTACCAATTAAGGAAGGAGGTTTTAGATGTTTATACTTAACAAGCCTTTACATGGGGGTAGGGTAAATCTGCCTTGGCATAACACCTTTATTAAATATGCTCAGATCAATAACTTATGTTCAGCTTTTAAAATCAGATCTGTGCGTTCACCTTTTTTTGGGCACTCAATTTAAAGTAAGTCAGTTTGATATACAGTCTGTTTTCAAGGGGAGGAGAGAGTATTTCACCAATGTGTCTTTTTTTCTTTTAAGTAGCTTCGGTTTTTGTTTATGCAGGCTGTGGATTGAAAGCTATTTTTACAACATTCCTCAAAACAGTCACAAGACAGCTGCACAGCTTTACATCTGTCACATATAAAATCAGAGTACAGCATAGCATCTTTAAGAAACCTCCAACCTCCATACAGATTCAAGCTGATCAATTCCACTCATTATATTACGATTTTGCCTTTGTAAAACTCAAACACACACAAATTCACCCTAACAACTGATGACTTCTTTTTTTTTAAAAAAAGGGGAACTGTGCCTGCAAATGAAAGTGACCAGTCACAGGGGGCAATAATGTCAAAGAGGACGCATTTTTAATCAGGTGGTCTCTGTTTTGGATGATCTGCACACTCGACCTTTAGATATGGCAGGCACAATGTGTGTCAATACTACTTCCATTAGCTTCCAGGGTCCCTTCTGTTACAGCCGAAAATCTTATCTGCCAGACGCACATTAAGAGCAAACACTAAAGCACTAGGAAACACAGTATCAGCCCAGTTTAGAAAAGGTCCTCTCCTTCGCAAATCCTTGCATAAGTAGTCCCTCTGTCCCCTCCTGGAAGAGACCTGACGCCCCACAAACAGGTGGGTGGCTGCAGCGTCGGAGGTACGAGCAAGACAAGGGGGCATAGAAAAGCGGCAAGGGGACCTGTCCCCCCATTGCAGAGAAAGAGGCTCTCCACAAGCCCACGAACCCCCCGCATAGCGTAAGTGAGGGGACGGGGGGCGCTGACAGGCCTCAGCCAGGAGCCAGGGCTGGGAGAAACTACCCCGCACGCTTGAGCGGACACAAGGAGCAGCTCCCCTGCGGCCCCCGACCGGCCCTGGCCACCCTCTGGGACCCGCCACTGAGAACTCGCCCCCGCCCGGGATCGAGCCCCACGTCCGCCCCCTCCACAGCTCATGACTCGCGGGCCGGCCCGCGCCGTGCCCTCACCTCCGTGAAGGGATCCATCGCTGCTACAGCTGCTGTGGCTGTCGTCGTCGTCGTCGTCGTCGTCGTCGTCGCCGCCGTCCGCGATCCGCTCGCTCCCCCAGGCCGCCCGAGAACGACAGAACCACCACCCCAACCGCTCCTCAGATTTGAATTTCAGCGCCCGCCTCGGCTGCGCATGCGCGAGGCCGTGCGTCCGCGCGTCAGGCGTGGCAAACAGCTGCGGCGCGCGGCCGACCGCTCCCCCACGCCCGTCGCACAGTCACGTGACATGCGCGGGGGGGGGGGGCGCCGCATGCCGTGCCCCGCCCCCCCCGCCCCTGCTGTCTCCGAGGCAGGCGCGGCGGGCGGAGGGAGGCGCGCGCGTGCATACAACGTTCCGCCCCCTCAGCGGGCATCGATTGACAGGAGTGTTTATCCAATCCGACAGCAGCCTGGCCTGGTTTCCCCTCCCTCCGCCGGCGGCTGCCTGCCCGGTGAGGGAGAGGGCGGGCGGGCGGAATGTTTGCAGGGGTCTTGTCCGGGCTGGCGTTCTCTTTCCCGGTTGCTGGAGCAGGCCTGAGTGCGGGTGTCGGATCCCCGAGCTCTGGGTCTGATCCCTGCCTGTGGTCGTGCCGCCCAGGGTTTCCGTGTGCCGCGTGGAGGGAGTGGATCCAGTCATGGCGGCCCTGTCACCTTCCCTTCCTCCTCCTCCTCCTCCTCCTCCTCATTGCCAGCCCAGCTGGGCGCAAACTGTGGAGTTTTTTTAAAGAAAACTGAGAATTTTACATCCTTTATAGGCAAGTAGAGCCATACTGCCTGGTTGACTCCACGTCTTGCTGCAGCTGCTCAGGAGTGTCCTCTGAGCCTTTTTCATTTGAAGCTTCAATTCTTCAGCTAGCATTGACAGGAAAACGTGATTTTAATGTTCCCGTGTGAATGGAGAGGACATTTATCCCAGTGCAGTTGTAAAAGTTGCAGCTCCTTCTCATGGCTTTTACGTTTCTCCTTATATTACAGCTCATGGTCTCAAACCTCACCCACTAGTTCTCCCACTGTCCCCTTTTCCATTTCACTGGTAGACTTTTCATAATGTGTAAGTGTTAGGGACACCAAATTGGCAGAGACCGCTTGGGTGCGCAGATCCAGTCCTTGCTATTCAGGCACCATCTCAAACTCCCTTCTCATGAACGTGTTGATCGCAATTGCAAATACAGCTCGTTTTGTCTCTGCTGTTCCCCTTGGGAGGCTGCTATAGGCCTGACTGCCCACATGACTAAACCCTGTCAAATTTCTGGTCTGTCCATACATATTGGCACCCCTTCATACCTTTTTGCTCGTATGTAAATGGTGTTCATTACCTTGCATGAATGCCCTTCTTCCCTACTGCTGCGCTTCTTGCCTCTTGGATCATTTATAGGCAGCAGTCATTTCTTCTTCCAACCTTTGCTTTGCCTTGCTAAACAAACCACAGTCTTCTAATCATCCCTCATTAGAAAATCTTTCCAATGCCTTGCAAACAGCATGGCATCAGCGTGCAGCAGAATCTAAAAATACAATATCAAATAATCCTTTCCTGAAGAAATCTTGAAGATTAGACATGCTGGCCAAAAAAAATGTCACTGCACCATTCTCAGATAAATGTGGGTTGGAGCATCAGAACTTGCTTGCACACCAGGCTGAAATTTGGGACTTACAAGATGAGACTCATTCATAATTTTATGAACCAGCCTGTACAGTGATAAGAAAGGACAGGCTTTATTTCCTTCAAGAGAAATTAGGTATAGCTATCACTGGGAAATAACAGAAACATTCCTGTAATGGAGCAGTAGAGAATCAATGCAGGCAAATATGAGAAGACAAAATAGCCAATATGGAGCTCAAAGTAGTAATCAGAAAATAAAAAGAGAGAATTACCATTAAGTCTTTTCTTTCTCCTGCCTTCCCAAAGGAAAAAAATAGTCCTGCGCAATTCCAGCCCTTTAAATATCACAGAATTATTGCAATTTAAACATACTTTCTGCTTTACATGTGGATCTGTGAGATTTATACAATGCAGCTCCAGCTGTTGTCATTGCATTTCCAAATGTGGCTCCATCCATTGCTGTCATCTTTCAAATGATAGGGCATAGTGCGTGATGCTCGGCCTGGGGGCCAACCACAATGGTGTTCACTGCACTGTTAGCATACAAAATAATGTCATCTGCTATTTAATATTAAAAGAGAGGGAAATAATAATGCTTTATTCTGTAAAATAAATTTCTTGTAAAAATATTTCTATAAAGTATATTCTGGAAAATGAAATTGAGGTTCCTTAAAGCATCAATGAGACATGCATGTGACAAATGTCCTTTCCTTTTAGTCTCTACAGAGACAATAATTTCTTCATCATTTTGATCCAGACTCAATGGGGACCTACTAGAAATAAATAGGATACCTAGTGTTCTGGTTTTGTTTAGTGAGGGGGAGGGGGCTAAGGTGGTAGCTTCTGTAGGAAACTGATAGAAGTTGCTCCCCTTTGTTCAGTGGACTCGGCCAGGCCTAGGGCGGACCTGCTGCTGGCCAAGGCTGAGCCAATTGGTAGCAGAATGTCCCGTGATAACGCCTCTGCGATAACGTATTTAAGAAGGGGAAAACAGGAAAAAAACAGAGAAGAAGATGTGAAGCAGCTGAGCGGGGGCAGAGAGGGGGAGGTGCGAGCCTTGTGGGCCTTGCAGGCCTCACCCTCTGGCCTCCCGCCGGGCAGCCGACTGGGCCCAACTCGGCCCGGCCTGGCTGCAAGAAGTGGAGAGGAGATGAGAAGTGAATGAGATGTAAAAAGGATCCTGAGAGGCGTCTGCCAGCCTGTTGTGAGGAACGGCTGCAGACACCAAGGTCAGTGAAGAAGGAGGGGAAGGAGTAATGCGGCTCTTGGCCAAGATTCCCCTGCTGCCTGTGGTGACGACCATGGTGGAGCAGGTTGTCCCCCTGCAGCCCATGGAGGTCCACGGAGGGGCAGAGATTCACCTGCAGCCCGAGGAGGATCCCACACCAGAGCAGGTGGAGGCCTGAAGGAGGCTGTGGCCCGTGGAGGGCCTGCTGGGCCAGCTGTTCTGGAGGGACTGCACCCCGTGGAAGAGATGACTCACACCAGAGCAGTTTCACGAAGGACTGTGGCCCGTGGGAGGGACCTCACGATGGAGCAGAGGAGGAATGCAAGTTGTTCTTCCCCCGCCGATGACGCAGTGGCGTAAAACAATGTGTGATAAACTGACTGTGACCCCCATTCCCTCTTCCCCCCTGTGCGGCTCGGGGAGGGAGAGGGTAGTAGAGATAATGTTAAGCCCGGGAAGAGGGAGGGGTGGGGGAGGTTATCTTGTTCCCTGTCTCATTCTCCTGCTAGTTTTAGAAATAAATGAATAGTTTTCCCCAAGTCGAGTCTGTTTTGCCCATGATGGTAACTTTAAGGATTTCTCCCCGTCCTTGTCTCAAACCTCGAGCCGTTTTCCTTATATCATCTCCCCCTATTCTCTTGGAGGGTGGGGGGAGCGAGAGGGAGAGACTGCGTAGTCTGGTCCCGATCAGGGCTGAACTACGACACCTAGTTTCTCATCTTAAGGGGTTACATCAGTCTTCCAGAAGAGAAATGGATAGTAAATATATTTTATCCTTTTATCACTCCAAAGAGTCAAAGAAAGTCAATCTTTTTCAGGAATGGTGCTATAAAATGGCTACGAGATCCGTTGTCTGCATAATGGTGGGGGTTGCAGCCCGTGGCAATGGAATTTCCAGTCAGGGTTATTTTTTCTTAATAATTTAATAAAACTATTTGCAACTTAAGGAAAAAATCAACTGGTGTTTCACAATCTGAAGGCATAAAGGAAAAGAGAGGGAAAGAAAGGAATGCCATGTTGAAACCAGCAGAACAATGAGCCGTCTCTGTCTGCTGAACAGCGTTATATTTTATGCCAGCCTTTTGCATTCAAAAATTATGAATCACACCCTTCAGTGTCTCCTCACTCCATGTGATATGGTTTAAGATTTCTTCTTGCCAGGGGTCAGCTAATGAAAAGTAATCCCTTCTGTAACAATAAATAACACAACCCAAAGCACTCTGGAACAGTTTTTGCTGGCTTGCAGTTTTCATGGGAATTGAGAGCATGGGCACAGAAGCCATTAATTTGCTTTTTAACATGGCAAGAAAAGCATTTTTACTTTCCCAAGTTTTCCTTCAAAAAATTTTAAAGCATACTGACTGTTTTCAGGGTTGTATTTTCATTTTCAGAAGATTATAGAAGTTTGCATTAGCACTTTAATAAGAATGGAGCACTTTTTAACTAATAGGGAGAGCTCTAGCCAAAGTTTTTGTAGCTCTGGCTTCCTTACAGTACCAATACAATCATAAATTTAAAATATTGAAAGCAAAAATGCTGATCCCAGTACTGTCCAATGTATAGCTTGGTATAGCTTCCTTCTGTAAGAGGATGGTTCCTCTCTTCCTTTCTGCTGAGAAGTGAAGGTCACGATTCTGATTCCAGAGGAAAGATGAGCTTCCTTTGTTTCACAGAAAAATCTAAGTAAGACTGTTATTTAGAGAAAAATAGTATTTTGCAACTTGTAATTTCCTTTTATTCACAGATAAATAATTCAAAGTGAAAGTTGATGCTTACCTGTCTTGCCCTTGCAAGCAGGTTTCAATCTACTGCATGCCAATACAGGGCATTATAATACAGTACATTGTACTATTCCTTGTAGTTTAGATTTACCTACAAAAGGCATTTTCTACCAGAAAATTCACTCTTCCACCAATGAGTTGGAGAGCTCCCATGATTCTGATACTGATTTCACACTGATATATATGATTGTATAGGATGCTAGATAGAGGAGAATCAAATGTATAGTCCACACAGTTGTGCATCGCTACTTCTGGACTATCATCCTGTTAGAATTAATTCTTCCTAGTGACTTCAGACAAAAGAGTTTAACCTTGGCGAAGAGGCAAGGAGACAGCCCTTGCAGATCTTCTTGAGGACTGTGCCACCAGCACAGACATCCCTCTCCCCTAACCCGCTGCCTCACCAGCTTTTTGCCCTCTGGGTCCTGGAGGACATACGGTTACTGGCCTGAGTCTCCATGCCTCGGTGCCTGAGGTGAAGCCAGGCTGTAAGAGATTCCCCTCTTTACAAGCATCACACCAGGACCGTTGTATAAAAGAGTCCTGCACTACAGAAGAGCAGTAAGAATATAATATTCATCTTTTCCTCAGTGATTCTGAAATGAAGACCAAATTGTGCCCTCAGAACCTCTTGAATATCCATCCTAGCATGCCAGAGACTTAGCCTGGGAAAAGGCAATTTCACCCCCAAACAATGAATAGTAGGCCTGGTCCATAGTATAGCAAAACAACAGCAGTTTGAATTAATCTGTATTTTCTATTGCACATATTATATAATCAGAAACATTTTGATGGGCAGCATTTAGCACCTGTTCTCTGTGGCAAGGCAAAGGTGATTACACTGCTTTTGTCAGCTCCTGTGATAATCACAAGAGGCAACTCAGGCTGACATGATCCAGTAAAGGAATATATTTATGTCAGGAATAAGACAAGTTTCGTGAGTATGCAACCCAATGCGTGACATGGATTTAAATTAGCAGTGCTCAGAGCACAAGTCTCTCTTCTGGTAGCCTGAGTAGGAAATTGATAACCAGCTCTAACAGACTAAAAGAATGTGAGACCCCACAGCCATTACAGTCTAACTTTCCGCTGCGACTGTGCTGTATAGTACCAAAAGGCTTCATTTATTAATCCGCCTTGGTAAGCGTATTTGGGGGGAAAATCCTTTAAACTGGACATTTGCTGGGAGGAAAATATACTACATTTTCAGAATGTACAGAATGAATTTCAAATAGTGTGGATTTCATTTGTTCCCTCACTTGTTGTTTGCAAAATATGGGAGGTTCTCAAGCAAACGCTGGCTCGCTGAAGACACCATTTGTATTAAAGGGTGGAAAAGCACACCGTCATTTATATTCTACACTAAATTACCATATCATGACATTGATGGATTAGTGTTAACTGTTGACAGAGTTATATATACACCGTCTCATGTGAGGAGAAATGGGGAAAATCACACAGAAATTGAAGCTGGAGGGAAAAGCAAAAACATTATGGGGAGAAAGAATAAAAAATGGAGAAGAGTGGAGAATGGCAAATAGCAAGGGAAGATAACAAAGAAAACAGGATGAAAAGACAGAAGAGAAAAAAATATTAAAATGGAAAAATAGTGAAACAAGGAATGAGACAAAACTCGTATTTCATTAACAACAAGAGACAGTTGTCAAGTGGACTCAGTTTCAGAAAAAATCTCTGGGTCGTTGAACTCTGCATTTTTACAAGGCTGTGGGAGTTAAGAAACATTTGCCTGTCATGTACTCTGAAAAGATTTATTGTGTTCACAATTTTCTTAGCATAATATTGCATTTGTATCACTAAATCACAGAAGGTTTCTCAGGACCTTTCATTTAGCTCTCCTGACTGATTTACACGAGAGGAGGGCAATTAGACTTCCTTCTCTTGCGTCTCAGTTATAAAATACCTGCTTTTCTTCCTTTATCCATACTGTACAGCTTAACCATTTGCTGACATAAGAATTCTGAAATGAAGCAAAGGGCCTGAGAGTAATTAAGTGCCATTATGTTAATGTAGACCATGATGTTACTTTGCAGTAGCTGAGGACACAAATCTGTAGCTTAATGCAAATAGAATAATTATATAATCACATCAGCAATTTCACCAACCAAATAGTATCACGGTTTGTATTATTGAAATAATTTTCTGAAAGATGGAAAAATTAGGAGATTCTTGTTGAAAAAATCATGTTTTACCAAAAAAAAAAAAGTGTTCTATCAGTTCTAGTTCCTTTTTTTTTTGAAAACTCAGTATGCTGTAAGCTCAACAGGTGATAATTTTCTAATCTCATTCTTGCCATCTTATTGTCATATTTTAAAGAAATAAATGAAACTATATGACACACATAAAATACATTGTAAGTGATCCATAAGGAAGCCCAGGAATGGTACCTACAAAATTACCTTAAAGTTTTAAAAACTAAAGTAGATGCTCCAAGTTAAGCATAACCTATGTGCTTAGCTAAACAAGGAAGGACCTAAGGACATGAAATGAGTTTTACATGAGTTCATGACTTATTTTTTCTCTTCACTTTCCATATTCTTCCTCTGAAAAAAAAAATCTGTGCAGTAACATGAAATCTTTTCTGCTATGGTAGTGTGTTTACACTAGAGTGTGCTACTTAGACAGGATTTAGGCTGCTTACTGTTTTGCTTTGGAAGTATCTTTTTCAATATTTGTGAAAAAAATGCATGTCTGAAATAAGAAGCAGCTGGCGTTAGAGGGAGGAATTCTACTGAAATTTGAACAAACACAATTAAAACATAACAGTGGTTATATTTCCCACACACCTACCTTTGAGGGACAGTCATCTCAGTCATCTCAGCTTCAGTAGAAACTGCTTCAGTAGAAACTTCAGTAGAAACTGTATATAATTACACTGAGGCCATGTTAGAGATGAGTAAATATCCCTAATATTTCAGTCTGCTTTTGCTTAAAAAACTTTTATGACATGAAAATTAGATCCACTAAAGGAATATGAAAATGACATAATGCGTCCTTGTTAATGAGAGGGACAGAAACAACTGATGGAGTAAAACACAAAGTAGCAGTCTATAGTACAAATATAGTCTCACTGTATGTCTGGGTGTGATGCGATGGAAGGGTTGCCTCACCTTGCAATAAAACACAAAAGAAGGCAAAGGGAATGGAAATGGCCAAGAGGTTATTTTAAATAATTCTTCCCTGATCCTGCCAGTGGTAGTGAGGATTGTCAGAACCCTGAACGCATCTCTCCACATCTCCAGGGGTTTTGGGTGCCTGGACTCAGAGCCCACATCAAGATGGTAGAGGTCGTAGGCCATGAAGAGAGCTGCTGCTCCCTGAAAACGGTTTGCAAGTGGCTTGGTATGGGCAGTTTGTCTTCTTATAAGTCTAATCTAAAAATCTCTTTTGAACTCAGCATATCTATAAGAAGGCAAGATGTTGTGTGCCCCACACTGTCCCCCACGCAGGGACCTTGGAGCTCCCACTCTGTGACTCCAGTGACATCACAATACAGTGGTACCCAGGGAATCTCCAAAACCAGACATGAGATGGAGGGGAATAAAGTTTAAAAAGAACGCTGTCTTGGCTTATGCTTCTTCCAAGCCTGAACACTATTTCCATCAACTGAATTTGTCACTGGTACGACTTGAAAGGGGTTCTTCACCAGGGAGTAAATAAAATAGCTCCAGCTGTTTTATAGCCCCATGTAACCCCACAAACTATGCAAGAACCTGCAAGGTAAAGCTAGATAGCAGTGCCAGGCATGTACTTGAAAAATGGAAGAAGAGAGTGGGCTTACACCTTGGGTTCTGCCCCTCTTTGCATCCAGTGCTTCTCCTTGAAAATGGGACTTACCAGAAGACCACCTTCTCCAGGCCAGGCAAAGCCCCTTCTGCTCTACAGATCCTGTCCTAAGCGAGAGGATGTGGAGGTCTCATGAAATGAAATGCTTTGATGAAGAAGCAGATCATTTTTCTTTCCCCAGCTGCTGGCCCACTGAGGTCCCCTGATCCCAGTGCTGGTGCTCCAGGTGAGGAGAGAACTGGCCCCAGCATGTAGGTGAGGCCTCTTTTTCCAAAGCACAATGTAGTCATATCTATTACTGCACAAGTTGTGTCTTGTAAAATGCTGCTAAGGCACTGGTTTGTGTTTCTTGGATATCCCGTTTGTTTTCTAAGTCTGTTTTACCATCTGGGCCAACAAAAGGTAGGGGATCAGGTAGGTGATGTGGAAGAGGAAGGGATAAGGAAAAAAATGGCAATGGGGAGAAGAACATTGTGCTTTTTACAGGTTGGTTAAGAAGCATGTGAAATCCTCACCTGATCAGTCAAAAAGGGCAATGCATTACTATGAAAACATTTGCTTTTCAACTGAAATTATCCCAGCACCACAAAAGAGTTGGCAGACTTCAAAGGCCCAAAGACAAAGTACAAACATTTGAAAAATTCTTATTATTCAGGGACAGATTGTCATTAGCCCTGTGCTGCCTGACCTGCTATTTGTGTTGCCACAGCAAGGTATCTGCGGCTCATCTGCAGGTGTTTGCGGTTCGGCAGGCAGCCCACATTTGGGCTGCCTGCCAGTCCTGCGCGTCACTGCCAAAGGCAATGTCCTTCCTTTCTCAGAGGGACCCCTGCAGTGACAAGGCCTTGCTGCAGAAGCGGGCAGATGGTTAGAGAAGGAAAGGTCAAGAGGGGTGTATTGGTCCATCAGTCCATACTGTAGGCAGGTGCATGCTTGACTGACTGATGTATTCCTATAACCCAATTCTCTGCCACAGGAAGGCAGCCTCTTTCTTCTTAGTAGGTGTAAGTGCATTTCTGGGTGTACAATCATTGAATGGTTAGGGTTGGAAGAGAACTTTAAAAGTCATCTAGTCCAGCCTCCCTGCAAGGAGCAGGGACATCTCCAACCAGATCAGGTTGCTCAGAGCTCCGTCCAGCCTGGCCTTGAATGTTTCCAGGGATAAGACATCTACCACCTTTCTGGGCAACCTATTGCAGTGTTCCACCATCCTCATTGTAAAAAAAATTTTTCCTAGATATCTCTGATTTTTTATTTCCCATATGGTAACGGACAACAGTCAGCTACTTTTTTAGGTTTGCATCATGAGGGTCTTACATTGCTTTCACTTCTCTGAACTTTACTGCAAGGTTTGCTTGCATTTTGTTTCCCCTTTTTGGGCTGGGTTTACAGTATTGAGCCGCCTTAGCATAAAGTGGGAACAAATTCAGTGGATAAATCAATCTGAATACTGGAGTTGTATCAAGTTGTGCTCTTCAAGGCTTCTTAAAATAGCAGTCCCATTGAATAAAACTATGACTAAGCAGCTCCCGTAAGCATTTGCTGCTTTTGCTATGTACTGGAAGTGTAGGACCCAGCTGGAATCAGACGGCAATTTTAGACATTTCAGAAGAGGTTTCCAGAAAGAATATGTCTGGAAGAATGGTCAGTTGGAGTCACCTGGTCAATGAAATTGTTTGGTCAGAAGATAGTCAGCCAGCTAAGAGTCATTAAGTCAGGGAGGGAAGGCTAACTTTGCCACTCTGGTGGCCCTGAAGCTCTGCCAAATTATGCACAGTCAGTTGAGGACTCTTGTTCTCAGCTTTCCTAGTTCCTCAGAGATTCTTCCTTGTCTGCACAGAGAAGCAGAAGAAAGATGTTGGTGTGAATATGTGGGAGGAACCAAATAAAACCAACATTAAAACAACTGTGTGTATATATATACATATATATGCATATTTAAAATCCAAATGCATATATACACTTATATATGCGTGCGTGTGTGTTTGAATTTTGCAGTGTTAGCTTGTGACAGATGTGGAGATCAATAAAATGTATCACTGCTCTTTCAGACTGTACATGTTGCAGAGCTTATTGATGCTAATACTCCTATATAGATAATCTTGCAGTATTTTTGACTGGGTGAATATGAAATTATCTCTGAAGGCATGACCAGGTTCATCTGAAATTACCCTCTGGAAGTAATGTTATGTTGAAGCTGAAATACAAGATGCATGTCAGCTTTAATTCTGTCTCCTGACAATGGATACATGATACCAAAATATAGATCTATCTGTATTGTGGAACTATATTATTTAAGCTGTATTCCACAGTGTAGCTCATTTAAACCTTGCCATTTGTCCCTATGTCCCCTCACCGTGCTACAATGCAATCCATGCCAGCTGCACTGATAGCCTCCAGGAATTTTTTCATTACAGAGTAGCTTGTCTTTTTCCCATTGTCTGTCTGGACAGACTTGCAAGCTAAGACACCTTTGAGGTCAGAACTGCTAGAGGTACATTAAATATATATATACATAGCATTATTGTCATATTGAGATACTTAGTAAGGTTTTTCTTGACACAGCTTTCCACATTGTGCTTTTAATCAACGAATGTGACAAAGCTTGCTCAGAGCCAAAGTAGAAAACAGGGGCAGGTGGCCTTTTAGCATCCCTCCTCTGTGCCTTCTGCTGCTGCCCTTGGTATCCTCTTGCTAGAGCCAGGAGCTAGCATGACCTAACAAAACCTTCAAGCCGTCCTGCAAAGAAAAAAGGCTAGTGGAAAAAGAAAGAAATAAAAAAAAAAAAAAAAAAAAGCGGAGGCAGCAGTTTCAGGGGTGACTGAATGCCCAAGTGCTTCTTGAAGAAGGACTCTCAGACACCAAGGAGAAATAGGCAGGAGATGGGAAACACGGAGAGAAGGCACTCACCGGAAGGAGCAAGGAGAGGGGAAGGTGTGAAAAGTACACACCAAAAGCTGGAGTTACCAATTTAATTGCTATTGCTTCCAAGCATTTATAAAGTATCATCTCTGAGAGGAGAACTTAGGGTCTGCACAGCAAAACTATTGGGGAGCTATGGTAAAATGGTATTGAGTTTATGTTGTAGCATTTCTTCATCTGCTGTGCTGATTATTTGCAGTGCTTGAACCGATTCACTGTTTTGTTTTTTTTTTTTTCCTGTAATTGCTATGTATCACAAGCAAACTCTAACCCATTAGTGTTAGCTTTGTCTCTCTAAATTTAGAAGTGTTTATTCAGCTCCTGCAATTTGAGATTTGGAGACAAGCCTGTGGGTTCCAGATACTACGCTGTTAGCAAAGTACTTCAGAGGGTATTTTAGGTTAAATTTAGACATGTTGAGAGAACATGTATCCTCTCTGTTCCTCAAAGAATTAAAGTTAAAAGAGACATCAAATTTGTCAGCTAGGTAACAGTGTGTTTCAGCACTAGCTCTTCATTAACAGGCTGAGAAAAATGACACCTCAGTCTTTTCATAGCTGGTCTTAAGAGTGCCTGTCTTTGACTGTGTGTGAGGCAGCAGTAAATAAAATGAAAATATGTGCTTTAAACTTTTTCTTTAAATTATTACCTGTGAAGTGTGATATGAAAGTGGATAGAACTACCTGATCAGTGTCCTGTGGGGCTAGTCCAACTATTCAGTTGTATGCTTGCATACATGCAGGTGTCTATAAGAAGGATTCATGAAGTTCACTAAAAATTTTCCAAGTGGGACACAGAACGGGGTTCCCAGGTAGGGCACAGGTAGGGGTTCTCAGAAGTATCAACAAGCTGTGATCTGTGGTCTTCCCATCCCTGCAACATGATGATATAGTCAGATCTCATACCTTATAGGATGGTATTGCAGAGAGAACCAACGTGTACAGTGCATTGCAGGTTTGAATTTATTGATGAGGGGGAAGGTGGCAGACATTTAAGCTATTTATTCAGCCAAAGCAGTGCACAGCTTCCCAGCTCTCCTCTCCCTGGCAGATCATGACATTCGCATAATATATGTTGAGCACTATTGTGCTGTTCAGTCACTTTCAATTAAATTGCTTTCTCTGTAAGTGTTGACCATTTAGAGAAGTATAAACATTAACACACTAAAGTGTATTCTTGTGTAATCTGACTTCAGTAATGCCCTTAAGTCTACAGGAAGAGTACAAGATCTTCCTACAGCATGCCTACATTAGCTGATTACACAACTGTAGTTGCTAAGGTAGAATAACTCGTTGCTATTTGATGTTCAATAGGCATATTAAAATGTGAAAGGTTTCGCAAGCAAAGCAACAGATTGTACAACAAGTAAAGCAACAGAAGGGTGCAATATAAAGCCTGTCTTC
Organism: Chlamydotis macqueenii; assembly: GCF_036417535.1. Lineage (NCBI taxonomy): Eukaryota > Metazoa > Chordata > Aves > Otidiformes > Otididae > Chlamydotis > Chlamydotis macqueenii. The sequence continues at coordinate 51,033,369 of NC_141557.1, forward strand.
TGCTTGAAAGTCTATTTGTTGTTTATCAAAGTGTGATAACCTTCTTGATTACTAAAATCAGTTATTGCCCCAAACTGATGCAATTCCTCCATTCTCTTGGGCAAGAGACCCCATCATGCTTTCCCAGGGTGGCACATACCTTGCTGAGCACCCTTGTCCCATGCAGCCCTTTCTCTGCCTGCCTTAGGCCCTGCAGATAATTGTCAATCATAACAATTATTATCAGTTACAGCACTGATGATCGTTGATAATTATCAATGTGCTATAACGTGGCCGCTGGATTCAGTGCAAATTATGCCTGCTAGACCCTGCAAATCCGTCGCTGTTGCTGGCGCCCCAGGCCAATCTGTGCCGCTGTGATACAGCGGTTTCTCTCGGCGACGTTTTTGGGTGCCGGTCCCATCCCAGGACACCAGCAGGGCCGTCCCGTCCCCTGCACTACAGCTCCCATGATGCAGATCGCCCCCCCGCCCAGGCTACGCCAGCGCCCGGGCGGCGCAGGGCCTGCCGGGACTTGTAGTTTTGCAGGCCGGGGCGGCTGCTCCGCTGGCACAGCTCCCGCCTGCCAGACCGGGGCCAGGCGGGTTCCCTCGGCCGTGGCGGGGCCGGGCCGGCTTCCGTGAGTCGTCGAGGCCGGTACAGCCCGCGCCGCGCCTTGCTGCCTCCCCGCGCCTCCCCGCCCAGGAGGCGGGAGCCAGCCGCCTCGCCCCCGGCCGCGCAGGGGGAAGGCAGCGGGGCAGAGCGGCGGCGCCGGCCGGCGGAGCGCCATGCTGGAGTCCATCCGTGTCACCGGTGAGTACCGCCCCCCGCCCCCAGCCGCTCCCGGAGCGGTACCGGCTCGGTCGGGGGGCTTGCGGCGGAGGGAGGGTCCCGGGGCAGGGTGCGGTCGCTTTTCTCGCGGCCGCGACAAGAAAAACACCCACCCGAAGGGTTTCTGTGAGCGTACCCGCTGCGTGGGGGCGAAGGGAAAGGTGCCTGCCAGCTGCCTGCCTTGAGGAGAGCAGGAGCCCCGCGAGTGAACACGAACACGGGGGGTTGCCGGGGGGCCCTGTCCCCTTCCCGTGACCCTGGGGAGCGTAGGGCTGACACCCGCCCGCCTTTCCACGGACCGAGGGACAGAAGGTGCAAACAAAAATGCTAATAAAAAAAAATAACGATTAACCTCGGTGTCTTTCACGATTTTCAGAGAACTTTATGAATCTTTACAAGATGTGTATATAAAAACCTGTACGGTGCCTATATAACCATAACGTGGAAAGGTTTTTTTGTGGTATCCAAAACTTCTACCTTCAGTGCGGTGTAGGAAAATCTGCAATACAGTTGCTGCTGCAAAACAAATTTTTTTTTCGCTCAGGTGTTTTCCTTGTTTAAAGTGGACATCATTTCACGTGCCATTTCTTCAGCTGCTGCAGGCCAGTGTTGTCATGGGGAAACCCATCTGGAAGAGACCTGGGGGAGATGTCGTCGTGTCCCCTCATACAATACTGTTACAATCATAATGAAGATTTTTTTACAGCTACTCTTTCTCTGTATAATTTATGTGCCGTACCATCTGTGCATGGATATGAGTAGAGTGTTACTTCTGGTAACGGGAGTAGAAGTAAAGTTCATGGAATCAGACAGAGCATCCCTAGATATGTGCAACAGTAACTGTAATCTTAAAGGACTGAGATAAAGGAAAGATGGTTATTTGGGTTCCATACCTCTCCGTCGAATATCCCTGAAGGCACCTGTGCTGCAGCAGAGCAAGCTAGAGATCTGCTTGGATGGGAGTTTCATCCTGTGCGGGTCTGTCTATAAATCAGTTTTACGATTATATCCTGAGTCTGATAAATGAATGGGAGTTAATGTTACTTGATTTCATGAGGGCCAAGTCTTCACTTCTACTGATTATGACTGTGCTATATAATTTAATTTGAAGAATCTGAATTTGGAGTCATTTACATAATGTCATAATTCAGCGTAGAAACATGGATGCAAGAAACTGCTTGCAAGGCAGTTTATATTTTAAGGCACAAATAGTACATCTTTCAATATCATTGCAATTTTAAAAACAAAAACCAAACTACACAAGTCTAAAATCATGCCAATGAGTCCTGGAAGTGCTGGGTATTTCAGAGTTATTTACAAACAGTGGCAGTTAATGGATCGGACATACAAGTTGGCTTATAGTTGAAACTTGCCCTTGGTTTTGGAACTCAGAATTAAAGTTGAATGACAGATATGCTCTTACAGGAGGAAAGCAAATAGGTCAATATTTTTGGGGAAAAAAATTTTCTTAGGTTAAATGTGAAAGTTCCCAACATCATATCGGTTCTAGTTAATAACTAACTTGTTTTGAAAATAGAAAATAGCTCAGCGTCAGTCTTTTTACAGGAGCTTGTTGACTAATTCTACTGAAAAACCATTTTCAGTCATTATAGACAGAGTTTCCAGTGCTGTCTAGTTCAAGTTGCCTGACACTTCATGTTCAAAGCTTGAGTGTTTGTAAACCTTAAAGGTGTTTACAGTGGTGAGGAAATACACTGCAGGATTCCAGTCAGATTCTCTTATACTACAAACATAAGCTTTTAATATTTGAGAGGCAATAGAAATCACAGATTCATATACAACACACTCTGTTGCCTATTTTTTTGCAGAATATTCTTTCTACAGCCCTCTGCACCCATAAACCTTACAGTCTAGAGCTCATAAACTACAGGCAGTTGTTAATCTATTAATATTATCTGAACATTGAAGATAAATATTTCTTTGTAATGTAATTGTACATTTGCAAACTGTGTCAAAGGAGGAATCTTACTTGTCGCATCCATATATTTTCTTCTTATCTCTCAAACTTCACTATTTTCTTGTAGACAGATCACATACATTATTTGCATTTCTATAAATTTGAAAATTCCAGTCAAGCTGTTGGAAGTGATTTCTGATTTTGAACAAAAAGAAATCGAAGCATATTCTAACATGGTAATGGTGAACTGAAAACCAAAAGCAGTGGAGCAGACTGTTACGTTCCTAGGACAGGAGGAACTGCTCCAAGAACAGCTTTGCTAGGCACCTTAAGAATCACACCTGCCGTTTGGAAAGGATTTGTCCATTATGCATATAGAACCTGAGTGACAGCTGCTCAAAACCCATGGGAGCTCTCTACTTTTTTAGAGCAAGGCTAGCTGGGCAGAGAGATTATCTGTCGTTAACCTCGTTCCACCTATGGAACAGGTATTTAAGAAGCTGCTTGGATAGTAGCTACCCAGTAGTCTAGAGGAAAATTTTTCCACAACGCTTTCCAAAGTCTGGAATAATTCTTACGCTGGGATTTTACCACACACCATGTTAACATAATAAAAGATTAGCTCAATCCATCAATTTCTAAAGGAGGGAAACCAAGAATATAACCTAGTTCCTGGGTGTAACATAAAATCTAACATATTTTTCCCCACCAAATAACCTCTGACAAGATTAGGCAGCATCTGCGATGCTACAAGATTCAAAGCTTGTGACTGGGGTGCAACTTAAGACATGGAAAGTATTTAATTAGTGCAAAATTATAATGAGATTTGTGGTTCTGACATATCCTCTGTTAGCAGTCTTGGGGTACATCCCTTCTCCAGTACTGCTGGGACACTGGAATAGCTGCGTGTGTATAAGTGAAGTTACACAGGGGTAAAACTCCCCTGTTGGCAAAATCAAGCCTGTGGTATTTGGTATTGTTCTGTGACGTGTAGTACATTTGTATCTGCAAGATGTTAAGCCCAGTACTGCCAATTCTGACAGATATCTTGGAAATGATGGGATTTCAGCCAGGGCATGACCTGCTGTCATGTGATATCTTTTAGACACTGCCCTGCTAACCCACCTTACGGAGTAGCAGAAGCTCTGCTCTGGCCTGAGGCAGGCCAAGTTCACATTGAACAGGAGGGTTGTCTTTCCTTTGCTACCCTGGTGATGCTAGAATGGTCACAGGCAGCTCTTCAGCCCCCCTCCTTCTTGCTTCTTTCTACATCATCACCTTCCACTCCAAACCTGGTAGACTTTTTTGTTTAGTAGTTCACCCTTGTTTCTAGGATCTATGTTTTTATTACTGTGTTGCTGCAAAGAGGAACAAAATATAAATAAATGGAAGTAAACATGATGTGAAATCTTTCTGGGAGAGACTGTGCTAATTTTGTTGTGGGCTTTTTTAAATTATTGAAGGAGTTGGGGGCTTTGCCACTTTGCATGTTTGGAAGCGAGAGCAATGAAGAGGATCTTTGTGAATAAATTACACATTTTTAGGGAGGTTCTCAAAGGTAACTGGAGGCTTGGGCATGTGTGCTTTGGCAGTTTTTGCAGCAGAAAATGAAATTGTAAACTCAGGAAATTAAAATTTGTACTTCTTAGAACACATATAACACGGATAAGATGCAAAAGATAAAACCTATATGTATATAGCGTGATATGCAGGATAGAGTTATGCCATAGTATGATGGTTTTTCAATTTGCCTTTTCCAGACCTTTTAGAAGTAATCGGTTGACATCTGTCCTATAGTATCCAGAGTTTAAAAGCTGGAAATCACTGCTAGCCCATCTGTGTAATTGATGTGGGTTGATAATCCATTCTCTGACTGGCTACTTTATAGCAGGATGGTGTCTTGGTACTTCTTGAAACACTGAAGCATGTTATCAGAACACAGGCCATGCAATGAATTGGTTTTACACTGAGAATACTAAACTTTCTATTTCAATCATTGGGCATTACTAATCCTTGGAAACTCTTGGATGTAGTTTAGTAAGTCGAGTTTCCTGGAAGACAGCATATTTTTAGTTTGGTTGATGCTGTCTGACTTACAGATGTGAGTGAGTTGAAAATCATAACTATTACAGATTAAACAAATGTCCTGGAGAAAAAACTTTAAAATTTGGTGGTTTGCAACGTGATTTTGATGTTGTCTCAAATATTATTTTCTAGTTTATTTTGTAAAATGGTGATGTTTACAGGACCATTCAAAAAATTTAGAATGGCTGTTAAATGACTTCTGTGAAAACTGTTGTGTTATCTAATACAATCTTTCAAGTCTGCTGGATTATCTGTTGATTCTACGTTTCCAGCACAAATACACATCAAACAGTATCTATCTTTAGTCAGAAAAAAATTAAGGACAGCCAAACTTAGTTTGGCAGCTGAAAATTGACTTTGCTACAGGATTGCCCATGGAAAGTAACTACTGAATCGGGGACAACTATTTTTGATATCAACCATGTGCATGTGAAACCTGCCGGTGCATGTTTAGCACTCGACCATCATTTGTGACACCTGTGGGAGAATTCTGACTTGTGATGTTCAAAAATTGTCTAGATATAAATGCATTTATTACTGGCCAGCTATACTACTTAACTGTGAAAGCTAACCATCATGAGTTTTTGGTATTCGATGGACACAAGAGCTTGGCGGAGGGGGTTAAGATTATTTTGAGTTGTTTCTTTGAATTCTGTTTCTGGTTTTTGATTTGTTTTGTTTTGTTTTTTAATCACTTCTTAGATACAGGTGTGGTATTTAATTCAAATTACTCCTTGCGTAGTAGCAATTTAAGGCTTCTCTGCTCTTTGTGGCTTTTGAGAATTGACTAGTAGAGAAGGTGGAGTGTTACCGCCACTACCGTTACATTATTTCATCTGTATTTTAAGGAGTAGCTGTGCAATTTCCAACTTCAATTTTGTCTATTCAAGCAAAGTTATATGCTCAGAAATTTAATATTTCTGTGTTCAAGCATTCTGGAAACCTTGCTTTTTACTTACCCTTCTGAAAAGTAAGGATTCTCTTACTGTAATACTTGGTACGAGCCTGAAGTAAATCTCAAATACTTGCCAAGAAATGCGTGAGAGCGGTCATCCTGTTCTGTTGTCCAAAAAATGCGTCTCATTTTAAGGTAGTTGTTTTCCTTGTGATGGGAACTGTGTTTTCTCAGCATGACAGCTCACGGTAAAACAAGATAAGCCGTGCAGACAGATTGTCACGTATGAGATGAGAATGATCTGACAGAATTTAATCAGGAATGCCAAGGAACGTGTTCCTGCGCCAAGCATAGAAAGAGGATGCACAAACTTCCTGTGAAACAAAATTGAGCTTGCATGCTTTAGTAGAAGAGAATAATCTAATGCTTCTACCTCTCTCTTTCCAGTGAAGGAAACACCCAGGGCGCAGATTTCCAGTCGTATGTTCATGCAAATGGGACCTCTGTCTTTAACTTTTTAGAACAGCATCTTCAGGGGAACTGAGGAACGTAGATTGACATGGAACTGACAGAGGTCCAACAGCATGAAATAGGTTGCCATGGTGCTTATGTTGGGAGCAAAACCTAATTTTACTGTGAAAATAAAGCTGGAATTAAACTACTATTTTTTTTTCTCCCCTTGGAGGCATTTAATGATCTCTTGCTAATGTTCCATTCAGAGTATAATTACTGTATGTAAAGTAATTACAGCTCAGCTATGTATAACTGTTGGCTGAAGCTCAAATCCCATTTGCGGGCTTGAATCAAGCTCTGGCCATATCTCCTGTTCTGTGAATCCTTTCATTTTAGGGGCAGAAGTAGGAAGCATTTCTCTGTGGCAGCATTTATTGGTGCCCTTACTTTCGGATTGCTTCTCTCTAAAGAGCCAGTGCAAACGTTAAATGTGGTTTTAATCCCCCGTGACTTCTCTGTGCAGCCGCTCTGCGGCAGGGACCTGTCTCCCCTGAAGGCTGTGCCAAGGGTCAGAGCAAGAACACAGGGCTCCTTCGCTACAGGAACCTTACTCACTTCTTGCATCCAGTTTAGTTTACAACATTTCTTCTCAACTGTTTTCTTAACGCCAACTTTGAATAGATGAAATGGCAGTGTTGTCTTAAGGATTATTAGGGGTGTGTTTGCAACTAGCTGATCTCTCTCTTCTTTTAATACAGCTTACTGCCGATATTAAGAAGGAATATATGAAACTGAAGTCTTTTAAACTTACACTACTATTCGTATGGCATTGTAAATTGTTCACAGTAGTTGGCCCATTCCAATGTCCGCATCCTTTTGGATTTTGCAGATGAGACCGTATCGCTTGATTCACAGCACGAATCTCTGCAGGACTTCACTGTAAATACTGCTCATAAATACTGCTTCTATACAGTTTCCTATTTTTAAAGTTATTCTTTATCCATACAGAAAGCCTTCCTTGCATTATAAAGATCAATAGGATTTTGCTCAAAACTAAAAATTTGTTCATGTAACAGTAAACATTCATAAAGTCCTGCCCAAAGTCTCGATTTAAGCAAGTCAGTTCATAGCTGTGAACAATGCACTCGTGCATGGAGATGCAAGCATAAAATACTTGTTTAGGTGGATCTTACAAGTCTCAGTCTTATTGTTCAAAAGTGATATACGTGTACAGAATTCTCCCATGTGTCTAGAAGTCAAGATTAACCTGATGTGACTGCAGTTAAGTTCTGTGTTTTGTTTATGTTGCAGTTTTGAGTCCTTAAGATTAGTATCACTGTGTGAAACAATCAAATTTGTCCTCAGTTTTTTTTTGTTCTTCCTCCCTTCAATGCAGAAAAACTTCACTGGCCTAAGACAGAGCTTTCTAAGAAGTCAGTCCTGAGTCCACAAGAACATAAACTGAACATTAATAATGAAAACAGCCTCCAGCAGCCACCTTCTGGGATCCTTAAGGACATTTTCACAACAGGAACTAGTAGCTACAACGTCCTTCTGCAGAGCAAAGAGGAGAAAAAACACCATGCTCAAAAGCAGTCACCTGCTCACCACAAGAAACACAGAAAAACTACAAAGTGTTCTACCACCTTGCGAAGCAATGAGCACCGCAAAATCAAAGTCCCGCTGCCCTTGCTTGGCAGTGGATGGTACTGCGCAGATGGGCAGCCCTCCGTCATCGTCACCAGCCCAGTGTCCACCAGCATGAAGTTTACAAACAATATTTCCATGGCAGGGAGCAGCATAGGGCTGCCATCTCGACCCAGAAGTAGAACTAAGAAGCATTTTAATCTAACAAAGCCAAAGCAATCCCAGTCCTCAAAGAGCCATGGAAAAGAAAGTGATGTCTCTGGCCGAAAACTCTGTTTACTGACGGCAATCAAGCCTTCCAATGTGGAGAAAGAGAAGATGAAATTCTTCAAGTCAGATTTCACATACAATCCTCAGTTTGAATATGCAAACCCTGCTCTGCCAAACGTGTTAGCTAAGCACAGCCATGCCTCTGACAGATTTCTTAAGCAGGTATAGTTACTTTTTTTCCTCCTTTTCCACTGATTATTTTTTTCTTACACCTGTTAAGGTGGTGGTTGGCTTTGTTTGTAGCAAGTTGTTTCTCCTTACCATCCTCCCCTAGTGTTTGAAAAATGCATCAAATATGAGAATACAATAGTAGAACTGAGAGAAAAATCTTTTTGGTTAAAAAATGAAAGCCTTCCTAGTATTTACAGGATTCTATAGGATAAAGGCACAGTTCCTTATAAATGGGTTTACATGAAATATAGTTTAAGGCAAGAAAGCTTTTTAGGCAGTGAAGCAGAGTCCAATACAGGAAAAATACAGTGCCTAAATAGACTTTAATAAACAGAGGAAAAAAGCAGCGTAGAAATCCTGCCAGTCCTCTTGATGACACAGGGATTGGGAGGGGATAGCAATCATTTGAGGTCATGTTTATTGAATAAGCACACGTTGATATGTTCCGTGTTTTAATCAATTTTGAAAGGATATTTGCATATACATTAGGCTCAATCAAGCAGCAGACAAATTTAGTTTCAGAGAGGGGTAAAACTTGAAGAGACACACATCGCTCCCTGGCTCCCCGACATTTTTTTTTTTTTTTTTTTTTTTTTTTTTCTTTCTTCTTACTCTCTCTCCATAATACGCAGCCACACTGGTAACATAGCCACAGACATTCCCATTCTGTGTAACTACCCTGGCTTCCTACTTGTCTTTGACTTGCAAAAACCAAAAAAACCAACAAGAATAACAGAAGCCTTGCTTTCAGCTTTAACCTGAAAAAACCCAGTGCTTACGTAGGTAACAGCACCAGTTCTCTTCCCACTTTTGCTGTTTTAAAATGGTCTGATGAGCTTATCTAAACAGAGAATCTGTCTTAAGTGATACTTAACTTGGGAAGAGATCTTGCCATTACGTGAGTTTCACTTCTTTGTGATATGAATATTTCACTTAAAACCTCCAAAAATCCGTGATGAAGAGGATACATGAGTTAAAGTACCATGGATTCTAATGATTGATTTTTGACTTGTGAACAGTCTAACTTTTTTTTTCCTCTCCAAGTGCAAGAGCACACATAGGTGTTATTACCCATTAAGTCATTGTGTTGTAAGGCTTGGTCTGCGTTTTGACATGAAAAATATGTGAATATTGTAAAAACTCAGCTGGATTTAAGAATTTATATTTTTTATGAGAACAGAGAACAGCTATTCTGTTCTTAAACAGCTTCCATACCTCTAAACAGCCAACTAAATCACATTGACACTAAATGAAACTATTCCTTGACTAGAACTTTTTAGCAAATTTTCCTTTGATTTTTATCATAGAATCACAGAATGGTTAGGGTTGGAAGGGAGCTTTAAAGGTCATCTAGTCCAACCCCCCCACAAGGAGCAGGGACATCTTCAATGAGATCAGGTGTTTATAGCAATATTTATAGCAATATGAGCAACATTATTCACAGATTGCAGCAAATCAACAACAACTAATCTGCCAAACTGAATTTAATACAAATTGCTTTTATGGAGCAGGCTTGTCATTGATTTACCCTTCTTTTAATCAGAAACCTCACGGCTAAATGATGAATATTTTAATAATGAATGAGTCCTCGACATTTTTCCAATTTGTAACTCTACCTTTTTTGCTTTACATACAAAGCATGGGAAAATGAAGGGTTTATAACAACTTTATAAAAAGCAGTGGAGGATTTAATATTCAATGAAGTATGATATTTCTGAAACTTACCAAGGAGGATGTAAATTGTTTAATAAGATTTAATGTAAGTTACAGAAGTTCTTAGCAAGAAAAACATTTCTTCAAAGTTCAGCTCCTAAAAACACTGAACCACAGTATCTTGCACTTCATATAAATGACCAAAAAAGCAGCTTTAACACAGCTGCAAGCCCAGCAGGTGGCACACTCCCTTTTTTTTTTATCTGCAACTGGCTTTAGAAATTTTCATCTACGCGCAAATTTAAATTTCATTTCATGCAAATTTACTATCCAGAAAAAGCAGCATTGATCAAAATTTTAATTAGCAAATATTGTACCAGCACTTGCTTTTCCTCAGTGCTATTTTTTTTTTTCCATGCAGATTTTACTTGTCAGAAGAAACACGTAGGTATCTCACAGGAAGCGTTAATCAGGAAAGAGGACTTCAGTTGCAAAAAAAGTACTCACAGTGTCATGATTCAGATCTGCAGTAGAAACACAACTGCACGTAGTCAACCTTTTTCCTGCAACAAGGATAAATTCAATTTTGGTTTTTGACATTAAAACAGATTGTATTTTCTTATTGCCCTTTCTGCTTTTTGCATGTCTGTGGAATTGGTTAATATAGCATTACTGTAACATATATGGAGGATAAATCACACGCTGCCCCATTTTTGGTTTTGTTTTTTTTTTATTATTTGTTTTTTTAAAGGCAAAGAATACTATGGATTTGCAAACCATTAACAGAGCAACGCTGCAATGGGGAAGACACAGGCTTATGAGCCCCGACTTCACTCCCAGGCCCCTAGTCAGATCAAAGACTTTAAACCTTGGGCACGGCCCATCACTTCTATGGATTGACTTTTCACACAAAAGTTTTAAAATGTTTAATACATTTGAAAATAATTGTTAATGTTTCTTTTCTCATACTTGGTTCTGTTTCTTTCTTTCTTTCTGGTTTATCTTGTTTTCTTCGTAATAAGGTTCTTTCATGAGTCACACAATATGTGCCTTTAGGGAAGAGAACTTGAGAATAAAAAAATAGTACGCAAACTTGCAGCTTTTCACATTGATTGACATATCTAATGGTACAGAAATTAATTCTCTTGTTGCACTGTTTCAAGGACAGCACAGCAACTGTGTGCTCTAAGTGCTAGGAAAGTTTTCTTATTAGCACTCCTTCTGGCTCAACTACTTGTCCTTCATTGGTAAGTTTTCTTAAAACTTAAAGCATTTATTATTTTTGCACAGATGCTAGAGGTGACAGTACTTAGCTAGAAGGAACTGTCTGTTTCCAGAGCAGATGACTTCACAGTTGCAATTTGCTGAACCAAAATCAGAAAGGAAGTTATGACTTCAAGTAACCTGTGTGTTAACACCTGTTTCTGTGAATTCTACATGAAGGCAGGAAATCTATTTTTATATACTTTTTTTAATTAAAAAAAAAATCATCATTTTGATGATTGAGTAATCCATCCTGTGAAAGAGTTGTACATCCTTTTCCATTGTACTAAAAAATATAGCAGTTTTGAGTTAATGAAGAAATAAATCAGTTGTGCCACATTGCAAGGATTTGTATTACCTTTTAAGTCATTAATACAAGAGGCCCACAATTAGCAAGTTTATCAGATGTGGGAAAAATAGTTAGGTAGAGCTGGAAGGCTAAACAACATGACATTTAACACTGAGTAATCCTTTGCAACATCCAGGTGATGTCACCGCTTCGGCACGTTGAAGATTCGAGGATGTGTCACTGGCTGGGAAGAGCCCTTAATTTTAAAACACGTCATTCTCCACTAGTAACAAATTCCCTTCTAAACTAATATTTATAGATAAAGTGTGTTAATATACAACACAAAGCACATCAGGCTATCCAGGCCGCATAAGTTCTCTGCACAGACTTCTCTCTTCCACTAGAGGAGACTGTAGATCACTTCTGGTGATACTACAGTAGGAGCATACATTTATTTCAAGACACAGTCTTGTACAAAAAAGTAAGTATTAATTTTTAATTCCTTTAAGTATTTGAAAGGTTTCTCATTAAAAATATTTCTGCCAGCTCTGAATTACATAAACATGCCCTTTATCACGCTGAGAACAAGCATGCAAAAGAAAAGCTACTCTAAACCCTGAATAAAACTCACAATACCACAGCCTAAGTAGACTAGCCTGAAAAATCTGTTCTTACCTCTCTCCCACCTTTCCACTTGACCCAAAAAGGAGGGCAGCCACCATTTTATAGCTGTTGATTAGACTAACAAGTTCTATCTGGTACATCTTAGCGTTACCTAAAGATGCACCTGGGAGGCTTCCCTGCTTCCAAATAAGCTGTGCAGAGGGGGGAAGTGATGGTGCCTGCAAGCCGTGTCTGTCTCAGAAATCTCAACAGAGACTGCAACCCTTTTGTAGCAGAACTGCTTCTGAACGTAGGACAAGCTGGCTGAATGCAAGGTGCTAACTCCTAGGTTGCTGAGCCAATTTTCTAACTTGGTTGCCTCAAACAATTCATGAGCATCTTTTGTCAGTACATGTATCTACAAAAACTCTTAAGTAACTACGATGTGTTGCTGCACATGGGTGACTTGGGATTCAGAGACCTGCTTGCCTGTAAGTAATCTGTTTAAAAAAGCCAGCACCACCACAACCTAAACCTGTCAATTAAACAGAGCCTTGTCTTGCTCTTGTTAGTGCTTGTGTGTCACTACTTGAGCATCAGGAGAGTTTGCTGTGCAAGGGGACTCTTCTTGGGACCGCTGCTTCTTTTGGCACTCTGTGGTAGTGATAAAGAGGGATTGAATGAGACCTTTTAGGTAATAATAAAAGGAACAGGAATTACTATGGAATTACTAACCAGTAACCTGGTACAGCCACACAGTTGTTCTTTTCTTCCATTTTTTTACCTGTTTACAGTTTCACCTTAGGAACTGTGGCAATATCAGTACCTTGCTTTGTGCTGGCCCAGAGGCTGGAAAATAAGCTCATAGTTGGATGCTGGAATAGGCAAGAGCTGGCAGGCTGGCCTGGATTTTCCCATTTCCCAGCAAGTTCTTGCAACACCTGACTTTGAGTCATCTCACCTGAGAGACAGGTGCAGAACCCCAAATGAAGGGCTCCGTGTTGCATTCAGTGCCTGGGATCCAAAAATATCCCAAAACTTTTCCCCTCAGGAACCACCACTGGCTGGGATGGTTGTGGCAAGAGGTGTCAAAACCAGCAGCGTTACTGGGGATGGGGCCCATTTCAGTACTGGGATGATGTACCACTCCTCGGAGATTTGTGTGCTAATGGCAAAATATGTGCATGATGGCTCTCCCTGTTGTTTCAGTGCTTCCAGAGTCACACTTGCCTACTTGGAAAGAATTATTGTGACTTCTGGTTTGCTTGAAACGTTTATAGTGGTGAGCACTCTTCTTAGTAATTTCCTAACCGAGAGAATTTGTATTCAGCAGTAAGGAGGCTTAAGCTTAATGACTTTCTCAATATGCATGGGTTCAAACTTGCAGCATCTATTCAGAGGTGGCTGAACTGCCAGGATACAGGTTACTCAGCATGGAGCATGAGGTAGAGGAAGCAGCCTTCAGTATCCCACCCTTCCCCTTGGAGCTGCAAACTGCTGAGGTGGGAGAGGCCAGAGTGAGTCAGTGCTTCTTCAGGGGCATGTGTCTCTGAAAACCTGCTATTCGTATTGTGCTGTTGATTCAGGTGTCTCATAGCATTCTAGGAAAAGCCTGAAACAGCCCTGGAAGAGTTCAGGAGGGTGCCTGCAGGCAGGCAGGAGGAGCTAGAACTTGGGCCTCCTGACTCCCAAACTCATGCTGCCTTGCGTGGCACGCTTTAGGTCTCAGGTCCAGGGAGTTTGCTGTTACAGACGGCCAAGCAGGAAGTTTAATGCGCGTTCAGTGCTTGTTTGTTGTGCTGAGGTGGTTTTAGACAATACCTGTGCTCTGGCTAAGGTAGGAGAGTCCTCTGAGATAACATCACCAAATAAACCTATGTAACGCTGCATCTCAGAGCAGTAATGCCTTTATAAACAGTGTCAAAACAGAGCACTTGTTAACAAAGTTTACAAACCCTTCTCAAACACCCTTATTTTTATGAGCTTTCATGTTGAGAAGAATGTGCCATCATTGCTCTCCAATGATGTTGGCAGTCTTCTGCGTCACCAAACCTGCTCTTATCCACCCCTACTGGACTTTGAGCAGCACTCTAGATTTGTCCTACTCTTTTCAAAAAGTATGTAAAGTATCTTTGCTATTCTTCAAACCTATTTATTATCTTTTGCTACCTTTATTGGCTTCCTTCAGCCTGTGAACCTCATTCTCCTGTTCTTCTCCATCCAAAGGCTTTGCCTCACATAGTTGGAAAAGCTTTTATTCATTGTTTGATATGAAACTGAACTGGACCTGATGGCTGTTTTGCTGAGTGGCAGGACAGGTATCAAAATGTAGTGGCCTTGTTCCCACTTCTGTTGGGAACCCAACAGCCACACGATGCTTGGCTATGGCCAAGCATTGCCTGAGAGAGGAGTGCTGGTTCACCCAAGGCAACACTGTGCCTGGGGGCCTACCAACCGTTCAGCTGGATGGACCCCTTCCAGCACTTGAGCCAATATCGTGGTCTTGTCTGATTTACTAGTAGAGAGATGTAGCCTGAGTGCTGGATACTTTCTGAAAAGTGCCTTAAAAACCCTTAAAAAGGAAAGGACCAAATCCTTTCGGATCCTGGTGGCTTTTGAAAATAACATCCATCCCTGCATCAGTTCCTATAGTAAATAACCTTCAGAGAATTTAAAGCCAAACCTTTCCGCTCACAGGATCTACTGCATTTTAAATCCCATTATTGAAAACTTTTGAGGGGAACTGCTGTTCTGTAAAACCATAAATTTGAACATAGAAAGACCTATCTCAGAAAGTGAGGGTTTGGAGGCACCACGTAGTAAAGCTGCTCCAGGGACTGCGGTTCTCTGACAAGCTCTGTTGCATCTTAATTCTCCATGTCACTGTGATTTTTATAAAATGCTGTTAATTACTTTTTTTTTTTCCCAGAATATATTACTGAGAGGTAGAATTGGCCATAGGAAAAGATGAGGAGAAAAGGAAGAGGTTCAGGAGACAAAGAAGTCTTTAGGAATGGAAAACACTGGTGCACATTCAAAGGAACTTAAGCAGCCAAGAATTTAAGTGGGTATTTAGTCTGTTTCATGTAATAGACTTAGTTGAAATTTAATAACAACAAGTTGTGAAGACAAATTTCATGCCAGAAGATTAATTCAGAGATGACTTCTTTCAGAGTGAACGAGTAAAATTAATTGTTCAGAGAAACCAGATCCACCAAACAACTAGTAGGTAACTTGAGTATTTTAAGGATCTGGCACCTTGCAAAGGAAACTGAAGAACAGTTATCATTAATTACTCAGGCTGCCAGCTGAGAATAAACTTCCTGGGACAGGGGACAGGAATTTTTGGGTTGCTTCTTTAACCAAGGATTTTGTGTAAGGCAGGAAAATGCCTCAGCATTTGCAGACACTGAAAGACCTATAAAACAGTCTATGGTTTTAAAAGTGAAAAATCCGTATCTAATTTGAAAAAAAAAAAAAAGGAAAAAAATCCTTTGGGAAAGTTATACAAGCTATTTAACAAGAACTAGATTTTGCTCTGATTTGATCTTTACATCTAGCCTTTGATCCTAAATTTTGCTAGAAGCAGTTGTCATTAGGCCTTGTGTGAGGGATTCATGTGTTCCTTCTTTAATGCTTAGACACCAACCTTGCATCCTTTATCTGAAGTCATTTTTAAATCAAGTCAAGTTAAGACTTGACTCTTCACAAGAAAAAAATTATTATTTACTGACAGAAAGACCTCTCTAATCTCTTTTTAGAATATTTTGGGCCTTGCCACACCTATGCATTTGTACAAAACCTAATGTATGGGAAAGTTACTGGGAACCAAAATCCCATTTACCTTGTGGATCACCTGCAGAGATGTCGTATTTCTGTGCAGTAAGTTAAAGGGAGTAACAGCAAAAATGACAGCGCTGAACCTCTGTCAAATACCTACAGCAGTCAGCAAAATGAAGCCAGAGCTACCCATTTGCACTAGATGAGGGTGTATCCTCTATTTTCAATACATTCATCTTGAAAACCATGATTTGTTTTTAAGTTGCATAAGGAGGTTGCAGTTTTCACAGCAGCAGTCCCATCACCTCTTGTCTTTAGGAGCAGTGGGATTTATTTTCTCTGCAAACTGTTGAGCCAAAGGTCTGCAAGGTGCCTGTTGATTCTCCTGGGAGCCACTCGTTTCGGTGCTGAGCGGGGCTGCGTAACGCACAACGTGGAGCTGTGCTGCCGTCTGTGCCCATTGCAGTGTTGTGACAGGGAGAGGCAAAGCCTCATCGTTTGGGGTGGCTCAGGTGGTGGCACAGCATTCTTCTTTTTACGATACCTGTCTTCAGACATCCTGACGCCTGATGTTGTAAAGAAAACTTGAAAAGATAACGTGTTCCTCATTGGTGACTTTCTTCATAACATCTTACTCATGCTGGCTTCAGCAAGTGCAGGGACACAGCTGCCCAAATGAGCCAGATCCTATGAACTAGCCAAATATCACCAGGCCCCCAGTGGGTCCAGTGCAAGTCCCTGTTGAGCCTGAAACTACTGCTGGAGTTAGCGTGGTGGCTAGGGAGTTTCGGCCACCCAGGAGACAGTGAGAGGAGACAAGGTTCCTGTAACAGCACTGGGTGGGTGGCTTTAGGGTCAGCCTCCTTCTACCAGAGTTGTTCTCATGAGACCATGTGCACTGACTTTTTGGCCAAGTTCTGAGACTAATGTATTGCGATGCTGCTGGGCTGTCCCTGAAGAACTGGTGGTATAGATCTTAATAGATAATAGATTATAGATAATAGATCAATAATAGATTTCTGTTTATGGCTCATTTTCCGATTTGCTATTAATGCTCTCCAGCATACGCCCTCTGCTCCCATGTAAATGTGGAGGCTCAGGTGCAGTGGGAATAGAGATCACAGCAGTGAAACATAGTAGGTAGATTCTTTGCTTCCAGATTGCTTAACCCCGGCAAAACGACAGCCTTCTTTAAGCTAACCTTTTATTTTTTCCTTTTTTTTTTTTTTAATCTGTGCTAAGGTAGTAAATTATGCTGCTCTCTTCATTCTTGGAAAAGAAATTCAGATCTGACCAGGAGGCCCTTCAAATTTAATAACAAGTGTTAGAGGCAGACAAAGAAATACTAAACATTAGGTGCAGTGTTTCTTTGGCGTTCACATAAGTGATAGTTCTCTCATCAAAGAGCTACAGGATTAGGGCCACAAAGATGATAAAAGGGCTGGAGCACCTCTCTTATGAGGACAGGCTGAGAGAGTTGTGGCTGTTCAGCCTGGAGAAGAGAAGGCTCCGGGGAGACCTGACAACGGTCTTCCAGTATCTCAAGGGGGCCTACAAGAAAGATGGGGAGTGGCTGTTTAGTAGGGCCTGTTGCAATAGGACAAGGAGTAACGGTTTTAAAATATTGGGGAGTAGATTTAGATTGGAAATTAGGAAAAAATTTTTTACAATGCGAGTTATAGAACACTGGAACAGGTTGCCCAGAAAGGTGGTGGAAGCCCCATCCCTGGAAACGTTCAAGGCCAGGCTGGATGAGGCTCTGAGCAACCTGATCTAGTTGGGGATGTCCCTGCTCCTTGCAGGGGGGTTGGACTAGATGACCTTTGAAGGTCCCTTCCAACCCTAACTATTCTATGATTCTACATCTAGCTAGTTTTATGGCTTTCAGTAGCAATTACTCAGGGTTACTTAGTTTCAACTTGAAAAAAAAACAGAATAGGATTGTTAGTAGCTGTGAGAGATACAAAATGAATCCTATTTTTGTGGACAATAAACCAATCTGGCAATGTCAGAATTACATAGCTGGAAACAACAAGCGTGTTATCAGCTTCATGCATGGATATAAGTGTACAATGTAAAAAAATATTCAGTCTGCAATATTTCTACCTTCATCATTGTCTTAGCAAGAACATCCATTTTTTAAGCTGATATGAGTAATTTTTTTTTTTTTCTCTATGAGATTCTTGGGAGCTTCTGTTACCATATATATGAAAAAAAAGCCATTCCCTGCACCTGGGCTATTGCTGGGCAAGAAGTTATTCTATACTACCTTTTCTTTTAAGGGTGTGAAATGACACATTGGGAAGTAGATCACTGGGATCTCACACCCCACCAGTAACATCTTCAACCTGCGGAGTTCAGAGCACATTATAAGCATCGTGCTCTGCTTTCCGCCCAGAAGGGACGACTTCTAGCAGCAATACATAAGAGAATTGTTGATACCACTTTATTTGTCTAATGAAACATGCCTCCTTCATTTTGGGGGGTTTCAAATAAGTATTGTGATTTAAATGAAAGGTTTAAGTGAAAGTTCTTTGAATAAAGTTTCTGTTCTCTCTCCTCCTTTCTGAAACAGACACCCATGGTACAGAGGATTTCATCGTAAGGAGACATTTTTTGTAGAAATATTGTTAAAATTATAGTTACATATCTGCGTAACCATGGTTCAGCATTCCTAAATTGGAAAATACCAAGAAATGAAGCACAATGACAGTCATAGTTGATCTTTGTAAAATTATTTGGAAAACCACAAAAAGCAACATGCTGAAAACTTGAAGTGCAAATGTCCTTGTAACCTGTTATGTCTGATTTACAAGGCAGTTGTACAAAATTCCCAAAATTAAAGAGAAAATGGGTAGTATTTCTCTAGACTGATAATCATCTGTGTCATGCTGATGTATGTGGGTCCAAGATGAGTTGATCAGAATCTCTTTTCAGAACTTTGGTGTTAATGTATGTCTGAAGATGGTATAAACTGACTACAGAGTGTGTCAGCCTGTATCTAATGACTACAGTTTGATGGTGACTCCCAATGAGTTAAAAAAAGAAGAAAGATTTCAAAAGGAGAGAGAGAGAGATTGAGGAGGAGAGAAAGAATACACATTCCAGTCTGACACGAGGGTCTTACTGCATTCATATTTGCTATGCTTTTGTGTTTTATAGTCCATTAACATTATGGAGCGGACATTGCAGAAATACGGAAGCTACGAAAAATTTGAACAGGCCACTGGAGGCAGCTTGCTGACCAAAAGTCGCATCTGGAATCGCGTCAGGAAATACATGGTGAAAGAAGGCTGTCTTGGTGAGGTAAGTCATAGACTGGATTGGGAAGAAACATTTATGTAAATCTTAGAAATTACGCATAGGTGGACCCAAGAGACCATTTGGGAGGCCTTTCCTCCATGATTGCAAGAATATTCCTTACATCATATTTTTCTCATGGCTGTGCCCAGTGTAATTTTTGAACAATTGAAATGATGCAAATTCCTTGTGAATGCTTCAGCCATCTCTCTGAGCCTGTTTCCTGATTCATATATGCTTGTTCTTAAATTCACTTATTTTGGGAGTACTGAAGAACGACACCCTTTCTTCCCTTCTTTTTTCAGCTACTTGGAGACTAGCACATTTCCATTTATTCATCAGTTCTGCCATCTGTTCTCTTGTATCAAATTATTTAGACCAAAGGAAAGAGTTAAGAAAAGGCCAAGAAAAATAAGCAGCAGCCCAAGAGACTGATTTGTAAGAAGCAACAGAAATGAAAGTGACATAAGTGAATAAAAATGTCTGAAAGAGGTTGGCTTGTTGAGTCGGTTTGAGTGCTGGTTTTTCCTGACTTTAACCATCTACTTTTTTAGAGCCTTGTGCAAAAAAAGTATTTCCTGTATTCAGGATTTTAAAAGTCAAGTTTGAAGGAGTTACATAGAATTGCTTGGAAGAGTCAGATGAACTTGAATGTGTAAAAAGAGAATTATTCCAAATGAAAATTTGTACTGACACAGTACAAGACTTGGATGAGATCGCTGGCACTGAGCAAGAGGAGTCTGGAATGGCAGATCAAGAGACAAAAACCAGTTTCCCAGAAACTAGGTTAGATGTAACTGTTAAACTCATCACACCTTTTGGGGAGACTATAATTTGACACTGATACCAGACTTTACCTGTGTTTCTAAGAGTTAGGTTATAAAACTGCAGTTTAGAGCAAGCAGGAAAAAGAGATATTTTTGGTCTTTGCTGTGCTTTTATCTTCCTTTGCATTCATTTTTGACTTGCTTTTTCTTCATGGAAGCAGGCTCGTACACCCTCATCAAACATCTTATGTCCTTCTTAATGAAATACTTTACTTTTTCTGCAAAAATAGTGTTAATACATCATGCTTAGTATGCTCTAAAATATTACAAAATTATTTCTCCAGTTGAAAGGATGTTAATAAAGCTAAGTGGAACCCGTGCTTTAAATCTAAATGCTTTAGCATTTACTTGTTTTTCTTGCATCTTAAGTACGAGTTTTATGGGATTGTTTGCTGTCGAACTTGAAGCTGAATGGTGGGTTTTGAATACGGGGAAGTGTCATGTTAATGCCTTTGATCCCTGGGTCCTTTTTTCTTAACTTTGATATTTAAAAAAAAAAAAAAATCTCTCTTGTTGGTACTCTCCCTTGTACTCTTCTGAGCAGTACTGTTTCTTTAGACATCATGGGAAGAGGGAAAGGTGCTTAGTCTTCAATAAAGAGTTTCCCTTCTCCTCACTAGTGACTTGTTTAAAAAGTCATTTTAAACTCAAATAACAAAATATACCAATATGCATTAGCTTCCTTCTCTGTCAGTTTTTGTTTTGATTACCAATTTTCCAAGAGAAAACAGAAAAACAAGAACTACATTCCTGTATAAAACAAAACAAAACAATATAAATCAATACTGGTATTTTAATAATATTTAAAGTCTGCATCATGTATCCGGAAACAAAATACACAGTGCTTCCCCCTCTCATTCATGTAGCTTTAGAATTGTAACTAAAAAGGTTTCAGATGGTTAATTATATCAATACCTAGTCAGTTTATATGTGCTTATCTACTATTTTTCAGTTCTCAGTAATACCAAGATAATTAGACACAGTTCAAAACATGGAATTTTCTCTAATTTACTTTGTATATTAGTGCTCTCTACACCCCAAATCTAGTCAGTGTCACCGCGTTAAGTTTTGCAGTCTTGTGTCTGTCTATCTTAACCCTCATCGTGAGTCCCACTGAAGTCTGAGGTTTTGTCAGCAGCACAGGTGACTAGGATAGCTCAGCGGAGTCTGAAGTGTCTCTCATAGGTGATTGTTGATAGCAAGGAAGAGTTTTGAAGGGCAATGGACCAAAAAGAAATGAAATAATGAAAGGGACAAAGGAAAAAGCATGAGCGAGAAGAGAGCTCTTTGCTACCTGAACTCTCTCATCTTCAGATTGTGGTCCATCTCACGGAGGACCTGCTATCTCGAGCTTCAATGACAGTGGTGAATGGCCGCCCCACTCTCACTATCAATATCTCCACTGCACGAGAGCACTGGCTGGAAGGGATGCTGAGACATGAAATTGGTATGAGCATGATGTCAGTTCTTCAGGCAAAGGGGAGTACTTGCATGCATTCTTACTTATTTTGCAATGATGGGCCAGGCACTGTACATATCCAAAAGGAGGGAACATCCCTATCTAAAGAATCTATGCCGTAGGTCTGCTTAAGGGAAGGAGAAACCTATTTGTCATGGCAGCATACAGTAAAAGGAAGATAATCCACTTGAGGATTCCTGCAGTTCATGTACGTTAGCATTTTAGGTCAGATCAGGAGTGAGCTTTTGAAGTGAGTCTACCAGCAAGTCCCACTTGCTGCACTGAGGTTCATGTGCCAAAGAAATCTTGGAGTGTAATGTAAAGTGTAGTGCTTTCAGATGATGCTAACCCAGAGGCCATGCTCCAGGGCATACGTTCTGTGCTGTCGCTGCTCAAGGATGTTTTGCTTATGAGAGCAATTTAGAGCTAGTCTGGAATAAAAGAAAGGGACACAAAAATAATGCAATGGTTCAGCCTCAGCACCAGCCATTTCACTTTACAAATCTGCTCCTGTTACACTGCACTGCTTGCAAACGTAGGCATCCTTTAGGTATGAAGAATTTACCCAGTGCCCCCTAAACTTGTGTAATATTGCCTTGATTTTCATTACACAAGGTTGGCCCAGCCCCACGGAAACTCTCTACAAACTTTTCAGTGAATCTGTTTTAATTAAGTGAATCAAAACCAAATGAACTTGGCTAGTGCCTGAAATTCAACTGAAGAATAAGCCCTAAAATGGCCTTGAACCACTGTTACTCACATTGTAAGGGGACATAGCCTCTTCCAAGGCTGCAGTAGGGCTGCTGAATCACCTTCAAGAGGCAACATTTCTACCCCTTTACTTTGATTCTCCTTCTTTCTGTTCACTACAATGCCTAGCCTATGCTAGAGGCATTCAGCATGTAAGACAGTTTTGAAAATTCCTTTCCACAGGTTTGGGAATTAAAGTCCTGCTGACATTTGTATTCCTTAGGCATTTTTGGAAGTCTCACTTGCAGTCAGCAGGTGAATAATTGCACCATGTATCTACCTCTGACAAAATTCTCTGTTGTAGACAAGGCTGAAGTTGGCACTTTTCCCAGTGTGCAGTCCTACCAGTTCAGTGTTCTGAAATAGGCATCTCTTTCCATATTTTATATATATTTTTTTAAACCATTAGGTGCTGCTGTTCTAAGTCCCATCTTCCTTTATTTTCAGGAACTCATTATTTTCGGGGGTTTAACAACAACAGCCAGCCTTGGTGCAACTGGAACGGGCGTAGAAAACATGGGTTAAAACCAATCAATCCTACAGAAGAAGGGCTAGCAAGCATTCACAGTGTCCTGTTCCGCAAAGACCCTTTTCTTTGGAGAGCTGCCCTGCTCTACTACACAGTGTACCAGGCTAGCCAAATGTCCTTCAGTCAGCTTTTCCAGGATGTAGGGAAATTTGTCAAGGACCCCAATACTAGGTGGGATTACTGCGTACGAGCCAAGAGAGGGTGGACTGACACATCACAACCAGGTGGGCTGCCTATTTGTCTTCTCTATTTTTGTACTTCAGGGAGTTTTTCAGAGCGTGCACGGAGCTCCTTCATCGTGTCACACAGTAAAACCTTTGCAAAAGGGAGAAATGGGACCTGCAGTTTCTAAAATAGCAGGATTTCTGCTATTGAAAACAAGGCTGAAAACACACATCTGTGACACTTTCAAACTGAATCAGTAATGGTTTTTTTTTTTGTTGGAAGTGGGAATGTAAATTGCAAAACCGTGAAAAAGTGCATACTCATAGTTTGACCTCCTTTCATGTTTATTACAAGAGATGTAATGTTGCTGTGCATATTCACAGACACCATCTTCAATGTTTGATTTCTTTGTCTGGCTAGTGGGTTTAGCCTTCTAGTTAGTTTTTGGGAAGGTTTTCAAAGCCTGAGATATAAATACCTAATTTTTAAAAATAAAATTGTTCTGCTCATAAAGGCCTCTGAGAATATGCTTTGAAAAAATGCAGATAGAGTGCAATGTTATTTTGATTCCTTTTAGGCTGTTTCAATAAGGATCAGGTGTACTTGGATGGCATACTCCGAATCCTGAGGTACAGGGAGTCCATTGATTTCCATCTTCTGACAGCCCTTGGAAAGGTGAGTGGACTCATTTTACCAAAGAATACAGTTTTATCACTTCAGCAGGCCTGCCTGTAGAGCCATGAGTCATTGTGCTCTGTTTTACTTTGATCTAGAAATCTGTTCTGTACAGCACCTTGTATTACACAGTGCAAGTTACAAATATTTTGAGATCCTAAAAATTTCTACCAACTTTTCCTCATTCCTCGCTTATCAGACTAAGATTTTATGGTCTTATTTTTCAGACTTTCCTTTCCTCTCTTTACAGGGTACTACTTGACTTGCAGTACAATGGACAGCCTTGGGCAAGCAGGACAGGTGCTGGATAAGGTGGTGGTCCTAGTAGAAAGCAAAATTAACCATTTGATGCTAATGCATCCCCTTCCACCACAAAGAGTTTTTAATCTCAAATTTCTCTCACTGATCGCACCTTTGATATTTTTCAAAACTCAGATTGTTCTTTTTTTTTCTCAGAATACATGGTATTTCTACATTTTTTTTATGTCCATGCTATCAGCCATTGCTTGTTTGTTCTCAAAATCATACTAAGTGCAGAAACTTTGTCACACTTCCTGAACCAAATCCTTGGATTGCTAAGTTTCCCACAGTTCTTAAAGCAAGGTTCATACTCACAGGCACCGGGATTCAAATTGATGTTGTTATGCTTGCATTTAAAGCTGGTATACCAACATTTCTGCCTACTTGGCAATCAGTGGGTGATAAAGGGAAGTGGCATATTATGACAGAGGGTTTTGGTCCACATTTAAGAAGTTTTGCCTTCAGTGTCAGAAGCATCCATATCAGTGAGCAGAGCTGTTTAGGTAACGGAACCAAGTTAGGAATCTCTGAAAATAAAATCACACTGTCAAATAAGTCCCTGCAACTTTATTCTCTGAAACTTCCTTTTGCTTTAAGCCTGCTTAGCTCCACACAGCTTGTGCCTGTTAAGCTACTGAACACATACTGTTCCTGCACCACTTTATCCCTTTCTCTCTTCAGAGAGTCTGCAGGATTGTCAAGCCACTTCAAAAACATAGTAAGTAATTCCTCATATAATTACAGATTCCACTATAATCCACATGGCAATCCATATTAAGGGTCTACAAGCAGTTTAATTCTAGCAGTATGATAATTTATAAGTGCCTGACTTTACAGCTTCTGAAATGAAGAGATATTAACGTCTACTCTGAATGTTTTTGCTGCACACATCTTCTGCAGTCAAACTGGAAATTTGTGTATTAGAGCAGTGCCTGCTTTCAGCATCGCAGATTGGTTGGGTCCACAGGGACCTCTCAGGATCACATAGTTCAACCCCCATGCTTAAGCAGGGTCAGCTAGAGCAGATTGCCCAGCACCATGTCCCGTTGGGCTTTGAATATCTCCACTCATGAAGACTCCACAATCTCTCTGGGCAGCCTGTGCCAGTGTTTTACTGCCCTCAGCATAAAAAAGTGGTTTGTGTTCAGATGGAATTTTGTGCATTTTAGCTGGTGCCCACTGCCTCTTGCCCTGCCAGTGGGGACTGCTGAGAAGAGCCCAACTCCCTGGTCATTCCTTCCCATCAGGTGTTTATACACACCGGTAAGATCCCTCTGAGCCTTCTCTTCTCCAGGCTGAACAGTCCCAGCTCTCTCAGCCTGTCCTCATAGCAGAGATGCTCTAGTGCCTTAATCATCTTAGTGATCCTTCACCGGGCCCACTCCAATATCTCCACGTACTCTCAGGAAAAACTAGTTCTGTGAGCATAGAGAAATACAAAATTTGCACTGAGATCTAGCCTGTGGTTATTACGAGTTTATCACCACTCTAAATGGTGATTTATTTGTTTGTGTAAGGTGGATCAGGTTGTTCCAAAGGGAGTATTATGTTCGGCTTCCAAGTTAGAAGAAAAAGCACAGGATTTAAACATAGGAAAGCACAGCATTTAGTGGGAAAATTTTAATCGCCTTTTGCAGATTCTCAGGGTTGTATTGTAACAAGTGAGCTCATCTTTCTCAGCATGCCTACCTTGGGCATTATTTTCATTGCAAATACAATAAAGATATGAGCATAATAGGAAATGAAAGCAGTCAACTGTACTGCTGACAACAAATTGCTTCTGTGCTTTAGTAGATAGTTAATGCAGTTGTAAAACCTTCACATGAGAAAGCAGTACTCTGATATTTAAGACAGAGCCATGCTGAAGTTTGTGTCTTCTGTTCTCATCTGAGTGCTACAGATCTGGCTGATGGAGGCAGCCGTGCCTTCCTGATACTTCTGACATCACAGTGTAGAAGAGAGTGCTGCATGGAAACAGAACACATGCAAGCTGTTCAGTGTAGCTAGAAGTGACTAAGGAAAGAGCTTCAAGCCTGAAAAAAAGATGCTTTTCAGAAGGAGCAGTTTTTAAACTTTGCAGGAAAGAATAAAACATGGGAAGCACTGCAAAACATTTACATAGTAATTGCATGCAAGTAATATTAAAGAGAAATAGAATGCAGATATTGGGTGCACTTCAGTATAGCATAAGTACCGAAGTTTTAAAAAACAAAAGCAGCAAAATGTCACCTACTGTTGTGTTTCCCAAGAACGTGAACACATTACAGGAGCCTAAGTAAGCCTGGTTTAGCCTCAGTCTTTTTTACCTAGTACAGTGATTTTAATTACATGTGGTAAGGAGGATAACCTGTTGCCACAGTAAGACAAAATTATGTTTTTGATTTCCTCAAGATGTCAACTTTTGTCATTTTTTAGCAACTGCAAGGACTGGGGAAATACATCCCATTCAGACCATATCTCAGATCACAGATACTTGTTCCTTGGTTGCAGCAGTAACAGAAACCTCTGAACAAAAATATAAGGAGGAAAGGGTAGTTTTTGTTTCCTGTGTTTGGGAGGAAAAGAGGTAGAATTTCAAGCTGGGACAGGAGGGAAGATCGGTATTTAATCTCATTTGGCGCTGGGTCTCCAGACTGATAGGAGATGATAAGATTTTTGTATAGCTCCTCTGTATCTACTTCTAAATACATTAATCAGGTGTAATGCCACACCATCTTCAAACTGCAGTATCTTAGTGACTTGAGTAAGCCTGGGCTTACTCAAGGGTTTATGTTTGTTTTTTAAATCAGGATGCATCTTTTCATTGCAGCTGGAAAAGCACACGTACTCAGATGCAAATACATTCTCTTTGCAGACTGTTCCCATTATCATCAGCAAGATATGCACCTATCTCTGGCTGCCTCTATGGATCAGGTTTAGCAATCTGGATTACACCAGCCTATTTTTCCAGAGAGCCTTTTCATGCTCCTTACACATTGGTGAATCATTCATGCTCACTTTAATTTTTTCTGAATAGAAAGTTACCTGTTTTACAGGTTAAGTCACCTGCTAAGAGGGCAGAATGTTTCCAGGGAACCCTGCCTGCACAGTGCTCAGCTCCTCAGAAGCAGGATGGAATAAAAAGTTTGGAAGGAGCAGGCTCCGAGTGAAGCCACCTGGCACAAACCTGCTGTGAGGAAAGAGGATGTGCCAGTTAGTAAGCACAGCCAGGCTTGTGGGTTTTGCCAGTACATATGCTTCTGTCCGTAGGGTGCCCAGGACTCGCAGCTTGTAGACAAAGCAGCAACCACATAAATTTCATCGCACTGGATAGCTGCCCAGGGGCTCCTCTTCTCTGCTTGCAGGGCAACTTGTGTAGCTGTTGCACAGCCAAAGCATTCATCCTTTCTGGCCCATGATTCACAGCTCCTTGGGCTACTGTGAGCACAAGACTTGAAGCCCTAGCTCATAGAATTGTAGGGCTATGGAGAAAAATCTCAGCTTTCTTTAGAAAAAAAAAGTAGTAGGCCCTGTAGTAGCTGGAAAATGTTTGAGCGTGTCACACCTGTACCCAGAAGGCTCTCATGCCAAGAGGCAAACCCAATCTCTGCCCTATTACAGAATGGGAAAAAAAAAAATTGGGATGCTTAAGGGTTGCCCATGCTGTTACTAGAGGTGCATTTTAATTTAGCTTTGCATAATAAACACATTTGCTAGTGAAAATGAAAACATCAGAGTTCAGGTCAGCTGGCACCATGCCTTTCCCAAAGCTGCAGCCTGCCTGCTTCCTGTCCCGTGCCTGTCCTGCACTCCCTTTCTAGTTCCTCAGTCTTTGGAGCACATGTGAGTTCTCCAAGACTCACTTGTGCTCCATTTTTTCCCTGTCTATTCCTGCAGCTGATATAGATCATTCTCATTTAGGTTCCGACGAGTCTATTCACTGATTGAATCAAAAGCAGAATCAGGAAGTATGGAGGCATTTGCTAAAATTAGAATTTTTTGCATCTTCCACTGAGGCACAGAGTCACTCATATTTTCAAAGCGTTCTCACAAGCTTTTAAATCCCCCTGCTCTGAAATCTTTTCTTATCTACAAGAGAGAATTTAGAGCCACAGCAGAGAAGTAGCAGGACTCTAGTGGGAAATTAACCCATATCCTTTCTTACAGATCTCGTACGAGGATGTGGACCGCCTGAAAGGATTAGCTGTGATTGAGAACATGAGAGTGCCGCACTTTTTGCAAGACCACGCCCGGTATATGGAGCACTTGGAAAAGATCATGGAAGTCAATGAGCTGACTGATGAGGAGCTCCAGGATCTCATAAATTAACAATATTAGCCCACCATTCACTTACTCTGTGAGGATGTAGAGCTGGACTTCACAGAGCTTGCAAAAAATGGACTTATGAGGGGTGGGGCAGGAGGGAAGGGTGGCCAGAATATGTGGAATTCAGAAAAAGCCCCTTTATGTTCTTTCTGCGTTGTGATTGTATACTGATTATTTTTTAAAGAGTTTGTGGATTTCTTATAATTTGGCTTAGGAATTCCTTTGCAGTGATCTGTCCAGTCATCTACTCTGTTTTGTATGCTATACATAGTGCTTGACACTCTATTTTGTAATATACTGCCTTTTCCCACCCAGGTTTAGAGGTGGAGGAAAAGAGAAAGAGGAGAAATTCTCCCTTAGTTCACTTGTGTTTGCCCTGTCTTTGGTCATAGCTTTCACAGTTCATAGTAACAGAACTGCTGTAGATTAGGCGACATTGCTGTCTGTGTAACTCTTTCCCATTTGGTCATCATTGCAATGAGAAAAGAAAGTTTAAAAACACAGTGCACAGAAGCAGGTCTTTGTGCCATTGGATCAAAGTTCTGTAATGCTATAAAAAGTTTTGAAGTTTTTTTACTGTGAGACTTAGCATTAAAAAAAAATAAAGATAGGTATCACTGTTTAGTGACTGTAAGCAGGTAGCAAAGTTATCCCCCTGTTATCCCCTCAAAAAGTTACACTGTTCCACATCTTTATCTGTGTAGTACATGTTTCAGGAAGCTGAGTTCTGGAAAGGGTCTCCCCACTTTGAGGACAAGCATAGCTTGTCTAGGAAGTTCAGCGTGGCAGTGTTTTTGAAGAAGGATTGGGCAGAACTGTGACTTCACGACTTACGTGTTTTAAATAAATTCAGGAGCACAGGGACATGATTCAGCACAGCAGGCAACACCCACTTCTCTGGGTCACCTGAGCCTCCAGAGGGTCAAGGCAACTTTTTGAGCAGTACCTCCATGCTACAGCAAGCTTGAGCTTGCAGAGCTCAGTGCAGAAACAAGATGTAAATGAGGAGAAAAGACGACTCACAAGTGCCCTATTCCTGTGTTCCAACAGAAGTGCTGCACCACTCGGAAGCAACCTTACCTCTGTTTTAACTTCTGGTGCTATATCCAGAACCAAGAAGAGAAAGCACCTTCCCATAAGGCTCCTCTGAACTCCTGGGAAGCAGCTACAGTAGGAGAGGCTGGGCAGGAACTAGTGAGAGCTTTGGACAGGGCTTCTGTCATTTCTTCCCATTTTGCCTTGGACCACCAGTAACAGGCCTGGCATTGGATAAGGCGAATAGATGGATCCAAGGTTTCCTCCACACCACATTTGCATGGACATCTCTCCCTCCTCGCTTATCCTGTTCTGTAATGAAATGGATGGAATAACCCTCCCACCTTATTTTACACT
This sequence comes from Chlamydotis macqueenii, assembly GCF_036417535.1. Taxonomy (NCBI): domain Eukaryota; kingdom Metazoa; phylum Chordata; class Aves; order Otidiformes; family Otididae; genus Chlamydotis; species Chlamydotis macqueenii. Next base: position 51,062,908 of record NC_141557.1, read on the forward strand.
CAGGACGTTAGCAGCCATGGGAGCAAAGTCTTGAGAACACATTTTTCTGATCCAGAGGAAAATCCATGAGGAAAAGCTCTCAGTTGGCTAAGAGGACTGAAGGTCTTTGAGTAATCCCATAATAAAAGCAGCTGCCTTTTAGATAGTGTTGCAGGTGCGTTTGCAGCGGCTGGCTGACTGACTGCCTCAAAAAAGAAAATGCATTCAGCAAGCATAAATGTACTAAATTTGGTTATTTTCAAGGCAGGGAGCAAGAACTGCTCACTGCAGCCTTAATTTGGTATCGTCAGTATTGTTTATGAGCTGAAAGCCTTTCAGCCTCTGTATGCTGAAATAAAAGCCCTTTTTCTCTCCGTCTTCCCTTCAGGCTGTCTAGTTTGATCACTGCTAACTTCGCCTGCCCAGCTTTGTTCTAGAGCTGTGCCGAGCAGACGTGGTATTGCAGCAGCCTGACAGGAACTATATGCAGTCACGCACCCATGGGCTCCACATTTTGGTTCTTTTGCCAGCAGCAGGAAGAAAGCCACACACAGCTGAGGTCGAGTCAGAGGCTGCAGTCAAAAGCTGGTTTTGGAGTAAATCAGGCAGAGATCTTTTGAGCTACACCATGGAAGAATCTGGCTCACTTTGCTGACCCAGAGGTATGCGAAAGGGCCAGTCCTTTATGAAATGGACAAATTTGAAGTTATTTTTTTTTCTTACAGGAGTAATCTCCCCTTTCTCCAGTGACTTCGACATAAGCAAGGTGCTTTTTCTCCTCCCCCAGCAGTAATGTCTTAGAATCTAAGTGTATGTGCATAATGTGTCCTTGAAACCAGGAGTCTGTGCTAGTCACCCTGCTTTGCCACAAACTACCATGCCTACAGCCCTTCGTCCAACAGGTAGTTGACTCTTTTACCACTCTGTAGCCCTAAACGCTGCTACAGGCCTTTTTGCTTTACTAACAGACCTGCATCACATTGTTTCCAGAGCAGCAGGTGCCATTAAACCTCTGTTCTTCGTTATTCTAGAAATAGATTTGCCTTATTGGAGTCTGGAAGTGGTCAGTATCAAAGCAGTAATGTAGCAATAGACAAAGCTGTTAGTTTCTGCTTTTGCCGTCAGGTTTGTCCTTCCTCCTTTGTAAAAGTGTTCCAAATTTTGTAAATTTGAAAGCTTTTGTAAATTTTCCTGGTATATGGAAGTTCTCTAATAAAGATTAGCAGTGCACGTGAGCTCACGTCACTACACAGTTTCATGACGTCAGTGATGTGATGACAGCCTTTCCTAGGAGTCTGGCTCAGTTGCTTTGCTGTGTATTCACATCTCGCTACTTCCATGTTATTCCTGTAGAGAAACCTGGTCAACATTGGAAAAGCCTCCCTATTCCACCAGACCAATCTTAAAAGGCATTTTATACAACTTTTACAAATAAAGATAAATGAAAGAATGACAGAGATGAGAGTACTGAAGTGTTGCATTGTGTTGTGTGAGACCGTTACTCTCTTTCAGCGGCATGGGCTCTACGGCTAGTTCAACATCCCAAGCTGTGCATGGAAGAGATGGCTTTCTGATGCAGTTTTGAAAAAAACATCACTGGGGATTAGAGTAATGAAGGGCCTGTTGAAGTCTTATATTGCTTACAGCTCCCTCTGCTCTGTCAGAAGGCTCAGCTGCTCACAAGGAAATTTCAAACCCTCCTTTTTTTCTAGGATATGGTCTGAGGCATATCAGAGCCACTTGGCTGCAATGCGTTCCTTAGCACCATCCATGCAGGAAATGGCCACTCCAAATGCTCTGCTTTAACACTTTGATCCACCCTCCCTCGCCCCTGCTGCTTCATTTCAGGGTTCCTTGTCCCTGCTCACATTATAAAATGTGCTTGCTTATGTTCAGGGAGTCCTGTCATCTCCTCATGGTTCAGCTCCCTCATGCATAAGTAAGGATAACGGTTAAGAGTTGTGGGTTCTTTTTAATGGAAATACTTTAAAAGCCATTAGCTGGTGTGCAATGCAAGATAGCTAAATATTATTGCATTACATTCCTCCTCCCTTGCTAGCTAGTCCAGAAAACTCACCCCGAAATGTCTCCTCTCCACAGACTCCCAAATCACCACTGTTCTCCCTCGCCCATTGGATCCCAGACGTCCCTTCTCCAGTGTCAGTGTCAACAGTGCGAACCACAAAGCTCAAGCTTTGCTGGGCAGGTATATTTTGGTATTGAATAAATTTCACAGGTTGTAAATTTCTTACAGGTGATCTGCAGGACTACTGCAACTCCGAAATCCTTTTTTCGGCACTTGAGTGCCAGGCTTGCGAAGCTGGATGCCCTGCAAGCAGCTTCAGGAGCAACTCGAGCACCAAGGGACTCAGGGATGCTCCTGCCTGCCTGGTGAGGAGGGGAAAACTGGAAATCATTTATGCTGGAAACCAGGATGGAAGTCTGACAACCCATGAGTCAGGGTGGAAGTTGAGAGAGGCACTGTCTAAGCCAAGAGAAAAGCAGAAGGAAGCAGCTAGAAAAAAAAAAAATTAAGGAAACATTCATTTAAAAATGTCTTAATAATTTTCATAATATATTAGCACCAAATTAAGAAGTTCTTTGAGTTCTTTTCAGTATGCAGCTTAAAAAGAGATTGTGTATTTTTAATATACAGAGGGGAGAATCTATTTCAATTTCGCTGAACAATTATAGACTTTCACAACTGAAAATCAATATTAGATTAAATCCAGAAAATCTGGATATTGAATTTTAAACTCATTCATTTACATTGATTCAATAATAAGAAGATGCTATCAGGATTACCTTTCAAGGTACAGCCATACCCTTCCAATTAAAGTTGTCTAAATTCATTTATTATGGTGCTGCTGAAATATTTTTAATCTTCCCCAGTCGCATGGTGCCTCTGAGACACTTTAAGCCCCTTTTTCTGAAGCATCTATGGACACGTAGGGCAAAGTACAACCTTATTTCAGCTCTTTAGATAACGAAGAAACTAAGGCTGAAGTTACAACTATGCTGGCCACTGTATGAAGCAGGAAAGAACGTGGATGGAGACCACACAGCCAGAGGTCACACGAGTGAGCAGGACTGAGTTGGATAAACATGGTTGCGAAAAGAAAATTTCAAAGAAAATTTGGTGTCATGGGAGAAACATGGCTGGTGACACAGGAGTGTCTGGCTGCAGGCCACAGTACTCCTCTCATGCCGCAGGGTCAGAGCAGGGTGGACCCCTCAAGCCCTGTCCCTGAAAATTGCACTTGGAGGGTCTCACGTAAATACATTCGGGCCCAGTTTCCATCTCACACCACATCCCAAACAAGAGACCAGTCAGGCTTTCTCCTCCAGATTAGTTGCTTATTTCTCCTGCTTGGATTTTGTCCTAGTCTCTAGCACTCATCCTTCAGGCTGTGTTTAGTTTAATCCCAGTCCTTCACCTTCCTTTTAATCTCAAGAATATATTCACTACCACATCATCAATGCCTGAGCCTAGAAAGTAAGTCAATTCACTCCCACCTACCAAAAATATCCATACATGACCTATGAGTCAACTTCTTCTTCCTCTGCCCTCTGGCAATATTTTAAAGCTGAGGTCCCCTGCACTTTCTATCTTCCTTCACGGCTTTCAGAAAATAAGCTTTTCCAGGTTTGGGCAAGATTTGTCACCAGACACACAAGACCATGTGGAGAAGCCTCCAGCTGTGATTCACTTCTCCATCTGCTCTCCCACCTCCATCCTTCCTTCTTTCCCAGCCCCTCTCTGCCCTACGCTCCTCCAGCTCCCAGCGTCCTTGCTCAGACATTTCTCCACCCTTCTCCTTAGGACCCTCCATGTTGCATCCATGTTCCAGATGTGCATTATGTTGGGGACCCCCCAAGCCGTTCCTGCGTGTCCATTGGCATGCTCCCGCTGTCCCACTATGTGTTTCCAGTCTCTCACACATCTGCTCCTCCACCCCCCTGACTCTTTGAAGCTCCTTCATAGGTCCTTGACTGTCCCAAGAGCAAAATAAATCTTTTTCCTTCTGTTTTAATGTGAAAAACATGATTAAGTGTAGATCTTGTCACACTGTCCCAACCCGGAGCCCTGCAGGGTGAGAAGTCTTTTTAAAGCAACCGGGAAACCTCACATGCAAAGGGCAAGAGTAGCATGACCACAAAATTACTAGGAAAATTAATAATAGTCCTACAGTTGAAAGAATCATTAAGACTCCCTCAAACCAGAGTACACGAGTACCCAGCCAGGCACATTCTGTGAGCGGTCTTCATGGGAGCAGGCCGATAACCTCGAGCAATGAGGGGAACATAAAGTAACCACGCAGCTGCAAGGCAGCCCCTCTTGTCTACAAGCGTGCCAAGGAACGAAGGAGGTCTGAAGGGATGGTCTGGAGAAGGAAGAGCTTCCTTGAAGGCCACTCCCTAAAAACTGGTGGGAAAGTGCTCTGATGGCTTGGTGCTGGTGCTCCTGGTGTCATCTCACACAAAGTCTGAGTGAAGTTTGAACTTTGTGTTTACAACACAAAGTCTGAGCAATATTGCAGTTCAGGTCTGTGCACATTCCATTTTATTTTCTTTTTAAACAAGGCCTGTGCTTTCACACAGCTGATAAAGAGACACTTTTGGATGTCCCTCAGGCTGGGAACACTTTGCCATGTAGGGTTACAAGATGGCCAGAAGGATAAGTCACCAAAAGGTCACCCAGCCACATATTTCCTAAGCAGTCACGTAACCTGAGGGTACTCTGGAATAAGACCTTTTAGCTACTTTGATTTGACGCAGGAGCTTTTTCACTTCCAGATATGCAGGTAAAAATTATTTTAGACTTAAAAACCTAAAAACCAATCAAACAAAAAATCTCATTTTATGTTCTAACCTGGTGAGAAGAGGGGTCTGCTTGCACGTGTCTTCGTACTATATAGACACAAATTAATACAAGCTTACTAAGAACTTTTTGCCATCTAGAAGCTCTGTATGAAGGAAGTCAAAGGCTGGGAAATGCCCACATGGCTTTGCCCTGCTTCCTGCAGCTACGGAAAAGCTGATATCCCAAATATGGGCCATTTCCACCCAGTTTCTGAGTGCTTGAATTTACCACCTGAAGCACCCTCAGGGAACAGCAGCTGCTGCCCCAGGCAGCTCTGCTTCCCATTGCAGCCATCTCCTGCCCGTGGCCAGCATGCTCCTTCAGGACACCAGTTTTAAAACAAAAAATCAACTAATTCTCAAAAGAAGGCATTTAGGTGTCTAGGAAAACCTTGAAATCCCCTGGGCTGACCCATTTTCTGTCTTTTCCTAGGAATGCTGAGCAGTGATTCCTGCAAGGGCTCAAGAGTTCCAAGGCCAAGGCTGGTTGCCTCCTATGATCAAGCTTCCACCCCTGCTACACCAGGATTCATTCAATCTGCTGCTGCCGCAACTTGGTTCTTGGAAGTCCATTTCCAGGGCAGTTATTTAGTTGTGTTTGCTCCTCAGAGGTTTTTAGCAACTCTCCAAAATACTCCTCCTGTATCGCACACCATTTGCTGCATTGCTTGGCACAACAGCACTGCAGGGCCAAGTGACCAAGTGGACATTTACCAAATAAATCCTCCTAACAAGTCCACAGGAGAAAGCAGAGGCTTTGCTCTGAAGCAAACAGGCCAGAGCAAATAGGACAGGGGAGTAATTCAGCTGTGGATATTTTTAAAGCCTCAGGGAGCGAAGAGAAGTGAAAGAGCAGACATGCCCCCCAGCCTCAGCAAGTGGGGCACTGCTTTAAGCTTTTATTTCAGCAGATGCTAAAAGGCAGAAACTCAACTGGAAGTCTCAGCCATGCCCCACCAGGAGCCACCTCTCAGAGGCTGCCAGGAGACCACCAGAGCTCCCCTGCAGAAGCCACTGCTCTGGGGTCTCACCAGCCACCATAGGGAGCAAGGGCTGCGCATCAGCTGCCACCACGTCACCTGGCCAGGGGAGGTCTGGGGCTGGTACGTGTCTGGAGGAGAGAAGAGGCAGCTCTCAGTTGTGGGAAAGCAGCCAGGGAAGAGCTCCACCACCCTTTGCACAGGTGAGCTGAATTGCCTTCCAAAGTCACTATGGTTAAGAAAAAATAAACCTGGACGAAATCAGTGTGTAGCCTTTGCTGACATTACTCATGAAGCAGGACACAGCCTCACAAAATTCGGGCTCCTGAGGGCAGGCCAATATATGCAAGGTGTAGAGTCTGTATCAGGCTTTTTGCAAGAAAGGCTCGCTGCTTCTGTGCTGCCTCCATCGTTGCTGCCTCCCTTGGTGCTGCCCGGGCAATACAGCTACAGAAAGCTGAGCTAGCCTTGCTTTTGCTATAAGCATCCTGAAATAAAATTGTTATTCAGCTTTGCTCCCACCATCGCAGGAGGAAGCTGGCCACCACCTCAGCTTCTGAACCACCAAAACATGACAAATGCTCTTGGGAACTCCAAAATCCATCAGGCTCACGATCACCTCATTGTCCTCCAAGGACGTCACACACGAAAAGCAAAGCAAGCTTTTTAAAACCAGTGAAACCATCAAGGTGGTCAGGTGCTGCTGATTCCCAGGATGAAGTAACCAGGCACGTACCTTGCACCAACACTTCATGCAAGACAGAGCTCCACCAGTCAGCATCAAGCTCTTCTCTCCTCCTTCCTCTGACCCTGCAAGACCCATCTTACCCCAAAGCATCTTTCCATTCATCAAATAATTACCTTTTCAGAGCTCACTGCTTCCTCCCAACACGCTGGGCTGAGCAACTTCCAGGCTACAGACCGGCCTCATTAACTTCCTTACAGCTCACACATGGGTTACGAGAACGGCTCAGCTCGTTTCCCCCACCAGCAGCCCATGCTAATAGGGAACTCATCAGCCAAAGCAAGGGCCCCTCCTCCAACTACGAGCGCTGCTGCGTGCAGACCACCACCCGTGCAGGAGACTGTGGGTGTTCCTCCTGGCTTCAGTGCCTCTGCATTTATTTACACCTGCAGCAGATTAAACAGGATCTGGCCCTTTCAACCTTTATTTCTAGAGCTATAAAGTAATTTCAGCCTCCAAATGTATTCATAGCAGGGAAATGCTCCCAAACACTAGTTGGTACAAGAGAGTGAGTGTGTTCTTGAGAACTTTACCGCCGCTCATCTCATGAGATGCTCATTTGACTCAGGCAACTCTCTGGCATCCTCACCTGTATTTTGCAGTAGTCCAGCGAGAATTGCTTGGGGATCTGGTGCCATTCAAATTAAGGGAGGGGGCAGCAAAATCGTGCCTGGTGGAGAAAAACAAAGCAGCAGCAAGGATCTGTAACAAAAACTGGAGCCAAGCTCTCCTGCTGGCTTCTTCAATGACCAGGAACAAATGCTTGCACCTCCCATTTTCAACAGAGAAGGCTGAGCAAGTAAAGATACATTTTTGGTCTGATGTACTGAACTCTTAGTCATTCACCTAACTTCTTGAAATCTCAATGAAACCTCCCTCAATCTGAGAGTCACACTCAGGCTATTCCACCTCTCTCCAGGTTTAGTTTTGCATATGGTTGGAAAAGCTGTTTAAAATATCCAACTGTGTGTGTGTTTGCATGTGAATTTATTTTCACAGTCCTTATATGTTTCCCTTTTAGGTCACAGTTTATTAATTGCTACTTGAAAAAATTTATGTAGGTGGCAAATTTAATGCTCAATTCCCAGTGTCATCATGGCAGCTTACTGACTGAAGTCCTCCCCACCCAGGACAAGCATGGAAACAAACCTCCTTAGGAGGAGACGCCATCCCTGCCCTATGCACAATGACCGTACACCATATTCAGATTCCCTGTTGCGGTGCCTGGACCAGGCTTATGCAGCAACAAAGCTCAGGAAAGTGATGTATAACAGCCTGCTCTTCCAGAGGGAGAAATTGAAAACCCCTAAAAAATCGATGGGGAGAGGTCAGTGCAACACGTGCATCAGATTTGCAGTGACCACATGAATGTGGGCTCACCTGTAGACCTCCCATCGATGTATGACCTATTTCTCCCCAATGCAGAGCCCTCCTCAGAACACCAACTCCTAGACCAGGATTTAGGGCTCCATCTCCTCTTTAATGCCAGTTGCAGGGCCAGAGGACAAGGGTTGTTCCTGCAAGATCCCCAAAAGGGAGCAAAGCAGAGGGCACTGAAGAACTGGACCATGTTCTGCAGAGGGACAAGTCGGTGGTTTCCTAGCTCCTGAAGGCTAGCGTGCAGGAACAAAACAACACTGGATGCTGCACACCAAACAGAAAGCCAAAGTCAAGCTCCAGAAAGCTCTTCTGGGGCAAAATGCACCCTGCCAAGAGTATAAGGAGAGAGGAAGGGAAGGATGAGAGGCACCTATATCCACATGGGGCTGTGGAGGAATGGAGTCTCTCCGAGCTGAGCCGGAGGGACCACTCAGACCTCATTTCAGGTCATGTACGGATCAGCTCCAGCAGCTTTTGCAAGTGCTTAATGGCATTTGTGACTTGCCATGAATTTCCATGGTGTCTCTCTTTTTGGGATCTATCTTATTCCCTCAATTTGCAAGGAGGTAAAGGAAAATAACCATCACTCCCCCGTCACCCTCGCAGCAAAGCCCTCCTCAGCTGCATTTTAGGAAAGATCCTGTACAGTATTAAAAGTACACTTTATTTTCTGTACAATTCTCATCCAAATCTCCAGGCATGGAAATGTCCACTGTGTCCCCAGAAAAAGTTGCAGATTGCTCCGCTGCCGTGAGACATTCCACAATTGTTCAGGAGGGACACAAAGCCACGGCCACCAAAATCAAGTGCTGATGCCTTCTAGGCATGGGGAGGAGAGCGAGAAGGCAGGAGAAGGGGAAGCAGTCTTGCTCCGCTGAGCCACGAGCGAACAGAGCCTTCGACTGCTCCCTGGGGAGCAGAACAGACACCCTCAAGTTCATGTCATCGTTCGTGCTTAGTGTGGGCGTCATTGCGTTCAACCGTCACCCCGTTCCCGTTCCGTGTCACGTCCTTCCTGTTCCAGTCCTTTTCCAGGTAAAATTCAGCGAGCACAGGGCAGTGGTCAGAAGCCACCCCACCCCAAGACCAGTTATCGGGGATCCATGGGTTTGTAAGACCTTCTCGCACAACAGCCCAGTGGCCTGCGTCAAAAAAAAATCACAGACAAAAAAGTAAGTAATACTGCCCAAATTTGACACACGTGTCTAACCTAACTGAAGGTTACACATCCTCTCTGAAAAGCAACTCTACCTGTGAAAACCTTTTTCAAGCTCCGACTGATCCAGATGTTATCCAGTGACTTGGACCCTTGTGGGTTCTTCGTGCTGATGTTGGTGAAGGTGCTGGAAGGGACCAGGTGATGGAACTTCTCCTTCCTCAGGATGTCGTGGTCACTGCTGTCCGGGGCCTGGTTAAAATCTCCAAGGATGATCACATCTTTTTCTCCTAGAAAACAGGAAAAATAGAAATGAATGTGAGCAATGGACATCCATCACTTAAGTATAAAGGGAGAGAGGATAAATGGGAGGAGAAAAAAATACAAATACTGAGTAACAAAGCTGACTTTACTCTGAACTCCTGAAAGAAATGCTGTTTAAAGCCTTTTTCACTGGCTATTTACTCATGGCCATTCTCTTCATGACATTAACAAACAGCCAGTACATATTTCATGCTTGTTTTTTAAATATAATCTCATTTATATTGGTGTCCTTTCCGTCCTGTTCACTGATAGTGACAAACTCAAAGACAAGCAGTTCTGGTCTTAGAGGTTTTTAGAAATCTGTGACTTTGTAAGCTTTTTTTTTTTTTTTCTTTTTCTGCAAGAAACACATATTAGCTTTAACTTGACCTGACATAGTCTTTTTATAGATTTGCTGTAAGAGTCAAGGACACTTCTGTGAGGATCCCAGGAAGACACAGCCTTATGCTGGTCCCCAAAGTGCAGTGCTCGTTCTAACCCTGGGCATTTACGAAATCCCAAAGAACAAGCCCGAGGAGCAGCCTGCAAGGCTGATGGCAGAAGATGAGTTCACAAGCCACACGGACACTCCCTGGCTACAGAAGCTTTCCCTCCCCTGGTCGACTGAGAGGATACTGCTGAACTTGGGATGTCTTAAACTTTGTCTAGGGCTGAATTTTCAAAGAAAAAAAACTTGAAATGCTCGTCAAAAAATCCTGTCTTCATGTGAACAGAAAATTACTTCAGTTATATTTTATTTCCAACCCTAATGAAGTGAGAAAGGAAAGGCTGGACCCTAATTTCATATCCACAGTGTGTGCTCTCCTAGTTCCACAGCTGCAGACAGCACCCTGCTGTGCACTGGGGTGAGAGGACAACGCAAATGTCCCAGTGCCCATCTCAAACCACTGTCAGAAATGTCTGGTGAGACTTGAGAATGCTGATCGTTGATCAAAGATCAACGCTGTGTTACAGCTTGGTCCTGGAGAAGGAAGAAGATGCTACAAGGAGGCACAAACGCACCAAAAATTTTCCCAAAGCTGACTCCAGAGACTATGCGATTCCATAAGCCCTTTCCTTCCTGGGTTGAAGTCTGGAGGGCGAAGTGGTGGGCAGATGGATTGCTTTACCATATCTACTGCTCATAGATAAACCTCCTTGCCTTCTGCTGCTGCTGTAGAAGTCGCTATCCAGGAGAGGGAGCACAAGTTAAGCAGCAAAATCTATTCCACTCCTGCCTTGCATGACTTGACAGACATACTGGGAAAGGGTAGGGGAGAAGCAAGATTGATAGCATATGACTTACAAACCCAAATAATTCAAAACATGCTGCTTGCTAAGATGCAGAGAGGCGATGAAACGATAGTGAAACTATTTGTGGTTTCTCTGCCCTTTGCAAGTCACAAATCACATTGGAAATGACAGGAGGTTTAAATATTATTCTAAAAAGTGTTGTGACAGTGGCCTTCCCACCTTTAAAAGAAACAAAAAACCCAAACCTGAACCTGAGCTATTTTAAGCTCCATCAGAACCCAAAAGAAAATCAGTGCTTGTCTAATGGGATGATACTGCTTGCTGGGTGCTGGTGGTTAAGCATGCATGTCATTGCAAAAACCCAAGATCTCTCACTTGGTGGGACCAGGAAGCCTGAAATGCGACCGCTCTGTCTTGGTCCTTCAGGACTAATGCTTGCTTAATGGCCAAGGCAGCACCATGCTCCTTCCATGCTTTCAGCCCAGGCTGTGTAAGTGGGGAAAGGCCATTACAGAAACTTTTGGAGCACACCCTTGAAGGAGGAAGTGGAGTTTAAAAATGACAGAGAGGCAGGATCTTAACAGCAGTACCTCAATCCCACACAAAATATATTGTATTCTGTTCTGTTCTGCTATTAAAGTACTCACACTTCTTTTAGCAAATCCTCAAGCCTATTTCCTTTGCATGAAAAACATAATTACAAGTGAAAATTTTAACTGATTACTCCGTTCTGGACAGTTTAGAAAGAACAGAGGCTAAAAGACCCAGCACCCAGACATGTGCTTGGAAGGAGGTAAGAAGTCAGCCTGCTGTGTGCACAGGGAGGGACTCACTATATTCTTCACCTACTTAAATTTTTGTATGCAGAATAACTAAGCATAAAATCAAAATGCAGCATCAAGTTGACAGACAGAACAGGCTGGGGTATGTTAAAGAAGCCAAAACCCAGTTTGCTCTCAGAGAGGTAAAGGATTGCTTCTGGTCCCCTCTCACAGAAGCTTCTGGGGCTCCCCGTGACTGTGAATCACTGGGGAAAAGGCCAGGCAGCCCTGCGCTGAACAGGAAAAGCAGGCAAGATCAATTTTCTAGATAACCACCAACTTCATTTCCCCTTGTCCTGGCTGGCTCTCAGCCCTGCTTCTGCCTCTGCCAGCTCCTGTGACAGCAACGCCATGCATGGCGGCTTCGTGTCTCGTCTGCCTGCCGCAGCCTCCAACAGAAATCAAGCAGGGAAAGAAGCAAACCTGCCTGGATCCTCCTGGGTGTGCGACTGTGCCTAATCGGTCGCCGCTGGGTCCCTCAGCTGAGGTAGGGAGCAAAGCTGCCATTGAGCAGCTGCAGCTCTCAGGGGTCTCACGGATCAGCCCCAAAGGCTCTCGGCTGAACTTAGCAAAAGGTCTAGAAAAATTCATGCCCTTGCCCATAACGAGGGATGACAGCTGACTGAAAACGGCAGTCATGATGTCCACAGTTACAATTACATGGAGGGGAAAAAGAAAACGGAGACAATGCTACTGGTGCTGTGGTGTGATTTTCCTCTTGGAGGAAAAAAGAGTTTGAGACTGGCAGGGCTTGTTCTCCTCCTCAGGACTGGGCAGCAGAGCCTGTCTGAGCAAGAGGCTCCTCAGCTAATGTCCTTCTCCTCTTGCAGGACAGAGCAGCAAGCGCTTTCTTACCAACCCATCTTTTGCTGAAAAGGTCCCTCCCACAGACTACAGTGTCCCACGAGGACCCAGAGCCTCCATCCGCTGGGACCCGGAGGCATACAGCCTGCAGACAGGTGTGCTTCCCAGTACCCCTCAGGGGTGCTCCCACACACATCCCGACCCATTGGGCTCAAAGCAACCCTGTCCTGGTCAACAGAGAATTCTTCAGGTCTGTTCACAAATGCATCTGCAAATTCACTGGAGCACCAGCAGCTTTTAGCAGTGTCTACGCATGGCTGTGCCAATGCAGTCGGCTGAAGGACTTCCAGTGCTTGCAGAAAGTCTGCGGTGTTGAAATTTGCCTTCCTGCAGGAACCGGGAAACCCGCCTTTGCTTTGTGGCAGTCCAAAGAATCACCTGTAGGACCCTCTCCCTGGCTCTTCCATGCCCCGAACAAGTGCTCTTATGAATTAAACAGACCCTTATACCCCCAGATCCTTCCTGAAGAGAGTGAGAAGCAGATGATGAGAAGGATGCGATGGCACATTGTCTGCTAAGAGGCTCTCTACTGCCTCTCAAAGGTCTTCTAAGCCTAGTGCTTGACGGGTGGGTGACCTGTGGAATAAGGCCAAGCCACGTGGGAGCAGATGACTAAGCCAACACCCTGGTCCTTGGGTCCAGGCACTACCAGCACATCTAGAATAGCATCTATGTGCTATCCATGGTCACCACACGGAAGATGAACTGGTGGAGTTCTTGAGACAAGGCAGAAGGACTGCTGCAAAGAGTTAGCAGTTATTAGGAGCCAACAGCCACTGCATTTCTCTGGTATTGCTGAAGGGAAAGAAAGAGAGGGAAAAAGGAACCAGGACCCACTGGTCTGATGGGAGAAATATGGGGACACTAGGGCTCTTCATTACAGGAGGCTGTGGATAGTAAACAAATTTCCTCAGATGCTCATGTGCCTCTTCATAAGAAAGAAAGATAATAGTAGGCATCTGTTAACAAAATGGGAGCAGAAACTCAAATTTACTGCAGTACCCACAGACAAATCAATTCTTATTACCCATATTTGATGGATTGATTTGGAAGAAATTGAAGGATGGCAGTAATTTTAAGCATGACATTTATTTTGGCAGGGTAATTCAGTACTTCAAAGTAATATGTGTGCACTACCATTTGTTTAGGAAACAAGACCTGCATCCCACAAGTTTGGAATCTGAATCTCTTCTTTTGTGAAAGACTAAGCCAAGAACAAGCATGCTCCAGTAACGTGCTTGCTATATGAAAACAAAAACACAAAATAAAGAGAAGCCCTAACGCCAGCAGTCTAAATTTAGGTGCAGTGGAAATGCAACTCAGTTGACTTCAGAGGAACTACACATTTATCTGTGTCTCAGTTCAGCCTTTGGGGATTAAACAAATGATCCTTTTGTTTACCTTCATCCTTTCCAATTTCAAGGTACGTGGACAAATACTTAAATCAGTGGCACTTCAAAATAGCTCTGACTGACTTTTTGCAGCTCAAAAGGAAAAACAATGGAACGTGCACAAAAACTGTAAATACCTCTTGTGTTATACAAGAGGGATATTAATGCTTCCACGTGACCAACCCTGCTAAACTGGGCCAAGCTGAAAATCATCATGCATATAACCTTGTAACCCCTTTGCATCTTTGTTAAGCTGTAAACAAAGGGCTCGATTTTTCTGTTCCTATAACAAGATCAGCAACATTTAGAATCTGAAACGTGCTGTTCTGCTTCATAGGAAATTGAATTTAATTTGCACGCTTGAAAGTAAGAAGCAAATACTCAGAAACGAGGTAAAGAAATTCAGCTGCCTATTACATTGCTCAAACTCAGATCTAAATTCTGGTGTCCCTCATCCTGGTAATTTGAGATCAACAACATTATCCTGCATATTACATCCAGGTGCCAAAGCAGGATTTGGTCCCTTTTCTCATTAGCAGCCACCTCCTGATTTGCATTACGTTTTCCAAAGTGCTTTGAATTATCCAAAAAGTAAATATATAGAACCTATTTCTTTTGGAAAAAAAGCCATGTTGCACTTTGTTCTGGTATCAGGCAGGTGTCATTTCCACAAATCATTTAAAATAAGGTCTTAACTCTTGTGTCTTTTTTTTTTTATTGGCTGGACTTGCTCTTAGACTAGCGTAAAATCAGAAGAAACTTCATTTGAAAAAACAGTCTCAAAGCCAGTAGGATCCCCTGTGCTGGTTGTGTTAATTAGGAAAGACTAAGACAATGAGCGAGGAAAAAGCACATTTGCCACATGACGTATCATTCAAATACAAATACCAGTAAAGACAATTACGAGGTTGATGAGGATATTTGTGAAACTCACACTGAGAAATATTTAATTTTTTTTTTTTAATTCCTTTTAATTAGATAAACTGGCCAGTGTGTATGTGATAGCTGCCAGGAAAAAAAGCTGCCCTACCTTTCAGAGTCTCCTGCAAAGTCTGTGCAAAGGCTGCCAGTTTGTGGCTGTCATGGTTCTTCCCGGTATTCTCTCCTGCTGAGGTCGACAAGGCCAGATGAAGGTTAACCAGCGTTAGATCATTCATCCCAACCTGGCAGAGGAAGGAAGAGAAATCAGTGCCATGCAGACAGGGCACGGAAGGTCACAAAGCCAAACCACGCGCCTGTTCCCAGTCCTTTCAATAATAAACCCGAGTGATTGGGACTCACTTCATTATGTGTGGGGTGTGTTTTAGCTGGTTTTGTTTTTAGGAGGAAGAGGAGGAAGACGTTTTGCAGCTTTGTTTGCAATAATCTGATACCCTCTCAGTTCTGGAGAAACTAGTTTGCATAAGCAAACAACTTCTTTCCATCATGGTTGCAGAAAGAAGCTGGTTGTTTATGAAAATCAGTTTATGCAAAACTAGTTGTTAATAAGCTACAAATAATGTTGTGGTCATTACATGGGCTAATTACTACTTGCATATGATTAGCTCTGGCCTGTCACAGAGACTAATCAAGTAACTTAATATATCTGGAAAGGAGCTGTTGGCTCCCTGCAATCTTCTGCTTACCTTCTGGGACTTATTTGGCACAAGTAATACTTACTTCTAATATTGACCTATTCACATTATTAATTAATTATTATTAATTATTAATAATAATTTATTTATTCATGATTGCTTTATTAATGCTTCTCTCAAAGCATTACCAGAGATGTCAAGTTCCCCAAACTGGACCACTCCATCACAGCCTGTGCAGAGGTGGGCTCTCTCTGCATGTATGTTCACTCAAGCATACGTACGAGAACAGTTTCCAAAATGCAAGACGTTCTTTTAGAAGGCTTCAGCCTTGTGAAAAAGCTTCAAAATGGAAACTCTGCAGTATGCCAGCAACATAAGATAGATCAGCCTGAGTCTCTAAGGAGCACTGTGCCTTCTATATAGATATATATATTTATCTACCTATCCATATATCTATCTCCATTCTTACCCCTCTCCACTCACTATGCGTGGCACTGAGAATACACACCTCGTCCTTGCTGTGTTAACTTGGTAAAAGCAGAGCGAGGTGACTGGTGACTTCTGTCACGCTCTCAGTGGCTCTGCATGCCACTGAGGATCCACTCACCCTCACGTGCTCAAATGCTCCCTAGCAGCAGGGTTTGCTGTCACAGGAACAAGGGAAACGACTTATTCCGGTGATCTGCCATACATATTAAGGCCCACTAAGCACCTTTCTACAATCAAGCCATGAGACAGTGCTGAAGTGATGAGACAGGTTAGAGCCTCACACAAATTTTTATCTGTTAGTAGACTCTTTCTCCTTCCATCTTACCCAAT
This sequence comes from Chlamydotis macqueenii, assembly GCF_036417535.1. NCBI lineage: Eukaryota > Metazoa > Chordata > Aves > Otidiformes > Otididae > Chlamydotis > Chlamydotis macqueenii. Next base: position 51,079,037 of record NC_141557.1, read on the forward strand.
TTTTTTTAACAAAGGCTAAACTCTGCAAGGGTCAGTTGGCACAACGGCAGTTACCTTGAAATGTGCAAGATACGGGTGAGGATATGAGTGCTTCCCATTGCCGTTAGTCTGTGCACTCTCCTGAGATGAAGCATCTTTCAGCTCAATGCCAGCTGTTGTATCCCAGAGGAAGCCAGAATATTCAACTCCCTGGAATTAAAAAAAAAAAAGAGAAAGTAGTAAGAAGGTAAAAACAAAACCAAAATATCCTACTCAAATGCAGCCCCCCAGATTTAACTTTCATTCGCAAATTTAGTACCACTGTGTCTGTTGGCAGCAGTGTACATCACTCCCGAAATATGCAGGGGCAGCAAAAGATGATGCAGGTTTATATCCGGGCCTGGCGGCTGCTAAGGGCAGTGAGCCCAACTCGCTGTGCACAAGTGTAAAGGAGAAACAACATCCTAGGCTATCAGCAGGAGATAAAGAGAACAGGTGGAAAGGCTTCTTATCTCACCCTGGCCAAAACCCCCACCAGATGTGGGAGGAATGCTTCCTGGGCAGCTCCGCTGGCTTCACTGAAAACCGAGCGCGCTGAGCTGAAACACATACTGCTCTGCTACCGGCAGCCCCTTGCGTCTGAACGCTGGCTATCGGACACCCAGGTAACTTTAGCACTGCTCTGTCCAGCCAACGATGTAATAAGCTGGTTTATCTTGTACAGGTGGAACGCATTCAGGACTGCCACAGGGGTGAAAGATAAAGACGCTGCCTCCCATGCGCGTGTTTGGGCTGACACAGTTCTCATTTCCTCCTAGTGCAGGCAAGGCATCGGATTCTTCTGAGCGTGATCAATAACGAGGTAGCTCATTACCCACAGGAAAACAGGGATTGTTTGTCCAACCTCGAGCTCAGTGCCTCGTGGTCTCACTGGGCGACTGCTAGACGACACTGCGCACAGTTGTTCCTTCTCCCCACGCCGCACGCCATCTCACAGGTTTCTGTCTCCCACAAGCTAAAAATATCCAGGCTCCTTGAGTCTCCTGGTGTGAAATCTGGTATAGACCTCTCAGCCCTGTCAATCTTCTCTGTCTCTTTTCCAGCTCGAATATTTCATGCTCAGCTCTCTGCTCCTTTCAGCTCTGTTTCTATCATCCTGCATGTTTTTTTTTTTATTACTTCAGGACGTGGAATTGGCATTCTCAGAAAGCTGCCCTCCCCAGACACACAAGCAGCAGTATTTAATTCAAAGCCTGTCAACCTCCCATCACCCAGGTACCATTTTCCTTGGTATCATTCAAACATGCTTCCCTTAGGGAACTGTAGTTAAATCCATTGCAAGAAAGAGTTTTTCTCCATTTCAGCTGCAATAAATAAGCATTATCTGCTCTGCTGACTTCCTGTGAGCCTTGAAAGAAAGTACTCAGGTTGGCCAGAAGCCTTTGGTAGCTCCTTTAGATACCTCACCTTTAAAATACTGTCAAAATTATTCCACCAGCTGGAAAATCTAAGGTCTGAAAACTGCTGTAGGAAAAGATGTGGAAGAATAAAACTGCTGTCAATAGCTGTTCACTATTCCCTGGCTCCAGATTTCACATGAAAATGGTGGTCAAAAGTCATTGCTTGGTTGAAGGCCAAATGCCCGGGACGTGTGGCAGCAGGAATCTGAAGCAGCACCCACCATTTCACATTATTTAGCCCTGCTGAGCATCTCGAGACCTGCTTGTGTCAAAGATGCTGTATGCTCAGGGTTACGCTGCCTTACTTCACTGTATCACACTTGTGCACACAATGTTCAAGCCTGACGAACCCATTAATTAATCCAAGGGGTAGAGCAGGCTTTTTGGCTTAGTGGAGGGTTCTCGAGCACAGCCAGACTGCTGTTAAAGCAGCTAAAAGGAAGAGTCAGTAGATAGCATTTCTATCCTCAGCTTGGCCACAGACTTCTCCCAGAATTTTGGGAACCATTCATCCTTGCATCCCTACCAGTAAAACTAGGTAGATGATGATTTTTATTTACTCAGTCCATAGTCAAAACTTTCATTATTATGTTTGAAAATACAGCTCAAGAAAGAACTGATTAAAGACTCCGGATTCAACACAGAAACTCTGAGACAATTATTAATAATTCTTGGAAAAAAAGAAAAAGCGGAGTGAACAACTTTGCACAACTTTTTTAATTCACTGTTTTAATGATATGGCCTAACAAGAGATCTTAAAGGAAAATTCCAGCCAGGAATAAAAATGTCATGAAGGGGATTTGCACCCTGCATCAGAATCAAGTGTGAATTGCATTAAACCTTGGACACACTGAGACCCTCTGTGTATTTCAAGTGGTAGCTACAGTCCAATTCTTGTGCTGCTCAGGTGGTGGGTTTTGGTTTGGTTTGGTTTTTGGTTTTGTTTTTTTTTTCCTCTCCTCTTAGTGGTCATTTTTGGGTTTTACTCAGAAGGACAGCAAAAGTTGCTGCACCTCCCAAAACATCAGAGTCCAACAACAGCCTCAGGTGTGAACAGTGATACAACTTGATTTGGAAAAGCCAGATTAAGGAAACGTGGATTCTAAGCAGTGTGATTATAGGATACATCTTTAATAAGGACAGTGCTTGGAATAGATGAAGACAACCCAGTGTCTTCATCTAGGCAACATTCATAACATGACAGGTCTCAGTTCCCGCTTCCACCCTGCAACCATGAGAATGGCCTTGTCCAGCAACAACAGGCTTGAGCCTGAGGAAGACCTCGGTGTGAAATTTAATTAGCACCCTTAAGGGGAAAAAAAGAGAGATTTCCCTTGGGAGAAACTGCTTTTGGGCACTGTTAGTAGTGTCCTGTTCAATGTAGCTATACCTTTAATATTGTCAAGGGTAGCAGGCGTAGCTGTCACCACCGTATAAATGAGTACCTTACTGCAGTACAGAGATCTATTCCTACAGCAGAAGACGTTGCAGGGAAAAGCACAGTGCAGCACGGTGCAGATTCCAGAGCCTACAGCATTTTCAGCACCCGCGCAGCGCACTTTGGGCAATGCGCAAGGTAAGCTCCTCTTCCAAATGAGGATGGCAGGTTGCACGGCCCCTCTGCGGGGTCTTCGCTTCACAACCCAGAGAACTGGGAGCTCTTCAGAATGCCAGCCGATGCTGCACTGGGGAACAAGCTCAGGTGACTAGCACAAAAAATTCAAAAATACTGCAGCCTGCCAGGGGCAAAACCAAGGACTCTTTTCCTTGTCGTAGTGTACAGCCATTCTTCTGTATTTCTATACTGGTTTTATCCACCATACCTCCCCCAAACACACACACCTTCCTCCTTACAAGTGTGCCACAGGCTGAGGAAAACAATTCTTCCAAAAAATCGATCGCACAGTCAAATTGAAAGCTATAGGAACAGTCAGCTTAAAAAACAAGAGACGCAAACCTTGCCAAAAGAGATTTACAAAATGTTTTGCCTTAAACATTCAAAATATGTCCTTGGTTAGAGGTGGGAAAAAAAAGCACAGCCAAAGTTCAGACTTAGGGATTAACGTACCTTGTGTAGCTGCCCTGAGGGTTTTTCAGAAACAACACCCTTCCAACATCCTCTAGGGCCCTTCCACTTGCGGATGTTTGGCAGCGTCGGCTGATTCAGCTCCATACAAAACTAGAGAGAGAGGAAAGAGGGGAAAAAAAAAAAAAAAAAGATCATCAGTTTGGTACGGTTTTTAAAAAATTGCAAAATAAAGCATGTAGCGAGGCATTGGTAAGAGACGCGGTGGAGCACAGCCTGTGCTCTCTGCCCTCCCTGAAGGCTTGCAAAAGAGGTGGTCTGGGCCACGTCCCAGGCTGACTCACTCCCAACTGAAGATTATTTGGAGATAAATAAAAATTAAAATAGCTCCATGCAAATGCTGTGAGTAGAACACTTCTCCCTCAGACTCTTTTTTTTTCCCTCCAAAGCTACTTGTTTGACTGGAAAGGGGTTTCCCCTGTGCCACCTCCAAAGATGCTGACTGCACCGTATCCCACCCCGCCGAGGGGCGCCACGAGCAGCTGCCAAAACCTCCCTGGGGGCAGGAACCCTCCATAGCAGGGCTGGCTCCACTCTGACACGGAGGTCACCGGCACAACACGAGAAGAAAGGTGTAGGGCAAGCTCAATAGCTGGTGTTTTGGGGTTAAGGGTCCTCTGGCTGTACACCGGGGGCACATGCTTGAGACTGCTCATGCATGGAGGGATCAGCTGCAGACTTGCACACACAGCAGATCCTTCTGATGCTCCCCGGAGGTGCTCGTCTTCCTGGACACTGCTGTATGGCCACAGCACTTGAACATCGGTACGTGCCCAAGCACACGGTCAGAGCTATAGAGGCATTGGGTGCCCTAACGCCCAACAGATCAGGGATGCTGTAACTGTGGACACCACGGAAAGCCTCCAAGTCCACTTGGCTAACATCTTGAGATTGAAATAATAATTTAAAAAAACAAAACCAAAAAACCCAATACCCTGGAAAATCTGGAATCTGAAACCCCTTGATGTGGACACTACAGAATATTTTTTGCCAGGAGTTTCAAAATAAAGCTGAATAGGAGGAGCTATAGCCTTTTGCAAAGCTGATGTCAGGTCCTGAATGTCAGGCAGATTGGGGCTAAAGGCTGGCAGGGGGGACAAAGCAGCCGAACGCCCGGCTGTGCAGAAGGGCCTGGACATAGCAGCTCTGGCGGCGGGGAGAAGGGCTAGGAAAAGGTGATGGCTGTGAAAAAGCAACAGGGACCTTCACTGAGCATCATTTTGTTATATCTGGAGAAACTGCGTTGAAACGCAAAGGTCTTCACAGTGAAAGAGTATCCTCAGACAAAATCTTGTATCCCGGACGTCCCTCCAAATCAAACAGCAATTTAATGAAGAAGGATTTTCAAGGCAAACAATAACCTCCTGTACCCAGTGACGCTTTGCAGTGGGATGTGCCAAGTGCAGCTCGAAGAGCCAGAGTGATAAACTGCATGGATAGAAGTGTTTCCTACGTAAGTATCAGTAAAAGGATGGGACAGCTATTCTCATGTTTATTTTATCTTTTGTTTCAAAAATGAAAATCAAATCCTGCTCTTTCACTACCTGCCTTGTCTGCAAGTTCAGCATCCTGGCAGCTCAAGCTGTACACATTGATTCCTCAGATACACACAAACCAGCAATCCTTTTTTTTTGCCTCAGATGGCTGAGAGTCGTCTTGGTTGCGTACCTGAAGCGAAAATGCTTGGCACACCATTTAAAACAGTTTTCTGAAATGCAGAGATCGGCTGGGGCTTCTTATTCAAGATGCCACGTTAACACACCGTGTTATTCTCTGTTATACAACTTCAGGCAGCCCTAGGACGGGGCTGAGGTATTAAAGGAGGAGGCACGCAAGGTTTTTGCACGGCCTGGGAACAAAGCTCTGCTCTCAGCTGATTGCCAGGTGCTGCCATAATAAACACAACAAATCACGGCGGCAACAATTATTCATTCCTGATGTCATTCTCATACCTTCAAACAGCGTGAATTTGGTGAATAACATTTAATAACTTAAATCAGGGGAAAAAAAAAAAGTTGAATTTGGAGTTCAGCTGTAACCCAACAAAAGGGTTAACTTATCTCTGGGTTGCAGCTGCCTGGAAAGTCCAGCCAGCACAAAGTGCACAACAGGGCTGAATAAATCCTCCAGAAACTATCACTTTATTAAAAAGAGCATCTGCAGTCAACCAGTTTGAATATTTTGCTTCCTCCAAATTGATTTTTTTTTTTCTAAGGCCTTGATTTAACTTTGCTCAAACAAAAAGATGACAAATAAGATTACACGGTTTGTTCAGCAAAAAAAGCCAGCAGCCTGTTCTGGGTACGGTTGCAGCAATGGAGACCTTGGCCCACAGCATCTGAGTTTAATCTGTGCCCATTTTCCAGGGCTTAAAGGCAGGCAGATTTTGAAGCTGTGACAGCATACTTGCTTAGGTCATGTTTTTTTTGCTGAAGCGAGAAGGGCATTTCTCAAATCATGTTGTTCTGCCCACAAAACCCAACGTCAAACAACATTATGCTTTCCCTCGTACAGTAAAAATATACACCCAAGCTCCTAGCCCACACTGGAAATGAAAAAAATGCCTTTCCTCCTTTGCAAAATGAAATTAGAGCTATGCCAATCCCTTTGAGGAGCAGTTCTTCAAGTGGTAAAGAAAAATCAAGATTAAAATCTCAGTCAAGTAGAACAGTTTGTTTTTTTTTTTCCAAAATCCTCCTAAGGAAAAAGTTCTAGTTTTATTTTTCTCTAGAGCTTTTCAGGCTGCAAGTTTCCTGAAATTCAATCAGCTTCTTCATTAAATCCTACACATCCTGAGTCCAAACTCACACATGCACCATAATACCAACAGCACCAGGGCTTATTTACAAGGATGCTCCGCGTTACGCCTATGCCGCTGCGGTCTCTCTTGCAGCCGGGTGCTGGTTTTTGTGGGACAGGCAGTGCTGCCAGGGAGCAGGAACACGGCAAGACCAGGCTCCAGGCATGCTCTAGGCAAAGAGCAGCCTGTGCTCTGGAGAGGCCAGCCCACCTTGTGCCAGGTACCCACCCATTGCTCCCCTCTGGCATGCAAGGAGCCAACAAGGGCCACCACCCCAGGAGCTGGGACAAGCCTTTGCTCGTCGGCAACACGTCATTTTCCCAAGAAGGGAGGATTCAAAGATGTAATTGCTCTTTGTCCACCCTGATAAGGAGCCGGTGCCTGTTGCTCCCAGCCCCTCCAGAAGCAGAGGTGGGTACAGGAGTGAGCTTACGACTAATACTGGAAAAGAATGGCAGAAGTGGGGAAATATACATTTGAGGAGAGGGGAAAGCAAAGGGTCTTGGACTAATTTGGGAGCAGGGAGAAGAAGGTACGCTGGGCTGGCACATGGCGGAGATCATATGGAAGATCAACCAGCAGATCTCACCACCTCTTGTTCAGGATGCCCTGGTTAATATTTGTTTTCTTTTGGGTTTGCTATTCATGCAGCCAGTCCCAAACCAGGCACAGCAGGCTCATTTTTTCCAGGTGATGACACCACTCCGTGCTGAGCATCTTTGCATGGCAAGCATTGCTCCTGTAACACCAGCACTGGGGACCGCACTGAGCCAGCAACTTCCCTTGAGGTGAGCATCTTTTGCTTGAAGAGATGGTGTGCTACTCCTAAACCTGGAGGAAACTCAGTGTGACCGAGGAAAACAATGTCTTAGGGCTTAATAAATTACTCATTTCTTATTAGCCAGTAATTACTCTTTGAAGGACACTTATTTTTGACCTCAAGTCAGAGCAGAGGCTGTAAGGAGGGCAAGGAGAGAAGGAACAGTGATGAGGAGCTTCCAGGGTAAGCCTGTCATTATGGCACGGTATGTCTCGGTGCAGTAATCATTGCCTGAACTTTAGAAAGGCACTCAAAGCAATTAACTGTCTGTTTTGGTTAATTACCAAAGAAGCTTTCAGGCCAAAAGGGCATTGCAGTAAAGGTAAACAACAATTTAATTCATCAAAGGTGATTTTGATTCTTCTTAACCAAGAGGAGAGATGAGAGCTAGGGAATAAATACTCTATTTCCAAATGTCACATATATGCAGTTCCTTTATTTTTAACAAGCACTAGAAGGACTAGCTTTAACAAGTACCAGAGATGCATACAAAAGTCTATCAATTCCTTATCATTTCAGCTATGTTGAGGTAGTAAAGGTCTGACATCGTCATGGTGAAAGAGACCAGGAGTTTGAGTATGGGAGCTGGCAACAGTTGAAAAGGAGACCCTGAACAGCAAAAAAAAAAGATGTTAAACTATATTATTAGGTAAAAATTCACCACCTTTTTTTCAAATTGTAGATGCTGGATAAATCTTGAAGTAGAAATCTGTACCTATGCATGAAAAATTTAAGTCTTCTGGTAGTGGGCTCACTTTCCTGTTACTTTTGGTGGAGATCTTAGTAGTAGTAGTTCATGGACCGCAGGAATCTGCAGGTCATGGGCTGGAAAACACCAAGGTAAGGGCTGTTCCATGCTACAGAGCATCTCCCAGTGATGGACTTGGTGCTTCAGGAAAAAGTAAACAAAAGAGCTCTAAGATTGTAAATTGTGCAGAGGAACTTGAGGAGAAGCCTCCCAACCTTCTCCAAAAAAACTCTCATCCTGAAACATGTTCTAATATATTTTTGATAAAAGATACAACAAAATTGACAGTGGCTTCATGAGACCATCTGGCACTGCTCTTTTTTAATCCATCTGTTAATATATATATGCCTTCCCTGCTCCATCACTGGGTATTGTATAAGCTAAAAATTCATGTTCCTGGAATTACATGCACATTATCTGTTCTTTTCTTTATTCATCTGAGTGGACTGTACTTTTATTTCCAGTTGAAAAAGCACTCAAATACCTGTAATTCTAATCCAATCTATCACATACAGGATGCAGCTACAGTTGGTGCACCATAACAAAGCCAGACCTAGAAAGCAGGGAGCAGAAAAGTTACAAATATCTCTGAGAACCTGAAATCAACACCTTTGCTTTTCAAGTAAAGCATCCTTATATGACACTGATGCTCCAGAAGAAGAGGAGTGTTTTGTTAGATCGTGTTTGTGGAGAGGAAGAGGCTGAGTTAGGGAGTGGAGAGGTTTGTGGGTTTTGTATTTTATTGAACTGGCTGTTGAGGTGGAGGTAAGGAAAGGCCTTCAGGACTGTTGTCCTGGTGCAGCCACACAAGGCAGGGTGAGGCAAGTCAAGAGGGGATGCAAGACGCTGCGGGGCCAAGATGCTCAGCGCACTTCTCCAGCCAAACAACAGTGCATCCACTTCCCACAGGCAGCAGCAACTAAGGAAGGGGACTCAAGAGGAGCACCAGGCCTTTTAGTTACCTCTGGATTCTCCCATAACCAAATGCAACAACAAGGAAGGAAGCGTTATTGTGGCTAAAGTCTGAAACAGACTCAACATTGGATCCCTTTTCCCACTGACAACAGTGTTGTCTCAGGCCTTCATTGCTTGTTTGCCTTTCCTCCCTTTCCTGTTTGCAAAAGTAGCCAAAAAATACACACACAAGAAACAGATGCACCCACTGGTGTGGGGGATGTACTAACAAACTCTATGCAGAGGATCCATACAAATAACATGAGGGAAAGTCAGAGTGGCCCTATGTTAGGATATAACACTTTTCACATGCCCATTCAGCTAATCCCTTCTAGGAAGACCTCATTAAAGATTGCATAATATTTATTGCTTGTATTGTTCAAGTATTGATATTATATAAAGGCAACTAAAACTTGGCAGGCGGATGAGGATCTGATAGACAGATAATTATGAGTGTTTTCAAAGGATAACAAATCCCCCCCAGGGAATCAGTTTCAGCCTTAGCCATATCTACACGTTTGTGTCGGAAAAAGTTTTCTACTTCTCCCTCTTGTACATCAATGTACATAATTCCACAGTGAAGTTAGAGCTGAAGAAATAATTTTTAAAAATATATAAATTTTAGAAGAAAAATCCTAAGATGGGGGGAAAAAAAAGGAACCAATCTACTGAAAGTGCAGCAGCCACAGATTTACTCCTGGAAAGCTTATCTGTCCCTTCTGCCATGCCAGCATCTCCTGTTTGCACTGGGTCATTGAGACCTGGGGCAACACCTTCCCATCCTTTCTGTACTGGTTTGTTGTTCCTAGAGCTAAATCAAAACATCCAGATTGATGACCGAATAAATCCGTGCCATCCTCCATGTTCTTCACAAACATTATCTAATGTATCCTTCAAAGAGCTCTATAAACTCATCGCGAGCAGCGAAATCGAGGCAGAAACCTTCAGCACAGCCAAATCCTCAATCAGTGTCTTTCTTCAGAAATAATACAGCACTTACATGCACAGTAATCACCTCTACGTGCCTTTGCACGCTATGAACATACAAAGCTCATTTGTTGGAATAATGTGCATTCATATTGGGGTCCCAAGTCCCTGATCCATCTGAAGGCACCTAAGGCTTTTTCATCAACTTGAGCAGGACTTATTTTTCCCTGGAAAATGTGCTGCTTCTGCTTCTTAAAAAGCATCCCAGTAATCCAGACAGACACCCACAGCGGAAGGATTTCCTTCCCCTGAGGATCAGATTCTCACTCAGCTCCCAAATGAGTGCTCCAGGCACCATGTTACGGACCCGAGAGCAAACCTTTACTGTACTGTGGCCTCGCCACCCAGCAGCCACGTGGTGACCCAAATTCCCGGCTTTGCTGCAAAGACTGCTTCTAAGCTTAATACTTAAAAAAGGAAAGCTCTGTGACTGAGCTCCTCAGAGGAAACAGGATGAGGAAGGCTCATTTTTCAAGCCCAACCATACATAGGCTAGAAACTAACTTGTCCAAATCCGCTCTGCCTGCTTCAGACAGGAGTAATTCTGGGTCTGCAGAAAGGTAGCAGCTAAATGATGCTTGGCAGGACTGGAAAGTTTTTCAAACTGAAGGCATCGTTTCGGGCATCAGGTATCTGAGCCCCTGCATGAGCCTGGCCCTGTTTTGAAGCTACTCATGCATCCAGGTGGACACATGCCTCTCTCCTGCTGCTGCTGTGTTACTCACCCATTGTACTTCATCAATGTGCAGGAAAGAATTATGCTGATAAGCTTAGCAGCATCTCAATTATCAAAAGCACGTAATGATTTGTTTACATATACGAAGCTGTTTGAATCAAATCAGGTTTCTTTGGAGTCAGGCTTTACAGGATCTGCTGGGGAATGGTAGGGGCCGAAGTCTGCATTCCCAAGTTATGGGCTTTCCTTTTTGAGTACTTATTTTGGAAAAAATTAGCAGTGAGTTTCTACACTGCCCTCCCAGATGAATTATAGTTCATCACAGTCACCCAACTGCTTAATTTTTTGTAATATCTGAGAGGAAATTACACTCTTTATCTTTGAATATACGATCAAAAAAACAGATTGTAGCCCATAACACCAGTTCTCTGCTTGCCTTTAATCATAGTGTTCCTGGGACAACAATGCAGATCATTCACTGGCATGTTCTCCTACCTTCGTCCTAAACAAAAGTGGTTATTTATGTAAGCAGTGTCTTTTTATAGATCTTCAAAAGGAAGACACGGAAACCTTTGGTGCAGAGCGGCAAAACAACAACTGACAGAGGCAATGCAATAACTCCCCTAACATATGTTAAGTGCTGGGGCCACTCTTGAAGAATTACAGGATGCTCAACTACCTCTAGTCAAATTGGGATACGTAACATCTTTCAGCCAGTTTGCCATTTAATGGGAAGGTGTCTTTGTATATGCTTGGTGGAAATTTATGCTGCCTTTTTCACTCATATATGCCAACCTCTGTGTAGGAGAAGTTTCTTGGGTTCTTAATTTCTCATGTTTCCATTCAAAAGCTGAGCTTTTTCCTTGTACTTCATGGGACAGCCTCATTTTGCAGAAGACACTTCCTGACTACTTCTTTTCTTACCCTCAAGGACTTTTTAAATTTTCAAACATAATACAGGAATTAAGGCTCAAGAGGTTGTCAACGATGGTCACAAAGCCTTGCAATTTATTCTTGAAGCCTTTTCAAGAGACTATTTTATTCTGCATAAGTAGGCAGCATAATCATTAACAGCAACAATGGCATGCTAAGGGAACTGATATAATACAAAGAAGAATAAAAAAAAGCCCTCATGACTATAAGGCTATCTTTTTCATCAAGCTGCTTTTACAAGAGATGAGCTGTTGAGTTCAAACACTTTTCCTACAGTGTTATAAAACAGTCTGCTCAACTGGTTAGCTGTGCTAAAATCATAGCCACCACACAACTGAATTATTAACTTCTTACTGTGCTGTCTGCTATTAATACTGAGGTCCTTCTCCAAACTTTTTTTCCCCAACTCATTATTTCCAAAGGAAGAAGACAAGTTTCATTTTGCTGCCACTTCTGCCATCAGAAATACACCTCTCTGGGAACATGAGTGTATGCTTAGGGAAGGTATCATTGAGATTATTAGGGCAATGTGGCATCAGATATCTTAGAAATACTTCTCTAAAGTATTACTACAGCTACTGCTTCAAGCAGTGACCGACACAGAGAAATCCAAGTCTTGCACAAGGTGAGCTACAGCACATTTAGCCAGAAAACACGTACTTCATTTTGCCCCGTTACGGCCATTACGCTCCGCATGGCCATGGACTGTGCAGCAGATGTTTGGAGACCTAAGCCGCATGCTCATCTGGACTAGATGTAAGCCACTGGGAAACCAGGAGTCAGTGCCTTCCTGGGAACTCCTCCTATATATATATATTTTGTTTGTTTGTTTACTCTCTGGGCTAATTCTTTTCTCATTAAATATGAAACTCGGGAATAAATTTCTGCAGTGTGCTATAAAACCATACCACCGTGAGTACAGCCTTACTCACCAGTAACCACTGGGACTACACAAGGTGAAAATCAGCTTATCAAAACCTAACCCTTAACATGGAAAGCAAATAGAAAATCATCCTAGGAAACATGAGACCCAAAAGTGATAAGAAATAGTTTCTTGTTCACCAATTAAAAAAAAACCAAACAAACCAGCCAACCAACCAGTTAGCTATATTGATTTCCCATGTCCTGAATGTCCTTATCTGCACATTGCCTTCAGTCAGAGGAAGAGGAGGGGAAAAAAAAAAAGTGTTAATAAGAAAGAAGAACAAAAAGCCCTGAAAGTGAACAGGGAAATCACAGTTTTAAATGTTATCAATCAAGAAAAACTGCTTAAGCACGTAAGATAACTAGGTCTCTCTCCATTCCCATGATAAAAATTTACTCATTTCCAGAGGTGTTAGCAAGTGAGTTGGGTTTTTTTTTTAATTTAAAAAACTGTGCCTTTCTGGCACATACATGGTGGTACAGACAAACAGGACTGTCCTGATGTGCAGTATGAGAACGAATAAAAGGAATACGTTAAGAAAACTGCTGTGACACAAGAAAAAAGGCATAGCCCTCATTATTACAAGGTCACAGTTTGGCCACCTCTACAGAGCCTTGCATCAAAAATAGTTATTCACTGGGCATTTCACTTCCATCCATTTCTTTCCTACTGTTAGCATTACTGCTTTCCCCAGCTGATTTACATCTCTGCTTAGAGCAAGCATTCTTTCCCATGATAAGAACGCAAAAACAAGGAAGAGAAAAATATATAATATGACTCACAACCATGGCCAGCCTCAAATATTTATTCTTCCTTCAGGCATTGATTACGCCACCGTGCAGAACACTGTGCCACCTTCTGTAAAGTTATTTAAATCTGTCTCACATCCTATTCCATTAGGTTTGGGTTTTTGGTTTTTTTTTTTTTTTTTTCAGATGCATATTATTAGGAGGATCTCTTCCAGGCTGCTAGCATTAGGACATGTCATCTCACCTTTTTGAAAAAAAAATCACATACACTTCTTACATTCTTTTTCACGCCTCTAGCCCTTAATTTAAAGAGCTCAGTTTGACACTGATTCCTCTCTGAAATAGCACATTCATTATTTATAGGTTTGCATGAGTAATAGATGGTTTTCTGTCTTCACCGACTAGCACTCCCTCCACAGAGTCTACAGGACCATCCTGCAGCCCTGACCAAAGTAGATAAGAGCCTATGCTCCCAACGCTGCTGAGCACTTGACACGACTTTGCAGCAGAGGGGCCTGGAAAGACCAAGTAGTTATAGGTTCCCTGCAGAGAGCTACTGAAATCATCATTGGAGTTGGCCAGAGCCACTAGGTCCACCAAATGCATCTCCTTAGACTTCTAGCCATCTAGATCCCTCCTAGAGGACAGAAAGGAGGAAAAGAAGTGAAAGGCCAGAGGTAAACACTGTAGAGCTGCAGGGTTCCCAAGTCCATTTAGTGGATGGGATAATCCCGAAGAAGCTTCTCATATTGTAAGCAATAGTGTCACATCGCTTCCAGCTCCAGTCTGCCAGAAATGGTTCCTTCACAATAACAGCTATACTTCCCTTCACCCTGAGATTTCTTGACCCCAGGAGGTGAAGTCTTAAAAAAAGACTTTGCACCCCTGAGTGCTATCTGCACTCAGATAAACAAGCAAGACAAGGGAGAGAGATAGGGGCAAATATAGGAAGGGTGTGGGAGAGCAAAAGGGTAAGTAATAGGGAATAAGATGAGAAAAAGAATTAAAACAAACTCAGCTGGGTGATTTGGAATAATCTCCTTTTACTCAGAGTGGTCAATCATTGACTCCATGGTGGCTTTGAAGGAAAAGGTCAGGAGGACCTACTTCAGCTGATGAATTATACAGAAGTCCATCCCACAGCTGAATTTGGCAAAGGGTATGGTGAGGGGCTTGATTACACCCCTCCTCTCTGGGAATGGGGAACAGAAAAATGAGGCAGCAACAGGGCTGGAACACACTGATCAAAGGTCCTGAGTGAGTCAGTAGCCAAGTCTACATCTCCTTTTCCTGTTCTCTGAAAGCAAGATTGCTGTTTCCTTATCTGACTCCAGAGGACACCCAAATGTACTTCAGTTTCAAAGGGGTAAACCTCTTTTTGGAAAAGACAGTTCTAAGGACAGGCAGTAAATACAACTAATTTACAGCAACTAATTTATTCATTGCCATTTGCCTTGTAATCTTTTTTCATCAATAGCTCCGAAGCAAAGCAAGATCGTAAGACAGGGCTCACACTGTACAGGAGGACTATGGCTTTCAAAAATACACACGCAAGGACTCAGTCCTGAACTGACTGTATTTCTGAGGTACATGTCGAAACAATTTGCACTAAAGAGGAAGGACTGTCTTGGCTTTAGAAGAGTGCCTGGGACTCAGGACACTGAGGTTCACTTCTCGACTCCATTTGGAGTTGATCATCTTAAGTGACTCTGCCAAAATCTTGTGATTTCCTTGTAACTCCAAGCACGCCTCCACAGATCAAGAACAATTCTTCCCTGCCTCTCTGGGACAGCTGCATGACTGCACTCTCCAAAAAACTGAACTGCAGCAACAGACAGGAGGTTTTAGCTGCGCAGATAACAGACAGATCCTGGGTGATCCAACTCCAACAGCTGCAGAGCTCAGACAGAAATGGTAGACCCTCACCCTGCAAGGAAGGTGTCAACAGCCCTTCCCTGCTCTTCTTTCAGGAGACATTAATGGTAGCTCCAGTGGTGGCTTATACAGAGGGAATAACGTTTGCCTGCAAGGGCAGCATTGACTGCATCACCAGCCACTTTCTGCTTACACTGGCGAAACGGTGACAGGCCAGAGAAATGGCCTTGCGTGACCGGCTGCTCAACGTCAAGGCATATTGTAGCTCACTTTCAACCACCCTCACAAACGCACAAACAAACATATTTATATCCATGCAAGAAGAAGAATTATGGCTATGCTTACTCCTGCACATGGAAAACAGCACCTCTCTTTCAAACACCAACGAGCTCCTAGGGATAACCTTTCACAAATAAACTCTGCTCTGAGAGAGGAGTTTTATAAAGAAGAGAGATTACAATGGGCTTAATCACGATTAAACACTGATCTGGCTCAATCTACTCAAAACCAGACAAAAGATAAATAAAAACCTCCAGCAGATGCATTTCATACTGGAAATTCTGGAAGCTCAATTGACGTCATACTTTTTATGTTCAGATAATATCTGGAGGAAACAGTACACTGGATCAAGAAAACAAAAGCAAATTTCTAGTTAAAATTCTCCACGTGCAGCATAGAAAGGAGAAGGCTACAGCAGGGTATGCACAGCACAACTCAGCATTTTACAAACCCGTTTTTGACTGTAGCTGAAATTGTGCTATGAAAGCGATGCCACTAGAAAGAAACAAGCACTCCCTTTTGTCCTCATCTCCCGAGTCCTACCTGCTAAAAGTGGGCAAAAGTCATTGCATTTCCCTTAAGACAAAGCCTGCCTCTGATAGGTGACAGGCAGGTTAATTTTATTTTACTAAATAATGTCACCTCCTCAGTGTTACCCTAGTTGTGGTGCATTGATTCCACAGGCACTGTATGAAAATCTTGCATGATGGGAAGGGGTTACATCTAGTGAACATCTCCCAAATATCTGGTCTTTCCTATGGGTGAGGAAACCCAGGAAACAGATTCCACATCATAGGAGACAACTCCAGCCGTTACTACTGCCACGGGAGGTGAAAAAAAGTCAAAAAACGAGCACAGATCCTAGGGACTGCTTGCTTACAGTGTTAAGCTTCCCATTTTATTCAAGAGGATAAAGATGTTATCTTCAGGGAAGGAGGCATAGCTCTTCATATGAGGGGCGAGGGGTGGGGGGGGCCAGAATCTACCTGGAGGAGAAGGCTGATCAGAGTTTTCTCATTCTATCATCCCAACTCTTCACATGCACACAAGCAGAAATGCCCATTGGATGACCATGTAACGTTTGGCCAGCAGACAGAAGAGATCCCTTCCTGTACCAAGACAGCTAGAAGCTGCGTTGCTGCCTCTCCTGCCACCTAGCAAATGTACCCCATGCTTCACAGCTACAGGACCTCTACTTGTGAACACCAGGTGAAAGGCTTTCAATCCCTTTAGATTTGTGACCTCCAAAACCTCTCCAGTGAAGGTGAAAATCCACACACAGAGAACGTAAGCCTATTGATAATTACTTTGTTCTTCTCACTTTTTTTTTCCACTGACCTCTTGGATGTAGCTCACAGTGCATACATTTGCCATCAATGATAGACCTTGATAGTGAAACCTATATTACTCATCCTGATTTTCAAGCTGCAAGTTAGAATCATAGAGCGGTTTGGGTTGGAAGGGACTAGGTTGACCTAGTTCAACCTCCCTGCAAGAAGCAGGGACATCTCCAACCAGATCAGGTTGCTCAGAGCCCCATCCAACCTGAACTTGAATGTTTCCAGGGATGGCGGATGCACCACCTCTATGGGCAACCTGTTCCAGTGTTCCACCACCTTCAGTGTAAAAAATGTCTTCCTTATGTCTACTTTAAACCTATACTCTTTTAGTTTAAAGCCATTACCCCTCATCCTATCACAACAGGCCCTACCGAAGAGTTTCACCCCATCTTTCCTGTAGGCCCCTTTTTGGTACTGGAAAGCTGCTATAAGGTCTCCCCAGAGCCTTCTCTTCTCCAGGCTGAACAGCCCCAGCTCTCTCAGCCTGTCCTCATCGGAGAGGTGCTCCAGCCCTCTTATAATCTTCATGGCCCTTCTCTGGACTCGCTCCAACAGGTCCATGCCCTTATGCTGGGGGCTTCAGAGCTGGATGCAGTACTCCAGCAGAACAAGCATCACTACAGATGAACTCCACACTTTCACAAACCTCTGAGTCAGAGTTATGCGATTTGCAATTCCTAGATGAGAAGCCAACACACCTCTCTGTCTTAGGAGTCAAGTGGACAGTCCTTTCCCATCCCCAGTAACAGCAAATGCGCTCACATATTAGTACACAAACAGGACAATAATGGGTTAGTGGTGCTTGTTCCCAAAACAGGTTTACCTTATAAAAAGCTGTCAGGGGGTTACTGACGTTATAACGTTGTTGTACAGATTATTTCACTTTCCTCAATATCCTACCTCTGAAGGAGAAATGAGTGCAAGAGCTCCTGAGCTCTTCAGGTTAACAGGGAAAACATTTCACAGAATGGAAATAATATTTTTATTTTTCACACAATATGGATGACTCTTCCTGCACATCCTACTGGCATCAAGCACCAATGAGAACAATCATTTTGGCATACTTGTTACCTATGGAAAAGGACTATGGATTTAAATGCTAAAACAGCAACCAATGTGAAATGTCACCTGGCTAGGCAGTTCAATCTGCTAATTACTTAAACAGATTTATTTTTAAACTATAAAAACAGCATGTTCCTCAGAATAATTATTTTTTCCCTTCTCCACATAAATACAATTAGCACTCGCCAAGTAGAGTTCTTCATCTGCAATTAAGGACTTCCCAAAATTAGACTGAGTAAAGTACTCAAAAACATGTTAGGGCCAGAGCGTCCCTGGGGGGCTCTCCCAGAGCCGAGCTTCTGGAAGAGGAAGAGATTCTTCATACAGGACACAGCGCCAACAAACCTGCATGCCCAAGATACTTCTTTCTGAAGGCTGAGTGGCCTTGAACCCTTGCAGGGATGAAGCTGTCATGACCTCAAGTTCTCCTTTGGCATCTCATCGCCTGCATTCGTTACGGCCCCCAGCAAATGGCAGCAGCGCTTCTGAAGCAAAGGCACACCAGCAATGTGATCTCGTGGCAGCCGGGGCAAGCTCAGTGAGGAGGCAGGGTGAAGTAAACAGACTGATCGAAGGTTCAAGGTACAACAAAATGCAAGTAAGCACGTGCTTAGTTTTAAGCTGCCAGTGAGACTTGCTGTTGTGGAGTACATGCTGGAACGGGTCTCATGGGCTACGGCCAAAATAAACACAAACAAGCCCATCCCTGATCCAGAATTTTCTCCACATAAAGATTCTTATTCTTCTGTGTCACCTGGTCCTGTTCCACCTGGATAAATTATTATTTTCCCGTTCCTCTTAACGACAGCAAGTGTGGTGGTCCAGCTCCACCACCAGCATCCCCCCATCTGCAGTGCTTACAGGTGCCTGTGGCACCCCAGAGAAACAAACCCACCGATAAGCAGCATCCAAGGGTTTGCACAAGCTTGTCCTGAGCCAGGATGAGCTGTAATGAAACCCAGCCAATCACCCCTTCTGTCTCAGTAACCCCAGGCACAAATGCAGCCAAGCATAGTAGACCTTTGGCTTAAAGGGCCAAATTTACCAAAACATTAGGGTTTATGAATTAAACAAATAGAGTCTTTGCATGACACAAAGATTGTCACGGTGTGATCAATCTATTTTCAATGGCCAAGGCAGGAAAAACATTTAAAGATAATAAAGTATCTAAGTCAGTCAGAATGGCATTAAATCCTGTTGTCATAAGCCATCAGTAAATAACAGATGCGCAACTTTTGAAGTACAGCAGCGCTCCGCTACACGAGAGCAAAGCTTTCCATGACATACCTGCCGGGGCCTGCCATCTTCTCAAGACCCCACCAGTTCAAGTAGGTTCTCCCAGCCTGCTCCAACAGCCTGCTGGCTTCATGCGCCTTGCCTCCCAGATCGTCATCCCGTTTCAAAATGGTGATGGTAAACCGTGTTTTGCAGTGCCAGATAATTGTCTCAAGGCCCTGGTTCTCAAGAGACTCACTACACAAGCACATGACTTCAATAGGATTTGATTTAATGGAGCTAATCTGCAGCACAAAGACTCATGTGTGCCCCATGAGTCTTTTCAGGGGGCACTGCTGTTCACCAGACTGCTTCTGCTCAGTGTGGGTTTCCATGGAAGTATCAAAAATATATAACAACACTTTTAAAGCTGAGCACTGAATTTTAGAAATAATAAGGTTACAAAATTTCAAAACCATCTATGACAGAATAGAAGGTGTCCTATAGGAAAAACACTTCTAGGTTATCATGTCCAAAGCTATCTTAAAGAAAACTTCCCTTTAAAAACCAGAAAAATCAATCTTGCAATGAATATAAAAATATTATAATTTACTAACATTCTGTATTCCTGCAATATAATAATAGAATCATAGAACGGTGTGGGTCAAAAGGGACCTTTAAAGGTCATCCAGTCCAACCCCCCTGCAAGGCGCAGGGACATCTCCAACCAGATCAAGTTGCTCAGAGCCCCATCCAACCTGGCCTTGAATGTTTCCAGGGATGGGGCATCTACCACCTCTGTGGGCAACCTGTTCCAGTACACCATCACCCTCACTGGAAAATAATTTTCCTGATGTCTAATCTGAATCTGCCTCCTACTATTTTAAAACCATTACCCCTCATCCTATCACAACAGGCCCTGCTGAAGAGTTTCTTCCCATCTTTCTTATAAGCCTCTTTTAGGTACTGGCAGATTGCTTTAAGGTGTCCCGGCATTAAGTAATCTGCATATAATGCATTATAATCTAATATATAGAGAGATATCTATAATATATAATCTACATATAATCTGCATTATAATGCAGATTAATAATGATTTACAAATACAAAACTCTGCACGTGTTCTCAAAACCTGACTCTGCAAGCAGGGAGGACAAGGGATTTTGTTCTAGTCTACCTTTTTTCCCTCCTGTATTTAAAAAATAAAGACAGCAAATTTCTTTGAACTTACATAATTCGACCCTGTTATTTTCCAGAGGGCTAAACTGGCCTTTAAAATTCTCTAAGCTTGGCATTATATGAAAGCAGATATCAAATATTCAGAGAGCTCAATTTAGAAAGATCATTTTTCTGAGGCTGAGCCTTTCTGAAGAGCTTCCTGCTGCGCTCCAAACAATGCCTCCAAAGCCATTCCCACCAGGCTGAGGTCACTCGCCCTGGCCCAGCCGTGTTTTAAGAGGCCTTGGGCCAAAGGGAAGTGCAAGCCCAACGGAAAGGTGCGAAGTGTACAGGGTGCGAGGTGCCAGAGGAGCCAACTGCCGCAAACAACAATTTGAGAATATTAACCTGTTTTGGACAATGAGTGGTTCATAACTGTGTCTCCTTCTCATGCAAAATCTACAGTATCACCTGTCTAGCCCTCTGTTGCTGCCTTTTAACAAAATCCACCTCTTTGGATCAAAATCTGAGTTCACCAAAGCCAATGAAGAGATGCCCCTCTTGAATTAACTGACATATACATAGGACCTCTGACAAACGCATCTCCAGTCAGTGGCAAAGCACAAGGCTGAAACACCTGCTGCTCCTGGATTTAATTTTATGCAGTATTTCTAGAGTACCCAGCAGATGTAGCCACAGCCATCTGGCTTTAACACAGCAGGACCTTCTCCTTCACACAGACAGGATGCGCTCGAGGCAGGAGAAGGTTTCCTTCTTCCCCCTCAAACTTTGCCAGGTCGCTCACAGGTACAGAGGGACTGCTTGGTCAGCAGCAGCTCAACGCCTGCCACAGGGCAGCAGTTTTCCCAGCAGGGCTCTGAATCCAGTAGTTTTCTTTGAATCCTACCAAGTCCCTCATATTTCTATGCTGCCTCCCAGCTGGCTCCTTGGTCTTCCAGATGAAGAAGCTGGTGCAGAAAGTGAAGGGAACCCACCAGTCCCAGTGTGGGCACTGGGAATCCAGTCCTACCCTCCAGGCCAGCAAAATCATAAACCAATGAGAAATACAACACTTCTTCACGCAGAAGGAAATGATCTGTAGGGTACTACTGTGTTTGCAACACCCTGGGCTGAGGAGAAACACTGGCTGTGGTTATTTACAAATCCTCCAGCTTTTTGCGGTTACTGGTTTTGCTGTGGCTCCACAGGTGGGTCTCAGGCTGCTGAGGCACCGGTGCCTTGGATAAACCAATGGGGTCTTAGGCGCCCAACTAGGGGGATGCACCCCGTGAACAGGACCACATTGCTTGGACACAGGAAGCCATCAGCTCCGCACAGGTCCTCCTCTCTGCCCCCTACACAGCTGAGCACAGGCTGTTTGCAAACCCCACCATCCCTGGGATGGTCAACAGATGGAACATCCCTCAGCTCCCTGGAAGGCCAGGCTTAAAGGCAGGCTTATCCCTGCGCAAGACACATGGGAGAAGAGCTCAGTCTAACGTGCACCATATACTCAGCCGGTATTGTTAGGGCTGATGTTGAGTGGCTAGCTGCTTTGATCCTTTCATCACTAAACTAAACTGCATTTCTTCCAAGGCACCTCCTGCCATTCTCCTGAGCGGGATGCTCAACAGGGGCCCCTCAGACACTCTTTCTGCTTCAGACATTCATCATTATAATTTCAAACCATCTTCTCATCCTAGCTGTTAGTGAGGCAGTAATTTCAGGAAAGCAAATATGGGCAGACTAGAGGCATTGATTACCCTGAGCCCATTCTGAAATAAGAAAACACAAAAAGCACGTGGTCAGCTTGGACAAAACATGACTTCATGTACTGTGTAGCTAGAAAGATTTCCTGGTTTATGCTGCATGATCTCCCATAAAGTTAGGAAGCTCTACTAACACAGAGGGCTTTAAGAGCTTAAATGGATCATGACAATTGTATGAGTTATATTTTTAAAATACCTTTTCCAGTGCTTCTCTATCGACGAGCTCCTGCACAGCCAAAAGCTTGATACTGTAAGAAAAAACAGAGAAAAAGAGAATGAATCATTCCATTGCAAGCATTACAGAAACACAAGTAAGAGCAGAACTGAAGCTCTTTTTTATCTTCTCATCTCACAAAAAAAGAAGGCGGATATAGGGGTACAGACACAAAAAGTGCTCAGGATATAATAAAGTAAAGCAAGAGAGAACCAGTGTTACTCTGTTTGCTTTGATTTAGCTGTCCCAAACAGATTTTCTGATTTTTGACTTACAAGCATATCTGAATTCACCTTACAGAGAAATTGCATTAATCATGACATTTTTAATATCCTAAATTAACACTGAAGGATCTTCTGAATGACAAATACAGAGAACAACTCTAAACATTTCTGTCAGTCTTAGTCAGCTTTGTTCTTCAGTATCAACAGGTTTCTAGGAATTCCATGACAGTTGTTCCCAGGGATTTACAACATTATCTAAGAGGTACAATAACTAAGACAACTCAGCTCAAGAAATTTGAGGGAGTTAGGAGGAAAACACGCATGGCTTTGAAAGTAGAATGAAGAGACACTAATCAATAATCCTTATTCTCTTTCAACTTCTGTTATTTGTACATATCCCCACATAGCACAAAAGGCCAATCCTTTCCACACTAAGGAATTTCAGGAAAAGATCTTATGGCTTCTCCACCAAGATGCAGGGCTCACCGAAAAGGAAGGAACCTGAAAAATATTGGCAAAGCATTGCCAGCAGGGCAGTCCAACCCGCCTATGCCGGCACCATCCCCTACGTCCTCCCACAAAAGCCAAAGCTGCTATCATGCCATGCTGCCCCCAGTCAGGCTTGCAGAAAGCTGGCAGGCATTTTACCCATGGAGTAGACTAGTAGCGTAACTTCGACTGCTCACCTTCCTTACCCTGTCTTAAAACCAGTCGCTTAATATATTATCCTTGGACTCCAGAGGATAATTTCCTTTACTCAGGAATACGAAAACATTTGAGTGGCAGTGGAAGAATCAAACGATGCCTATAAATATTGTTTAAATGACTCATGACTCTGTAGACAGACACAGCAAAGAGCCAATATATTTAAAAGCTCACATTCAAAACTGCGAATAGTCGACGTAGAAGTCTGCCAAAGGATATCATTTGCCATGTACTACAAGGAGTTTTATTAGCCTTTCAAAACCTCAAAGTAATGTTGCCCAATTCTTGAACGTCCACTGTCGTCTTATACATTAATTATGTACATCCATTCTTTAACAGCAGCTGGGAAAACTTAGCTTTAGTCCTGTCCTTCTACTATGTTACCATGCTTTCCACTACCAATATTCACAGCCTGACCCCTAAACATGAATGTGCTTTCACTTTAATGTACTTCTAGTTTTCAGATGTCTTCAAAGCGTCATAAAAAGCCTATATCCAATGAATTATAAAATAGCCCCAGACCATACATTTCCAGCCTGTAGAGGCTATTATTGCTAAGATGGAGAGGGTGGAGATGGTTCAGAAAACAAGGGGATAATGAGGAAAAAGAAAAAGGTATTCCATTAAAGCCCAACCGCTGCAGTAGCAGAGGCACATGATTTTCTGCTACCATTTGGTGAACGCACTGGGTTGCACACAAGCATTCAGCTGAACTGGAAGGTACTTAGGGAAAGTATAAAGCCAATACAAGGTATTTTTTTAATGTCATTTTCCTTGCAATTCAGACAGCAAGCAAAATAAAGACGGGAAGGGCACTTAGCAAAGAAGGCACCCTGATTTAAAAAACACTGCAATGTTGCATCCAGTCCTGAACTTCAGGAGCCTAGGCTGCGGCATCTTGGAGAGCAAAGTCCAATAACATAGGCAGTAGCAATGCAGCCATGATCAAGACCTGCCTCTGAATTCAGGGCTCACCTCTTTCCCTTCAGGAAAACACTCTATGGGTGAGAGTGAGGTAGTCTAACACACATGAGGAGGCATCCAGGATGCTCACGGCTGGCTAGGCTGCTGCAAAGATTGCTTCAAGTCCCTGTGTAGGTAGTAAAATCTAACATTATGCCATTCCCTTCTGCAAGCTGTACAAAAATGGAGGTTTTGTTATAAAAATTACTTTGGTCTTTCTCCTTTTGAAGCCAGAGGCTTTTCGATCACTTAATCATCAAAAGGTAGAATTTATCAGTCAAGGCTGCTGACACCTCTACCAATTGACTGATTTATTTCTAGAGTGTTAATTGTGGCTTATCTGACACTCAATAGCTGCAGAAGAAAGATGCAGACTACCCCAAATGCAAGTACTGTTTTCATTAGAGATCACAATCTTATTGTATAAACCTACCCTCCCTCCCATTCACACCAGTAAAGGCCCACAAGAACTCATTCAGCTGGTATGCTTTTATCTAAAACAAAGCATACAGAGTTACACAGAAGCAAGTAATAAAACAGGGAGCAGGAATCTTTTTACTTTATCTCATTGTATTTATAGGGATGCTATACTCCTGTTCAGAGGTGAAGAACCCATACAAAACGTTTATGTCCTGCAGAGATACTGCATATGCAGTGCCAGAAGCAAAATTGAATTTGGTGTTGTTACATGATTTGCAACGAGACTGGTTTGACTCTTGCTGAGAAAAATACCTTCCTCTACTGTTACAAATTTACAGAGATCAGTGTTTGTGCAGTATTTTACTCTTTTCTGCTCAGGTGACACCAGGTTATTTTTTCTGGGTCAAAAGGAATCAGCAAATGCAAATACCAGGCTTCATACAACCAGCTGCAAGCTGCTTCTTTCCCTGAAGCATGATTGTGGATGCTGTCTCTGCCCATTGCATGACAGTCCACTACCTGGAAAATTGCTCTTGATAGCCAGTTATTTACTGCTATTTCTTCCAACAGTTCCAAGCCACATTTCTATGTGCTACTCTATGCAATGTCAGCTTGGAAATGCAGCTTCTTTCAAAGCTGTTGCTTTGGGGGTTTGATGCTCTGAAACGAAATCAGGCTGTTTGTTTAGGCACTACATCAAAAATCCTACAAACACCGAAAGCAGCTCATAACTACATATGCAGTTCGCAGTTTATGTGTTCGCCAAGGATTTCAGAGTAGATGGGAATGCATCTTCTCAGTAACTGAGAGAGAGGAAAAAATCTCTAATAAAGCAGAATTGCAAAGAGAGTTACCAAAAGACGATGCTGAAGCCCAAGGTCTTGCTGTCTACAATACAACACTTATGTACTCTGTTTATATACCATGGTGTTATTTATTTCATCCTCACCTGCGGTATGTGAACACTAACTCGGGAATAAAGTTGTAGAAAAACATATTTTCTGAAGAAACCTTTTGGTTACTGGAACACCAGCTCTAATCTATCAGCTTTTAAAATAAATCTGTACTGCAAGTAACTATCAACTTGATGGAAATGGCCCTAGTTGTATCTGAAACCATACTAAAAATACTGACTCAATTACTTACACGATCTATTTAAAACAAGCTATTGAAATCAATATCCTGGCACCCCAGGCACACTCTAAATACTTGAACACATGCACTGATCAGGATGAAGGACTCTCCTCTAACAGTAAAAATACGCAAACATGATGTGCTGTCAAAGAAACTCATGACTCCCTCTTTTTTTGGCCATGGGTGACACATGCTGTTCTCCCCTAAGGGAATTCCGTTTAGTTTCCAGATGAGTCACCACGCTGAGCGAACGCCTATAGCTACAGCACGTTTCTACTCCTCAGGGTAGTGGTGCAATCCTTTCCTCAAAGTCTTAATACTTAAAAACACGTAGCACTGGGTTCGTCTCCCTGATCCCACGTATCTAGGAATAATTTAAGCCTTTTTAGCAACCTTTTGCAATACTGCAAACTTGCCGATAGGTCCCTTGCTGGTTGCTGCATTCCTACTCACCATGAGCCATCATTGCGTTTTATTTGCATTGAGCTCCACTTCCCAGCTTGAGCTCACATTGCTCGCAAAATCCCATCTGCTCTCGCAATAGGGGATGTCAGGGCCTTCCTAAGAACTACAGCAGGGTCACCTGCCTGCAAATCAGCGAACCTGTGGCTCTGCAACAAGGCAGATGGGATAGACAGAAACTGCCGCGCAAGGCAGGTCCAAGATCATAGAATCTTAAGATTGGAAGAGACCTCCAAGATCATCAAGTCCAACCATCAACCTAACACCACCATGCCTACTAAACCATGTCCCAAAGTGCCACATCTACACGTTCTTTGAACACCTCCAGGGATGGTGACTCCACCACTTCCTCCAGCAGCCTGTTCCAGTGCCTGATTATTCTTTCAGTGAAGATCCATCCATGCAGAATGATGCACCTGAGGTTTTCACCTGAGGAAGAGAAGCTGCTTCCCACAAAACCAGCTTCAATGGTGCTCTAGGATATGGGTAGAGAGGATTTAGGATTACAGACAGTTTCTGGAGCACCTTTGCATAGCACCTTTGCAAGTGACTTGCAGCCACTATGGACATATGTCACTTGGCTGGCACTATCAAGGAAGAAGGTCTCCATGGCAGAGCCCTGCATCAACAAGCACAGTGACCTGCAGCTGCTGAGCTGACCATGGAGTGGAACTGAGTTTCCCATTTAGTGCAGAACCTGCTAATTCTGGGGGAAAAAAAGAGAAGGAAAACGTGAAGCGTTAAGTTCGGTGATCAGAGAGTCAGTGAAGTGTTTAAGCAAACACTTAGCATCACAACGGCGTCCTGCAGAAGGGGACAGATGCTGCGATGTAGGACAGCTGCCAAGGTAGAGCAGCAAGACCCTGGCTGGAATCTGGCACTCCCAGTCCCTGCATCTGAGCTCTCCACACCTTGTTAACCAGCAAAACAGCTGGTGCACGGTAAGTTTCCGGGCATGCCAGCACAGCTGGATTTACTATTGCTTTGCTTTTCCTTCCCAGCAGCCAGTCTCCCTAGCTCAGTGCATAAGCCTGACTGAAGTTAACAACACAAAGAAAGGCCATTTGACTTTTCTTAGTTTTCTGGCTCCTTCTTCGGCATACAGCTGTACTGAATCACGCTTCAGCTAGACTCACAGACATTATTATAAATAGCCTGTGCAAAACCCACTCAACCCCAAACTGTTATTTTGAGCATCATTAAATCATTCTCTCCTCTCTCCCTTTCAGTCCATAAACTTTTCCCCTTTGTTCTTGAGATAAGATCCCATTGCCATGTTGTGGCCCATAGTGACATTTTATGGATTAATTACATATGCAAGAGTAGAGCATGGATGCACCTAACAGAAGTGCTTGATGACAGACACAGAATCATAGAAACATAGAATGGTTTGGGGTGGAAAGGACCTTTAAAGGTCATCTAGTCCAACCTCCCTGCAAGAAGCAGGGACATCTCCAACCAGATCAGGTTGCTCAGAGCCCCATCCAAACCTGGACTTGAATGTTTCCAGGGATGGAGCATCTACCACCTCTCTGGGCAACCTGTTCCAGGGTTCTACCACCCTCATTGTAAAAAATTCATTCCTAATATCTAAATATACCTCCCTCTATTTTAAAACCATTACCCCTTGTCCTATCACAACAGGCCCTGCTAAAGAGTTTCTCCCCATCTTTCCTGTAGGCCCCTTTTTGGTACCGGAAAGCTGCTATAAGGTCTCCCCAGAGCCTTCTATTCTCCAGGCTGAACAGCCCCAACTCTCTCAGCCTGTCCTCATAGGAAAATATGAAACATGAAAGTTGGAAGAAAAAAAGGCCGGAAAATAAATGCAGCTGAGCTGTGCTAATGGCCCTTGGTACCTGCAAGGGAGCACTCCCCATCAGCTGCCTGCTCTCCCCATACCTGACCTCAGTCCCCAGCTCTCCTGTCGCACGGACACGCTCCGTTTCATCATCACTCACATTGCAGCCCACAGCCCCTATTTTTCCTTTGGCATTTGCCAGGTGACAGGGTCAGTAACTATAAGGATAGGGAAGCAGCCATGGCAGGTACGTGTTCACTAAGAGGGCTGTGGTGCGTTCCTGCTGCAGCCAGCTGTCGACAGTCTGAGGTTAAGGGCTGTGACTGTTTTCTAATTGTTTTAAGTGCAGGCAGAAGTTTAGACACTAAGCACATGCTGCTTCGGGAAGTACGTGGTGGGTGGGGAAAGATAGCAACCAAAAAGTGACAAACACAGAAAAAGCTATCTTGCTGCTTAAGCAAATGGGAAGGGGGGTAATTAAGGTGAGGGATTTTGTGGGGTTTAGGGGTCTTCTTGTTTGGTTGCTTGTTTTCAATATAGAGCTGCTGCTGACAAATGCAGTTGTCCCTTGCTGCTGACATCTAATGAGACCTGAACCTTGGTTTCTTGACTCTGCCCGCCCCAGTGATGATTACCTTGCACAAAGGCAGGTGAAAGAATGGCAGGCTCCCACCCGCAGCATGGTGAGATGACTGCGGAGCAAGTCTCTGAGCACTGATTTGAGCTGGGGGGCTGCAGAGCAACCTGTGCTGCTCCCTCCTCGGGGCCGCCCACACCGACCGGGGCAACCGGTGACCTCTACAGTGAAGGAGTAACCTTTAAGATGTTCATCAATGTATCCATTGTGAAAACCATCTCATTTTTGCTGCCATATCCCATTTACAAAGTTGTCTTTCCCCGTGAGACCCTGTTCACTCAAACCCCAATAAAAACAAAAGCAGGCAGAAGAAAGAAAAACAGCATGCTTAATGACTTTTAGCCTCATGAACTTCCTCTGTCTACCCCTACGAAGTCTGACAAAGAAATAAAATAGGTTTCTCCTTTTCCACTAAAAGCATCTGCCTCTTCTCAGTCACTCCTTAAATGGAAGGAAAAATCGCCTCCGCTGCCACGTCGTAACAGCTGCTGGAAGCCACCGAAGAGCTGATGGGCTTGGATGGGAATACCATGACATATTGCTTTGGGACTAGCTGCCAGCTAATGACACAACAGAATGATTTGGTAGTTTCTGAGGAAAAATATATCTAAAGTAGAAATTAGGATAAATCAGGGAGCTGCATTTCCTTTAAAATATATATATTTACACAGTATTTACTTTATATATATCTATATTCTAGCATAGTATGTATTTATATAAACACATTATAAATATTTATATATTAAATAGCTATTATAAATTGTGTATATAATTTTATAAACCTATTTTATATATGTGTATATATATAAAAGCATATTATATATATTATTTTAATATATATAAATTATATATGTAAATTTATTTAGGGCTCCTTTTTTGTAGTTTCCTCGTTCGGATGACAGCAGCTGTTCTTCGATGTCTAGCTGTCATCGATTTGCCTGCAGAATGGTTTGAAACCAAAAAGCAGATGAAAGCTCCACAGGTGGGAAGGGAACCAGGAGTAAATGGAAAGAGCAGGGAA
Source organism: Chlamydotis macqueenii (assembly GCF_036417535.1). Classification (NCBI taxonomy): domain Eukaryota; kingdom Metazoa; phylum Chordata; class Aves; order Otidiformes; family Otididae; genus Chlamydotis; species Chlamydotis macqueenii. Next base: position 51,108,430 of record NC_141557.1, read on the forward strand.
GTTGAAATCCATCAAGCAAATCGGCAGTGCAGTGCAGGCTAGCCAAACGCTGTTGCCCCGATGCTTGCATTCCCAGATCCTATTACATTATGAGTGATTGCAGTGTTTGTCATGGGGAGAAAGGAAACTGTAATGGAACTAAAATGGAGAAAACATGAATTATGGATGGTTACTACTGAGAGCTGAAGAGGGGAAACAGCAGCATTACCCAAGCTAACAGGCAGGAGGCAACTGAAATAATTCACTCCTTTCTTTTTCTGTTTCAGCGGTTCCCTGGGTCCAGGGATGCTCTCTCAATCTTCTCTCACACACATAGCTCCCTCCTCACTATTCTCTTTCCTACACCTGGGACAAAGGACATCATTTTGCAGGACCTACGAACTTTGCATCGAGGGTCTGACTGATGTTCAACTGATGCTGTGGTTTCAGCACAGCTCTGTCATTGTAGCAACAGAACGATGATTCATAAACCCTGGGCTTTGTGTATTCCCAATGCACGAGCATGAAAAAGGGAGGCTGCAAGAACAGCAGTTTTCTTCCTAGGACTCTGTAAGGGAGTAAGATGTGCTCCTCAAATGACCCAAAGCACAATCACTAGCAGAAAGCATGAACACCCACATATGATGAGACCTGGAAGCCTTCTTGGGAACACCCACTCCAAGCTCTTTCCAAAGGGATGAAATCCATGCTGCTGTGCCTATGGGCATTTCCTACGTCAGTAAGCAGAGCAGGTCACGCACAGCGAATTTAAGAGAAGAGTGGCTCAAAACCCCCCGACTCTTTGTGACTTTAAAGAAAGATCATTCTTTACTTGTCTACCTGCCTGGAAAAAGTGTCTCCTGAGTTGCGAGGCACTGATGCTCAACAGGACACTTCTGCAGATTCTTGGGGTTTCTATCATAGAGAGGATTAAGAGCAGCAGGGAAGCATCCTATTTACCTCCTCCTCCATATAGAGGATCACATCTCAGGCATAAATCTTTCCTTTTTCTGATAAGAGGGAAGGAGATTGGACATCCATCTACTTATGTCCACTTGCATAAAGTCTTTCTCTCTGAAGATTCCCTCAAACTTTTAAACCAGAGGAAGTGCAGAAGGAGCATCCTTTTGGGTCCATGCAGCATGCGTGTGCACATAAATATTCTTCTTCCATTCATTATTATGTTCATATAAATTTCTCTATCCCATCTCAATTTGGGGTGCAGAGTACTGAAGACACAAGCTCTGAGCTAACTGCACTTTCTAGAAATGCTTTGTTTGTGAAGTTACACGCTACCCCATGGCCTTTTCTTTTGCCATCCTTTTATTCTTCTTTCCTATCTTTCTCCAACTCTCTCTCTACAAACTGATGCAATGCCAAGAGAGTGGCAGCAGTTAGAAAAGCAAGCATCATGGAAGACTTCCAAGGTCCTCAGAAGAAATGCTGGTTATTAAGGGCTGAGATACATTGCACTTGATTGAACAGAACCAAAGCTGACTCCTGAGAGGCAAAGGTTAATTAGACAAATGGCTCAAAAGGATCAATCTGTTCTAACTCATTATTTGTTGATTTTTTTTTTAAATTTTAAAAGAGAATCTAAAATAGACTGGGCAGCTGAAAATAACCCCCAAATTCCCAAATGCATGAGAAAAACCACGGAAGGCCTGAGACTGCCAGTAACATAAGGATTACAGAAGAGTGGCCTAATGAATAAAGAACAAGCAAATCAAATATCTATATTAAATTACGTTGAATGCAGCAATCTTGTCTGCATGTACCTACTAAGGGGGACCAGGTACAGACAGTGGCAATACAGCTTAACTTTCAACATCATCCAAAACTTGGGGTGACAATCCAGGAGGCTTCTCAGTCACCACTTCCACGTGCTCCTTCACTGGTAACTCCTGTGCCAAACACTTCACTCTGTGATGATTCAGACAGCGTAAGCGAATATTATTGCAAGGAGGGGGGAGAGGAAATAATCTGATGACAATAATATTTACTCACAAAAACCATACCAGTTGTTTCAACCCACTTCTGACAGACAGCAAACCAAAACCAGTTGCCCGTATTAAAAAAGAGAGGAGTCAGCTTTTAGTTTAATTTATATCGTGATAGAATGTATTCTCCTTCTTCCACATTGCACTTCTTACTATATTTAGCGAAGAGTAATAATGTCTCCCTTCAAACTGGTTCGCCTTATGTCCAGTGGTTTTGAAATTAGGGAAAATGTTCACAGTCAAAGGATTTTTTAAATTATTTTTTAATTTTTCTAAGGGTGCCTGTTTCCTTATAATTCTGCAGGAAGAGAGAGGCTGACAGAGTCTTGCGTTTGCAGCAACATTGATTTCTTCTGAGTCATTAAAACTGGACACGGGCAAGTTATTTAACTTGCACTGAATTATTCAAATCTGTCCAATAAGGGAGGAGACCAAGATTGAAAACAAAATTTAGAAGCTCATAAAAATCAAAGGTGACTTAGAGCTTCCAAATATAGGCATTATGTTATAGTGTAAGTAGTCTCCAGCATTTGGCTCTTTTTCCGGATTTTCTGAATCATTCCCTGCTGGGGTAGAGCTTCTCAGTTCCAGAAACGGCACCTTCTCCAATCCAACCCTGCCCCACTGCAGCCATAGAAAAACTGAGTAGTCCTTAATTAAATCAAATGGGCACATTTGGGAAAGGGCACACCACCGTGCTATCGTTCTCCCTTGAAGGACAAAGCTCTCAATAAAATTAGGGGGGTTTGGGATGCAAAGCGATTAATAGGGACCCTACTTGAAGAATTCGCAAAACTGACCAGAACTTGGGAAGTAATAAAATGCAATTTGAAATAGTTTGCATTCCCTTTCTCCACCAGGTATGTGAACCATATGCTCTCAAGCTCTTATGGGAAAGCTTGTCATGTCCCCTCATTCATTCTCAGAAACTTAATGCAGTATTACCTTGTCACATATGCACATCCTCCCCTCAGAGAAATGGTTTTGCCCAGTTAAAAGTCTTACAAAGGAATATAGTGGAAGCCAGCTCACTTTGTTAAATACAGGCCCAAGAACAAAGCTGCATTTTAGTGGCAGGAGAACCACAATCAGCTGGTGACATTTGAGTGCCGGTAAAATTTGGCCTGGCATTATGCAACGAGTATTAAAGCTTCCTGGCTTCATCTGGATACAGAACTTCAAAGTCTTTTATAATATGCTCTTAGCAAAGAGATTGACTCTCAAAAGTTGGCTCCTACTTTGCAGAGGCTGGCGGAGAGCCACAGCAATTGTGCATTTCGTACGAGCATTTTCTGCAGTAGACTTCATGCCAAAGTGGAACTGTTTAAATGGTGGTGGAGGCCAAAAACCGAGGTTTGAAATAGGAGAGCATACATTAGAGGTGTTTGGAGAGAGGCGATGAAATCGCTGAGGAGAGAAGACACAACAAGGGGAAAGGAGCACTACAGAAACCAAGAGTGGTGCTTTGGTTGAATGTACTTTTCTCTATGGCTCTTTCATGAGCAGTTTATGTTGTCTTACAAATTCAAAGGCATTTTGACAGAAAGAACAAAAATGAAGTGCATCATGACAACAGGTAGAGAATAAAGCAGAAACTGTATTAACAGACAGCCCATATGTGTTAAGAGCTTCTCACTGCATGCCTGAAAGCCAGCCCAACCGTGTATCTCAAGCGGAGCTCAGGAAGCTGGTGACAAGACCTTGATGCTGTGGTGCCCTGCAAGTGCAAGGGGCAGGCGTCAAAGGACAAAGAAAAGACTTTGCCAAGGTGACTGAGGCCTTGTCACCATGAGAGGGAAAAAGAGACAGATTTGACAAGCTAACATTTCTGCATTACTACTCTGGCAAAAGTCTCCATTGCAGGCCTAGCCTAACACTATCAAGTTGGCACGTCACCAGAGCTGTGTGTGTCAGTCAGCACAGCCATCCACTGCACCACAAACAGGAACGGCAGCAGGATCCACTGTCAACAACCCGGTTGTTCTCTTCATAGCATCTATACCATCTGGTGAAGGAAAGGCCGCAGCAGATGAGACTTCCTCAAAACTGTCACTTGGCTAGCCCACTTAAAGATTACAGAAAACAGAACGATTTGAAGGAATATGAACATACACCCATCCTCTTAAAATTGAGATCAATTGCACATTTCAAAATGTGAAGTAAAGAAACAGAAAACTGTGAAAAGAAGTGGACCAGAAGGAGCAGAGGCAGAAAACCTGAAGGTTTTGCATATCACTCCTCCGCCTTGCACGCACCGGAGCCTTTAACTGTCAGAAATGCCACTGAAGACAACAGAGTAAGGCTACTCACAAATGGAGCTGATGCCAAGCCATAAAGAATTTTCTTTATGCTGATGCTATACTATTAGGTCACCAGAAATGCAAAGAATATTGTAGTTAGAAAATAACGACCAGCCAATACTGAGGTCACATCCGCAAGAGACCACAGAAAGCACAAATCAGGTAAGAAAATTACGTGTCGCATAAGCGTAAGAAGTTAAAAGCCTCCTTTCCAATAACTAATTACAAAAGTATCCTACCAACTTCATCTACAACATCACACAATACTGCAATACAATAGGGAATTTAGCTTATGGGGCATTTGGAGTGCCATTTATATAACTTTAACCCAAACAGCAGACCAGACAGTCTTTCTATCAGTCCACTTTTTCTTTCTTTTTTTTTTCACTTTAATAATGACTTTGAAGTGTGATAGGAGCTACATCAAGCTTAAGCCTCTGGTTAGCCAAAAAATACAACGTCATACAGTCTTTGCTCTGATTATCAGAGTAACATGGAAAGGTTTTGATTTAAACCTCTGGGGGATGCATCACATAGCTGCAACTCTAATCCAGGAGAGAATGTAATCCTTCCTCAATTCTCAAAGTCAGAAAAACTGGCTGAGTTGGCAACTCTCCCAGACAACTGCTGTCCTGGAACCAGCCTCTGCTCTGTTTGTGGGCAGAGCTTTTCCAGCAAAGCTATGCTAAGCAGAAGGGACAGACCACTCAAAAAGAAAGTAAGCAACACAGAGGTACAGCTGAACAGACTATGGCCTGCTACCATTCACTTTTTCTACTGCATCCCAGAAAAGTCCTAGTGACTGCATGTGGTAAATAGAAGAAACCTCCATCAATCAGATCCTGGGTATCCGTCTCTAGGAGCACTGCAGAACCACAAACACACAAATGTTGGTTAAAAGAGACTGATGCAACAACCCCTTCAGCACGAGACTATCATGAGGTCAGCTGTGGCTTTGCCCAGCTGAGTCTTGAAAACCTCCAAAACACTAAGACTCCATGGCCTCAAGACAACTTCTTCCAGTGCTGCACCAATTTCTGAGCAAGTAAGCTGCTTCTAGCATCTGTTCTGAAGATCCCAAAGCAGCCAGTTGCCCACTTGTACTAAAGCAAGGGGTTATTTTACCTGCAGTGCTGGGATTCTTGTTGAATTTCATAAGGCTTCTGTTGACCCAGCCAAGTTTCTCCAGGATCTTCTGGACTGAAGGGCTACCATCCGCCACAGCAGCCACTCCCCCAAATTACGTACTGTTACACTGCATAATAACTTATCACCTATCATAAAAGATAATTACTCTGCGTAGCAAATACATGCTACCACAACGGTCTTTGTTGACATAGGAATAGGTTTATCTGACTAGACAGATGAGTCAAGTAATGTTTTCTTTTTCCCACCCCAACAATGACTTGTGCCAAGTTCTTCAGAGGACAGAGCGAGACACATCATAAAGAAGACAAACAGCTTCTCTGCTTTTCCCCCCACTCTCACCTCACCTAACAAGAGGTCATTACTGTCCACATAATTGTCTCACTGGGTGGTTCCCAAGCTTTCTGAGCTGCGAGCTGCTGTCAAGATCGAAGCTGCTCTTCGTGGAAGATTACATGCTGTTGTGAAACTTTTGACCAAAAGACATTATGGAAGGGATGTCTCACCCACCGTGAAACCACAGTCACGTCAGTCACACCTCGGGAATTGGGGAGGCAGGGGGCGACTAATCCTTTACTTTAGCTTCTGCTGATCTCCTAACCAGCGCGGCATTTTCTGGCATGGGCTTATTAACGTGCCATGTTAACAAGTCCCTTGAAGCAAGCACAGCAGATGGTTTTCTCCTTGTTTTAACATGTTCTTAGAAAATAGCACAGTTGAGTTATTTTACATCCACTTATCACAGTACCCTTTTTGTTCTAGTATCTCATGACTTGGAGATCAGAATGAACCTCTTCAGTTAAGGAACCTCAATAAAATTACCTATTTCTTCTACAGAAGAGGAGAAATTCAAAGTTTATATTGTGGAAGATGCCATCGAAAGTTTTAACTTGTGGAATATCAAGTTTCAAATCAAGAGTGTCATATGGGTACACGCAGAGAAGCTTATGTTGCTAGCAATAATGGGTGCAATTACAAAGTGGATTAACCATTTTTCAATTAATGACGGCAAAAAAAGGCAGTGTACAACAGGACACACAGCAAATTCTTCTCTGCAGCTCAGTACTGTACACAGGAGCAAGTCGTGACTTTCCCACTTATTTATGAGAAATACAACCATTGCATTTGTCAGAATAATAATAATAAAAACAGAAATGCACCATAGTGTCAGTCTCCAAGTCCTCTGATCTGATAAGGAACCATGTGGCGTGGCTGGACTGACAGGCAGCAGCGCTGACCAAACACCAGAGGTGACAACCTGGTGGACCTCTCCCCACACCATGTCCCCACCATGCAGCAGCTCTCCTGCCCGTGTATTTTAAAGTTGGGGTCTTCATACACTCTTTCCTGTGGACCTCCTCATCTTTCACGAAGGTGGCAAGTGGCGCTGCCCCCAAAACGTACAGCCAGGGCACTGCCTGGCTTTCTCTTGCAACTGCAGATAAAGTAGTTTGAGCAGCTACCGCTCCCGCTCAGCAAGTTGTGTTCAGCAGCTGTTTAAGTGCAGCCGATTTACTTGGCAGACAAGAAGCTCCCAGATTAACCTGGATCAGCTCTGGGTGCTGAGAAAAGTAGCAAGCAGCTAGTGGGAGGACCTCAGAAACACATGGTTCTTAAGCGGCCAGGAGAATACGCCTGAAGCTGCAGAGCAGCGACGACACTTGTCCAACATCATGTCAGCGATGGAGGTGGGACAGAGCCACAGTGGCTACAGTCCCACAGGTCACAGCTTTGTTCTCTTAGGCCACCTCACTTTTTAATACCTCATTTAGACATTTTACAGTGTGTGAGAGTATATGCATTGTATAGGTGCTAATTACATAGTGTACATGGCTCCTACTTCAGATTTAAGGAAAACATTAATGAATTATGCACTACTTCAGCACCTTGCAATTTGGATCATTGTTCTGATTTTTATAGTAGTCCCATCCCTCCCTGCCCCCCTTTTTTTTTTTATTTGGCCAAATAGTTCTTAGCTATGATTTTGATTACAATTTGCAAACATCAGTTTGTCGAGGACTCATTATGGTGGTGAAAGCAGGCGAAAAACTTTGGTTGGTTGGTTTAGAAGCACAGGACAGCAATGGGAAGCATTATGGTCTTCTCCTCAGCAAGACTCGGTCAAGCAGCAGTTGTTTTAAGCTGTCTCTTTCTCAAAGTACGGCAAATAAATCCCCAAACACCGAACAGCGGCAGCTTAGACTTAAAAGGCTGTATGCTATTTAAAAAAAAAATTAAAATAACTAAAAAATTCAAACCAAAAGCAGAGCACGTAAGGAATCACACAGGCTGCGAGGATGGAAAGGGACATTAATTTCATTAGACCACTCTCATTAAACACAAATGCCTGCAAACTGCCACGACTGTCACAACACACAGCCAGCACACAGGCGCGAAACCAGTTATTACAGAAAGTTATAGAAATCACCATCACACAAATTGCAGAGTGCTGTGTCTGTGGAGGAATTTTCTTTAACCAGCCTGCTAGTACCCACTGAGCTGTAAAGCAAGGTTTAAGGTCTAAAGCAAGGAGGGCTTGCCATATCTGCCTCACCAGATGCATAACAGGGGACAATAAACATGATTGTGCTGTGTCAGCTCTGTCACCAAAGCTCTTCCTTTAGGGAGGACACAGGTAAACTTAAAGCAAACCCCCAAATCCTTCTAATTTTAAAAGGCTGTGAGCTCATCGGGGATTTACGAAAAAAAAAAAATTCAAATCTTTTTAAAGCCTTTCAAAGAGCCCTGAAAAGGAGATTTTGTTAAACACATGATTCTCGCCGTCTTCTGATATGTGCTCCGCAGCGCGAGTAGGGCAAAGGTGGAAGGTGCTTCGCCTGCGAGCGCATGCGGCCCGCCGCAAACTGCAGTCACCCTGCGCAGGCCAGGATCCAGCCAGACGTCTTTGGGGTTACTAGGATTCACGTTTAAAGAGGAGAAACACTGACTCTCTCTCTAGTGAAAAAAAAAAAAAAAAAAATTGCCAAAGGCAGATGTCTCCACGTGCTTCAATTCAGTCGGAAATGATGTGGTCAGGATTGCACTGCCACAGGATTTAATAAGAGGAAGTTCTCTTATCTCCCTTGGTTAGGCAAAAAAAAAAAAAAAAAAAAAAAAGCCTTTTTTGTTTGTAGACAAAAGAGAAAAATAGCACCCACCACACAGCCACAGCCTCTGTTCCAGTGTAAGAGAAGGAAGAAAAAAAGTTTGTGATGTTATGCAAGTCCTAGCAGCATAAGAAAGGTTAATAGAGTTTATTTGACTTCTAATAGGGGGTAACTCCAGCGTTTCTTCACAGTCCACATGCCTCCAAAAGGTGATTTCATTTGTTTTCTTGTTTATTCCTCCATGACCCAAGGCGTCTGCCTCCAAGCCCATTCTCCTTTCTGAGACAACGACCGATTCCCCTCGCTGTTCACTCTGGCTAAGCAGGGTGGTTTTACGCAGCTGTGCCACACACGTAAGGGTGCCGAAGCTCATAGACACAGCAACACATTCATTCCCCCAAGGGGACTGATTTGGGTTTGCAATCTAGGTGGCCAGGACACCTAGCGAGAAGGACAGCCTCCACACCTTCTCCTGATGAAGGGGAGTCCATGGAGCGGTATCTCAGAAGGCCTCTGGCCTCCCAGCCAGCTGGCTGCTCTCCCAGCCAAGGCACCTGGGGCTTCCTGAACATGGAACCAACTTTGTCCTACAACTGACCTGCCTACGGCCCGTTGGATGCTCACCAATCTTTCACTAGTTTAAACAATCCAATACGATTCAAATGATGACTATGGCATACAGGTGCAAGATGATAAAGATAGAATCATAGAATCATAGAATAGTTAGAGTTGGAAGGGACCTTCAACGGTCATCTAGTCCAACCCCCCTGCAAGAAGCAGGGACATCCCTGACTAGATCAGGTTGCTCAGAGCCCCATCCAGCCTGGCCTTGAACTATTCCAGGGATGGGGCATCCACCACCTCTCTGGGCAACCTGTTCCAGTGCTCTACAACTCTCATTGTAAAAAATTTTTTTCTAATATCTAATCTAAACCTACCTCCTTCTAATTTAAACCCATTACCCCTTGTTCTATCACAACAGGCCCTACTGAACAGCTTCTCCCCATCTTTCCTGTAGGCCCCCTTGAGGTATTGGAAGACCGCTATCAGGTCTCCCCGGAGCCTCCTCTTCTCCAGGCTGAACAGCCCCAACTCTCTCAGCCTGTCCTCATAGGAGAGGTGCTCCAGCCCTCTGATCATCTTTGTGGCCCTCCTCCGGACCCTTTCCAACTGGTCCATGTCCTTCTTGTGTTGGGGACTCCAGAACTGGACGCAGTACTCCAGGTGGGGTCTCACCAGGGCAGAGTAGAGGGGCAGAATCACCTCCCTCGACCTGCTGGCCACGCTCCTCTTGATGCAGCCCAGGATGCGGTTGGCCTTCTGGGCCGCAAGGGCGCATTGCCCACTCATGTTGAACCTCTCGTCTACCAACACTCCCAGGTCTTTCTCCTCAGGGCTGCTCTCGATCCAATCCCCGCCCAGCCTGTATTTGTGCTTGGGATTGCCACGACCCAGATGCAGGACCTTGCACTTGGCCTGGTTGAACTTCATGAGGTTGGCACGGGCCCACCTCTCCAGCCTGTCCAGGTCCCTCTGGATGGCATCCCTCCCTTCCAGCGAGTCGACGGCACCACACAGCTTGGTGTCATCGGCGAACTTGCTGAGGGTGCACTCTATCCCACTGTCCATGTCGCCGCCAAAGATGTTGAACAGGGCCAGGCCCAACACGGACCCCTGAGGGACGCCACTCATGACCGGTCTCCACTTGGACATTGAGCCGTTGACCACCACTCTCTGAGTGCGGCCATCCAGCCAACTCCTTATCCACCGAGTGGTCCGTCCATCAAACCCATGTCTCTCTAGTTTAGAGAGAAGGATGTCGTGCAGGACAGTGTCAAATGCCTTGCAGAAGTCCAGGTAGATGATATCCGTTGCCCGTCGCTTGTCCACCGATGCTGATACCCCGTCATAAAAGGCCACCAAATTGGTCAGGCATGATCTGCCCTTGGTGAAGCCATGTTGGCTGTCACCAACCACCTCCTTGCCCACCATGTGCCTTAGCATGGTTTCCAGGAGAATCTGCTCCATGACCTTGCCAGGCACGGAGGTGAGGCTGACCGGCCTGTAGTTGCCCGGGTCTTCCTTACTCCCCTTTTTAAAAATGGGGGTTATGTTCCCTCTCTTCCAGTCATCGGGGACCTCACCAGACCACCACGACTTCTCAAATATGATGGCCAGTGGCTTGGCAACTTCATCCGCCAGTTCCCTCAGGACGCACGGATGGATCTCATCAGGCCCCATGGACTTGTGCACCTTCAAGTTCCTTAAATGATCTCGAACCTGCTCTTCGAGCACTGTGGGCGGATCACCTCCTCCCCAATGTCTCAAACCCCAATACTCAGGAAAAGACCAGCTGTGTCACAGATGATAGAAAACAAAACAAAACAAAACAAAACCAAGTACGGCAGCATTCACCAGCACTTTGCTGAAGAAAAAAGCTGAGCACAAGATTGCAACTTGGCTTCTCATTTGGAATAAGACCAACATGAAGCAGCATCATCCTCGAGGGAATGAGCTGAAGGAAAGAAAAAGGGAGTTATAATGGAGCAGAGGGGTATGATGGGTCTCTGGGTGACCCTGTGGAGCAAAGTCAATCTGGTCTCGAGTCTCCAGGGTGCTCAGCAAGGCAATGAGGATACGGCTCCCTGGCCATGCGTGAGCCTGGGTGATCCCACGTGGGATAGTGCCACTTGTGCGAATGGCCACGTAGTGACATGGGAGGATGAGGAAAGTGGTATGGTTAGGGAAGGGAGGGAAGGCTACAAACAAGAAGAGATGGCAGTCACCCCTTCCTCTTTTTAGGCAAGCATGAGGAGGAGATGACAACACATGGTAACACCTCATGACACAACCACACAGAAAAATGCTAAGGACAGCTTTCCCAGAAAAGCAAGGTAGAAGAAAGGAGCAGAAAGGAGAAATCATTTTTCCTCATCAGAGAAAAGCATGAATAGTTCAGCAAAAACAGTGCTGTCAGGGCTAAAGCACAATTTGATAGTCAGGATGGACGGAAACGGAGGCTGAGCAATCACTGGAGCAGATCCTCATGAGCGATGCTCCCCTCTCCATTGCAAAGAGAGGGCCCTGGGCTGAGTGGCAGGGTCCTCTCTTCCCATAGCCCTAAAGAGCAGAGCGAGGATTGTTACGAAACCTGCCACCCTCCCACCAACATGAAGTCTGGCAGACCACACAGGAGGAGTGGGCGCACACAGGCCGTTTAGCAGTAAGTTGCCTATCTTCTGCCTGTGCAAAGAAACTCAGGTTATTTAATAACCAGCTGCTACTTTATGAAAGAAAAAGACTCAGCTTTTTTCCAGCCTTGTAAGAAGCCATTATCCACCCGCATACACGGTAACGATGGTGGAATTTCTGCTGAGTCATAAAACACCCAAATAAATACGTGTTGCCCTGAGACACAGCAAGAAAGCCAGAGCCGGGGTGACCACCTCTTCTGATGAGCAAGCAGGGGTGACGTGTGCCTGCACAGACGCAGAGACAGCACACAAAGGGAGCTGGGTAACACCACGAAGTGAGCCGACATTTTGTTGGGATCAAAACCTCCTGGGCAGGAAAATACTGCTATCACAAATTAGTCAACGCTGCCACAAACCACTTCAGCGCCTGCTCTGAACTGAAGAAATCTCTCACACGGCAGACAAACCATCTGATTTCCTAAGCCAGCAGAGCCAGGGTGCTGGGCTTTTGCTTTCCTCTCTTCCCCACCCCCATCCCAAAACACAGTAACGCTCTGAAATGTTCTTTCAAGATGGGAAACACCCATCGTGTCTACAGGATGTGAGAGGCGAAAGGGATGTGGGTTCACTGGAGGAGGAGCAGCAACACACCTCCGGTTGCCATGCCCTTCAAGTCATACCAGGATGTGCCCCAAACTCACAGCAGACCGCGGCAGATCGTGCATATCAACGTGGGAGCTGGCTGTAAAGCACCCTACCCCACCTCCTGCTTTAGCTTTCCTTTCTCTGGGGCAGAATGCAGCCTTTTCCACAGGGCACAGCTCTGAGGGATGGATGCAAAATGTGTGAGATTATGGATCATAACATTTTTAAGTGTAGCTCCCAGTTAATCCTGTTATTTTATTTAGAGATTATGTTCATGATTTTTGAATGTTCAGATTGGGCGATACTTGAAGGTTTAGGGCCCGACCCTGCAAAGGGGACTCCTATGTCAATTTGCCATCAATTTAGGGATCCCAGTCAAGCTGGCTGGTGCCCACAGGTAAAGCTGTTTACAGGTCTTGTAATTAGAAGGAGACACCCTGAAAAAAAACCAAGCTACCAAACTGTGCGTACGAGCTCCTGTAGCACACCTCTGCACACCTCAGACCACAGCTTTAATTCCACCCCAGCACCCCTCTCCTCAAATCAACTCCTTCAGCAGTCCAAACACACCCACAGCTAAAAACTTCAGAAGGGACGGCAGGGTGGCCACATTTACCCGGAGAAGTTACCATGTCACCTGAGCTCCTGACCTGCAACAAGGCAGGGAAAGGTGAAATAACTTAGCCGGAATAAATTTCCTTTTCGTCCTTTATTTGCTCTGTCTCCTTAGGCCTGCAAATGCCTCGAGAGCTGCACAAAACCTTCTGGAGTAGCACCTTCAGGTGTCAGGTGTGCTGACCTCAAGGCCACCATCTTATAAATGATGCAATCCAAACCTCCAAGGTCAAATCCCTGCACTGAAAGATGTCCTTGTAAAGGCATTTGAATGTATTTCTATATTCATTACCTTGTTCTCTCTCCTTGTACCTGAGTTTGGGAAGAAAAAAGGCCAGTTCAGTAGAAAGCACCCTCCTCCCTGTCCCATTAACCTGCTTTTATTTCCCCTGGCTTCCCGCACACAAAAAGAAACAGCAAACCAGCAGCAAATCGCCCCCTGAGCGACCACAAGTGCTGTTGAGAGGGAGGCATCATTTCTTCCTAATGAAACCTGGGAGCCCTGAACATTTCTGCTTCTTGTAGTTAGGCCAGCAAACGGATGAATGGAGCACCGCCATGAGCCAGCCCAGCCAGCTCAGCATCCTCACTCACACGCCGCAGAGCCAAGGGCTCGTACCACTGTCACGCCATATAGCCGCCCTCCGTCCTGGCTCATCGCGAATTCGGGGTTACGTTATTCCCATGAACCGCTGCTTGTCTTCCCGCACGGAAAGCCAACAAGGGAACATGCGAGCCTCCCAGAAAAACCATACTCTGCAAGGAGGGGATTAGGACAGAACAATGTCTGAGTGTCTTCAGTGAGCTGGAAGCCATCCCAGCTTCCAGCTGCACAATGACATGCAGGAAGGAGTTTTGAAAGCTTCCTAGTCACAGAGTACCCCTGTGTGCCAGAATCGGAGACGTCTGGACATAAGAATGGCCTTTAAAGCATAAGGATGCAAGAAGACTGCAGAGCCCTGCACGCAGACCGGCCCTGGCAAAGCGGGGAATGGTGGCCTGAGCTCAGCTTTCTTTTTTCTGGCAGTGGGTGCTAACTGTGTAGTCCAGATCCTTAACCTTATTTAGGTCAGAGGCTTCAACACAAAACAGTCTTAGAAACACCAGTCTTCTGTGGGAAGGAGAAAACCTGCTTGGCCAGACCCAGAGCTCTCCAGATACTGGAACTGGAGTGTGATTGTACGTGAGAAAGGGACAACTGGAGGAGATAATTTCTGATGGGTTGCGCTCGGCTCCGCACGGCATGAAACAGGATCATACGGATGCTCACAAAGACATTCTGCGTTGGTTCACCCTGATGCCCTGGCCAGCCACCGTGAGGCCATGCTTTCCTCCGCTCTCCTCCTCTCTGGCTTGAATAGGTGATAACCCCCCCTAAACTGGCAGAGAAACAGTGAAGGTGGCAATCTGGGCACCTCCAGAGAGCAGGAGTGAGAACACTGCATGCAGAGCCCTGTTGTCTATTTTACTGGAGTCAATATCAAGCTTAAAGCAACATAAAGAGGGCTCCAGTGATTCTTCTCAATGGTGCTTACGCACCTGCAGGCCTACAAAGCACACGGAGCAGAAATTATAACCCTTTCACAACACCGTTCTCATTCCCATTTCTGGATTATTCTGAGGATAAAGTAATCACCACTCCATGGAAGGCATTTCAGATTACTTGAAGAGGTGAGACTTGCACAGGTTTTGTTAGCATGGTTGCCTCCTAAAGTTGTGCCACAGAAATAATCTATAAAAATAATCAAACCAATGATGTAATACCTATAGGCAATCATACAGTACTAAAATATCGAGCTTGCCATTCACTGCACCCATAAGGCAAAATGTCAGTATGGAAAACAGAATGTAAAACCAGGGCGACACAGGAACATGCAGAAGTGTCTGACCGGATGCAGCATCCAGGGAGATGGAAACAAGGAGTAAGCAAACCGCCCAAACGTTTAACCACCAACTCAATGGGAACAAACTTTTAGATTTGGCAGTGTTTTCAGGAACATCCCAGTTTTGAGGAGCAGACCTGGGAGGTGAAATTTGAGCCAAGCACTGGGAATAATAAAAATGGAAGCAACAATCTCTGTGCTTTCTTTGGATGGTGGATTCAAGCTCTTGTATGACCCTTGTCCCCCAATAACATGAAATTGTCCTGCTGCAGATAAATACACGTATAAAGTTTATGGACAACACTTGATCAAGTCTTTAGGTTATAAGGACCCTGGGAAGATCTCATGAGCAGCAAAAAAGAAAAAAAAATCCCCTAAAAGATCAGAAGGACAGTATAGACACCTGGCAACATCTTTCCTCCAGGAGAACTGAAGTTTTTAGACCCTCATACTTACGTTCCTAGAGAAAAACACACGTACATACTAATCGAGAGTACCCATAAATAGCGCTGATCTGGCTGTGGACTCCAAACAATCCCCCCAAATGTACCAACAAGCACTTTAAAAACTGGGGCATGGGGAATCTTGCATGGACAACTCAGGCTTTCTCCTACAAATACCAAGGTTTAGCCAAATCAAGCCGTACCTAGGCAGGTTGAAGACAACCACCACTGCTGTGACAAAGCTGATATTCCTCCAGTACTTTTTATTTTTAAGAGATATTCTGAACAGTGTGCTGTGTTGAAGAGCTGCTAGACAAAAAGATTCTTCTGATATAAATTCATCAGTCTCTCCTCACAGAGCTGACGTCTCCAGACACTATCTTTAGGAAGATAAGATGCATATGGAAAAGGAATTGTAAACTGTCAGTGCAGCATGCACCCGTACAGCATAATCAGATAGGCTCTGCTGAAGATAGGAAAAAAAAATGCCGAGCGCTTGTGCTGCTAAGCTCCTAACGTACATACAAACTCCTTTTAAACAACTGCTCTTGCAAGTTAAAAATAATTCCACGTCCCACACATCAGGAAGTTAACAAGGTATTTTTCTGCAGAGCTTTAAGTACCTCTGAGGAACAGAAATCAAAAACATTTTTTTTTTTCCCCTTAAAGCAATGGTACAGGAGCCTCCTCTATTTGCAAGAATACGTAACATCCCCTGAAATAAAAGGCAAGGTTGCAGTTTTCAAGCAGGTTTTGCCTGAAACTTGAGATATCTTAAAAGGTACTGATTTTCAAACTGCCTGGCAAGAGGCTTCGGTGGAGGGGAAATAAATGCTGCAGCACATCTTGGAACGCGAAGACCCTGTTAGAATGACTTTAGGGGAAATATCACTAACGATCTAAGGGAACTGAAGTCCTCAGCCTCATAGGTTAGAGCTGATAGCATTCAGCCCTTACGGTGTGAAAGCAAAAGCTTGATCAAAACGCACTTGCAGTAATTGGAAGTGCTCAAGGTATGGCAAGAAAACTTAGAAGCCAAGCGAAGCCAGTGAAAAGGCTTTAGATTCAGTAGGGCTGGAGAGAGGATGAGGAAGGGGGTCACATTCGAGTTACGAGAGCAAACTTCGAAGGTCAGGTTGGAGATAGAGGCAGTTTGTACGAGGCAATTTCCTTTCAACTTATGGACAATCAATGTACAGGAATCCTCCCATCTTCTTACTTTCACTTTCTTTTTGCCAAATTTGAGTGCACAGATGTGCAGTGTAGAGAGCCACCATCACCCATGCACACAGCTCCTCCAAAAAGCTGCTGTACTCTACACACACCCACAAAAGAAGTCAAAAATGGAAGGAGAGGCAAGTCAAACCACAGCCAAGTCCAAGTGGTCTCTGTTTAAAAATGGAAACGGGAAACACCACACCAGAGGTGGGTTTTGCTTGTGCAGCACAACCTTAATCTACAGGCAACGTTTCCAGAATGTTTACTGCCAATAGCCCTGCATGGAAATTGTCCAAATGTCTATCAAATCTGCGAGCTGCTGACTGAGGACTGTTCAATCCCTGAATCTTGCCCTTTAAACCACAGTTTTCCTTCCTGTGGCACTACTTTGCACCAGAGAACTCAGAAGCTACAAAAATAAGAAATGTTGGGAGTGTTTTGGTAACAAAGGGTAATCTTTACCAAGACATCTCTCCGAGACACACTGGAAATCAGGCTGAGCTACCTGCCAGCGGTACCAACACCTCCGTCCACACCCAGGCCACATCCTGCTCATTGCTGAATGTCATATTTTCGGGAGAGCAGCCAGGGCAGAGGACAGTGGGCAGCGCTGGTAGCGCAGTCTCCATTGATTATGAAAAGGGAGTGGAAACACAGCTAGAGATAAGGGAAGGAGCTGTGCAAAGGACTAGCAGGAAGATACAGATAGACAGCTAGATAGCCAAAACCTGCACTACCATTGCTGCCAAAATCGTAGGTAAACTCGGGCTAGTCAGTGCAAAGGTTCTTCACGTACCACTGTGGCATTTTCCTGCCAGTAACATTTATTTTCATGCTTAATTCAGTGGTGGCACTGATGTTTTATACACAATGGGGATCTCTTGCAGACGTAGCGTACTTCCTTTTCCATGTGTTGTGTGCTGGTACGTGCTCACCACTGTCAGCCCCGCATGCCACAAAAGAGGAACAACTCCAAGGCTTCCCTAAGGTGGTCCTCGTGCAGGTGGACCCCACCACTGCCTCCAGTGGAAGGCCCACATCAGCTTAAGATGGTATTACTGCTGTAAAATTGCTGCCTTGTTTAAAATGCAGACTGGTTTAAATCAAGTAGTATGGGCCCTTCCCAGCTCAGACTGTCCTCCCTGACAGAGGTTCACACTCTTCCATCTTGTCTGCTTAGAAGGAGGAAAAAAAGAGGAGTAAGGTAGTAATTTTATACGGCAACAGCAAACCTGCGGAAGTGACTCTGCATGCACAAAAGCAACAAACCTGCCTATTTTACAGGGCATTTTCCAATACCAAAATAGAGTCACTTCTGCCACAGCACCCTGCAGTTCAGTGGCATTAAGCTAGAGCCACGCTTGGTCTGACTTGCCTAAACAGAATAAAGAAAGAAACCATGCAAAAGGTCTAAGCTAGCGTCTAGCGCGTCTCGAACGGCACGCCGCTTCCAGCTCGGCAGAAAGCTGGCTAACCTTTACGCCAGCCGAGCCCAGGCGAGGGAGGGAGGGAGGGAAAGAGGGCACTGACCGGCAATTACCCTGAGCAATGCTGGAGCCTGCAGGCTTGCGACGGACGGACTGACACGGAAGCGGAGGGGGGAAAAAGAAACGGAGCTATAAATAAAAAAGGATTCAAAGGATAAGTCCAAAAGCAAAAGTAATAGCCTCTTAATGCTGCAGCCAGGAGAGGTTTATGCTTCCAGCTCCCCCCTTGTTAAGGAAAGGGCACAGTGGTTTTGCGGGACGGGCGGCGTGTCACGAGCACGAGGGATTTAGGGCAGGAAGGCTGCCACCGCTGCCGCACATGGCAAAAGCCTTGTTGATCAATTAGCTGTTCAGTAACCCATTAAAAACCCGCTCAGCTGTGAACGGCTCGGACAGCTGTCGCAGCTAAATTTGAACAGGAGCTCGAGCACGTTACCTGAAACGCCTATAAAAACAGCAAAAAATAGCCACGCAGAAGGAAAAGGAAATTTTCCAATTCCTCCTCCTCCATATCCGTAAACCTACAGCATGAACTGCTCCCAGGAACAGCTTTGCCCTGTGGGATGTTCCCCACAAAGAGCAGGAGGGCATTACTGTGCTCTCCCCTCGCATCCCGTGACAGACACGGAGACAGGACGGACAGACGGACAGCCTGCATAGCCCTGAGGCTCCCAGCCGCCGTCAGAGAGCAGGACTCCAACCCGCTCTGCATAAGCTGGCTGCATTTAGTCCACTGCAAACACAGTGCGCTTAATAAAACCAATATTCCTGGCCACCCTTACCATAGATGACAATATGATCCCAAGTGTCTTTTTCCATAAGAATCTGATTGTTTATTATTATTATTATATTTCTAGACTCAGTTCAATTTCTAGAACATGCACACACATGGGGCACAAGCAGGGTAAATGTATGTCTCTTACTCACTGGCCCCTAATAATTTTACCACAGGCACTGGAAATAACAGCTTGGCGCTGACGCCAGGCTCTTGCCTGCACAAACCCCCCCTAGAAGCAAGGATGGAAAGGAGGTCAGCAGCGCTGATCCTCCCCAACGGTGACTTACCAGTTTAAGACACTCGTGCCATTTGAAAATGCCACACAGTTTGACCGGGATGTGGATACACTGCATATGCCAAGGGTGAGACGAAAACAGTGTCTTGATAGAAAACACCCTTTTTACCACAGCTGCACATTCCCTTCAGTGTTTATCTGCTGCCCACCCTGCTCTCGGCACCTTATAGGGTATTTCAAAACCCTCCATGAATCACCCAGGCCCGAGATGAGGGAGGGGACCAGACTGAAGCAGGGTGGAAAGCTCATCCAGACCCCCAGCGTCGCAGAGGTCTTCCGTAGGTCTCACCCTCCCCTCAGCAAAGCCACCAAATGCTTTCATTCTCCGATAAATCGGTGGGGATCCGCCAGCTATTATTCAAACAAAGTGAAGTCCCTCATGTAAAACAATAAACTCAAAAATTTGGAAATTAAGAAGCGACTGAGTTCCTATTAAGCACTGTTATTAATAATGTGCCATGGTTCTTGTCTCCCTCACCACACCATGTAATAGCGTTGAGAAATTACCGCAGCGTATTGTAATTATTTCAGTAAGGACACCATGCCTCCGTCTGTCAGCTTACACCTGCAGCGCAACAAAGAACAATGCACTTTAGAAATAAGTTACGTGCACACTATAATCTGTATCCTGTCAACTCTTCCCTGCTCACCCGGCCAAGCCTTGAAATCGTTATCTGGGCAAGACTCCCAGAGAAACACTAATTAGAGACTGAAGAAGCAGGGTCCTCCCAATAACGCAGCTGTAGGAAACACGCTGAAACCCAGCTCCAGCAAGAAGGGTGCAGCTAACTCCATAAAACCAGATTCTCTCTCAAATGTCCCTGTTTAACACAGTTGGAGACCCGTGTTCGCAGTGAGCCAGACCAGCACTCGGCTGCAGAGACAGCATTCTCCTCTAGTTAAGAGGGACTGACTGAGTTTCCGCTCACACCTTCTCAGGAACTCGGAGTATTTAATTCCCATGTTTGTAATCCCCTGGTCTTTCTTTTCTGGTAAAAACAGCAGCAGCATCTTTTGCCCTCGGGAACGGTCCTATTCCTCTTTTTAAAGCCAAAGCTAGAAAACCACCCCTCCTGCAGCTCTACCGCAGAAGAATCACAGAGCCCTGAAGATTTCTGTTTACAGGATGGAGCCCTATGCACAGATACCTAATCTGTCTTCTACAGTCGTGTGGCGCAAGCTTTCTGAGAAGTCTAGCAGGATGAGGTTATAGCCTTGTGGCCTCTGCTCATGATTGAGGAGCAAGCAGTAAAGCATCGCTTACTAATCTGCCAATTTATTACCATAAATCAGCCAGCTCATTTAATCTTTGCCACGTGGAATATGGCAAACCCTGCACAATCTGCAGGAGTAACCTGGCAGCTCCAGTTTACCAAAATACCTGGTATCTGCAAGATGATTCCAGTGACATGAAATAAGTGTGCAGAATAGCCCGGCAGGCATTAAGTGAAACTATGCAGCCATTAAGAGCTGCCAGATGTATCAAGTACAGCTGTTGGGAGAAAAAGTAATAGATGAACAAACCCTTTCCTCACTGATCTGTTCCACTTTATTCAGGCTTTATGGCGCAAGTAACAGTGGCAGGGTATTATAATAATTTTTTAAAGGAGAAAAATAAGATTTATTTCATACGGATAAACTGGCCTTTAACTACACCATTTTTCCAGCCACATTCTCAACTTTAAAGCAGATATAAACGGCTGGTTAGATACAGCCTCTCAGATGTTCAAGGAATACACTGAGGCAGTTGTTTAAAGTCAACAAGATGCCCAGATCTCCTTTTAAAAGAGAAATTTCTGGGAAGGTTACTCAAGGGCAATTTCAAGAGCCTGTCTTACATTCCTGTGTCACGTCTGAGGGAAGAAGGCTGTGGGGGCTGTGGCAAACCCACCCGATCCACAGTTATCAACAGAGACGAAGCAGGACCAGACAGCTCAGTGCATCCACTTCAAAAATATCTGGCAGAGCACATGGCTCCAGATGCCTTCTCCAAGAGTCTGGAGACGGGGATGGTCTACACCCTTCATCACCTTGCTGTAAGTCCAACCACAGATTTTGATCTGCAAAAAACTCTAGAGCTGTAAAATATCTTGAGCAAGTGACCCACCTACTACAGGAGGAGCAGGTGATGCCCACATAGAGGGTCTCAGTACTTCATCTATATGAAGCAGAGGATTCAAAAGGGAATTTAATTAATTTAATTTGTTGGCATCACCTACCTCTACTGGTAGCAGTCCTGAAAAGGGCTAGGATCCCTACCCAAGATGGGAGCAGCACTGCAGAGTAGCCTAAACCCACAAGGAGATGGTCATGCTTTTTAGCACTGAGCTTCACAGCCTTGGTGTGATTTGACGCAGACAAAGGAACGGGCCACATCCTGATTGGGAGTAAATCAGTAGAGTTTAATTTCACGGGAAAATGATGTAACTCAGAGTCTGACCTGTGAAGATCTTGCTGCTTTCCCCTGCCACATGGTACGCGGAAGGCAGTTTCAGCCCCCCATTAGTCTCCAGCAAGTAAAATATTGTTGATCTCATATAGGTGGAAGCCAAACCTCCCCCCCCAAAACGACAAAAGAGCCAACCCCCAAAACCCCAAACACAACAGCCCCGTTTTTTTTTTGCCCTCAGAGGTATTAGAAAGTGCAAATTAATGGTGCCTTTACAAGCATCTGTATTTCTATTGCTCATAAAAACCCCTTTGTGAGGTGCACACAGAAGATACCATCTAACAATTCCTTTTTTCTCAAGTTTTTCCTGAAGTTGCAGGAGGCAGGATTTCCTCCCCATTACATAAGGAGTAGAGGGTGTATTTGTTCTTTTGCTGTTGAAGACTTATTAGCACAGTCAGGTTACTCGAGCCAGGCCCTCTTTCCTGATCTTTTCTTGCAGGGGAATTATTCTTGGCAAGGCTCCAGTCTGGTATTAATCCCAGGGAGAAAAATACAGCGGCTGTATAAAGAGGCAGACATAAAACAGACACACCTCTGGGCTTTGCCTGGCTGCCGAGAGCTGCAGCGACAGAGCAGAAATACCAAATACAAGCTGGTGCTGAGCCTCTGAAGCTACCACAGTACACTACTACGATATCCATTTGGCGGGGTGTGATCCTTTTCCGTTGTCCTGCCGGAAAACACAGCTACAAGTTGGCAGGCAAGGTACCACACTGCACCCCTTCCCAAACAAAGCATCAAACTCCAGTAGTAAATAATTGCCCCTTGTCATCACCCCACCTCTCAGCCCAGACTGAGAGATTGGAGAGGAAAGAAAACCCCCACCCTGCTGTTTAACATAGGGGAGCGATGGGAAAGTGCGTCTCCTGCCTCCAGCGCCTGGAGTGGGGACCTAAAGGAGATGGCTTTTTCCTCATCTCTTCATAGAAAGAGGCTCCTCTGGAGGGTAGTTCAGGAACTTGCCTTGTTTTCAGGTGACGAGAGGATGTGCTTAGGGTGACCACTGCCCTGGGACACCCACCTGGGGTAGGCAGGACTAAGAAGAGCTTCCAGGTATGGTGGCACAGTGAGGGTCACCTGAGGACTGCCTGTCCATCCGCTGCCCCCTGGGAGGCAAGTTTAGGCTGAGGTTTACCTACTCTTTCCGCAACAGGGACACAGATTTGAGTCTCTGAGCCATGGAAATTGAAGTTGACTTCTTACCTTTAAGAGATCTCTACAGTTCTATCTAACCAAAGTGAAAACAGCTAACCGGTTACAAAACTAGGGGAGGAAGCAGGGATGACATGTAAGCACAGAGGTTTGGTGTCCAAGAAGGGAAAAAAAGAATTCATCAGTGCTAATACAAGTGCCAATACAAGGTTTGTACTTTGTTACTCTACAGACAGGTAAGAAAAAGTTTGTGCTGTGAGAACAGTCAGTCACTGGAAGAACCTCCCCGGGGATGCGGTAGAGCCTCCATCACTGGAGGTTTCCAAGATGTGACTGGACAGGGTGATGGATAATTTCATCTAGGCTCCCTTTCCTGACAGAGGCTGAACCAGATGATCTGTGCAGGCTTCATCCAACCTGGGCTCTTCTACAGTTCTGCGATTTTTGAAACAGGGGTTAACGCTTTATTACTTGCACTTTTTGCATCTAGAAGATGTAACCACACCAAGAAGCTGACCAAAGCAAGTAGCAGAGGGGAAAAAGCACCCTGAATTGCTTGACATCTGGAAGGAAACAGAGCTGGGCTCCATGGCCCTGAGCCTCAACCTTGGTACTCCACCATTATCCTGACACACACACACCCCCTCTTCACCCTCCTCCCTTTTTTTAGGTTTTTAGTTTTGGGTTGTTTTTTTTTTTTGAGAGAGAGAGTGCAAGTTCTGGCTTTCAGATGCTCTATCAATTTTCATTTACTCAACTGCAAAGTATGCTTACAAGAAAAAAAAAATAAATACTTAATAGGTCTTCACAAAGTTACTGCACAGTTATAAAACATAACGAAAACCAGTTGGAAAACCTCCGCTGCAAACCATGCTGGGAAAGGTGCACAGCTGATCATTGCCCTCAGCTACTAGCACACCTTCAAGCAAGCAATTAAACTAGAGGATGCACTTTTAGCACGCTCTGCGTTTCCGTCAGTGTTGCACACGCCTGTATCACGCTTCTTGATGCCATCACTTAGCAGGCACCCCAGCACGTAACAGCTGGAGAGAGCGGTCACAGGGTGTTGTGGGAGTCATGAGCTCGGTTTACGGCCAAGAGGGACAGGCCTGAGGCAGGTATGGAGGAGGAGTGGAAAGAGTGCCCTGCCCTACGGATCTGGGCTACAGGACAGCTCTGGGGTACCAACACCGACCTTGGCCAGAGGAAACATGTCCACTGGGGCTACTTATCCTCCCCATGAAACCACTTGTTGCCTTTGACCTGAACTTGCTCACCCTTTCAATTATGCTACCCTAATCATATTTTTTTTCTCTTTTTTGGTAAGAAGAAGCTGTTGGCTTCTTCATCCTCCCAGAGAATGGGGAGGACATGGAGGTCAGCTGGAGGGGAACCCCAGAGACAGGGTAGATCTGACCCTGTGAACAAATCCCAGATCTGCTGAACCACACCTGCAAGAATCGTTGCAGGTTTGGGCAAATTAACCCCCCATTTGATACTTTAATCCAATTACATGTCACGCTCACCTCCACATTCATCATGGTTAATCTCTTCTAAAATTACCTCTAGTCCTCTGAATGAAAATACCTCGTTCCTCCACTCCAAACATGTGATAAACATAGATCCTTGTAATATGAGAAAGAGGGTGAGGACCTTGCTGTATTTCATTATTTTTGTACTGCAGCGATGAATTTCAAAATAGCTTAGCAGTAGTAGTCATGCTCACTGATTTGATATACATTCCCTTCACTGCTCTTCAGAAATTTAGCACTTCTGGGCATGAGTGTGAAGGTTTTGGGTTATTTTTTTTCCCCCCTCCCTCCTTCAGCAGACTACTCTACACAACGACATTTTCTTTCTTTCTGTTTGTTTTGAATGAAGGCACAACCCTCTCTCCTTCCTGCACAACTGCTCCCTTCGTGCAAAGGCTATGCAGGGCTGGAAGACAGGAGGACCTTCACCTTCTAGCCTCACCTGGAAATGAACAGTAATTTTCCCCATTGTTAATGCCTGAAAGAATAAGCCTAAGGGGTTTCAAAGCTACTTGCTGTGAACTGGTCATGGAAAAAAAAAAAAAGAAAAAAAAAACAGAAACACCAAGAAAAACCCAACCAAACCAAACCACCACACCACACCCAAGCCACAAAGCAAACCCCAAACCAGCCTGTCAACTGGCATGAAAGTCCCCAAGATCTCAAATTAAGAATCTTTACTACTCTTTACATAGTTTTAATACATTCTTCTTGACTCGCTGTGCGTTATTCCCAGACTTAAGCTAGGTGACACAGGTCCTCCAACAGGAATACTGCCTTGTTGTGGTACTCCAGCTCCTGAGACCACCCTGGACTATGAGAGACAGGCATGCAGGAGCACACTTACGTACGCAAGGGTGGCTGTGCACAAAGTCCATCAGCAAGCACATGCCCATCAGTGTAGCTCGTCAGAGCATCTGCCTGCTGTGGGACTAAAAAACCTTCAGATCCACCAGGCAACAACCCGGGTCATAGCCGGAGACTTCAGCAGCATGTGTGAGATGTCCGCTGAGCACGCAGAGCACCTTGAAAACACACCCCATGGATTTAATGAGGCTGAAGGGCTGGTGAGCCCCCATGCAGCGGCATATTCTTGACTGCAGAAGCAAGAGATTAATTTCTCCAGCTGACTATCAACTGAAGGTTGATTTACCTAGCTAAAGATGAGTTTGCAAGGCATTTTATTGGTCCCCGGGGTACACGACCAGAGCGGGAAGGAAGACCCCGGAGTTCATACAGAGAAAGAAGGCAGTTTCTGGCCTCAGCTGAAGCCGTTTTACGGCTGCAAAGCTCCACTGACCTCAGCAATGCCAGCACAAGCAAGAGGAAATTCCTCCCCAAGGTGCTGAGTAGGACTTTTCCCAATGTATACTTTTTTCCTGCATCGTGCTGATTGTTTCTGTTCCCACATTTATTTTCCCAGGAAAGTTTTGCAGGCTTGTCTGTGGATGCACAGTACTGTCATTTCTTTCCAGCTTCTCACGTTATCACAACCAGGATCAAGTACAGAACACAATCGCATCGTACTCTCCCTGTGTGATTGATGGCTCATATACGTGCAGTAAAACAGAACAAAACCAAGTACTTGTATGGGGCTGCTTTTAAACTTCAGAGTATCAGAGAGAGACCTTTCACACCACCCAGTACCACTGAGTACTTGTTTTCTAAGCTGGATGGAAACAAAGCATCACACAATTTAAGAGCAAAAATAAAACAAACTGCTGGGGCCACTCTCCAGTGGCCATCTTGGGCTAATGCAGCCTTATTTTATAAGTCACTTTCTTTGCCTAACTTTTTTAATAGGTGGACTCTTTTGGGGTTTGTTTTTTTTTTTTCACCCGAAAATGCTGAAGATGTCACAGACAGTTAACACTTCCCTGGACAAGGTCCTTAAAAAAAAAAAAAACATTATATATATATATATATATGTAAATAAATAAAAATAAAGTCACCAAAGTCACTTTTCTTCCAAAACTGGATTCTTAGAATAATCCTGGCACTAGTGATAATCAGAGATGCTTCCTCCCTCAGCATGTCACTCCACCTCTGTCCCCTACCCCGATGCCCAGCCCCACCAGACCTCATCCTAAGGCCCGCTCCAGCCAACCAACTGCTCTTGAAAGAATGAGAGCGGTGGCAAAGGAGGAAGCATGGGATACAAGAACCAGAGGAGCAGTCGAGGAATACTGAAAGGTGTTAGGCTGAAGCCATCAGCGTAACATCTGAATACTCCCTCTGGGCCACCATCTCCTTTTCGGCTATTGAACAGCGATGGCTGTGAGATGACAGA
Source organism: Chlamydotis macqueenii (assembly GCF_036417535.1). Lineage (NCBI taxonomy): Eukaryota > Metazoa > Chordata > Aves > Otidiformes > Otididae > Chlamydotis > Chlamydotis macqueenii. Next base: position 51,134,946 of record NC_141557.1, read on the forward strand.
TGTTTCCTACACGGGAGCATCAGGCAGTGCACAGCAGAGGTATCCCCGACCACAAATACAGTACCGCAGTGCAGGACACTGTCACCATCCTTCTCGTGTGCCTGACCTCCACAGCCACACCGGGAAGAGTCATTATTCAGCACATTACTGGAAGAGGACAGAGCTCTCGGCACTGCCAGAGGTAATGGTTCATCAGCACTTCTCCTCCCCACAATATCCCTGTCGCAGAAGGCCAAGAGTCCCCTGCCCCTATTCATTTCCAGCTGGAAGTCTGAATAGAAGCCAGAGGGAAAAGTTAGTTTCCCGGTGCCCTAAACTAAATGCCAGATCAGCTGGGATAGATTTCACACGTGGAAAGGAAAGGGCAAGGGTTATTTAAAAAGCCTTTACTGCATTCTTACATTTCTGTACCAAGTAGAAAGTTTGGCAAGAATGACATCCTCAGTGCTGTTGTATGTTTACCTTAGGCCCCCAGAAAATAAAATACAGCTTTTGGCTTCTCAGCCATTAACACCAGAAGCACCATCCCACTTGACCACACTGCAAACCAACCACCTCCATACCCACCAGCTCAGTGAAGTCAGGGGCCCGCCTGGCGCAGGGACAGCACAGCCTCCCCACATCTCGCACCCCCCAAGGATGAGCAGTCCCTCCAGCTCAGCAGATGCCCCATGCTTGTTAATGAGCTGTGTCACCCTCGCAGGACCAGCCACAGCATTCCATGCTCCTTACACAGCCCAAACCATTATGAATGTGCTCTCAAGCCTTTTCTGATTTGAGGAGCGGATCCGAGGGAGAGCGGACTGCAGCCCTAACACTGAGCTTGGCAGCTCTGAGAGAGGCGGATGTAGCACTGCATCCTGCCTCCCAAAGTGGCAGTAAGATGCTCTGGGAAATACCGTAAGAAACACAGTGCACACAGAACAGCCCTTCCGCTGCTCTTCCCCTCCAGCTTCTGGCAGGCAAGACAACCCTCTGTGACTTGTTCAAAAGCCTCTTGACAGAGAAACAGTCCTTGACCATACATTAACAGGCCCAATGTGACTGACTGTAATGGCTCAGCCTTCCCTGCACAGATGTCTGTAAATACACACATACCTCCTCAGGAGGTCCACCAACTTTCAAGGACTTTCAAGCTTCATCAGGGGACAGTCACTGCAGCCCCAGGGTTAAGACTCAACCAGGGTTCCACGCAAGAAGTGAAAAACATTTAACAATCCCGGGAAGGAGTGGGTCCCTCTAGGATCACAGCGGGACTCCAGAGTGCCCAAACCCCAGCGGCATTAACCTACCGTCCCAAATGGAGCTGGGCCTAGAGGCCAGGTGCCGCCTCTTACCTGTTCTCCAGCAGCGTCATGCACACGACCTCCCGCACGCCTGGGTTGTTGGCTTTCTCAATGGAGCAGCTTTGCAGGTTCCAGGTAGCCACCCTAAGGACAGGTCTGCCATCTCGCACCCCCCCAAACATCTCCACAGAAGGGCGAGTGGATATGATCTGGGTGGGTCCCCCAGGAGGAAAGTCCAAGTCCTCGCTCTGGAGACTCAGAGAAGTGGGGCTGGGGTGAGGCTTGGCAGTGAAGTTGAGGCCACCATTGGTGTTTGTCGAAGGGGGCCGAGACCGCTCGGCAAAAATGTGGTGCCTGATTTTGTCCAGGAAGGAGGAATTGATGCAGTCCATCCTCACCAGGTCCTCGATACTTTTGAAGGGCCCATGCTCTTTGCGGTAGTCCACAATGCTATTGGCAATCTTCTCGGTGATGCCACGGATGCTCATGAGCTGGGCGGGGGTGGCAGTGTTAATGTTGATCTTGGTGGCGGAGAGGTGATGCTCAGAGGCCGGGTCCTTGCGCAGGGAGCTGGGCGAGTGCTGCGCCGAGCTGCCCTTGCTGCTCACGCAGATCTCGAACTTCACCTGCTCCAGCTTGGCCGCCCCCACCCCGCTCACCAGCGCCAGGTCCTCCACTTTCTTGAAGCCGCCGATGTACTCCCGGTACTCCACGATGTTCTGGGCCACCAGCCGGGTGACCCCGGGGAGGGTCATCAGTTCCTCCTCCGTGGCCGTGTTGATGTTGAGCCTCTCCTGGTTGACCAGGATGTTGCTGAAGTTGCACGCCGCGCTGAACTTGCGGCTGTGGCACAGGTCCGCCGGGTCGCGGGGGATGGAGCGGTGGCAGCCCAGGCTGCCCCCCATTTCACCACCGCCTCCTCCTCCTCCTCCACCGTCGCCGCGCCGGGCCGCTGCTGGAACCGGGAGAGCGGGCGAGGGGCGCTGCCCGCCCGCCACGCATGGAAGCCCCCGCGGGAGGCCGGCAACCTGCGGACAGATCCGACGGGACGGGACGCGCTCGGTTAGGCGGACACCCGGCTCCCCCACGCCCTTGCTCCCCGACTCCTTTTATCCTCCTCTTCCTCTCGCCCTCCCCCGGGAGGGGTACCGCCGCTTCCCGCGCAGCCCGGGCTCCGCTCGGGCTCCCGCCGCTGCCCCGCCGGCGGTAGTAGTAGCTGGGGGGGAGCTCCCGCAGCTCCCGCCCCCTCGACCGGGCGAGGCGGGGCCGGGCGCTGCCGTCACCGCCTCCCGGGGCGGGGAGTGGGGGGGGCGACACCCTCTGCCGCGCCGCGCCCGCCCCCACCCGGCGGCGGCGAGCACCGGCCAGGGCTGGGGGAGTGTTCCACTCCACTCCAGGAGGTTGGCCTTGGCTTCATCCCCGAGCGCCCACATGGGGCAGGGGAGAGGGGGGAGGGGTGAGTTCCTCCTCCCCCCCCCCCCCCCCCCCCCATAGCCCGAAAAGTGGGATCGGGCTCGCAGGGCCCAGGGGGACCCGAATTGTCCCTCCTGCTGTCGCTGTGCAGCTAAGGGCGGGCTTTTCTCCACCCCCCCGCCCCCAACCCAGGGTGGATGGGACGCCGGGGCCTCAGGTTCTAGGACGCTGCCTGCAGCGCGCCCACCCCTGAAGTTCCGTGGGCCGGGCAGTGGGCAGCTGGCAGGGCGTGAGTGGGTTCTCAAACCTGATGAAAGCCTCGTAGGTCACCTCCACTGGCTTTATTTTTGCTCTTGCAGGCACTATGCTTTCATACATCTGGGTAAAGTTTGCTTTTTTTTTTCTAATTTTTTTTTTTTTCTTCACATCTTAAGCAATTGTGAGTCCTCGACAAACCAAAATGCCTCGCAGAATGATGCTTTTGGACATATTAGACCTGCATACTATCTCTGCCTCAACCCCCAGCCTACTGCACACCTAGCCTTTCCCTGAGACAGAGGATCACCGTTCTGCACCAAAATTGTTGTTCTGCATCACTCATGTGCCTGAGCTGGCTTTAACAGCATTTTTTCGCGCCTCGAGAGCCACAGCAGCCCACCACGGTCCCGGCGTTGGTAGAGCCACCAAAGTATTTACCCACCTTCTACCGCATTGAGTGCCGTGCTGCGCTGTCTGCAGCGTTGTCCGTAGCCAAATTAGCTCATTTCAAACTGGCTTGGCTGGGCCCACGCAGGAGTGACTGCAATGTCAGTGAATTCAAAATGTGATCGGTGGGTGTAATTTAAAGGAAGAGGGAGAAAAACCGAAATAAAAAGCAACAGACACATGCGGGTGCCAGCTACGCACCCTGATGCTGAGAGTATACATACATTTCTTTTATCTGGGTAGAATATGGTGTATGTATATTTTTGACATCAAGACTCATGGTTGGTTCTCTAATGAAAATCAAACAGCTTGTAATAGCAGTTTATACATGTATTTTTTTGTGGTGATTTAATGGAAATTATTCAAGTTTAATTAAAATGTTGAACTGGTCCAGCTTCCCGGGGAAGGGGAAGGAGAACATGATGCGCGTAAGGGAGCGCAGGCTGCACCGGGCTTTCAGATTGCGCAGGGGCACTGCTGCTTTAATGTTTGCACCAGCCGTTCCGCTGCGGGTCACGCGTTTATTTCTCTTCTGTTTGCCTGAGCAGCACAGTTAGCAAACGATCATTACGGGAATGGGTACTGGCTGCGTTCGGGTATTGGCTCTCTGCTGACTGTTGAAGCGGAGAAAGTGCTCGCTTAGGTGATTAAATGCTTCCACGTCTACTGGAAAGTGCTCTGTGCGCTGCGATAACAGCGGCCAATGCAGCAGAAGTCACGCTGGGCCTTATCCTGCTGGGATGATACCAGTGCAGAGCTGGAAACAATTAACCATTGAAACGAGAATTTGCGAGGCAATATTATTACGGTAATAGCTCCGTAAGCTGTTATCTCGATTGGAGAACGCACTCTTCTGGTTTCTACTGCGGGTTGTTTCAAATTGATCCAGGCTCATTAAATAAGTTTTGAAGCTGAAAAGCAGCAAAATCCATCTGAGGCATCATCTAGGTTGCAGGCAGCACTAGGTTTTCCGCATGTCAGAGAGAATTATAGAATGGTTTAGGTTGGAAGGGACCTTTAAAGGTCATCTAGTCCAACCCCCCTGCAAAGAGCAGGGACATCTCCAACCAGATCAGGTTGCTCAGAGCCCTGTCCAAGTTGGCCTTGAATGTTTCCAGGGCTAGGCCATCTACCACCTCTCTGGGCAACCTGTACCAGTGTCCCACCACCCTCACGGTAAAAAATTTCTTCCTTTTATCTAGTCTAAATCTACTGCCTCCTAGTATAAAACCGTTACCCCTTGTCCTACCACTACCAGCCCTTGTCGAATGTCCCTCTCCATCTTTGCTGTAGGCCCCCTTCATGTACTGGAAGGCTGCTATAAGGTCTCTCAGGAGCCTTCACTTCTCCAGGCTGAACAACCCCAACTCTCTCAGCCTGTCCTCATAGGAGAGGTGCTCCAGCCCTCCAGAAAGAAAATAACAAATGACCCTCTCATCCAGCATTTGCTGTTGTCAGCAGCTACACAACATTTTTTTAATCTGCAGGACCAAGATAACTTCTGAGGCTGGACACAGCTGAGGGAGCGGAGCTCAGAGGGATGCAATGGGTGTCCTGTCACCTAATCCAGAGTATGACCAGCGCTAATGAGGGGTATACAGGGGAGAGAAGGGAGGTTTTCACTCCATTAGCACCTTACCCTTATTTGTTTTTGTCAACACTATGAAAATGACAGTTACAGGGAGTTTGCTGAGCTCTGAGTCAAATTTTGACACATCTTGGTATTTTGTGGAAGTGCCAAAAGATGTGAAAAGGTACAGGCTTGGTTTATATTTTACAAGGTTCAAAAAAAAAAGAAAAAGATGAGTGGACTGGCTTGACATCGGTATTAGGCAATCCATTACATGAGAAAGCTAAAAATAGGGTGCAGTCAGTAAATGATTGGAAAAACAATGGCAAAATTATTGACAGCCAGCATAGGCAACGGAAGATAAATCTTGTGAAACCCAGGCAGATACTAGATTTTATCTTCAATCCAATCCCAAGCTCAGTGTATTTAAATTTATTCAAGAAGTGACTGATCGTGGTCTGCTGGTAGGCACTGGCTGGCAGGTAGCCTGCCTGGGCTGCTCAATACCTAACGTGGCAAGTGGCCACAAATCCAGGCTTCCTGGATCTCTGTGAGCCCCAGCAGGTTTAGAGGGCTCCGAGACGCCGTGGGTGGCTGATTCCTCAGGATCCGCCGCTCGCTGCCTGCTGGAGCTGCTGGCTGCCTGCCAGGGCTGGCTGGCTTAAAAAAAAACTCTGAACAGAGGCAAAATTGAGTTTTGCTTCTTTGAGGGTGTGGAGCTGGGGAGGACCTCATAGGGCCAGGCAGACTTCAGCAGCAAGAGAGGGGAGGACACCTGCAAAAGGCCCTTGGGAGCAGTTGTCACCCATCATGTGGAGTGTTTTTGTGTGTCGCTGTAGAGCATTGCAAAGCAGGCAGCAACGGAGCAACCGTTTTTTTGCTGCCCAGCAGCCATTTGTTGATCTTGGGCCTGCGTTGCCGCTGTCTAAAGCCCTCCTATGCTGACTGGCTCGCACTCGGTCCCACCAAGCAGTTAGTGAAACAGGTCCCTGGATAGCTGAGTGGCACTGGGACAAGTAGCTGGCCACATGGGAAACTGAGGGGTAGGGTAGCGTCATCTGCTTGCCAGGTCTGAAGGTCTCAAGCTCCTCTTCCCTGCCAGAATTGTTCAAAGTGGAAAGAAGAAAATGAAACTTTTTCCATAGGAAGGAGGTTCTCCAACACTTAAAAGCTTTTAAATGCAATGTTTAAGGAAGACAGCGAATTGCTTGAACCCATAACAGTGGGGTGGATGCAGATGAAAAGACATTGGTCTTTTGGCTGAAGTCAGGCAAAGAATCAGCCTAGAGGACACTACATTTTAAAGGCTTAACTTCTCAGCATTGTAAGATGGTCTTAAAAAAATCTGTTGATCTGTTTTCACATTTCCCAAAATGCATTGTGCGCGTTGCAGAGACTCTAAACAAGTAAACTCTGTTTCATGAGGAGGGCTGGAAGGAGCCAGATGTTGCTCAACAGAATACCACAGCGTCTGCCTTCGGTTTCCCTTTGCAGTTGCAATCCCTACCAGCCTGTCATGTGATAGCAGCGCCTTTTCCAGCTCTCGCTTACGCGGCCTTTGGGAGCCGGGAGCTTGGCGCGGAAGAGCAGTTGCGTTCCTAGGGACTGCGCTCTCAGACCTTCCACGCTGAGCTCTTAACCAGCAAGGGCTTGAAAAGGCAGCTGGTTAACTGCGGTGCCTGGATTTTTTATTTAAAGGAGCTGTTGAAATAATTGTTTTCCTTCTGAGAGGACGTCTTCAGTAACACTTGTAGCAGACGCCGGAGGCAAAAGGCAGGCAATGCTTTTATGAAGACAAGTAATAACAAGTAGAAGTTAGCAGTTTCATGAGCGGCGAGGCTTACGAAGTCTGGTTTCAGATGGCTCTTGCCTTTGTTGATTTTCTGATCCGTAGTAATAACACCGAGTATCCGTTAGTCTCTCAGTGGGGTCACTAATTTGGATGTCTCTGTTCTACGTGGCCATCAATTTTTGTGGCACTTGTAGGACCTCTGTATTTTTTGAGACATCTCACTTCTCTGCCCAATTTGCTTGAAATTAGCCCACATGCTAATAAAATATCTGGGGAGGGAATGACAAGCAGAATAGCAGCGCACACAGTCACATGAGTTTTTTCTTAGGAATCCAGTGTCTATGGTGTGAGCTCTTTTTCCTGTAAGGCATTTTATATGGCTGCCAAACTTGTTGCAGAGAAATTATGCAATGTCACCAGTGCGGGGTTGCCAAGTTGCAAGTGTCACATCCTACAGAGAAATACAGTCAGAAGAGTGAGTGACTCATCCTTGTACTTTGATTAGGGCTTCATTTTGGTTGGTGTTGGGTCTGAAACCCAGACTTCTTCCTACCACAGGAGATCCCAGCCATTGGCCCACCGTACTCTTTGGTCAGCGCATGGTGGGACAGCTTATCCTGGAGGGAAATGAGATGAAGCCACGGTAGAAAAGATGTTCTCCAGCAGAGCTTTGGATGTGGTTTCCAGCTTCCTTGGACAGCAGGGGGATTTGATTCTCATCCCCTACATCTGAAGTGACACTGTTAATTACTCAGATATCCCTTGGGTCATAGGACTGGAAAGGAATTTTAAAAATCTAGTTCTTCCTTCATGCTAGGGAGGGTCACCGAGGCCATGCTTACGGAAGCTTGCCTGCTCCGGGCCTCCGGTGGTGGCATCTCCTGAACTTCCCAGATGAGAGATGTGGGATGCAGTGGACCTGTGTCGCAACTAATGTTTTCTTTGAGGCCCAGTCCGGCAACACTCTTGTGAAAATGCCCACAAATCACTAGTTTGTGATTTTGGAAGGAGAGAAAGTCAGAATTTGTGGCCTGCAAGCTAAGCGTCTAAACTCTCACCCTGGGCAAGCTTTCAGTGGTTCCATGCAGAAGCAAGCATCAAGTGGATTTTTGTGAAAAAGATATGGGCAATGAGATTTTGGGCACCTCGAGAGCCAAGCAAGAGGAGGGGGGAGGTAAGTAGACATGCTGGAAAGGGATGTTCAGTGTAGCATTCAGCACTTCACAGAGCGCTTTGGTTATCAACCGTTGGACAGCCAGCCTCTCAAATGTGCTTCTCATGTAGACCCGTCAAATGTCTTTAAGTAAGTGATGCCTTTTGGTGGCAGATAGGGATTTCAAATGCAAGCGAGTCAGCTCAGTAATTTGTAGTGAACATGGACTTCACAGGGAATGTGTTTCATTAGTCCATTCTAAACATTTGCATTTCAAAAGCAGTATAACTTGTTGACATTTAGTGCCAGAAATAATGGTAAATATGGAGGACTATCTCCTGATCATGCTGTTGTTTCACTGGATAAATTATTATCTTGCATTATTTGTCATTTATACCTCACTTGTAGTTACTAGGTTACCCTCTACTTCGTGAAAAGTTAAAACATAATTAATTTTCTTGATAACAAATTTTAAAGCAATGTTAAAAAATATATTTCATGTTTACTTTTGACTTTTCAAAGAGTTTCATGAACATTAATCAGTTGACTCATACAGACAGCTTTTAAAGTCAAAGTGGTTCTGCAGTTACTGTAGCATCCAATGCAATTCTGCCCAGACTTAAATATTGCTTATAACTTCTGCTATTTGGGGGTTTTGCTTTTGGTTTTTTTTTTTAATATAAAAACTTCAGAGCTCAGTCTCTAATTCTCATTCACATGCTTCAGACCCTGAAGTTATTCAGAGAGACAAAACCTGGACTCTTAGTTCTCCTAATTTTCTCAGATGTAAGGAGAGGTCTCTGTGTTATAGAATCATAGAATAGCTTGGGTTGGAAGGCACCTTCAAAGGTCATCTAGTCCAACCCCTCTGCAAGGAGCATGGACATCTCCAGCCAGATCAGGTTGCTCAGAGCCACATCCAACCTGGCCTTGAATGGGGCATCCACCACCTCTCTCAGCAACCTGTTCCAGTATTCTACCACCCTCATTGTAAAAATTTTTTTCACAATATCTGGTCTGAATCTACCTCCCTCTATTTTAAAACCATTACCCCTCATCCTACCACAACAGGCCCTGCTGAAGAGTTTCTCCCCATCTTTCCTGTAGGTCCCCTTTAGGTATTGGAAGGACGCTATAAGGCCTCCCCAGGACTCTATAAAGTCTCCCCAAGTGTTGGGGACACAAGGGTGTTGTTTACTTGTGCTAAGATTAATTTATTTCCTGTCTCTTGCCTCTTCATGTGTAACCTTCTGTTTATTAAGAAGAAAATAAACCACAAAGTAGAGTCAAATTTTCCCTTAGCTCCAAATTCTCTGGGGAGATCTGCAGAGGACAAAGCCTCAGTATAAAGCCATAGCTCTGCTGAGGATCAGGTCATTGGTTTATGAAACAGTAAATGCTTTGTTTAAGACTTTTCACACAAAACATTGCGTCTTGCGTAAATGAGCATCTCTGCACTACTCTCTTGAGAAAATCTGTCTCTCACATTTCAAGTCCTGTACCAACAATTAAAATGGTTTTGTGACCTCAGCCACTCCCAGGAGACTTTGAACTTCTCTGAGGAACCTCCTCGACAAGTGACACCTAGCTGCCATGTCATTACAACATCTTCTGTGAAGGCTTGATCCAATACCCATAAAGGCAGAGCGAGGATGCCCAGAATAATTCAAAAGGGTGCTCTGCTGATTTATGTGAGCAGGCACACCTGGGCTGTTGATGGAGTTGACTCATGTGGTTCTCCATCTGAAAGCCACGTTTGTTCAAATGAGAGCATAAAGGAGGTAGGAAAACAGGACAGCACAGAGGTCTTCCTCTAGAACCACATCCTGTAGGGTGGCTGCTTGGAAGAGACAGGTCAGCAGAGTCTGGGGGTACTGGCAGCAGAGCTTCTGAGCAATACTGGACCACTGGAGGACAAGCAAATCCCTAAGCACCTGGAGGTGAACACCATTGAGCTGTTTAAAACAGAAAATGGAGGACTCATTAAACCTAGCTTTGATCCTTGGAAAGACCCTGGCACAAATAAGGATTTTAAGTACTTGGAAGGTAATTAGGTGTTCGAAAAACCTACCAGCATAGCTTTACCAAACTAATTTTTTTTTTTTTTGGATGGGGCAACTGTCTTGAGGAATAGGACAGAAGTAGCCAATAACAGAGCGGGTGGAAGAGAGTATACTTACAGAGCCTGTGGCTGGCACCGAGCTGGAGGGCCTGCAAGGACCTTGCTGAGAGGGATCAAAATTCAAAATAGTCGTCACAGATCAGAGGGATGCTCCAAAACTGACAAAATTAGTTTTGCTAGAGACTTAGGGGAGGAGAAATCCATGGCATCCATTCAAACTGAGGAATGACTGAGCCACAGATGGGTCAGGAAAGGCTCAACAACGTAAACAGGAATCAGCAGGGTGGCCCATTAGGTAGAGACCAAAGGCTGTTTCCAACTGATCTCATGAATCCTAAGAGCGTGATTAGGAAGACAGCTATGCAGTGATGCAATTACAGTCAAGAACATGACGTTTAGAGCCACCATACCAAAGTATTGATGAATTACTGCCAGATGTTATACAAGTTGCAGAAACCAAAGTTTCCCCCAAATAACACCCACAGCCCCGGATTGCTTACCGGTTTAAGCCTAGATCCTACTCCTTGCTTATGCCAAATACTCTGACAAATGGCCTAATTGGAATTGCAAGGACTATGAAGTACTGCTGGACAGGAATAAAGCTTGCGTAGCCTGAGGTGAGGAGTTTGATTCCTAAATAAGGGCTTAAATTACATAAGATGTCAGTGTTCTTTTTACTGTATGTGACGTTATGGCTGAAGTGATGTCCACAGCTCCAAACCTTGTTCTAGCCAAGCATCATCTGCTTTGGAGAGGCTTTTCCCAAGTTTGAAGAGCCATGTGAAAAAATAGCTGTCGTCATCTTGCACAAGCTTTTGTGTTATGTCAGCAGCATGAGCTCCCCACACTCGAGGACGTTCATTCCTGTTTACCTAGTGTATTCATTAGCATGAGCTAACATGAAAATGACACAACAGTGTGGCTGGCTACAATTTCTATGCAAACATTGCTCTGAATGTTGTGGGACTTCTCTTTTTCCTGTGATGGATTGTCAGACTGCATTGTGGTTCATGAACGGCTCCCGGCACCTCCTGCTTCAAAAACAATCTCGCTATGTATCCTGAAATCAGACTTTAATGCTTCTCCCAAGTGTCCCAAAGCATGCAGTTGATTAATTCTGATGTCACACTGCAGATAGCCATGTCACACACACACACCCCCTTGCCAACCGGTACATGAGCCACATTCTTCCTGAGTTAGTCATGGAGTACGTCTACCTTTAACCTACGCAGCGTCAGACAATTATGGGACATGGTGTGCTTCTCCCATGACTCAGGAGACGTTCCTGTCTCCTGACACTGCAAGGTGCCAGGCGTCCCTACCCTGCCACCTACCAAGTCACCTCGGGGGATGCTGGTATCTCACCAGCGTGACTCCTAAGAAAGGATGGAAGGAATACGGGACACTCAGCGTGGACAATGAGCTCAGAGAAATGATTGGATGAATGAGTCGCTTAAGCTGACAAAGGCCCCATCCCAAAGATGCCAGTTGACAAATCTGACTGTTTCTCATGTGCACACACACACAGATGCAAGCTGTGGCAGTCAAACACCTCCAGGAAGGCAAACGCTGCTCCTTTAGTCTATATACCATACTGCCATCCCAAAATGGACGTGAACTCACTCCACACTTAATACAGGGCTGACTGCGTGATGACCTTTGCACTGTGGGCTTTGAGGTGTCAGCTACCTCTTTTGGGTATGCCAAATCCCTTGGTCTGCCTGACATCCAGCATTCCTACACATGGTCAGCAGGCTGCCTGCAGGTCACCTCTCAGACCATTAGATTTGTCAGGTATGAGTTACCCAAACCAAGTAAACAGTTGCTGTTAGGTGCACTACAGCCTTCATGCTGTACAGGGATGGAGAGACTGATTTTCAGCTAACCAAGGCATCACTCATAGTATTTTTTTTTCCTCTTCAGCTTTTTCCATTGCATTTCACTACTTGCAGGAATTACTCCTAATAGCATGGGACAGTAGGGTTTTAGAAAGGCGCATTAAAAGAGAACCTGGAATGGTCTCCATTTATTTTAGAGAACTTCAGTATAGACATCTATCACATCAATAGAGGTCTGCAGGTTTCTAATGGTTGCTGGCCCAGCTCTGCAGGGTCTTTGGAACTGAGCCTGCCATTGCATCCTGCACATGAGGATCTGCCATCTGCACCGTCCTCGTTAAATCCAACTTTCTCTAGCATCATTACGACTAGCTGGAGAGTAGGGGATTGCCCAACATGAGGAAGGGTATCAGCACGTGGCCTTCACAGGATATGTTTGAGATAGTCAGCCATGCATGCTAACAGTTGGCAGGGACAATGAATTCCATTCACATCAATTGATCTTGATACCATCTGGTTTTGAAAGGGCTAATTCTGCCAAAGACAAACATTCAACAGTCCTGCTGTCTTTGCTGTAGACTGAAAAGAAATGGGGAAGGAGTTCTGCTCTGTCTGCATTGTTTTGTCCTCGTTGCTTTTAGATAAGGCAACACAAATTTGCAGATTCCCTTTGGATTTAAGCTGGTAATTGTTTAAGGCACAATGATGACTCTGAGAATGATGAGAACAAATGATGAAAGAAACAATTGTTAGAGAAGAAATCCCTTGAATCAGGGAAGGCACTGTATTTTCTCCTTCATTAAGCTCTGAATTTCATTTGGTTTTGCAGGGCAGAGGCTCTGGCAGGTGTAATGTAGGGTGCACTGCCTGGCAGAAGCATTTCACCAACTTACTGCGGGGTCATAAACCAAAGTAAATACTCAGAGACAGGTTCTCCAAGGTGTTTGCATGTTCCTCAGAAGTCCCAGGGGCATTCTTCCCCTTGGGTTTCAGGCAGTTAGAGATTCCCAGGAGATCAGGGGAGGCATAGTATGTGAAAACAAAAAGGCAAGACAATAATTGGTATTGTCTTAAATCAAGTTGGGAAAAAAATCCCCAAATTTTAAAAACCCCAAGCAAACAACAATAAAAGAACCACCTGGTTTTATAAAGGCCAAAACAGGTCTTTGCCCATGCTCTGGGAGGTTCTCAGTGCGTTCTCTAACTCACATTTTTAAATCAAAATGTTCAAAAAGTTTGTATCAAGTAGTTTCACTTTCTAGAACTGGAACATTTAATTAAAAGGCAACTATAGTGTTGATTTTAAATGTTGAATTATGCTTTTAAAAAATACTTAGAAAAATGGAAATCACAACAAAATTTCCTTGATTAGACAAGGCCCTCATGCTGAAAGTTTCAAACATTTGTGATGTCAAACAATTGTTCTGAGCTCACTGTTAAAAACAAACCAAAACAAATTGAACCCTAAACTTTTAAGGATTCTTTTCAAAAAGGCTTGAAAAATCTCTAACACATCACTATATTGTGTTGCTTTGTAGGATCAGATATTTAGAGCTCACATATTTTAATCTTTGGATAAAGCACAGAGCTGCCCACAGATAAGATATCCAACATTCTCCATGCTGTCTTCTAAGTTGCCTATGGCTTCATTTAACAGCTCCCTGACTCATGATGCCATCATGAGAGGCTCTTAGTCAGGCCTAACTGAGAAGCATTTAAGATCCAGGAGCAAATTATCCAGGGGAAGCTATTTTCTTTGCTTCCCACCTTCTGTGCCACCTACTTGCTTTCCTCTTGGCATCCACTCTTGCTCCTTAGAGCTGTTTATGACTTGGAGCTAGCAGAGGCAGAGGAGCAGCAGCAAAGGCCGAGCTGGTGAGGAAGTGCGGGATGGTGCAAGGGTTTCTCTCGGCACTAATAAAATTAATTTTAATAATATTAAACTCTCGAAATGTATTCAATTTCAGCAGAAAATTCTGAGCAATCTTTCCCTGACAAAGATCCCCATGAGAGTGGTGCAGCCCTGGGGCAGGAGTCCAGAGAAACTGAGGAATTGCCATCCTTGGAGATACTTAAAACTCAGCTGTGCGTGATTCTGAGCAACTTTGACCAGGAGGTCAGACTAGATTATCTCCCTTCCAACCTAAATTATTCTGCAGCTTTCTAGATGGTGGTCTTGGACTTGTTGCCTTCGTAAACAGAAGCTGGGGGAGGACTTAATGTTGGAATGGGAGGATGTAGGCTCATTAGGAAAGACAGGCAGGGCAGACAAGGATGGGGTGCCACCCTCTATGTCAACAGCCAGCTGGAGTGCATGGATTTCCACCTGGGGATGAATGAGGAGCTGACAGAGAGCTTATGGGTCAGGATTAAAGGGAGGGCAGGGACAGGTGACATTACAGTGGGGGTCTGCTACAGGCTACCTGGCTAGGAAGACCAAGAAGATGAGGCCCTCTATAGACAGATAGGAGCAGCCTGACAGTCACAAGCCCTGGTCCTCATGGGGGACTTCAACCACCCCGATATCTGTTGGAAGGACAACACAGCAGGGCACAAGCAATCTGGGAGGTTCCTGGAATGCTTTGATGATAACTTCCTCCTGCAAGTGATAGAGTAGTCAATGAGGAGAGGTGCTATGCTGGACCTTGTTCTCAGCAACAAGGAGGGCCTACTGAGGAACATGGAGCTCAAGGGCAGCCTTGGCTGCAGTGCCCATGGAATGGTGGAGTTCAAGATTCTTAGGGCAGCCAGGAGAGTGTGCAGCAAGCTCTCTACCTTGGACTTCAGGAGAGCAGTCCTGGGCCTCTTCAGGGATCTGCATGGCAGAGTACCATGGGATAAAGCCCTGGAGGGAAGAGGGGCCCAGGAAAGCTGCTTAAGGTTCGAGGATCACCTTCTCCAAGCTCAGGAGTGATGCATTCCAACAAAGAGGAAGTCAGGTAAAAACACCAGGAGGCCTGCATAGATGAACAAGGAGCTTCTGGAACAACTGAAAAAAACAAAACAGAAGCCTACAGGAGGGTGGAAACAAAGGACAGATAGCCTGAGAGGAACACATAGAGATTGTATGAGCTGCCAGGGATCAGGTTAGGAAGACTAAAGCCCTGATAGAATTAAATGTGGCCAGGTATGTCAAGGGCAACAAGAAAAGCTTCTATAGGTATGTCGGGGATAAAGGGAAGACCGGGGAAAATGTGAGCCCTCTCCAGAAGGAAACAGGAGATCTGGTTACTTTTTTGATCTTCACCAGCAAGAGCTCTAGTCACGTTGCCTGAGTCACAGAAGGCAAAAGCAGGGACTGGGAGAATGAAGAACCACCCACTGTAGGAGATCAGATTTGAGACCATCTAAGGAACCTGAAGGTGTACAAGTCCATGGGACCTGATGAAATGCATCCACAGCTCCTGGGGGAACTGGCAGATTAAGTTGACAAGACACTGCCTATGACTTTAGAGAAGTCATGGCAGTCTGGTGAGGTTCCGATCAACTGGAAAAGGGGAAACATAACCTCCATTTTTAAAAAGGGAAACAAAGAAGACATAGGGAACCACAGGCCAGTCAGTCTCACCTCTGTGCCTGGCAAGGTCATGGAGCAGGTCCTCCTGAAGACTGTGCTAAGGCACATGGAAAATAAAGAGGTGATTGGTGACAGCCAACATGGCTTCACTAAGGGCAAATCATGCCTGACCAATTTGGTGGCCTTCTATGATGGGTTTACAGCACTGGTGGGTAAGGAATGACCAACTGATGTTGTCTACCTAGCATTTGCAAAGCATTTGATGCTGTCCTGCAATACATCCTTGTCTCTAAACTGGAGAGTTGGATTTGATGGGTGGACCACTCAGTGGATAAGGAATTGGCTGGATGGCTGAACTCAAAGAGCTGTAGTCAACAGCTTGATGTCCAGGTGGAGACTGGTGATGAGTGGCATTCCTCAGGGGTTGGTATTGAGACTGGCACTGTTTTAACATCTTTGTTCATGACATGGACAGGGGAATAGAGTGCACCCTCAGCAAGCTAACTGATGATACCAAGCTGTGTGGTGCGGTCAACGAGTTGGAGGGAAAGTGATGCCATCCAGAGGGAGGCTGGAGAGGTAGGCTCGTGCAAATCTCATGAAGTTCAACAAGGCCAACTGCAAGGTCCTGCACATAGGTCGGGGCAATCCCAAGCACAAATACAGGCTGGGCAGAGAATGGATTGAGAGCAGCCCTGAGGAGAAGGACTTGGGAGTGATGGTGGATGAGAAGCTCACCATAAGCTGGCAATGTGCACTTGCAGCCCAGAAAGTCAACCACATCCTGGGTTGCATTCAAAGAAGCGTGACCAGCAGGTCAAGGAAGGTGATTCTGCCCCTCTGCTCTGGTGAGACCCCACCTGGAGTACTGCGTCCAGCTCTGGAGCTCCCAGCCATGTCCCCAGTCTGGACATGGACCCATTGGACAGAGTCCAGAGAAGGACCACGAAGATAATCAGAGGGCTGGAGCACCTCTCCTATGAGGACAGGCTGAGAGAGTTGGGGCTGTTCAGCCTGGAGAAGAGAAGTCTCCAGGGAAACCTTATAGTAGCCTTTCAGTACTTAAAGGGAGTTTATAGGAAAGATGAGGAGAAACTCTTTAGCAGAGCCTGTTGTGATAGGACAAGGGGTAATGGTTTTAAAATAGAGGGAGGCAAATTCAGACTAGATATAAGGAAGAATTTTTTTCACAATGAGAGTGATGAAACAATGGAACAGGTTGCCCAGAGAGGTGGTGGATGCCTCCTCCCTGGAAACATTCAAGGCCAAGTTGGACGGGACTCTGAGCAACCTGATCGGGTTGGAGATGTCCCTGCCCCTTGCAGTGGGGTTGGACTAGATGACCTTTAGAGGTCCCTTCCAACCCAAACTGTTCTATGGTTCTGTAATTTGGTGAGCTGCAGACAGCACAGCTATGAAAGGGAGAGGAAGGGAATAGAGAATGGATAGTATAGGACTGACAGTTTCATATCCGTTCTTGGCAGATCCATAGGGATAAGCATCCCATTTTTAACTCATGAAGTATGTTGCAGTTGTATGTTATTTTCAATTGTTAAAGAAGATATGTTATCTAAACTGGATCAAAACAACAAGCAAAAAAAATCCTCATCCATTTGCTCTCAAATAATTAAGTTTTTTTTTTCTGATTCTGCAGGTTTGTTAATACTGTGCAAGTAAATCCATGAGTCCTGAGTCAGCGCTCTGTTGAAATGGTCTGGCTGAGACTCCCTGGTCAAGGAGAGGTGCCTTCTCTGGGGAAGGAGAAAGAAGGCAACCTTCAACCAGCAGCATCACAGAGCTTTTATTCTGCTGCCACTCTGCATGATATATGGGGTTAATTATAAGAGAGAAAAAAACTGGCAGGCTTTCTTTGCCAAATAGGGAGAAGTTCGATCACTTCAGAACAATGGAAGCAAAGAGAACTCAAGGGAATTATTCATCTTGTAAATGGAATTTGATTTTCTAGTGCAAAGAGCAGGCTTTAATTACAACAAATTAAAACAATAGAAGATTTCCTTACTAAAAAGTTTGAGGGGTTTTTTGTTGCTATGATTACAATGCAAAGGGGATATGTGTGCTTAGGAGTCCTAGCAATTATCGTAGGGCTTAACTTCAGCCAACTACTTTGTAAAAATTACCATCATTGACAACAGGAATGTTTTCCCTTAACTTACTTCTCCTTAAGGACCAGACACAGGTATGACGATGTGCACGTAGTCATTGTGTGATATACTACGTCGGCACAGAAAGGGACAAGTGCCTCTGCTTCAGGAAAGGGACCTTTTCTTCATTTGAGAGCACAGCCCAGCAGAGAAGTAAAGCAAATGGATCTCCATCTCCTACAGTAAATAGGATCTGCCATCCCTTAGAAGACAGACACCAAGTACTAAAGTCATGTTAAGATTCTGCTCAATACTGGATGAAACAGTCCTTCCTTGCTTGTGGTCATATTTGGTAACATCTATAATAAATAATCAAATTATGGCTAATTGCATGAATAGTATAGCCCAGGGATCCACGCACAGGATACGATATATCACTCTGCCAGGTTTTCAGGTTTGAAGTGTCCACAGTTTATTCCATAGTTACGCTCTCCTGCACCTTCATGGTCACACCACAGACTGGGAACACATGTGCTGGTTCCTGGCACAATCATTCTTGGAAAGAGAGGTTCCAAAACTTGAGGAAAAGAAGGAAATCTTCACAGGAGTGTGGGAGTTTACGAGTATGAAAAAAATGCATGCTGTGTTTGTTAGAGGCTGCAGTCAAATTAGCATTTAATTACATTAACATTTAATGCTTAAAAATGTCAGGAAAGGACCGAGGGGGAAAGAAAAGTAAATCAGAACTCAGACTGGAGACAGATGAGACACATACAAGTTTAAATGCCTGATTTGGATTCCCAGTGAAGAACCATCTCCATTTTTCTTGTCTCATGCCATACTGTAAATAAAAATTTGATGTGTTCAATCTCAAAGTGCCCCCGCCTCCAGCTTTCTAAACTAGTTGAAGCTAATAAAATTTAACTACCGCTTCAAATTAATTTTGTTCCCTGGAATGTTGTTTGATAATGAAAATCGTGATGGGGATAAAACAGATCATGCTCTTTTAATGTCTCAGGAATATCAGCCACGCTCCATTTAACCTTAGTACTCATCTAAGCAGGAGTTTCAATTTTTTTGCAGGGAGTAGATGTACTCAGGATTGACATAAGCACTAGCACTGTGCCTCCACGGTGAGGAGTGACTCTAGAGAGCTGCTGGTCACGTTCAGCACCTTTTTTCTTCAGCCGTGTAGCTCAGACACTTGCACCTTCAGGAGACCAGCGATCTTGTCAGGCTGAGAAGAGACCAGGCACATAGCCAGTGCTTCCAGCTGAGAGAATACAGCAGCTGGATACACATATGTCCCTGCTAATGGAAGGAGTCCTGTGCTGTAGTTCTTTTAATCATGCCATTTCTCCAACCAGCAGCTCTACAGAAGACTGTGGTCCTGGTTTTCTCCTACATAAAAGCCAGATGGAGTCTTTTGCAAGGCTTTTCTTGAGGATTTTTTTTTTAATTATTATTATCCCCTCAAATCTCAGTGGGGATCCCTACAAAGTATAAGCTGTACTGAGTTCATTCTGCAAGACACCAGAAGTCAGTACCATCCTAGAAGGTCCAGTAGAAGCCTTTGTGTTGCTCAGGGAATGCTACTCCAGCAGGATCACATTGCTGAAAACTTGGGATTTCATAGCAAAGTGAAATTACGCATAGAAGAGAACGTTCATAAAATACATTCATTTTTAATTAAGACATTAAATACTCAGAGCTTTGTCTTTTCACTTCTGTGCCCAGCCTACTGCCTCTGTAATGAGCCCCCAAGCCTTGGGAGAACAGGGATGCCTCAGTGTCTCTCTGCTAGAGAGATTTCAGGTTTCTGGTCTCTTCACTTAAGAGATTATTATCCATTAATTATTAATTATTATTATATTAAATTATTATATATATAATTATATATAATTATTATATATAATATGTTATATATTGTAATTATAATTAATGGATTATTATCTATTAATTATTAATTATCCATTAATTATTATCCATTACTGTCAAATAATGTAAACTGCCTGGAAGATTTGAGAATAAATGTTTTTCTGAGCGAGGCTAAGGACTGTATGGTCTTGATGAGTCTTCTCACCGTACAGAAAGCCCCAAGGATCTCTTGCAGATTGTGGGGAGCAGGGCAGCGGCCAGGGGGCTGAGACAAATGAAGTGAATGAAGACATATCTCTGAAAATGGCCAGAGGGGTTAATATAGCTTCACACAAAACATTTGATTTCGTCTCCTTTCTCCTACCAACACAGTTCAGACCTACTGCATATGTCTCCTGTACTTCCAGCATAGGACATACAGGGAGGAGAAAATACAAGTGAAGGTATTTCCCTGGAAATGTCTGATGATCTAGGTCACAGAACAAGACTCTTAGATGTACTTGTTCTGCCACACTTTAAAAGGAACAAGGGCTGAGAAATGAAAAGCTACCAAAGTGGAATTGGAAGTCGTCTACTGAGGTCCTCCCACCAGTCTTTCTAATCAAAGCGTCTCAGGAACATCACAGAAATCTTTCCCCATAACGTCACTGTCAGACCTGGAAGTGCCATCAACCTCTTTTTACAACTGAAAAACTAGAGAATAAAATTAAATGCCTGAAACCTCAAAGCTTGATCTGTCCCAGTCTTTCCCCTTGTCCCTGGAACTATTCCATCGCGTATCACGTATACAGACAGTCCCGTAAAGTCGAGCCAGACAGGAGATAAAACGGGGAGAGCCATTTCTTTTGAGAAACATCATCCAGACACTGCATTTATCCTGTATGAGTTAAAGCAAATATTTTCATCCTTCAGCACTCTCTCCTTCTAGTTCCCCAATTTTCCAAGGCAATATCCATAGACTGGAATTTCTGTATGGACGTGAAAATGAAACATTACTGTACTGTAATAGCTTTGGCATGGAAATGTATTGCATTTGAATCATTGCTCACAGCATTTTTATTTCTGAACTGTGAAATCTTGGCCACCTGACTCTTAAATTAATATATTAACAAGATAAAACTATACACTGTAAGGCTCCTTAGATAAAAAGCTTAGCTATGCGAGAGCTTCCTATTATCCTTTTTATCCTTCGCTGTGTCAGAGTGAATGGTAGAGTCTAACTCTTCAGCTAAAACCCCTCTTCAATACTTAATGCTCAACAGACAGGATAATATTTATTTTATTTTGGAGTCTAATTTTAGATGAAAAGACATGCAACAGAATGGAGCACAGTCACTGGAAAACGGTCTCCCGCAGTGTGATAAATGACAGAGTACAAGTGAGTAATGCAGAAGCAATTAAAAAAAAAGAATATACCCCTGAAGTTGGCACCCTGTAAGCCCATGACTAAGTAGGCGAGAAACCAAGTGAATGCCAACATCCTAAGCTATGTTCATGCAGTATGCTGCTCACATCTAAGCATACTGCAGAGTGCAGGCCGGAATGGTCCAAATGAGGAGAATTTTGGTCTAGTTCTGTGGCAGTGGTTATTTTTCTGCACAATGCAAATGGGCCCTCCATACACCAGCCTCCCCTCTCTGTGCCACTGTCCATGAACTCATGCAAGATCACATAGTGCAGCTGAGTAAGTTGGAAGACCTTGTCTTAGAGGAGACATCACCCTCCATGTAATGAAGCTTTCACACAGCTGCTCATCTTGCAGCACATACACAGTCTCATTGGCATTACTGGCTTAATGGTCCTGTGTGTGTGCTTGTCTTTATTTTGTTGGAAGAGGTCCTCTTCAGATGTCTCTGTTTGCCTGGCTTTGAAGAAGCTGCATGACCCCAGCAATGTGACCTACTGAGTTCCAGGAACTGGGACTTTCACCAGTATCCTTTAAGCCAAGCAACGCATGCAACAGTTGTTGGCACTGTCCACTGGGAGAGATGCTCTATGCTGCAGGTACAAAAGGCAGTGAGAACTGGGAGACAGATGGATTCAAGTAAATAAATAATATTTTTTTAAATTACCATGATGTTAGAACTGGAAAAATGTTAAATCTCCTCCTAGCTTAGACTGCAAGGTGGAAAAAACATTTGGCAAAGTCCATTTCAGAAACACACAGAGACAAATAGCTAAGATAGGCCTGACTCCGAGTTTCATATCTGGTACCAAGGCATTGTATAGTCTTAACTGTGACAGCATCTAAGTTATCACACCGAGGCACTGAAATTAGTCATAAAACAGAGCACTGTAATTCATACTGTCAAAGCTATTTCTGTTCACTTGGAGTTGTTTTTACAGACTGACATAATTGGACAACAGGTATGACAAGCCTTTGCTGTGATGTTATCTTCACCAAGCCAGAGACTTTGTTGTAGGAGAGGATGAAAAACAGGGCTGTGCCAAACAACACAGCAGGGAGAAATCCTGCCTAACCCAGGGAAATCAGGAGGCCACAGTCTTCTTTCTCTGAAGCCAATACCAGTCCCACTAAAGCTACCTCATTGTAAAACTGAGGAACAGATGTTTCATGCTGGCAATTTCCTAGAAATCAGTTATAAACAGACAAGAGCAATAGGGAAGAGAAAAAGAAAAAAGGAAAACAAAAGAAAGGACGTATTTCTGATCAAAGTATTCACCTTTCAGCACGTTTCTGCCCTAGGCAACTGGCTTCAGTTTTCACATTCCCCTTTACAATCCCACCTGCAGACATGACCATACACAACCACACTCTTCAGAGCACATGGGGCATTAGGTGTCAGCATGATGGGGCACCTTTACCTTATCGCCAAAGGAGGGCATATACGGTAGCCCATATGGTACTGAGCCAAGCAATACCCCAAAAGAACAATAACTTGTCTATACTTCATCATTATTAGCATGTTTTAATAGCAACTTTTTCACAGAGCTTCCCACCTTGCAGACAGACTGACTTCTTGTACTGTCCTCATAATGGAAATCATTAACATCCAGCCTCTTCTCACCAAATGGGCAGCTCTGGCAAAGAAAATAAACTGGAGCTCTGTGGCCACACAAGGCTACAAACTCTGCTGCTTGGTACATAGACCGCACCACAGCAAAGCAGTGCCTACACAGGGACAAGACAAGCAAAACAAAATGAAATATTTACCTCCTCCTGAATTCAGCCTGGTCCATCCTAAAAAAGCCTTTGCAAACCATGCTCAGCTCAGCTCTCAGAGGCTCTGCTTAAAAGCAGCTGACAGCTGAAGCTTAAAAACCACATTGATCAGAGGTGGCCTGTGCTGAGTTTGAAAACCTGATGCTTAAAAAAAAGCATCAGGTAGCTAGCATCCTGTGTCATTAGGAAATGCTGTTCCCCATAGCACAGCGTTGGCTTTCAGTGGGAGCTCCTCATCTTGCTGAGATTGCCTGACAGGCTTCCCGGAGCACAAGCTACTTTGTCATCCTTCCTGCGGCATTTAGCCCTGGCTAGGAATAACAGAGGCTGCTATAATACGAATAAGAAAGAAAAAAAACAAAAAAATCCCACTGTGCTGCTGACACCAGGAGACCTCATTGCCTCGTGGCAAAGAAGGCAATAATAATTCTTCCAGTCCTGATGGGGATCACTGAAATGTCAAGGCTGGTAGCTGCTCTTTCCCTTCTGACATGGTAGTTAGGCCCTGGGAAGGAAATAAATTATTGAGCCACTTAACACCTCATTAGGAGTTAAAACTATATGTTCTGCATCTCCAAGTAGATTTTGAAAGCTGTTTGGGTGCTTGACAGCAAGCTGTGAAGTTAGCTCTGGTGGAATACAGCACCATTTCCGTAGGGAAGCTTTCACTTTAAATGACTCCCAGTCCCAGGCAAATTCTTGTTTCCATTCTCCCTGCTTAGCTGTCCGGTTTTGGATTGTATAGTCTGTCTGCATTTATAAATAATCCACTTTGTTTACCAATTATTTTAAGTATTTTCAGGAAAGGGAAGGAAGAAAACTCTGGGAATATTGCAATTGCCTCTCTGCCCTTATTAGCCCAGTAATTATTTCACTGTAATTCAATTGTTTCTTTTACTTAGTTCAAGATAAGAAGACTGCAGCAGCAATAATAGCTTAAGAAGTTCATCTTCTCTTTATTTTTTTTCTTTTTGCTCCTTTCTCCAAGGCTGTTCATCCCTGCTGCTGCATCACTCGTCCCTCCTAGTTATGATATACAAGGGAACTTGCTGCTGCGCATCGACTCAGAGCTAAATATACTTATATCTTCCTTTTTTTTTTGTAGGTTTTGATTGTTTTTAAACCCAGATCAGTTGGCATTTGTGTGGTGGGTACATTGTGAAAGATAAATAAGGTTTATCTTATTTTACTCAAGTTAATAAAATCTGCAAACATGGCATGACCTACTACTGAAAACGAAGATACTTTAATACCCAAATCCGTGAAGACTCAAAACTGCATCAAAGCAAATGCTTTGAACTCTACAGCAGCTTTTGATGCTCTTTACCGTAATGATGGAAGTAGGAGGCAGAAATGTAAATCCCGTGTGTACAAGTCTTCCTAGCAGAGGTATGAACAGGGCAAAATATTCATGTAAGTCTGGAGTTCCTGAATGGGACCAGATTTCTTCGGCTTGGGGCTTGGACTTACTGGGCGAGATGAACAAGCAACCTGGGCTGCTCCATATTTTAGGAGGGCTTCTTTGTTGTGGGTTCACCACGATGTCTCAGCTGTCCGCTCCCATAACCCCAAGGCTTTGGCTTGATTATGAAAACACAGCTGTCAACCACAGCAGGGTGGTTTTCTGTCACCCACAGCGTTACCTAGCATGAAAGAGTGGCATTTGTTCTCCTTTCAACTTCACCGGCAAGTTGGACCATCTCCAAAGACAGAGTGTCACCCGGTTCATTTGCTAAGGGGGGGTCTCCTTTCGCTGACGGATCCAAGAACAGATCTGAGTTGAAGAAAGGTGACTTTATCCTGCTACTAGGAAGGGGGGGAAGGGGGGGGGGGGCGGTGGTTTAAATACAACTCCTCCTTTTTTAAAAAGCAAGGCTCAATCTAAACTTGGTGGATGCAGTTTTCCCAGGCAGGATATATTGGACCACACTGGTTTAGAACTGTATCTTAGCTCTATTGTAAAGTTCAAATGATTAATCCTTCCACTACTTGACCCAGAACTGCATTTCAGAGCTTAAGGAGTTTTCCTTACATGGGGTAGAGCTGTCTATTCCTCCTCTTGACACGTGCAGTCCCACTTACACCTTATCAGACCAACAGTGCGGAGCTGCCATGCCAGAATCATGCTTTTTCAACCAAATGGCCACCACCATCCTTCCTCTGCTTGATGTTTGAATCCGTGTCATTTAAGTCACCCTTTGGCAAGCTCCAGCGACCTCTGCTCTTGCCTGAGCTCACCACAACAGCCAGATGCCAAGATTTAACCTGCAAAGGGCAATGCACTGGAGCATCAGTGGCTGCAGATCAGCTCAAAAAGGGGGAAAATAGCTCTGGCTTCACCTAGGCTAACTGCATGTAAGGAGCTGTGAACTTTGTTCGAGTTTCTCAAAACATCCATGTATTTGTCTTGTTCATCAGCGTGGCCCTTGTCAGAGAAGCCAGGATGTTTTGGGAACTTCCTATCTGATCTCACTGATGTCTCTCAGATGGGAACAACATGCATTTTGATGGCTCATCAAGACTTTCTGATTTGCCAAATGGTGACTGCCTTATCTCTCATAAACACTCCAGATCCAAAGGGGTGGAGGAAGAAGAGAAGGAGGAAAAGATAAGGAAAAATTGGGGGAAAAAAAAGGCCAAGATACCTCTCCAGCTCCCAAGAGTGAATAAGAACTGGTTTATGATAATCAGTCTTAGTGCCAAATCTTCCATTAGCCTCCCTCTCCCCAGAGGCTTTTCTGGGGGGCTATTTTTAACTCCCATCACTGTTATGAACGAGTAACCTGTGTCCTCACCAGCAGTGTTACCAGCCCCACTGAGAGGGCATGGGGGAAGCGTAACCCAGAAGAGAAAGGGAGGATGGTGGATTCTGCTGGGCCTGGCTAAATCAGGCTGGGCCACCAGGAGGGACTTCTGAAAGGGGACGGAAATGCCTTTTTAAGAGACCATTCGGAAACTGGCAGGACTCTCTGAGGCAGCCTTAGCCCTAATTCTGTGCATCTGCATCCAACATCATGGTCTGTTGCAGCCAGAGCACATGTCTTACTGCTGCATTGCTTTGGGTGCAACATGAAACTCTGCTCAGTTCTACGTATTTTCTTAAGGGAAGCACGGGACTTTGGTAACATATTGCAGTTGACACCACGTTTCCAGAAGGAGTTAACATCCAGCATCAGAAGTGGGAGAAGCTTATCTTGCAAAGGAGGGGCAAGTGGCTGCTGCCACCCTTGGCTGGAGGGAGTCAGTGACATTCAGCTCCTTGCCTTCAGCCCTGCCTTGGCAGCGGTGAAGGAAATTATTCTTCATAAAATCATAGAATCATAGAATGGTTAGGGTTGGAAGGGACCTTCAAAGGTCATCTAGTCCAACTCCCCTGCAAGGAACAGGGACATCCCTGACTAGATCAGGTTGCTCAGAGCCTCATCCAGCCTGGCCTTGAACGTTTCCAGGGATGGGGCCTCCACCACCCTTCTGGGCAACCTGTTCCAGCATTCTATAACTCGCATTGTAAAAAATTTTTTCCTAATTTCTAATCTAAATCTACCCCCCTCTATGTTCTGAAACAGCTAAATGTCGACTTAGTTTGCAGATTTTTCCTTCATGCTTGGTGGCAAGCACCCAGGCCTGGTGCAAAGAAGAGAAAAATCTAGCTACAGTGGCAGCAGCCTGTGCCTTTGAAGCAGGGAGAGTTGCTTTTCTTCGTCTGTCATCGGTGGCCTTCTGAATGACCTTGACATGCAGTGGTGTGACAACCATTAAGACCCTGCTGGTTTGCTACAGTGATGTTGTTTCCAGATTTACTGCAAGGAAGGCAGAGACATCCAGCATGGTGTCCTTCCCAGAAAGGGAATGACTAAAGCGCATGCCCCCCAGCAGCAGGATTGCTGCCGATTTTCCTGTGCTCGAACGGTATCTGTTTAATCCATCCTCAGTTCTCTTTTCAGTCCTGCAAACATGCATCCTCTCTGACAGCAGTCTGTAGCATCTGCAGTACATCCAGCAACGTTGTGCAGCAACATGATTATCCTGTAGGAATGGGTGAAACTTGTCTGACCTAATTTCAGATCCCCTCAGGTATGATGGGTTGGAAAGTCCAGCTCAGATCAATGCATTTCTAGGTGCAGGGTAAAAAAAAGTGAACAGGGAAAAACTCATGCAGGGGAAAATGGTACTCGGCCTATGAAGCAAACAACATAAAAATGATTATGAAATTAAAAGTGGAGAAGGGAAAGAGAAACAATCTAATAAAACCTGAACAACCTGTGCATCGTGGAGAACAGGTATTGTCTCTCAGAAGGAAAAGGGAAGGTGATCTCATCCTGGATCATTGTCTGTTGTCTAGCTAGAGCACACCCTCATTCCAGATGAATGGACTGCCACAGAAACCATAAAACTTAACATTTTGAAAGCTAGGTAGATTTGCAATCCTCTTGAAAAAGCATTATGAGCAGTTTGTAAAGCCCCATGTTCATAAATATCTACTTTTGATACCAGGATTTTGGTGATAAAACCATGCTGTCACTGTAGGCAGCTTGCTCCTTTCTTTTATGTTATTTTTTAATCAGTCTTCCCAGGACTGTTCCCCAGCAACATTTGCAGTCCTGGGCCAGCCTGCTTCCCCACAGTGTCCTGAGACAGGGCAGTGCTGGCTGCTTACCTGCTTTCAAGTCACAGGTGACTTCTGGGCAGTTCTTCACCCCTACCAGGGGATGTAACAGTTGGTCAGGCAGGTTTTGCAGGTGGAAGACTGAGTTATGGGGGGGTGAAACCATTTACCTACAGCCACACAGCTGGTCAGAGACAGAATTGGTTGTCAAATCCAGGGCTTCTCAAGTCCAGGTTGGTGCTTTCTGCTCTGAGATGGAATTTGTTACAGGGAAGCCAGCCACACACATCCCTCTGCTTGGGACCCTTCAGCGAGGACCCCATGGGAATGCAGCCCTTCCCATCTCACACCAACACCAGGGCCAGACAGTCTGCACAGGGAGGGAGAGGGACCTCAGCGCTGCTTCTCTCTCCCAAAGCCACAGTTTAGCCTCTGGTGACACCTTGGCATGAAGACCCTCTCCTCTGCTGGTATGGAAAAGAAAAATGCTATATTACATTCCTGGATAGTGGGAAATTTGCACACTGCCAAAGTCACTGGCATGGTACAGCACCAGCTGAGTAGGCAGCCAGCTCCGGGGATGTGAGATGTTCTGTGGCCATAGCATGATGTGCTGCTGAGCACTGCGTGGTGGCTTTCAGTCAGACTACGATGATGGGCTTTAGCGGTTCCCCCAAACTCCTTCTCTGAGGACTGAAGCTGAGAAGAAACTTGCTCGTTCTGTTTGAAAACATCCATTAAATTCCCATTTAAGAATTTCTTCAGAGGTAATTCAGTATTATCTGTAAATGTGGATTACTGACTTTGTGAATATTTTATGATTTCTATTAGTCATTTATATTTTTAGAAACATATGCTATAAAAAATTGAAGTCATTTTGCTTCAGTTCTGCCATGCTGAAGATCTTTTTCTCCAAAATGTATTTTGTTGCAGCCTCGTATGTCTGATGAAAGAAATTGGAGTGAAGTTAAAAGGGAGATCTGTCTGGTCACTAGCGCTTCCCCGAAATATGAGTCTACCTGGGTGTATGTCAGTGTATAAAGTTTCATTAGGCAGGTAGAAAATTCTCCTCTCCAGACCCCCTCCCAGAGCTGACTGTCCTAAATACCTCGCTTTTCATCCAGTTAATTTCCACAAGGCTTACCCTTTTCCTAGATAAAATAAAAACATACCTTTCAATTTTAAAGCTCCATTTGTGCTCCGTTATATTTAAAGTCCTTTTGTAATGACCTACAGTGCTCTGATAGCTATGTCCTCCTGCAGCCACCCATAGGCTGGTGCTTAGCCCACGGGTCCTAGTGCTGGTCCGGCCCTGGGAACAGAGGAAGACGGCAGGCTGCCTTCCTCCTACATCAGTGTGATGCCCAGCAGCTCCTATGGGGAGTCCAAAAACCCAACCTGTCCATGGCTACAGGCTCTGAGGGCCTCCAGGTTCTGGGCTGTGGCTTGAGGATCTCAGCAAGGATCTGAAGAGCAGGACTAGGCTCTCTGAGGTCAGGATGATCTGTTAGTACATCTCTCTCCAGCACTGACCACCCCAATTTTGATGATGATAAGCTCCGAGCAACAGGATGACCCACAACTGTCAACATTTGGGTCAGCTGTGGCTCTGCATAGATAGCGCAGTCCAAAAAGTACAAACAGCATCAATGATGGAGTCTGAGGGCACAGCATCCCCCTGTGCAAACCCCGGGGTTGAGCTATGTTTGAGCTCACTTTAATGTCCTTAATACCAGAAATGTTCACTTCACACTAAATAAAATAAAGCCCTGCGTTATCTGTGGCTGGCAGCAGCCAGGAGACGGGGTTGGGAGTGACAGTGCCCATCGCTCACCATGACAGGAGCGGGGAGGCAGGAGAGCACAAAAGTGGGAGCGGAGGGTATCGCCGCATGGGCTCTGAGTTTGCTTCCAGCTTTCAGGAAAATCAAACTGGTTGTTTTCATCATGCAGATCCTATTCAAATACAATTTATCACATGTTAAAATATATATTTTTTTTTTTAGATGGAGCATTATAAAATTCAGCAGTGACTTTTTTGCAGCTAGTGATCTGCTGGGTGGGATTTTTAAATTTATTTTCCCCCCAATCCCAGAGCCATTCCTTTGTAACTAGAGCTCAGCTGCTCAGAGGTCTTTGATATCCCAGTGCTCACAATCATCTCAGGCATGGTCGGTGTCACAAGATCACTGCAGACCTGGCCCCACTGAGAGCACCTCAACCTGCCAGATTGACATCCCCCCAAAATACACATTGCTCCTTTTCTTGTTAGTGCTTTGCCTCCTGAACTTTTAAGGTATGGCAGGTCACAGTGGGAACTGAAAACTTGCCTTGCAAGAGGGGAAAAAAAAAAGAAAAGCCAACAAACTCCCAAACTCCCACTAAACTTGTCCTAAAATTCGTTAACTGGAGATGTGAGAAAGGGCTCAGCACAGAACCATGGCAGCACTGTCCCTGCTCCAGAGGTGAACAAAGACTTTCCGACAACGACTCATTAGGGGGCTGGTGGACACTTTTGGCAGCACGTAGGTGTGTATTCTTGGTACATCTTGCAAATTTCCAGCTGGCCTCCAGGTTGTAAATGAAATTTTGGAGCCATCACGATTTGTACCCCTGCTATTCAAAAGTGTGGTTCAGCCACAGGCAGGCTGGAACCCATTAGGTCGACTTTTCCTTTGGAATATAATTACTTACAGCTGCTTAAAGTGCATATACTCTGATTTCCAAATATAGAAAGCTGGGTAGCTTCCACCTCACTCCCGTTTTTCCACAGCTTTCTTTATATCTTCCAGACCCACATTCTTATTTAAGCTTTACATAAGTTTCTAAACCTGACTGAAAGACCCAGGAGGTCCGTAGTGGAAAGTCACCACTTCTTAAGCTCAGCATGTGTAGGGGTGTAGGACTCAAATCACTGCCAGTTATTCCCCTGGAACGCTCCTATTCCTTTCGTTTGGCACTGGTAGCCCAGTGAAAGTGGCTGAAAGGGAAAATGTTTAATATAGGAACAAAGAGAAATTTAAAAAAATCACTGGGTTGTAAGTCTTTGCTGGCTTTGCCCAATCTGGCAGATTCTCTCACTTTTTACACTCTTTACAGCTTACACTCTTTTAAAGGTAACCTAATCTACAAACCGTGGAATTGCAGCTGATTTCAAGACTTGTGTTCAGCCTCTAGACCTAAACCTCATGGTGCAACATGAAGGGATTAAAGACAGCCCAGAGATACAGTGAAGTTAAGATTTCCAGCCACACATCCATGAAGCCACATCACGTGACCTCCCAAGGCAGATATTGGTCCTGTTGTACAACCACTGCAACTACATAAGAAGGAAGAAAGCAATTTGGTTGTTGATGTCAACACTGCAGGGCAAGTGCTGTGGGATCATCCCCACAGCCCTGGGTGCATTTTTCAACTCTCTCCCTGCTCTCCTTTGCACATTTCTGTAGTCACAGGAGACACAGGGCAAGAAAGCCACTCTATTTTTTGTTGTTGTTTTTATTCTCCTGAGTACTGCCCCATGCATCCATGAACTAGATTTTACAAATTCCCTCACATCTGACAGAAACTACACAAAAAATTCCCCTGTGCTTAATGAGATGCCTGGATGTTACTTTTCCGAAGAGCTGAAAAGTATCTGCTGGTTTCCCTGCACTCAAGTTTACTCCCATAATTTGTGCCAAAAAAATCTAGTTTCAAGCCACTGAGGCTAGCTGGCCAAAGCTATGGGGTCAGTCCTTCCAGCCTCTGTCACTCAAAGTCTCTGCCAGGAAAGGTCAGTCTGATAACAGAGTTTCTCCATGTTCTTTCATCACAGTTTCAGTGGTGGCCCAAAACATCCACATGTCACCTTTGAACTAAAATAAAATAAAAACAAAACAAAACAAAACAAACTGAAGGGCAGCCTTGGAGGCGAATATGGCAAAGGCTCAGCTCTCTGGGAAAGTTTTGCCACTTACATTAAAAATTTTAGTATTATGGATAAAGGTTATACTGGCGTAACTGTGCAAGACCTCCCCGGTGCTGGGGTGCCTTTCCCTGCCTCTTGGGATGAAGTGGGAGTAAGACGACTCAGCCTCCTGCAACAGCAGGTCCAGCACTGCCCAGGGCTGTAGGGGGACAGGCATTAGGGCTCCTTCACTTTAGGACGTGTTCATTTTGCTCACTTCATGCTCACCTGTGCTTTTTTTAAAGGAAAACCAAAGACCTTTCTAATTTTTACCCAATGTTTATTAATTCCTTGAATATTTAGTTTTAATTTTCCTTGTTGTTTTGTTTTTCATTAGGACCTTTCTTTAATTCTTCAAAGATTTTGTAAAAAAAAAAAAAATCAGAACATTCTTTTTTTTTGTTGTTTTTAATTAAGCCTGCTCACCCCATAGCAGCTCACCTTCCACCCTAGCAAACCTGAATCCTCCTCAGCCACAGTCCACAACGACCCCAGTTTGGGCTGATGGAGTGCTTCTTCACCCCAAACTTCGGCAGCAAAAAGATCACACCAGAAACTTTTAGCTCCTTGAAGCAGGGATCTTTCTAAATTGCTCTAAAAGTAAGTTCAAGGACCAAGCCTGCCTGTGACATGGCAAACTGTTGCTGTTACAAGGCCAAAATCTCAAAGCTTTTTCTCTCCAATTCTGTCCATTGGAGTATTTTGGTGTATGCTGAGTGCCTCCCATGCCCAGAGCCCCCATGTCCCATGTGGGACCCCATGTCCTGCCCAGCACGAGGCTCAGGTGGGACTGGTAAGCTCTGCAACATTTGTCCCAAGGTTATATTTTCCAGATGCATGTGATAGCCCTTTTTGTGTCTGTGGGACCATCCTTACTCTTACCTTTCTTTGAATGTCTTGGAAAGCTGCACAGTGGAAGTAGGAAGCATCTAACAGAGCTGGAGCTGCTGTGTTGGCCCCACTAAAACCGTCTGGAGGGCCTTGGTCAAAACTCATTGCCTTGCCCTGCTTCAAAGGAGAAAGTATCAGAGAAACCACCTTCCGTTCCCAATTCCTACATCTGCTCAGTGACCTTAGCAAAGGCATTTCACCTTTTTACTGCCTCTGCGTCCACATCTGCGAAGATAAATGCTAAAGAAATGAACAGCATATGAACTCAGAGTGCCATAAGAAACTCAAATATCACATCAGGGAGGCACTAGTAATAGCAATCAGCAAATGAAGGCTGAACAAGAAGTTACCATCTCTGCAGGACATTACCTTTTGCAATGCTGCGATGCTATTTTTCTTCTCCTCTTCCTGCATTTCCTCCCCCAAAGCGGTTCTGCTTCTAGCGGGGAAGTTTGCAGCCCTCGTCTCCAGCCCACCCCTCTCCCTGCCTTTCCCTGAGAGAAATCACACGTCTCCAGCAGCAGCCCAGAGCTGCAGCAAGGCAGGATGCTCATATTTCACTCCATGACCGCCTGACCTTTAGAAATATAACCTGCCAGTGATGGGAAACAGGTAAAGGAGAAATGTGTTCAACTCAAAGGACAGGTTTTCACAGCAGTGCAACCTTCGTGGGGCACCTGTGGTGGTGACCAAGTGTGGAAGGGCTACAATGACAAGCAATAAGAACAGCTGTGCTGCGTGCCCACAGCTGGAAAAACACCCCAACACAGACCCCAAGGGTGCAGCATACGAACACCCTTGCTGCCTTCCCTGTCACAAGTCAGATCTGCCTTGATTGACAGCCCGTTGTAAAAAAGGATCGGCAATGGGTGGGGTGGTATTAGTTGAAAATTACCAAGCGGGAAGAGGGAACATTCAATCATGTACCGAAGCGGATCCAGCCTGGGGACCTGGATTTACAGCTAATAACATCACCTACTATTAATCTCCTCACTGTGCAGGAGAGGTTTTCGCAGAGAAATCCACCAACCTCGTTGTGGGACTTTAATCCGATGGCTTCTCCACTGCGTTGACAGGCAGAGGATAAAAATAGGAAGGAGGTGTAGGAAAGATAATTAGCACTGTTAACTTTTGCTACAATCAATTAGGATGAGTGATGACTGCTTCATTCACTTAAAAAAACATCTTTTAGGGAAGGAACTTAACTCAAAGCCTAAGGAGGAAAACCAGAAGGATAAGCAGACGATAACGCTTCCGACATCCTCCAAGCCATACTTAGGGAATTGCAATAAACAGCTACAGCCACGTGGCCCAGTGCACTATTCCCAGTGGTATTACCTATTTCAGCAGAAGTTATAATGCTTTTGAGAATCCCAGCAGCCACTTTTTCGCAAGTGAAAGATCCTTGAGCCTTAGAAAAACTGTCCTTTAATTACAGGCTCCTGGTTTTCTCTCTTCACCGTTGGGTGCTGTGAGAATCAATTTGGGGAAGTATCTGTCTGGACAGTGCTCAAGCTGCGATGGATATTTTATTTATTTTACCAATTGGGTATTTTATTCCAGTGCACCAGAGGAAGGGATGTTAAGAAATTAATTCCATTTTGCTCTGGCTCAGTATGTATCCATTTAACCAGAAATGCTGGGGATGTTTTAATCCAACAAGAACAACATTTTCCACTTACCTAAAAATCCGATTTCACACTACATGAAAAATTTTGGAAGAAAACTTAAAGTACCTTAAGTGTTTTCACAAATTATTTGGGGGGGTTTAGTTTCAAAAGGAGACGTTTTTAAGAAGAAAAAAGTTGCATGAAAAATTCAAATCATCTGCAGTTATTGAATCCAGCAGTGAGTCTGATACAAAACCTTGGAAAGAACTTGCCCAATGTATGTATTCTATTATATTTTCAGTTTATTACTAGCACATTTTAGAAGTGGAAAGCAGGCAATTACTACAGTTGTATTTGACAATCAATACTCGTGAGATGTAAATTAAGAAAGCCTGTTTCTGGGATCTGCATCCTTCTTACGCTATTTTATAATGCAGGGGAACTACTGCTTGTGCAATGCTGGCAATGAAATATTAAGACGCACTCAGTGGAAAATTGACTTGTCTCATCTTTCAGCGTTGGCTTCAGATTAGACGCTAGCAGGAGAAGCTAATTTTCCTGACAGGGCCAGCCTGGAGAGCAAAACTCAGTCACTGACAGTGGAAGAAAGCATCGCTTCAAAATCTGTGGAGCCACGTGAGCCACACAGCCCCCTTGCTACTTTTTTCCTGGATGTTAAGTGAAGGTGGCAGCTTTAACATGAAGAAAGAGAAGCGGTCTGTCACACAAAGCCTCGTCAAGCTGTGTTGCCTCTTGGTGTCTAGTGGTACACACTCCATCAGTTCACAAGGTCTCGAGGGGTGGCTAGACAGCCCGTGAGACAGATCATTTGAGAGGCATGAGCTGCACCAGAGATGGGGCATGGCAGCCCCAAACGGGCACCGCGCCTGCTGCCAGCCACCCACATGGGCAGAGCAAGGCAATCCCATCGCCCGAACCCACGTAGCAAGAAGTAAATGGTTAACCGGATGCCGAAACGGCATGCAGATCAGCCCTGAGCTTATCAGGGGGACAAAAGCTGCCAGGCAGCTGTGGCTCCGGGGGCTGTGCAGGCCAGAGTGACACTGACCGAAAAGACATTTGGTTGAGTTTTGCCTCGGTGACCTGATTACCTGGCTGCAGCCCAACTTCTGATGTCTTATCAGCCTTTCTCAAGCCAGAAGGGAAACGCTGACCCATGGCCAAAAAAAAAAAAAAAGAAAAAACCAGAGAGGGACATATTGTTTTGGAAAGGCATTTTAAAAAAAAGAATATGTTTTATATATATATAAATATAAAGAGTCTTAAGCCACTGGATTAAAGAGACCAGAGGGCTTTTGTATTTTTAATTGAAGCATTTCTCTGTTATTTCAGTGACAAACAGGTGGATGCTGGGTCAGGATTACCCTGTGATTTCCCGTCTAATTTCAATGTTTTACTGCTGCCTTCAGCTGGTAAAGAGATAAAGGCATCAGCCAGGCGCTGGGATCCTTCTTTGCAGAAGTAGGTATAGGGTCAGAACGCAGGTTTGTAACAAAAAAAAAAAAGAAAAAAAAAAAAAAAAGAAGAAGTCCTCAATCAGAGTGTTTCTTTCTTTAGAAACAAAGCCAATAAAGCAAAATGAATTCAAATTGTAGCGCATACTCTGCTGCAGGTAATACCTATGATACCTGCACCCACATACAAGCTTCTCCTCTGCTTCAGGGGCTGCTGTGAAACCATTTGGTCAAAACCAAGAATCCAGGTCTCTGGGGCACATAATTTCCATAGTCCAGAAGCTGAGATTTATGGGGAAACTTTCAGTTTCCAATAGCATCTTACTCTGCACACACAGAGATTAAACTTCTCTGAGGGTTTGTGGCTCTCTGCAGGTGACATTGCACATACCAGTAAGTTTTTACCCCCAGATAAACTCTCGGAGGTACAGGCCATCTTTTTCTTCTGCTTGCCAAGGGCACTGGCACAGTTCCGACATCCTACGGTGACACATGCAATAAATAATAAACCTTTGAATTTTTAAGCGGTAATTTAGTACTGGCTTGGAAAATTCTTTGGATCCTGCGAAAAAGACTCAAATCTTGTTGAATTTGCTGTCCTTTGACTACAAATGGATGTCTGCTCCAGTGCAGCATGTCCTCACTATGAGGGATGCCTTCACCCCTGCGGCATGGATCTCTCTGCAGAGAGCACGCTCCACAGCAGTATTGGGACCCCTTGTTTCACCTTTTCCCAGCATAACTCCTTGTCAGCAAATACAAGAGAGTATCTGAAAAGTGCATTCAGCCTAGCTAGCACTTCAGGGCTTTTTTTTTCTTTTTTTTTTTTTTTTCCCCTCAGTGATTTTCATTTCTCTAATCCCTGGGGATGTACAGATGAAGAAGGTGTGCTGCCGGAGTAGACTTCAGTGGGGAAGACTAAAGTGTGCATCTCATGTGCCAAGTAGGTCCTTCTCTCACAAAGTGTTTAATGCAGTTAGAGACCTCATCTTCAGAGTACCCAGAGATAGAGTCCCAAGTGCTGAGTTTCCTCCAGCACATGCCCTGTAGGGCATCATTCATTCCTGTTCCTATGCAATTTGCTTCACTTGCCTATGTTGCATTGTCTCCTGATTTTTGCAAATGTTATACAAGGTTAAAATAAGCAGCTATTTAGAGAACAACAGATCCATTGGGGTGGATTTATAGATCAGTGCTGATACGAGCACTGACAAGTACAGATTTCAGAAGTCGTCTGTTGTCAGATGATGTGTGTGTGTGTATAGATATATTTTGCTCGTATCATTTATAATCTCTCCAGAGATATATTTGTCTGTGTGCATCTGTAGGTGTGTCTATATATAGTCCTCTACATATATCTGTCTACTTGGCATCCCCATCAGCCTCTTCTTAAAAGCATGGTATGCAGCTCTGAGGTCCTCATTTCTTTATCCTCCCACCCACATCTCCTTCCTTTTCACTTCACCTACCTCATTGCCCAATTTCTCTCATCCCCTTCATTCCCATCTAGGCTCCAGTCTGTCGCCTCTTGTACCCCTTTCCATGCAACCCCTTGGTGATGTGTGCCCAAAAGCAGCTCCCTACACCTGTGGCTTGCTGCAGCTGCCAACCCGCTTCTCACCAGTCGGGTCAAAGCACTGGCTCTCATCCCTGGTTCAGAAACCCTAGGGAAAACTACATTTTGCTATTAATTTTTCCCTGTGTACCAAGCATATATTCTCAGAAAGGCCAAAGCAAACCAGAGAAGCACAGACTTTCTAAGCCAAGTCAAAAATACTGTTGAACCAACTAAACCCTCAAATTCAACAACATAAGGAATAGTTGGGGGTTTTTTTTGTTGTTTTTTTTTTTTTCAATAATTATAACTTTAAAACATCTTCCCTGATTCTTAATAAAAAACACAGATCAACCTGCATGGGTGAACTGAAGAGAAAGAACATCTCTGTTATTGGCAGGCAGCTTTGACTTCAACTATTGAAGAGCTTATGTCTCTTCTTTACATCTCTCAAAACAGTCATCGAGCACAGAGAAGGGGGGCAATGAAACAGCTCTGGATTTGCTTGCACATGACTCATTCGCCATTGGATTTTTTTCCCTTTCCTGTGCCAGCGGCAGCAGGGACACATGGTGTCCCCTCCTGCCATCACTTCCCCGTGAACTTCTTTGGGCGTCCCATCGCCACATCCCAGGGGGAAGCGTGAGGTGTAGGAGGGCCTCACAGCTTCAGCCTTTGCTCCTAAAACTGGAACTTGGCAAGCTGTAAATGTGACAGGCCCTCACTAGCATCGTGCAGCCGGAGCCAGCTGCGTGCTAGGATGAAGTCCTGGCACTTGATGGTAACAGATACCAGTAAACCTTACCAGCAGCTCGCTGGGAGGACTGGCATAGCTCAGCAGGGGAGGGGTGGGGAAAGGTCTGCCTCCCAGCTATAATTAGCAAGAAATTCAGCACGATAGTAATGGGTCAACAGACCAAAGCAGCTGGTGCCCCCATGCTATAAGCGGTTCAGAGGTCTTATTTCAGATGAGGTCTGGTCCCCCAGACTGGATGTCCCTGCCACAAGGACCAAGAATTGGTCTGGGCCACCCCAGGTGGTGCCAGACTGGTTTTGATGTGCATGTGGAGGCGGCTTCTGGTTCAGTTTCCTCCCCAGGCACCTGGGCCATATATGCCAAAGCACTGTGCCAGCGTATCGAACATTCACATCCCAATACACAACTGCTCCAGACCACAGGCTGAGTGGGAAGCAAGGAGGTGCAGCCCCAGGCTCTCAGGCTTGCACCTCTGCACTGGAGGAAAATGAGAGTTGAGCACAAAGACAATGGCCCCGGCTCCATCCTGTTTCTAATATGCAGTGCTGGCAGATAACCATGTCTGCATCCACAGTTAAACTGCAGGCACAGACTTGCCCTCTCCCAGCAGCTGATCCCTCGATCCCCTCCATCTCCCAGACAGAGCGGTCTCTTTGGGGTGGCCCTGCCCTGCAGCCCTCCCTCTGCACCCTACATGCATGAGGCCAGCTGATGTCATTGGTACAGAGATGGGGATTGCTACAGACCATCCTTAAACTGGAAATAGGAGAAGGAAAAAGCAAAGGCAGGAAAATTGCACCCTGCATTACAAGTCTAGGACCTGCTATTAACTTTTATCAGGGAAATATCACAGCTCTGGATAGCTTCCCACCCGAGCTGACAAGTGGACACATTCATCACAGCTTGTGGCATTGCTTGACCTTTGGAGGATGCTGGGGGGATTTTTCTTTCCTTTTTTTTTTTTTTCTTCTTGCTTATCTGCATGAGAGAGTTTTAATTAGCTCTGAAATGCCATTAAGAAATAAAGCAGGCCAAGTTTGTCAAGGGGGTAAACCTCCTGGAATCAGCCGTGTTACTCAAGGGGTCAATATTCTCCTTCATGGTTTTTGTGGTCATGTTATGAAATATGTAGAGCAACAAATAGATGTTTTGACTGGAAATAGATTTCACCAAGGAAACATTCCCCAATTTTAGCACCCATTTGACCTAGGGCAAAACCAGCAACAGCCGCAGCTCCCCGTCAGCCGCAGAGGAAAGCGAAGCCTGAGCAAATTCTTGTAGCGGTTTGCATAGCTGAGGCCCCAGATGGCCGCCGCCATCCTTGTGCTATTAATAAGGACTATTTTGGAACAAATGATCATTTCACAAGCAACCAGTCTATTTATTAGCCTTATCGTTACCGCCAGCTGCAAGGTGTTTCGGATCCCTCATGCATTGCAGATGTAGCCTGACCAAGAGACACAATGGTGCACACAAGTGTGATGAGCTGGCCTCTCTGTGCAATTTTAGCACTTGGAATGCTGATGGCAACCATCTGCCCGCCCGGCTCTTTACGGTAATGACCTGCAGCAGCTATTTTTCATCACCAGTAACAAAAGAGACTGTGCTGTTCAAATTATCTGGGTTAGTCCCCACAGGTATTGCTGCTTCCCTTCCTGGCACGCACTCTGCAAACGGAGTTTGATAACTCAGAGTGGCAGAGCTGTTCCCAGCTGAGGCAGGCTTCGGTGTACTTGTTGCTTTTTATAGATTAAGCTCTTGCAAAATAATGTGTTCTGCATGTTGGAGAATAAAACTGCATTAAAAAAAAAAAAAAAGAGAGAAAGCAGGAAGGATGATGAGGCAGCATCAGCCCAATATGGTACCCCGAGGGGATCCCCGCTTGGAAGCAGTCCTGAAACTTCTTCAACTTTCTGTCACATGAAAAGGCAACAATGGGTGGAGGGGTTTTTTTTTGCTATATACCTTTTTGGCTGTATACCTCTTTTTTCTATATGCCTTTTTTGCTATATATTGCCAATTAAATGTCTTCTACAAAAGGCTCTTTTGACCCACCTGCCTCTTGGTCCTCTTCACCAGCATTAGGAGGACACAGGAAGGACAAAAAGCTTTGGTAGGGCAAAGCCCGATTTTCAGAAGAGTTTTCCCCCCATTATGGGGACAACAGCTCTTTCCAGCCGAGGTAGTCGGCAACAGTTGGTCCCCGGTCAAGTGGCCACCAAGAAGGCACACACCAGGGCACAATGCTCTCCGCAGCTGGGCTGCTCCAGGCACCCTGCTTCAACATTTAGCTAGAGAAAGCAAAACAACTCCCATACACCCACAC
Source organism: Chlamydotis macqueenii (assembly GCF_036417535.1). NCBI lineage: Eukaryota > Metazoa > Chordata > Aves > Otidiformes > Otididae > Chlamydotis > Chlamydotis macqueenii. Next base: position 51,174,674 of record NC_141557.1, read on the forward strand.
CTTCATTCTATGGGTTTTGCAGCATCTATGAAGCCTTTCATGGTTTTGGGGACAAGCCAAAAGCAGACTTCTAATGGAAACTTAACTGCAGCCTTCGGCATAGTTTAGCAGCTCTAAACCTATAATAAAACCCAAAGCACACGTGAGCCTGCAAAACAGTGTGGTGAATTCTCTATTCCTGTCCACATTATTTTTAGCAGAGTAATTTTTAGCCTTCCCCCCCCCCCCCCCCCCAGTATAAAGGCTTTGTGAAAATGCAGGCGTTGCTCACAGTGCAAGCAGCAGTCAGTCGATTCGGATAGATGTGCCTGACATTTCAAAACAAGAAATGCTTGGTAATCAAATTCCCGGCATACTGAAAAATCAAAAAATGTGCAACTGTCACCTATGGCAAACATTTCTCCATCGGATGTGTCACAGGACCATAATGAGGAAATTGGTGGAAGAGAAGGGAAAAAGTCAGAGTTTATGTTTTGCAGATAGCTTAAGGGAAAGGAATCCTAAATCTTGAGCAAATGCTTGTTTTTGCATTGTGGCAAAAATGTTTGTTTCCTTAACACAGGGTGATTACCATGCGATCTGCATTTTTGTTTAAAAATACTTCTCCCACTGTCTGGGCTGCAGTGTAAACAGGATGCACGGAAATGTCAGCCCGTCCGCGTGCTTTGTCGCGGCAGACACACACAGGGAACCAACGCACTCACACTCATAAATCTGACCCGCTTCCCCAGAATAGATCTCTGCTACCCTTACAGAGTCATTGTTGTCTGATTTCAGTTTGCCAGGCTTGAGGGAACGCGAGGACGGGCCACTTGATGGTCGCAGTTAGTGGGACCAAAGGCAAAGGCTGGGGGATGAGCTGGGGGATGCACAGTCAGAGCCAAGCTGTGCAGGAGAGGGTCTTCAGCGAGGAGCCCAGTCCCCACTGCTCATGTTACCACCCCTCTCCGTGCCATCCAGGTTGGTTCCCAGCAGTTACCAGTACCTGGCTGCCTGTGCGGAGTTAGCTGACACGGGGGGGTCCATTCCTTAGGTGACTCATCACCACAAGTGACGGGAAGAGACCAAGACATTTATCTTATGCTGCTATTCATATCAGTACAAACTTAAGAAATTGCTAGGGACTGTCTTATTTGTTATTTTTTCTCCATTAAAAAAGGACAGGAATCTTGCAAACCCCTCAGGCACAAGCACCATCTTTGCCAGCCCCTAGGCAACAGTTTGAACACTGGTAGTTTCCCAGAATCAAATAAATTAAAATTTAGACAGTGAAAAACACTGTTGATGCTGGTTCCAACCCATTCTCTTTTGCTTTCCTTCATCAAAAGTTGCCCACATTTAATCTTCCTAGAAGACATATATGTGATCTATGAGAAGCCTCTGCTATTATACTATCAAGATTCAACAGCCTGCCCGTGACAAGGCCGCTGTCCCTTAGGTGGCACTGGTGTCTGGCCTGCAAGAACTTACATTTTCCTTACCCTACCCACGAGCCTTGTACAACACACATTGCACAGTGTAAGTGTCTTTCATGTAAAAGCTGCCGCAACAGGTCTTCAGTAGCAGCAGGTCTTCAGTTATCAAAGTGTTCTTTCTTCTCAGAAACTTCCAGCACAGCCCTGAACCAACACAACACTTTTGCACACACTAACTTCAAGGATGCCTGGGGTCACACCAAAACCAAGAAGACTGCACATTCTTCAAGGCTTGTCCTTTCAGAGCCACAATGCCTGAAGGTGCAGTGGCCTCCATACAGACAAGGACTCTGGGTTTCCAAAGGTCTCTAATCAGATTTCTTAGTAATAAAAGTTTCTTGGACCCCACCTTGATATTAAACACCACCTTACATATTTTGACTAATAAAACTTGAGTCAATGAATGCAGTCAAGTGCTTTGTCACTCTAAGACCTTACTCAGTGCACAAGTCACACACAGATTAACAAACCCCAAATCTTTTCCCACATCCCAAAAGCCAGACAAGAATAGCAATAGGTAGCTCTGGTAGATGCAACCACATCAAACTGAAACACTCATTATCCCACAAGCTCATGTGTCTGCAGCGATTCTTAAAACTCTGATGAACAAATTTATTGTCTGCAGTGATGGTGTCCAACAAAGCCAAAACTGTAAAAAGTGTTTGGGGAAGCACATTTCACTCAACTGTCATCTCTTCACAAAACAAGATTCCAGAAAGCCAGCTGGGGGCTTATGGAAAAGCCATCCACCAATGATAAATACCTGGGAAAACTATTCATCAGCATATCACAACTATAAGGGCTAAGGATGAAACTAATTGCTTAAAAAATTACTTCACAAAATGAAATAAAGACATTTGTTGCAACTCAGTGAGCATAAACTGCCTATTGAATGAATGATCTTCTGTTTTGTTTGCTTCTTTCTGGTTAATGAATGACCAAATGGGCTTGATTTTCAGTATGTAGCCAACAACTGTAAACACCATGCTCCCTTGAACCAAATCTTGCTCTCAGAATTTCAGTCCAGAAATCAATGGGGAACATAAGGCTACTGTTGATTTTCTTACATTTGGCTGGAAATCCTTTACAAAATAGGTTTTTTTTTCAGAGATATTCTTGGTATCTCTTCTCTCAAAAGCTGTCTCATACTCCAGTGGTATGAATATCTGCATAACAGATCTGTTGGATTGTCTGCAGCTCAGTTCTCTATACAAAGGTGGTCTGTAACATACACATACATCTGCTAAAACACAGCACACATTGAAGGAGGTGAAGAGGAACAAAACCCACAGAGAAACAGCTGGATTTTTAGGTGCAGGTGAGATCCAGATTGCTCATGAAGGTTGGGAGCCTCTTGCCTTGTCCCTGCTGGCAGGGAGTGGGAAAGGGCCATGACAGACACTGAACAACCCTGTGCTGGGGGTGCAAATTTGACCACTGGTGCCTTTTCCAAAGGGAGAGTGTTCTAATGTCAGACTGTTGCTGAAATTACCAAGGAAACCCTCTTTTCTCAGTGGCCAACACATTTTTTTTTTTTTTTGCCAGTAATTTTAAGGCTCACACAAGTGTCCCATATAGATATAGATGCCCCGTCGTCAACAGAAAGAGATTTATCTGCTCCAGTAAGCTCTGGTTGAAGGTTGAGGAAAGCCAGCTGGGATGGCTCGGATGTTTTGGATGGGCTGGCAGGTTGGGAAGTGCAGTTGGACTTCTGCTGACAGATTTTGGCTGAGCTGGCAGGTGCTAGAAACATAAGATGAGGATGAGGCGGCGGTGAGCAGGAACAGTTAAACAAACCCAGTGTTTACTGCTTAGAAAAAGAATACAACAGGGTAAGTAGGCCCAAACATGTGAAAACTCCAATTCTCTTCTCTTTAGCTTTCATTGAGAACAGAGAGAAATTTTAACATCAAAACACCAACAACCCATTCAGAACTTATACAAGTACAGAAGTAAGGACCCTCCTCTCAACCCAGCTTGGAGTACATCTATACATGACTTCAGAGTTTTACTATGGCAGACTTTTGGGTTGAAATCCAAAAGAAATCCAAGGGAAACGTGGAGGATCTGGACACCAATGTGACACATACTGCCTGAAATCTGTTCTGCCTCCCCGGCTGACAGGCAGTGTCCCAGCAGCAGGGACTTGGTCCCCACAACCACTCTGGGAGGGTGTCAGCTCTCACTCATCACCCCCACATTTCTGGCCCTTCTGTTTGCAGAGCAGTACTTGAAAACATGCCCTTACCCCCACTCCAGAAAGAGCCAGGCATTTACTATTGCTTTTTTTTTTTTTTTTTTTGCTGAGGAGATGAGGATGTTTTTATGGTGTAAAAACATCTCATGGTTTCAGGCAAAGGATGGGCTGCCTCACGACTTCGAGCACTAGGAGTTGGCAAGGCAACAAAGGCGAAGAAGGAGCTGGCATCTCACTGAGATATCAGGCTGCCTTTTCCCCTCCTCCCCTCCCACTCTTTCCCTCCACCAGATGTCAACTGGGACACGCCGAAACGCCTGCCATCCTCCCAACTCCCTGCCTGCTGGCTTACGGCACAGCATGCTGCACGGGAAGCCTTTCGCCAGCTTCCCGGTACTAGCTGCCAGGCGGTCCTCTCCAGCAGAGCCAACCAGCGCATGCTGAAAAGGCATCTGTGCTCGTACCTCTCCATCCTCCTCCTCCTCTCCCCTCTTTCACTTGCCTGTTTGTTATATGTTGCAGAGGTGCCTTTCTGATGTGGATAGCAGATATACAAAGAAGGCATTAAAAACATGCTAAATGAAAATCTAGGCAAGGAGGAATAGCCCCAGGGGAGCTATAGCAGCAGGGGAACATTAATAATTTCCAATTAAATAAAGCCCAGTAAAACTCTGCCTTCCTTTCAAATGAGCAGAGTTTTCCCTTTTCTTCTTCCTGTTTTAGATGTTGTGTTGTTGGGTTAGTTTGCTACCAATAGAAATGTCATGTTGAAGGACACCTTCAGACCATCTCTGTCCCACGTGAGACTAGGCATGCTCAACAACAGCACAGGGCAACCCACTGCCATGAGAACCTGATGTTTATTGGGAAGATTTTGGCCATACAGCAAGCTCCTCATGCTCTCTCAGTGAGTTCTTGGCACGCTGCATGGAGACAAGCACGTAAGCTCACCAGCCTCAAGCGTTCCCACAATGATGGGGAACCTGTGTTGCTCACCACTCTGAGATTGGAAAGGGTCAGATGACTTTCTGTGATGACCAGAGATGCCTACAGTGAAGACGGTTTTAAAGGAGTGATGGGCATTGGCCTAACACCATCTCCAGGAAGGTCAGCTGGAGTTTTACACCTGACTCTGGTGGGACCATAGTTAAGCTAATGCTTGTGTGCTTTCCAAACTCTTTCCTTGAGTTTAGAAATGTGCTACCCTCCTATCTTTACACCCCAAATATGGAAAGCTCTGCACAGCATGGCACTCAGAAGTGGGGGTTTATTCCTTCCCTCTGAGGCAGTGAGAAGTTGAACTCCTGAAGTCCTCCAGGGCCAAAGCCTAGATTGAAGCTTTGGCTTGTGCACCAGCCCAAACCCAGTGCTGGAAATACCAGCAAGGGAAAAGCTGAGTTTGACAGACACTGTATATGGTCTGTGACTGAGGAACTTTAGTTTCTTTGTTCTTTTGTCTTGAAGAAACAAACCAGACTTTGTGCACAGCTCTGAAGAGACAAGGGAAGAATGAAACTGAAGTGCGCTGGTGTTCTGCCCACAGGGAGTGCAAAAAAGCCCAAAAAAGCAGAGCAGCAGGAAAAAAAAGTCCGTCTCTGAGCTCACCCAAGATGGGGGTTATGCTAAGGAGCCCCTCAGCATTTTGTCTAGGTTTCCTACTCAGTCTGAATTAAGTTTGAAGTCTGAGGCTGGATGGGAATACAGGATGGGTAAAGAAATACCTTCCCCATCAGATCTCAGACAGTAACAGAATTGCACAAAAGAGTCCAATGCTTTCTCTCTGGGTATCATCACTCCTGCCTAAAAGCAAAGCTTCCTTGCACTCCACAATTAATTTTCAGAGCTACCTACTGCCACACAACCAATCTCCACCTCCAGCTTTTTTGGTCTTTCTTGCCACACAGTTTTATCTGTACATCAGCATCTCTGCCAGCCAGTACCAGAAGGAGCCAGGTGGCTCTGCTCTGTGCCACAGCCTCTGCTGTGATGCCTTCCCGTCATCGCTTCGGTGGGACCGAATTACTACAGCGCACCTCCTGAATATACAGAGGCTGAATTTAGCCTAGGAGACCAAGGCAATGATTTAATCATTCTTGTTAGAGATTATTTTTAGTCATTATTATTAAAGATTATAATTTGTGAAAAGAAAAAGAGATTAGAGCATGATTTTAAGGAAGAATCATATGCAGGATGAATGCCTTTCCATCGGTTACGGAGGGGACCCAGGTATGCCCTCTGCCTGAAGGCAGCCTGCAACAAAAACATTTGCCTGGGAAACATTTGCATGGGATGAGCAACAAGTAGATTTGCTCACACGTATAAGGTGTCGAGATCTACCAGCCAGGGTATGCTTAATGTTTGGAGAAAGCCTGCAGACAGCTGCCCAAATTGAAAACTGCAGCATTTTCACTTTCCTTACTTCATTCTCACTCCTGGCTACCCAGCAAGATCAGGCAAGGAGCAGATGCACAGAAAAAAAAAAGGAAAAATGGTTGGGAACATACATATAAAAATAGCTGTAGTGACCATTTTGCAATGCAGAGAGCGCAGCTATGTGAAGAATACATTTCAATGCCAACAAAGAAACTCGGACAATTCTGTTAATTACGAAGCATCAATGTTCTGCCCCACTCTTCTGCTCCCATGACAGGCAACAGCTGCTCTTGCTTTAGACGCAGCAGCCAGCAGAGAGGCTGATCAGGCGGAGCAGAGGATGGGGACATGGGAGAGATGAGTTCAGTGACCCAGCCTTCCTGCCTGCTTTGGCTTCCCCAGTTGTGAAATCAAGCTCTCTGAGCTCCGCTGCTGTGGAGCTACATGTGGCTAGTGGCTGTGGAGGATAATCACAGCAGCAGTGAAAATATAGGCGGGTCTTCCTTGCAAGGGGCTGGTGCGTTCCCAACTTATTGCTTACACAGGGTAGCACGTGGTTTTTTAAATAAGGATTCCTGAAACCTAAGCTCGTGAAACCTTGCCATAACTTGGGCATCTGGCTTCCTTCACAGCCATATTCAGCTTAGAGGGGCCTTTGGTCCCCCATATCATGTTTGTAGATCCGATATGTCGCCAATTCTGATCCAGTCCATCAGGAAGCACAAGCTGTCTGAGCTCTGCCAGCTGCACTCAGAGAAACTCCTCCTGTGGACAGGGCCAACAGCCATGCTTTTCGGGTCTGGCTGTCCTCACGCTTTTGTTGATGCCAGTCACGCGCCACCTTCTGCAGGGCTGAACTTTGCTCACATAAATGTTAAATAGTGCTCTAGATGGTCACCAAATGGCATGTTTCTCTGCTGAACAGCTCATTCATCATCTGCAGCTGGCCACTGACTCTCCTTCAGACCAAGGGCAATGACCTCCCAGGTTATTGCAAGAGTATCAGTTCTCTGTTCGCTATAGGGGACCTCAAGCATGGGTATGTATGAGGTAGGGAGCACGTTCCCTGCAAGCCCCAGGGTCCCAATGATGGCCTGAGCAACCACCTCCACGCTCCCTGCCTCAGCTGTTGATGGGGAACCTGCCCCAACATCTGGAAGCTTTGGTCCTGGAAAGAGAAGACAGTGTGGGCTGGCTCTTGCTGCTATCTCTATGGGCACCCTGCCCCCAGATGCATCACTGCATTTGCCTTTTTTTCTTTTTTTTTTTTTTTCTCCTTTTCTTTAAATCATGAGTTTTTCCTGTCTGAAGCAGCACTTTGGGAACTCATTGCCTTTCCCTCTCTGCCGAAGCAGCAAACCACGCAGCATGATGCTGGCTGGGCACCAGCAGGTCTGCTCTGCTCGTGAAGGGGGGATTGCCATACTCACTTGAGAAATGTCTGATTCATAGCTTGTTTTTGTCATATGATTACACCTAGGAAAATCTAAAGGACTAGACGGCCACTCATTTCACCACCGCTGCCACAGAGGAGGTGGCAAGGCAGGTAGCTAGGAGCAAAAGTAGGAATTTACGCTCAGCAGAGCAAGTCCTGTGGTGCTTGCTAGTAAACCCCACACAAGCAAACCAGCCTCAGCCTCCTCTAGAGCCCTGCCAGCACATTGCCCCACATGTCACCCTGCGCTCCCTGCTAGAACTGTCTGTGGGGTGCTGCGTGCATGTCCCTGCACGGGGCTGGAGGTGGACAGATGCACCCTGGTTCCCTCTCTCTGTTCCTAGAAGGGTTTCTAGAAACCTCTAAACTGAGTTTTGACTAGAACGATCCAGGGCATGACGTGAAAAAGCCAACAAATGGGAGTGAAAGGACTAAACAAGATTTGTCAAGACAAAGCCAAGGCAGGAAGACGGGGGCAAAGGGCTCTGTGGGACTCGAGATGGAGGAAAGAGAAGGGAATATAGAGAAAGCCTCAGACAATAAAATGGTAAATAAGGCAACAAAGGACAAATGAGAATGACTAGCCCGTTGCTGCTAATCCAGCCACAGTTTTCAAAGCAAGATCACGAGCCCCACCGGGGCTGGAACAGAAACCCCAGCTTACCACATGAAAGAGAAGAGCGTTCTTTTTGTGGCAAAGCCAAGGGCTCCCATTTGTGCTGCAGGTACATGTCCATGGTGAAAAATGGCCTGGCTGGACCACTCACCTGCACAAAGGAATGCTCCACAGAGGGGGAGCAGGGCTCTCCTGCCAGCTTGGGGCTCACAAACGCATCACTGGGCAATCTTCCAGGCTGGGGTTGCGCTCTGCCTGTTGGGGTTTCGGTTTTGCTAGAAAAAAAATACGGGACTTTTTCTGGGGGTTTTAATGAGGTCAGTGTTGACGTTGTTTTCTTCTTGCCCCAGCAAGACACAGTGCAGTTTGAGCTCCCACCCAGCCAGTGGTTTGGGCTATTTCCTCAGCCCCAAGTCACACTGGAGGCTCTGACCCTGCCATCAGCGGTGTGGGGAGCTCCATGAGCTCCCCGATGCCATTGTGGCCATGCCGTGAAAACCAACACCACCTTCCCAAACTCCTCATTGCCCATCACAGGCACTTCAAGGCACTTCCAGAGAGCAAAAGGGCCCGTGTAGCTTCTGCCGTGTTTTAGCACATCTGTAACAAAATTGTGCCTCTGCTTTTGTGCCATTCTACACAGGAAACCTAAAAACACATGGGGCATAACAGTGCAGACAGCACACAGCCCCATCAAAGAGGCACCCAGAAAGGAGCTGCCACCAGCAAAGATGCTGCTTTATGAACCCAAAAGGAGTCAAACTGTGAGCAAAGAGGTTTTTTTACAGGCTTTGAGTTAATTTCTCTCCCCTGCCCTGCACCATGGGTTTTGGGTCCCCAAGCCAGACAGCAGAGCAGTGCTACCTAACACAGTGGAAAGCAGAAATTTGGGCTTGCCTCAGCAAAAAGCAAGAGGCCTGACTCCATGTTTCACACAGCTGGGGTTTCCGGGGTGCTGGCTGTTGCGGCGGGCAGGAGATGCACATATGGGCATGTATTTATATACGTGAAAGCATAGGTGTCTGAGAAAGGTTTCGTTTCCCTGTGGCGGCTGCTGAGAGACTCACCAAAGGTATTTTTGGGAAGCCCAGCATCCCTTGGCATGCAAATCAGCCGAGTAGCCTGGCAATGCTCAGGGCAGACGGTCTTTCACTTTTCAACCACAGAGCGTAAGCCCCAGATCAGACTCTGCAGTGGGGCTGAGATGCACAGGGGCTGCCAACCCAGCAAACGCGTCTCTCGCCAGCCGGCAAGGTGGATTGCACCATTGAAGCCTTAGGGCTCTCTGCCCAGCACAGCCTTCTAGCTCCAGGTGGTTTCCTCTTTTATTTTGAGCCCAGAAGTCATTGTCATCAGGGCTCCGCCAGTCACAAACCGCAAACAAACAGGAGTCCTGCCTGCATGCTCCGAGAGATGCTGTTGAGCTGAGGCAGCTCTTTTTGGAGTGAGACAGCAGGAGACTTCTCCATCCCTAAAGCTGCCTGACCTCTTGGAAGTATTAAGAATGCTCAACAACATTAGCAATTATTTGTGTATCTATAAATAGTGAAAACCCCTATCCTAGCTAATGCTGTTTCCATCTCACAGATGTTTCACCTGGTCCCTTACCCTAGGTCTCAGAAAAAGCCCCATCCCATGCATCCCTACGCACCTGGCAGAGTTTTTATTTTTGGCATGGAGGACGGGATAAAAGACCATTTCCTCCAGATTTTACAGGCTGCTGGGTGAGACAAGGAGGGTGGCAAGACCCAGAGGAAATCAGCCTTGGTCTGGGAACAGGGAGAGACATGCTCTGGTCCCAGGTCTGGGACGAGCCTGTCCCGCTTGCAAGGGGGATAGCACTGTCCCTGTTGCTATCTCCAAAGCGGCTTTATTTAGAATAAAAACAACTGTTACAGGGCCTCTGGGGATAGGTCACCACACAACCTTGTCCATCCCTGGGACCGCTTGCCGTTTGCCCCGTTGCCAAGGGGTTGGCACAGATGCACAGCTCCTGCTGCTGCCGGGGGGACAGGCAGGCCAGGGAGACCAGCCTTCATTTTAAAGGTTACCCCAGAAGTCAGGAAAGATATGGGGTTCATTGACTCGTTAAGCAAACAGGGTGAAGCTAAGCTCATCTTGCGTCACCCGTGGGTGGCCAATACCCGGGTGGTGGCACAAGCGGAGAGGCCGACAGCTATTCTCCAACCCCACAGTTATTTGGGTTTGGACAAATGACCTCTCCAAGGGACATGGCTGTAAATTGCTTAAACAAATGCAAAGTTCAGACAAGTGTAAAGAACTTGTCTCACTTGCCAAAAAAATTACAAAACGACAGTGTTTTCCAAAAAACAAGTCTGCGCTGTTCACTTGTGAGAAAAGTGGGAAGATACCAGAAGCCAGCGAGTGGGACAGATGAGGAAAGACTCCGGTTCTTGCCCAGACAAGACTTTGGTGGGGTCAGGGGAGGGCTTGTTTTGCTCCTCAGAAGAGATGCGAGGTCACCCGAAGTTCTGCACTTGTTTATAGGAGAGGGAGATCAGAGGCCCCCTGAGCAGGGCAAGTGAGGCCATGTTTGATCACAACCTCTGTGAGCAGGCTCTGGGGCATCACCCGCTCAGGCAGGAGGTGACTCACCTCAGCGCAGAGGCTTTTGAAGTCCCTTGTCCTCAAATCAGCAGCAACTTCCCACATGATGATCCCAAACAGCATCAAGGAAAGGGAGTAACCTGCCCAGCATCTCCCACCAAAACAACTCTAAGATGCCTCGTCCCACAGTGAGTGAGGGAGGCACATGAGCATTGCCTACTGCAGCGGTGAGGTTTGCCATTGCAATGGTTGAATAAAAGACAAACTGCTACTCCATTTTCTCTCCTTGAAGGCTGGTCAAGAGTAGGGTTTTTCACTTTGTGCAATACCAGAAGCATCTGGTAGCTCTTGCTATTCCAAAAGCAGCTTGAAACCATCACCCAAAAGCAGCATCTAGGAGCTGCATGCAAGCTTGATGAATGAAAACTTCAATAGCAGAGGGGACATGGCCATCAGCACCAACACAACTCCTCATCTCCAGAGGCTGAGACTGGTAAGAGGATTTTTTGAGCTGAACACTTCAGGAATATCTGGTGATTTACACGTGTTATGTAATTCATGGCATGAAGACACAGCTATGCCTTCCCCGTACAGTCTGTCCAGAGATGAGAGACAAGGAGCACAGACAAAAGCACTGGTGCAGATGACACTCACCCCAAAATCCCATCTGGGACCCCTCACCTGCTCTTTTCCATTCAAAACACTATGATAAGAGTTGTTTTACTGGTTTACGGGGGCAGATAAGAAAGAAAGAAGCCTCCAGAGGACAGAAAACCACCAGTTTGCACAGACACACGAACCAGCTGGACCAGGTCATTAGAGCAGATGAACTGATGGCTTCCTGAGTTCAGCTGCATAGAAATAGGCATCCAGGTATGCAGCTTCTCCCACAGGAGCACTGCCAAACACTCTTAAAATGCTCCTTCAGCCATGCTGCATTCCTATGGGTGGTTTGGTGCCTGAAGAAACCTTCCATCCATCCCCAAAGGCTGTTTTCTGAACAATTATTTTCAGTCCCTCTCACAGGCAGAAAATTGTTACTCTTTACATCTATCTGAACTGGCTTCCTGGCAAGCCACAAAGCATCTCACCGCACCCTCCCTGCATCCATCCCTTGCTCCCAATGGCTGCCCAGACAAACCCTTTTGCTCCTCACAGGCCAGGCATGGAGCTGCGTGCCAGCTGCCCCACAACAGAGAGGTTTAAAACCTTAGACCTCGCTTCTTCATTTTATCACTAAGTCCCATAATCAGCTTGTGTTTTGGTTTCCACTGCAGGGATAACAACCCCCAGGCACATTTAGGAGGTAAAAGATGCTGCGTGAGGAGCTTTAACACAACAGCTTGCATCCCAGATCCTTCACAAAGAAGCATGTAAAGCATGAACATAAGCATCTAAAATTTTAGAGTTTAGTCTGTAGGGAATAAACATGAAAGGCAACATTTTTTTATCTAAAACCCTAATTTTCTCCACCATCTCCATTTAGCTGCAGCGTGGCTTACCTGCCATCCCTGCTCTTAGATGCTGAAATACCTCTTTCTGAGGTCTGCAGTACAAGATTAGAAACTTGCCACAGACTGGAAACTTGCCCACAGCACTAAAACAGCCTCAAACTCTTCTCCTTAACTGGAAGAGGGCCTTCAGGTCCCTATATAACCTGCTCCTACAACTGGCAGCTGCTAGGGATTGAGTCCTAGCTGCTGAGGGTCAGCTGTAACTCATAATTATCACCTCAGAAACGTGCCGGGAGGGAATGGCTTGAGTTAGAAGCAGCAGGGGAGCACCCTGGCTTCAGGAGGGTTGGGATGGATTTGGGATTGAGTTGGGGTTTTCCTTGCCATGACTCTGCCCATCCCCTCTGTAGCACTGGGAGCAAAGCCCAGCAGGAGGCAAGGTGAGCCTATGTGACCCGATCAGCAAAATCGGGTAGATGCGATAGTAGACCGTGACCGGCACTGTGCAGAGAGATCTGTGTGTTGGGCTGGGAGCAGGGCTGCTGTGCTGTCCTCCCTGCGTGCAGTGATTGCCCCGAGCCCACTGCTTGCACCGGCCAGGCCTGTGGGTGCATATCCAAAACAGCCTCATCCCATCTGCAGTGGCCCTGCTGAAGGGTTTGTGACCTCTGGCTCTGAGGAGGGGCTCAAATGCCCTGTCATGTCAGAGATGGGTCTATGGGGGTTTTCTAACAGGGCAAGGCTCCCCCAGAAAGAGAAGGGAGGGGGAAAGTGGGGGCAGGGGCTGGCAGAGGGGGAAGGCAAGGTTTGCTATTGCCTGCCAGTGCAGGGAAAGAAGGAACGTCACCCTGCTGTGGGACAGAGAGGGGGATGCTGCCAGCTCTCGTGTCTCAAGTGTGGCATTAGGAAAGGTGATGTACAAGGCTTGAGAATGCCATCCCTTTCCCACTGCTGAGCAGGTGGGTTAATTAAACAGGCTGTGCTGTTAAAGCTTAATAAAGATGCATGGTCTGGAGCAGCATGATAGCCTTCCAGCGGGGCCCAATACATCGGAAAATTGTGATTGCTTTTCTATTTGTGCCCAGAGAAACCATCTTCAGGGAGCATCCCCTGCTGCCGCCTGCCACCTGTGACTGAGGGCCAGCACACGAGCAGCTCCTGGAGCCAGCGTTTGCTTTGGCTCGCTGCCTCTCACAGGCAGGTGGGGATGGAGATTTGGGGACATACAGTTTCAGAGGGACGGTTTGAATTCTTAGCAAGGTCTGATTTAACAAAAGCTGTGCTCAGCCTCACTGAAGATTAAATCCTTCAAGGTAAGCGTGGGCACCCAAATGATCAAAGCAATCCACATCAGTAACCACACCAGAGCCCCTCAGCCCGTCCCTCGCCATGGAAAGGCAAGGGCTTGTTCATTGCTCTTCATCTGCCTGCATGTCACGCTGACCGAAGCCATAACATCACCAGGAAGGAAATCAACAGGAACACAGAGGAAGAAGAAGAAAAAATTCCCGTAAACACCACTGGTTGCTGCTAAAATTAAATGGGAAGGGTGCTGGTTCTTAATTTACTGTTCCTTCCTGTGATCTCCCATCCGCTGGGCTCACGCCTGCGCTGTGAGAATGGCTCCCTGGGATGGATGGCTTTCCACAGCAGTTGTTCCTGGAGTGCAGCGAGCTGACATTGCACGGTGTGTAGACAGATATTTTTAAAGTTATTTGGCTTCCCCCATCCTTGCGGTTTAGCGAAGATAACGCGAGTGAGTGCTGACAAGAGACCTCATGTCTAAGTGCAGAGCGGGATCGGGGTGCTGTCTCTCTGCTGCCCTGTTATGTGTCTCTCAGCTACCTCACCTGGGAGAAGATACCTTTCTCCCTGTGTGAGGAGCAGCCAGCTCGGCTCACGAGGAGGTGGTGGAGGCAGGAGCCAAGGATCCCACAGCAGCACCGGCTACAGTGCTGGCTCGCCTACAGGGTGAGGGTCAGCAGTGGAAAGCAGCCCCGCCACTCAGCCCCAAGGCAGGCAACCCAAGCTATGTCTTTCTTCACCCAATGGTCATCTGGTGACTGGATTTCAAAGGCGTATTTCACAGGCTGTTGCCTTCCTAAGGTAGTAACTCAAAATCCAGAGCTGCCAAGGACATGGTGTTCACTGTGTTGTTCCCTTGGCTGCAGCCGTGCTGCCTTCCCCAGCTGGGGAAGGGGCCAAGCTCCTCTTGTAGGAGTTAATGAGAAGCTGGCTGCTAATAAATCACCCTCCCAATGCTTCTTATTGCTCTGTGCTCTTGTTGGGCCTGGAGAAGTGATTGCAGGAGATGCAGCAGCATCACTGGAGGCGTTCAATGGCCACTGCTGGTTTTGGGCAGCACTGGTGAGAGACAAGGTTTCTTGCTGATGGCCAAGGTTGGCAAGCTCTCATCACAACCCAGCTGCTTCAGCATTTATTTGGCTGGGCACCTACCAAATCTGTTTGCATTTATACTGAGGGGGAACACAGCCACTGCAGGGCTCTGAGCAACCAGAGGAAGCATTTGCAGGAAGGCAAGGTTAAGTGAAGCCAAGGCCATGACAGGGTTTCTGCTCTATTTATGGGACTTGTCCTACTCAATGCAGGTTACTGGCCTCCCCGCCGCGTTCAGCCCCTGACCTGAAGGCAGCTGCTTGAAGGGGCTGCCCACAGCCAGGCTCCCCCAAGCCCCCTGGTACGGGCGTGTGTGTGGGGAGCTGAGGAGCTGCGGCTGGGGATGGTGGTTGTGGGATGGCCCATCTGCTTGTGACAGCTCCTGCAGCTCGTTGGAGTGGGATCACACAAGGCCTTCTGCCTGCTCTTACTGCCTGTTTATTTCAGAGGCTGGCTGTCCGTCTCCTGCCATCTTCATTTTAGTATTGTTAAAAAGTAGTTACAACCCAAATAAACACAGATGAAGCTTATGGTTTACAAAAGACTATTTATACAACAGGAAAGAAATCCCACAGCTCTCTTGGTTTCCTGTGTAAAAGGTTTTCCCAAATGTTTGCTCTGGGTTTGACTGTAATAGGCATAGCATCTCTCATTTTCCCTCCTTTTAGGGAACATCCCAGAGATGCATAGCCTCCATGTTTGCCGAGCATCTTTCCTCCTGGGCAGGGCAAGCTCCTCCTCAACCCCAGGCATCTCCTGGGAGGGGGTCCCAAACCGATGTGGTGATTCAGGAAAGTGCAAAGCAGCTCTGGGAGAGCAGAAACTTTCCCCCTTTCCCCTGCCCCATGGAGAAAAAAAAAGCAGCTTTTTCTCCACTGTATTGTTTCCTTGGAAATTTCTTTTTGTTATATGCGTGGGATGTCTATTCAGACCATTTCTGACCATTAAAATGCCCTTTCTTGTATAAACCATTGGTGTCCTAGGCCAGTGGACGCTGGTCCAGCTCTGCCTCTGCTCTGTTCCTGGCCAGCCTCATGATTTCAGGGCACCCTTTTTGGCCACAAAGATCTCCTGATGGGATGCATTAAGGCAGGAAGAAAGCTGGAAAAAGGCATGTCTCCCAGTTCAGGTCCTGTCATGCTGCCTTAGGGCAGCGCTGCTTTAACCTTACACCTCCATTTCAGTGCAAAGCCAGGAGGAAGACTAATTGCCAACAGCATTACTTGTCCAAAACCGTAGTGCTGTTTTTAGCATCTTCCATCCAGGAATCCCTCAAGCATGTGTCTGAGGAGGCATTTTTACCTTCCTCCTTCGGCATTCCAGGCAGGATAGCTGGTGCCCCCACAGCGTGAGCCAGTGACCAGGGCTGCTATGAGCCAGGAACAGAAGCCAGGCCTGCCACCATGATCACTGATTTCCAGCTCCTGACACCCAGGAAGCCCACAGCTGACCCAACTGCAGCTTTTCTCCACAGGATTTAGTCTTCAGCATCACGGCCACAGCTGGGTGCTTGAACTCCTCCCCCCCAGTGCTTCTGTAAACAACAGCAGAGAAGATTAGGAGGCACAGCAAATGTGGATTAAGGACAAAAATAATGCAAAATCCATTGGCTTTTCCAGACTTGGAAAACCTGGTCTGAACTAACTTTCTCCGGTGACACAGAAAAGGAGGGGGTTGAAACAGAAGTGCCCCACAGTCCAGACTGGGCCCAAGCATCTTCCTTCTGGAGCTGGGAGACTCTCTCCCCAGCAGACAATTACAGCAGGTGGGACTTGTGTCAGCAGTACCCTGCCTTAGCACAGAATGGAAAAATCCCTTCAGCTGACTCCCCACGCAGGCAGAAGAGACATCATTGAGACTGGGATCGGGCCAAGGCAATAGGTGACTCCTTTCCTCCTGAGAAAATTAGATAAATTGCAGTCGGGTAGGAGCCAAGAACAAGCAGAGCCTTTAGCTTTTCACTTAACAGGTGATTTTGCATGTGACGGAGACTTAATTTCCATGCATTAGCTCAGCTCGGAGTCAGAGGAGACATCTGAAGGTCTAAAGCAACCTGAAAGTCACCAGCACTTCTGCCCCCTCGGTGCTGGTGACATTTCCCCCAAGCCCCTTGCACCACCCCATCCTTGGTGTCACTTGGAGCTTGAGCTGCTGATCCCGGATGTGACTGGGGCAGAGAAGGCAGGCAGTGCTTTATGCACAGCTTATTCATCAGCTGCTTGCCATCTATCAGTAGCCCATGTCTGAAGGTCCACCTGCACACCCACTCCTTGGTGGGTGCCACCTGGCCACCAGCCCATTCAGTTTAACGCACAGGGGAACAGAGGGACAGAACTCATCGCCTTTGTTGAGAGGCATCAAAATAAATCCAAGGTGCATGAAATCCCTTGGGGTTTCAGTGAGCCCAAACTCTTATTTGACAAAGTGATGGCCATCTGAGGAAAAGTATGTAACCTCCTGACTTTTCTCTGGACAAACCCAAACTCTGGCAAGACTGTGGTGTAAAGGATGGTTCTTGGTGTGTGCTGAAGCCCAAAGAACTCTTCAGCCTTCAGGATATATTCACAAGGATGTCTATATTTTTAAGACATTGAAGCATTTAGCTTGAGCCAGCAGGGAGTTAATATCCCTGACGAAAATCCCTCCTCTAGGAAAGCAGCTCTCTGTTAAAGCCCAGCATGCCATCCCTTCACGGCATGCAGCAAATCGGCTCAGCGCACCGAAAACCAAGTCCTGTGCTCATCCTCTGGCGCTCAGCCAGGGCCAGAGCACAGCTGGCACTGCAGGCGGGATGCTGCCTGCTGGAAATTTGGGCACCTGTGCAGACACAGCGGTGCCCAGGAACAAGGTGTTGTGCAGGGGCCCGGAGCTGTGGTGGATGCTCTTGCCTCCGGCGGCTGCTGTTGGGGGGTGTGGCAGGGGTGGCAGGTGCCAGCCCCCAAATCCCAAATTAAGTCAGTGGAGTTGTAACATCTGGCATGGTAGCTGCCTTTCTGCAGGGATTAGGCACAAATGCCACTCAGATGCCGTGACGTAAATACGCCGAGCTATGGTTCGTGGATGCTGGCGGGTCTGGACATCTGTGCTCTCCCTGCAGCCAAGGGGTGCGGGGGCTGCTCCAGGGGCCCACAGAGAAGGGTGCCTGTGGTCATCTGTCCCATGCTCCTCTTCTGGCTGTGGCCCCGGCCGCTCCAAAGGGCATTGCCCTCCCCAGAGGTAGCTGCTGGGTTGGTCACCTGCAAGGCATCACGGCAGCGTGGGAGGAATCACAGCAGCAAAGGCAAACAAACCTCCCCCAGGAAACTGGGAGAAACCGCCAGTAATGAGGTGATTATCCAAAAAGGCTGAGAGCTACTTCAGGAGCTCAGGAAACCCGGCACAGTCATGGGACGAGGCCATGGCCAGCGGGGACACCAGCAGCCGAAGTGCATTGCTGTTTACCATGCAAAACCAGGGCCAGCTTTTTATATCCGGTATAGAACACACAGCATCTCTACAGAAGCTCATGTAAATAAAGACAAACAGACCAACTTGCCGTTTTGGAGACATCGGTCTCAAATAGCTCCTTAAGCAGCATTAAAAATCCTTGCTTCTGAGACACTGGATACCTTTATAAGGCAATTACATTTTCTGTGTGGTTTTTATTTCTTTGAAGTGCACACACGGACAGCAGCAACACAGTCAGGTGGTCCCTTCTTGGGACTTTGTAACGCTCTCACCAGTTTGGGGTGCTCCATGTGGGTATGAATTTCAGATCTGTTTAGTTCAGGATTTTGTCCTTTCCACTGCCACTACAGCTGCCTAAGGGGTGCAGAACGATTCAAGTGGGAAGGGACAGTGGTGGGGGTGGGCTCTGGTCCGACCTCCCGCTCAAAGCTGAGACCAGATCCAGCCAGGTCTGCAAAACCTCCAGGGACGGAGCCCACACAGCCTCCTGGGCACCTGCACAGCCACCCTGGGGCCTCCCCTGAACTCACTACAGTTCATTGACATCCATCATGTACTGGGGGGATGCAGTACTCACACGTGGTCTAACAAGTGCAGGGTAGAGGGAAAAACCCCTTTCCTTGACCTATGGCCCATGCTCCTGCCCGTAGGGGTGGGATGCTGCTGGTCTCCATCACTGCCAGGGCAGCTGGGGGCTCATGCTCAGCTCCTGTCCCACCACCCCCAGGCCCTTCCTGCAGAGCTGGTCCCCAGCCAGCCCCTCCCCAGTATCACTGTCAGGGGTTGATCCTTCCCACTTGCAGCACTGGGCACTTATAGAATCATAGAATCACATGGTTGGATGGGACCTATAAGATCATTTAGTCCAACCGTCTTCCCACTACCATTGCTGCCACAGCTACTAAACCATATCCTGTAGCTTCTCATCAAGCTGCCTCTTGAACACTGCCAGGGACGGCGACTCCACCACCTCCCTGAGCAGGCCGTTCCAGTGCCTTACCACTCTTTGAGAGAAAAAGTTTTTCCTCAAGTCCAATCTAAACCTCCTCTGGTACAACTTGTGGCTATTTCCTCGGGTCCTGCTTGTTGCCTGGAAGAAGAGGCCAAACCCCTGTTCATCACAACCTGCCTTCAGGAAGCTATAGAGTGCAATGAGGTCTCCCCTGAGCCTCCTCTTCTTCAGACTAAACAATCCCAACTCTCTCAGCCGCTCCTCATAAGACTTGTGCTCCAGACCCCTCACCAGCTTTGTTGCCCTTCTCTGGACACGTTCCAGGGCTTCAATGTCTTTCTTGTAGTGAGGGGCCCAAAACTGAACACAATACTCGAGGTGCGGCCTCACCAGTGCCGAATACAGGGGGATGATTACCTCCCTGCTCCTGCTGGCCACACTATTTCTAATGCAGGCCAGGATGCCGTTGGCCCTCTTGGCCACCTGGGCACACTGTCGGCTCATGTTCAGCTGAGCATCAACCAACACCCCCAGGTCCCTTTCCTCTTCACAGTCCTCCAGCCACTCAGCTCCGAGCCTATAGCGCTGCATGGGGTTATTGTGGCCAAAGTGCAGGACCCGACACTTGGCCTTGTTGAACCTCATGCCATTCAGCTCAGCCCAGCGATCCAGCCTATCCAGATCCCTCTGAAGGGCCTCCCTACCCTCAGGCAGATCAACACCGCCACCCAACTTGGTGTCATCTGCAAACTTACTGAGGGTACACTCAATCCCCTCGTCTAGGTCATCAATAAAGATATTGAACAAGAACTTGTCCTCCTTGAATTGCATAAAGATCCTTTCAGCATTTTTTGAGGCCAGGTGTGCCATTTGCCTATCTCCAGTCACTAGGACCTCCCGTGATCTCCAGGACCTTCCAAAGGTAGGTGACAGCAGTTTTGCAAAGACAGCTGCCAGCCCTCTCCATGCGCTCGGGCACACGTGCAGTCTTGCCGCTCAGGCGGACCTGCATGGGCCACATTCTCTGCCATAAGCCCAGACTTGATCCAGAGCATTACATCCAACCAGGACTATGGATTATGGATTCTGGTGCAGGAAGAGCACGTGGAAGAGGAACTGAAATCATCAAGTAGGAAGGAGCAGGTGTTAAGCTCATGCCTTTTCTGGCCATGGAAAATTACATTTCTAAGTAAATGGGGCTGTTTGTTTGCATGCTTTCTCCATGCAACCCCATTTCCATAGCTTCATGTGGAGGAGGATTGTCCTTGTAGACGGAAAGACCGGAAGACACATAAACCTAGTATTTAGGAAAAACAATGTTAATGGTAAGAGCAGATTTTAAAAGGAAGAGTTTGAGGCGAATGGAAAGCTGATCAAAGAGTAGTATGAATCACATGCCAGAACAACAACCATGACAACAGCAGGAGATGAAGTAGAAAGTGGAAGCATGCCTATTGCCAGTGCCCGTAATGAACCCCACTACCTCTAATCACTTTGTGACTTAATAAACTGGCCTCCTCACCCATATCAAATGAAATCCCCCAGGCTTTCAGGTATCTACTGTTGACCATCTGTCTTTATGGACAGAAATACTTTAGTACCTTTTAAATCAGTGTCATGTGTGTCTCTTCCACAATTTCCAGGAATTCCTGGGCTAGCATTTACTGTTTGAAGAGCTACAGAGATGATATTTTGTTGTACCAAAATCTTGTGATCTGACTTAATTTTCTGGCTGCTTCTTTTTCCATAATAGGCTCCCTTATTTTGTTAATTCCTCTACGTTTAAAACAATGTGACCTTACCTCTGGCCCTCAATGCTATCCCCCAATGACCCAAACAAGATGACTCTACAGAATATATTTTTTACAGAATACTCATCTCCATTTTTTTTAGAGCTCAACCTCCTGTGTAGATGTTTGCACCATTCTATGCAGCAGGTCATCTTCTTTACCATAAGAAGCTACTCACAGATTTGAAATCTGGGAGTGCCAGACAGAATTGCACTACAGTAAGGGGATGTGGCCAAGGGTTTGGGCAGTTTTGTTTGCTTTTTTAAAAGCACTGCATTTTTTAACATCACCAGCTACCTTATGCTTCATACCCACAACCATTTTGCTTTTGCGAGGCAGAGGCATGGAAGAGCTGGACAACAGGGACTGAGTATGCCTCAGAAGAACAACAAATGTAAGGTGAAGGAGCGCATAGAAGTGTTCTCTTTGATTAATTAGAAATCATACCACTAAACCACTCTGTCTGGATCCTGGGCCCTTTGCCTGTATCCTCCTCTGCCAGGAGTGCCATAGTTCTAGGCTTCTGCAAGCAGCTCCCATTTAAAAATTAGCTTTAGCCTTCTCCCTTTTGGGATTAATCCCAAATCTCCTTCCTCATCCCACCAGTCTGAGGCTGAGCAATGCAGTGGATGAAGCACATGGAAACAAACAGTGAAGTGGCTCAGTGGGTTTACAGCAGCTTTTCCAGACGCTGAGGCTAAAAGACGCCCGAGTTACCAGCAGTGGACTAGCTATGAGTTTGTGGTCCCAAGGACAGCAGTAAAGCCAGAGAGCCACAGCCAGCATATCTTAGATCTAACCACTGCAACATCAACAGGGTGCCAGGATATTTCAAGGTAAAGCCTGAATTCATATTTAAAGCATTTTGCTTGTGACCCACTAAGACCCACGCAAGACTTCAGGAGGATGCGGAGATTTAGTGGTGGGAGCCAAAAAGAACAGCAGCATCACCAACATCCTTTAAACCAGAAACTCGATGCACAGTTAGAGGCAACAAAAGCAAGGCACACAGAGTCATGCTTTTAAAATTCATTCTGGGTGAATACCCAGCTTGCAATCTGATGCATCCCAAATGCATGGGATGACAGCTCTGCTACGCTATGTTGTGAGACCCCACCTGGAGCTCTGGAGCCCTCAGCATAAGAAAGACATGGACCTGCTGTAGCAAGTCCAAAGGAGGGCCACAAAGATGATCAGAGGGCTGGAGCACCTCTCCTATGAATACAGGCTGAGAGAGCTGGGGCTGTTCAGGCTTGAGAAGATAAGGCTTTGGGGAGACCTTACAGCAGCCTTCCAGTACCTAAAGGGGGCCTACAAGAAAGACAGGGAGAAACCCTTTAGCAGAGCCTGTTGTGATAGAACAAGGGGTAACAGTTTTAAACTAGAGGGAGGTAGATTCAGATTAGATATCAGGAAAGATTTTTTTACAATGAGAGCGGTAGAACACTGGCACAAGTTGCCCAGAGAGGTGGTGGATGCCCCATCCCTGGAAACATTCAAGGCCACGTTGGACAGAGCTCTAAGCAACCTGATCTGGTTGGAGATGTCCCTGCTTCTTGCAGAGGGGTTGGACTAGATGGCCTTTGAAGGTCCCTTCCAACCCAAACTGTTCTATGATTCCATGATTCTATCTCAGCACTGGGACACCTCTCCCTGCAGGCCAGAGCTGGTCTCAGGTGGGGCAGCTGAGCAGTCTCTGTGCTCAATGGCTGGAGAAAGCACACAGACTGCTGCAGTGCATGAGGAACAGCTGTGAACAGGAGTGCATTAGGGCCAAATGCTGCTCACCCAGCACAGCACTTACTGACTGGCTTGCCTCATCATCCCCTTGCTCACCAGAGCAACAAAAACCTCTGTACAAGGAGCTTTTGCAGGCACAGTAGGAAGAGAAGATGAGGTGAATGGCAGGAGGGGACAATGAGGAGGTGGAGGAGAATGGTAGGAGAGTGTCTGGGACAGGGGAATGAGGCCATGGCAGGTCTGCGGTGGGGGCAGCCCCATGGGATCTTTTCCCAGTGTAGGAGCAGAAGGAGGAGAAGCCAGGGCTGGGGGAGCAGGGCACAGCTTGGGGGAGGAAGGCAGGAGACTGGGAAAACAAGGGCAAGAAGAGGAAGGTCCTGGAGGTGAGCTGTCACTAAACTGCCCTGCAGGGAAATGCTGGGAATGGGAAAGTGGAGATATTTTCCTAAATTGCCCCTTTAAGATACCATTAAAATGCACACCTGTGCACATCCATGAATTCAGGGAAAGCTTTTTTCCTGTATCTTTCCCAAACCTACTACCTACCCCTCCATGTAGGGAAAGCGTTTCTCAGTACATGTGGAGGCATCCCTGCGTGCCCTCACGCACCACCGACTCACTTTAGGTTGCGCTCAGTGAAAGCCATTTTACCAACAGGGGAAAAACCCACCTTCAATAACCAGGAACCAGAGCGCTAAATTCAAGATGCTTCCCCACAGTGCTTCTGAAGACTCTCCTTTGGAGGCACTGGCAAGGTGCTCCTGAGAAAGGCAGAGGCTGCAAACAGAGCCTGAGGTTTCTCCTGCTCCAAGAGAAGGAAAAATAAAGCCTTTGTAAACCTAAAGCTGAATTTCATAAGGCAGTGGATGTTGCCACCTGCTGCTTAAATAGGGGCAGGCATTGGTTCCCCGGGGTGTGGATCATTTCTGGGGTTTGAACTGTTTTGTAGGCCAATAGCCTGGTTGGGGCAGGTAGAGAGGGGTACTACTGCATGTTCCCGGGTTTTTTTTTTTTGCATTTGTAACTCAGCCAGTCAGTGACTCCTCTTCCACCATACCGCTGGCAAACACAACGGACCACGAAACACTCCCTTCTCTGCAGTTTCTTCACTGTAAAGAAGTTTGCAAAGCAGGTGGGCTACCATGGCAAGCAAACGTCACCTGCAAAGCCTTCAGTAGAGCCCAGTTGCTACTTCTTTCCTAGTGCCTCTTAGTACCAGGTGCAGATCTTCAGGGATGATGAGCAGCCAAATCTTGGGCACAAAAAGCAGAAATCAAGACAAGAAGGGGCTTTCAAAATTATTTTTAAAGAACAGTAAAAAGTGCATAACCTGAACATACTAGGAACAGGGGCTGAACTGCTGCCCTTATTTGCAATTCAAAGAGCACAGACACTTTGTACAGGATTAAACAAACAGGCCCACATTTCTGCGAGAGAAGTGGCTTGGTAGTCAGAGAGAAATGAAGTAAAACCAGCCGGGCTACCAGGAGGCAGGACACTCAGCCACAAAAGCTGGCCAAACCCATTCCACTCGTTTTGCCAAGATTCATGCCCCTTCATCCCCTGCAAGATATTTTTGCTTCTGCAGGGAGATCAGAATTTCTGTTTTCCAGACGGAAAACTGAAGAAAACTACATTTAAGTGACTTTCCCAAGTTCTCAGGGAACTTTATGGGCCAAGTGGAAGCCTGAAGGCTGTTGGCACAATTCTCAGACAATTCTCCAGTTAATCTTTGCTCAAGCCCCCAGACCAGGGCTGCTTTTGCTAGGAAGAAGGCAGCAGTATTAAACTGTTTCTGAATTTTAACAGTGTCTCCTCAAGCATAAGTGACATTCAAATCGGCAAAGACTTCAAAACTTCACCATCGCACTTCCCTTGTGAGAACCATATGGATGAGTCCAAGTCTGGGGAGAAGTGATTCAGCAGCTCCCAAAGGAGAGGAGCCAATTATTTTCAAGGTATCTAAATTAGAAGCTCTTGAGAGCAGCAAAGGGATTCCTCTCCCCGCTCAGTAATCTTGATAAGTTACAAAAATCTGCCTTGGTCATCGTAACATGATTGCTTTTTCATTTCTTTTAATTGGCTTCCATGAAGATTATTGTGAGCAGACTAAGGCGGGGAGCGGTATCAGAGAAGCCAGAGGAATAATACTCTCTTAATAAAGCAAAACTGCAAGATTTCTCTTGACTTCTGTGGTCTAGCTGTCCCAGGGCAAGCTGAAAGATGATCACCTTCATTAAAAAATTGCTCTGGCTGCACAAAACAAGCATCTCAGCTGCCTCAGAGACCTCTTCAGATGACAGAGGTGATGTATCACAGAAAGAGAACTAGAGCTGCCTTCCCAATCATGAGGGGAATGGATAAAGATTTCTACTTGTTTTCCAGTGCAGCTGCTGGGCCCCCACCTGTAGTCACAGATACCCTCCTGCATCCCGGCCTGCTCACGTGGGGATGCCCCAGGCAGCTGTGGGTACCTGATGAACGAATCAAACTCTCTGATCTCACAGCTGTATATCCTGGTGCCCACAGTAAGGGAAAGACCTTCTGTTTACTGTGTTCCCTCACTGCTGTCTGTAGTCAAAGACAGCCAATAACCTGTATCAACAAACCAAGATGATGGGAACAGTGCTTTGTTCCAGAACTGGTGGATGATTCAATCCAGGTGTGGGGAAGGAACCGCATTCGCACCCTCTGAAGATGACCTCTTATCACTTTTACCAGGATTTAGCATACATTCCTCAAGATGAGCATTTGTGACAAGTTGGAAGTAAAGGAAGCTGCCAAGAGCAACAGCTGAGTAGTTTCTGGGAGAAGTAACCATGGCATACATGGGTGGTCAAAACTACACCATGGTGCAAAGCTTCAGAGCGTGCCATTCCTGAAGGGGCTGGTACGGGCAGCTCATTTCAGGAAGAGCGACACAGCAGATGTTGGTGTCAGGGGCAGGCTGTCATGCTGGCTGGCCACCAAACCCAGCAGCCACCTGGCAGAGCAAGGTACTCAAAACACAGGATGAAGCAGGCATGGGTTGCGGAGAAGGGAGTAATCACCTTAGCCGAGCCTTAAACAGCAAAAGGTCAGGAAACTGGGATGCCGGCAGTGGAGAAACAAACTGCTTTAAGACAGGCTTGTCAACATTAAGGTGAAGCTGGCAGGAAAGCCAAGAACAGTATGCAAAAGCAACCTCAGCAGCCAGCCCTCAGAGAAAAGCGTATCCTTACCTTGGGCACCTAAACACAGCCTGTCCTCACTACCCAAAGACAAAAGCAGCTTGCGCTGCACACATAGGAAGATGAACCCTTGATATACTGCTTTGCTCCACAAGTTCAGCAACGCTTTCTGCTTATTTCCAAAGCATGAACTGGTAATCCAGCCCAATTCTTGATTTCCATATTGATTTACTTGTATTGAAACCTTTATAAGCATCAATACTTTAAGCCATTTATATTTAAATAAGATTGAACGGTTTCTTGAATCAATGAAGACAAAACCCAGTCCTCAAACAATTAAGAATCTCTTCTTTATGCTTAATCTGGAAATTTTGAAGGGGAGATGTAAATTGCCTCACTCCCTGGAGTGACAAATTGAGGAATGGTTTTGGTATTGCTTGAGCAGCCTGACCACAAGGAATACTTTGGTGATAGGGGTCACATGAACTCAAGAGGTCCAACATGCGGCCTTTCAAGGAGTCAGAAAGGACATCAGCCAGTCACTGACTACCGAATGGGAAAACTGCAGTGAAAACAGAACTACACCACCACTCCATCCAAACTTGGCACTTCGTATTTCATGCTGGAAGCAGCAGTATTAGCACCCAGATACTTGGCATGCTGAACTTGAATCGCGGTCAGCCAGAGAAGCAGCCCAATACAGGTATGTATTTTACATCAGAAGAAAGTCCCAGGTTTGCAGTCTTTATTCACTTTTTCATATATAAAAATATAGATGCATTTTCATATGCTATATAAAAGTAAATATACCCACACTCCCATATAAATGTATGGGCTAGTGTGGTTGCACACTCAACAGGGCTGTTTGCAGTGCCATGCTTGACAGGACCATGATTATTTTTCCTTCCTTGGTACCTTCTTCAACAGAACACATTCTAAGCCAAATTGAGATCTTCATTCTAGAAGACAGTAGCAAAATTTCCAGCCTCACGACTGCCTGAAGATTAGACTATATTATTCTAACAACTTCTGTTATGGAAACACGCAGCAGATGTATAGAACTGCCCTTTGGTACCTCTTATTTTGTGCCTCAGCAGAGCAGGTACTGTTTGACAGCATACCACGAGGGAAACAAGAGAGAAGCGTAGTTACTGTCCAGTGACATCTGGATGCAACAGGTTTCTGACCAACTAGCACACACACCACAAAGCCTCTGCTGCACATTGAGCTGTGACACAAATACAGGGAAATTTAAGTACCTATTCATTAGCAAGTAAAATGAGTTTTGACTTTACAGAACTAACACATTTAAGTTATGATTTATTCAGTGGAAGGAAAAAAAAATTCCTGGGATATATCTTAGTACCTCTTTAGCTTATAGACATTTTATTGGCTACACAGGTACTACATTGCAAGCTGCACAGGTTCTCATCTCCTGTTCTCTCTTTTTTTTTTTAAAAAAAAGATCCCTCAGAACTAGAGTGTGCAGAAAGTCTGACCAAAAAAAAAAATCTAATTTTTGGCAAACACATACTCTTGTGGTGAGCCCAAGCTTGCCATAAAAAGGCGAAGCACTCAAGAAAGAAGTTAAGAGGTGACAAGTCTTCCCAAAAAGACAATGCTCCATTTCAGAAAAGCACCAATAACACTTGATTTCTATATGGTTTAAAATTTTCCTTCAAAATACAAATGCTATGTTACAGAATATCTATGTGCCCTCATACAAAAGATCTAACAAGAGCATTTACTAGTTTCTGATTACCCAGAGGATATGTGTGGGAAGATAGAGTAGCAGTGAGCAGAAAGACGACAAGCATGAGTAACACGAGTTTCCTGATAAATGAAATCCCTATTTTAGAGCAAATGAGAACACTAAAGCAGTAGCATATCAACATAAAGTATATCCTGAGATTTTATGAATCCTAAAAGGAATTCAGAATGTGCAGCTTCTGTCCATTATGGTAATTTCTGTCTGTTCTTTACATTATCCAATTTATTGAATTAAACTGAAACCTGAGTGGCTGAGGGGCAGATGCAGGCAGTGTACATCCTCCGTGATGTATTAAAAGATGAGACCTTGCAATTCTGTTAACTTGAAAGGGAAAGCTATGTCCACTTACTAATATATCAGTGTCTTTCTGAAAAGAGATAGGCAGCACATTTGAAATTAGTTATAAGGAGGCCTTTATATAGACTACTGAAAATGCCTTACTTTCTTTGGGAAGCTAGCTGAATAAATTATATTTCTGATAAATATAACTCGTGTCAAAGAAAAATGAACAGAAACAGAGTGACAGCAGGGGTAATACAAGGGATATCTGCAAAAATTGAGACATTCTTAATTGTTTTATAGGCACAGACAGACATTAGAAGTCCCCATCAATTTTTTAGCAACTTAGCAGCTGTATTTTAAATATCAAGTTCCTGGCTATTACATTTACTAGAACTGACACAATTAACTAAAAACAAAGGCAAAACAAAAAAAACCCACCCTTGCCAACGAGCCTAACAGAAGTACCCGAAAAGGCCACAAATGTGTCCTTACACAGCACCTCACTAGAGATGCATGCAAGCTGGGAGCTAGCAGGACCCAGCACAGCATGTGTGGACACCGGGTGCCCTCTCCTGGGCAAGACAAATCCTTGTTTCACCAATTCTGAGCACAGCCACTGAAACTGGATTTTCTAACAATTCTGCAATGCACAGGCATTTTCTATACCTTCAACTAATTCCTCGGACAAATAAAATACACAGGTCAATCAAGTCCAGCCAGAACAGAGAAAGTTCAAACATTTCCCAGAAAAATGTTTGGCTGTTTAACTCTGTTAAAATTTCTGACACACCAGCGTGTTACATCACAACATTGTTTATTATGTGACTTTTTACAATACAAACAAAAATACAGAAATGCAGTATATGAATACAGCTAAATGCGAAACGGTGATTTTTTTTTTTTTTTCTTGAGGCCATATTCCCATTTCTAGTAAAATAAAGAAAGACTGCACACAGGTAGAAACAGGTTGGTAGTTAACTCCATGATTTTGCCTAGAAATGACCTATAAATGTGTTTTCCTGCTACTTACCATAAAATGTAAAAAGGGAATTAAAGGAAAGTTTTACTCACTGGTTTCTACCATATGAAAGAAGCTATATTCTATTTAGGAGGGCCAATATATGGAAAAATATCTAAGTTAAATGTTATTACAAAAAATGAAGCAGTAATGAGATCCTTCTGGCTAAAGAAGTTACTAAATGAGAGTAGCATATATTTAAAGAATCCAAAACATAAAAGGGTTGTTATAAAAAGCTTAGGTGCACTGTAAGCCTACAACTTTTGTTTTTCCATGTGTACTTTTAAACAATGGAAGTGTCAAAAAATAGGGTCAACTGTGTTAGACTAAATTACATTATTGTATATGCTGCACTGAATGGAATTCTTGTATTATAATAATAGAGAAGCATTGTTCGCATCATATTATAGCAATTTATCCTCACTAAAAACCGTCTAGAGTCCTTGCATTTTTTTAATATCCTGTAAACCGTCAAACCACCAGAACATGATTGTACGACAGTAAAATGGTTTCTTTTGCATTAAAATGACATCTGTTTTTAAAAAAAAAAGGTACTTAGAGCTGTTATTTTTCCAAGTACACAACACCCTAGACAATTCAAGGCATCTCATTCTCCATCAAAATTAACAAAAATTTGTCATGCTGTTAAATCCATTACTATGGATACAACTGGTGCAAAATTGGTCAAACGGATCCAACAAACACTGATGTCCAGGCTGGCATACTGGCAACTAATACATAACTGGTGGTCAAAATGATGCATTTAAAATATCTTCCCTTTCTTCTTATTCT
Source organism: Chlamydotis macqueenii (assembly GCF_036417535.1). NCBI lineage: Eukaryota > Metazoa > Chordata > Aves > Otidiformes > Otididae > Chlamydotis > Chlamydotis macqueenii. The sequence goes on from NC_141557.1 coordinate 51,204,151, forward strand.
TTTCCAAGGTTCTAAAACGATATTTAAAAAGTTTGTTAAATAATGCGTACATGCTCTGAGTTTTTAAGAAATCACTAATGTTCATCTTTTAAAACATGAATTTTATAAAGCTTTACTGGCTGTAATACAATGTACGAGAATTATTATGTACAGTACTTGTACCACATGAAGTCAAGCAATGCATTTATCACATCATCACATCCAAGGACTAGGAGAATTAAATGCTTTAATTCTCAAAGCTGCAACTCTCCATCCCTCAGAAGTCTGATGTAATTGAGCTTTCAAATATAAATATATACTTTTTTTTAGGTAGATCTAGTTATGTATGGGTACAGTGTTTTTTGCAGATTAAAAACTGCTTTAGAAGCTAATAATCTTCACAATATTTCTTATATACGCTCACATATACCTAAAAGCAGTTCAAGATTTTTCTTGGCTTTTAAGTGACACTTCATTAGTGGTTGACCACCACTGACCATTATTACTATAGAAACTGTCTTTTAGCAGAAAGCCACAAAACATTTACTGTGAAACGCAGAACAAGACTCCAATTTACCTGGAAGAATTCTGTTGTTCCAAAATACGTTGTTGAGCTTCCCAGTTTGCTTTCTCGTCCTCAAACTGGCGACGCTTTTCCTCTAATTCTTTGTGTTGTGCCTCCAAATTCTTTTTCATTTGCTCATGGCGTCGCTGCAGCTATGGAAAAAGTTACGAAGAGTCTGTGAGCGCAGAAAACACAGCAAATTTTGGAGCTGTAGTAACTAACCTCAACATAATGCAAGAAAATACAGTATTAGATTTTCTCCTCAGAGAAAGTAACACCTAGACCAAAAAATTTAGGGTTACAGGTATTGCCAGTAACAGAAACAAAACAGATATTAATCCCATATCCTCATGTTACAGTTAAAAGAGAACACCCTAAATGCTGAGTCAGAAATAGGAGTTGTAAGCAGCTACATGTGGCAAGGAAATGTGGCTACACGTGGAAAGGGAAATTCAATAATACTTTGATATTTAAAGCAAATGTTAAGAAGCAAATTGCAGAGCATTTGAGTATCAGTAATGCAAAAGTTAGCAGCATCTTTGACTTTGTGTGGGGAAAAACCCCCAAACATTGATTTCATCCTATAGTACCTAACTCTATTAAGGGTCTATTTGGGAAAACATTATTTATTCATTAATTAAATGAACTACTATTAGTATTATTGAAGTGAAACTGTTCTGGCAGCGCAGACAATTAAAAAGCCCCTCCTGGACAGACTGACAATCAAATGTGTTGTATGTGAGAATGGAGACACTGTCAGTATGGTGTAACACGTTTTTTAATTGAGTTGAATTAAAACTCCCTCTTTCCTTACTCTCTTGCAAGTCCCTGTCTTACATAAACCCTTCAAAACATATTTCCTTTCACAGATTTTTTTTTTTAAAATGCTTTATACTCAGCACTGTCTATGGCCTACTTTTCTACATTTAGAGAAATAAAACAGCCGTTTATGAAGTACTGAATGGCAAAAAAAAAAAAGAATGAATTGCATAAACATTTAAAAACTAGTATTGCAGGATGCACTCAGTCAAAAAGTCATGAGCTAGTACATGAGAAATAAAGATTTTTGTTTGTTTTTCATATAACAAGGAGAGCGCAGAGGCCAGAAGTACAAATGGGTTCAAAAGATTTGAGATAAGGAAGGATAAATCCAGTGACTAATTAAACACCATGATTCAGATAAAACACCTTTATTTTAAATCCTTATAGATTGCTGAGTGGTGTATCTTAGCATTTATATATTTTCTTTTGGAAAAACAAATAGATTAAAAAAAAAAATCTAGATTGGTATATTTTTGTCCTCTGATCCAGCATACCTTGGCTCCTTACAATGACTAGGCTGCCAAACATTTCAACTACTCTTTGAAGTTTCCTCAGTTTCCCTCAAATTTGGAGCCAAATTTTCTTTAGGAACTTCGGCAGTTTTGAACTTCTCTATTAGGCTTCCTGTGAGAAGTTGCCTTCTCAAAATGAATTTTCTACTTAAGTGTAATTTTATAATAGTCTTTTAAAAAGGACACTTCAAGCGCTGCTTGAAGCCCACAAAAAACAGTTTCACTGTGAGGACTTCACCTGGAGATGACAGAAATTAGAGTTAAATATTCATAAAATTTATTTATGTTCAAATGATACCAAAACACTGACAACAACATATGCCTGACTCCTCCTTAGTCTAGTCATTCTCATTTAGATGATTTCTTACAGACATCGTATCAAATTCCTGAAATGCTTTTTTAATATGCAAAGCAAATTATCATTACTACACTAGCTTACGTAAACCATGAAAGTCTCAAGAACTTTAAAGCACATGGAAGAAAACAGGGATAAAATACTCCAAAGAGGAGGCAGAAAAACACGTGAATAAGAAAGTTAAGGAGTATTTTAACATACTGTGACTGTGAAAATACAAAGGGCATGGACGTGAACATTAAAGTTACAGTTTAAGTTTGGGCTTATACCATCCCAGCAGAGACAACAAGCCGAGAAAGAATAACTGAATTGTCTTTAAACATAAAACCTAACTATGGAATCAATTCCTAGACAGAAGGTACGTTGCAAAGTCTTGGCAAAAAGAGCCATCTCTATACTTGTTCAGCCTCAAGCATATTGGTGTTTAAGGCATTTTGATTACCTCAGCTTCAGAGTCCTTCAGTTTCTGAACTTTTTCTTTGACTTTCATCTCAAACACCTGTTCCATTTCCATTTCCATTTTTTTCATTTTGGCTACGTGCTCCCTCCTTTCCTCCTCCATCTGTGCCAATGGGCTCCTGCCATAAGTACAGAAGAAAAAGTTAGCCAATAAGAATTTTTTTCCCATCTGTTACACTAGGTCATCTGTAAAAAAACAAGATAAAAATGCTGAAATATTAAGACAAATAACATCGGTGTATGTACTGCTAGCTTAAATTCAATTTGCGTTATTACATTAACTGTTTAGTTAAGCTTTCCTCAAAAAGACATTTTATACAATATCTTTTTCTCCCTCAAAATTGATTTACGTTACATTTAAGGTAGCAGAAACTCTTGACTTTCTATCTTTAGTAGAACCTGGTCATGGGAAGAGAGGAAATCAAAGTTACAACAAAAAAAAATTAGCATCTTCCAAGTCATCTTCAGGTGTCTTTTTCTTTCCCGCTCAAATATGTACAAAAATTAATAGACATAAAAATTTTAAGAGTGTTGCAGATAAAAGTCTGATTTCCTCTCTAAATCTTCACTGTTTAACGTGAGCCCAAGAGTAAGTCAACATTACAACTGTGCTGAATGCTGTGGCCATATTTCTGAAGCAATAGTAACTTGCAAAAAAAGGTTTCAGCAACTGAACATCAGTATTTCACGAAAGTGTTAGTTGGAAGATTTTCCTTTTAAAAACTATAAACTTGATGTATAAAAATAATGTACTTTTTTTTTGTTTTCTATACACTTTAAAGTAACTTTCCCATATTTTACTGAATTTTAAAAACTAAGCCTGCTATCCATGTTATGGTGAAATAGGTTTTAAATAGCAAGTTTCACATTAAATATCCAATCAAACAGGATGATTTTGATCTAGTGACGATTGCTACATACAGTCTTGTAAGACTTTTCTGCTGTTCAAAGAGCAATCAAAACAAATCACTGGCCTCTTGTTTCAGTTTCAGGTATGTACATCTTAAAATGACAAAGTTTTAACTTTAACTGTGTTGGTAAAAATGAACAACTGAATATATTTGGAACTGTTACAATCAACTAGCAAAGGATATTTACTGTAATGTATGCAAAAGTCCCTCAGACCAATTGTAAAACAGAGATGGCAAGCCTAAGCCCTATCAAAAGTAATATTTTTGTTTTAATTTCTTAAAAAAACAACCAACCAACCACCCTGTTCTGATTCAAATCATGCAGAAAAATAATTCTAAAAGGAGAAAATTTACTAACTTTCAGTGATGACAAACATAATTAGCAATATCTATTTCGATTCAGAATTTGCCACTCATTCTTAAAGGAATGAAGGTTATATATCAAATAGTTAAGATCTGGTTTAACTATTAATGGCTCACTTTATCCTTCCTGCTTGCCCATTTTCACCAACTAACCATTACAGGGAAAGTAATCAATGTCATATGAACTCAAGGCCATATGAACTTTTTGCTCAAATACCAGTATTTTAAATGTGACAGTTGGTGGGGAGTGACAAAGAAGAAAACAGCATTTCCAGTTAAAAAAAAAAAATAAAAAAAATTAAATTGATTACAAACTAATAGTCACAAAGCTTGGATCCGTGAGTAAAACACTGTATAATATATGGAACTGAAACTGATCCTCAGTCTAATGTTTACTGTAGCCCTTCAAAAAGCCAACTACTAGCAACTTTTGTCAAGGAAAAAAAAAATGGTTAAACACAGGTGAAGCACAATAATACACAACAATAAGAAGAAAATGAAAGAAGAGGTGAGTAGCAGTACTTGTGGAAGCTAACCAGCTGTCAAAACAAGACTATTTTCTTGTTGTCACCTTTTAGAAGTGTAAAGTTCTCAAATGTATCTGCTCTTCAAACATTAACTTAGGAAGTAGATCTGAATACTGAGGAATCATTGCTGCAGCTTCTACAGATTCGAAAGGGGAGTAGAATCATCCTCGTATTGACAAACTAATAATCTAATGGCAATGTCATGCAAGATGTATTTTAGAAAGTTATAAAAATCAGTGTACACAGAAAATTTGATAAACTAACAAGCAAGCAATTACAGCTGAGAGCTTTACAACATAGGTCACAACTGGTTTTGTTAGGTCTTAAGTATGTGATGTGGGTAAAAGCACAACATCCTGTATTTCTGCACAAAACTATATAAGGGACTTGAATAAAAAAAGGTGAAGGAAAAAAAACCCAAACCACTAAGCAGAGACATAAAACATTTAACTGATTTAACAGGATATATGTTAAAACAGCCCTCTAAGTTAATCTGCAAACATTAAAAATTATTCTAGATATGTGCAAAGTGGAACCTCTGCGAGCCAGTAATAAGATAAAACCATGGGCAGGAAAAAAATAAAGTAACTAATTCCCCAATCCAGAAAAGAGTTGTAAATTTACAGAGAAGGATGAAAATTCCACTAATTCTTTATAAGCACCATATAATGATGATAGACCTACGAATAGAAATAGGGGGAATTTAGTAATTTATGTATTTCTACTCATTGTTGAAATTTGACCAAATTTGTTTCGAGGCTTAGCGAAAAAGTTCCTAAAGAGGATGGATTTTCAGACATATTTGTCACTGAAAGTATTTATAAATTCCTAAAGTTTACATTAGCACAGCTTTAGAACAACAGAAAAAAAAAAAACCACTGCTGGGGAAAAAAGAAAGCAATGCCAAGAGCAGGATAACAGGAAACTGCTTTAAATTTGAAACATTAAACAATTAAAACCTTTTTGTGTTTATAAAATTTTTGTCTTTAAGTTTTTTGGAAAAATTTAAATGACCACTTACATGCCTTCAACTGTGTCAAATCTAAAAAACAAAAAATACAGAGGCTTAGCTTAGCATGCTTAAATAAAATCACAAAACCAAGAAGCAATAATCAAAAAGTAAATTCATTATTAATAGATTCCTAAAGCTAATCATGTGCTCCCCCAAAAGCAATTTTTTCCACAGTAAAAGGAAAGACTGTTAGTTAAAGTTTGTTATATTTATTTCAAATTCAGCTAGTAAATCACTACACCGTGTCAATATTAGTGCAGGTTTGATGTGCAGATACTTTCAGGAATAGTTTCCCTAGAATATGCTTTTAAAACAATTTTAAATATTTTAGTGACATGAACCACTACTTGCTCTAAACAAGTTTTTGGAAACCAATGCCATTTCGAGGCTCATCTGTCCATTTTAAAATTGTCACCTAGTACCCCATGAACGTCCTTGTGCTACAAAAAGAGCACTTGACTTCAATGGCCAGCAGAGGTCTCACCGGCGGCTGCGCTCAGCTCTGGAGAAGGCTCGGCCGCAATTTCACCTCCCCAGAGCGTGATGCTTCACCCGAGCATGCCTTGTGTTAGCACCTCGCTAATACTACGGGGGGGGGGGGGGGGGGGGGGGAGGGGAGGGGGTCGGGAAAGGCTGAAAACAAGATTCGGATGTTAAGGCTCACCATACAGTAAGATGGGCTTAATAACAATTTCACAGAATTCACCAAGAATATAGGCAAAAGGAGTTAGAAGTAGCCTAAGCTAAGCAGTTAGAAGGACCCCACGCATTGTGTATTTTGTTACCCTGTGCGACAGATCACTGCACAGATCAGTCAATGGATAAGGCTCATCTTTACAGTGTACAATATGATTTTCAATGAAGTACGGTTTTACTTTTAAACTCACTGAAAATATCAGCTTCATACAGCAAACTGACAAGATTTCTCTAATTAAAAATTTTAAATTTCAGAGCAAATGCCAATTTTCTCACGTCACATAGTACGTTTGAAATTACAACACAGTTTGAAGAGACGAGTTATCCATATATGTGAAGATTACCCTTGACGTTGTTTTTGTTTTTTTTTTTTTAACAGCTGAGATTACGTTGAAAATTTGAAGAAATCAAACAATAAACCTAAAATACAAAAAGGCTACATAATAATGGAAAATACATGCTTTGGATTACTCTTAGGTCAATGAGTTACTTGTAGAACAGTCAATTAGAGTTTCACCAAATCAAAGTAGACAAATATGACAGAAAATTATCAACTGGACAGAATAAACTGCTTCAATTTGTCTGTACAGCATCATTAAAACTTCTATTTGTTTTCAGATTTGCATTTTTGTTCAAAGAAATACGTTAACAGTTCCATGAAAAACAAAGATCTGGTAAGATCATAAAAATACAGCTGTTTTCAAGGCACAAAAGGTTCAATCTGGTCTCCAACAGCTGCCAGTAGGAGATACTTCTGGAAAAGTGCAAAAACCACTGTGTGTACATCTCCCCTTAAATCTACCCTCCCAGCTCACAAAAGAACAGCAGCTTAGGAGTTTCCAGAGCCAGAGTTTGTATCTGTGTTTAACAGTATGCTTGTAATACCAGCAGATAACATCACAGCACGTCTCCATTCTCATATAGAGATACAGGATCTGTCTCCCATGAAAGAATCAGATTTCCAGAGGACAAAGTCAAATATCACTCCGTTTTGAGACACAGACACTTCTTTCAAAAGGCAAGCAGGCAAGCATAAAATTCCTGAGGGGAGCACAGATAAACTGTTAATATCTCTTCTTCCCTATTTCAATTAATTTCCAGGAAGACACATGGTTATTGCGAACATTCCTTCTATGCTGCTTCAACTACGCTAGAATCAAAACTATAAAAACATACCGAAGCCAAAAAAGCATGTTAAAGCTTAAAAAAAAAAAGCTGCAACTCAACATATGGACAAGGTAACAAGACAAGAATAGCATCAGCTGCTTTATAATGAGTATATGCATTTAAGAATTATATTTATTTACTTATTAAGTCATCCTATGTTTGGTGGAACAAACTATAAGGAAAGGTTCAAAATATTTCTTACAAGTTTGCAATAGATTTTCCCATCTTTCAGATTGCTGAACTGTGATAATTTATTTCTTCTCTTGGAAAAAAAAAAAAAGTTGATAGCTAAGAGCACCAGTTGTATTTATTCTCCTCTGAATTGCAGTACTGCAGTGTTCGGAGCAACAGATTTCTTATGGAGAAAACTGTTCCAAAAGGCACATTTTACCTAGAAATATTCAGACGGGATAGCATAGTGATCTAAGATGGCAGGAGATGCAAAAGTAAACATGTTTCAGAAAGCAGAGTAATTCCGGACCCGCTTACTGTTAATTCCAGCTAAAAAGGAAATTTCAGCAATGCTACTAGGAACTGACTGAGGGGGCGAGGACAGTCAAGGACACAAAAAGAGTTTTGAAACCTTCTGGTAGATGCATTTATACAAAAATGCATCTTGTTATGCAATACAGGAATTAAAAAATAATTTTAAGAAAATCACTGTGTTGTTCTTTTTAAGGAGAATGTAGGATAATCAATCCTTATTTGGATTAGGTAATACACTAAGTTTGTAAGTGCAGACTAATGCAAATCTAAGGAGGCACAAAACAAAAAATGGTGGAAGTGTTATCACTAAAATTAAGATTTTTTTTCAAAATCTAAGGAAAATGTACTAGGATTTGGAGAAGTATAAAAAATAGTATTAAACCACACAGAAAGTAAGTTCTAAACAACTTCCCCGATATCCAAAACTACAGTGAAAAAGTTTCACTTCTCAGCAGTAATAGCAAAGAGTAGTACAGTAAGAAGTACAGTAATAGCAAGTTAGAAGTCCTGGAGGAAATGCAAAATTTCCTATTCTGCTATTAATACACTATCACCTCAGCAAAGAGAAAGTTGGCTGAAGTCCTTGCACTCAAGCACATTTTGTTCTCTGATGTGCCCACCTGCACTGCCTTGTTCTCAAAGGTGCAAACTACCTTACATGCCCAGCTGCCCCCAATTTTTCCACAGTGATTGATTTTAGTTATTAAAACTCCTCTTCTCCCTACCATCAATGCTGTACTGTTAAAAGGATAAGTGTAGCTTGAGAAATATTTCTAACATACTTCCTATATACATTCAGAAGCCCTGAGATGCAGGTCAGGCACAATACGACAGCAAGAAACGTGACAGTGAGAAGTAGTAACCACTGTGTTATGGATATACATATTTGAAAACTATTCTTTTAAGACTTGACCTCAGTAGAAACTTTACCTAAATTTAAGTACACTTTTGAAGAATTGATATCACTGACATCGTATTATATTTATCAGTACTGATGAAGGAAGTCTCATGTAGGCTCACACTTGATGAAACTAAGTCACGTTCATTTAAATCATTCCCTCACAGCCACTTTCAAAGCATTAAGATAGTGTAGAACCGACACTCCTTTAGTGAAAAATGGTTTTGTAGTTGTCATATAAATGGGAATAGCAGATACTTCCATCTAATTTCAGGGATCTTTTTCAGGAAGAATAGCTGTAATTTGGCATATCGATAGCTTAACTGAATAGTACCCCATATTCTGGTTGAGAAATTGATATTTAAATATAGTACAAATAAAAGAAATGAGTATCACTATTATTTAATCACTAATTGTTGTTAATACAGTTGATAAATTCAAGTATTTCTTCTGCTCTGCATGTAAGAGCGTAGCTATTCTCAAAAAGCATTGGACAATGCAGAATGCAGTAGAGACAACTTTTACATTTTCCAATAACTTAGTCAGGTTGGCAAACAACTTGTTATCAGAGGTAATTAAAATAACCTATTAGAGTAAACAAAACAAAACAAAAAAACCAAACAAAAACCAAAAACCAGCAACAACAACAAAAAAAACCCCACTGCATTGCAACTCTTCTCTCACAAAAGATAAAGATGTTGCAATAATTTCCCTGCCATGATAAGCAATCATCAAAAGCAGCCAGGGCAGCATTTCAAAGATGACAGTAGCAGGTCTGGATTTTCAAATTTTCTAAACAAATATTAACCCTTAATTCTTCTCAAAAAATTTTCTGACACTAAGTATTGAGCATTCATGCCAAAAGAACCAATAATCCCAAAAGTAGTATATAAACCAAAACAGAAACATTAACGCACAAAAAACACCCACTTTGCACTAAATACCATTAAAGTCAAACTCAAACAGAAACAGTAAATGTAAGGATTGTCTTCAGAACAAAATGTACCTAAACCCCAGTTATTTAAAATGTTCAATTAAAGTAGTGTAAGCTTTACTGAAATAGAAAAAAAAAACCAACCAAATAATAAGTAAACAAGTGGTATACAGTGTTCAGACCTGAACACAGTGAAGAGGTAACTGACTGGAAGATAAATACAAACTAAATCACCACCCTTCCCCCTGACCCTGGCAAAAACTCAAACCCAAAAATCCAACCACACATACACAAAAGCAACCAACCTACCAACAGAGCAAAAAGACTGAAATGCAGTATAACCTTAACAAGAACTTACTTTGTTAGCTGCCCTTTGTTTTTGTTGTTGTCAACACCGTTGTATGTAACAGCTGCCAGTTTTCTGCTTCTGTAGTTCTCATAATGTACATTGTTAGTGACGTCCTTCAGGTCCTGCATATGAGTTCTGTCAATAGGTATAATTTATCAGCTTAGTGCACAAATACAAAACGCTATCTGAAAAAGCAGTTCATGTTCATTTTGTAGATCAACTTAAGTTATATCCCTCCCCTAATGTCCCATTCCCTGCAACGTTGTCATTCTTCCATTTAAATGAGCACTGTCCAGACAGCAAAGTCACAGACCTACCAGGTTATTCTGCACTGAGCTATCTCAAGTTTGCAATATTCCAAACATTAACTTAGACCAAACTTTGGAAAATTTGAGTTCTGTGGATAAACATGCAAGTGTTTGGAGAATAGATATGAAAACTGTGTATTACTAATGCAGCAGGTACACCAAAGCATGCTAGGCAAAAAAACAAACAAGCCAGAACTTCCAAGTTTCTCTTTTACAACTGCAAAAATGAAATGTAAATTTCAAGACTAAGACACAAACATTAGCTTCCATTAATGCCTTTTTTCCTCCAATATATGACTTTCCAGTCTCTCAGACATACTAGAAAACTTAGTGTTACTTGTAAGTTGCTTACCTTATCAACATGTTCCTCAGAATTGTGAAGTCACAGTGTTCACCGTTTTCAACTACAGAAAGAGGTAAATTTTTGTTGAGATGCCAAACAAAATACATGCCTTACATACAGGTAAGGCTTTTAGATGTCACCCATCTCATACACATTCATCCCCACACCAGATCACTTCCATCCTTTCCTTATTCAAACAGCATGTGTGTTAACAGTAGGAGAGCATTAACAATGTAACTGTATCAACATATCTTCCCAGCAAAGTTCCTATGCTCCCCTAAGCCATGCTGGCAAACTGTACTCTCTGTCAGTACAGCAGAACAAGCTACTGCAACAGAAACACAGTTTTGCCAGTTTAATTAACTTTATGATGGTTTGGAGGCCCTGCCAGCACAGTTGTATAAGGATCAGACACTAACCGAAGACTTCAATCCAGACCCAGCTATAACCAAAACCTTCAGAAGACAGACTTAAGGCAATCTATTTCTCCCTGCCCCACCAAATGAGTTGCAAAAGTCTTCATTTTAATTTTAATGTGGATTTAGTTCTTTACTGACTAAGCAAAGGAAGGTCATATGTTTAATTTGATGCACCTGCCTATGGACTAAAAGAGAGACGTGGCAGCTGCCATTAGATGCCACCTACTCCAGCTGTGCTTATCATGTCATTACTGTAGAGGAGGCTGATGCTGTGAGTGGCATTTCCCCAAAAGATAATGAAATTACACCGGACAAGAACGCACACACCCCAAAATGCTCTGGCATGCCGACAGAGAAAGCAACACACAATGCTCTTCGCGTGCACAAAAGAAGCAGGTTCCAACGTGCCCCTGAAGTAAAGATGGACATTTTCATGGGAAGGAAGAAGAAAAACAGGATGAAGGAATTAAAATAACCCAAGGAAGTTCAAGGAATCCTCCAGAAAAAAAAAATGAAGCATGTAGCCTCTTCATGTCTTATATCTGCACTACTGCATTATTTCATTCCATGGTTTTACACAAACTGGTAAGTTCCACTCAGATAATACACGAAGTCATACTCCCAAAAAAAGCATCAACTCAGAGTATTCTGTCTGTAGCTGACAGACTCAAAGCCACTTAAAGAGGTTGCTTTTAGTTAGGCTGTAGTTCTTCCCTTCCAAAAGTTGTACAATCACATGAGTATGAAACATTTATGAAGTTTGTTTTAAAATAAAGAAAAGCAGCACCATTTTGTGCACTTCCAAATGCTAACACAAGACCCTCAAAATAAAGCTTGATCTTCGCTGGTGCAGCTGGTTTTTACTTTCCGCCAAACCTCATTTCCTGCCAGACACACACTTCAAAGTGCTACAGCATTTCTCTTTAAAGCATTTATTCATAGTCTGCTTGCTGGTTGGTTGTTTTTTTTTTTGTCTATTTTACATTGCATCAAGTTGACAGTCCATTGCCCTTGTAAGGCAGAAATAGTGAGGAAAAAAAAATAATCTTCTCCTTATTCAATACACACACACAGTACAAGGAAGAAGTTAAATGATTGCGGGAAAAAAGAGTTTAATAGAGACTGTTTCACTATACAGCATGGTGCAAGCCAGGCCACGTGTCATTTGAATTAAGTGAACAGCTTTAAAGCACAAGCAATGGTTGCCAGAAGAACACGTAGTTATCTCCAAGCCTCTATATCAGTAGAAAGTAAGTTTTTAAATTAATTAATTAAAAAAAAAAAAAACAACACACAAACAAAAAAAAACCCCTCCAAAAAACAACAACAACAAAAAAAAAAAACCCAAACCAACCCACTATAAGAAGTATTTAATTCATTACCAGGTACCTTCCTGTTGCTAAACCCCAGCAATTAAAACTCAGATGTTTTGGGAAAAAAAACCCAAACTATTCCAGAAACTTTAAATTGAGTTTATGCTAGTCAAGCTGATCTAATTAACATTTATAATGTGAATACTCTAGAAAGAAGAATTTAAGAAATACATAGTTTTTATATGAAGAAATATAAAATACTACCGCTAGCAAACAGTTGTAATCTAAGCCTCATGATCAACCGCACTAAGTTATTACAAATTTCACAATTCCTCAGTGAGGCTTCAATAGGAACCTGCTTGCAGAGTTACATGTTGCTGAATGTTTACCTTGTTCCAAGACCGTCAGAACGCCAAAATGATATATTCAATGAACTTCCAGATCAAAGCGCATTCAAAGTAAGCATTTCAAACATTTCAAATACAGACTCATGTCTAATAAGTTTTAAATTGATAAAAATCATGAGAAAGCCTTACCTTCTGCAACACCCCATGGGTACTGCCTTCCTCTAACTCTCTTGCCATTGACTTCAATGATCGTATTACTACCTACCACAGCAAGAGGTAAACGGTCCTACAAGATAAGGTATTACTTTAAAAATCAAAATTTGTACTGCCAGAAGATAATGAAAGCATGCCCACGTATAAACTTGATGTAAGCTAGTTTGGTGCTATAACACTGCAATGCAGCTTACCCAAAGTGCAATAACACTTATGTTTACTGACCTCTGCCTAATTTTATGACATGTATATACAAACACACTCCTTTTGAAACTCCTTACACTGTTTTATTCTGTAAATCTTGTTAAGAACGGGATGTTACTGTTACTTAGTAAGCTAAGCAACAGATAAGCCAATTCCTATTTAAACAATTATACAGTAATTATTTATCAATTCATATTCCCACTAGCTACAAGGACTGTTACTTTAACTGGATCTTGTACCCAGTTTTCAAAGGTTTGGCAAAGAACTACTTCAAGTTCTTGTTTTCAGCTGAACCGAAAGTCCCTCCAGTGTAACAAGCAACAAAGGAGCCAAGAGCAGCTTCAAGTAGCTGAAAGGAACAGTGTCCAAAGTTAAGTGTTTTGCACTTTTGTCCCTGCTTTTATTCTGCTCTTCTCCTTTAGGCTTAATTCCAGAATATCTTCCATTTGTGCTATCTGTGTTTATCTATCCTAGGAGATTCCCACACTAACGAAAGAAATTTTAAAGCTCTTACAGGCTGTTTAAGTTACTGAACAAACAGAAGCAAGGCTCAAAAAACATATACAAGAGACTCCAACATAATAGAACAAACAAACAAACAAAATGTGTAAAGAAAAAGCCTTTCAACAGCCTGGCAGACCTTTTGATTTTTCTTTAGTCATTTGTCTCCATTAAGGTTTCACTGTAGCAATCAGACAGCTAGTAACTGTAATGCACACACTCTGTGCCACTGTACATCTCTGAAAGACAACCCTTGTCTCCTTCAAAGCTCAGAATCAAACAATGTGGTAGGTGGATAAAAATAAAATAGGGATGGAATAAAAAGAAAGTGATCTTTAAAGAGTTTATTAAATGAGCATGTGATCTAGTGCTCTCACTCTGGATTTTGGCCACTTAAAGAACTTATGTTATCTAAGAGTGTCACCCATTGCCTCTGCTAAGGAACAGTGACTCTTAGAATAGCTTAAGGAACAGTGACTCTTAGAATAGCTTTACATCTGATTTTTATCTTCTAAACATTTTGGTGTGCTCTTCATTAATCACAAAATGCTTTTCAGTCTCTACTCACCCCTCCCAATAAGCAGGTTTTCAAAAGGAAATTATTTACCTTTATCTTTTTAACAATCTTATTTTCTTCTTCATCATCTGTCTCTGGAAACTCATATATTTTAATTTTGTGTTCTTGGATTTCTTTCATTATCTAAAACAAAAAACATGTTATTTGTTTGAGGAATTTATACTTTGTAAGAACTCCATTTCTTGCTGCAATCTGATTCTCCTTCCTTTTGTCTGATATGCAAGATCCTTGCATATTAAGGTAAGTTACATCACAAAACTTGCACGTTTAACACCATCAGGTGACTCAAGGGGAATATCAGCATGACCATCTCTTCTTAACCAGGAGAACACAGGATCAAGAGCCAGAGCCTCACAGCTAACAGAATACTATCCACCAATACGAGGCAGCAAAAATGAACATTCATTTTCTACAATGGACCAAACAGATTTACACTAACGAGAATTCTACCTGCACATGCAAAAACTAATGCAATACAGCTCAAATTCTCAGACTAATCTCGCAATTGAGTCCTTAAAAAAACCCAAAAGATTTGAGTACATAACTGCAGGCATACTTCAGCCCTTGGAGTTCCCACAATAGCTACTGCTGTCATTCATATTCTTTTCTGTTCCTAGCTCACCTGAGCACCAGTTGCTTGAAGCAGGATCACCTGCTTATTTTAATACAGCTTGTGACTGATGGACTGACTGTAGTGGTTAGCTGTGTTCAAAAATACAAACACTATTGAAAATTTAAGAATAACTGACAGCGTCATCAAAAATGAGACTGTAGTGTTTTAGTGCTTGATTTGTCTGAAGGGTATATTTAAAAGCAAGCTGATTCATTTTCCAGAAATTTAGAATGGAAAAACATTAGACCATTTAGCTGACAAGCTACACTGCAGAGCCCTGGGGAATATTTCTGGTTTATGGGTTTGCAATCTCATAAGAACATAAGTTTTTAATTCATACAAGGACTTATTTTCAAAGTTTGATTTTGGAAAGCCCCCCTTATTTAATATTAACTCATTGATAAAGCTGCTTTTACATTAAGAAATATTCTGCGTTCTATCATCTTTCCCCCTTTACATCACAAAAACCCCATGAAATACAACCAAAACAGACCTCAGGTCTGTAGCACCTTGCTTACATTTCTCCAAGGCAGAAAATGTCCTTTAATTTTTAGTTTTAAATCAAGAGCTTGCACATAGCATCTCTTAATGCCAACTTCTTTTCAAAACCTCTGTTCTTCTAACCGAGCACTGGATACAGTTCAAAAAACAAACCATGCCTTGTCTTGTCCTGTTCTGGGTCCTCCTTATCCTCCTCATACAACACAGTAAAGTCTAAATGTTCTCCTCTGATCATGTAGTTGAAATAAAACATAAACTACCTGTAAACATTAATACCAAATTTATTCTACAAATACAAAAAAATTATCAGTTGTAACAATGTTAGAATTATCTCACCATCTTTAAAATACATTATCACAGCTCAAGACTCAATAACAGGTATACCGATTCTTATCTAACACCTGAGGCATCTTTAATAAATATAACATGTTAACATGAAAGTAAATACCACAATGCAATCAGTAACACTAATACTGTTAAATACCCTTTTTTTTTTTAAAGCACACAACTTCTGTTAGGCACCTAAATCTTGAAAGCTCCCTTCCTCCTTTACTGATTTTTATCTCAGCAGTGAATTATTTCACTTGCCAAGAATCATACTGCACTTGAAACCTCTTCCCCCGAGGATAGAAACAAGATTATTTCACCAAGAAATATAATTAAATCTAGAGATATAAATTACTTAGCTTTGCTGTCTCAAGTTGTTGCTTCAGGGTTTAAACTTCGTATGAAAGAAGTTAAATCTCACCATTTCCAGAGGGATCAACTCACTAAATTATCTCATGTTGTAAATATAATTCTTTCAACTCACCTGTTTTTTAAACTGTTGGCATTCCTCGGGTGTAAGTGTGTCTGCTTTGGCAATAAGTGGAATGATATTCACTTTTTCATGCAGGCGCTTCATAAACTCTATATCCAAAGGCTTAAGTCTGAAAGACAGCATTAGAGCTTGGCAATTTTTACTAATTAAACAAGAACATACAAATGATTTGAGATTTGTCCTGACAACTACTCTTAGGACACTGACTTATGAGTGATAAATACTTGAATGAAGTTCAAAAGGCTACCTGCAACTGCTATAGGAAAACTCCTAGAATTGTATAATACCAGAGGAATAAGCTGTAAGTTAATATTACCAGTAGTCATGAGACTTCTGCTAGCTGAAATTACACTAATTTAAGCAAGTGATAAGAACTCTCCTCTGAAGGTAGTAAAGTTCATGTTGTTCGCCTGACCAGTAAGAGTTTACAGTGGCAAATCATGCTCTGTTCACATATGCAGTTTCAGTTTCATGTTTGTTCATTTCCATGCTTATTCCTGAGAGTGGGCTGTGAGAATTTTTCATACATTAGATTGCTGAAGACAGTAAACTCTGTGGCCTGTGTACAAATGAAGTAGAAATATGTCATCTCTAAATCACTACGTATAACAAAGACTATTAAAGTGGATGACAATGACATAAAAACTAAGCCAGCCACCATGCGGGTATATAAAGTGATCAATGTGGATCAAAGTGGTCAATATTTCTTGCTTGCTAAAGGAAAGCAACAGACTTTTTGATGTATTAATGCTTCAGAATTATAGCAAGTTTAGTCAGGCTTAAAGGATTCACTTAAAGGATTTAACAAGATTATTTCTCATATAAAAGAAATCAGGATTAGTAACATTAAAACCAGATTCATTTGGTACTCAAATTTAACTTCTTCTCCAAACCACATATAAAAGAGTATGTCAAAGAACAAATATTTAACTTCACTTTAACATTTTCTACCTGTCACCGAATTTCTCAGCTTCCCAATGTGTTTCCACTAAATAGCCCACATTAATGCACATGTAGATTAAGAGCACTCGTTTGGCTATCCATTCATCTTAACACACTTTTCCTCTTCCTGCTTCAAAAAGCTACCCAGGGCAAGAGCAGGCAACTTAAGGTCATTTCCTCTCATCCTATCATGTTACTTGGGAGAAGAGGCAGACAGCCACCTTGCTACAACCTCCTTTCAGTTACTTGTAGAGAGCAATAAGGTCTCCCCTCAGCCTCCTTTTCTCTACACTAAACAATCCCAGTTCCCTCAGCCACTCCTCAAAAGACTTGTGCTCTGCCCTCTCCATCCATTCTTTTGATGCGCTCTAGCACCTCAACATCTTTCTTGTAGTGAGGGGCCCAGAACTGAAAACAGTATTTGTGGTGTGGTCTCACCAGTGCTGAATACAGAGGGATGATCACTTCCCTACTCCTGCTGGCCACACTATTTCTCATATAAACCAGGATGCTATTGGCTTTCTTGGCCACCTGGGCACATTGCTAGCTCATATTCAGCCAGCTGTTGACCAACATCCTCACATCCTTTTCCACCAGACAGCCTTCTAGCCACTCTTCCCCAAGCCTGTAGTGTTGCATGGGGCTGTTGTGATCAAAACGGAAGGGCCTAACCTGCAATTTGAATTTTCTTTATAGATTGTAACAAGCTGGCTTTTACAAACATATTAAGTCATAAAATCATAAGGACAAACAGAAGTCTACAAATGCTTTACTTCAGTGTAAGTACAATCATGCATTAAGATCAAAGAGTACACTACTCGACAGGTTACTGAGCTGCTGGTTGCACAGGAGACATGACCAAAGACTGCAGAGCCACAAAAACCATGCAGGAAGTGAGCAATGTCCTTTTCAGAGAAGAAAGTATCTTAATAGCCGAAATGAATGTGAAGAACAGTACCAATCTTCTCTGTGCTTCATTCACTTCCTTAATTAGATGACAATTTCAAGCATTTACTCCAGTAATTGAAAGACACTATGCAAACCCAGCTCAAATTTACTTTTTTCCCCGCCAAGAATAACATAAAATACCTGTACAAGGAACATACTTTTCCAGCTTTTGGCCTCACAAATTTAGTGACCAAAACTTAATTTACTTGAAACACTACCTTTATTTTTCCTTACAAACAATTTGTACTTCCCACTGGTTTAGAAAGTTTTAACAGATAACAGGAGGGTGTGGAGGAAATAAATTGTTTTTGAAGAATCTGAAAGTTATGCTCAAAAAAATATTGACTAACAAAAGGAATGGATCACTTTCCCTTTATTTAAATGACATTTTATTTTGCACAGTAGTAAAATAGTATATGCCAAGAACTCAAGTTTGTATTTAAAACTGACATGCACATTGAGCAAAACTGGCATTACCAACACGCATGTTCAACAACAACAACAACAAAATGTTAAGGTAAGCCTACATAAGAAAAACTTTTCCACCCCCCAAGATTTCTTTCCAAATTTGAGGAGTTTGTCTAGTTCAAAATCATTACAAATATTCTGATGCCAACTATTACTGAGTGTAATAGCTGGCATTTTTCACTGCCTGAGGAAGATTCCTCAGAACTCCTTCATTACTGCCTTCAACAAGTTTTAATGCTTTTGACTCCTACTATGGAATAGGCTGCTTACCTTCTCCTTCTGGTTTTGAAGGCATAACTTAAGAGATTCTGACAAATTTAATCAGTTATATTACAACGATAAAATACTAATCAAGCAATTTAAGAAATAGTCAATCTGTATCTAGTACACCCTGGAATTGCAGTTCTCTCTCTCTACCACTAGATAGAAGTCTGATCAAGTTAAAAACTAAGCAGGAGTGGAACACTGCATAATTGAAAAAACCCAGAATACCTATACTGGAATTGTTGCTAGACAAATTATACCCCAGCTGAATTAAAGCATGCTTATAAGGATGCATGAAACCTCTTGTCTTCAATTTATGGCTAAAATCAAAGGGAGGGAAGATAACTGGAAAGGAAAACTCCCATTGCTTGAAGCGTGAACCAGTTTCTCCTTCTAAAAAGGAGGGTGAACAAAAGACTTATAGATCACAAACAGACCTGGCATTTGTAAACATCCATGTATTTTTAATGGTTCTAATACTGCTTTTCTTGTATGTAATTGACGTGCAATCATGTTTTCTAGTGTCCTAACTTATTACTTGACTGGCTTGCTGATGTTTGACAAGTCGAAGTAAGCTCATCTTGAAATCAAGCATGGTCTGCAGGCCATCAAGAACTTTACATAACTAAGAATGCCAAATTTGGGTGTTTATCTGAGATTAAAAACAGAGAAAGGAAACATAAAACACACTAATACGAACCCATGTCCTGAAGGAGCAATGAAGTATAAACAACACTGCACTCTATTATCTGGCATCTGACGTCTGTTCACTCGAGATTCTGCATTCAGGTAGTCCTCAAATTTACTGTCAATGTAGTCAATAACTGGCTGCCAACTGCAGAGGTTACATGAATAAAAAACCTGTAAGTTATATCATTTATGTAAAAAAGTCTGTGTTTGCTAAGAAATAGATGCACGCTACTTCCCCATGGCTTGCCTTTTTTTTCAATTAAGAGACTTAAACACAGCACATTTTAAGTGATTAGCTCCTCAACAAACAACCAAGTTACACAGCTCTGAAGATAGAACCTTGGAGTTCACTGAAAAACCATTTCAAACACAATTACCTTCATTGTAATAGCATTAAATAGAACACTTAAGAACAGTAGCCAAAGGAATATGCTTTACTGGTCACATCTTGTGACACCACGGAAGTCTGTTCTGCACATTGCATGTGTGGGTAGAGTCAAATGCTCCACTCACCTTAAAAGGAGAAGTTGGTAGCACTTCAATCGAGTTATAAAGGTACCTAAAACTACAATAGTTAAAGTCTTCAGCTAACTGAAAAGTTTGAAAGTGTTAATATTTTAATGAAGATCAAAGTATGCTTTTAAAAAAATGTCACAAGGCATTATATCTCACACACAAAATACAATTCAGAATTATTGTGAGAGAATATACCAAGAATGTCTTACCAATTACTATTATCCACAGCATCTCCAAATCCTGGTGTGTCAACTATTGTAAGTAGTAACTGAACACCACCTTCTTTGATTAAAACTTTTGACTGTTCAACCTGTAAAACAAGTAAGTTAATCTTAATTTTTTAGCAATTTAGTCATCCATCTTAAACACTGGGAAAAGCATTCAATGAATAAAAAGTCTGAAAAAGAATTGGTAACTTTTCTGCTTCAGAGGGAAATGGAGTCCATGTTTTGTTTATAAAATACCAGTAATTTTATAATCATTAATTGAAGGGAAAAAGGGGGTTATATTTTAAATAAAGTCAGTGACAAAAGAACCCATCTATGCTTATAGGATATCTAAATGTTTTAATTCCTGTTGAAACAGGAAAAACCCTAAACAATACTAATGCCCGTATTTAAAAAAAAAAAAAAAAAAAGAAAAAAAATTGAGATATCCAGACATCCTGATAAACCAGGCATTATAAATTGATAAAATTATGAACTTTGGTCACTTCAAAAAAAGTTACACTTTTCAAAACTAATCCTCCCCCTAAGTACCTTAGACACTATATTTCTAGTCCTGTTAACGTATTTTTAAGAATACATTTATTCTTCAGCTAGTATAATGCTTGGGAAAGGACTCAGAGAAAGTGACGGTTTCCTATTTCAAATAGGTGACTGGAAGGTAATCCAATCTAGCTGCTATCTGCTGAGCTAGACCTCACGTGACCATAACAGATCGGTTCCTGTTAGCGCAGGTCACTGATGGAAACCTGCCTCGGAAAGCAGCTGCACCAGCAGCAGGCATGATGCAAGATCTGGGTGTGGGAACGCATGCCTCAAGTTGTGACCACCCATCTGCAGCACAGCTCAGTCAGCATGCCAAACAGATTCAGCATGTCATGACACAAAATTTAGGCTAAAGAGCAAATGGACTGCTATCCCCTTCTTTCTACTAATACCTCAGTAATTATTGATAATACCAATGTCACAGCCTGAGAAAGCGCTGTACATCACTGTTGTATCAGTCAGTCTGATCCACAACAGCGAGACATGACAAACTGATGTTACAGCATGTTGGCTCTTTCCAATTGCTCCTACATCTAATCATAGGGGTTTTTTCCCTGATATTATGACAATTTCTATAAGTTACTAGTGATGCTGTTTTCTAGGTATGGATTCAAGAAATTAACTGTGCGACCCATTCATTCAGAGCTACACATCAGTTGGCAGACATTGATGCCACCTTGCTGCTCATTGCTTAACATTTCTTAAACCTCCTGAATCCTAAAATGGGTAGAGAAAAGAAAGTTATATTTAACTAGATGAACTCCTGTAAGAACAAAGTAACAAACTTTCAGAGAGAGTAGAAACTTGGATAATAAATCCGACCTGGATGGTCTCTTGACCAGCGCAAGATTTGAGAAAGATCGTATCAATGCTGCTTAGTGCTCGCACATCCCCTAGCTATGTAGGTGAAAGACTCTCTCACAGCCGCACCTGAACATTGTTGCAAACACTTTGCAATCATTGTGATGCAACATACATCTACAAGGTAAATTAACACTCTGCGAAAGTCAAATTAGATACCTCTTGCAGAAGCAAAATGTTAATTCTAATTCAGAAGAGAATACAAAGAAACACAGAAAGCAGTAACCAACTGCAAAGAAAGCTCCACATTTAACCTCTAAGTATGCAGGATGCTATTTTTATCTATTGATCAGCAGGGATGCTATCCAAGCCAGATCAATCCCTTTTGCTGTTAGGTCTCAAAAAATTAACTCAGCTGTGCTATGGCTGTCTACAGCATACAATCATCATGAGCTGGTTCCTCACCCAACAAAAAGACGAAAAATATCAGTAAGGCAGCTTCATAATACAGAAGTCCCCAATGCTGGGCTACCTGGATGTTAGTCACACAAGAATCGAGGTTGGAGTGTACTTCAATCTCCTACTTGAGCAGGCGTTACTGCAAGGTTAGGAAGGTTTTAAGAACTAAAATAATAATTAAATTAAAAAATTCCCACAATCCACACTCTCCAGCCTAAGACATCACTAAGTTACCCTTTCACTAACTGTACAACTCCTGGCCTTCCAAAAATGTCCAGTGCAAAGACTTGAGAACCTAGGAATACATGCGGTGCTCTAAGAACTTGTGTTTAAATTATAGTGAATGTATTTTTCCCCCCTTAAAGAGTTCTAGAGAAATTTTATTGCACACAATCAATCGATGCCAGAACTCACGAGAGTAATCCCCAGCCACATAGTCAACTCAGTCAAGAATTTACTACTCACAAGCTTTAGTACATAGGAGATTAACTTCTGATTCCTCGCATTCTTTTTTGCTATCTTGCATATAGTAATCACAGAGCCCCTCTATAACCAAGCTCTCTGCAAGTACAAGAAACCCGTAACACTTTCAAAATTCTAGAGATCATAATGTTAAGACCTGTACTCTTGCCAAGCGCTACAAGGTATCAGCTTTATTGTCAACATAAAAATTCCCAGCAAGAACCATTAAATTAATTATTAAG
Organism: Chlamydotis macqueenii; assembly: GCF_036417535.1. Classification (NCBI taxonomy): domain Eukaryota; kingdom Metazoa; phylum Chordata; class Aves; order Otidiformes; family Otididae; genus Chlamydotis; species Chlamydotis macqueenii. The sequence goes on from NC_141557.1 coordinate 51,226,907, forward strand.
CACTCACAGTGGAATGCTTTTACAAAAGAAGCAATTAATAAAACATTATCTTGAACATGTGTTTGTAACAAAGGAAAAGGAAGGTCAAGAGATCTTCAGAAATGCCACGTCAAACATTTTTCCTGAATTTGTGAAGTTACCTTCTGACAAATGGCCTGCAGTAACTGAACCTCTGCAGGCAGTGTTAATACCTTACTGGGTGGTGAGGATTTAAATTTACTCTTACTTTTCACAAATTCATGTAGGTATCTTGCTATCAGAGCAGAGCTTTCAAATACCTACAGAATAAGAAATATTAGTTCATCAAATTAGATATCCTGTGCTCGTGTTGTGGACAATTAGACCATATCCACTATATATTGTAAGCAGTATAGACTGCTGGTAAGAGACAGTTGGTTAAGAACTTCCCATACAGTCTCTGTAAAGTTGCATTTTTCTAACCTAAATGGATGTGCCCATACATGGTCAAAGGCATAGAAAGCAGCAACATCTGGAAAAGATCCAGAAAAATCACTGTAAACTAGTGTCATTCATAGTCAAGCATCCAACTGCATCCTATCATCCAATTTACAAGTATTCCCAAGGGATTCATGAAAAACATTAGTTCAAGTCCTGGAATTTAAAACTTTTAATAAAAAGTCTCCTGCAAACAGCCATTTTCCCATGCACTCCAGTCAACTGGGTCACAGGGGTTTCCTTGGCAGCTACTACACAGCATTCATGACTTGATGCTTGTTACAGCTTGGCTACTTTTAATGGATTAAACAGGTCTTTACCACACTCCATTTAAGAGTCAAATAATGATCAGAGAAAACTTATTTCATACTCCGTAATTTCTGAAGGTTTCCTTTGAATTCATCTGACATCAAGTCACTTACTATTAACTGGTTTTCTGTGTTTTCCATGAAATTAATACAAAGTACTTGCCTCACAGAACAACTCAGAATTGCAATTTTCAAGCCCAAACCACAGTTTGTACTTATCTATGCAAGACTCTCGTATACAATTCCTGATCAATAAATTATTCCCACCATATAAGAGCAGCCAATTATTGCCACTAAGGTTTTAGTGCTCTGGTGGTCTCTCATCTCTACCCTACAAAACTCTTGACATCCTCAACCTAGAAAGGTTTACACTGGCACAGAGTACAAACCCCACGGATCCGAATAGCAGCCCCAACTGTTAATTCTTTAATATTTGACTGGAATCACTTCCACATCATACACATAGTTACGAGCACATTAAATCGTCACAGTTTGTAGGGGAAAACAATTTTATCCTCACTTAGACACTGAAATAAGACAGTTTCAGTTTCCTTTTTAAAATGCTACACTTACTGATTTTTTTTTTTTCATCACAACAAGTAACTGAAAACAAAGCAATGTTGCACTACAAGTATACTCAAACAAAAAAATACTTACCAGGTAAAGTAAGCAATAGTTTCTAAGGGGGAAGGTCATATTTAAATATATTTTATTTCAGTCATATTATTAGCCAAGTCACAATAGACCCCAATTGGCTACTGAAAATAGTTTTGGCTAGCTCTTGGCCACCCTCAGGCTTTAGCCCACACAGTGAAAGCAGGAAAAAATGCAATGACTTTTCAGCCAGGGCTCTATTCAAGTTCCTCCCCCCTCCTCCCCACCCCACCAGTTTTACAAGCCCAAAAAAAGTGAAGCTTCTTGAAAAGCAGGGGTTTTTTTTTCTTCTTCAACAGTAGTTTAATAAAAATAAAACCACCTCTGAACAACTCAAAAGGTCATGATGAACATATCTAGTCTTGTCATCTAACAGATGAAAGTACTTAAAGACTCCAGAAGCTACACACACATTTTAGTTTTAGTTGCATTTTTCTTACACTGATCCACCTTTAGCCAGGGCGGGACTAAGTTATCTTTGAAAGATGTCTTGGGGTTGTTTCTTTTTTTGTTAGTTTGTACCTAAATTCTTCCTATGATTTTTTCCAATTTAAAAAAAAAAAATCTGCCAAAGAGAAGGAATCCAACCTACCATTAAGTTATTTAAATTATAATTCAATGAACATAATCTGAATTAATTTAGTTTCAGCTAAAGCAATGTGCAATGAACAGTAACAAAATCACACTAGTCTCTCTTCCAATAAAAAAAAAAAGTCACTCTTCTACTTAATCAGTCAATGTTGGAAAATTATTTCATTTTTAAGTGTATTATGTGAGAACTTAACTATTTGTACACTTTATGTGCACTTGCACCCTTTTTGCACATCTGATGTGCATCCCTACTAACAAGCTTTTAAGTCAATTTGATCAAAGTCACTATTGTTTTACATCAAACTGATAAAATACCCTAAAAGACATGACCAAAGCTTAGAGAAATTTAAATATATTGCTAATCAAACTCAGCATATTCAGAAGCTTTCTTCCAAACAAAAAAAAAAAAAATTAATATTCTGCAACAAATGCATTTTGTTTTAGTATTCAGGACTGATGTTGAGCTAACTGACAAGCACTGTAATTTAACCTGCTTAGTATAACTACCTTTCTCCTGGTCCTCTGGTAATTATTCAGTGTTCTGAGACTGGATTGAAAAACTCTTACCCAAAACCTCAAAAATCAAACAAAAAAAACCATGAAACAGTAAGGTCAGTAGATCATAGCACTGGAGCATAATTATCCAATTCAATTGAATAAAGAAAAGCATTCAATTTTACAGCTCCTGTTTAGCACCTTGCATTCACTCAACTGAAGGCTTAATCACTTTATGACAACTCTGTAATTGCACAGTCACTTCAGCCACAGCTGAGGTACTCTAAGGCTTTTACACATTAGGTTCTTGCACTTATGTCAAATCCTTTAATACACAGTTTCTAAAAGCCTGCCATAGAGGGTTTAGTGCACTTCCATGTATTTCTACAGATATACTCAATATTTTAATTTATGACAAAACATTCAATTTCTGAACAGGACTGCACCAGTATGATGTTTCTAAAGTACATGTAGCACACAAAGTACTTTGCTTCAGGGGTCCCACCCTTCCACAGGCTACAAGGTTGATAACCTGGAAGTTTTGTGTAGCTAAGGTACACTGAAAGACATGCTGAGTATTTCTTAGTGGTTCACATCCTGGCTAAACTTATTTGAAATACAGCTGCTTATGCGACAACTGTATCCCCTTACCTTACTAAAGTGCAAGTTATATTGTTCAAGCTGCAGTTTTTTCACCCAGCCATACCTGTACAGTCTTTTTAATTCTGTGTGAAGGACCTGGATACTCTGGGGAATACAACTCTGTTAAGAATAATGAGTTGATTAGCGTTGATTTTCCCAGTCCAGATTCACCTAGAAGAAAACAGAACAGTTTCAGTAAAACCAGGCGCATCACACTGAGTATAAACTTTTAGGCCTACTTTTCAACTCTTCTTGAAATGTACTACCCGAAAACATGCACTGCACTCTAAGGCTTTAAGAATCTATCACTTTTTCCAATTTCAAGGAAAACCTTGCAAATGCAACTGTCACTGTTGGATCTATAGACATTCATTTTTCTGATCACATTAAGTACTGAATGCATTTAGCACTTCTCCATTGCTCCCATTACAACACACAGATGATATTGCTCCACATCAAAAGTTTATAAATAAGCCGTCTTCCCGGTATTACTGCCTATTATGAAGCTAAAGCAGCCTAAGCTATCTCCTTTATTTCAAGCATTATTTGAGGGTATTATTGTCAGAGAGAGGAGAAAAAAGAAAAACCAAACAAACGAAATAAAAAAAAAAATACTGAGATTATTTTGGTCTAACTCCTAAAGCCACAAAAGCTAAAATGAAGTTCCAGAATTATGTGGTTTGCCTGGGAATTTTGTTGTTGTTGGGGCAGGGAAGGGGGATTGCATTTTGTTTATTTTTTTTGGCAATCTGTTCATTAGCAACAATAAGCCAGCCTTGCTAAAGAATCTGGAGACACTACTGCCATGACAATCCAAGCAAATACAGTTATAACTCCCACAGTAGAAACTACTCCCCGTTTACAGGTCTACAGAGACAGGAGCAAGAATTTCATATCAGCTACTTAGTACAGTATTTTAAAAGCCACAGGTTTTTTTTGCTTAGTTTTCTATTGTAAAGAAACTACTTCAACATGACAATCACACTGGCATGAGAACCAAGGAAAAAACTATACAAAAGTGATACTTTCTGTTTAAGTTTTTTATGCAGTACTGATAGGACATTGACAGTCACACAGAAATTTGCTCTTAAGCTAAAAAATTTGGGTGCAAACTACTTTCACTGAGGTAGGAGCTGCACTGCCTCCACACTTGGAAAAGAACAGCCAAACCTGCTAATCCTCCCCATCCCCAAACAAATAGTGGCTGATTTAAAGACAAAACCCAGAAAACTTCACAACTTGTCTTGAGATACTTGTCCTGGGTTAATGCAAATAATTGAGAGTTACAAAACAGAAAGTACTTACAAACCTCAGCAGACAACACCTTGTCTCCACTGTAATAGCTGGCTCGATTTCATACACAAGCTAGCTTATACACATCAGCTATCTCGATTACAATGGTGCAGCTCAAAGTCTCTGCAGTACCGAACAAAGCAATCTGATTAGCCAAACTGTAAATGGATTAGCAGCTGATGAAACATTGCAATCAGACCTCCTACAGGCTGGCTATGTTATTAGTACTGCTTGCTCTCCAAACTCCACCCTGTTCGACAGAGGAGCTAACCCCTGCTGCAGGCAGGCTCTGGCTAAGGCCGGGAAGACAGGCCGCGGCAGCCAAGGAGCAAGGAGACACTCAAGTTATAAACTCAAGTTAGCAGTGCTGGGAACACTAACCCCAACACAAGAGCTGTACATGAGTCAGAAGGGACGGGTTCACTGACAAGCACTTCATCACTACCATTGCAGACTGACTTTTTCTGTGGTCAGATGCATTAGACCTTTTAGAACTACATGGTAAATACAATGTTTAAAAGTGTCTGCTTGTAAGCTTGATGTGCTTGTAAGGGATGCACATCATCCACTCTGCACTTGCAAAATCTTTAGGGCAGGGTCAGTGGCAGCTGAGAGGCTTCCCTACCAAGCCTGCAATAGAAGGAAGCTTCTGAAAAGCCCAGCTATCCAACATCATAGCTGCAGCCAGTCTGAAGCTTAACCTTCTCCATCTCACAACTCTGCTCAAGATGCACACATCATTCCAGTAAAACCAAGGAGTTTATGCACCCTACTGAACATCTCAATAAGAGGGCTCCTATTTTACAACGTACCATTCACATTCTTTCAAGGAACATAGCTTTTTTTAGTTGACCATCATCTTGCAAAAGGCTGTCTACTGCACTACTGAAGAACGATTTGTGTATAAGCTTCTACTTCAGTATTCAAAAAGGGTTGTCCTTTCTCCTCCCTTCTATTAGGGTTATTGCTGGTCTTAACATCCCACAGAATTCAAAGTAGAAAACATTCAGAACAAACTTCTCCTGAAAAATCACAGTGCTTGTCAAGTTGCCATTGAAATTCAACATAAGGAAATAAGATTTTCAGCTCTGCAAGGACGCAATGGAAAAACCAGCAGCTCTCCCTAGATGGTTCCTGCAGTTGTTGTACTCCACAGTGAGTGGTTGCTGAACTGCTGAAGCATTATGGATAGATCTGATGGGGTTTTTTTCCCCTTCCTTACAGTAGCAAGGATGTGAAGGCAGTTTTGAGCTCGAATTAGTGAAAAGACAAGTATGCTAAGGATATTTACACACCACTTTGTTCTCAAAGGTGCCCCAGCCTCCTACGTATCCCTGCCCATGCTAACTTTAATCAGCCACTGCAGATTATAACACTTAGAGTGCTTAACTGCTACCAGTAATAGAGGTATTGCATGTAAGAGTTCGCATCAACACACCAATCCTGGATACACTTGTGCCTTAGACCATGTAACAGTCAACACCTATGATGGCAGTAAAAGCCTATAATTTAAAACAATTACACTGAAACTGCAGGTAAAAACTGTAAATGGAACAGTCAATATTGTACTATGGGGAGTCACGCTACTTCCACTGTAATCAAACAGGAATTTCTCTACTGACTACAGGGGAAGCAAAATTAGACAAACCAACAGTATTGGAACAATTTTAGCAGCCCTTCTGGACACATTAAAATATTCTGATCTTAGCTAGAAATATGGTAAGGAAAAAAAAAAAACAAAACACCACCCACCACAAATCAAAAACCTCTGCTCTTCCCATGTAGATTCTTGCTCAACCAAAATTCACCAGAAAGGATTCCCTACTGGAAAGGCTGGGAATGTAGCTTCCAAGGATGCAACAGGCTATGAATATGACAAACAAAACAAAAGAGAACAGGGAAAACACAGGGAATTTACTTTGCCTTAACATGAAACAAAACAAAAAGATGCATCCCAAGTAAGATGCACCTTCCCCCTCTCAGCAAGCATTTCTGATGAGATTTCGCCCTTTCACCATTACATGAAATAGCAGAAGGATGCAATGTAATAGAACCAGTTTCAGCAATAACTTCCAATCACTCAATGCATCATTACGCATATTAGATCTAGCTGCCTAATTAAGAGTGATTTTTAGAAAAATATTTTCTGTTTTCCATATGAAATGTTTTGTTTCAAAAAGAAGATAAAAAAAATTTTTACTTTGCAAGGTAATCCTGAATCCAAGAATTTAATTATTTCTGGTATCCAGCTACTGCTTTACCTTGCCTTCACTTTCCCTGTCAATGTTTCATATATGATTCAAGTTTTCTGAATAAATACATGGTTCTTTTTCTTCATTATTTTGTGTCTCATTTATCAGCAAATCAGTGTTTCAACATTTCCCCAAGCTATTTATCCTCTATAGTTACATTCAAATACATGGAGCTGGTCACTTCTGTGGGTAGAAATAAGCATGCATTTTACTAACATACTCCTGTCAAGTCTTGCAAAGGACAAAATCTTTTGTCAGTCCTTACAGGACTAGCAAAAGTTGCAACTCTTCTCAAGCCTATGAGTTTCTAAATGGCTGTACAAATATTGGAGCTTTTCTTATACATCTGGGTCAACAATTACCTGCCAACAATTAGCACCTTTATACAGATGGCCCACAGCACATCATTTAGAATTAACCTTAGAGAGCAAAATTTCTTCTTGTGTGAACAAAACATTGATCAAGTGCTTCTCTTTTTCTCTACACAGATGAGAGCAGCTGTAACATGAGAAGGAAGACAAAAACACACCCCAAAACATTCAGCTTTTTCTTTTTTATCTCAAAGACATTTTGAGGGGTCAGCAGAGACCACCAGCAACCACTGGAATGGTTTGCAAACCATGATAAATAGTCTTCAGAGTAATATTAAAGTAGATAAAGTATGGAGAATTAACAATTTAAAAGTTGGAACAATGAAGTGCAATCCATAGGAATGGGGGGAAGTAGCGCTCCGGAGATAAAAAACAATGTAACTCAGATTGTTCTCAACTGAGCTACATAAATCTTTCATTTCCAAATCACTACCTGTAAACGAACCATAAATTATCACCAGAAAATCTGTGATAATAAGTTAGAAAATCTGCTCACAGGTGAGTTTCAAGTGTTCAATAGATGGGGGTTTTTTAACTCAATTTCCATCCATCAGCTCTTGTTATGACTTCATTACTACAAAGAAACTTACACTGCAAGCCTCTCCCTCCCTATGATAATAGAAATTAATTGTTATCCTTAAATCTTAATGATGCTGCTTTTTTCACTGTTCGTTGTTGTGGTACGTTGAGAATGTGGCATACTTCCAGCCTCTTCCAACTTTTCAGCCTCCACAATTCTTACTCAAATATCTACAACAGAAATGGACGAGCAGTCCAGTCCAACTCAGCTTCCAGCTCTATATGCAACTTTTATTGGAGACAGCTATTTTCTCATTCAGATATTACATCTCCTGACAATGCACCACACTTCATCTTCTAGCTACATCACCCTTAAAATGTAGGATCAGTTTTCTACTGTATTTTTAGGTTCTTGTTTTCTAAAATCAAAGCTCTGAACTTAAAAGCATGACTTACATTCTTAGATTTATGACCCCATGTGAGAGTTCATTACACACATCAAGTGATCAAGATCACTAACCAATACTGAACACTCTCAGCATGCTCTCTGCATGTTTTATTTCCTACCTCCTCATCAAATGAAAGAAGAAGTTACTCTTGCAGAAATCATCTGAAGTTTTTCTGTTCTTCACTATTACTTGGCTGTCTACCAGTCAAACAGTATTTCATGCTCGTGCCCTGTGACAGCAATTGCACTGCTGGCAATGTGACCACACGTGCTATCTGTACTTAGGAATTTCAAGTTGCTTTCCAAATCTCCACATGGGACTACAAACTGCCTAGGATGCACCCTCCTGCAAGGAAAACACTTTTGGTGGTCAGAGAATTGTAAGTCAGGACTTCAGTTAAACTACTCAAAGTAGTATGCTTCATGTATTGTTACCAAGAAGACGACCCCATCTCTGTTGCTGCTCTGTTCTCTGTTGAGAACAGCAAGAACTGCAGATTCAGAAGGTGCATTAACTGCTACCAAACTCTGGTGGCTGACAGAAGGTAACTCATCCCAGTGGGGCTTGTAGCTTATTAGAGACAAGCCACCAACACCTAAAATCCCAGGGTAAACAACTTTTCTACAAATTGCACAATTTTTTTTTTTTAAAGCTTCCACTGCATTCTAAGTAGAAGTCTGTATTTAGAGTTACTTGATACAGTCAAACATAAGCTGCAGATGCTTTACTGCTCTATCAGAATGAAGACATCCAGCAATATATCTTCTCTGATGTGACAGGGCAGAGATTTTTCGTGTGTTTGATAGCCCTGAAGAGTTATTATAAATGGATCAATTTCAACAGAGAAATGCTCTACTTCTCCACAGCTTAGATATACAGAATGTTTACATCAAAGTATATTTCATTTTTAGCAGGTGAGCAAGTTTTTTCAAGGAATTTTTTTCCATTTTATGAATTCTAATTATTGTCACAGTTTTTGGTCAAGCTATAATCCCATCAGCTTGAGCTGGTGACTCAGAGAGGGGTAAAAAGCTTGTCAGAAGAAATAAAAAATAATGCATTTCATCTTCTTTCATCCTTGTACAATTCACAGTTTATGTGCATGACAGCACCTGCAGCTTTATGCAAATGTGCAATGGCTTTGATGGCACTGTCACACAGTTTTTTGCTTTTATACAGAAGGGAAGCTACAAAAATAACCAGAGTCTGAATTACACCGAATGGTATGATGGAACCCATCTTCTTGCCGAAGGCGAATGATGATCTGCCATGTCATTATAGATGACCACAAAAATGGAGACTACAAGATGCTTTTAAGTCTCATTTTAGAAGCTTTTGTAAAGGCTAGCTCCTGTCTTCAGCACTCTACAAAATAAGAACCAACATTTTGATAAACATATAAGAACATCCAAACAAATCCCATCAGGAGGAGACGTGGGAGCAGCAGTGTGCTCCCACATATCTACAGTTCCATGTAGGATGGTGTCACGTGAAGTCTTGCAAAAAGTTCAACTTTGCATTTTATAAATGTTTATAAAGGAAAAAAAGCCAAAAGCTTCCCCATTTCACAACTTGAATTTGGAGAATAAGTTATGGAAGTAAAAAGCTAATCCTAGCAAAACAGAGTAACAGGGAAATCTACCAGCAATAAATTCACTTTTGCCTATCAGCAACTGCATCAAGAGCAAAAAAAAATTCAGCATTCAGGATACAGTAAGACAATTTCTTTCAGTGAAATTTAATGTAGAATAACTGAGGACAGAGTCTTGGCACATCATTTTGTCACAGATGCCACTTAAATAATTCAGAAAAGCCATTTAAAGCAGGGAAGGGAAGTACTTCAGAAGAAAATTGCAACATATTCTAGATAGCGCTTTGCAACTACTGTTATTTTCCCTCAAAGCAGCAGCAGTTCCAGCTTTCTACAACTGACAAGATTAAAATGGTCAGGAAACAATGGCTTAACTTCACATATGGAACTTTGGCTGCTGCCAAAAGAAACTGTCCCCTACTCCCAACCCACCACTCACATTAGAATTCATAATGCAGCATGGTGAGGTAAGAAGTGATATAGCAAACAAGGCCATTAGCGGCTTGAGGATTAGAAAATGAAGGGTGGGGAGGGAGGGGGGGGGAAGGACATGAGACAGACGAGTTAAGTCAAAGCTACCGGTTTCCAAAAAGAAGGGAGGGTAAATGTAAAAAATTGCATTTAGAAGTAGACCTCTTCTCTGCAAGAAAACAGCCACCAACAATTCACAAATAAAAGAATTTGTGGCACTTCACAAAGAAAGTCAAATTCGCTTTAATGACATATCTAGGTTTTGCTCCTGATAAATGGCATGCCTGCAAAGTAGCCATTTAAAATAGGATATGTTACTTAATTAAACATGAGGCAAACGAAGCAAGTTTTCAGCACTTCAGAAAAACAACTGTAGTCTAGTAAAACCAAGGAACTGAAATCACAACTTCATCTTCATTTTTAGTTCTTCAACACGACTGCAGATGAAAAAACCACCCCACAGCATTAGTCCACCCATATCTAGTACCAACAGCACCTGAAATGTGACCACTTGGGCTTCAGTATCCAAGCTTGCACGGAATTACAGGTATGCAGGCTGCAATAGCTGCAGCCCAGGCTTACCAAAGCTTATCTCACTTTGTTTTCTATACTACTTAAAAGAAAACTCCTACATCTGATCAAGCTGTAGTCATATTGTAATGCGGTATCAGAGACACTGCAAGCAAGAAGTTGTCAAAACTGACCTATATAGAAAATCTGAATGCACAAGCTATTAGTGAAATAACTGGGTTAAGGGATTCAACTGGAAGTGACAGAAGCTGCAGAGCTCCAGGACAACAAATCTTCTATGGTTAAACCCCATAACCAGCATATACCTTGAATTTTCACAGGCTTTGATGAAGCCAAAATAAAGAGCCTTCACAAGACAAGGAAAAAAAAAAAAAAAAAAACCAACATTGTTTCAAAATGAAAGAAGGAGTAACAAAAATAGTTGTGAAAGATGCTAAAGGAGGGTGCTCTCTAAGGCTAAGGAAACACACATGTGAGACCACCACTACTTGGTCAGGAAGAATTATCTGTCTAGAGAAAGCTGCAGAGCTGGACTTACTCTCTGGAGACTACACAGTGACAAATATAATTGATTAAATTCCCCAATTTTCTTTCCCCAAAGAAAGAAAGAAAAGTGATAGGAACATAACATTTGTCATACATACATTACTACTGACAACTAGTTGTACATAATTTCTAAGACTTGCTGACTCAAGAATGAAAGGTATATTAATCAACAGATCACAGATTAGTCACAATACGATCTTTCATTTCTTGGGTAGAAGTAAAACCCACACAGCTATCTATAGGCTGATAAGAAAATAAATAAAAAATAGTGATTTGATTTACTTAATCTTTAAGACTAAAATACTTGATACAGATACAGGGTCAACACCTTAAAGACAGTATAGCTTGTACTACTCTCATTCTACTTAACAAGTAGTATTACAGATCAACCAGAGCAGAAGGAGAGAAAGATGAAACACATTAGGCAGGATGTTACTAAAAAAAAAAAAAAACAAACCACCCAACTGATACATCTAAGGCATTAATATAACAAAAAAGGACAAAAAAGAAAAATATTTTTATTTACATGGAAACTAGTAAGTCTCTAAATAACTACAAAGAGCACCTAGGCTGACTTACTCAATACTGCACCACCTTTTTCCTTGAAAATTTATGCATGAACACAATAAAACATACTGGAAGTAAGTGTTGAGCACTCTCAAAATATCCCAAGTGGGCATTCTGATAAGAAACCAGTCCACAAAAATCTGTCAGAGGATTGAACTTAGAAGATTTCTAGAGCTAGTCAAACCTTCTTTCAATGCCTTATACTTGTCTCTTGATACCTTCTCTCCTTAATGTCTTTGAAAGCACTTGCAGTCAGCACAAAAGAAACTATGTTAGGACAAGACACTTAACTAGCACAAGTGGCAAGATAAAGTTATAGATCACTTGACAGAATTCTGCAAATTTGCCCCAATATTATTTGGGGCCAAAAAGGAACGAAAGGTTAGGGGAATACCATTTGCAAGTTAGGATAATTCTGCTTTTCAGTATTTGGACTAGTGCTAGTCAAAAGGATTACAAAGATGTGCTCTGCTAGATACGCTGCTGTCACTTCTAAGCAACCTTGGCAAAATACACAAGTTTGATACCTCAGTTACTTGGGGGTGTCTACATGCTTTTGTTTCCATAAGACAGCTTCCACTGTAGTCGCAACAATGGGCATTTTATCTCTAACAAAGGCTAAGGTAGGTTGGAGTAAACTTGTGTTTGTCAAGACTACACTCTTTTTAACATGGTGAGAAGAACTGTTTTGCTTAAGTGTTAAGCCATTGCTTCCAAACTGCTGCCACCACTATTTAGTTTTCTAATAATTACTTAGAAGAAAACTGAGATGCTTTTGTAGCCAACAACAGAAGCATATATTTACAGAGCTGAAAGGAAAATGGATAGGTCTGATAAGATGATACCTTAAAATCTGTTTAGTGAGCTTGCTATGTTTTGCAGCGGATGAACGTGAAGGACACACACGGGAGGCAGACCAGGACTCCTGGAATTCCTGCTAGCTAGGGAAGACAAAACCAAGAGCCAAGGACGCAGAATTGGATAAGTCACAAGCTTGTCCTTTACAGGAGGTGAGGATGATATACAGTAAGTTTAGGCAAAAGAAATACAAAACATAATTCTTAAAATATTTTATCACATGAATTCTTAAATCATTCAGTTAAGTGCAATGTAAAAAACCCACAACACTGACTTGGTAAGCTGGTGAAAACCTGACATTCTCTTTTCTCTCTCAATGTCTACTGAGTGCTGAGCTATTGGCTTCTGCTATGCCTGGCACTGATGTAGCAGAAAGCTAGTGAATAAATACTTGCCAACAGCCAGTTTCCTCTAAATCAGCAACTTTGTATATATTCCACATTTTTGTCAGCAGCATATGCCTCCAAGAGCTAAAAAAATAAAGAAATCTTGTAATTTCTCCTCCACTACAGTGTAACAGTATCGCTCTAAATTAGCCTTTTTAATGCAGAATATCACAAAAATCACACCTTATATCTTATTTCAGTATTTGTACTACTCTAAGGCTCCGAGTTTCACTGTGGATTTTAAAGTACTTGCTTTTGTAGGCCTAGGAGCACATAAAACATTCTAGTAATTTCTACATACGATAAGTTAGAATATCAAGCTTCCATCTTTGCAGGGTAACGGATTTTTATTTTATCTCAGCTTCAAAATCTGAATTTAAAAACTCCAACGTTGCTTTCCCACAGCAATAAGCTTCCCACTCCTCATGTGCCATCTTTAAGAATTTCCTTGAATGATTGTTAGTTTCCTATTCAAGTTTGTTGTTAAAAGTGGTATACAAAATTTGTCCATACTGAAATAGTAATCCTACTAATGAAACTTTACCAAAAAAATTAAGAAAGTTTTCAGTGATGCAAGGAAGTCCAAATAAGATATATCTAATTAACATGTGGTTATTTATTTACAGTTTAACATATGTAAAAGCTCCTCATTTAATAAAAACTTGGGCAGGCACTTCAAAATACATACAAATAAGATTTCCATACCCCACAAATGTTTCATTTGAAACAAATTCTAAACAACCAATTTCAAGCCAAGATTGTATAATGTGCTAAACAATGTGTCATTTACAAAAAATTTTAAGTTGTTCTTTTTAAGACAGGGAACAACGCCTTGCTTTCATCCTATACCATATCGGGCAGCTGCAACAGCCAGTGCTCCAATAAAGCATAAACTTAAAAGCACATTGCTGAAGTGTAGAGTTATACAGCCATTAACATCAGTTGATCTGACAAAACTTCAGCTGTGCAGGGCTACAGGTTGTGCTCTTCCCCTGAGCTCTCAAAATTTTCAGACATATACAGATTCCACAAAATACAATTTAAAAATATTTACCAAGGAGTATTTTTCAATCACATCCTACAAGACTGACTTGCGCATATCTTCATTTAGTATTTTTATTACGAAGCTATCCATAGGATAAGCAGCTCTTCTGACTACAGAAGTCTTAAAATTCTTCAAGGAAAAATATCTCAGACATAAACATAGACCCTTCATTACAACCACCACAATACAGTCATTAATTATAATGCTGAAGATTTTTAGCCACAAGCAAACATTATTTCAATGCAACCAAGGCTCATTTTGACAAGTTTCTGAAACAAATGTCTAATCACTGTCATATTGTTGTGGTTTTGTTTAGTGAGGGGGGGCCTAAGGTGGTAGCTTCTGTAGGAAACTGCTAGAAGTCGCTCCCCTTTGTTCAGTGGACTCGGCCGGGCCTAGGGCGGACCCACTGCTGGTCAAGGCCGAGCCAATTGGTAGCAGAATGTCCCGTGATAACGCCTCTGCGATAACGTATTTAAGAAGGGGAAAACAGAAAAAAAAAGAGAGAAGAGAAGATGTGAAGAAGCTGAGTGGAGGCAGAGGCGCAGAGGGTGAGGCGCAGGCCTCACCCTCTGGCCTCTCGCCAGGCAGCCGACTGGGCCTGACTCGGTCCAGCCCGGCTGCAAGAAGTGGAAAGGAGATGAGAAGTGAATAAGATGGATGTAAAAAAGATCCTGAGAGACATCTACCAGCCTGTTGTGAGGAACGGCTGCAGACGACAAGGTCAGTGAAGAAGGAGGGGGAGGAGTAATGCGGCTCCTGGCCAAGATTCCCCTGCAGCCTATGGTGATGACCATGGTGGAGCAGGTTGTCCCCCTGCAGCCCATGGAGGTCCGCGGAGGAGCAGAGATCCACTTGGAGCCCATGAAGGACCCCGTACCGGGGGAGGTGGATGCCTGAAGGCAGCTGTGGCCCGTGGAGGGCCCACTGGGGCAGCTGTTCTGGAAAGACGGCACTCCGTGGAAGAGATGACCCACGCCGGAGCAGTTTCATGAAGGACTGTGGCCCGTGGGAGGGACCCCACGATGGAGCAGGGGAGGAACATCAGGAGTTCTTCCCCCAACCATGAAGCAGTGGCGTGAAACAACATATGATGAACTGACCGCAACCCCCATTCCCTCTTCCCCCCTGTGCCGCTCGGGGGGGGGAAGGTAGTGGAGATAATGTTAAGCTTGGGAAGAGGGAGGGGTGGGGGGGGGTTATCTTGTTCTCTGTCTCATTATCCTGCTGTTTGTAGTAATAAATGAATAGTTTTCCCCAAGTCGAGTCTGTTTTGCCCATGACGGTAACTTTAAGGATTTCTCCCTGTCCTTGTCTCAAACCTCGAGCCATTTTTTCCTTATATTATCTCTCCCTGTTCTCTCAGAGGGCGGGGGAAGTGAGAGAGAGACTGCGTAGTCTGGTCCTGATCAGGGCTGAACTACAACACGTATCAACCAGTACTACCACCAAAAAAACCTCCCAGTCTCCATGTTATCCCTTCTTTGTGCTGACACAAAATTCTTCTTTGCCATGCAAATAGACTGAAAACTAACCTTCCTTGCAGCTCCCAGAAAACTCTCCAGCTGGATTCACATGTTAATCCAATTTGGGTCAAGCGCTATTAGTTCTTTCAGCACCAGCACAGGCTTAGGCTAGGTCAAAATCTGAACTTCAGCCTAGAGAAACAGCTGCTATTGTTGGATCACAATTTTTCCTAATTAAACCAGAATGACACTTCATAAATGCCACTGAGGCCAGTAAGCCTCCTCAAGTACTTAAAGATGGAAAATAATTTCCATACTCTTATTTATGCAACTGACACCCTCTACATCAACCACTCCCCCATCCAAACATCTTCAAAAGGCTGCCCATGTGGTGGTTTAGCCCGGATCACCACACAGTTTCTTATTCACCCTGCCCCTACCTAGTGGGACAGGGGAGAGAAATTGGGAAGAAAGGAAAACTCATGGGTTGAGATAAAAACAGTTTACTGAAAATACTAAAAACTACAAAGCTAACAGGATATAAGGATATTAATATCTACAAAATATACAAAATGAACAATGTACAATTTCTCACCACCCGATGTCCGAATGACCGACGCAGCCCGTCCTGAGCAGCGATCACAGGAACAACACCGAGCAGCAAGCAAAGGGGGAGAGCAAGCTAGCAAGGTAGAGGGAACGATGCCAGCAAGCAAGAGAGAAGAAAAGAATGCCAAGGGTGCCCAAACGGACACCCGACAAGAAAAGGAATAACTGAAAATGATGCCCCCTCCCATGGGCAACCCCCACTTATATACTGAGCATGACGTTTATGGCATGGAATACTCTCTTTGGCCAGTTTGGATCAATTATTCTGTCTGTCTTTTGCCCAGCTTCCCGCATCTGCACGTTAACGAGACTTGGAAAGCCAGACAGTGTCCTTGGTCTCAACCCTTCGGGACTGACCGGGGCTTGAACCTTGGATCCTCAGACTAAGGTCCGATGATCTCACGACTGATCTAGTGAGGCCCCTTCAAGCCCCACGTTGGGCGCCAAAAAGACTGTGGTGGTTTAGCCCGGATCACCACACAGTTTCTCTCCCCTGTCCCACTAGGTAGGGGCAGGGTGAATAAGAAACTGTGTGGTGATCCGGGCTAAACCACCACAGTCCACTATATTAAGAAACAGTGTGAAAAAGGAATTCCACAATCTGTACAAAAAAGAATCAGTAAAAAAAAAGCTCTACAGAAAAACTAGTCAAAAAGAGGCTGACCACATATGGAATATATAGTTATTTTTTTCCCCCTTCACTTCGTTCTGTTTTGCATTAAACAAGAAAATCCTTCAAGTTGGTTGGGTTTTTTGTTGGTTTGGTTCTGTTTTGCTGGGGGTCTGGGATGGGGTGCAACAAAAAGTACTCAAGTTCATTTTCTTAAAAGTCACCATAACCTGGTTTGGGAAAAGAACCTGACAAGCACACAATACTGAAGTAAAAATACTAGTTTAAATTTTACAGTTTTTAGAAGATGTGCGATTACTGAAATGCTAGAAAAAATAAGAAAAACACAAACTTTGAAATAAACAAGTCTAATACTATTTCCAGTGCCATATTAAAAAAAAAAGTGATTTTCTGTACAGTGTTTTATCCATTAAAATCTGTGACGCTAACTGTCCTTGCCATGTTCCAATGGAAAACCTCTCAAAGGAGCTAGCAATCTTGGAGACAGCAGCTCTAGTTATTTTCCAGTGGTAATTTTATACTGGTCATGCTACAGACCTAGCAACACTATAATGAGCAAAGGAGGACTAGAGAAAAAAAAAAAAAAACAACAAACAAAAAAAAACAGTTTGCCACATCAGATTGGTTGGTGGAAAAGAGCCATGACAAAGAAATCCACTGAGATCAATATTAAAAAAAAAAAAAAAAAAAAAAAAAAAAAAGCAGTCAGATGAGGTGAAAGAACTGCAAACACAGTCATGGCTAATGCAGCAACTGCCAAGGAATTTGCATTGACTCTAATGTTTCTGAAAAGGAAGATGCAACTCTGGATTCTTCCTAGCTATTTCCAAAAACTATGGCTAAAATAGGTCATTGTGTAGTACAACATCCTTGTAAATGGAAGGGGGGAACTTCTACAGTTTCAATAACATCAGGTATTGTTCAAATTTGCTATGATGGAAAAAAAAAAGAGCAAGTTTTTGTACTTGAATATCCATACTGTTATTGGGAGCTCTGTTCCTAAAAGCAAAGGCAAGACAACAGTCAAGTCAAGATCCCAAAAATGAAGGCTTAAATGAAGCAGCCTAAAAGTGCAGGAAGGAAAAGAAAGAAGTAATCAGATTCAGTATCTGTGTTGCACCATAAGGTGTCTCAAACATCAATACTCATCAGAAATTAAACCAGCATGCAAGCAAGCACCAGAATCAACAGAAGAACAGGGGTTGGGATGAAGGGAACTGGGAGAAGAGAAAGTTGGAAAGTCCTCAGAAAGTACAAGGCAGTTTGAATAAAATTGAAAAATAAACTATCTATATCTGAAAATAACAGCTATACACAGGCAGCCCCAATCTACACTGCTTCTGAACAAAACTTCTCAGCAGTGAAGCACTTAAGCCATGCAGACAACTCAGAGAGAAAGCAAGGATAAGAGTCCTACATCAAGTATCATACCAGGAGAGGAGTACTAGTCACCTCAGCATCCAATTATGCTGGAATTAAAGAGTGCTACAGAAAAGTCAATCAGAAAGCTATGGAAAATGGTTTTAGGCAAGATTCAGACCAGCAAAAATCTCTGCTGTGCTGTGTTACAGTGTACATCAATAAGCCCTCTGCTTTCCCAAGAACATTCCTTCCAAAAATAAACTCACCATAAACAACCACAACAAACTTCCTCTTTACAGTACGCATTTCAGGTTCAGGTTAACTACATTCTAGAGTGCATTGGGTTTGCACAACAAGGTTTTGGTAGTGGAAGGGGGCTATAGGGGTGGCTTTTGTAAGAAGGTGCTAGAAGCTTCCCCTGTGTCCAAAAGAGTCAATACCAGCTGGCTCCAAGATAGACCCACAGCTGGCCAAGGCTGAGCCAATCTGCGACAGTGGCAGCACCCTCAGGATAACATGCACCATGGAGGCGCAGAGATCCACCTGCAGCCCGTGGAGGACCCCATGCCAGAGCAGGTGAACGCTCAAAGGAGGCTGTGACACTGCTGGAGCAGGCTCCTGGCAGGGCCTGCAAACCCATGGAGAGAGGAGCCCACACTGGAGCAGGTTTGCTGGCAGGGCTCATGAACTTACGGAAGGGAGCCACGCTGAAGCAGTTTCAGTTTGTGAAGAACTGCAGCCCATGGGAAGCACTCACACTAGAGAAGTTTGTGGAGGATTGTCTCCCATGGGAGGGACCCCACACTGGAGCAGGGGAAGAGTGTGAGGAGTCCTCCCCCTGCGGAGGAAGGAACAGTAGAGACAACGTGTGATAAACCTACTGCAACCCCCTATTCCCCATCCCCCTATGCCACTCAGGGGGAGGAGGGAAAATACAGCAAAGTTAAGCCTGGGAAAAAGGTGGGGGGCGGAAAGCAGAGGTGTTCTGAGATCTAGTTTTTATTTTCTCATTATCCTACTCTGATTTGACTGGTAAATAATTAAATTCATTTTCCCCAAGTTAAGTCTGGTTTGCCCGTGACAGTAACCGGCAAGTGATCTCCCTGTCCTTATCTTGACCCATGAGCCTGTTGTATTTTCTCTCCCTTGTCCAGCTGAGCAGGTGGAGTAATAGAGCAGCTTTGGTTGGGCAACTGGCATCCAGCCAGCATCAACCCACCACATACAGTTTGACCTAAACTCATCTATACTGTAAAACAAAGATTAAGGTTGCCACTACCACCCCTGCAAAGCATCATCTTCCCTTCCAAATTTCTATGAAGGTTTTTCTTTCTTTCTCTTCCTGCTTATCTCTAGTAATGCTTCATTTGAATTATAGGCCTGAATTGCTCCAGAAATAATTCAGGTTCTGAAATGACCAACAGACCTATTTGCAATTGGACATAACTTGCTACTTTTGCCAGAGATCCACTTCACAACACCTCCACCCCTGCAACTGGAGATGCAGCACTGCAGTCTCTATCAGGATGATGTACTTTTTCTTTCAAATAGACAGGTAAGTTCAAAAAAAAAAAAAAAAAAAAAAAAAATCATTCTCTACTAACTAACTTCCTAATTACTGGAAAAGGAGCACCCTCCTGCCTCTAGCCTCCTCCAAAAAGAATGAGATGTGTACCCTTATCTCTTCTTAGATTTAAGAGCTTTCCCTCTCCCCCATCATAACCATGAGCTGTGTCTTTTCTGCTGCTTAAAGCAATCCTGAAGGACTGGATATAAAGTTAGCATGTTTCTGGGTCAAAATTTTTCCCAAAACATACCTGGCTACAATTCTGAAAGGAGTCACTTAACACATATTCAATAAAGATTTACGTTCAAATGCTTCTTTAAAAATAAATTATTTCAACCAGCCACTCCTAAAGTCCTTGTACCAGGCCTACTGAAGCTATTTCAGCAAAAAGCATATGCCGAGGTTTGGGGTTTTTGGTTTTGTTTATTTGTTTTTTGAGGGGACAGTGTTTTTCTAATCACTGAAGTGAAGCCTTTCAAACTAAAAGGGCTAGTTACCACAAGTGAGGGAGATGAGAGAAAGTGACCTGGATGGATGGCTTCTTCCAGTCCCAAAGCACAAATTTTAAAAAAATTATTATTTATTTAAACATAAATAGCCCATAAAAAGCTACAGTAAGATCTTTAGAGTGATCAGACAACAGTAATATACTGTTATCTGCAACACAGGAAGAAATATAAATATCATTTTCAGCTATAGTGCCTCTGATTGCAGATACAGGATATTCTTCAGCATTAAATTTGTTATTTCAAATCAGGTCAGATTTGCTCAAAGCCACATTGATTTCACAGCATTTATATAGAAGCCAGAAAAAAAAAATTGGTCACATCTCTTATTACAGACAAGATTTTAAAGATATTTCACTGGTTTGTTTTTGCTGCTAGGATCTTTCCTGATCTTAAAACTATTGGCCTTTACTCAGCAAACATTTGGAAGCCCTTCAAGTTTGCTACAGATGTACCATACCTACATTCCTGTGTGCTTCTACATGCTTAACTGACCATCTTCATATTCACAAATGAGAACAAAGAGGAGAAAGTCATTAAAAACCCACCATCCATCAAAGAGGAAACAGCACTATCTGCAAATTTCCTCATTAAGAAAAGCAAATACAGCAAGCCCACTGCAGATCCTCAAGTGCTACCTGTCTAAGTTAAACACCTTGACATTTACGGAATTAAGACAAACAAGCTTGAAGCTTTTGCCGCAGACAAGTTTGAAACAGTTGACGAAGCAACCTATCAGTAAAAAGTGGTCAGAACTACTCTAGCTAATTCAATCTAACTTGAAATGTTTAAGTTACAGCTTACAGCCTGCACATTAAAGATGTTTTAATGGATTCTCAGAGTTTCTACGCACAGAAAAAATCCAGGCTTCTACAACTTGCTACTAGGCATCTGCTTCTTTTTCTTCTTTCAAATAAATCAGCATCACTTCACAGAAAATATGAAGTACTTCCTACATAAAAGCCAAACACTGCAAAATTTGCATTAGAATTTGTACTACAGAAATGAACTAAGACTTGACTACATCTAAGGCCATGTTTACACTTTCACTGGAACAACAGCTATGCTTAGAAAAATTGCCTTAATTTGTAAATAGTTAATATGGGCCTAATTGCAAGCATATACTTACAAAAATGTTTATAGATTTTATGTATTATTATTGTACAAGTTGTTCCGTAACTGGCAGAACCAAGTTTGGTTTTCTATACACCAGCAGCCACCAGTTCCTACCAGACAGCGCAGGTTCCTCCTACAGCCCCTCTTGCCTCTGTCTTCCTGAAAAGCATCCTCAGCATAAGCCTCTAGGCAGACAGACTGGATGTTAATTAGCAAATAGACCCCATTAGGTGTAATCCTAGACAGAATCTTCTGATTTAGTGGTTTTTTTTTTTTCTGAAAGAAATCGAGTTCACATGCTGCCAGACTGCCGCATGATGTGAATGAAAGCCCAGTAAATGGGAACAAATGGGAGATTCACTTCAAAAATTGAATTAAGATTAGAGCTAAAACGCCCTTGTATATGCAACCACCTAGCACACTGTTTCGCCAGACCAGAAACACAAGTGAGACTTGCTAGCCAGTAACACTTGTGCTAACTAATCAGCCAACTAACATCAGTTGTAGAGCAGAAAAGGCTTACTTATATTGTCCCTAGGGAGAGAAAGTTAAACAATCCTACACAATTTTTGCAAAATTTTTGCAAAACCATCTATGTAATTACATGACATTTCTAGTCTTCAGTACCTTTTGAAATTCTTCAAGAGGTCCCAGTGTCATCTAGTGAGGTGGTGGAGTAAAAGGGATTGACAACAGGCAGCATGATCACCGTGCCTTCCACCCATAAGGAAGAAGTAGTGTTCTGGTTGTAGACAAAAAGTACAGGGAAAAACCAGCACTGATACTTTACACAGACATCTATAATCCTGAGGTAGGCTATAAAAGCACTAATTTTAAAATCTGAAAGCAGAACCCAATTTCAAGAGGCTCTTTTGCATTATCACTGCTAGCCTTAGTTGTCTAAAAGCTTCTTCCTAGATGAACTATAGAGGTGTAATTTATATTCAATCCAGAAAGGAAACAAGCCTCCCTGTTCCTCAAAACTTAAGGGTCTGTCTTCCCAGGGATGGGAGTGATGAAGTAAGCTTTTATTTAACCAAGAGAGGAACACGTCCAAAACAGCTTTTTCCTTGTATTATATTTCATATACATCTGTATTAATGCTTTTGGACTTCAGCTTCCTTACACAGAGAATTACTGTTGGTCTGTTTACTCCTTTTCCCTTCAAGTGCAAAAGTATTGTTTCCTCTACAGCAGAGCTGTACTTTCTAGTCCTCATCCCCTCAGACTACCTAAAGCAGCTCTCACTGAGTCAAGAGCCACTTTCACCAACCCCACCAAAACACATGGTGGTGGTTTACCAACCAAGGCAGCAGGATTAATGCAGAACAGAGATGCTTCCCTTTCCAGAGCCAAAGCTGAAAATTATAATAATGTTGGTGCCTTGAAAGAGGAATGTAACTATTGGGAGCAACCACTTGACTCCACTATCAAAGAAGGACTAGGAATTAGTTCTCTTAATCTTCTATTCAGGAATCCTGCCCAAGAAAACAAATTTGAAATAGCCTATGTAAAACCATGACATTTTTGCGACCACACTCCCACTTTCAGAGATTCCATAACTCAACAAATATATTTTATTTACAATTCTAATATTAGTCCATTGACCCAGGCAGCAAAAAGCTGCAGAATATGGTCAGGCTATCTTGAGGAGTATTTTGGCAAGTATAAATCAACGTCTTACAAGAAAATGAATTTAGCACCTTTGTATCATAGTGGAGGAAACAATGAAATCTCTGTCCTCACAGTTCTGAAAATGAAGGATGGCACAGTACGTAGCAAACATACTTCTGGAATGTGTTATTATGCACCAGATCTTGTCAGATTTCATAAAACCCAACATATTTGAGAACATTTTGCATACAAGCTTTATGGAAAACTATATAAATCAGTATAACTAAACAACAAAACTGAAAACCTCACACCACTGCAGCTTTAAAGCTGTCCTTATCTTTTTCACTCACTTCTTTCCAAAAGCACTATTGGACACAAAGACAGATAAAATACTATTTTAGAACTTCAGTGCATTTAACTGAGAAGGATCAACATTAAACAACTACTACATTTCATATACCCTCAAATTAAAAGTGCCAAGAAAAACGTGCATGTAACAAGACAGAAAGCTCCAGTTAATTAATGCTGTTCATCGTATACACAAACAGCGCTTAGTTTTGACTTATGACCAATGCTAACTACTAATTAGCAGGCTTAGAACCAAGATATCAAGAAGCCTGTTCTGAAAAGAAAGCTAGAGTAGTCTCGACAAGCTTGAGTAGTTAAATTATCAACATAGTACAAGTCATAGTCACTATGCATAAACTCAAATACGGCCAATAGGGAACATAAACACAAGTTTAAAAAAAAAAAAAAAAACACAAAAAACAACAAACCAGCATTACACAACAACTTATGTACCCAAATAAAATAGGTACAATTTTACTGTATCTTAGTGAAACTTATATTTAAAAAAAAGTTACCAATGAAGTATAAAGTATTCTGAGTTTTCTTTGCTACTTTGCAAGACTCTTCAAAAACCAGCCAAAACAGAGCCATCATTTCCATATCCAGGTTTTGTTTATGAAAAAAATCTAAAATCCATATGCCTGTACTGAAGTTCTCTAACTAGCTTAATAACTAAATGTCTCAAAATAGCTGAATAAGTCAAAGAGCTTAGAAATAGCTTCCATTAATTCTTTTGCATTCTTTACATCCATACTGGACTCTGAAAGGAAAACCAGTATATTCTGCTGTTCCAGATGCAGCTGATTTATTATGATCTATACTCTGAGATGGAGACTTCCGATTAAAGTATTATGCCAAACACCTTCTTTGAAGCCAGTAAACTAACTCAGCTTCTCAACAAGCTGTAAGGCAAAAAGTGAGAAAACCTTTCAGGAAATGGAGTTGTCAGTAGATCCATGGCATGATTCGGACCATGAACAAATGGACCACCACATCTATGCAAGAACTAATTCTGCACTTAACCTTTAAGGTGCCTGTCTTTGTTAGACAAGAATCAGGTAAGTCAGGGGAGGAAAAAAAAAAAGTTACCCAGAGGATTACAGAAAGTATACTTTAACAACAGAAAGGGCAGGACCAAAACACGTTTAAGCCTTCAAGAGGAAACACCCAATGAGCTCACATCTAACAAAAACGGCAAAAAGCTTCTGATAAAAGAGGTATGGAGGAGAATATATGCTTATTAAAAGGTCCCATGATACAATATTTAGACAGATTCCAAAAGCTTAACTGGAAAATCAGCAACTGCATCCACTCTGAACAGAGTATCGATGTTCAGTGTTCCAGGCACTGTACCCACCTGATTGAGCCTTCCCTAACAGATCTGCTTTGTAACAAATCGCATTAAGTAGCAACTCATTTATCCTAACCTTTTAGGGAAACACTATATGCCACCTCTACCTCAATCAACTGCATGATTCCAGTATGTCCCCTTACCCTCATCTGCAATGACTTTAGTCACCTCAAAGAAAGATCACAAAAAGCTGTGGTATTGAGCAGGTTTGAGATAAGAGAAATCCTTGAGGGTAGGAGGGTACTGTCTAATAGCCTCTTGTGGCATATTGCAAGAGGCTGAACAGAAATTCACTTTTTTTAGCAGATCTGACCTTGGAAACTTCTCCACGAACCACAGCTTTCTGCTGCCCTTGCCTCCCTTAGCATCAGCCAGCCATGCTGTTTCCCCTTCTTCCGCAACACGCAGTGCTAAATCTGAATCGTGGGATTTGAACTGAGAAGGCAGCACACAGCAGGAATATCTGTCCCAGTCGCATTTTTCCAATGTTTATCCATGGAAATTCAATTACTAATTATTTTTGCAAATTAAAATTTACATCTCAAGGCTAAGCAGCAATACGAGAAGCTTCCTTTGTCTTCTGCATTCAACTTCCCTTTCAGTACTTTCTCATCTTCACACCTAGCATATCAAGTCCTCACTTTCTCCCAGAATAGCCTCAAGAACCACAGTTTTTGCTTGCTTCTAGAAGCAGATAACTCCGGAGCTATACATATGTTTTGACACATGCAGTCACTTTGTTAGAATATGTGGAAAGAGCTAAAGATGCTTTTGAATAGTAAGTTACAAAAAGCCTTCCAGAAACATTCCAAAGTACATCAACAGAACAGCTGCATCCAGAAACATCAGAAACAAGATCTCTACAACTTACTGAACATGAAAGGAGGCTAAATATACTCAACAGTACTCAATAGGGATTTTGCTATATATGTAATAAAACCTTTTGCTATATATGTAATAAAACCTTTGATAAAACTTCAGCTATAAAGAGGCTTTATGTAAAAAGCTAGAGGGGGGCGGGGGCAGAAATCTTACACAGCAGAGACTGCAGTTCATTACAAGTAAGGGAAGCTGCTTATTTTTTGCCTCTTCATAATAATTAGGTAACATTACTGAGATGTTCACGTCACTCAGACAATATTGTCAGTGTATGTACCAGAAATATCTTATGTGAAAAAATAAGTATTTTAAAGAGATAGATACTTAATGTCGAAAATTCTCAGGAGAGGAAATATACAGCAATTACTGTCAACCTAAATTTGGCATATACACCCACATCTCTAAACAATACCACAATCTGCACTATTTCTAACTGTGTCAAAGTTAATCTTTTATCTTTTCTGTAGAGTTAAAAATGCTAGAGGCTCTGAAATTCTTATCCAATAAGAGTCATCCTCAAACTTCATCTAAAGTACATTGACAGTGGGTGGTGTTAGAACAATGTGTCTACCTGAAAAAAAACCAAAACACTGTCTGCTCAGGTGAGATGCTTTTTCTAGGAAGTATTGAGTCTTCTAGTACACCTACAAAAGTCTAGTTCTCAGTAGCTGGACAACGAGAAAGCAGTTTTCTCCTCCTTATTAAAAATCTACAAAAAAAAAAAAAACCACAAGAAAAAAAAAAAAAGGCAAAATAAAAAAAAATCCCACCACTTTATAATTGGTTGGGTAGAGGAAGTGGTTCTGGAGAATTAAAAATTCTACAGCCAAGGAGATGGATGAAAATGCAAAGCAAGCCTTTAACCACTTACCTGGGGAGAGAGGGCAATTTCTCAAGAGGGAGCATTCCATAAAACATGAATATGAGCAGCACATAGAACAGCAACAAATGCCTCCCTAAACCCACAAAATGCAGTTAAAGACTCATCTTTCTGGAGGCTAGGGTCCTAACCTTAGTGCTTATTTTTGCATTCAGCAAGTCAAGGATAACCTAACCTTAGAAAGATACACGTAAATTAAACCACTCAGAAACATGCAAACAAGTAAAAACCACAGCATCTTTAGTGAAGAATGACTGTTGGGCTTTTTAAAAACTAATATTTCATTTATTTAAATATTAATCAGTCAACATTCATTAGATAGATTTTACCTTTTTTTTAAGCTGACAGCAGCAGCCAGTTAAGGAAACTAGTAAATACACAATGTTGACAATCACAAACTTATTTGAATAATCAAAAAATTCTCTGCATCTGCAATCAGTTAATCCTACCAGTAACAAGGAAGCCTTTCCTGCCCTGCTTTCCAATGGCATGAAAAGTGACGTAATTATATATCAGCTTTAAAATGCTAAAAGAATAAGACAATCAACTACAGGTTTACTCATTAATTGTATCATCATCAACAGTTTATTTAAAAATAAAAATAAGGTCTTAATACTTTGCATATTCAAATTTCTGTCATTATATGCAATTTAATCAAATGCTAGTTTCTATCTGAGGCAATGCTATTTAATCTTTGGTTTTAAAATTGCTTTTTATAAAATATTTACAGTATCTGGTTAATGAGAAACTGAAAATGGCCAAACTTCACCTGATCAGCAACCACAAAGCACATCAGGACACAATTTAGCCAGAGAAAAATTCTAAAGGATATTAGATTCAGAAAGATTTCAAAGTTCTTTCAAACTATCAACAATGTCTTCCATCTTCCTGAACTCTACTTCTGGTTGAAACAGTACAAAAGA
The DNA here is from genome assembly GCF_036417535.1 of Chlamydotis macqueenii. Lineage (NCBI taxonomy): Eukaryota > Metazoa > Chordata > Aves > Otidiformes > Otididae > Chlamydotis > Chlamydotis macqueenii. The sequence goes on from NC_141557.1 coordinate 51,254,184, forward strand.
TTTTCATAATTCAGCCTTTTTTGAGGCAAAACAAAACCACCTAAACGGTAAAATGAGAAAGTTGACTGGTAAAGTCTCCTATGCAACATCTCACTCGTACGATGAATCTCTAGATCATTATGTTGTCTGTCTCTGGAAATGATTGGACTATCAAGTTATCATCACAAACTGACTTGATAGACACATTTTTCAAGTAATTTTAATAACCAGACTGCAGAGCCTATGTCTCATCAGAAGTTCAAGAATGCAAGAGATACCAGACCACCGCATACATTAATTTATTCAATAAAACATGCACATGCGTTAGATCACATATATCCTCTACCATGCCTACGGTATTAAAATATCACTGCACAGTGAACGTTAGCAGGATAGTCCTGCTGGATTTGATCCTTGGCTTTCCAAATAGCGGTGTATAGGAATAAAATAACCTACAGAAAAATGAACCAACATCATGCACAAGTTCCGGATCTTGCTTTTTCTTTGCCTTCCTCCACTTAAAACCTAAGTTGTTTCCCCAGATATTACATAGCCATAGGTAACATACAAAAGACCTTTCAGAAAACTTCAGTACCAGATGTGACTCCAAGTACAAGGAAAAATAAAAAATCTATCCTGAAACACAACCGCTCTTTCAGCATGAACATATAATCAGACAACCGCACACTAACATTTTAAAAGAATTCAATAAGCCTTTTCAATAAAAGCTATGTACAGAACTTAAAATCTTTGGTCTGACCAAGTGCTCCATACCAGCACCTTCCTGAAATGCTCAAACTCTCATCAATTGTGACTTCAAATGAGACCTAGCTTATTTATTTAATCTAATATCCTCCTTCTGACAGAAGACAAAAGCAGATGAGCAAGAAAAACCACATGGAAGTGCTTCAAACAGGGGCTGGACCAGATGACCGAGATATTCATCCAACCTGAACTATTTCATGATTTGTAAAAAGGCATGCAAGCAAGCAGTGATATTTCCTTGAAATATGATTTATCTCCCAAAGTTAACACTGACAGTTGATGGAGACCTTTATTTTGACCTCTTAACGACACGTGCTTGTGGGAATTTACAAATAGTAAATGAGAAAGCAAGCACTGTCTACAGTCAGGCCCTCATGCTATTAAACTCAAAACTAATTTCTGAGAAATCAAAGGCACTGACTTCAGCTAGTCACAGATTCTGAGCAAGAAATGGTTGCTCAACACTTATTAGCAGGAGGGCTATTCTGAAGCCTTTTAAAGGAGCTCTATTGTTGCAGTCAAGAAACTGCAGGAGACACACAACTGGAGACCTCTTCACCCATCTTTACAGCTATCTGCTTTCTCCAAATTAGTACGGTGTCATGATGTCAGCTACTGTCATTAAGCTGATTCTCCTTCTGATTTCCTGTATTTCTACTCATCTGGCTGTCTGTATCCTTGCTTAGTCTCAGTCAGACGCTCAATACAATTTAATAGGTATTAGAAAATACAATTACAGCACTTTACACTGTGCTCCAAAAGCAAATTACTTCCAAGAAATTAAGTTCATTTTTAGCAAAAAATCCCCAGAAAACATCAGAAGAGTGCCAAAACTGAGGGACAATAAGATGTATATATTCATTGCCTAGAAGTTTGTCTGTTGATTATATAGTACAGTTGATGTTTTGAACTTGGAGATCTCCACTCCTTTCTAATTAGATAGGTGTATAAAATATTTTGCAATTAGTTATAGAATAAATGCTTTTCCTGTTAAAGTAGATGCTGGTTTTTTGAGTAGAACCTCAAACAGACCAAGTATCTGCAAAATTAGTATGTTTTATTTTATTCCGTCATCTGAAAGCTTATCACTTGACATGAATTGACCAAGGCACATAAACTCACAGTCAAATAAAAGTCTGGACATTGCCTTCAGTTCAAAACACAGTCTAACTGTACAAAAATCACGTTATTTTACTTATTGTATGGACTGAAATAGCTGTGATAATCTGAACCAAATCGTTTCAACTCAAGGAATACTTAAGGCTAAAATCTGGTCTGATAATCCAAGTCACAACTCATTTCTTTGCATTCAGTCACTGAAAATGTTTTATTGTATTAAACAGCTCAACAACATCAGCTAAAAGGACCAAAATGTATATAGCAAGAACTGTATTTCAGAAACACAGAGTGTATTTCCTCATAAGAAAAGTACATAGATTTCATTTTCCAACCGCTAAACCGCATTAGTCTATTAAGTGAATTAATAAGTAACGTTCATTATTGGATTAAACTCTACCAGTACTGTGGCAGCAGCAGATATTGATTTTGCAAAATCACTGACAGAAGACATTACCCTGCAGTGGTAATAAGTTTAATTTTTTAGCCTCAATTACTCAGGAAGAAGTAGGAGGCGAGACATACCACTGGAATAATTGTTCAAATCAAAGTTTTCTGTACTGTAAGTACCTTAGACCATAAAAGAATAAAAATGGAAAAACTCCACCACAACTTTACAGAACAAGTGAATGTAAAATGCTGGTTTTATTGATAAAGAAATCTAAATACAGGAAGGGATTCGGTGTAGCATGCAAGATCATGCTCTTTAAGGTCCGACTTCACTAGGGTTTCACCAAAGTTAATCAATGAGCTACAAATAGTAGTGCTGTGGAACAGATTTGGGGTGTGGGACAAGAGGCTTCACTCTGCCCGCTCAGGCTAACCTCTGTATTAGTCCCCCTCGTGCAGGCTTCAGAGTACATGGAAACAAGGTGCTTCAGATTTTGTTTAACCCTATTTCCTTCTGTATCAGAAGACTCATACTAACAAGGTTACCTTCAGCATTTTCAGAGCACAGAGTGACATACACTAAACATCTACAAAGAGATGATGTATTTTTTTTTTTCCACTACTTCAGTTCTCTTGCTGGGAGCACAGAAGAAGGGCTAGCCACAAGCCCAATCATCTCAAAGGTTTCTCCATTCCCCAAGTCTTTTGTTAGAAGTTTGGAGATACAGGGTTAGAGTTCTAGTGACCAAAATGTTCTCCTAAAACCAATCCAAATTAAACTTGAACACTTAACATATGACTTCAGACTGCAAAAGTGCTATTTTAAAAAGCACTACTGTTTGCAGTTACAGAGGTCACCTGGGAACGCTTCAGATTCTTTACAAACACTCAAGCTGCCACTTTACATAGAAAGCAGCACCACTTCACTTATCCCAAGAAGTAATATACCAGAGTCGCAGTTAGAACTGACGCTTGCTGTCCTTATCCAGCTCGTACTTATTTGTGTCCTTCCATTGCATTGCTTCTCACTCGTGGAAGGCCAAGAGTTTAACTCCCTTAAATCACGGACCATTTCTGCCCTTGTGGAGAAGCGTGTGCCTCATGAAAAATACTCATCCTTCCTTCACAGCTGAAGTTTCATGAATAAAATATCTGCATGATGCGCTTTGCATTAGCTTTGACACACTCGTAGCTTTGTTACAAGATGTCAGCATCACTTCTGGCTTAAAGCCTCATCAGTGACAAAAGTCAAAACTTCAGTGATTCAAAGCCAGAACTGCTTGTGAAATTAGGAAGTCACGACCCTTGAAAAAACTTTCACGTCAGGCTTAATAGAGAGAAGGAACTATGTTGAATGGCATCATTACACATGGAATACAGCTTATATCAAAACTTAGAATGGTCCCGAGTTTCTGTCAAAGATACAGCGTAAGAGTTCTTACATTTTTGCTCTTGGTATGTGTAATAAAGCTACCTACAGTGAAAAACTGGGATGGAAGTAAAGGCTGACAAGAACTCAAACAGAAACTAATTTGATTAAACAGTCAGCTTTAGCAGCCTCCAGCCACTGATAACTCTAAATATTCTGCTTTCAGTATTATATTATGGCAAATTAATGGAAAAAAAACAGACTACAATGAAAAAATTATGAGAAAAAATTATTCTTATAAGACGTTCAGCCTCCTTAATAAAAGAAATTCTACGCAATTAGTATGGCATAAACTCTAATATGCCAGTAAATGTGCTCAGAAGCTCAACAGAAAAACATCCAAAAATCAAAATGAAACAGTCGCATGCAGCAGCCATACTACATACAGAAAAACACTGGAAAAAGAAACAAAATTTAACCGCTTCAGATGGATTCACATGGAAGATCTGAACTGACTATTGCAAAATCAGCCAGAGGGAAAACATGCATATTGAATTAGAAAAGTCACATTTAATGGGTCATGGTGGCTTTTCTGCAGTTGGAAGTTAAGACCACAAATACTCCATCCAAGAATACCACTTTGGTTACAATATTAACCTGTTCATTCATGAAGCTGTCAGAATTTCTTGATACAGCAAGCAAGTGTAACATTTTCAATCAACAGGAAGAGATGAGCAGTTTTCAACTCCTACAGTATATTTATCTATTAAAAAAAAAAAAAAAAAAAAAAAAAAAAAAGACTTCTACTTTGAATCTGGCTCCAGGCTTGTGGCAAAGACGGCCCCAAAAGCAGTCCTGCAACAAACTGACATCTGATTATCCAGCGCTAAGGAGCAGGAAACAGTAGTAGTGTGACTTCTAACAGGTCACTGCTTACAATACGTACAACATTCATATCTCACACCCTACAAATGCACGATGATAGCTCAGGATAATCTGTTGATTTTTTGAATCAACCAACTGTTGGCCACCTAATAACCAATTTAAGAAGCAGTAGTAGTAACTAATTATTCTTATTCTAATACCAAAAAAACGGATTCATTTATTTCAGTTGAATTGTGATCTACAAATCTGTCACCAACAGAAAAAAGGACCAGGTTCAAATGGTGATCTCATCATAACAAACAAGTGTACTGTAATATATGAAATACCAACAGAGTAACCCCACATTTGTGTGCACATGCACACATATTTAGGCGAGTAAAATCAGCAAGAACACTTTTACTTAGAAATAAAAAGAAAAACAGGTAAGCTAGGCTAAGAAAAACCACCCAGAGCAAAAAATATTTATGTATGTAGAAACACAGCAAAAGTTACAACTGACCCGAAGACAGCTAAAACCATGACAGGATTAAATATGTAGGTAAGTACTGAAAAACTCCACAAAGCTTAAAAAAAACCCCAGTGAATATGACACACAACGCAAAGCACAGTGTAGATGGCTGTCACGCAACTCCCTGAATTAATCTATTAGAGACTGAGTTTTAAATATTGACAGAAGTAAAAGAATTCACACCATTTGTTTATGAGATTAAGAAGAAAACAATACATGAAACAGAAAAAAAAGTTTCCAACAGAATCATCATGTGTTTAAAGAAATAAAGCCAACCGGCTTACAGGCAGCTTTTTGCCAAATTACAGGTTCACATCCACACATTTAGACAGAAGTTGCTTCCCTAAAAAACTTTTGCCAGGAAACAAAGAATTTTGAAAGATAAATTAGGTTCTTACCAAAATGCTGCCACAGAAGAAACAGCCCCACTTGTTTAAATACAACCACCAAAGCTTTACAGAAACTTTCCTTAATTTTTCTAAGCAATATATTAATATAATAATACTTGGTACTTAAGGTCAGTTGTCAGAACTTGATTGATATGACAGTAAGCATCCAGTAAGAGATACCATACTGAAGTTGGCTTTCATATTATCTACTCATGAAGCTCTGCATCCAAACAGTTAATAAAGAAAATAAAAACCAAAAGGCTATTTAGAAGTTGTCCAGTAAGCACTACAATTCCAATTAACACTGTAATTGCAAACAATGAAAAATTGAAAATTAAAGAGCAATCATTTCAAATACCAGCTTCAGTTCTGGCCATTAGAGCCTTTAAGCACGCTTCAGTACAAGTCTAACCTATTGCACAGTGAGGCAAATGTTTAAAATGAGCTTAAAAATTAAGATTAAAAAATTAGTTTTTCATACTGACTGATTAAAAACTACTACACTATGAGCAACTTCTGAGAGTATTTAAAGAGCGATGGTTTCTAGATAAACTCAAATAGGTAGATTAACTGACTTTCTCCAACACTAAGTTTCAACAATAAATTCACTGCAGGAAGTTTCTCTTCCTCCTTCAGGTTTTGGACTTTGTGCAGGTTTCTTAACTGAACAGTAAAAACAACACAAGATAACACCACAAAACAAGCAAGAGCAGCAAGCACACAGCAAACTCTGTATTTCTTTGCATTACAAAAGAAAGGGGGCAGGGGGAAACCCACTCACACAACCAAAGAAGCACAGGACAAGATTTTCAAACTGAAGCCAAGTAGTCACCTGAATCTACACTCCAGGCTCTCACTTGAGAGTAACTCAGTGGAAAATCATGGATTGGAGGCCAGTAACTTACTGTTAAGATTACTGACCTTTCCACATCTTGAAGAGATATTAACTTCTTTTCCACAGAATGATCCTTCAGAGTTCATCTATTTCACCTTCTCAAAAAACCTTTATGAATTTCTTACCACAGAAAGAAGTGATATGCTATTGATAAGGCATTACTCCATCAATAGAGATCACTCCAGAGGAATGTGTCATCTCTAGGAATACTTTGGCTCCATTCTGAGTTCCAACAGTTTTCTATTCCTTTCATTTTTACCTCTGCCAATTCTCCTGGAATTCAATCTATTTTGCTTTGGCATCTCTATCAGTTACATCAGTAAGTATTAAGCTATCAATTTTAATACTCTGTAGATATCATTGCTGGAACACATATCCACAAAAATCCGTACATGAAAGGCAATTTTTTTTTTTAAAAGGTTACAGAATTCTTCAAAGAACCTTTCTTATTTTTGTACTTCACTGAAATCTCATAATCCTGTCAACAGAATACCTGCAACTTAAAATATCCTTTTTTTTGTTTGTTTAGGGGGGAGGGGAAATCCAGTTTCCTAAGGGAGTCATATCTGCTACACAACAGTTGAACCCAAAATAATACTCTTTACCCTGGGAACTGAAAGAGTGCTGTTTAACCTGGCCCTACGAGTACTGGACAGGCAGTCAGCTGTCATTCAGGTAGCTCAAAGTGGGCTGCATCCGAGGTGGCAGCATAGAACATGAGAGTTTTCAGAGGATTAAAGAATTAGAGAAACTGAGGTATTTTGAGGAAGTGAAGTTACAGGGAAATAGGGACTATGGATGTATGAAACATTCAAGAGAAAACAGTCTTACTAGTTCTTTTCCTTAAGATGTTTTTTTCTTTTTAAGATATGTATGCCAGTGTACACACCTGACTGTAGACAAGGAAAAGTTCCATAACCTATAATACAGCAATATAGCCCAGGGAAGCTAAGAACTGACTGGAAAGGTTAAAACTGGTTGTTTGGTTTTGAGTTTGTGGGTTTGGTTTTTTTTTTCCCCTCCAGTAGGTTTAAAAGAAAGCATCTTTTGATTTAAGCCATGTTTGTACGGTAGTAGAACCTAGAGGCCTCTAAAATAATGGCAAAGTTAGGCAATGAATACTCAATAATGATACTTCACTGATCCTAAGAAGCCAAATATGAAGGTCACACCAAAGGCGAAACGTATACTCAGATACTGTGGTACCATAGACACTACAGAAACCTTAAGAGGATTTCAAATCACAGCAGGTCAACAAGATGTGGGAACGTCTCCAAATTGTTTCTACTAAGCTGTACTACCTACCCACAGGTTATCTTTCACCTAACTATACTCTGTACCCTGCCACAGGCTTAATGATTTTGTTCCTGGCTTTAAAATGGCAGGGAGCATTTGAGGCAGTTGGTACCACTTGTTGGCTTGATAAATAAACTGCCCCAGAAAGTGAAAAAATGAAAGGGGTAATTCTAACCAGAACATGATCTAGCATCAGAAGATACCAGTATTAAACCAGTCCAAGTTTCATTCAGTGAAAAACAAAAGCATTTTTAAATCAGAGTGTGCTTTTGCTTTAACATAACTTCAAGTCTTGCAAAATACAGCCTTCCTTTGCATCTATGCCAAAAAGCAATGTTTAAACCAAAACATTTGAGTGTCCATGTAATTACAAATGAAACACTACGACAACACTGCATGACATTTTCCTTTAAGCTGTAATCTACAGGTGATGTACAAGGCTAAAGTGACAATTAGAAAACAAAACAGACAATTTACTATAGGAGAGGTTTCAAAACAGCTTCCAGCATCTAAGCTACCAAACAGTTGTTCAAGAAATAGGAACTGTGTAGAAAGGTCCTCTGGAAAGTCACTGGACTGTAAGAATTCTGTACTTTGCAAATCAGATAATTTTAAAATAAAACTAAAAAAAAAAAAAATTAAGAGTCCAACTTCTAATAAGGCTCATGGAGCCCGAACATCTTAAAGTATATATAGCTCTAGGAAAAGCCATCCCAAATAATTATTCTTAAGTATAGAAAGTCAATAGGAGAAAAGAATTTCTTAAAATTATGACATCTACTTGGATGTTGGTTCAAATTATGTTACCAGCTTAATTTAAATACAGTAACAACAAAAGATGGATTTCCTGAATCTGTGTTTAGAAAAAAAGACACACTGAAAAGCAACTCTGTTCCACACCTCATTACACTAAAACAAAAAGAAAAACACACACCCATTGCTTAAGCAAATGTAATCATATTAATAAACAGTCCACAATTTAACAAATAAGATTTCCTTTAACTACTAACCATGGTACTATTACCTCTGGACATTTTCTTTTCTTAAGCATCAGACTTAAGCATGCACTTTCCTTCAAAAAGTCTCCACAGCAGAGAAATACAGAAACTACACTTTGGATTTCAAACAGACTAAATATTTATGTCGTGTTCTCAAGTGTTTCATCAACTATCTTATACTTGAAGAGATTATACAAGATTAAGAAGGAAGCAGCCTACTGAGGCAAACTTGACATTTTTTTCCACTGGTGAGCTTTAATATTTCAGATGTAGAATTAGTTGCTTTAAACCACTATTTAAATGTCTACTTTTGAAAGCATCAAGAATGAAGTTCAGTTTAATGCACATTTCTGTCTACTTTATGTCTTATCCTCAGTGCAGGCACTTGTTAGTTTTTATGCTACAAAACCAAGTCATTTCAGAAGATTTAAACTATGATTAGCCTTTTAGAATATGACTAATACAAAATTCATTGTCTTATGAAGATTTTAAAGACAAATCAACATCCAATGACAACTGATCAACAGGGAAAACAAAAGGGTTATCTCAGTCTCCAGTTTCTTCAGAAAAGTTTAGAAACGCTACCAAAGGAAACAACACAACTTAGAGAAAACAAAAATGTTGAAATGTTTATTATGGCTAAATATTATAGAGTAACCCCAGTTCCTATTAAGGTTAACTTTTCAATTATTCTTAAAACATTAAACATGAAAAGGATACTTGAACATCAACTTTTTATATTTATATACAATAAACACTTCATCCTTCAGTTACATTTAATGTAAACACTAGAACACCTGGAAATTAGCAACTGTATTTACAGAAAATACTTCACTAGCATTATAAGCCTTAAATAAAGTAATCTTACTGAGTCCTGACTCAAAGAGCAAGTTACATGGCTGAAATGGAGCCACTTCCAAAACTAATGACCCCCACCAGCTCAGATCAGCACAGATAGGAGTAAGTCCTGAACTTGCTCCAGAAACCATGCTCCAAGCTATTTAACAACTACTTGGCCTTACGTACACCTCAGTTTAAGAGCCCTCTCTCCAGCCTCGCTGGCACAACAGAAGCCAAGGACGCAAGGTGGTTTCACCACACACCGTTATGGGCAGCCCCATCATCTCCAGGGCAATGACAGTACCTCAGCAGCCTGGGGAATATGCATTTTACATGGTACATTCATGCTTTAAGTACAGGAAAGGTTCTGTAAAACTGATCTCCCTGCAAAAGTTCTTACTGGAAACAATGTCAGTTCTGCTGGATGGTGTACTTACTACTTCCTCAGTGACAAACATCTTACATCATTAAACTGAAAACCGAACAACAGTCAGCACAGCTGTATAACCATATGGGCACATCTGTCCAAAACAGTGGTTCAGTGACTTCAGAATACTACACATTTTAAGACAAAGAAGCCAGATACAATGCTATACACATATATTAAGTTTAACGGATAATGCCAGACTAAACAGACAACTGGAAAACAGTTGCTATACAAATGCATTAGCTACAATATCAGGCCTTACAAACACCCAAAAATAGTCAGACATTGCAGACCCCAACATAATTTGCTTTCTTCCTTGTATATGTTTAGCAGTCATGGGTACTGGCTTTCTCATTTTTCATTTCAGAACAAACAGGTAACATACTGACATTGAAGAACCTATAAATAAAGCATAGCCAGCAGACTAGTAATTGTGCAGTCTACAGTAAAAGGCAGCCATCCATGCACAATTCTTGGTACTAGAAAATGCAAGCAAATATTTCAGATTATCTTCAAGAGATGATATACACATCTCTTATTCTTATTCAGCTAGTACTGACAGATTAGCACTACATTCTAAAACTTTTAAGTTTTAGTAAGTAGATTACAGATAATTCACTTTACTATTACAGAGCAGTGTCATAAGGTCAGCTAAAGACCTCAAACCAAGTCAGAGCACATCATCTCAAAGAATGAACACAGTGACAGCTAATTACAACTCTAAGAATCTAATTGCACATTACAGCACAATGTTTATTAGCAAAAGTGATCAGTAATACACAAACTATTTCATCTTCATATTTAAAACAGATGCATATTTTCAGGGCATACAATTACCAGATACATTACTTTAAAGTCCCAGAACAAAATCATTTCTGCCTCCCTGCCCCTACCCAGGTGTTAGTATACTAAAAGATCAGCAATCATTTTGTTTAAACACTCACTTTCAAATATCTTATTTCTATACTTGGGAGTTGGAAAGAGAATTAGATGCATTTTTAATTTTAAAAACTACTGCCAATTCCCCTATTAAACTTTCAGACAACAGTACAAATTAGCATGCAAATAAATTAAGTCTTACTATTGAAGTACAATAACATTAAAACTAGTAACAAGATTTTCTGATCAACATCTCATTTTCAGTCTAATTTTGGACCAACTTTTCTTCTCGATGGCCACAATTTTCTACAGCTCCTCTAAATGCAATTCATTGGGCTGTACTACAGGCAAACTTAAGAACACTAAGCTAATTTTACACGCTTTCTCCAGTTCTAATAGATCAACACATCTACTACTTGTGCTTTAAGGGACTTGCTTTTTGTTACAATGAAACTTGGAAGTACAAATTATACCCCATTCTGGAATAATACTTTATGAAGACAGTTCTCCCCCTTCCTCCTCCCTTTTCCTGTAGATAATAGAAAATCAAGTTTTACTTAAGACTAAACAGCTTTATACCAAATAATGAATTATGTACTTGGATGTTAGATTACAAAGGAACCTGTAATCAAGTTCCAAAGGAAAAAAGCAACTCTCATATTTTAAAATTCAACTCACTTTGAAATCAAAAGAAAATTATAAGTGATCTGCAATGAGTTTTCATCAATTTGACCTTGACTTCTAATTCTGTCAATAGTACTATTAAGTAACATGCTTCACGTACATAATGACTGCACAAGATACCCATTGTATTAATGACAAAACATCATCATGTTATCAAGCTATCCAAATTACAAAAGACAAAGGTAGACATCAACAAAGAGACAGCTGGCTAGTATAAAACACTTATTATTTTAACCATTAGCACGTCAAAACTGAATCACATATCCTATATATATGTATCAGTTACACACAAATGTACTCAACCTTAACAACAGTCCACTATCGAACAAGTACTCAAAGGTGGGGGGGTAGGGAGGGAAGGAAATTGGATGTCCTAGCAGGACAGATGACAATTTGGGTCATCACTGAAGCCTAAATGAACCGTTCTGCACAGCATTATTCATCCATACTAACTATAGTTTCCCATTCTCTGTTGTCCATCGGGAATGCACTGTTTACATTTGGTTTTCTTTGCAACCATACAAACTATAAAGGTTTGTTTAAATTAAAGCTTTGATTCCGTAGCAAAGCTTTGTGGCCACAGAACTGCAGGATATAAGGATGCTACTGCCTGGTTAAGTGCAAGAAAAGATTCCAACTTTACCTCTGGATCCCAGTTTGCCATGTTGTGCTCACAACTGTAAAAGCAGTTGAATTTTTTAATTCAAATGAAAATCCAAGTTCAAATTACTTCTATCATGTCATACTTGCAAATCACATTTTAGACTAGATCCACAAACTTTTGTTTTAGACTGTATGAACTATACAGTTCTCATTTCTTATTCTGCTCCTCCCCATTAGAGAACATGTTCTTTTTACACACTCTAGACTTAACAGTGCCGAAGAGGATGATCCTGAGATCACAGAAAACCATATTTACATTATATATACTTCCAATGATCACCACTCAAAACAAACTCACTCACCTACTACCATGAGTGTGAATTCAAATCCTCTCTTCACAGACTTCCGGTAAACTTGATTTGGAAGATTTGCAAACCCCACATATCCTTCAAGGTTCTTCTGTTGCTAAGGCAAGAAATATTTAAAAAAAAAAAGTTAAAATAAAAGCTTGTAACTTCTTACTTGATATAATCAACTTCGTTCCAATGCTCATTTGAAACATAGGCAAGTAGTATGACCATAGCTCTCCTCTACTCCCAAGAGTCATTGTGGTACTGACAGTATTAGAGGGACTAAGTTGACACTCTTCTTTCAGGTCACACAACTGGAGGCTTTTTTAAATTCCTTCACGGTAAATCTAGATCTAGACCTACGATAATGCGGCATGCATCACAACAAACTCTTCAAAAAGGCAAAAACACCATTACCTTATACTTTGAAGCTACTCAAAATATTGCCTACTACAAAAAGAGATGAGAATTCTGGATGTTAGCCATTACTCCTCCTCACCAGACTAATTAAAATGTTGAAGGTGCATAAGATGCATCTCCTTGACTGTACTAGATCCAGCTATCCTCTAGAGATCAGCCATGCTACTTTTAAATCATTCTTCTAGTAAAATCCTAGAAACATGTTTGATATCACATCAGGTTTGAGGATCTTCTTATGAGACAAGACAGTTTAGTTTTTAAAGAGAATCTGAAAATACTTTTGGAGACAACTGCCTAAAAGAAACACAAGGTCCTGTTTCTCATGAGGAAGGACTTCAGCCTTGAAAACCATAGGCTTTATGTCCATTCAAAGTTGAGAAAATGTGATCTGATGCAGAGTTGAAGAGAGTTATGCACATCCACAGAGCTGAAGCACTGTCTACAAGTTTGACTTTCCCCAAGATTATCTTCAAGAGGATAGAGGAATTTTTTTTTTAAATCTTTAAAATTAAAAAAAAAAAATCTGTTCTACTATAAGCATTATAGTCTCAGAACTTCTCTGCATGGGATAAAGTATAGTTTATTTAAATTTGATATGTGGCCGACTTACACTTATTTTTGTTTTTCTAAATACTGAATTGACAGAATAAACTCCTAGAGTTTAAAAAAAATTATTAAGTTTTTTTTAAAATTAAAGCATACATTCCTTGTAAGCATATAAAAAACACTATCCCTTTTGAAGCATTAAATGACAGAAGAACTCGCTTCTTTGCAATCCACAGCATCAGTCAAGGAACCGACTCTCTGCTTTAAGTCACATAACTTATTTCCCTATTTGCCAAACAAACCATTTTTCTCAAGCAATGTTACATCCCTATAAACACATACTATACTGGTGCTGTCATCAAATTTAAATAAATCTGAAAAGTCCGAACTTATCAGGATTACTTGGAAAAGATAGATTTAATCCTAGTGCAAGTTGTTATCAACTCTTATTTAGTGATAACACACTGTATCAATTCTCCTTTACGTTTAAAAAAAGGCAGTACCTTTGAACTCATTAACTCATACAGAATACGAGAGGAACTTCTAAGGATAGCCAGCTAAAGCTAGGTGTTACGGCTTCCAGATCAAACACACACAATGCAACAAATGTTATTACTTCTCTAAATGGAGGAATGTTTGCCTTGTGTCATTGAGAAACACTCTTTTTTAAAATGCTTTGTGTTTTAATTCAGCCTTAGGTGCAGCAATAGTCTCATCTGAAAGGTCTCAAAAGATTAAAGAAAAAAAAAAAAATCAGCCAGGAATTTAAAAATCCAGAAGACTGCTTTACTTTTCCAATCTATTACTATACCTATGTGTGAGGAATACAACCCATCATATTGTAAACCCTGAACAGGAGCCAGAGCCTCAGAAATATTACATTACATGTGACTGCTCTTTAAGATATTAAAGAGTTCCTTAACAGTTCAGGTCCTTAATAACTATTAAGGACATGCAATTGCTATTCATCCTAACGGATGTAAAATATCTCATCACAGTTAGACATTCCTTATAGTTATACTTGTCAACCACCTGCATCTTTTAATGCCTACATATCTTTTAACGTATGTCATGCTTAACAGAAACAGCCCACTCCCTCATTCAATTTAGGTAATACTTCTTTTGCTTAAAAGAATGGGTTTAAATGTAATTCTTGTTTTAGGATAGTTTTACTATTAAGAATGTTAAGAATACCAAGTACAAAATGCTAAACAAGAATAGATGGTAACTTTCAGATTGTTTGCTCTGTTAAGTGGGTCTACAGCATTCACATCCACAATTTCAGGTAACTAAATTTAAATGTTACTAATCAGAAAGATGTATGAAGTGTTACACTTGGCATTAATGCTATATTTAATGTAAGCATTTATACTCTTTAAGTCAGATGCCAGATTCAGATTTCTGGTATCCAAAACCAATTAAAATTGAAGTTTTTAACATACGGATTTTTAAAGGGTTGAAGTGGTTCGTAACGCGTGACTTCGAAACAGAACGAAACAAACCAGGACCTGAGTTTCTTAAATTCCTGCAACAGCTCTTAAAAGAAGTTTCTTATTACCTTTTTTGTTGAAGTGCTGACTTCTGCTGTATTGAGCATTATGCCAGGTGAGATCTCCTGTTTCTAATACTTAGAATAGCTTTCCCTTAACTTTTATCCTTCCTGATTTTCAACTAGCTACTACTTAAGCTCAGTTTCAGTTCACCTACCAAAACCCCAATGGTTCTCCTCTTTCCACAATAGTTGTATTACATCTTTATAGAAGGAATACTTACAGCTACTTTGTAAACAACACATTTCCATCATTTCCAGTGTTGAAAACGGTGATAGAATACATCCAAGAGTAGTCCAGTAAAATGATGAATTTGAACCATTGCAGCAATGAGTCCACACAGATGCAGCAGCAATCCAGAAAGAGAAACAGGATGTGGTGTGGGGAGGGAAAGAAAAGAAAAAAAAGTTACTTACATTTGACCAAAGTTACCCACAATACTTTTAATCTAGTAGGCTTAGCATACAGTGTTTTATGTAATCTTAATCTAGTTTTCTTTGTGACAGCTTCATTTCACAATAAGACACTACATGACCTCCACACCATTTAGTGATCAATACAGGTAGTTATTTGATAGTTCTTTTTATTCTAGCTATTCAGCATACTTTTTATTTACCATATGCTATGTGAACCTGTAATAGGTTCAAGGACACTTATTTTCTTCAGAGGTGCTCACCAAAACATGTAATCTCATTTCATAATGCTACTGCACAACATTTGTATTTTAGAGTGGAAAAGCCATCATCGTAAATGTTTCCCAAGATTCTGTATTTCTTTATCACTTTATATATTCAGTGAACTGTGTCCAATTCACTTCATTTGCAATACTGAGCATTAGAGTACTACTGAAAATTTGGGTATAACTGTCTGTTGAACAGCCTGAAAAAGAACAAATTAGAGGACATAAGTTAAGTGTCTGTTCAGCATCACCTAACTCTCTAGATGACAGAAGACCTATGCTAGTTCTCCAACACAGCACTTAAAACACTAACTACAAACTCATATAAAAAAAAACCCTTTTAAATTTCTGTTTTTCACTAAATGTCTTCTTGTGCTTGATTATTTTGAGACACTGAAACAAAAAAAAGGTGAAAAAAATCTCATTAGCAGGTTCTAAGCCAGCAATCAATGACACTTCTGAGCCCTAACATCCATTTTTTTAAAAAAATCAATCCCATACTCTCAGAGGCTCAGAGTTTATTTTTCAAAAATTTAGAATGTGACTGAGACTATAGTTCAAAGTGGCACTGAAGTCTCCTTCACTACCTAATGGTATATGAGCCTTCCGTTGTTACAATCCCCCTCATATTCTGTTAGTGATGAGAACCATAACAATACAGCACATTGGGTACTTTTGCTGCTGCATTCTTCTGAGAGGACAGAAAAAGCAAAGCACTGCCAATCAGTTCCAGTCCCTTTCTGTACCCTGCAGAGAGCTGGCACAAGATGCTCCCCATTGCTTTAGAAAGACAGATGCATATGCAGCAGAACTGGAGCAAGCTGTACAGGCTGGAATACAACTAATACTGCAAATCCTGCAGCAGTATGAATGTCCAAAGGTTTTGATATCAACCACCTTAAGCACTATATTACTATCATTTATCATGCTGCACATCACTACTTTCAACTTTGAAACAAGGTAGTGTTGTCAAGCCCAGAAGACTTCTATTTCATTTCACCAAGTACTCAGGAGGGCCTGGTTCCTCAGTTGAAAACAGTATTATTACACTAAAGAGCATGGTTTTAAGACCGTCATTCAACAAGAACACATAGACGCACCAGACTAAAGTTCCTGCCTTCAACAGTGGCCAAAAACCATACATCTCAGGTAACACATACAACTGAGTAAACAGACAGCAGTATTTCTTGAAACACTTTGTAGCCACCAAAAATCTACCACTCAGACATTTGTTAAGATGGGGGACTTTTTCCAGTTTAATAACATTTGACTGATTCCTCCATGCACTCGTACATTCTTCTTAGCATCATGTAAACGTAGCATTCACAAAAGCCCCTGTACCGAGGACTCACTCTGATACTTGCACGTTTTTAAAGGGAAGATCATCTCAAAATCACTGTCCCTTGGCTTAATTGCTGCACAATACTATCTGTGTTGGGAAACAGCCTTAATAATCTAGCATACTTCATTGAATATAAGTAGATTCATGCCTCTGATCGCCTCTGCGGGTCTTCCATAACGCTCTTCTAGCTCTGTAGTCTTCCAGAGAGACCAGGGTGAGAGCTATATGAAGTGTCCAAGAGGCAAAACAGTCACAGATCCTCAGTCTGATAATGTAGTATTTTGTTCTCTGTTCCTTACTGATTCCCAACATGCAACTTTTGACTACTCCCGAGTACTGAGCTGATGATATGTGAACGGTACAGAGGCACAAGACCTTGCTCCTGAGCTTTAACAGATGTTCCCAGCTTATCACCAAGTGTACAGCATGAAAGTAGTCCATATATATCACTTACATTCACCTACACTGCATTTTAGCTGTTGTTTTACATCAACTCTTCTAACATTTTAAAAGTCATTGTAGTTGTCCATCATCTCTGCTCAAATTTAGCACAAATGAAGGCAAGCCATACAAGCAATTACAATTTTGGCCTTAGCTGACTTTTGATGCATCCACTCGGTGCACTCAATGTTACTTCAATGTAGGTCTGCCCCAAGCAAAATGTCAAAGCCTACATAAAACAGCTGCAGAGCTGGCAGTTTTAGATTCATCATCTGAACCGATGGATTAATAACCAGTAGCAAGCTGCTGTAAATATGCAAATGGGTGAAGAGAGAGAAAGGAGGCACCATCAGTGGCTTTCCAAGAAGTTTTTAGGAAAAAAACTTGACAATCAAATAAATCCTCTTTTCATTGTTTTCTATCAAGTCTATCATTTTTGTTGTTGCTTAGATACCATAATTTATATCTCTCCTTTATTTTGTGCTGTGTCCACAAACAATAAATCTAAAGTTACTCTTCAGGTGATACCATCTGGGCCAAAAGACAGCCTCTGGTATCATGTCCATTGCCTGACAAAACAGCATCCCTTAACCCTCTTGTCAAGAGGGGATGCAAATCCAAGGCAAGTTAAAGACATTTTTTACCTCTACTGTATGCAACTTGAGAGCTCAGCTCATGCTCTATATGGATACATGCAGCTGCTGTGCATCGGTAGTAACCAGCAGCCCATTATATGATGTTATGAAAACTCTTCAAGGATTTATGACCTAGCCAAGCTAGCAGCAAACATTAACAAAGACAGCTGGACAGGGAAAAAAAAAAAAAAAAAAAAAACCTAAGAAGACAAAACAGAAAAACAGTTTGATGTCGGGGGAGTGACTGTCCTTTCCAACCAAAGTTGGCTTTGGAGCTTCTCAATAAAACTTACTCTAAAAGAAAGAAATGCAATACATTTTTCCCTAGTGACCTTCTAGGATCTATTATTTTTAAAGGCCTCCAGAAGCATCACAGAAAAGCCAAAAACTGTTGAAATCTAAGCACAACTATAAGCAACATAAAACATTCTTAGAAAGGGCACAAACACCCACTGCACTAGGCTTGCAGTAGCAATGTTACATGTCACCACCAATTAAAATTGAAAGTAATACTTCTTAACATATTTCAAACATTTGGAAGAGGGAGCACATTCTAAACATTTTTTTTTCCTACAATTTACATTTGCTATGGAGTCAATTTGTTCTTGTAAGACATCTAGATATAGAGACAGTCTCCTTCATACATGGTTTATTTTGAAAAGATGTCAGAGTTGCCAGAACATAAGAATTTGCACCTGCTCTAACACTGATTTTAATAAAGCCAAAACCATATTTTTAGAACTTCTAGCTAATTTCTGCATACTCTTTAGCAACAATATTTCTATTCAATTTCCTACCATAAATCTATGAGTAAGATCAGTTTAATAGAGCTTCTAGTTTTACATAGGAAGACTAATCTATAAAACACTGTGTACTTATATTTCCTCCAATACACCTGAGATAGTAACTTTTATTTTCTTCTTTCTAACGGTGCTAGTTGTTTAAAGTCTCCACAGCAGTACCTAGAAGCCTCCAAAACCCGCAAAAAGGCCTAGGGATTTACCTTACCAACATCTTTAAAATCCCAAAGAGTTTTCTACAGTTTAGCAAAGTCTGCATTTTTTTTTTCCAGTTTTTAATATGGAGGCAATACACGAAACATACAGCTGATACCTATCCCCATCTTGCCCTGTCACATCCCAGAGGCAGGCAGCAACTGCACATCTTGCAACTGACAGGTTTTGTTACCGCATTCTTAAAATAGGAGCTTTAGGTAGCAGTATTTAGTTTAGAAATGCTTCTACAAGCCCTGAGGACTTGTTAATATAATAGATTAAAATATATCAAATCCACATTAAAAAAAAATACTGAATTTTAGAAGTACAGAAATAACAACAGAAAAGAGTGAAGCTCACCAACTCTAACTGTAAAGTTAAACTTATGCTGAACTTCTACAAACATTTTTTCTCCTTTCACTATTCAAAGTAAAGTAAAAGCATATGTCAGATCAATACCATCTGCTATAATCTACATGATAGAAGTCTAGTACTGATGGAAAGGACTTTCAGTCCTTCAGGCATCAGTTGCAAGCAGTAGTATCTATTAAAAGCCTTATTATAAAATAAGACAACTTGGCTTCCAAGTGTGAACCTAGGGTCTTGTCTAAAAAAAAAAATTAAAGACTATCCCCAAAAAGGAACCAAAAAAAAAAAAAGAAAAAAAAATCATTTTGATGTGTAACCTCAGGATCTCTTTCAGTCTCTAGGAGCAAGCTGATTAAGTCAATAATCAGTAACTTCCATCACTGATCCAGTGAATGCGCTTTCAATTCAACTGTTCCTCAAAATCTCACTAGGCATAGTAAGTCAGTATCAGCCAAGGGTCAGCTTTAGACTCTCTCTCTTTTCCTGTGCCAGACACCATCATCTGGTTTATTAACAGGTAGTATTGAAACACATGTGATGTCTAAAAGCAAAAGAATTCCTGTAAGAAGGATTCTGCACTGTAAAAGATCAGAATGAGCAGACAGCACAGCCCATCTGCTGAGCTACAGGCAGCGTATCCAGAAGGAAAGTAGAAAACTCTGAAGAAAAACAAAGGAGACATAGCAGGCACACTAGCAAACTTTAACTTGCCTGTTAAAAAAAAAAAAAAAAAGCCAGTCTTCAGAGCCAGTGTTACAGTACACAGGGGCATATGCCTGAGCAAACTGCACAGACCACAGCAGCTACAGCGAACAAAGCCAGGGCTGCAGTTCTTACGGTGGCCAAAGTGCAAGAAAGCAGACAACTACAGGAAAATGAAGTCAGTTAACTATTTAGAAAACCAAAACTAATTATAGATAGATGGGAGGAGGAAAGGAAAAAAAAAAAAAAAAAAAAAAGCTGCTAAACTACCACAGCAGACCTGTATAACTACAGCATAGCAGACAATATTAAAAGAAGTTCTACCCATGATGACTCTACAAAACACTCAAGCCAGACATATATTGACAGTTTTCAGGTAATAGTTCATACTTCACTAGAATTAGACGACTATTTCCTTGAAGAAAAATTAAGCCTTTTTTGTGCATTTTAAACACAATTTAAAAGCACATGCATCAAATTGTAAAACTTCTTGTTCTTTTTCTGCATTTTCCCCTTTATGCTGGCTTTAAAAGAAAAGTCTTGGTTTGCCTGCAGAAAGCAGCATGCAAACCAACACACAGCAGCTTGCATCTAACCAAAATGACCAACTCAAAATCAAATTTGACAGTAAAGTGACCAATTATCTTCCACTTCATAAAACAGAGGTCAAAACGACTACAGCAAAAAAAATGAGACAAGGATATAGGAAAGCTTACAGAAAGAGGTCACCAAGCGTCAAGAGCAGCAGCAGACCAAGTATAAACTACGTATCACTTGGTGTGTCTGTCAACAGTTTTAGTCTTTGTTCCTAACTCCTCCTCCTCAGTTTTGCTATCGTTGAATGTTTATCACAATACAAACACTGAGTCAAGGGTTGAAGATGGAAAAAATATTCTTCAAAAATCTATGAAAGATTCCTGGATACAAAACCTCCAAGAGAAAAAAAAAAACCAAACCACCAAACCCAAACAATTTTAAAAAGTATGTGTACTCCACATCATAATAAAAAAAAAATAAAAATCAAAATAAAAGTATCTGTACTACACACCCCACCCAGAGTACTGCATCCAGCTCTGGAGCCCTCAGCACAGGAAAGACATGGACCTACTGGAGCAAGTCCAGAGGAGGGCCATGAAAACAATCAGAGGGCTGGAGCACCTCTCCTATGAGGACAGAGAGTTGTGGTTGTTCAGTCTGGAGAAGAGGAGGCTCCAGGGAGACCTTACTGCAGCCTTTTGACACTTCAAGGGGGATTATAAGATGGGGACAAGCTTTTTAGCAGGGCCTGCTGCAATAGGACAAGGGGTAATGGTTTTAAACCAAAAGAAGGTAGATTTAGACTAAACATAAGGGAAAAAAAAATTTAACAACAAGGGTGGTAGAACACTGGAACAGGTTACCCAGAGAGGTGGTAGACACCCCATCCCTGGAAACATTCAAGGCCAGGTTGGATGAGGCTCTCAGCAACCTGATCTGGTTGGAGATGTCCCTGCTCCTTGCAGGGGTGTGGACTAGATGACCTTTAAAGGTCCCTTCCAACGCAAATCATTCTGTGATTCTATGACCATATTTAAAATCTCTTGTCTATTTAGTTTGTGGATGTTTCCCAAAGAGATGTAAATAAAAGATTTTAAAAGAACTAAAAACAACATTGGTGGGAACTTTCAGGCAGTTTTATCTCACACTACTTTCATCTCTTATAAAATCAACTAAAACATGGGTTTGAAAGGAGCCACTTTTAAGGATATAGAAATTCTCCACAAAGTACGATAGTGCCTCAATCTGGAGACCATTTCAAGAGTCTTACTTAGCACTGGAAACATAGCAGAAAGAAGCAACAAAGCATACCAAGTATTAAGAAACCCATTAAAGTATCATTTAGTACCCTTGCCACTTCCTTTTAATCTAAGTTACTGTTGAGTATTTTTCAGTTCCTTCAGGTTCACCTTAACATTACACTTTCCTTCAAAATATGCATACAGATTGGTCAGTTAACAAAGACTCAGTAGGTTGTGATAAAGTATGGTTTATGGGTAGGTTCAGACCTACTTAAAAAAACCAAAACAAAACAAACAAAACCAAACCCAAAACAGTTGATTCCCTCCTTCTCCCACCCCAAATCTTCAGGTAAAACAGCAGCAATAGCAAGGGCATTTTACATCTGCCCAAGCACAGGAGTGAGTTTTCCAGAAAGAGTAAATTCCTGCAATCCAACTGGCAATATTTCAAACGAGAGACTTGGAAAAAGGCATTTACAGGTGTGCGCTCTGCACTCCCTTCTGTTCTACTTGAATAATAACAGAAGTGAACCCTGGCTATATATCCCATTCTCCTCACTGAGCAGCCATAAAGATAGCAATACAAGAAACTGTAGTGTTACATCTCTAGCCTAAAGGGCTACTACCAGATC
This sequence comes from Chlamydotis macqueenii, assembly GCF_036417535.1. Lineage (NCBI taxonomy): Eukaryota > Metazoa > Chordata > Aves > Otidiformes > Otididae > Chlamydotis > Chlamydotis macqueenii. The sequence goes on from NC_141557.1 coordinate 51,276,646, forward strand.
TAGTGAAATTTCTTGAACGTGTAGGTGCAGAAATGCTAATGAGAGATAAATCACTCATGCAGAAACAGTCAAGTATGTTCAACACACTCTAAGTGAAGTAAGTTTCCCTTAAAATCATGACAGAAGTTACAGTATTGCATCTCTGGTGCTTCTGTTAACTTTAGGAATTCTCATTTAAAGTAACTAAAATGAAGGGCTTTTACCAGACACTTCTGCATGGGGGTTGCAACGTGTTCCTACATGGAAGCCATCTGTTTTTCTGTATATTCTCTTATTTTCCTATATTAGTTTCTATGGTGAACACCTCAAGCTCTGACTTACAGAAGCCTTCAGAAGCCCTGTAGGCTTCACCAAGAAAGACATCTTGAGCTAAAATACATGTTCCTGTCAGTCGCCTTTTAAGGTTCATTGTATTTTTTGTGCTGTAGCAAACTAGCGCCTCAGAATAGTGAAACTCAAGTACTTTTCAAAGCACTGATCCTTCTGTTTCAGATAAGCAATTTCTTTGGAAAAATTACAATACATCTTGAGACTATCTCATCATTAACAAGCTGTTACCAACTAATCATTTAAAACACATTTTAATGAAAAAAGCATAGTAGTAGTTCCAAGTTAAGTTACTGTATTTTTTATCACTTGAATTGGGTTAGTCATTTTTGCACAGCATTCGTTTCCTCCCATGACAGTATATTTTATTGACACTAAAAGACAGAAGTTAGATTTTTAATTATAAACTGAATTTTCAGGATACTCTGAAATCATTTATTTTTATGTTTCAATACTTCTATTACAAGGTTCTTCAAACACTACCAAGAGAGGTCCTTAAGGATATTATTAAATTAGCAATACTTGAAGGTTTTTACATTTTAACTACTTCCACACTGTCTGAGGAGTTCTGTATTTATAATGTAAAGAACTCTAACGAGATCAAGAAGATAAAAAAAAAGACATGCAGGTGCTATTTTAAAGAATTATACTAACTAATAAAAACCTCTCCACATGTTAAACTTAGATGTTTTGAAACACAGCTGGCTAACTACATTGTTTTTAATTATCTTTATTTTTAAGCTAGAAAGATACCACCCATTATAATTACTGTGTAAAGAATGTAAAACTTAAGATTGTTTCCCTGCGGGTTACAATGGCAACTGATACAAAAGAATGATCCATACTGACAATAAAATGTACCATCCAGGTTTAATATTAAGACTATTATAATATATAATTGGTATAATTACCACTCATCTGGAGTGTAAGTTGGCAGTCAGAAACTCAAAGTTTTTATTTCATTTATTCCATGTCAAGGCATTCATTTTTAACTCAGCATTTTCTGTATACATTTCTAAAAGAGGAATGCAACCCATTTGAAAACATCCAGAACACCAACGGTCTAATTGCCTCGGGCAACAAAACTAAAGACTGTGAGGACTGATGTCACAGCTTGATAGAGAACCATCCCGGTGATCAACAGCATCAAATATGCTGGTTTCTCAAATTCCAAAGTACTTTTGGTTTTGGCATCATAACAAAGCTGGCTGTGAAGAGCATGCATTACATGGTCTAACACGAGCACCAGCAGAGCAGCCATCCTGCATGACAAGCCCTGCTAAATTTTAGAGTAAGAGTTAAATCCTCTCCATATCTGGCTGCCACACCAGAGTACTTGATGGCCAATATTCACAACTAGGAACACAGTTCAAAAGAACAAGAAACTCGGAATCATTTTTGCTACCCACAGCAACAAAGACTTGAACATACCGAATGAGAGTCATCTTTACCTAAGGGGGTATCAGCTGTCTTGCAGACATACTGCTAGGCAAGAAGCCAGAGACACAAAGCAAGGGCCAAGTGAAATTCATTTAGCAACCAGATTAGAGGCCATCCTTTGAATATTTCTTTGGAGAAGCTGTGTCTTAATCACTTTCAAGGTCTTTTCCAAAAATCAACTCTTGCATACGTTTGGACAAACAAAGTGTCAGTGTCTTTTCATTATGCAGGTATTAACACTCAAATAACTTCATTTGGTCTGCATAAAATACTGAGTACTGATATAATTTCGAACACACCTGGTGAAAATTCGAACTGCTTAAGGACTTCAGTAGAGCCTGTTGTAACAGGACTAGAGATAATGGTTTCAAAACAGAGGGAGATACATTTAAATTAGATATTGGGAAAAAATTTTTTACAAGGAGGGTAGCAGAACACTGACACAGGTTGCCCAGAGAGGTAGTGGATGTCCCATCCCTGGAAACATTCAAGGCCAGGTTGGACGGGGCTCTGAGCAACCTGATCTAGTCGGGGATGTCCCTGCTTGTTGCAGGGAGGTTGGACTGGATGACCTTTGAAGGTCCCTTCCACCCCTAACCATTCTATGATTCTATGACTCGGAACACAACAAACCTTAAAGATCTTTTACAGAGGGCCTGTTAAACACACAAAAAGGAAAAAACACTAACTAGCTCAAAAAGTAACTTGCTAATTAAATTTGAAACTGTTCGTAAGGAAAAACTTCCTGATGAAATTCCCAACTTCCTGCACAAATTTTTATAGGATAGCGTCTCACTACCCCTAGCTTCTCCGCCTTTCAAGCATCTAGTCTTCAGTATTGTTTTGAACTTGTAACATCAAGACATTTTTCCTTTAAGTGATTAAAAAGGAGGAGATTCCTTTTATTCACAATCCACAACTTCACAACATCTGAAAAAGGACTGAAAAAACTATATCCTCTAGTTTTTGCCCCAGTCTTTTTAAGGTCTTGCTCCTCTCTGCTTCAATCTGTCACTTACAAACCACAGGTTCCTTCCACTGCTCAAAAGACTTACAGGTTTGCAGATGCCCACAAAATCGCAAATAAGAGTACTGAAGGTCAGTATTGGCACAGCTGAACAGTAGACAACTGTGAGCTTTATCAACTAATACCACAGCAGTTCACGGATTATTCTGCTAAGTTCTCTCTCAACTAAGTGCTAAATAAATAAATAAATAAATAAAGAACACAGAAGGCAGCAACAGGATGGCTCCCCTTTACCCACCAATCAAGAGATTACTCAGACCTTGATTTCACACCATCTGGCAAAGCCTCCCAAGAAGAAACTAATTGAATTTTGAATCTCTTGGTTTGTTAGTATACCTTTACTAATTACAATTAAGAAGTGTTTATTTCCAGAAGCAGGGGGTGGGGAGGAGAAATAAGAAGATGGGTTTCTTGGCCTTATTCTACTTTGCAAAATTTCAGTGCCCCAAACTTGAAACCATTAAATGATGTTTAAGCCAGCATCTGGAACTCAGCTTTTGAGTCATATACTCTTAGTTTTGCATTCTTGTTTTAAAAAGCTACAGTGAGTATTGGTAAGATTGCACAGCCTGAACAATCTTTGCTATCAGAAAGCTTCCAGAAAAATTACATTTCTCCAGCAATAGCTTTTCATGCCTCGCAACTGCTTTGGTTTTGACAAGTCAGCTAAAATTGGTATCTCAGCTTACTGAAGATATCATCACAGTTAGGATCTGCTCAGGACTAGAAGACCCTCTGCACTGCCAGACTTCTGCAGCCATCATTAGTCAGAGCTTTAGTTTTGCACATCACTCAAGAAAGCCCTAACGCTAATATTAGGATTACCATAAACATCTTAGGTAATGATGCAACAGCAGATAAAAAAGCAAGTCACCTGACCCATTCAGTGCTCAAGGAGTAAGTGACAGCAGCTGAAACAAGAGCCATTAAACCTTGCCCACTTGCGTTTACCCTCAGCTACATCACTGGCTCAGGACCGAGGAGAGAGTACTACCTCCTTAACCACTAGCATTGATTCCTCCAACAGGATAGGGTTTTCCTCTTTCCCTATCTTAACAACTGGTAGAGTGGAAATAAACAAGTTGTACAACTAGATCAACTACCAAGTATCTCTTTTGCCTTGGGCACACTACCACTACTTTCAGACTACGTTAAGATTCAGTGTTAGGGTAGGAACAGAAAGTCAAGCTTGCTTCTCTTCGCAGCAGTGCCATGTTACACCAGTCCAAAACAGGCACTAAACCAGGATTGTGCATAGGTGTCCAAGTTCTATCTCTTGCCTAGAGCGCACTTGGCATTTCTTTTTTCATGCTGACACTTCTACCATCCCATGATACGAAAGGTTCAGGGAGCTCCAGTGACAGAGAGAAAAATAATACTGAGAAAGAAAAGCCAGATGGCTCCTGTGAGTTGATCTCCATGAAATGACTCACTGTTGGGTCAAAGTGGCACCACTGCAAAGGTGAGGAGAGCAGCAGAACTGTCTCCTTTCAAGTAGCTGGCCAACAGATTCACTCACCCTCAGGAGTGAGCGTAGGCTTCCCTCATATCGGTTCTGGTAACTGTACAACCAGGGAACGAGCCAGATTAGCTCACATATCCAGCTGAAAACCACTCTACCCTAAGGTTAACTTTCCATTACATCAGCAAGCTCATCTAATCATTCCAGTATATGAACAAGTATATGAACACTAGAGGTAACACAAAGGAGAAGAGAAAAACACACAATCAAGACAGTATTTTTCAGCTGCAGTCCAGTACCAGCATAAGCTAAGAAATGTCATAATAACGTTCTTAAAGAACAAAAATGAAAGCAGAGAATACTGTTTGAAAATACTGCTGGGCATACTTAAACTTCCTGCAAACCAAGAATTACACATTGAGTCTCTTTTTTTTTCCTCCTTTTTTCAGGACTCTCATCTTTTGTCAGGATGATGCAATCTTTGTATTTAAAAAGCTCTATTTTTAAAATGCTGACACCAAAACTAGGTGCTGTACTTTAATATCGATCACCCTAAAGCTACAGTGAGTCAAAGGAGGGAGAAATCTCCCTAATCAACTCTCCCCCTGCTTGTAAGTCTCAACATCTTTACTATTGAGGTTTAAGAAGCCAAACAAAAACAAACAGCACAAAACCATTAAAACAGGAAAAAAAAAAGCAATTAAAAAAACTACATGTTGAGATGTGATTTTCAATGTTGACAAAAAAAAATTCTAAATCTTCTGTGCTACTAAGAAATAATTCTGTTCTATTTTAGTTGCTTAAATGCTTCTGAATGTAACACCCATAGTGCTATTGTTCTGTAATACTGCTTCCAAAACTATTTGCAAATGCATTCTGAACTATCATTGCATTAAATGATAGAAACCTGGCATGAAAACGACCACACAAAGAGCCATTTGAAAATAAGACACAGAGCTAGAGCCACTGGAGAACAGACGCCCTTTAAGCGGCTTTAAGAATGGCTAGCGGGCAGCGCACCACTCTGTGCAGCAGCACAACTGGTTCAGACACTGAAGTTGGCATAGGACTGGTGGGTTTCTACAAGACACATTTAGAACCGTGGAAAAAGCAAAAGTTAATCTTAAGTGGTGGCGTGAAGGAAGTCCAGTATATATATCAGAACAAAGTTTAGTCAGGCGTATGTTTCACATATCTCTAGTTCAAACTCCGTGGAAAGTGGATACATATTGTCCTCTCAAATGTTTATGAGCCTACTGGTTACTTTTTGATTTTTAATGTAACACAAAGAATGTCATAGCCTAGAGTAGCTTCACAGCCAGGCTCGTGCAATGCAGCAGACACCAAGTTTTGCAGGGCAGCTGCACTAAACTAAAGCAGAAGGCGAAACTACAAGTTACATAAGCAAATATTGATTGCTTACGCCCGCTGCCAGTAGAGAAAAAGAAAAAAAAAAAAACCACCACAAAACACAACCAACAAAAACAACCCCACCACACCACAAATAGAAAAGAGCTACCCGATGACATTACTGAGCTATCATGATGCTACCATTAGACCGGGCTGGAAAGAAATCCAATTTGACTCACCCCTGACATATGTGAAACTCACTCTGGCAAGGTGAACAGGAAGTCACTGGTTTCTGTGAATCGAGCTTCTGGCCCTCGCAGCTGAGAAACGTCTGTACCTCACCTACACCACCATCCCCACCTCTGTAAGACATCTATTACATAAACATCAGTTCAAGATGTTCAAACCTTCCTAGGGAATAGTTTGTGACCGCCTACAGTATTAACACTACCCCAAATTTGAATTACTAATTTAAACGAGACTTAACTAAACTACTTAAAGGGTGACTAAATGCCATTCTAATTACAGAGAACACATTTGCAATTAACTAGCTTACTCCAGGAGCTAGAGCACCAAGTTACAGAAAACAGAACGTCACTCATACATACCCCATCTCTGGTCTAGACAGGTTAAGTGAATAGTCTGGCAATAAATTAAAGCTAAAAATGTATGTCACACTACAGTTCTGAGCAGAAACCTCTCTCCTACACCTTCTCCAAGGCAAATCTTCCTTCACTGACTTTGTATTTAAAGTGAGGTTTTGAATCTGTAGCCATTGCATTTTATAACTATTTGTTGTCTTAATGGGTATTTTAAGATAATATAAAAAAAAAAAACCACCACAGCAGCATTGGGTTAAGATACTAGAACTGAAGAAATTCAAGTACAAGAAGTATGAGCCTGACCCATGGGAGAGAGTAAGGAAAGTACCACTAAGTTGCCAGTCCATTAGAGAAGAGAGTTCTACTGTACATGTTTAGACATTTTTATGCGAAAAAAAAAGCAAAAACTATTATATTTTAGCTTACAAAGAGGATAAATCTGATCCTTTCAATCAAGGTTTTATCCCTACATACATAAACACACAATTGTTTGTCACACTGAGTATACATCTGAAGTACCATTTTAACTGAGACTATCACTTGTCCTTGTGGGTAAACTGAAGGAAACACTGAGTTATTATCAGCACACAGACTGATATGCACAGCTCTTTGTGCATTTGCTTCAATTTCAGAATGACTAAGTAGCAACCTTTTCTTCCACAGCAGCAAACACAGAACAGGTGATGTTCTTGCATTTCAATTTAAGTTTCAACATAGACAAGGCAGTAACTGATCTTTAAAGCAATGTTTTTTTTGAAACATGCTCTCCTAAGTAAAATTTCTATTTATTAGTTTTTGTTATTCACATGTCAACTGGGGGGGGGGGGAAGTGCAGTCATCTGAAGCCAGGACGAAATAAGGCTCTTATATTCATAAGTAACCAGCCAAAGATGCTAGTAATCTCACAGAGAAAACAACATGCAAACATTGCAAACTAAGCAGGTATCAAGTGAAAGATGTTAAACACCAACAAAAATACATCTTCCCCCATTTCCTAGCATTTCAGCAGGCAAGAACTTTAAAATTTATGTAGACAGACTTATAAAGGAGAAATAATTTACAATAATATAAGTTTGATATCTCAGTGAAAATCATAGTCAGAAATTAAGTTATCATTTAGCACTGAAAAGCCACTACTACAAAAAAAATCTTGTATAAGAAGGTATGGTCTACCTTTTCACTCAGATACATACACAGTAGGGCCCATTTAACTTTCAAGGGAGCTGAGCCTGCCTATTCACACAAGCTGACTTTTTTTTTTTAATCTCAATATTAATACAGATCATAAGTATTTCTACATATGGAAGCATTTATTTCACTGAACATAACCTAAAGCTACTGTCAATCAGATGGAGGTTCTTACGGCCAAGAAAAAACACTCAGTGAATGGGTATTTCTGACAGTCTTCTGTTCATTGATTTTTCATCTGCAGGAGGCAGCACACAAACTGCACACAGAAGATTCTTGAACGTTGTCTTTCACAGAATTACATTTGTATGTAACTGGTTCAGCGTGAAGTCAACAACTTCACGCTAAAATAAGTTTAGCTGCTTTTCCTTCAGTTGCCCATTAAAAAAAAAAAAAATCTTCGTACATAGTCATGCCTTTTCCCAGTTGCCCTCCTGAAACCCTAAAGCAAACCTCAAATGTATTTTGCAGGACTGCTCGGTTAAACGAGGGGATCACACAGAAACTGCTCAGAAAGCATTCCATGCAGATTTCCGAGAGGAGCCGGTAGTAAATTGTAATTTTCAGTATTTTTTCCCTTTTTAAAAACGCCCGGCCGAGGCTGTGGCCCTGGCAGGAGCCGGCCGGGGCAGAGCGGGTGGGCGCGGACCGGGCGCCCCACGGAGGCCGCGACCCGCCCCGCCGGGCGGCAAATGAAAGCCAGACCCGAGCGGCAAAAAAAAAAACTCCAAAAAAAAAAAACCTCAAAAAAAAAAAAAAAAAAAAAAAAGAAAAGCGGGCCACAGAGGCGGCTGACGGCCGAGCACTCCGTGGTGCCCCGGGCCCTCTCCCGCTGCCACCCAGGCACCCACCCGCGCACAGGCGCCCCCTTCCTCCTCCTCCTCCCCTCGGCGCCGTGATTTCGGTCCCCACCCGCTCCTCTCCCGCATATTTTCAAGGCTGCTTTAATTCCTGCAGCAAATTCCTCCCTCCCAAATTTGGGCGCAAAAGGAGAAAAGGGGAGGAGGGATGGGGATTGGGGAGGGGAGCGGAAAGGGGAGAAAGCGAGGGAGAAGAAATATCTCCGGCATTTTCGCCGCCTGCTCCGCGCAGGCATTATACAATTTCGGCGAGGCAGGAAGTGACTGGGGCGGGGGGAGGCGGCGGCGAGGGGGGCTGGAGCCGCATCCGAGGAGGAGGAGGAGGAGGAAGGCGGGGGGGCGGCGAGAGGGGCCCCGTGGCGGGGCCGCCGCTCCGCGCCGTACGGCAGCCGGTCCCCGCCGCCGGGATGGGGGTCTCGGCAGTGCCCGATCCCCCCGTTCCTTCCGTGCTGCCTTCCCAGCCCACCCATCATGGAGACCCCGCGGCCGCAGACTCCCGCCTCGGACTGTCACGGCCCCCCCTTCCTCTTCCTCCGCGCCTCAGCCCCGGGCTGGAGACTCACCCATGGCGCTGGCCGGCGGCGGAGGTGTCGCTGCCGCTGCTGACGCTGGGCTCCGGCTGCCGCCCGCCCTCCACTCAGCCGCGGAGGCACCGAGCGGGCCACCCCCTCCTTCTCCTCCTGCCCGCGCGCCTCCCGCCAGCCGCCGCGGCGATTCTCCAACGCCCCCTACGCCGATTCCGCCCAGGGGCCGCGGCCCTTCCGCACAGCGCCTACGCGCGCCCGCTCTGGCAGCCGGACGGACTTAGCGGCTCGGCTCGACGCGGCTCCGCTCCACTCCCCCCACCGCCTCCGCCCGCTCCTCCTCTTTCTCCCTCGCCGCCTCCGCCCCGCTTCTCACACGCTCGCTCCTTGCCCGCCTCCCAGAGCACGCAGCGAGCGGCTTCCGGCTCGGCCTCTCCGCTCGGCGTGGGACTCGCCGCGGTCCTCACGTCTTTACTCCCACCCACCCACCCGTCCTTAGCCCGGGAGCTGGCTGTTATTTCCTCCCTCTCCGTGTCAGAGAAACAAGGGATCGCTCGGTGGCCATTTTGAAACCGGGCACACTCAGGAGCGCGAAAGCCTCTGCGGCGGCCGCGGGGCTTTGCCCGCAACAAAGATGGCCGCCGACGTTGACGGGCCGAGCGAGGCGGTTACAACGCCCCCTGCTTTCTCCGGAGCTATTCTCGGAGCGTCGGTAGTCCGTACGCGTCTTGCGCAGCCCAATGAACGCTGCGGCGCTTTACGCTCCCTCCGCTGGTCGTCTCACGCAGTTGGCGTGCGAGAGGCGGGCAGCAGGAGAGCGGGACCTGTGGCGGGGGAGAAGGGTCGGGGGCCCGCATGCTGCCCTTTTTCCCGAGCAGCACTGCGGCAGCCCGTCGGGCGTTTGTCCCTCTGCTCCCCGGCCTGGCGGGAACTCCGGAGTGCCCGCATCCGAGTGAGCCGTTTCGGTCCCATTCATAACCGCCGCTTCTGTCACGGAGCCGCCGCCCCGGCGGGCGCGGAGCTGCTTCCCGTCGCGGCTGCAGGCCCCAGCGGCCAACAGGCCGGGCCGCCCCGCCGGGTCGGGCGGGCCTGGACCCTTCTCCCCAGAGGGTGCTGGGGCTTTCTGGCAGGCCTTTCTTTTCTCCACCGTCAGGCCCGCAAATGGGCCCGAAGCCTGGCCTTTCTTGCCATCAGCAAGGGATAATTTGCTGCCCGTGTCCCCCAGAATGAATGAGAACTATTAAAAAAAAAATATATATATATAATTTGAACACAGCTGTTGGTAGGCACCGGATAAAATCCTTTTAGGAGGCCGAAGGAGGTGCTTTGGGAATCACACTGCCCTACCCCTTGGGCTGGTCTAGCATGTCGCTGAGACCTTGAACTGGCTCCTCCAAAATTATGCTACGTGTTGGGCTAAACATCTGCTGCAGTAAAGAATTGATGCTGGAAAAAAATGGACTCCAAGAAAGGCAGAAAAATCACTTTTGCCTTTCCTCTTCCAATACAGCCCTCAACTTCGTATTTCGTTTTTATGTTTGGGACAGGTATCTTTGGAGCCTGTTAAACTCTGGGATATTTTATGCCCAAACTGAAATACTGGAGACCTGTATTTATGATGTGTGATTTGAAACATAACATACTTTATTTTGTGTTAGGGATTTCTGAGTATGGTCCATTCCTTGCCTTTTCTCTCCCGCAAGGCACAGTATACTTCTCTAGTAGGGAAAGGTAAAAGGGAAAAATACCTAAATTTATTGTCCCTATGATATAATTTGTTTCTGCTTTTATTAAGAGTACATTTTAAAAGCATGCCCTAATACCAGAAGGATAAATATAGCAATTTTCATTTCAGCTGCAAAAGGGAAACTTTCAGTACTGCAGTATTTTGTAGGTAGAGTTATAGCAAGGCAGACAGGAGCAACAATGAAGACGCTAAGATTATCCTTGTTTCTCACCGATTTCCATCCAATTCTTTCTTGTCTAATGTCTAGCTTGCTTTTTATTTATGCACTTGATAAACAAATTTTATAACAACAAGGAAAACACATCATCTCTTCAGAAAGGTATGCAGCCCTACACAATGTGATTCAGTGCTGTTTAAGAACTGGAAGTATTACAATATACTGTGGTTCTCGGATGCCCAAGGGAGAGAGATTTTTATTATCGTTGGTCACAGGACTGCCAAATGTTATCTCATAAATCTGTGTCTTTCATAACGGATGAGGTAAGAAATAACCTTTTTTTTTCATTTTGGTTGGTGTAGGTGGTAATGTCCATGGCAATGAGATACCGCTACATTGCTTTTGTGGTTATTTGAATACCAAAAGGAGATATTTTACACCACAGAAGTTGTTCACTGAATACAAAATATGGTCTCCGCAGCTCTCCCATAAAAATATATTGTGGGAAAACAAACAATACGAATAATACTTGTTTTCTTTCTTGTAGTGAGGGCTTCAAATTGCTCAGAAACATTTATCCTGGTTTTCCGATATGGAATGATGAGAAAAGAGTATGTAACTGATGGCGATATCTTCAAAAAGGGAATAACGCTTTTTAAGTAATTTCCTTCTAAGTAAGACACTACTTTGTGGATTGACCACTGGAAAAACAAAAGTGAGCTTGCACCTTTGAAATCTACTGCAAAACTGGCACAGGCTTAATGAGGAAGCAAGATGCAAGCCAGTGGGTTTTATGTGAGGTTAATGTCCCATTTTTCTGTGTTGTGAATAGCGGGGCGGGAGGGGGTTGTCTTTTCATACGGTAATTTACAGAGTTAGGAAGATTCTGCAAAATTGTGTTCATTTTGAGAAGAAATAAAGCAAATGCAAATGGGTCCCTGAGGTCTGAAGAAAACTGTGTTCTGTGTACAATATAATAAATCCAAACTTTTCCATTCCTGTAGTGATCTGCTGTTCATCCTTCAAAAGGAAAAGACTTCGATAAATCTGTCACTAAAATTTAAAAAACTGAACTCGACAAGTAAATGTCAAGACTCTAGAGTCTAATTATTTGATTCTTTAGAAAGAAGATACAAATTTGTGACTGCTTTTTGTTAAATTAATAAAAAAGCTTTGCAGACTTAAACGTAGAACACTACCTGCCATAACTCAGAACTCATCTGTGTTCTTCTTGTCTTCAGATACTGAAACAAAACCCACTCACCTTATTTACAAAATCTGCTAACTGGGGTTGCCACCAGGTTGGTTCCCAACCAGCCTAGCCAGTTTCAGTGTCTTTTTGCCAGTGAGACATATGCAGACTATTTTGTTTTTCTTTTTTTTTTTTTTTTTTTTAATGCAAGCAGACATGACTCACTAGATGAATTTGCACATAGCATTAGCTCCAGCATGGGATGTGGTGGAATATTACATGTACCCTGATGACTTCCTCCTGCACGGCAACTCCAGTACCTTCTGGGTTTGTGGGGCACGTGGTGTATCTCCAGACTGAATCACGCTTGCTCGGTCCGTCCAAAGTATGCCCCATCCTTTTGAGCTCCTGTGCAAGTGTAACAGATCTTTGCATACCAAGCGATCATTTGCCAAAAGAACCAGTTTCATTATACCAACTGGGTAAAATCCTAAACTCCCACTCCTGTAAACAATCTAGCTCTTGCAAGATAGGAGGCTGAGGACACTCAATAGTGAATAATAACCACAATATCCTCCTTCAAACCCACCCTTAAATCTCAGCTTTGCAGTAATGCTTACCCACATCTTGACCGCTCTTTGACCACTGCTTGTCATGCTGACCAGTAATGTCTCCTGTCTTTGGACTTTGTTGCCTCTTTGACATCTGTTGCCCTTTACATTGGATGATCTTTTTGTAAATGCTGCCATTTTGCATTGTTTGCTAGCAGAAGAAATAGCCCGACACAATGGTAATACAAATGCTAACAGTGGTATGAGGCATCTGGTGTCACATCTAATTGGGCCCTGATGTCTTGTCCATCAACCCTTTCCTATTTTGAGACATACCAAGTCAGTAGGGCCACTTCTCTGAATAAAGATTTCCGGAATCAGGACGGCATTTGTGGCACTTTTCTGTATTCAGAGGAGGGCTGTCATGAAACAGAAAACCCTTGCAAACTCACAAGCAGCACAGTAACCAACTATCCTAACTGTCATTGTCGCTGCCATCACGGTTGTTGTCTCTGAACAAGCAAATACAAATAAGCAAGATAAAATGTATACCTCTTGGCTCCCTCTTAAGTCTTGCCATTTGCTGTTTAAAAAATGTTCCGCAACAGCAGAAAAGAGCTATATTCATCTCCAAACGCTTATAAAATGCTGTAAAAGTTATGAACACAGACTTCTATTGAAGAATTGCTATGGGGAAAATACAGCATCTCTTGTTTTGTAGTGTGTTTACTGTATCATCCTGGTATACATCCATTACTTCAATTATCTAAAGAAAGAGGCTTTGATAGATTACGACCCAATGATGTGATCCTTGTGAGAGGCACACACATGCACTTATTGTTTAAGGTAGAAAATGGTTGCTTTGTGCAGTTATAGTTGTGTGGCGGGGAATATGGATCAGTAGAAGCAGGAAGGCAGCCTAACCCTTAGTCATGTATTCATACCAATAACGATTACTTCCTTAAGTGAGGTGAGAAACAACCTCCGTAGTAGTTTCCTTCATCCTTGTGAAGGACTTGCGGCTTGGGAAACACAGCACATTTTCCAGTTATGTTAAACTATTTGAAAAATGCACCACCTAATATGTTGTTTGTACAACATTCACAGATGCAAGCCAGTGAGCTGACAGATCGTAAGATACGTTTCCTACGCCAGGGAGTCAGAGCCTTAAGCAAAGGCCCCTCTCGCCCTTCCACCTCTCCACTTGCAGGCACAAGCGGCGACTGCTCGGATCACCGGGAGCAAGGAGATTGTGTGGGGCCTGCATCCTGTAATTCCAGTTCTCCGTTTGTTTATTTGTTAATAAGTAAACTCCACTGGGGTTGGGCAAGTCCTTAAGAGGCTTTCTATATACCCAGATGTGTAATCATTAATACCCAGTGCTGCAGCTGAACATATACTGATGAACCATTGTGTCTGAGCAGGGTCCGGTGCGCATAAAGAGTCTGCTCACACTGCCACTGCTGCGAGAGCAAGGCCATCAGCACGTCAGGCTTATTGCCTATTTACATTAGCAAGTGCATCCTAATGTAGCGTAAGGTACTGCCGTCATACTTTGCATATTACATGAGGAAAAAAATACTTAGACATGTAATGCAACGTGGCATTTTATTACATTTTTTTTTATTTAAGGAAAGGAGTTATGCCCTCCAAAATAAAAATATTTTTTTCTTAAAATGAATCAATGAGATTAAAATGCAAAGGTTAGACATTTTTTTTTCATTCCAGAAATAAAATCTTACGTAATAAATAATAGTAAAATACTACAGAATGTATGTATGTACAGTAGTCAGATCTTTATTCTCTTTACTCATATGGGTTCATTGTTTCTACAGAAGTAAAGTCAATGACAGGTTCTGGTAGGAAAGAAGTACTGTGTACCCTGTGGCACTGCAGTCCCAGCAGTCCAGCTTTGTATTTTCCAGTTGTCTCCTTTTGATTAAAGAACACCTACATCACCCTAGGAACATTGAATTAGACTTTGTCCTTACAAACACTAAAGTGATAGCATGCCTACTGCTTGACATTAGACTTGAGGTAGCAGGGTGCAAATGTTGAATAACACAATCTGAGTGTTGCAGATTGTGCTACTTCTTGGTATTTTCATAATTTTGTCACTTGGTTCTGTTTCCTTTGCCCTTGAAAATGTGACTCTAGCTTCTGACACGGTTACTGGGCTGCCTGCAATCTGGAGTCCTCTCCAAACTCATCCCAAAGTGATGAGTCTCTCCTTTTGTACCACAACTCAGACCAGCCTGGACCCTGCTCCCTCTGGTAGGCAGGTCCTGAGTCCACCTCTGCACTTACTCTTCTGACCTGCATACTGCTGGGCTCCCAGATGCACCCTTTGAGGCTGCACCTGGCACATAAATGAATCAATTAAGCAAAGTGAATTGGTTACTGTGACAATCAGGAGCGCAGCACTTCACAGAGAAGAGGACTTGAACCTTCACACCTGTCTAATCTACCACGTGTACACATGTAAGTTGCCCAAGGTAGTCAGACCATTGTTCCTGTTTTTCTGACCAGCTGCTTTGTATAAAAAAAATTATTGGTGCCTCAGCACCAGAACATCTACCCTACACTTCCTGAAAGTCATTTCTCAGTTATCCAGTTGCACTTCTCAATTTCAGATAATCAATGTGCTTTTGATCTTTAGGTTCCAGCCTAAAAACAGTTGTTGAACCCTTGGGCAAGAATCAATGAACACAATCTTCACAGTTCACTGCTTGGCTTTATCTCCTGCTTTTGTCAGAGGATGGCTTATTTGTACCTGTCTTCTGGGCTTTGGTGATAGTGGTGTCAGCTATTAAGCTGAACGCCCCTATGTATGCAGCTCCAGCTAATCCAACAGAGCTACTCGTCCCTTGCAACAAAAGATGATATTAAACACTTATCAATAAGTAAAAAGCAAAACCGATTTTTTTATTAAGCCATGCGGAAGGACTGGTATCTGTTTACAAATGGAACTGACAAACTTACTGCCACTGATGACAATGGAAATTTTGCAATTGGTTTTAAGGGTTATACAATCTCCTGCAGTCAAATCTGTTTATTATAAAAAAAAATCTCAAAACTATGTTTTCTAAGAAAACCACAAACAGCTAAAATATGAATGTAATGGTATAGAAATACTCAAAACACGTTAGGGTTCAATCCAGTTAGTTAAATTGCAGGTGCATAATGTGGAAAAAAAAAAAAACCTGAAATGGAAAATGCTGAAACTTAATTCAGATTACTTTTTCATACCTGTATTCTGAATTACATCATACTGAACAACTTTTTTTTTACATAAGGAGAACAGTACTTAGTGATTTTGCTATCATGACTGAGCAATACTAGAAATAGAGCACAGTTCTGAAAGAATCTTTTATGTAGACATTTGGGATTCATAATGGAAGATAATGGTCTTTTTGATGATGAATCCACTGTATAAGCCAAGAATATTTCAAGAGCTTGTTTCAGAGTAGATCCATTAGCATAACCCAAGACATATCCTCAGTCTTCCAGATAAGAAAAGTTCTTGCATTGTTGTAATAACAGAAACTTAGAGTGTTAGAGAGTTTTTTAAGAAATTATGTGCTTGTTACAGAGCCAAACTTCAGGCTTAGTTCTTTCAGTGTATACATTTTAAAGCAAAATACATAATCTGTGTTAGTGTAGAACAATTAGGGTTGAGGGTTATTTGCATAATATCATAGATATGTTTTATGAAACAATTGGTTTTTTTCCCACTTCTGTATCATGGAGTCATTAAATGTCCTTTTTGGACTAATTAGCAGTGTGGACTTTTCCTACAAAAGATGTTCCTAAGCTCGTTGCCAACCTCTTTTTAGCTAACAGGCTAACGTAATGCCCAATGTTCTGTAAAAACCGTGGTTAAAACCTGTGACTGAATATATGTGAAGCATGTACTGATTGGTTGTACATTGATAGCACTTTTTGATAGTTAATCTTGTGCTCTACAGAGTGCATGGGAACACTTCTGTTGTATAATATGCTAAGTAAACCCTTTTTTTTTTAATACATGGAATGCCTAGTTGCGTGACTTCATGTTTTACAAATACATGAATATTTGTTATGCTCATGCCCATTTTCAGATATTACTCATCTTCACCAAATACGCCGCGATAGAAATAGTCTATTGGACATGACACTTGTTACAGACTAGTTGCTCTCTGTTCTCATGTCTTTGAAGTATCTAACTGAAGAACTGAATGTTACTAAAAGAGGGGTCAGTTGTGTAGAAAGCAAATATTTGCCTACGTTATCCTTCTTTTAAAAGTGTTTTGACTACTTTTATTGCCAAAAGAATCATAGTATTCTTCTACCTGTAGCGTATTATTACATGGCTCATGCAGTTACTGTTGTGTTGACTAGCTGGTCTAAAAATTAAGTTTATTTCATTCCAGTTTGCAAGCCAGTGATCTCCCATTTTATATCAATTTATTTCTTTATGCTTTTTCTAGTTTATTTTATTTATCTCAAATATTTAAAATGTCTTCAAATATCCCCATGGTAATGGAATGCACTTGGCAGCAATATATAGTTATATGAATCATAGCTAGACAGTAAGTAAATAGTTTAAGGTATAACTAAATACCAAATGGAAGCTGATATGTTTGGTAACAGCAGAAGGTGTTTATTGTGAATATACCTCAACTCCATTAATATTCTTTCCTGGAAAACTCTAGTTCTAGAAAAAGTTGGTTTGGGCACATTTGAGACTTTGGTCCTGATGTTTTGGGAGATGTCCCCCAAAAGAAACCCTTTCCCTGTGGATGGGTGGATCACCCCTGTGGCTGAGTCAAGAGAGCAAAGGTGGCTGTTGAAATTCTATATGAAAGAATTGGGAATGATTGAATTTTTATGATTATGGATCTATTAGTGCTATGGGCTGTCCATAGCAGATAAACGGAGAAGGTTCTTAGCTTGAGGTCATGCCTTTGACAGAAAGCAGGCTAAAGCAGCATTTATGGACCTTCAAAAGATCTACTGTATGTGTATGTGACTTCTAATGAATAAACAAGTTGCTGGTTTTTGTAAAGGCATGTAATGGAATAAGATGGCTGAATACTTGCAGAGCATTTTTTGCAAGAGAACAGCATTCGGTTTTCTTGGGCTACAATTGGCAAAGAAGCCTTTTTCAGAGTATTCATAATTACCACAGCTATGAAAAAAAGTGTCCATTCAACTTAATGTCTTAGATAGACCCTTTAGCTACTGATGTCTTGTTGCATAAATGCACACAGTTGCAAAAGTGACACAGGTTTTTAATGTAGGACATCTTAATCCATTGTGACAGCTACATGGCTTCTCCTTTGAAGACCGAGGGAAGACTGTGCAGTCAAGGGTATTTTAATTCCATATCTAAAGTTCAGCAAATGGAAGAGAGAGCATTGAAAGGCTTAAATAAACCACAATGTGATAAATCATAACAAAGTACAAAATGAAAACATTCAGTTTATTTAGAGAACGTTCTCAAAGAATAGAATACATCGGTCTTGAACCAAAGCATACATTTATCCAGACTGCTGTTAATTCACAGTTTATTTATAAAATGATTCCATTTTTGATAACATCTGTATGTGGCAAGGTGCCTAACCTCTGGGGCACAATGGGGAGAAGTTATTAAGCTAGCATCCTCCTTCCTCTTTATCTACGAGGAAAGAAGCTGGAAGGAATCACAGTGTTACTCTGCTGACTGAACTCAAGCAGCAGGACCAGGTGGGTCTTACTAACTTCCACTCATCAGAGAAAAGACAGAGCTCCTCTAAAATGGAGGCAACAGGAAATCTTGGTAGGAGGTTCTCAGAATAACCAACAAAAAGCAAGCTAGGTACAAGACTGTAGACCTGTTGCGATACAGTCAACACTTTGACTTCAGTCATGGAGGAAACTAGACAAAAGTAATAACAGAAAGTGATTAAATTAAATCAGAAATTACCTTTTATGTTTTGTGTCAGTTTGTGATAAAAACTCCAGCTGTTTACAGGCAGCAGAAACCCCATGGTTATTACAATTCTGCTTTTCTCTCTGATTACTTGACTGGGAAAATACTAAAACATAATTTTTATTTGTGTAAATTTTTGAAAGAGCAGTGAGTGCTTATGAATAATGCATCTATAAGGTAAAGTACCAATCTGGACATTTTTGTGTACAGAAATTTGCTGTACATCACCGACAAATTTAGTATGCCTGAAAAAAATAAATCTGATTGGCCATAAAATGTTTTTCTCTAATAGTTATGACCTAAAATATATTTTTGATATTGGAAAAAATAACATATTGGTCATTTTGTCTGACGGATTTTACCACTTCCTGCCTGATTGTTGAGGAATTCAGAATGCTTTTTGGCCAACAAGAAGTATGTCTACACTAGGGAATTTCTTGCTCTCTTTTCAGGAAATACAGCTACATTAGTGCTATTAATCCAGGCTTTCTCACCATCATTTATCTAATGCTGTCTGGCCTCAATCGCTTTTCTAGATCCCTCTTATCTGCTCCACAGCGGGGCCCCTATCCTGCAATTAATTCCAGTTGGTACAGTGGTCTGCAGCGCTCACCGTGGGGTCCCAGCCATTACAGACATCTGTACGAAAACACGAAGGAGATAGCACTACCTGAGCTAGCAAATACCAAGCCAGCAGCTTTCTCACATGTGCGTGGAGATCAGGTTGAACTCCTTCAGATACAGTTACACAAAGTGACCATTCACCCTTCAGCATGTGAGCCTTTGGGGCAGGGATCGTACACTCCCAGGGCAATGCAGTCCCCATCCTTGCTGGGGCAAGTAATTAGAAAAAGAAGATGAGACCTGGGCGACCTGCTTTCCCATTTACCTGCTGCTGTCTTCTCTCAGCGTAAGATGGAGAGGTATTTCACTATTCTCTAGTTTGCTTGTCTGTCTTCTCCCTCCCCACCCTCAGTTTTTGTTGTTGTTGTTGTTGTTGTTTTTTTTTAATAAAGCTTTAATTTTCTAAAACATAGCACTTTTATTTATTAAGAAATAACACATTAGCAAATGGAAGGGTGTTTTCAAGACTTTCCTCCTCAGCAAACTGGCTTTCACTGAGCATTACACATGCCCCTGGTAAATAAATTAGGAGATAAAGAGCATTAAACTCATAAAACAATTGCTGTATTTTGCTGACGGTTGGCATCCCTGCAATACAGCTGCTTCTCCCGGCCTCCTGGGAGCAGAGAAAGGGACAATAGCGAGCTATGCAGCGTGACTGACATCTCTTCTATCCCGCCAATCTCAAGGCACACACATATATTTACCCATATTCACCATCAGATCTGAATAATTCTATAGGTTTGGTATAATCTTAAAAGACTTTCTGTCACCCAACCAGGAGTCAATGGATTGTCAACGCAGGAGGTCACACAGGATGGTCTTAACAAACTCTTTTGGCCATGCAATCCGTCGCTGATTAGACAATCTCCCTGTGTCTGCCAGAGCATGTCTTTTTTTTTTCTAAGCATCTAGTCTAGCAGGTGCAGCTCTGCCTGTACGCCACCCAGACCAGCCAGCTATGCTTGCAATGAAACGTTACAATCTGCCATCATCAGAGGAGAGGAGTCCTCGCCAAAGGCTGTAAATAAAACGAGAAGAATGTAGCGGCTTTGGGCCTTTTGCCCAAGCAGATAAACCTTGACTGCTGTTGCGCCTTTGCTTTCTTAAGCCCCAAGTGCTGTTTCCGATCGAAGAAGAAAGAAGTTCTCTGCTGTGACCCTCATCATCTGCCATGGCCGTTCCAAGCTGGAGTTCACACCGAAGGCCAGTTCACACCAGCAGAGCCACAACTGAACCCATAGCGTTGCTACCTTCCATGTGCAATCCCTGATGCTGGTCATCCACATGCAGCCCCTGATTGCTGTAGCCAGGTTCTACACATTTCCTCCGCCACTGCTGATTTATGAAGGCTTTTCATTAGTCACACCCTGTTTGCCCATTGCCTGTGGCCTATGAGGAGCCCTCTGCATTAAAGTAGGTGCTGAAAAGGCGAGAGGGAACAGGAAGGTAATAAGTAACTGGGTGATAGTTAATTCAATTAGCTTTCCTGGAGCTAAGAGACAAGAAATCTCACACACTCTAAGGAGAAGTCATTCCTCAGGAAATCCTTAAGGATCATTGTTCCTATGGGGAAGGAAAACAAGCCTCTCACAATAGAAAATATCTTGCCATCAGCAGCATTAGAAAATGATAAAGCAACCAAACTGTGGTAGAGTGAGTCATCACTCAAGAATTTTTCTTCAGCACTTTCCCAGTGATTGCTAGCAAAGGTCATGGCTTGCTAAGCCAGAGTTTGGAGGCTCTAAGATGGGAAGGGCCATCACGAAGCCCTGATGCTAACAAAGATGCTGACTTCTACATTTCAGGCACGCTCAGAAGTAGTGTTGGGGAAGATCCTTCTTCCTTGTTTTAAATTGAAGACTTGCATTTTAGCAAATCTGAGGGAAGTGTTGTGGTTGCTATGGATAAAACATACGTAGGGTCCAAAACTCAGAATTCACTCTTTTAGTAGATAGAGAGCAAAGAAGATAGAAGAACTGAAAAGATTGTAGTGCTGTCACATCCCCTGCTGAAACATCCAGTTCAGGGTTAGCTCCAGGCTATGACACAGATAGTAGCTTTGACTGCAGTGTTCCCCTGCCTGTTGTGATAATCTGGCCCTAACATCTTTATAGTCCACTGAAGTGACTAACCTATGGAAGGTCTTCAAGCCATCATTCAGTTCCCTCTTCATTCCCTATTTGAGCCATACAAGTAATTCATTTACCACCTGTAAATCTGTCGTAATAGGAGGAATTACATTCAAAAAATAAAAATCACTGCTTTCTGCTTCATTTATCTTAAAACTAAATCCCTACAGAGGTGCCACATTCCCTTCCTTCCTGCAGATGTAGGCTTGTCTAAAATAGCCACCCTCCCCTAACGTTCAGTTATCTTCGGTGTAGCACCATTGCCTGTAGCAACACTGAGCACAATTAAGATAACACATCAGTGTTTTATCACCATGTGGTCTAACCTTACTTTAAGCAAGTCTGGTTGATGTAATAATAAAAAATAAATACCGACACCTAACAGTACCTCTCCTGCCCTACAGCTCGTATTGCTATCAACACTCCAGCCACAAGGGAAGTGTCAAACAATGGAAGATGTTATGGAGGAAAGGCTGGTGGAGACTCCAGGTTTTGGAGTTACACTGGGGCAGCAGGTATAAGGAGAGGAAAAAAAACCCCTGGAACTAGATTTAAAAAAAAACCCACCTGGAACTAGATTTAATGTCCATTGTGTTCTTGTATTTCTGCTATCTTCTTATGAAAAATGATAGAAAAATACTTAGGTAGTGTTAATCAACCACTAGTTACCTCCCAAGCTCTAGGGAATTTATGACTTCTGTGGAGGTCTCTGGCTCTTTTTTTTCAAGATTACAGGGAGATTGTTTCATTTCTGTGTTTCATGGCGGCTTGATTCACTGTGATTTCCCCCTGCAAGGGCAGAGTGACAGGCTGTGCCTGTGTAGAGCTTCTGTCCTGAGAATGTCCAGATGTACCCCATTCCCCTAATGAGATTATTTTTACTCTTTCTTAAGGGTATTTTAGGTCTTCACAGAAAAAGGGTTTTAGCTGCATACCTTACAGGCATATTATATATATCAAGACTGATGTCGGCTGCATACAGTACTGCCTAAAGTATGTCAGAAATATGTAATGTATGATAAACACAAAGATGTGCTTGGGGTTTCCATCATCTTTCTTCTTAGTGAGGTATTTCAGGACTTCAACTAAATGCACATGCCTTATATTAGAGAAGCTTAGCAGGCTCAGAATACATCTATCCCCGTTTCCCTTTAGCCTGTGAAGCTGCATTACTACCAAAGCTGAGTAAAGTATCTTTATTGAGTCAGTGTAAATATCTTCTATTTAGCTCTCAGCCCTGCAATCACACTACTGGGTGGGTTTGTTATTTTTTTTTTTTCCTGCAGCTATTTTCTTTTTTGGAAATAAGAACCTTCTCATGCCTGTTGATTTCATCATTCAGGAATTTAATTCAGCAGTCACCTTAAAAGGCCATTCATTGAAACTTTAGGGAGGAGTGCATTTGCTTCCTCTGCAAAACGTGATGTCAAGGCTTATATTTTTTTTTCCCCCTCAATCCATCTTAAAATAGGAAACGCAGAAAGAGGAGGGTCCATAGTAGAACACAGCACACATTTATACAGTCACCTAAATGAACAGAGCTGAAAGACTCACAAGTAATAGGTTTCTTACTGAACACAAGTACAGTGGATGCTCTTTCTGAGGGCCACAGGTACGGAAAAAGGCATAACATATTTTGGCAGGGTGCTGATTCAAGCTTCTTAATTATCCAGCTAAAAGAGATCAAAGAGCAAAAGGAAGTCAGATGAAAGCTAGGTGCTGGTCTGGCTGTAATTTCTCTCCTAACTATCTGGTTCCCAGATTACGATGATGTCAGGCTGTATCTGTCACAATTAACATGGGGACGAGGAGGATAAAACAAAAGCCTGTTTACTGTTGGCTTCACCAAAACACTTTTTGTATGAATTTCTCCAAATGAAATCAGCTATTGTAGGTGAGGCTGGTGGCTGCAGGTGTTACTAAAGTTGTCGTTGTCTGCATATCTCATTACAAAGCCCTGTTGCCAGCCGGTTTTAACTTCTGAGTTCAGCCCCTAGAACAGAGCCATTCACAGCTGTCTGGCTGTACTAGCTACATGTATATATGCATGGCTGTACTTTTCAGATACAGGGGAAAAGTGAAGTGTGTTTCTTGCTCAGGTCAAAGGGGTTTGGAGTGGGGTTTGGCCTTTGCAGTCAGGAGGTGTGGGAAGAGGGAGGGAAGAAGTGGTCTTTCTGAAAGGACGCTCTCTTTTACGCTCCTTCAGCAAATCCAGCCCCAGTTAGCTCAGGCAGAGAGAGGCCTTTGAAAATTTGCAGCTCACACATGTTCAACCAAAACCTTTACAGTTTTAACAGCTAACCTCCCCGATGACTTTCTCTGCCTTGAGCACACCTCAGTCCAAATTTAAGACTTTTTCCCCCCGGTACAGTTGTTATGATGCTCTGTGGCAGGTCACGCTTAATGAGTGAGGGCCACTGCCTGGTTTCCAGCCAGCATCCCCTGGTTGGCACTAGGGAGGGGAAGGGAAGCTGTCAGGAACATGGAGCCTCAGAGCAGCGGAAACTGGCTCTGAAGGTGGCAGGAGGAAGGGTGAGAGGTTTAAACTGGAAGCAGAGACAGGGGAGAATGCTGGTGCTGAAGCAAACTGCAAGGCAGAAGTCAGAAGGGAGCTGGGAAGGGAGCATCAGAGCTGGGGGACCCTGAAAGTACCCACGAGCAGAGCCTGGGGCTGAACCTGCCTGAGGTGGCACGGGAGAAAGGGAGAAAGGCAGCAGGGACAGCGATGCCGAGACAAGGAGAGGATAACGGTGCTGGTCCAGGCAATGAGCTGTGCGTGGGTCCACATCTGCTGTCTGCAGTCCGCTTATCTTGGATTTGGTAGGGCTTAGGATTTGCTGAGCAAGAAAATTAGGACTGAGTGGGAAGTCTATGGAGTGGAGGTGAAGACTTGGCTCAGTCAGAGGTACAGGACTTAAAGCTGAGGGCAGGGAGAAGATGTGGTGTGGATAAATGGCTCCTAGGGTTTAAATGCTGTCTTGGACTCTGTCCCACTGCTCCAGAACTCCTTGCACACCAGGCAAACTTTGCATATGGCTACCTGGAAGCTCTTCATTTCCTTGGCGATCAACTTGATTCCTGATGTGAGAAAGTGCTGAGTTTTCAGAGCTATAGCTAAAGTCCAAGGGGGCATATACAAAAAAAAAAAATAAGGTCAACTGCTTAGAAAGATTAGGTTTTAATATCTCAAATTGAACACTAAAAGTTAATTTATCTTTTCTCCCATTTTTCATCCACTCAAACACTTCAGAGTTTTATAAAAAAAATACATTAATACTTGTGAAGAACTCAAAGTGTCAGTAAAAAAGTACCTTGGGGAACAAGCAGTTCTTTCTTTAGAGAAAAATAAAAGAATACAGCACAGTAAAGTCTGAAGCCCTGTTAAACAACTAGGAGAACAGAAATCATTAAGCAGTTGCTCATTACATGACCAGCTCTTGTTCTGTATACTGGCTGATGCAGAGCTACTCTGAAAAAATAGTTACGTATCACGCTACTAGAAGCTGAGTCATCCATGGAAGTACTAATTGGAAAAATACCATCCATTTCTTTTCATGTAATGGTAATAGCGTAAAAGCAGTGGTTTTGAGCTTTCTTCAATTGTAGATCCCTATAAACTTTGCAGGAGAGATGCAGACCCTTGGATAGGGACAAGACAACAGTATGTTCCTTAGTTACCTCTTCTGCAGCCCTTGGAAGTCATCTGTGGACCCCTAGGAGTCTGTAGACCACATGTTGTAAACCACTGTCTCTAACTGTATAGCTCACAAAGGAAAAAAAAAAAATCCTGTTAAATCAAGAATCATTTTCTCGGTCTTTCCACTAACAAGCTTTGTGTAATAGGAAAGTGTATGAAACTTTCAACGCCCTTGCTGCTAGCGGTATTCTTGAAACAAGGGAATGAGTTTGTTTCAACTTTGCCATATCAGATGCTCTGCCTAAGCCTTTGTCTCCTTGTTTTCTTTATTTGTTTTCTCTCCCTTGACTGCCACTGCCATATCTTGTATTTGTGTATTCGACCACCATTATTCTACCCCCACCCTGAGTTAGGATACCAGCACACAAGCTCATCTCTGCCAATTTATTCTAGCTCCTAACATACACCAGGTAGGACTGCAATCTGGTTTAAAGGCTCACACACTTGAACGTTTCCATTCCATTGCAAATTGGAAGTGTTATTTGATTCTGCAAAAACAAACATTATGAAGGTGTTTCCCCTCGAAGTTTGAGAACTTCCGTCTCCTATGTGTGAGGATCTGTAATTACAGCGATGTTCCCTTCCATCCACCACAGCTGTCTCTGGCAATGTTCCCCCTCATTAGAAAACTGTCCTATAATTTAAGATTAGAACCGGAACATAAGGCAGTAATTGCCCCTTTCTGTTTAAGTCTCTGCAGAATTTACATTGTCAAGCTGAGGCATTTGTTGTGTTTAAACCTTTCCACCCCTCAGCTGTAGGTCTTTACTTGAACTTCATTTTGCTTTGCCTCATTTGTATCAGCAGTTCTCCTGGTTCAAATACTGTGAGAGCTGGTTGTAGACAGCATTTGCTTCAGGGAAGAGGAAGCCTCTGATTCTCTTGATAATATTACGGCCACCGATGATTTTTTTTTTCTTCCCTCGCCATCTCACGTTCAGCTTTTTGCTACATTGGTGACCTGTGTCACTTTCCCATTAAGTTATTCTGGCTGTGAAAATTATAGAAGAAGAATGGAAAGTGATGTGAAGCAATAGGTTTATTCAGTTGCCCATTCTGAATATCTGCTTGTTTCTGGAATATGGAACAAGGCGCATATATCTTTGTTCATTATCCTTTAAAATGACACATCTTTTAAAATTTTGTTAGTGCCATCTATGTGATATATGAGAGATCTTCATGAGCTCGGAATATGTCACTGCTGCCTCTGTGTAACAATGTTAGTAATAGGTGCTAGGCTGGTGGCATAGAATGTAGCTCCCCACTCCCTTATTTCTGCTTCTTTGTTCTTCTAATTCCTAAGCCCTGGCTACTCTCCTCGGAAAAACTCTATGTTTGCGAGCAGAATTATAACAACACATCGCTAACATAAATTTACCAGCAGGCTCCTTTTAGCTATTCATTTATTTTGATTTCAGTTTGTGAAACATGAAAAAGTATGTATTCTGGGCTGCGAGCACATTTAACAAAGGATTAAAAAAGCAGGCAAACCTCCAAGTGCTTTAGCAAACCACTTAACTTTTTCCCACATGCCAGGGCTCTTCGTCAGATTTTTCAAGACTAGCAAAGTGGACGAAAAGGGCTCCGTGTGGGTGGGCTTGGGACAGAGCTCTAATGTGTGTGAACATGGGCTCGGAGCGCTTACACTGTTCGCTTCTCCAGTCTTTCTGCCTTTTGCCTCAGTGTCTGTATGGCAGAGGTGTACATGGACATACACGTATGCGTACACACGCATGTCATGCTCCAGGTGCACGTATAACATCCACGTAGTGGGAATTATGCTGTGAGTAGCTACTCACTGCATTAGCTGTTCCCAGTGTTTCCTGTTCCAGCTTCCCCGCTCAACCATCAACATTAAGTTATTTTCGCTTTGCTGCCAGCACACGACACAATGCAAAAGATAGATTTTGAAGTTCCACAGATAATTTGTAACCATTTATTTCCAATTACCCTCAGTTACTGTGGATAAACATTTCCCCAGAAGACAAAACACTAAACCACATTCCGGTATTTGCCTTGACTTTCTGGAGAGGTCGACTTTTACAAAGCGATCTGCTGCTTCATGGGAAGAAGAAAATTCCATTTCTGAAAATCAAGCCTTTCTTTTTAGAGAAACCCGTGCAGTTTGCATTTGCTGACTCTCTTCATGAGTTGCCAAAGAGCGGGGATGGCCCGAGCCTGACTTTTCCTTTCTCATTATATTTGTTGTGTGTTTGCTTCCCTCGTGGGCTGTGTTTTGAATGTGTTTATTTAGTTTCTTGCTGTTTGCCATACTGACTTCTTTATTCTTTCCCTTCTGATTTTGCTGTATATTTTATTTGTGTCTTGCATCTGCATTCTGCTTTGCTTTGCTTTGCTCAGCTGGCTTTAGCATCCTGGTTGTATGAGGATGTGCCTTTTTCGTCATTTTAACCTCTTGAGGGTTAGTGCTCTGTTGAAGGGATTGACTGCAGAGGAGAAGTCCAAAAAGCAAAACTCTAAAATAAAGTCCTACTGACAGCAAAAGGAAAATTTAAAAGCCAAAAAAACCCTGAAATTAATAAAACAGGCACAGTATTAAAAAACCTGGATTATTTCTTCCCACAGATACAATCCAGATGTTACTCAATAAAGGAATAATGTTTAAATATAAAAGGATCATATTTATTGCATTGCATAATCACTGTATTTTTTAATTCAAGAAAAATATTAAAAATCCAGGTTCAGTAACACACACCTTTTACAGGAATCCAAACATATCTTAGCATGGTGTATGGTCATTGTGCAATATGATCCCCTTATCTCTGGTAAAAGTCTGCAAGATTTATCAGCAGCTTTTGACACAAATGAACTTAAAATCTGGCTGCTTTTCCACAGAAGCTATCTGGGATCAGTGGGGTCATTCTAAAGACGAGAACTACCTGCACTCCCTGCAGAAATATCTGAAAGGGTCATATTGGTTATCTTCCTTGCTTTGCATCCCTTTGTGAAAAGCTAGTTGTCAATATTTGTGTCAATGGGATGTAACTTGATGAGATACCTCAGATTTTTAAAATTAACAGTTATAGGTATCTCATAATCTGTGCTGAACATTACATCATCCAACTATAGACAAGCCTGGAAATAGTGAATGTCAGAAGGAGAAAAGAAGCTAACTCAAAATAAATTTGAAGAAATTATGAGTAGAGCTGACAGATGGTACAGCACTTGAAGGAAATCACGACTTTCCCCTCCTGCCATCAGTTGCTAAGCAGAGATTACATATGAGAGGGTATCAAGAACATCGACATTTAGGTAATACTTAATTTTGACCAGTGTTTGAACACCCATGAAGCCATCTTACACTCCTTCTACCTTAATCCAACTTGCTTCTTGGGACTGTGGCATTCATCCCTATGACTCTTTATTTCTAAGATGGAAGATGGGAATGCTCTATTTTTTAAACGGACCGGAAAGCTGCTCAGAAGCATTAACCAGTCCACCATGCAGTTATGCATGTCTTGAGCTGCAAAGGCAAATGGAAAAATGTCAGAACATATTTCCCTGCAGCTTAGTGACTCCACATTCAGTAGCTGCTTTAAATGAGAACAATGATCTTTCTTTTTTTTGGCTTTCCACAGGATAGGGTTCAACCCCATTAATGACTGTATTTCCCTCCCTGCCACTCCAGGGATACCTGCTGAGAGGGGATGATGTAATTGTCACAACTGAAATGAAACTCAGATCAGTTGAGGAGACAGTGTGAAGAATACGTGTTTGCTACAGAAATTCATCTAGCAAAGAGAAAAAAAAAGAAGAAAAAACGCAGAAGATCATTGCTTGATTTCTTTAACAAGGATTGCAAGATGCATATTGTTTACTCAAGTTTTAGCTGGCTGAAGGGGAGAACTCAAAGGGTTGTAGTGAATGGGGCTACATCTGGCTGGTGACCAGTCACCAGTGGTGTTCCTTCGGGTTCAGTCCTAGGGCCAGTGCTGTTCAATATGTTTATCAACTATCTGGATGCAGGAGTTGAATGCACCATTAGCAAGTTTGCTGATGATGCCAAAGTGGGAGGCACTTTTGAGGGACAAGAGGCCTTGCAGAGGGATCTGGATAAATTAGAGCATGTGAAGGTCCTTGAATGCATCTAGAGAAGGGCAGCAAGGCTGGTGAAGGGGCTGGAATGAACATCATATGAGGAGTGGCAAAGGACTTTGGACTTGTCTAGTTTTGAGAGGCAGAGGCTGAGGGGTGACCGCATTGCTCTCTCCAGCTTCCAGAGGAGGGGAAATGGAGAGGGAGGTGCTGATCTCTTCTCCTTGGTATTCAGTAACAGGACATGTGGGAATGGCTTAAAGCTATGCCAGAGAATGTTAGACTGAACACGAGAAAACATTTATTTACTGAGAAAGTGCTAAAACCCCGGAACAGACTTCCTGGAGAGGTAGTGGATGCCCAATGCCTGTCAGTGTTTAAGAGGCATTTGGACAATGCCCTTAACACCATGTTTTAACTTCTGGTCAGCCCTTAAGTGGTCAGGCAGTTGGACTTGATGATCGTTGTAGGTTCCATGCTATTCAGTTGGGTTGGGTTAGGTTGGGTTCTACTCTATTCTATTCTATTCTATGCTGTGCTGTGCTGTTCTTCTTCCTACCTCCTTTCCCTAGCAGTACACACTGAGGAAATCTCTGATGAGGTTTCTTCCCAGCCCTGCACTAGCAGAAGGCATTGAATGGGTAACCATGCCCCAGCTGAGGTATTGGCTCTGTCACTTTGTGAGAAGGAGGCATATACCTTTTGACAGGAGTGAGAGCTGTGGATCATCTTGATATCATTTGACCATCTGAACAAATTTGCAAACAGCGTGTGTGAAGTGTGGGGTATTTTTGAGTCTTCTGTGTTCATCCAGTTGAGCTGGGTTTCCACAGGATAACAAAAACCCCACACCTCTGACTCTAGCGAGGCTCAGAGATCAAGCCCTCACTCTGAAGCAGGACACGCTCCTGAAATAAATGGTTGCAAATCTTTTGGAGGTGAGCAACACCTGTTCGTTTCCCCATGGATGACTTTTTTTTTCCTCCTTGTACTGATTTTTAGAAATGTCTGAGCTGGTTTCCTTGGAAAAACATACTAAACCAAAGAGCCCGAGTGCTATAGTCCATCTAGCTTAATACTGTGTCTCCAAAGTGGCCAAACATTTATGCTTGGAGAGTATATGAGTATATGCTTGAGAGTATATGAGCAGTACAAGTCTGCTTCTCTCAGGGTCCTGGGCTGCTTGTAGGCCTCAGTGGCTAAGAGTGGCCTCCCCTGGGACCCCCAGCCACACTGTCTCATGCCAGGGGCCCAGGGGGCCATGTCTCAGCTCAGCCTGGGTCCCGGGACCTGCACTGCAGAGAGCTGCTCTCCTGGATGGACCCTGCAGACCTAGGCCAGAGCTTGTCATGCAGAACACTAGTCATAACACAACATAACTATGCTATCTTATGTGATATGATGCGATGCAATGCAATGCGATGCGATGCGATGCGATGCTATCCTATCCTATCTTATCCACTCACAATTAGTCGAATAACGATGAGACTATCTGCCTGAAACGCCAGGGAGTTTTTAGCTCCATAGACACTATCAAGGACATGTAACACACATAACACAAAGGATACAAGTGGAAACAGGATTTTAATTTTATTTTATTTTATTTTATAATATTTTATATTATTCATTTTTACTTTATTTTAGGTTATTTTAAGTTACTTTATTTATATGATATGATGTTATTTTATATTAAGTTATATTAGTTAATTTTATGTTATTTTATGCTATTTTATGTTATGTTATTTTATGATATTTTATGTTATTTTTTGTTATTTCATTTCCTTTTTCTGATGCTGTTTCTGAGCCGATGCTCACAAGCATTTCCACAATGTGTAATGTGTAGCCAGGAGAAGGATAATGCATTCTTCACTTCAGCTTGAAAAAACATCCCTTGCAGTCTCTGGCAAAAGCAAGCCACAGAGCTCCAGAAAGCAGCCACAGGAACACAGGCCAAGTGGTCTCTGTGTCCTGAAGAGTGAGAACATGAAGGAGGAGGATCAGGACCCACCACGCACAAAAGAAGAAGATGAAGAGGTGTGTGGTAGCGTAGGGGTATTTTCCAAAGAATGCCACCCAGCAGTGAGGAGCATACTTGTTGCCTTGCAAAACTTGCTCCATGGCTGCGCTTCTTGGCCCGTGATGCGTGAAAAGCGCTCTCGTGCCTGCCCGGCGCTTGTATTGCGCGCAGGCAGAACTGAAAAGTGGCTGCTCCTGATGGTGCAGCAAGGCTGCAGCCCTCCCAAGCACAGGCTGTTTTGCAGAGGCAAGAAGCCCTGAGGAAGTGGAGGCAAGGGAAGAGCAGAGCTTGCTCCTACTACCAACTTTATATGGGCAAGAAATGCCAAGAGAACCAGGGCATGAGTGGCACCTTGGAGGGGCCAGAGCAACAGGCAAGAAGCCAGCGGAAAGGGCCCAGAGGAGGCCTGAGAAGGGGCTGTGCTCAGTGCTGCAGAGGAAGGCAAAAAAACCCCCGGAGACATGTGCTAGCCCAGCATGGGGGAAAAAAAGCCTTCCTCCCCCTGGCTGCAGGGCTCAAGAGGCCATCTGCATGGTGCACGAGCTGCAGGCAGTTACCCAGCCAAAATGGAGGGAGCAGAGGAGCCCTGACAAGTGGTCATGCTCAGTGCTGCAGAGGAAGGCAAAAAACCCCCGGGACCAGTGCCAATCTGCCCTGGGGGAAAATTCCTTCCTGACCCCAGTGCTGGCGATCGGCTATTCCCTGAGCACCTGAGCAAGACCTGCCCCCTCCTCCCACAGGCTGGTTATGCCTCCCAGGAGATGCCCAAGCCTTCTTCTCCCTCAGCCTGGACCCATCTCAGGGGCTTCCCAGAGTGACCAAACGGCCCCGGCCTGATGGACCCTGGGGGCAAGAATCCTTCCTGGCGCCTGGTGGGACACCAGTGCCTGCTCCAAAGCACTGGGACCCATTGCAACATCACTGCATCCCATTTCTTACGGCTGCTGCCCCTGGCTCTGCAGGGGATGAGGACGGCGAGCTCTGCGGTGCTCCTCAAGAAGGTATTCCCTTAGTTTGGCCACTGCTATCCAGCTGAAAAGGCCTGATAGCCTTGGGCATCTCCAGGACTTGTTGGCTCTTCTTGTCTCCTGAGGGGCTTGTGTCTGTTCCCCAAAGACTGAAGCAGGATTTCCATCCATCAGATGAGCTTTGAAGGTGGCCCTGCCAGGAGCTGGCCTTGCAGCACAGAAGCTCCAGCAGCCTCATCCAGGTCTTCCTCCCTCAACCCCTACCAAGCAATTCCACTGGCTCCTCAAGGACTTCCTCTCAGATGTCTTTGGGCTGCCCCCAGGCCATCTCTGGCAGCAGGACACAGGAGGATGCTCCCTTTTATACTGCCCGGGATTCTAGAACTCTGGTATGGGGGTGACATTGCCGGATTCTAGAACTGTGGTACAGGGGTGACACTGTGACATGTGCAGCCCTGCCCACCACCCCTGCAGCCAGCATTCTGCGCAGGAAGGCCTTTGGGGTCCTGGCCCTGAGGCAGCCCCTAGCCCAGGAGGCCCTGGGAGCTTTCCCTGCCCTTGGTGGCCATGCACTGGGCAGAGCTCCTGGGCGGCCCTTGCACCTCCTCTGCCACTCGGCTCCCAATCACAAACCTCGTGCTGTCCCTCTTCTCTCAGGCCTTGACAGAAAGCAACCCTACAGCCCAGAGACCACTCCTGTGATCCGTCCCCTCTCTACACCAGAGCTAACATCCATGAGGCCATGCAGTGAGGAGCCCCAGGGACACAAAGCCAAAAAGATAACAGGGGATGGTTTTGGCAGCTGCAGCCTGGAGGAAAGCCGAAGTGTAACCAGAGCCATCAGTTGAGATAGACAGCGTCAAGAGACCACCATGGAAATAACACAGGCTTTGAAAAACAAGTGAGTGGAGGTGATATTGGTGTGGTGGAAAGGTTGGTCATTTTCAGACCTAGAACATTTGGATCCATGCCCAAAGCACAGCCAGGCAAACGATGACTCTTCCAAACAGCAAAACCAGCCCATTGCTGCTATTGCTGTCATATCCCCTTTTCCCATGGAAACCAAGCTATGCAGTTGGCCATGTTTATAGGGGATACAAAACGCACTTCAGCCATGGGTTAAAACTTCTGGAGCTGATTTGTGACTTTCACCTTTCTGAGAGTTATTTGCCCAGCTTAGTCTGTGAGAAGATGTTCAGATCTTACATAAAGCCCTGGTAAATCTCTTTTTCCTTTAGGATTTAGTATTTTGTGTACTGAAAGAGTGAGGAAGGTACTGTTGTCATTTTGAATATTTGTGCCAAAATTCCTATGTACATTCAGACTATGGTTGGCAAGGGGAGCTTTTATGCCCTATACATTTATTTGATTGAGATTATGCCAGAGGTAGAAAAAAGAGCTTTGGCTCCTTCTGCATGAACTTTGCAGAGATGTAGAGAGCATGCATGATGTCCTCACCATTCCTTACGAAGGCACTAAGCAACATGTGCTACTAGACTGTTGTTTATGATGAGGCTGTCTGCTTGGAAAGAAGTCCTGAATTGTTTTGTGCTGTTTACCACATCTTTCCATGTGTTTGGATAGCTCTTTACCTTCTTTAGCCTTCATGCTTGATATCTTTCTTGAAAGTAATGACAGCCCAGTCAGCCTTTGTCTTGCTCTTTCTAGTCATCATCTTCTTCTGTAGGCCCTCCATGCTCCTTACGAACTACTTAGTCTTTGTTTGCTTTCATCCCAGATGGAATTTCTCTTTCTGGAAGCCGAGGAATGAGAAATGTCCATAGTGGTACAGGTGAGTCCTCACCAGGGCTTTGCACAATGGTTACTTTTCCTAGAGAAATACCTTGCCTGACACACAAGAATGCATTTGCCTGTATCATATTCATGGCATGTAGTCACCCTGTGACCTACTCCTGCCTCCAGGAACATTTACCTACTCTGATGGTTCCAAACTCTGCCAGAAACTTAGAGTCGTCCACCTGACATTTTGTTACCTATTCCTACCCTGCAGTTCTTCATGCAGGGTTTATTGATGTAGGGGATATCTCTTCTGTCAGACCTTTGGCTAGTAGGGAGTATGAGGATCATTAGAACTAGACTACAAGACAGAGCTTTTTCTGGTTCACGGATGCTGAGGACATGGGGTTTGTGTAGTTTGGAGAGGAGGCTGAGGGGTGACCTTATTGCTCTCCACCACTTCCGAGGAGGAGAAGTGGAGAGGGAAGTCCTGATCTCTTCTGCCTGCTACCCAGTGCGAGGACATGTGGGAATGGCATCTGTCAGGCGAGGTTTAGATTTCAGGGGAAATTTCTTTACCAAGAGGGTGGTCCAACCCTAGAACAGGCTTCCTGGAGAGGTGACCGATGCCTCGTGCCTGTCAGTGTTTAAGAGACATTTGGACAATGCCCTTAACACCATACGTTAACTTGGTCAGCCCTGAATTGGTCAGACAGTTGGACCTGATGATTGTTGTTCTATATTCTATTCTAAGGCTTCCTTCAACAGAAGGAGTGATATATTGCCTGCTAAATGACTTCCCTCGTCTCCTACTTTTAACTATATTATATCCACTAATTCCTCCAAAGACAAGAGCTACAACACAAGCATTCCAGCTGAGGATGGACCAACTCAATCCTCAGAGCTAGGTGAAGCCATGTTTACATCTTCCTCTTAAGTGGCATGGGGCATGCTTAAAAGCGGTCACGTCCCATCTTCTCTCCCTGAGGTAAAACTGGCCCTTTAGTAAAGTGATGCAGAAAATGGTGTCTTTTTACTTGGTGGCCATACACAATAATAATAATTATGATGGGAATGCATACCAGTTAATGATGAACACTCTTACTTGAGAACTGAGACCTGTCAACAGAAGTGCCTACAGGTGCATAGGATGGAGTCCCTCACCGTCACAGAGAAGGATGCAGTTACATGTTGCAAGCTAGTACTTCATGAAAGGCCTTCAGGGAAGGGAAAAAGACCAGACTTGTAAATTTTTGCAATGAAAAGCACCAAAGAGAGCCTAAAGCACCCTTAATTGTTATTGGGAGAATCGCTTGGGGTGTAGTGTAGGTGAAGTTTAGGTGATTGGCAGCAAAATTTGCTGCAGACTAACTGGACGTGATTATGATACCCAAAATGGAAAGCACAGAAGAAACAAGAGGCTGAGGGAGCTAGTAAGGAGGACAGGGCCAATAGTGGTAGCCAGGGGATATTCATAAATTTTACAGCTAGAAAGGAAGAAGCAAAGGCTGTAAAAGTGACTAATAGGATTTAAGGCAGTAGGGAGAGGGAGCAGAAGTGAATGGATGGAGCAGTCACTGGAGGCAAGTTTTTGGGTCAAAGCACAACAGTGAGGGTGATGATAGACAAATGTCACTCAGGCATGTTTCCCAGACATGCCTCAGGATGCACTACCTCCCTTATTCCACATAGCAAAGACTTAAGACCCTCCTTAAGATTCCTCTCTTTAGCTTGACTTTGACTTGACTTTAATGAACTAACTTCCATACTGGTGCTATATGTCCTCAGTATTTCCCTTGTTTTTTTGCTATGTGTTTTTTTGCTATGTGGTCAGACTGCAAGCTCCATAGGAAACCATTACAGTGGCAAAGTGTAAAGCACAGAAAATTACAGCATGTAAGTGGTATCTAAAGCACACCTGTGGTCTTCTATGAATAATATCCCACCCAGCTGTAAAAATGAATTGCATGAATATATTGCAAAAGGTTAGAATATAGAACGTGTACTTTTGGAACGGCTCCTGAAACAGAGTTGGAATACTAGCATAACCCTTTTTTGGGGGGAAAAGGTAGTGGTCAAAGAAAGTTAATTTTAATTTTGAGACACTCTCTTGTGCAACAAGAATCCCCTCTGCATCGTGAGTGTGCAGAAGAGAGTGGTGCCATCACAACAATACAATGAACTAGATGCACCTGAGCTCTGGTCAAATTAAGATGCAGTCAAGAATTTTAAACATCACATCACACATTTTATCTAAAGCATTTAGTAGCACACAGAAAACTTCTTCACTTGATGAGAAGCCGTGACGTATATCTAAAGCAAGAAATATCACAGACAGCGCTGTCAGTGAAAAGAATTTGGACTCAAGTGAAAGAAATGTTAAAAAATTGGTGATAGGAAGCCATTATAGGACACTGGGGGAGGATGAGAAAGCAGAACAGGAAATGTTTATGTAGATAAAGGAAGCCTGCAAAACAACTACAACAGGGATCATAGGAATTTCAACTGGCCTGTCACTGAGGGGAATTGTAATTAGGAAATATCAAATACGTCTGAAAAGCTGAAGACTTTACCTAGCCCTGAATTGTCTTTAGACAGTTTATGAATGTGCAGCTACAGATAGAGAAGCAATGGCCTCAGAAAGCTCATATCCTGGCTTTTATCTCCAACTCCAAAACAGTGCAGGTCTGAAAGAATCAGTTTGTTGACCTTCTGGGTCATACTACTAGTTCTGTTTTCTCAGGCCTTCTGCAGATGGCTGGGGGCTGGTATATTCACAGAGGATGTGGTTCATTTAACTTCTGGGGATTGACTCTTGTCATGTTTGTGGAGGGCATGAACTATAAATTGTTGGGAACACAACTTTGCAAGCTGTGTGACGGCTAAGTGGCTTTATGTTTTTACCACCTGAGTTATTCTTAAATAAAGTTGTAATAACTAGTCAATTTTGGAAATTACAATATACACTAACAAAAGTTTAGTTCCATTTGCAGTTTAAAAAGTCAGGTAAAAACCCCATTCTGCTACCAGGAGTACTTCTGTGAGGTTTAAATTCTCTATTGCAAAAATGCAGTTAAGTATGTGATGCTTTGGCAAAACTTCTCTGTGTTGCAGCTGTAAGAAAGATCAGTTAAGTGAAAATTACTGGATATTACTCAGGTGATGTTGAAGCATCAGGTCTGACAGCATTGGTCTTCTGTCCATCCCTAGCTTTCCTTGCCTTTTGCTCAGGCTCCATGTGTCCACCGCACTGCTGCAGGCCTTTCTTTGCCAGGGGTTTCCTTCTGGTCCTTCCAGTTGCCACTCAAATGCCCTTGATGCTTGCCTCATCCAAAACCAGTGTGCTCTGCCATGGGGCCGGCATAAAACAGGTGGAAGTCCCCTCTGATGCTGAACTTAAATAGACTCAAGGAACATAATCTCATACTAACGGGACTGCAGCCAGGAAAGAAGAAGAGTTGCAAGAGTAACCACCAAATATTTATGGGCAGTAGTTCAAAGCATGTTCCTCTGAGAAGCTGAAGCTGTAAAATTTATTGCACTAGACTTCATTTTTGAAAAGATTCATCTGAACAAGCATCTGGTATGTTTGAATTCGTAGCACACATGTCTGCTAGTGTATTCTTATGCACAATGATCACTTTAAGATTAGCTTTGACTTCCTTCAGTATTACTACTATAACGCAAATTATTCCTTGACATCTACTAGAATGGATAACATACTTTTATAGTATTTAATCTTTTCTGGTCTTTATTTGTCCTAGTGAAAGATGATCTAGCTTGATACTTCTCAAGACATAATTGTTGTGTCTGGAGTTGTCCCTGTATGTGTAACAGATTGCATCTGTGAGACTTGCAGGGGATGAGAATGAGCATTGATTTTAGAAAGAGACTGTGATTCACTAAGGTTTTGATGAAACCATGGGAGAAAAGTGCAGACAGTTAATTCTACTTTCCTCTGGTTCCATGAGTACACAGTCTCCAAAAGCAGAGAAGTTTTCAAGAATAAACTCTAATCAAACTTTCCTAGGAAACTCTCGTTAGGAGCCTACAGAAATGCTGGCTTTATTTTAATGAGCCCTTTCAGCAGCATCACACAACTGTTTTCATAATCTCAAAACTCTTACTTAAATAGCTGTGACAATGAAGCCAATTATGCTTCCATGGACCAATTTTTAGTTATCTTTGGTCGGCTTCCACTAAAAACATATTTGTGTCCCTTTGCTGTCAGCCAAAATATTTTTTTGGAATTCAGTGTTATTTATCTCACTAATTACCCTTTAACTTGGTTTTGCATATTTTTACAAATTTCCCTTTTCTCCCTCTACTAGATTATTTATTTTTTAAGGCTTACTACTTATTGTTTCTACTGACCTTTGTATCCCTAAGTCTATGAGGCTGTAGGATATTTTTCCTATTTAAAATCCAAAAGGAGGCATTTCAGTTTCCTCAGTTTCCTTTTTTTTTTTTCATTTTCCCAAATATTTTCTGCCACCAATTACCTTTTATACGGCTGCTTAATTTTATTTCCCCAACTCATAGAAATTCATGTTAAAATAGGAGTAGAGGAGATTCTTTTGGCAGCCTGCCTACTGAACTCTAGAAATGCCACTTCACATAGTCCATGCTTTGGATGGTTGAGTGAGTTCCAGAGAATATAGCTGGGAAGACAAACCTGCGGACTGAAGCTTGTTAATCTGAGGAGAGGGGATGCCATCCTCTAACTTGTTTCATCCTGACCATCACATGTCTGTTTTATTCCAAGTGCTTCATCTTTGCAAAGTAATTCACTCTTTTCACTACTTCGTTTGTCAGTCACTGTGGTAACTCAGCCAGCAGGCACTAATGGTGCTGGTGAATTTTGTGACACTGACACTCATTTACCTAATCAGCATATTAAGATACGGCATACAGACTACTATACGGTTATTAGATAGTAATTACTTTAGACCTGTGCTTACCTGAGCATCCTTTAAGACAGGAATCTGGCTGAGAAAGGATGGCTCTGTTGTCACTTCATGGTCATCTTCCAAACAAGATGATCCTTATTATATAACTGAGAAGTCTAAAAGCATTTTAGTCTTCCTTAGTGAAATGAAGCTGCAAGTTTACACTCGATCTTTGAATAGAAAATGTTAAAATTCACAGCAGGTTTCCAGACGTCTGCTTCCCAACTGTTTTTAAAATCTAGGTCATTATATATAGGTGGCATCAGATAAGTCTCCATGGAAGTCTCAGAATATTTTAAATGGCAAAATGGGTCATTTTTCTTTAAAGCTTGTAACCATCTAACACAAGTTTTTCATATGTGTACAGTCCAAAAAAGGTTAAATATCTCTCTTGACCCCTCACTGAGTGTGAATTTTTAACGTTCCATGTTCTCATAGCTCTGTAAGGCAGCATTTTCTAGGTAAATTCCCCTGCTATTTCAATCTGTTTGCAGCTTTTTTTTTTTTTTTTTTGCCATCCACATTGAAACCTACAGCAATACAAATCCTGTCCTGTTCCAGACCTTGGTCATTCATTTCCACATGCTGTGCGATCATTCCTTGACTGTAGGCATTTTCCATGAGCTGGAACATTTGATGTGCCTCAGCTACTACTGTTTCTTTTATTTTGGTTATTATTACTCTCCTCATTGTATTTGCCCACACTGGGCGTGAAACAGTGCTTCCAAAAGGTACCCCACTCCATGTGTGCAATTTTGCACATGCTTGCAACCAATTTTGAGACTCCTGAGCAACACACATTACTCTAAGCCATGGCAGAGCATAGTTGCAGGGTAGTGTTGTGCTGGAGAGGGCTACTAGATGGATGCTGCTGCGAAGTGGCAAGGGGATTGATGCAGAGAGATGGTTGCCAAGGCTGGCAGTAACATTGGTAGGGAAGCAAAGAGACATCGGACCCAGATGTGTCAGAAGGATGCTGGACGGGGAAGACTTTGCTGGGTGAGGAAAGTAGTGGATGCTCTGACTCTTGGACTTCCTACAGGTAGAAGCTACTTTACCTGTGGAGGCAAATGTTGGAGGAAATCCTGCCATAACTGGCTACAGACATGTCAGCTTGGGAACCTTTAGCCCGGTTCCCTTGGCCTGGAATCAGGTCCACTGCTTAGGGCCATAATCCCATTACAGACAGGAGAGGATTCCGTGCCTCAGGAACAGAGCCACGGGGGCCCCTAGCAGCCCCAAGGCAGAACTACAAGCCGAGATCCAGCCACATTTTCCCACCATCAGCCTGAGTGAGTGCCTGAGAACCCAGCTGAGAGCCAGGCCAGCATGAGAAGGTCCCTGCTAGCCTGAGTGAAATGCATGACATCTGGCAGCTCCGTTGCTCTACGGGCTATTGAAACCCATAAAAACATTCCCAGTGCTTTCAGAGGACTGTGGATCCTGCCTACAGGCTGCTTTCCTTGTGCCGTGACAGCACTCCAAGAACTCAGATAATATCACCACCTTCTGAACATAGATCCACATGCATCTGAAAGTGTTTATTTTTTTTTCCTGAGCTTTTTACATCTGCTGCATATTTCCATGTATTTGCCCACAATTGCCAAATAATAAACTTGTTTGTTTTTTCATTTATTTCCATTGCAGCCAATACAATCTCCTTGTGCCTGTTGCAAATTCCTCCACCACTGAGCTCTTCTGGCATCATGCTGGCTTGCATTTTTAGGGCAGAGGGGAAGAGGGTTTTGTGTGGTCATTTAATGCATGAGAAAACTCATTAACAGATTTTCTGGGTAACTGAAATGTTGTTTTTATCTGCAGAATAGAGAGAGCCTAAGACTGCAAGCTTCTCCTGATGCCCTGGCAGTCTCCTACACTTCTAATTTGGTGTGACTGTTTTTTTGGAAGGAAAAAGTTGCTTGAGCTCTGTGCTTATTCATTCTCATTGCTGGGGCTAATCAATGAAGCAATTGTATTTTTTTGGTAGTGTAAGTGTCGACCTGTTTTAAACCAACAGGAAACCATTCACATGTACAATTGTTACGCCACCAGGTAAGGATGAGAAGGAACCAGGACAGCAACTATAAATATGGACCAGATCAGAGCCCACAACACATCTGAAGAAACTCACAGCTCACTTTTAAACAGTTGAAATAGCCAGTTCCTCCATAATGCCTTGTGATTTTGCAACCTGTTGCTGTGAAATTAAGGGGATGTCAAGAGCAGATAATAATTACTTCAGCGAAGTTGTATAAAACAGCAACAGACAGACTACTCAACCAAAGCGTTAAAAAGATTTTGTGCAACTAACAAATAATTACATAAAAATAAACAGAGGAACAATATTGTGTGCCAACTGAATCATTTTAAAACAACAAAGTGCAAAGCTCTGCATGCACTGTCAGTGGCTCCTTATATCCCTGGGGAAAGGCGCTCTCATTCTTGGCCATGGAAATGCAGTTTTCTTCCCTGAAGATGGCTAGAAGCAATACAGCCATCTACTGACTGACAAGGTTAACCACAATACGTTTATGTACTTGTCACTTAACTCGCTCTCTATTTCCATCCTGAAATTGTGGCCCATGGAAAACTGGTTTTCAGCAGAAGCTAATTACTGAAGCACACAATTAATACCTGGTTAGTAACTTGCTGACTCTCCTTATTACTCACTGCTTCGACATCTGGTTAGGTAGCTGTGCATATAAGCACTCCTAAGATGTGCCATATATTTTCCCAAGTGCAGGATGGCATCACATCTTCTGGGTGACATGCAAGGGCTCCATTCCCACGTCTCCACTGCTGAGTAGGTCTGAGAGAAAATCATAATCAAATACCTTTCCACTGAAGAATGAGACAAGACTCCTTGATGTCTGTGGCTATCCTGCTTCCTTTTTGGCACCTCATGTTGGTGTTTGCTGAATGCTCATCGCTTTGTAGAGTCAGAAAAACACTCTGGACATAAACATAATGTTGATGAAGCAACTTGGCACAATAAAGGGACTGAAGTCTTCGACTCAGGAATTATACAGGATTTTTAATTGTTTTTAAGAGCTGTTTGTAGGTTGTGTGATGATGCAGGTGTTTGAAAATGGAGCCTGACGTGCAATACCTTGTATGTTACGTGATTTGAGGGCTCACATGTCCTAAGACCATGGAATCCTGCAGGAAGTCCATGTCTTGCCATAGACTCTCATTAAAATAAACTAATGAAGAACATTTCAAATTCATACAACTATAATGAAAGATACGAAAATGGAAATGGAATGAAAGTGGATGAAATACTGCTTTTAAAGTAACACCTAGATCCCGGATGGATGTAAAGAAGTTCCTTTGTACCAAAGGGCTTTTGTAATGCTTGAAGGAAAATGAAGTGTGGGTTAATAATCATTTAAGGCTCAGTAGGAACAGTGTCTGTGTCAGCAAACTGAAAAAAATACCTAGCATACTTGGTGCACAAGTAGCTGTCTGAGCAGTCCAAAAAGCATTCGTGAAAACATAGTGAGGCAGCAGACTATGTGTAAATAGAAAAACACGTGTAAATAGAAAAACACATGTAAATAGAAAAACAGCTATATGGATAGCTGTTATGAAATGACTGTAGGGATCAAGACTGACTAGAGCAACCAACTCTGCACAATGAGCCTCATGATGGCTTACAGAACATGGTTTTCACAAATGGTGAATGAAGTCTCATGATCCTCCTTTGGCTTAGGAGGAGCCATGTAACATGCAGAGCTGCCGGGAAAGCGCTAAACGCTCTGTAGACAGAAGGCTGATTGCAACTGTTGGAGCCAGCTGACCTACATATACATGTATGGTTCCTACCCTTGCTGGAACTGGAGCATCCAGATTTACATGACTAAGACTT
The DNA here is from genome assembly GCF_036417535.1 of Chlamydotis macqueenii. NCBI lineage: Eukaryota > Metazoa > Chordata > Aves > Otidiformes > Otididae > Chlamydotis > Chlamydotis macqueenii. The sequence continues at coordinate 51,319,074 of NC_141557.1, forward strand.
CTCTTTGAAGTGTCACTATGAGGAAATGGGGCCTTTCTTCCTCCTGCAACCATTCAGCATGGCTTGAATTAAATTTTAACTATGTTTAATCCCTACAGCTTACATAACATATAGGTGAAATCACCTTTTGCAATTTTTAGAACAACAGGCAAAATACCACTCCTATGTTATTTTAGCCTATCTTGCTATTGTAAATGAAACATTAATGTAGATTCTCAGAACACGGTATAAAGCTCCATGCAAATAAGCAACAAGCATTTGAGACTTTCAAAAACTTTTCAAAACTTTATTTAAATAGGAGTATGATATTTAATGGTCAGTGATAAATATCATGTGATTATAAAATCTTATAGGTACAAGAATAGCATTTCAGGCTGAGAAGGCTGTATTTTCCAGAGTACAGATGTCAGGATGGCACCTAAAAAGACAGAGAAGCATATAGAAGCATTTGGAAATAAAATATTTGGAAGCATTTGGAAGCAAAACCTAAACCAGCTTGTTTCCACTTAGAAATAAATGAGTGTCATCACAACAGACATGAGACTTTGTTCAGACAGAACAAAGTATATATATATAAAATATATGGATTTCTAGAACAATTGGATGCTGTTTCTGTAAATACTTATGCACATGAGTGGATGCATTGAGTTTCCTGGCTTGTTCATGTGTTAAGTTATTAGTTAGAGTCTGTAAGTCTCCAGTTATGCCCAGTGACATTTGCAAACTTGTAGGACTGGAACTTCAAAAATTATAAATTCTTCTGAAGAGTGATTGCTTCTTTTATATGGACTGGATAATTCTTAGCAAGCATTTGGTCATTTCTGTCATAAGTAATAATAAACCTTATATGTAAAGCCATAAAGCTGAGGCTGAGAAAAGATTAGACATTTCACAATCATTAGACCAGCAGTTTTTAAAATTTTTCCTCCTCCCCCCTGCGAAGGCACATTCTCAGCCTTGCATGCTCTCCCAACAATTTGTGAATTACTTATCTGGCTATTTTCAACCTGTGCAGCCCTGACACACAGGATATATGGTAGCGGGGGAGAGAGAAATGCTGTGGGCAGCGCTGGGAGGGATACTGCCAGGAGGCAATGACTGTACCAGAGTTGCAAGCAGGGAGGAGCTGCCTTGTTAATTCCAAGCATTTTTATCACTGTACTCCCCTCACCATATTCCTACCTGGAAACTTCTGCCATAACCCCACTCCTAACTCCATCCCTTCTGCCTCAGGTGCCACTGGAAGAAGGTAGTGGTGCTGGGCCATGCCGTGCCCAGAGCGTGACAAAGAAGGCTTGGAACCAGTTGTGCTGCTCTGCTCTGCCCTTGCCATTTCCTCACCTCATGTCCCGGGAGCTGGGGAGGCACTCGGAGACAAACAGCACTGTAGTGGTTAGTGGAAGGCCAATCCTTTCTGTAATAAAAAGCTGAGTATTCACTTACATATCTTAATTCTTTCCATGCGTGTCCTTTCTTGCCCTCACTCTCTAAATTTTGTTCAAATAGAAAAACAGGAATTTGGCCTCATGTCTGGGATTTCTGGATAGCTAGCAACCTGACTGGATCAGTAATAATGCAGATCAAATGATGGCTGTCCTGATAACCGGCCAGTGCGCATACACAGATCAACTGCACTTCAAGTGACTATAAATTGGAGGTATCTGGAGCATGTCATGCTTACTGCACAGGTGCTGGTTATCTGAGTATGTGCCAGGAGATGCCTGTATCTGCATTTCTGCCTGTGTTGTCCTGAGCTGAAATTAGAGATACTGGCACAAACTTCACGCAAGATAAGATAAAACACTTTTAAAATATCTGACAGAGCCCTTGTAATGTAAATCAGCAACCTATCAAATTTCAGAAGAACTTTGCCTTTAAGCATGAGGAATTCTGGCTACCATCAAGTCACTTGTTTTCTTTCCTAATTTTTAATCCTGAACACAGTCAGAGAAAAATTTAGACTATAGCAAGGACTGATCTTTCCAATGGCAGCAAATTTTACATCACCATTGCTCCAGATGAGTCCATCACTGCTTCCTGGAGATGTAAGAGATGATACCCTTACAGGCAATGCCTTTACTAAGCTTGTATATTACACAGAATGAAACAGGCTCCTTTTCAGACAGCACTTGTGTAGTTCTTAAATGGAAGAGAAGTTACTCCATTCCCCCTGTAAGCCGTGCCCTTCCCTAACCAAATCTCTAGAATCATAGAATCGTGGACTCTTTAGATCACCATAGACTCATAGATCACCAAGTCCAACTGTCAACCCAACACCACCACGCCTACTAAACCATGTCCTGGAGTGCCACATCTACACATTCTTTGAACACTTCCAGGATTGGTGACTCCACCACTTCCTTGGGCAGCCTGTTCCAGTGCCTGATCACTCTTTCAGTAAAGAAGTGTTTCCTAATATCCAACCTAAACCTCCCCTGCTGCAATTTGAGGCCATTTCCTCTTGTCCTATCACAAATTATTTGGGAGAAGAGACCTCCTTTCAGGTAATTGTAAAGAGCAATGAGGCCTCCCCTCAGCCTCCTCTTCTCCAGACTAAACAATCGCAGTTCCCTCAGCCGCTCCTCATGAGACTTGTTCTCCAGATCCCTCACCAGCTTCGTAGCCCTTCTCTGGATGTGCTCCAGAGACTCCTGGATGCGCTCCTTGACACTACCCCCCACACTGGGGCTCGGCAGTATTTTGAGGCAGCACAAGTTCTATGGACTAATTATATGCTACTGTAAAAAGAGCTAAGAAAAAGGGCTGCATTGCTTTTAACTTGGTTTCCTCTTAGTTTAATCAAATATTACTTTGTTCTCAAATACTGAGAGATCTCTTATGACTTATTATTACTATGGTTATGGAACCCAGAACTCTCGGGCACTGTGTCAGGATGTAATGCACAAACAAGCCCTGAATCTGCAGACAGGTACGCACCTACCTCATTTCATACATGTCTGTAAAGCACGACGGGCTCAGTCTACAGCTGGGCCCTGTGGAGAATGTCCTCTGCCCCAAAAGGGTTATAACCTCAAAAGAAAGTCAAGCAAGCCACAGAAAACAAGGAGACATTTAGAGTGAGGAATAATACTTCAGGTCTCAGTGTCACTTTATCATATATTACCCTATCAGTGTCTGTGCAGGAACTGACTGCAATTTTTTTTTCATGTGGGCAGGCTGCTAGGTCCCTTAATGTTAATAGGGCGTCACATGAATAAAGAATCCTGCGGATGAAAGCAGAAGCTGGATCACAGCACTGATCTCCTCAGTGGCCTCTGGTGGACAATAAGGTCGAAGACCTTTTGAAAGTTAAAAATTAATTATATGAGTAGATTTTATTTTATTCACTGCCCTGCAAAAGAGATCTTCTTAGCAATGCTGATTTATCTCAATTTTTTCTTGCCAGTGACTTAGAATTATATGACATTTAAAAAGATGAGGAATTTGCTAAATGGAAATAGTATTTTTTACAAAGACAAATGCTCTTCTAAAAAAAAAAATCATGCTGATATCTGGTTTTGCTAGATTTCCCATGGCCATTTTAGCAATTTGTTTTAAATGAAATATTTGAAATTGTGTTTCTTTAACATTCCACAACCAAACAATTTATAGTCATTTTAACAATGGTTTTGATAATTTTCATAATGTTTAAAATGGATGAGAAATCATTGAAAAAATAGGCCTAATTTGAACCCATGCTTAGGAAGTATTAATAGCAGACAAAAAAAAAATTCCAAATAAAACTCCATGGTAAATCCTTAAGCAAAAAGCTGTTCTATACAACCGTAGTCCATGTCCGAGATCAAATCAGAGATCTGATCTGACACCACATAACACAGAGTCTAGCTCTTTTATACTGCAGTTTTACAGGATAAAGAAGGGTCCATTTAAGTTCTGTGCCAGAAAGCTACTGCTCACCTAAAACTTTTCTATTCCTGCAGCTGTTTAACCAGCATATTTATTGTTTGATTTTCCTTGAAACAATAACATACCATGACATTCTCTTACCTGTACATCCCTTTTAAGCACTTCACATGTAAGAGGGAAAATTTATGGATAACTGCTACTTCCCTTCAGTCTTGAATCTATCATCAGTGCAAAATTTTTGGCAGATGAATCACATTTTCATTTAACCATTTCAAAAAGTTATTCCTTATACATTTGTCACCAACTGGACTACCACTGCTAGTAACATTGCACCCAGTAATACATGTTTTCAGGATTTGTCAATAAAACCATCTTCACGCTCCCATTAGAAACAAGGTATTTGGTCTTGCAAGATTTTGTTCCAGAAGTTAAATGTTGAAACCGCACAGCCCAGCTCAAGTCATTGGAAGTCCAATTCCATGTTGCAGTCTGTCTACTGGTCACTTATTGCAGACTAGTGGGACCTTAAACTGTCACGTTCTTTACAGGTGATTTGCAAGTACAAGTGAGCAGTTCTGTATTTCCCTCTCAGACAGCTCCATTTGAATTCTCTAGTGGCTAGAAAGGAGAAAGCTTATTAGCTTCCTTATCAGTGGATATGCTTGTAAGGCCTCTCTCTCTTTCTCTTAATAGTCCCTTAGTTCTCAAAACCTTCAGTATTGTAATCTCCGAGACTGCTACCCCTTGTGAAGTTTGAGGGAAATTGGCCACTGGGCTCAAAGGTTAGGGACTGGATCAGCTGGTACACATAGAAAACATCAACATGTAAGTCCTGACAAACAACTGAGAAGCCCATTATTATATTTAAATGTATATGCATTTCAGCTTGTTTGCTTACAGAAATATCAGGACTGGCAAATTGTATACCCCTTGTTGAAAAACATGTAGTCAAACCTGTTTGTCAGTGTTGCTAATGTGGCAACAAAAAGACTTCCAGAGCCATTTTTGCTCATGGAAATCCATTATGGAAATTCCTATAGTACTGATGGGAATTAGCAAAATTTCTTGTACAGAAGAGATTATATACACTTCCAGATCAAGAAAACCCATGTGAACATGACCTTTCCCTTAGTTTTCTTCAGGAATAAACCTCTCTGCGTTCATGTATACAACTGAAAGGAGCACAAACGGCACAAACCCACTCTTTCCTCCTTGTACATCAAGCTTCCCAGATCATTACATGAAATGTAAATTCTGTGATTTAGAACAGAAAATCCTGGCAGGGGCTGAAATATTGATTTTCTCAAAGCCATTTTTTATGAAGAAGGAATGTGGGGATCCTTGTCATCGTTTCATGGTAAGACAGAGTTTTCAAAGTGTCTTGGAGAAAACAAATGTTTCTGAGCATACAGATTCTCAAGTTCTTTCTGGTTGTCATCCCACATACAGGTCAGTAATTTCACATGACCCCAACTATTAGTATAAATAGCAGGAGAGGCTGAATTTGTTAGTTACAACGCAGCTTGCAACTGCTATGATTTTACTTGGTGTTACAGCTCCTAGGCTGAGCCCTGCTGTTTTGTGCAGATGAATGAAAGAAAAAAGTGATCCAGAGTTTTCAGATTGCACTCACTAACCTATCAGAAAAAAAAAAAAAAAAAAGAACTCGAGAAGATCTTTTACTAGCAATAATCTAAGATTTTGTTGTATTCTAACTTGAATAGATATCAGCATAGGTTAATCATACACTGTATCTTCTGTGCCTAACTTAGTTAAGAACCTAGAGATGTAGGATCTTCTATGCTCTGAATTGTTCTTTGGATAGTCTAACGGCTGTGTAAGAAGCCTCAACTTTCAAATCAGTTACCTCTTTTAGATACCTTAACAGTCAGAAGATGATCCCTCAGTCTTTCATAACATTTTAATGCATTAATTCCTTTATTTTAAAAAAATTAATACAGTTTTTGCATTCTTAAAGATAATTTGCCATAATCTGAACTACAGAGATGTCACAAACAATACAAGTATGCAAAAAGATTACTGTGGCTTTGTCAAGGGATGTCAACTCAGAGAAGCATTAAGAATAATGACATAATTTCTTGCATCCTCTTGGTGTGATACTTTATGATACTTCACAATGTATATTCATGAAATGGTTTCTGGAACATAAATTAATGTCAAAGTATGTTTACTAGGATTTTAGTCCTAAAATGAGATCACAGTAAGTGTAATTCCAATCCCCGAGGGCCTGTGCAGAGTACAGGGATCTGCTCTCAGAGGTGGCACAACATGCAGCTTCTAAAATGACACCACAGAAGAGATCTTACTGTTCTCAGGTTGTGACTCTGGAGGTTTCTTGGTCATGGCAAGTCTGGAGTTTTTAGAAGTAGCTAATGACTGCGTAATAGAAATATTATGTGTATGTAGGCCATCAAATTGTCAAACAATAAAATAACAACCATCCTAAAAGCAAAGTTTAAAACTGACCATTTGCCTTTACTTTTGTGTATTAATCCTTGCCAGGGCTTGTCTCGCTGTTCCACTTTGATGCATCACCCTATTTACAAATATTTGCCTAATGCTTGGAAATTCTCTTCTACTCTTGGAAATTCCTGGGAATTCCAACTTACATGCCCTGGTAATGACAGCATGTTCAGAATTTCAAGTGCAAATAATTGTTCTTACATAACAAGGCAGGGGAGCTGGAAAAATGATATGAGTACATCAAATATTACATTTGAAGGTGTTGTCGAGTACCAGTTGTCCACATTTACAATTTGATAAGCTCTCTCAAGGACAACAGGTGCTGTAGAAACACAAAGGTCCCGTGCTCCACCTCAAACACGAGGTTTGTGAAGGAGAGGTTGTACAGGAAAATTATAGAAGTCAATAGACATAAAAATTGTGACTATTTTCTCCACTTCTGTGAATTTTCACATTAGCTGTTATTTGTATCCAGGTTCTATCTAAAAGGAAGAATTAGGTCCTGAGTGCTAAAGATTTTCCTTCAGGCTCTTCTTTTTATTTTTCCCTTCAGACACTGGAGTTCCTTAGGGTCCTCTCTTCATTAGCAAACTTTTTTTGTGCCTCAGTCCTTGTTCATACTGCAGAGCTTAACAAAAGGTATGATTCTTTGTCAGTAAAGGGACACCACCTCCTTGAAAAATCAAGCCTGCCTGAAACTCTTGTGCCATCTGTAGTTACACACAGCATTGTAGACTGATGCAAATAGAAGGAAAGCATTGTTTCTTGTTTCTTTTCAAGAGAAAATTATTTTTTTATACACAATTTATTTTATTTATTGAGTTAACAAGGTTAACTTCTATAGCAGAAATTTTTAGCAGAAGTATCGTGAACTTAACTTTTTCCTTATTCATTATTTTATCCGTCAAACTAGAAAGTTGTGCTTTTAAAGGATTTTCATCTCAAAAACTGAAAATTGTAAGTTTATCACGCTAATCTGCCAATTCAGAAACTTGTTTTATGATTTTAGACAGGTGTTGTGTGACAGAAGGCAAATCTCGTCCTATGCCTCCATCTGGTTATAAAAGAGTTATTTTCTATAGGAAAGATGTGGAGGAACTCTTCAGTAGTCCTGTGACAGGACTAGGGATAATAGTTTTAAAATAGAGGGAGATAAATTTCAATTAGATATTAGGAAAAAAATTTTTACAATGAAGGTGGTGGAACACTACAATAGGTTGCCCAGAGAGGTGGTGGATGCCCCATCCCTGGAAACATTCAAGGCCAGGTTGGAGGAGGCTCTGAGCAACCTGATCTGGTTGGAGATGTCCCTGCTCCTTGCAGGGGAGTTGGACTGGATGACCTTTGAAGGTCCCTTCCAACCCAAATCATTCTATGATTCTGTACTTCTATGATTTCCTGGCCTCATGAAGATGCTGGGGCTGAATACACTGAGATGTTCGCACACAATGGTGATGGAAGCGAGACACACGTAGTGACAAAAGTTTTAACTCTGTTACTAAGAAGTATTTAAAGTCGTCAGCCGAGGCTTTCTTGTGAACCAACATGACACAGGAGGGTGGCGGACACCCCACCTCCTGTACCACAGGCCTCTGTCTAACGGCTGCAAGCCTGGCGAGACCGCGGACCTGCGCTTCCCCCAGTTCCCTCCCTGCGCTCTTCAGTTTCCCCCACACGCCACCCCGCTGCAAAAAAAAAACCAAAAAACCAACATTTCCAGAGGCCCGAGCCCTGTCCTGCCGACACAATTTTTCCCTCCTTTTCCTCACCGCGCCCTAGGCAGAGCGCTGGCCGCCCCACCCGCACGACCACCCCCTCCCACCCACCAACAGCCCCGATTGCGTCACACACCCTCCCTCCCCCCCCCCCCCCCCCCCCGCCCGCCGGGAGGCCGAGTTGAGCGCGCGTGCGCTCTTGCGCCCCGCCCGGCCGGCCGGCGGGCACCCCCTAGCGGGCGCGGACGGAGAACCGCGAAGGAAGGACGGACGCCGCCGCGTTTCCGGTCTCCATTTTACGCAAACGACAGCGGGCCGGAGGTCGAGGCGGTGCCGCGGGTGGAGGGGCCCAGCCCGGGCGGGCGCATTTCGGGTACCGGGCTGTCCCGTTTCCTTTCTTTCTGTGTGGGTGCGGGCGTAAGTGGGGGGATGTCCGGGCTGCGAGGAGATGTGGGGGGGGGGGGGGTGGTTGAGGCTCCGCGCAAGCCCCCGTCGCCGTGGTTACCGGAGGGGGGAAGGTAGAGTGCCGTGCCTGTGACGCGCTAAGCCGCCCCTCTCTCTGTTTGCTTCCCCCGCTCGACGGGCAGACCTCGGCCGACACCGCCCTGCCCGCGGTGTGCGCGCCAGCGCGGGGATGGGCCCCCCCAGGAAGTTCTCCCCCGGACGCTGAACACCCCCTCTTCCCTGGAGCGCCCAAAGGTTCGAGGGGCTTCGTCTCCCCGGGGAGAGGAGAGGTGCCAACCCCTGTGAGCAGCATGGACCAAAGCGTTGTGGATCACCCGGTGACCCTCATCATCAAGGCCCCCAACCAGAAATACACCGACCAGACCATTAACTGCTTTCTGGACTGGACTGTGGGCAAGCTAAAATCTCACCTCTCTAAAGTCTACCCCAGTAAGCCGGTGAGTTGTTGGCCAGCCCTTTTTCTTCATCTTGTCGGTGAGACTGGCCTTGCAGTAACTTCTGGACAGTCGGTCAAGGCTTTCCGTAGGTGCTCTGCAAAATAAATAGTCTAGCTGCCAAAGAGTTATTTGTGAAAAGGCAGTGGCTGGCTCCCTGCTTTCAGGGAAGTTGGCAGTGTAAATACCTGCTCTTTTGTATGCCTTAAGAAGATCACAGTGTAGCATCCTGAAAGATGGTATCGCTGAAGACACTTATTAATGCTCCATTTAACTTTTTTAGGAACTGGAATTTAGATATCTCAGTTAACTCAATTTAAGACTAATTTCTGTAAATGCAAGAGGTCTGTCTAAAGTAATTACAGTACTTAAAAGGTATAGCTAAAGTTACTACAATTGAGTGAATTCACTGAGGTGTGAGAGCAGATAGATGTTTATTCATAATACTTTTTGAAACATGCAATTGAACAACCCCCAGAATTATTTCCATTTTTTTCTCTTTGAAAAGCCATTTTTTGAGGTTGTGCTGAAAACTCTGCTCTCTGATGTTCTACAAATTTGTATGACAATTGTGACTGTATTTCAAAACTTAGTATAAAAGTTTTTTTTTTTGTTCATTGAGGAAAATATTATTTATTTTTAAATTGTTGTAAGTTCTAAATTTGGCGATTAAAAAGAGGCTATGCAAAGCCATACAAATAATCAAAGAAAGGTAATACTATACCGGTTTAGAATGTCAGTCATATGGAATGGTATATTTGAAAACTTGTTACAGAAAACTGTATCGAGGGAGCGACATTGCATCCACATTGCTGCAGCGTATGGGGCCTAGGCCTTGCTGTAGAAAAACGTCAGACAGGTTGCATTTGTGTTATGAATGATTAGTATTCATCCAGTTCAGTAGAAGAATTATTGGCATTGTGGATTTCTTTTTTTGGAGAGATGAAAAAGGCAAAATAGTGGCTTTGTGCCTCAAAGAGAGTTTCTGTCTTTTGGAGAAGGTAGAAGAAAAGCAGTCAACAACTTAGGCTGTGTCACCGGTACATTGAGATCTGTTAAGCAGTATTTGACAGTTTGTGGATTTAGTTGTTGCTATGAGTAATTCTCTACTGGGAGAGCCTATCTGCTGTAAAAGAAACAAATGCATAACTTCAGCTGTTTGCTGCTTTGTCCTCCTCACTAGAATCTCCTCCTGTGACGTACTTTTAAACATTGGTTTTCTGACTCATCCTGTGATCTTGCTAAATTGGACTTCTAGGAAGAATCCTTAATGAAAAAGAGATTTTTATGTTGCACTATAGGTTTTAACTAGGAGTAGCATATTAAATTTTAGTTTCCTGGAGCGTCTTTCTTTTGTTGAAAATTGATTCTTCAGCATGCCTCTCCTTATTAAATGACTAATTCAGAATCACCAAAATTGTTCTGTGTTAAAGAATGGGGAGGTTTTTTTTTTTTAGTGAAAATTATCGCAGTAATTCCCATTTAATTTGCGTTTACTGTACTTGCACTTAAACTTGTAACTGAACACAGTATTTTTATTTCATAGAACCTTTCAAATTAAAATAATAATATGGGAAAGGAGAAGGGAGATGTCCTGTTAAACACCAATGTATAGTAAAATTGAAAAGTCTGGTTTTGGCTTGATATTTTTTTGAAGTTGAGTGTTACTGCTTTTTCAAGTTTGTTCAAATCTTCTGCTTTTAGGAGCTTCTCCCCTCCCCCTTTCTTCTTTTTTTTTTTTTTCTTTTTCTTTTGAAGCAGATCAGCGTCAAAAGCTTGTTGATCAAATGTCCACATTCCCTGAATGTGATAGGTCCTGGAAATAACTTCTATTACAATGCTATTTTAAGAGTGTGAGAGTGCATCAGAACACACATGCTCTGCCCAGGTATTGCGGTGTTCTTTAAGTTAAGGATGTAAAATAGAAATCAGTTGCTATCACTGTTATGCTTAGCCTTTCAGGTTTTCACATGTGACTTGTACCTCATTCTCCTATACGCTTTTGTCAATTAGTTAGTAAGCTGTTGGTAACTATAAATACTGCCATTAAGTTTACAATTTGTTAAGAGTATATCATCAGGAAATTAGATGGTTAAAATAGGCTAATAAGAAGTTAGGCCATGAGACAGTGGTGTCTGTGTTTTTTGTTTTTTTTTTTAATTTTTTTTTTTCAGTTTGTGTAAATGACTTAGCTAAGTATTTACAAACTGCAAGTATTTAAATTGGTTTAGTTGTTATTAGTGTGTAGTTGTCTATACTAAGGTTCACATTTAGCAATTTTTTTTTTTTTTATCTGTGACTAGACCCATTTTTTTGATAGCTAGAGTACTACAGTTATAGTGCCCCGAGATGAAATGTTTATTTAAGAAAAGAAAACTTGGAAGATCAACCTGTATATCTCAGCCTGGCAGATCTTACATTCAGTGCATTGACTGCTGCATCAATCGCACCCATAAACATTAATTTAAAACTGTTGTTTCTCACTTCCAGAGTACCTGTCATCTAGCATATACTTTGCCCACAGTTCTAACCAGACATGTTTATTTGGATTTTTATTGCCTGTGGAAGAATGGGAGAGAGGTTGAGTAGCCAAAATAATGGATGTCTTGTAGCTGAAATAGGATAGTTCAGAGATTGTCTATGTTTCTAAAGGAGATTGCTGCATTAGCTTAGGTTTGGTCATGTTGGTAATGTGCTGGACATAACTAACTTGGACTAAGCATTGCAGGAGTCTTGCTTGAAAAATGGAAGAAAAAAAAACAGTAGCTGATGAATTCTTAGTTTTAAATACATACCTTTTACATTATGATCTGAAAATGGGCTTCCACCTCACTCTAAACTTTACGTTCTAGAGTAATTTTATCTAATGCTGTGTGCTCACTTCTGAAAGTGGGGCCACTCTAATTATGTATTTTTTTTTTATAAAGTCTTTTTCCATTACAGCTCAGTGTTTGAGCTAGCAGTGAGAATGCTGTCCTTTAAAGCAGGAGATGTGGTAGTGAATGTCCTCTGGCAGAGGATAAGTTGAATGCCTTTTCCATTTACTTTGGCATGTATGTGAATTACTGTGTTTTCACATTTATCACCTCTTCTCTCTGCATTTAAAAAAAGCCTGCGTTTCAGAATTCCAGGATGGCTTTCACCCTGAGAATTGCAAGTGATAATCCTGTAGTGCACAGTTAGGTATTTAAGTTATGTAGGGAGGAGTATGGGATTTAAGACCTCATTTTCCCCCATTAATGTCCCTAGCTTAATATGATTAACAATATTGAACACGTGTGTAACCTTTTATTTTGTGGGAGCTGAAACATATTACTGAGGGCTATGTAGTAATCAGCTTTGAGGGGTCATTTTAATCTAGCAGTTTTTTCTCTGTAAAGTATTAATACTAAAAAAAAAAGTACTACTTGTGTCATGTTTGAGAAGGTACTTAATTAGACAGGGTTGAGGGAAGGTTCATACATAAGGTACCAAAGGGAATAATCTGAATTTGACCATGGAGAAAGCTGTATTATGAGTGGGACAGGCAAAACAGCACTCCATTGCCATGTTGGATGATGGTACAAAGATTTGGGGTCTAGGGGGTTTTTGTTGTTGTGTTTTGCTTGTTTTGTTTGAACTGCTTAGCTCTTCTAATTAATCTCCAAATAATCTATCTCAGAACCCAGAAACAAGGTTTCTGACACTTTTCTTCTGGCTCCCTTGGTCATTGTAAAGCAACAAGTTTTTAATCTACAAGAAATCAAAGTTTTCTGTAATGTTGATGCATGCTGCAGTTTTTTTAAGAAGGCTTTTCCGGGATACAGAATGCAAGTAAGCTTGTATTCTGCTAGCAGCCTGTTCCTGCTTGAAAGGAGCAACCAGAATGGTATAGGTGAACTAAGTCTGACAAGAGAGACAGGCATGCTTTTGTTGTTGTTAGAAATAGTGCAGCATTGATATTGAATTCATTGCAGTGTTTTATCCATTGGAGCTCCAAATAACTAGTTTCCTGTGTTGAGACTTACAAAAATAGTGTATTATGTCACTAATTAAAAATACAGAAAAATGCAGAAGAATATAGAAAATGATTCTTCAGTAGAAGTGATAAACAGTTCTGTACTATGTGGAAGGTTATGCATTTTTTTTTTTTTTAAGACATATATTTAATTGTGAACAGCTAGTATGAATTTTGGGGAAAAAAGTTAAAGCAAAAACTTCTTAGATTTAATGTGTACTTCTTATAATTACTTGCTTACAGTATCTATGACTTTTTTTTTTCTGGTGATATGACCAGATTTTTTTTTCAGGGGAAAAAACAAGTTCTGCAACTTTTCTGTGTTCTGCTAGATTATTTGGAATCTGTAAAAGGCTACTGCAAGAAAAAAAAACCCTCAAAACTTCTGTGAAAGCTTTTTCTAATCATAGAGATCTGGATCTCGGGTATTTGTGTCTCAGCATGAATGAGACTGCAGAGTGGGGAACAGAAGGCTGTGAGAGAAAGAGGAGAGATGTGTAAGATTAGCTGTTTGCATGATGGGGAAATTCTTCGGATATTTCATGCTGATAATGCGTGTCTGTTGCACTGATGTTAGGCTAGATTTCTTCATTTAGCTTTTGTTTATGTTAGTGTTCTCTTTCAAATGATAACTGCTATTGTATTAATTTAGGATTCAAGCAGTAGTTATACTGAACTGATGTAACAGTTGGATTCTCTTTAAAATCCTTTCAATATGGGTGGACATGTAGGAGCTTTTAAAAAAAAAGCTATTTATTGACATAGTTACAGCATGTTAGAGACCCACTAGTATTAAGACTATTTAAAATTCTTTCTGACAGCATAAACTCAATAGAGTGAGATGGAAATTTTTGTTTGTTGGTTTTGTTTAACTGTGTAAGCTAACTATTGCTTTAGTGTACTGGACATCTTGCTGTAGATAGGTTCCCAAGATAGTTTCCATTTTTAAAAAAATCATCATTATCTCTTCCATGTAGTATAGTTAAGAATTATTATCTTATGAATAGTGTAACATTTGTTTTCAAGAAAAATAATAAGTAAATCCTTGTTTGCATTACTAAGACATATTAAACTGTGGAAGTGTAAAAACAGGCAAAAAAGCTTGCCAAAAGCTTAAAAAAAGTTAAATAAAAAAATTATTTTTGCCACTTCATACTTTTTAATGCTTTCTTACTTGTTTCCTCTTGTGATTTATTCTTTTTCCTTTCTTTTTTTGAGGTGGAGATGGAGGCAGGGAATAATAATAGAAATTCCGTATTGAAAAAGATTGAAATTTGTGCCCTTCTTCTGCATATTTTAATTATTATTCCATCATTCTACTAACTTTTTTTTTTTTCTTCCTTTGCCTCGGCTACTTTTTCATCTAATTTTTCAGCAAATGCCTGGGAATAGGAGCAGGGTAAAGAACAAATCTTTAAAAGTTTTTTTTTTTTGGTAGTTTTCTTGGGCAGCATTTGCCGGTTAAATGTTGTTAATTTTTATGGCACTCTTGCAGAGTGCATAATAACAGAATTCTTTTTCAGAATTAATTTGCGAGTTGGACTTGTGAAGCCTCTGAAATGTTCTTAAGCCTGTCTGTTGGTGGTTGGATTTGCAAAGGGTTTTCTCATCTGCAAATGTTATCTCCAGCTGTATATCTGTACAGCAGGAAAAAGCTAAATTCCTTTCTTTGTCCCATCTCCTAGTCTACAAAGGATCAGAGACTGGTGTATTCTGGCAGACTGCTTCCTGATCATCTGCAGCTGAAAGATGTTCTCAGAAAAGTAAGCTTTATATCAACACCATGTATTTGATGAAAACCCATTTTTTGGAAATAGGAATTTAGAATTGTGATGTTCAGCTTCAAATTTTCATTGTTGTATTGAGAGATGTAATGTTGATATGTTCAGGAAAATGTATTTTCAAGTATCTCTTGTATGTAGGATTGTGATACTTGTAGATAGAGGCATGTTTCTGGTTGGTGGGAGAGCAAGTAGGCTGTGTAAGTCCCAAACAAGTGATATGTTTAACAAATTTCTGTTGTTTTGGAATAATTTCATGTCTTGTACATACTTAAATCCAAGAACTTACATTAAAAATGTCATTTGTGTAAGCAGATTAATATTTGCGAATATATGTTTATGTGCAAAACCAGAATTCTAAATTTCTGAATGGTTTTGCTAGGAAAGCTGTTTGTTTTCCTGGTTTTGTTTGTCAGCTATCAGCCATTCCTGATGATGTTGGAAAGTTCTTGCTGGTTGATCTTGGAAAAAAACAATTTTACTAATCTGTCTTTGGATTCTCCAGTCCACATTTACATTAAATCCAAATCTTCAATACACATGATATCTGATGTAGGAAATCTTGAAATACATACGCTTGGTTCTCAGATCGGTCCAGATAGTTTACGTTGATGCTACCAAGCAATAGGGACTTCATTAAGTTACTGAGGTTCTTAAAAATTTGTAGAATAAGATGGAATGTAGGGCAGATAGTTAAGAACTTTGTTTCAATTTTAATGGTAACAGAAAACATAATGCATTATGTTGGGTAGTCTTTAAACTCCTTGTAAACAGATCAGAATGCATCAGTAGCTGTATTTGGAAAATACTTTAGGTCATTCAACAATTACATAGTTTTTAATCCTATGAAATAGGTAAGCTTTGTAATACAGTACCTGGATGTTGCTAATGATACTTTTTAATGGTAATGTATTAAGGTAAAAATCAATGTACAGACTGCAAGAGTGGGTTACATTTTAATATTTAGTATGGAGGGAAGTCTCTAAAGGAGAATGATGCTTTAGTGAAAGTGGGCAACTGAACTTCCTTCCGTTTTAAGTGTGGAGAAACAGATGCAGAAGAATCTTGAGCAGACTAACACTGTTTTTACTTTATAATATTCATTCTGAAATAGATTTTATTAAATTGAATTTAACTGCTTACCAGAAAATGATTGAAATTTACTATGTATATGTTTACTAGAAAGCTGGAGCTGGACTATTGCTAAGTTCATTAAAATGCCTATATAAACTTACCTCAAATCTTAGTTTTGCTTGTTAGGGACAAAATTACTTGAATTCACTTGCCCTGCTTGTAGCAGACTAGTTTTAGGAAACACAATTTCAGACCTTACTTATGTACTAGAGGAGAAACTTTGCTTAACTAATGTCTTCCTTCAGTATACAGGGGCTGTATTTGACTTTAAAGGCATTTTAGTAGCTATAGGCCTTGGGTTAAGTTAGAGAAATTTAGTGAATCTAAAAACATACTCATCAGTCTTAAGAACAAAGTTAATTTGTGTTTGAAGAGAAGTTTTTTGTGCTCAGGCTTTTGAGAGCTTTTGGGAAAAAAAGGTGTGACTGCTCTTAGATTCTGTCTCATTCTCTGCCGTATTCTTCCTGCTTGAATAGCTGTAAGTTCCTGGTACCTGAGGACTTACTAAATCTCTCAAATCAGCTTTGTGATACTTGCTTTTTGATACTGAGCAGTGTCATTTTGCTGATATAAAATACCTTGAGGCTGTAAGTTGTGCCACTTTTCAAGCATGTTGATGTTCAACATGTTAGGTATAAATAGAAATCTATGACAATAAACTGTCACACTGAATAAAGCTCTACACCGTAAAGCTTAGGAGTAGTATGTCTAGCTTCCTCTGCCTCTCCATGTGGCATAAGTTCTTGCCTAGAAAGAAGATGACTGGTTAGGTTAAAGGCTTTTGATGTGGTTAGAATGCTTATCGCCTGTGTTCAGTGCTCTCTGATCATTGCTTACCATCACCAACTAGTAAGAAAGGACCCATGATGTAATAATGAGGCTGTGCTTGGGGCTAGAAACTGATACATACAGACGAGTTTAAATAAGTGTAGAAACGGGTAGGCTATGCTAGCAGTAATACACAGTGATGTATAAAAGCAGTTATCCAGTTTTCTTTATTCCTAAAGGTTAAAAATGAGTAAGCGTGTGTGTTAACATTTTTTTAACAGTTAAAAAAAAAAAAAAAAGACCAAGCCACAACTTCCAAGCCTGGTATTTCTAAATATAATCTCATTAAAAGCTGCAGCTTGAGTATGCCACACTGATTTCAGAAGAGGATAGATTTTTTTTTTTTTGGTTGCTTTTCTTGTTTAAAATTTGATTACTGAGGAAGCTGTAGTGTGCAATTTAAATACAGTCATAGCTGTTGTTGTTTCTATGGCCTTATAAGCTTCAGGCATGCTGATATAATGGAGTATTTTCATTTGGTACAGTAAAATAGTTTCAGATTGAAGTTGTGGCATGCATGTTGTGAGGGAAAGCATATTCATGAAGAGTTGGTGTGTGCTGATTACTTGCATGCTGACATAGCTTCAAGTGGTACCACTCATTCACTTCCTCACTTTCAGATATTTAGGAATACTCGAGTCCCATCTAGCACTTCAAATAGCGTTCCCTGAATGTGGAATATCTGCAGGGGCTCTTCAGTTGGATGTCTGCAGATTACACTTGAGCCAAGCATAGAGTGCAGTGAGGTAAAGGGGATGGCTGGTACATTTTTCTTGGTCTGCTTGCAGAATTCCAGCGCCTACACTGATGTGTTTGTTGAATAATGCTCTTCATTATACCTCAGTGCAAATGTAAGCATTCTTAACTCTGGGGGAAACTGAGCCCTCTAAAGAGTTTGAAAGTTTTCCAAAAGACAAGATAAAGCTTTAATATACTTCCTCATGTTTCTCTGTGTGGTTTCCATTGGTTCTTCTGTATGGCAGTTCCAGGGAAAACCCGGGGTAAGTGAATGTTCAGTATGTCATTGTGGACAGCTGCTAAGAAAACATTAGTTGTGAAACAGTAGACTTGTCCTAGGATCAAGTTTTGCTTTATGATATCTCCATTTTGTAAATGTTTCTTTACTGATTGCAAATGCAACTTTGAAAGTGGATTTTAAGACATTTTTTGCTTGTAAATTTCTCAAATATTGTTTTTTTAGCTCTTCAATTTCTTTAACTTTTAGCAAGATGAATATCATATGGTTCATCTGGTATGTACTTCCCGGACACCCCCAAGTTCTCCAAAACCCAGCACCAGTAGAGAAGGTCACGGAGCTTCAACCTCCAGCAGTAGCTCAGTGAGTTTTTTTTTTTTGTGCACAGGACATGGAATTTCTTCTACACTGAGGAAGCTTTCCAGGAATTTATCTTTTAATTTTTAAAATTTGACTGTAAAATTGTGGTGAAATTAGAGCATGCCATATGAATTTGTACAATTAGACTTGATTATTTAAGCATGTCACTTCATTTAAACAAAGATCTTTTTTCAAACTGTGACACAATAATGTTTATTAGATGATAAAGCACTGTTTTTTCAAAGCTATTCTTTAGTTTTAACACTTTATCAAAAACTACATTTTCCTTTCTCTTCATATCCCCGTATCTTTGGCAGAAATTGAGCAGTGTATTAATTTTTTTTTTTAAATTTCTGATTTATTTTGTGAAAATTCATACTACTGAAGAGAGTGCAGTTGAATTAGTGCCTTTGTTGTGACATAGACAGGTGGACCTTGGCCACCGTTCATTCTGCTTGGCAGGAATTGACCGGTGTTTATGTAGTAGCTTCAAGGTAGTTGTGATGTCTGTAAGACAGTGAGAAGTAGAAAGTGTTCCTGTTTCATTAGTTAAGCTGTTCACAAAACACTTTTATTTAGGGTGTCTTGAGTCTTCCCCTCTTCACACCCACCAAAAGCGCTGATGTTCTTTGGTTATACTCTGTTTTGACAGGATAGTTAATGTTTCTGTTGGTGACTTGGTCATCATCACTGTAATTCTCTTGGGTTTTTCCAGAGCTGACAGTATCACTAAGCGACCCTTAAAGGCTAGTCAGAAAGGAATATATACAATACCTTTGTAGGTACTTCTGATCTGTGGTGTGTTGATTATCAGCATATGGGTAATACCCTTCCAGTAATAAGTCTTCATTCCTCTGTGGATAGGGTGCTGTTTCTGACTGCTATGTGACCGTAAGAACGAGCAGTTTAAGCAATAGTAGAGAGTGGACAGTGGTTGCATCATCTTTTCAAAGACTGTATTTGTAACTGTGCTTGCAAGTGGCACACGGGGCCTGCTTTGTGATTGTTTCATTGCCACGTAGATCAGTTACTGAAATGACTGATTAATGACTGCTTTTAAAGCAGTCAGTGTGCACAGTGTTCATAATACTTTGAAGGAAACAACCTAAACCCAAAGTTTGAATAGCCTTTGTTCTTCCATTTAGTTTTTGTTTTTATTTCCCCCACACTATCTAGTGGTAAATTTTTCTTGTTTTCCTTTGTAGGGCAAATGTGATATGGATGTCTTAAGTAATTGCAGCTCCTCACTTCCTGAGTTGTCAAAGTTGAAGAGGATTTTCTACTGAGTAAACATTACAGTAATGCTTAGCAACAGAATTTGGGGATTTAATAAAACTAAAATAATGCATCTCAGTAGCCAAATTGCAGTCTTGTTATGGTGACAAATAATCTAGGAGAGCCAGCTGTTATCCTGCTTTCAGGGTTGAGTATTGATCTTGGAAAGCACTGAAGATCTGACATACTAGTTTTAGGTGTGTTTCTGGGAGCTCAATTAATTCATAGCTACTCCCCTATTCCCACCCCCTGCTCTCTCCTAGCAGTGAGCACAGCAGTTTGGATTGGGCAGCTGGCACAGTGAAGAGGGTGATGAGTAGAAGGGGAAACTGAAGACAAGAACAGAGGAATGATATTTTAAGCCAATGCAGGCATGCTGTGATCTCTGAATATAAAGTCGTATCCTGAGATTGTAGTTACTTTTGTTAACAGTAGCCATTAGGATTTTTGTTGCTGATAAATACTCTTTGGATTAAGCTTTAGTTTGAGTCAGCTTTGAAACTTTGATTCCCAGTGACTTGTGGTTTTCCATGGGACCTGTCAAGTGTTAAGTCTTTCTGAAAATTTCACTTTTTTGTGTGTGCACCTGGGTGCAGTTTTGATTTTCTGTTTTTACTAAAGGCTTGCCAGAACCAGTAAAACCCCAGAAGACTGTCCTGGTGCTTATATTCTCAATGAAACTTATGACAAAACATTAAACCAAATAGTTTTTTAAGACATTGTAGTAACTCTTGTAACTGTGGCAAAAAGATCCCCAACCTCAATTTTATTTATTTTTAAGAATTTGGACCATTCTGGATCAAC
Organism: Chlamydotis macqueenii; assembly: GCF_036417535.1. Classification (NCBI taxonomy): domain Eukaryota; kingdom Metazoa; phylum Chordata; class Aves; order Otidiformes; family Otididae; genus Chlamydotis; species Chlamydotis macqueenii. Next base: position 51,339,194 of record NC_141557.1, read on the forward strand.
TGCTGCCTCACTTACAAACCAGGAAGTTTCATCTACATCTTTGAACACTAGTGCAGATGGAGTGAGGCATCGTAATCTTCCACAAGCACAAAGCAATCCCATACCAAGCCACCAGTTCCCTTATTTGATGCAAGGGTAAGTGAGATTGAAGCAATCCTCAGCTCTTTCATGCTCTCAAATGTTCAGTTATGATTACATTTCTTTCACAGTCTGCAAAATGATTTGGCTAGTTTATCTGGAAACATAAGTCACACTTAAAAAACATTTTAATATGAGCATTGAAGTTTTTAGCCAGGAGTTAGTCAGAGTATGTGTTCTTGGTGCTCCCCTTCAGGCTGTTTTTTGTTTTTTTCTTCATGCTTTCTGCCTGCAATTTTCTGTTGATAAGTGCAACTGTTGTATTTATCTAGTGGATGTAGTTAGTAATGTAACTGTTAAAATGATTTGTTCTAATTGCTTTTTCTAATCCTTTATTGTAATCATCAACACTAAATTTTTATCAGAATATGATGGTTCTTAGTTTTTGACGCATAAGAGATGTAACTCTTCCACACCTGGAAGAGTTCCACAGCGTGTTCTGCATTACAACTGTGAAAATGATACGCGGGTGTTTTGAGTAAGTGCTTGTGTATCTACATTTTTCACATGTGACAACCAGTGTTCACTTCTAGATCAGATCTGTTATTACATAACTTTCAAGATTCTGTGGTTTGGGTTTTTTGTTTTTGTTTTTTTCCACTTAAAATCAGCTTTAGGAATTTTTAACCCACGTGAGCTTTGCTACCACTTGTTTTCCATTTGGAAGGAAGTTTTTCAACAGGAGGGTACTGCATTCTGAGATGATAGCTGTCATTTCCTCGGGGAACGCTTTAAAGATTTCTTTCTGACAAGGTGTTCTCCTGATACTGTATAGATTGTAGAGATTTTCTGTGGAGCATGTTGAAACAAAAAAGCCCTGTGAACCTGCTAACAGTAACAGTTGTTTCTGTCACTGGAAAGAAAACTGATGTCAAGAACTGTTGAAAGTTCACTTAGTTTCAGTTCAATTTACTTACTCTTTTGTTAGTTAACCTAGACTTTACTAGTTTTACTAGTTTTCATCTTGAATACCTTCAAGTCCTTTTTATTATTTATCTGAAATGCACTGTCTACTGGGAAGAAATTGCCTTTGTAGTGAGTGGAGCATTTATGTTATTCTGACCACATGCGTCTCCAGGGAAGTGGTTATATTTGCCTTTCTGACAAAGCTAGATGACACTAGGTTGAGTGTCAAGACTGTTCTTTGGTGTAACATAAATTAATTCTGGAAGCAATTTTTTGTGTTGTGTAAACTACTAATCTGTAAGAACCTTTAATGTTTTTCTAATTAGCTTTTCACGTAAGCATACCCTGAGAATGAGTTTTTCGTCGGTATGCGTGGTGAACTCTAGCCTATGGACTTCAAAAAGGCAACAGGACCATTGTTCAGTCTTTTAGCTGAAATAATTAAAATACTGGGAAGCCTCTGTTTGAAAGACATAACTGTGTTTGAAAAAAAAAGAATAACGTAAAAATACGAAGTCTGTGTCTGAGTTAGCATTAATGTGAATTGAGAGGAGTGGATATGTAGACTGAAAGAGGTGCTGAGAACCTGACATTCACAGTGCACGTATTTTAGTGTTTTCTGTCTCATTTGGACTATGTCTGTTTTGGTCACCTTGAATAGGTGCCTGTTTGTGGCTAAAGAGCATTAGCAATGCATCTAAATCACATGTTTCAATTTGGTGTAATCCAAAAGGAATGCAGATGGTGATCCAAGAGCATTCTGTGGTGAAACAAAACTGTAGTAAGAGGAGGTGACTGGAGATTTGCTTCAAAAATGCAGTCCTCACCTGAAAAGAAATGTCAAAATAAATGAACCCTAAATAACCTTAGGCCTTTTTTGTAAAAGTAATTTAATGGAACACTATTAGAACTTAAGGTAGATCTTTGCTGCAGGCTACTGGGCACTGGCTGTGCTCCCCTCCAAATAGTCTGTGCCAGTGCCTGCTGTAGTTTGTTATCTTAAAAAACTCTTTCTAATGCTTTCGGTAGTCTTCTCAGATGCAACTGTTTTTGCTTGAGGGCACCGCTACTTGTATTCTGGTAATAAGATATGCTTTCTGTTTTTTAGCTGCTCTCTTAAACATAATTTGTGGCAATGAAATCTAGCTTTAAGGTAACTTGTACATAGACTGAGACTTGTTAGGTACAATGAAGATTCGTAGCTGAAATTAGCGTTACCTTGTGGATTTGTCTTACTCTTTCGTGACGAAACACTTATTCTAGCTGCATGATGAACTATAGGCTCTACTAATGGGGAAAGGTCTCCATATGTTTGAAAATATAAGTGAAGGTCAGTTTTCTTGAGCATTGTGCAACGCTTTCATTAGTAAAGTAATTTGTAAGTAACGTGAATGTTAGGTGATTAAATTATGGTTTTGATGGTTTTTCAGTTCCTGGCACAAAGCTTCAGTGTGTGAGTTGAATAACCTTTGTGAAAACAGCTAACTCAGATTGTTAAAATATTTCAGAGAAAGCAATTTAAAATTCTCTGTTGCTTTTGAGCTTTTGTAAATTCTGTTTTCTAAAATTCTAGACTTGAAGTGGGACTGGGCAAGTAGTTTGTATATCTACCAAGTCAGTCTTACACTGTGGAGAGCAAGCACAGCATTGTCTGCTCCTATGGACTTAGTGGTGAGTCAGGACCCCGCTGTGCTAGGCAGGTACAAAGAGAACAGATGGGCTCAGTCCTGAAATGGCTTGCATCTCAGATTGGAGAGTATTTGGAAGCAGGACAGGAAACATCAAGGCAATGAGATTATATGTGAAGTGTGGGCAGCCCATCTGATGAAATGTTTTCATATTGTGTACATAGTCATGTTTGAAAGTGAACAACAAAATGACATACTGACAGCATACAGCATGTTCTAGGACATAAATACCTTGCTTCATCAGTAGCCTTTGCTTGCTGTGTATGTATATTTTTTTTTTTAAGGTAGCGGATATTGAAATACCTCTTCAAGTTGATATCCCAGGCTCATTTGAGACTAAAACTAAATGAGATGTCTTTGTGAGTCAAGGTCATTAAACAACTGCAGTTACTGTCAGTCATGCAGATGACAGATTGAACTTTTAAAGTCTAAATGAAAAGTATTACTTTTCCATCAGTGGTGAGCAGCATCTTCATGATGACACTAGCTAACTAGTCTGACCTTACCCTCAAATTGAATCCCAGTTAGCTCATTTTAGGTTTCTTCCATAGGCCAGAAGAAGTAATTGTGAACTATCTAGCCATTTAAGGAGCAGCATGCCTCTTTCTTTTCAGAATATTCTGAAGCTACCTCTATTATTTGAACCTTAAAAACTGTTTTCTGAGTTACCTAACTGTTCTTCTACTGTCTAGTTTGCATTGTTCTCCAATCTCGATATGTGTATGCCTATCCAATTTGCTTCTCTGCTCTTGTGCTGTTGCTACCATTCTTTTGAAATAGTCTGCTTCCTGCCTTTCTCCTCCTTTTGGAAAAAAATGAAGAGAAAGCACATGCTACTTTCCTTTTTCTTATAACAGCAAGCTGGCTTTACAGAGAAGAGCCTTTTCCTTTGGAGCAGTTGTTCTAAGTGAAATACGTTACACTGTCTTTAGAGTTCCTCCTGAATTTCAAAACCTAACTTAATATCCTGGCAGCTGTAATACTGCATAATTGACAACATCTGCCTCATTCTGTTTTTTGATGAGCAGATAAAATATTGCTGAGCTAGTTGACATTCTGAGGCAGAAGCCAGTTCTTGAATATTGATGTCTACTTTTTCTCATTAATGGAGTCAGATCTTGAAAAGTTAAGTCTTAGTTCTCAGAAAGTCCCATTTCCTAGAAAAGCTGATGGGGAAAAAAAACTTATAAAAGTATCTGAATGGGAAAGAACATCACATAACTGAAATCTTCTGTGGTTCGTCTTGGTTGACCGGTTTCTTAATCTACTGTTATTTTAAGACATCAAGAAAGCAACTTTTGAAAGAGTTTGGAAGAAAGCAGAGGTTCAAATCCTGTAGTATATCTAAAGGACATATCTGAGGGAGAGCTGTTAGCCTAAGGCCTCTCAACTTTTGTTGAGCTCAGCTTGACAGCTTTAAAGAAGAACCACCCTAAAATCTGTTAACAGATGAGAAAAAGATTTGGTAAATTCCTGCAGAGCTCACTCACGCAAGTTGGGTAGCACTGCTTAGGTGACTGAGCTGGAGACGTAGGTGTGGTTGAACAGTGAGTGGTCCTGCCTGTTCACATCACCATGTGATATTCTACCTGCTTGAAGCTGAAACATTGCTCAGTGATTTGTCACAACATAGTACTTAATGACACCCATGTAGAATGTTTGAATCATCTTTAGATTTCTGAGGGTCAGTATTTTATGAATTTTGGAGGAGTCGTATTTCTCAAAGTGTTTGCTAGTTCAGGGGGATAGAAAACCACATCTTAAAGCTGGCAGCCATAAAGAGAAAAGCATGATTGATGTTTTTCAGTAGCAGCTTGACAGCTTTGCTGTTCCAGCATGTTAATTTTGCATAAATAAGTAGCATCAGCAGGGCTACCAGTTCACCCTTGCAATTTCTTTGAAATAACCCAGAGTATTGCCTATGATTATCTCAGTTTGTATGTGGTATCAGGAAAGTAGCTTTTGCTTTCTTCCCTCCCCCCCCCCCCCCAAAAAAAAACCCACCCCAAAACAAACCAAACCAAACTATTGTCAAAACAGGTTATAACTAAATACAAACATAGCAGTTTTCGCAGAGGTCATGGAGTTGTGTGGCAGGCTCTTGTCCAGAATTGCGGTGAAATACTTATTCATGTGTAAAAGTGAAAAAAAAAAAAAAAAAAAGATATTTTAATGTCTTCCTCCCATCTTTCTTTCTGGGCATGTCTTGTCTATCTGAGTGCCTGGTAGACTAATGAAATCTCTTGGTGATATCTTTGCAGGGAGTGCCTTACTTAGGGAACAAGTGTAGATTGCAGTACAACTACAGCAGTCTCAGCTTTTGCTGCCTGCAGTCTGAATAAACTTTTCTTCATGCTTTATACTCTCATGCTGTCCTGAAAGATGTCCTGGTTTACTACGTTTTACTGCAGCTCACTACATCAAAATATTTGGGGAAAGAGTTGGAAATCTTGCCAAAACATGCTATATGCTCTAGGAGGTAAGAGAGGCTAAGAAGTTTAAAAGCAGACAAAACCAAAACTAAGACTTGTGTATAGGAGCTTTATATCTCTTGCATGTGAGCTGGAGTTAAAAGCCTGTAGGGATGAGAATCGCTTATGCTCAAAATGTTGAGTGGGGGGAGTGTAAATAATTTAGTATTCTTAGTTGTGATCTTCAGAAGCTGTATCTGAAAGATTAGTTTGGTGTCTTTGCTCCTGTTTATTTCTTTGTGTCTTTGATCACAGTGGCATTTCAGGTATTGCTTCCAAAAGAAAGTTATAGAAGCCAGTAAGTTTTCCACTGACAGCTCTTGCAGTGCCTTTAAGGGTGACCTTTGGACTTAAAAGGAATCTTTTGAAAGAATTTCTGCAGTTACATACACAATTTTGAAAAGTTTTCAATATGGTTTTGTCCCAGAGATGCAGCTAGTGACAGACATCTAAGTACAAAAACATAAATCCTCTTTCTGTAGAAATAGCTTTGCTTATTCTTATATGAAAATATAGAGCTTTTTTGGAATGAGTGAGATGATCTCTCTACATGTTATTTCAGTGTTACTTCAGTGCATTATTGTAGAAGGACAAATAAGAAGAAGAAGGCTACTTTAGTTGTTTTTAATATTAGTGCATTTCATAAATGTGGCACTTTAGAACTGAATATTTTTCTTTAAATCTTTTTATAGCAACATAGGCAACCAATTTCCAGGCCAAGCTGTTCCTGCTGGATTTTCTATGTATCCTGCATTCAGTCCCTTACAGATGATCTGGTGGCAACATATGTATGTGCGTCAGTACTACATGCAATAGTAAGTCTACACTATCTTAGGTAGTACTGAGTTACACTAATGAAAGGAAGGTATTAAAAATGTAAATGCTGTTTGCAGGATCAAAGTGTCTGTGTTTATTTTGTCTGGCAGTGCTGTTTTACACTGAGTTCTGTCCAGCAAATTGTAAAATCCAGTTTTGGATTGGAATTAAATTGAATGTATTAATAAGTAAAGATTTAAGGGGAAGTACAGTTTGTTCTGTTATTTATTATATCTGAAACTTCGTTTTTATTAGTGTAGAAAAGAGGACAAGAATAGGTTTAGAAATTTTGGTGCATGTTTTTTGACAAACTAATTTTATGTTTACATTTTTAGCCAAGCTGCTGTTTCAGCCCAGGTGACTTCCAGCACTGAGCCAGTGAGATCTGCAGTTGCCCAGGCGGTAAATTCGGAACGTGCTCCTGCAAATGAGCCCGCAGCAGCGCCAAACGTAGCCGTCCAGGAGAACAGACCTGTAAACCCAAATATTCAGATGAATGCACAGGGTGGCCCAGTCATGAATGAGGAGGACTTCAACCGGGACTGGCTGGACTGGATGTACACATTCTCTAGAGCAGCAATTCTTCTAAGCATTGTATACTTCTATTCTTCCTTCAGTCGATTTATCATGGTAATGGGAGCCATGCTGCTGGTTTATTTGTGAGTACAACAGTTGAGTACAACTGCAGATCTGATACGTGGAGTATGGTCCTAGTGTATAATCCCTTTAAACTGTGAAAAATTATCCAAATACAAAAGTTTAGGCACTGCTCCTTTATAGTGTGATGTTAAAAAAAAAATGTATTTCAAAGAAGCAGAGAAGCAGATATGAAAAAATAAGTAATTCTCAAAACATTTTTACAGTAAGTTGCATACTACTTATACTTGAAATAGTGCTCTGAAATTCTGGTAGAATTACAAGGACTTAAAAATTTTTTTACAATGCATCATAAAGACCTAAGCACTCTCGATTTTATTAAGAAATATCAGTACTGTTGTCATCACTTCCCTTTATATCTGAAAATACCTTAGGGATGTAAACAGATGTGGAAAATAGCAGTAATGCTTGATATTTGGACTGATATTTTGGCTTGATATTTTGGACTGAGAATTTCCTTACACTGTAGTGTCAGTCCTCACAAGGACTCTTTTGTTTCTCATGCAGATATGATAGTTTAAATCAGAATGTACACATTAGAAAACATAGGAGAGACTTACTTAGTTTACAAACGTAACATGGTTCAAACCTTAGCTGAAATTTAATTTTTTTTTTTCCACAAAAAGTCAACTTCAAACTATGAAAATTAAGACTGCCTTTGAAAATTAATCTAACTTAAATACTTAAAAATGGGGAAGAGGCCCAGAAAAAGTATTCTACATATTTAATCATCTAATCTTGCTAAATTATTAATCTTCTGGAGCAGAGAGTTCTGAACAGCACTTCTGAAACTTAAAGAATAGATCTTAGCAAGACCCCAGCTGTTGAATGTAGAAGTAAGACTTGCAGAAAAATACATGCAGCTTCATTCATTTGAAAGTACTTGAAGAATTTACTGCAGTAGTTAGCTGTAGCAGAAGAGTCTTTTTATTCCTTTCAAAAGAGAGGTTTTCAACTGTTCCATTTTTTTACATAGACACCAAGCTGGATGGTTCCCCTTTAGGCAAGAGGGAGGCCAGCAACAGGCAGCCAATAATGTGGAAGTGAACCGTGATGGACAACCTCCAAATAATCCTGATCTTGAAGAGATGGTGAGTAAGAGCAGCCATGCCTTTTGAGACTTCCGTGTCTTATATTGTAAAGTAAGCTGTAATGCCTGGACAGAAAGTCAACTTTTATGAAAAGTAGTTGGTTTAACCAAAAAGCTTTCAGCATTGTCTTCGATGTTGTGCCTGCTGCTTAAATTCTGGGTTTTTTTGCGGTCTGAAAATTATTGATTCTAATCCAATCACAGACTTTCTCCATGCTAGTTACTCTTCAGGAGGTTGTTCTGAGAGAAGTTACTTAATGTTTGTGTTTGTAATAGGATGACGGGTAATGGTTTCAAAATAGAGGGAGGTAGATTTAGATTAGATATTTGGAAAAATTTTTTTACACTGAGGGTTGTAGAACACTGGAACAGGTTGCCCAGAGAGGTGGTGGATGCCCCATCCCTGGAAATGTTTGAGGCCAGGTCGGATGCAGCTCTGAGCAATCTGATCTGGTTGGAGATGTCCCTGGTCTTTCCAGGGGGGTTGGACTGGATGACCTTTGAAGGTCCCTTCTAACCAAAACCATTCTGTGATTCTATATAGGAAGATACTGCTTGTTATCTTTTGTCAGAGCAAGAAAAGAAGCAGTTGAATTGCTTCAATTTCTGTTTTTAAAGGAGCGACTTATGGATGATGGAATTGATGAAGACAGTGGAGAAGATGCAGGGGAAGATGCCAATACAGAGCAGCAGCCTGGATTCATGGCTTCTGCTTGGTCCTTTATCACGACCTTCTTCACATCACTCATCCCTGAAGGGCCTCCACAGGTTGGCAATTAAAGTGGAAAAAGGAACTGTCAGGCAGCCTCAGTAGCCATACATAGAAGAGAAGTAAATTCTAGAGAGTGTTTTAAATACAGTGCAATTTCTGAAAATTTATAAAGTTATCTTTTTGATCATGGTGTACAAAAATGTGTGGTTTTTTCTTTTTGCTTTCTCATGCATTAACTATTTTAAGCACAAGTGGACTACTAAATGCTTTCTTTAAGATTCTTCTTTTTCTGAAGAACAAAATGTAAAGATATTAGTCTTCCATGTTTTATTTTAATTTCAAATGTGTATTATACTAAGGCAAAAAGCTTGTACTCAATCTGCACCATTACCTCTTTAAAGAGCTGTTAAAAATCTGGATGTTGACAGACCTTTCCAAATGCTATCTATTCATCTGAATAATGTATCTTGTGTTAGTTTTATGCAGGGTATGAATTATTACTTGGGATTTGAAGTTTACATCATTCCTGAAAGAGTGCTGTAAACACAAGGATTATTTGTTAGTAGCATGTTGTCTTCGTGCCACAAAATACTAAGCCTCTTCTCATACATTTAGAAAGCTAAAAGCTTTTTCTTGAGGCTATACTGAAGTTCATTAAAGGTGGAGGTGTTTGACAGCTCTTCAAAGACAAGTGACAGTGATGAGATAAACCTTAAATGTTTGATACATACAATACTTTTTAAGAAAAATATAGCTGTACTGGGGAAAAACATGTACATTAGGTTTTTTTAATAAAAACTGTTACAATAACACTTTTGGATGTTTATATGCATATTTGGATGCAAACAACTAAATAGTGCATCTTTAAGGATGAGGATGTGATTGATTTGAGAATGGAATAAAGTTATCACGGTGGCATTACTGATACTGACTAAAGTGGTATGTTTGTAGCAGAGCGTGCACAATTATGGGTATCATCTCAACAGCAGGATATTCGTATTCTTGGCGTAATTGAAACTGTGAAAAGGAAAACTGTGCATAAGATAATAGCACAGCGCTGCTGTCAGTTTGGTTATCACTGCTTTCTTTAGATTTAATCATAGTAAGTTTCATTTGTTTTTTCTTCCTAATCCTGAAGTTATTATGTGTTATCTAAATTAAAATGTCTGCAAAGATGCTCTTACACTACAACCAAAAGAAAGCTTATCCAGTTTTCTGATTTTTAGGTACAGGGCAAAGCTTTTAAATAGATCTGAACAAGTGAGAAATAAAGGTTTATTGTTTGCGTGCTCATGTCAAAGTGCTGAAGCTTTGCAGTGTAGTTTCAAAGTTGAAAAAATTTTCTTTGGGTTTATACTCTGCAACATTTGTCAGGACTCCTAGGCCTTATTGAGAGTTGACTCTCAGTTGGAAAAAAGAAATAAGTATTTTAATTTAAACAGCCTAAATGGAATGGTTTTGGCGTTACAAAATAATTCTTAAAAACCTTAAAAAACTTAAAAACCTGTCAAGAGGAGAAATAGAAATCTAAGTCTTATAAGCCTCAATTATTTTATTTGATGTTTAGGCAGCAATGATGAATAAATAATGTTTAATTATGCTATGGGAGAGCTGCTCTCAATTGAGGTTCTTACTACGTAAACATAAAATTTGTAAACCTTATCCAATAGATTTTACCCTTTTAATTTGGTGGATGGATCTAACTTGATTAACATTTTAGAACCATTACAAAAACTTATATTTTTACAGGAATGGCACAGAGTGACACTCTTGGATATCGTAAGATTTACTTGTGGAATGCATTGAAGAGGTTTCATCTGTTTGATGTGTGTGTTCTCCCTCCTGCTTTTCCAAAAAGTTCATTTTTCTTTTTGTCCTGGAGTTAGTGGGTCTGTAACCTGTGCAGTTAGGACCTACTGCTGTCCAGCTGCTGTCAGCTGTTAATAGCTTCTTGCTGTCGTTGTCATTGTTTAGGTTTCATCTGTTGTCCGTGCTATAGGAAGCAATTGGTGACAGCTCTCTGCTATTTGATGATTAGATTAAGAAAGTTGCTTTTATGCTGTTAGCCCTGATTTGGTTAAAAAGCATGGAATTGTCACTCCTTGTTCATATTCAGACTAGGATAAATTTGTTCATAGATTACACAAGGTTGAGATGGTGAAATGGGAAATCCTGACAGTTATTTAGCTATTGAAGGAGATGTTCTGAGAATTTTAATTGGATCGTAGAGCTGGAGCTATTTGTGGAAAAATCTGGATTTCCACGACAACATTTTAAGGTCACTGAACCTCCCAGCTTCCAGAACGTTACTGAGATCTAAGCAAGGAAAAGCAAAAAGATGGTTACTGAGGAAAATAAGTGAGGAATAAGAATGAGATACGAAGTGTTAACAAAAGTGAAAGAGTTGGAGTCAGAGGAAGACCAATTGGAGGAGCAGAGATGAGAGAAGGTGTGATCATGAATAAGTATGAAGCAAGCATTGAAGAGCAAATTCAGGTAGGATAGTGCTTTTTTTCTGGAAAAAAAAAAAAGCTTGATGAAAATAAGTCAGATCAGTTCTTCATGTGCAACAGCTTCAGAGCGTGTTAAGACAGAGACAGTCACCAGAAAGACACAAGACTGAAGCATGTGCCATCCATAATACTACTTCTTGTGAAGAGACATGAGATCAGCAGTACTGATGGAGCAGGTGTATGAAGAGAGTAGTTCACACCTGCTTTTTTTTTTGCATGATTTCTCAGTACTGTGCTTACTTGAAGAAATACCTTGCAATACCATACAAACATCTGCATTGACCTCTTGACAACAATTTACATTGTGTTTGGCAATGGGACTGTTGGTTTAACAAACAGGTGTACCATCAGCTCAAACAGGAGAAATCTTGGGAGCAGGATAGTGGTGAAAGGGATCTTTTTTCTCCTGTTAACTTGTCAGCTCACAAGCTCTTCCTCATGCTGCTGTTTGGTTTGGAGACCTTAACAGGCAGATTGGCTTTCCAGTTGCTCTCTCTTGCAGTTAAATGCAGGTAACTCAGAAATTTTCACATGGTAGTTTAGGAAAAGGCTGCTCCTGTCTTGGATATACTCTGCTACCTTCTTAGTAATGCTGCAGCAGAAAGAAAAAAAAATACCATTGTGTGCAAGGTTTGTAATAGTAACAGGTGATGCAAAATCACTTTGTTCCATCCTGTGGTGTGACTGATCATATTTCTGCTGCTTGTTTCCTGTACAGCCTGAAAGTTCGCTAGTGTAAGTCTTTTTTTTTTAGCAGCCTTTGCTATTGCAAGGAAGCAGTTCAGAGTTCACCCCTGTTCACCTGCTTTTTTTTCTGACTGTGTAGGTGGGTGATCAGAGATAGCAGCCCCGCTGGATGCACCCTTCCTTAATGAGGCTGCAGGTCTGCATTTCCTCCGCAAGCTATAGCTGTGGAAGTGTGGGGGGTGATACTGTGTTACTTGTGCTGGGGAAGCTTTGATGCTACAGGTGTTGCAAGTTAACTACATTTGTGCCAGCGTGGCTGTATGTGTGGGTGGTGTGCACAGTGTTAGTCTAGGTGGGATGATGCAAACTGGCAATGAGTTACTTTATCACTCTCAGCCCTTGTTTGCTTCAAAGCTGCTGCTCATTGAGTAACGACATAATACAAGGTAATAAATATGTTTCATCATGATTTTCACCCCAAAAAAGGATCCGGCCATTCTGCATGGCAGTGGCTGTACACAAGTTCTAGATCTGGTGTTTGTTCAGGCACTGTCACACGGGAGGCAGCTGCTTGCTCTCAGCAGGATTTTTTCACTTGCAGCTGTCTATGCAAGGTCATACTTTTGAAGGAAGCTGGGGTGACTACTATGAAGGCTTAGTTTAGACTTATTTGCAAGACAAGCTACCCAGTAGCAATGGTTGGAGAGGAGGGAAGCACATACTGGACCTGAAGGAGCGATCCATAAAAAGGCTGGGGCTGGCTGATGTACTTTCTTCTCCGAGAATTTACAGAGGTAAGCACAGTATCCAGTGGGAGAATGCCCAAGCTACATGAATAGTATTTCCACTTCTTTACCAAGACATTAATTTGTGCTTGTTTTAGAGCTTTGTACTTTGTTTAAACAACATGAGGAAGTGTTGCTGTATAGCAATGAATACTCATATTTATTTTTTTTAATTTTTAAAATGTATGTCCATGATAGTGATGTGATTTCACTGCTTGAATTGTCAGGGCCTGGAGTTGTGAAGCTGGAGACGTCCAGTTGTTCTCTTGATCTTTTTGTTTAAACTTTCATTTAATGGCTTGCTCTGTGGGCCTTATGACAGCATAGTTATGTGCCACTTCTGTAATAAAACTAGTCCTAGAATTTTGCATGGCTGTGGAAGGAGTAGAAGGGAAAGAAGGATTATACTCCTGGAATTTCATTCAGACTTCTTATGAAACACCAGGCAATGTTGACTGGTTTTCCTCGTCCTCACGTAGTTTTAGCTGTCCTAGGAATAAACTGCGACATTACTAGTAGTTTTTGGAGCAGGGAGCGTATACCAGGGAAGCTGCAATTGTAGTTTAAATCTCACAGTGGCAGGGGGTGGAGGTCAAAGACTTGACAACTTCCCCCTCCCCCCCAGCTTTACAGGAAGGGAGGGAGAATCTAGGTGTAAGGAGTTTATGGGACGGAAGTAGATGGAGTTGTGGTTCTCTTCATTTTTAAAATCTGTTTTGTGTGTGTGTTTTCTTTGCCCTTTCAAAAAGACTCTGCTGATCTATACTGCTGCTTGGAAAGAAAAGCCAAAAGCTGTTATTTGTGTTAAAGCTGGCGTGTTTGCGTGGGTTTCTTGAAGTGTTTTGGTTATAACCTGATGTGAGGTGCGACTGTAGTAATGAAACAACCGCAGCAATGAGGAAATACAGTGCTGTGAAAATAAATGAGCAGCTGCTCTGGCCGGTGGGCACTCGATGCTCTAATGTGTTAACCAGAGATAATTAAAGCGGTGAGTAATAGACAAAATAAGACAACACATCATGTGTGACGGGACAATTCGGGAGCAGCCAGCCCCCGCTTCCGCCCCCCCCAGGCTGCTGTGCCAGCAGCACCCTGCGCGGGCCGCGGCCCTGCTCCGCCGCGCCGCCAGGTGGCGCCGCCGCACAGCCCCGCCGCCACCGCGGCGGCTGCGCCCGGGCACTGGGGGCCGGGCGGGGTGGGCCGGGCCGGGCTGGGCCAAACAGCGGCGAGCTGGGGTTTGGCAGCGGGAGGGCGGGGGTAGCGCTGGTTTGGCCGCGGGCGGGAGTCAGCGAAATCCTTCTGTGCGCTCGTCCTTCCGCAGCAGCGCGGCGCTGGAGTGATTAAACGTGCGTTGGGTGTTTAAAATGGTGTTTCCTGCCGCTTTTACCAAGTGTCTCCGCTAGCAGCGGGCGTGGTGTTCACCTTGACGCTTTCAGGGAAGGCTGGGTAGCTTTCTCTTAAAACCCCATCACTACAATCCAAGCCCTTCTGCAGTACCCACGGCAGAAGCGAGTCACAGCAGTTTGGATGAAGGCTGAGCGCTCTGCCGCTAACAGACGCGAGCTTTGCTCCAGATGGGTGGGTGCAGCATTGGCAGGGAGCTGTGACATCGTTCCCATCGCTGTACCTTTTTTCTGGCTCCAGACCTTCATGTTCAAGGCTGTCTCCAAACAGTCCTGCCTGTAGCGGGCCTGTTCCCGAGCAGTTAGGTTCTCGCATTCGGATGTGTGGGGTAAGGCTGCTGCTTGCTGAAGGGCTGCTGCAACAAGTTAGGCACCCTGCTGTCTTCATCTGGCTGAAAAAAACCAGCCTTCGGATTATGTGACATGGAGCTAGCTCTGGGAAATGTGGAATCATCACTTTCTTTGGCTGGATGCTAGTTTTCCAACACTGTTGATTTTTAAAATTTTTTTAAAAAAAAAAAAAACTTTTTTTCCCCTGTAGCCACAAGGATAGGGTGTAACACATTACAGCGCGCACATCATTAATTCAGACAGTTATGACTGACTTGGTCTTGATATGTCTTAATCTTCCTACCTATAACGTAAAAGGCAGTCCGGGTCTTCCTAGCAAGTAGCTACGATGTATGATTCTTCAGAGCAAGTATATATTTTTTTTTTTAGTTTCTGAAGCAAACATTTGTCTTAAGTAATCCAAATAAGTTTTTCCCAGCCGCTGCTGGTGGAGGACAACTGAAACCTTAATGCTGTTTTGCCTATTGCATTTCTTTGGTGAGGGCTGGAACTCATATGGCCTCTGACAGAGGGCTTTTGAGGTCCTTTACAAAGTGAGGTGACTGTATCTGCAGAGATCCAGTACCGTTATATGTAATACTGGTGATATTATCCAGTGTTACAGCATGGCACCAGGCAGGGGCTGAATCATGAAGAGGCTGTCATTTTTATCGGATTGCAAAGGCTGAACCAGTTCTCTGGTCTGATTCGCAGCCATGGGCGCGTGAGAAGATCGTGGAGCGGGTCAGCATCGTGTGGTATGAGAGCACTGCTCAGCAGCAGCAATATCTTAAGGGGATGTTGCTGTCAAAGACTGTCTCATGAGACCACAGCTATTGTTCCAAAGTCCAGTTCAGGGACTAGGAATGCACATTTTTTAAGGCACTAAACTGGTCTGGACAGCATCTTGGTTTTGGATTTCAAGGGAAATACATGTAAGTAAAACACAGGCAGAACCCTGGAACTTTTGGCCCTCTTCATATGCACCAGATGACGTTGGTTAATAAGCTGAGTGGATGTCGGCCTGCTTGCACTCTACAAAGATCTAGTCCCAAGGTTATCTGAGCTAGTACAGATGTATATTTCACATGTAAAATTATATATCCTTCAGTTCCTCTGTACTTTGGACTGTATGCGTGTCTAGAGTAGGTCTTTGTCATCTTACAGGTCACTGTAAGCACTCAAGAGACTTCTGATGAAAAATAGATCCCAATTTCCTTCCATTCTTCTCAGTAGCGGCTTCATCTCCCTTTTTGTGACTGCAATTTAAGGACCTTCCATGTGTAAAATGTGAGGCATAGATTATAGTGTTAATGTTTGTTTTTCTTGTTCTGGCATTGCTTTGTGTGAGACTGGCATAGCATGAAGATGGGCAGTGGTGAAAAACAGATGGTGAAGCACAGGGAATCTGTTGTGAGGGACTTTGTTGGGAAGCTTTCTTATTCTTTGCTGTGTGTTTGTAAGCATTTTCAGATGTCTGATGTCTGTTAAAGAAGCAGGTAGAACTTTAATATTTATTCAAGGGAAACAACATCAGATTTTTTTTTTCAACCAAGTTGAAGAATTGACAAAAAATTGTAGGTTATTATACAATAGGGATTATTTTTTTTGGTCAAATAAATAATCTATGGCTATATTTTCAGTTCCATTCCATTGCACATACCCAGGGTGATTTCTCTTTGGCTAGTGGAGTGTTTCATACTGCTTTTAAGGCCTCTCTGTTAATGTAGACAAAGATCCTGTCCTCTTTTGTGCATTCAAAGCTACTGCTGAAAAGTTCTGTTTGGGAGTTGGCTTTTGTGATGTATGAAAGCACTGAATGATTGCTTGGAAAAATCTTTCCTTCTCCCTCTGCCCTTCTTTCCTCTCCTGGCAGTTCCATGTCAGCTCAAAAACGGGCTTGCCAATGATTTTGAATTGTATTTGGCCTATTGTGAAGAATTGAGCAATGTGAAATGCCACTAATTGAGATGGAGGTTGTGAAAGCATTTCCTGTAAGATACCAGGTTAAACTCCATTTCTGCATTTCTTGGGGAGGGTCTTTCACTTCATGAGGTATAATCGCCCATTGCTGAGGGTCTGCAGTGTCCCAACACTGCAAAGAATAACAAGATCACAAATAGAAGTAAGTTTGGTGGGGTTTTTTTTGGTGTTTTTTTGTTTAAATCAGATATTTGAGAGGTCAAGTAGCATCACTGAAACAGGTTTCAGAAAGCTTTGTTGTCTCCATAGAAGTACCATGAGATTTTACTTCATCCTTAAGCTGAGAGCCTATTGCCTTGGTACCCATATGGCAGACGATACCACTTAGTATTCTCTGCCCCTTGTGATGCTAAAAGACAAAGGAATTAGGTCAAGGAACATTAAGGGTGAATTATCTTGGTTTTCTAAGTTTAACAGAAAACTCTAGAGTTTATTGTACTGCCCTTCTATCTGTGTAGAATTTTCCATTTTTAAGAGGAAAAATTGTAATTGCAAACAAGGATGATGATCATTTCAAAAATCAATTTAGTTTTGATTTTAATGCCTACGCTAATGTTTTTGCCCGTTGTAATTTAATAGCTATAGTGACCTTGCTTGTAGGGATAACAGACTGACTCACTCTGTATAGTCACATAGACACGCATGCACTCACTCACATTCAATTATGTGTCTATCTGAGGAGCTACGGTTTATTCAGTATAGCCTACTCAGAATCTGCTGGAAAACTTTGGGGTAGTTTGTGTAGAAGAGGAATTGTGGGTCCTAGACCACGTGAGAGAGATTTTCTGCCTTTAACTGCAGTAAATGAACCGTCAGTTGCTGGGTTTCCATGAAGATACGGAGCTGCCTGCTGCAAAAGACACATCAGTAGAGAGCACAGGAGCACAGCAGTCAGAGCCACGAAGCTGGTGTGATGAGGATTCTGCACTTAATTTTTTATTTTTTAATTTTTTTAAATAAGCAAAGCAACAGAATAGAAGATGGCTTCTGAGATAGTGGTGGAGGTGTTCTGAAGAAGGAAGGTGGCTAGATGCCAAAGCTGTGGGAGGAGTCCTTGTGACTGCAGCCACGGATATGCAAAACAAGCCAGTATGGGCCTGCTGGTGGCCTGAGGGTGCATATATACACTGTGGTAGCTGGTTGGAAGAGTTACCAGTGAGTAACAGAACTGGACCTGTGAGTGCAGGACCTGAGAGGCTTGGTGGTGTCTATATGCAAGGAGCAGAAAATGAGACACAGGAGGTACAGTAGTCAATAAAGGAGCACTGAGGCTGACAGACGTAAGTCTAAGTGCTCATTTTGGTGAGAGAAGAGTCAGGGAAGTGACTCAAATTATTAAAAAAAGTCTATCTCAGTTAAGCAGCAGGGCATATGTGTGTGCAGAGTAGTGTATAATTATACAAATATTTCAGTTTTTTAAAAATACAACTGTAGTGTCAAGGCTAGCAGGGTATTAACACAAACATGTAATTAACATTGTAATAGTCATATGAATTACTGGTGAAGGGTCTCGGTGGGATTGCAAATACATTTTGGGAACAGAGATCATAAAAGAAAACCAGATGTTCAAAGAGGTGTGCTATTCAGGAAAGATTAATAAAGCTAAAGGTATTGATAATTCTGTGTTCACAGTATGACAGATGACAAAGAAGCAAAAAGGGATAACACTGGCCAAATCGACCCACTTTGGATTAAATATTTGTGGGAAAGATGGTTTAAAAAAAAAAAAAAACCAATCCCTAAAAAATCTACTAGTGTAGTGTTGGGAGTCTTGTTTGCAGATACCCAGGCTTAGATTTAGAAATGAGTGGGTTTCTATAATTAAATTTGATCTGGAAAATCTGGGTAAGGAAAACAGCAGCTAGGATTAGTAGGATCCAGGTAGCCTTGTGCCCCGTAACTGGCAGATTTCTTCACCAGTTATTGGTCAAATAGGAGTCATCAGTACTGGAGACTCATTCATGATCAGTAGCAAGGATGTTACCAAAGAATTGATTTTTAAAACCAAACCAAACTGCTTGGATTGACTGAATGCCAGCAGAGTTCCTTTGAATCAAAAGGCAGTTAAAGAAAATGAAGATGCTTTATTTCAGGAAAGCAAACTTCAAGAGTAGTAACGAATGGAGTAAGGGGGACTAATGAGCTCAAGGACTTGGCTTTAGAGAAATCGTGGAGTTGCTGACATCAAAAGTGCGGAACCTCTCTCTACTTTGAATGAAGACAAAAGCTTTACAGGGAAGTGCTGCAGAGACAACTGGAACGTGGAACATCATGTCTGGCAGAGCAGATTTTTATGGTTCTTTGAGAGAATTTATTAGTTTAGATGGATAAGATAGGGATGAATACAAAAGCTAGATAAAGAAGAGATAACAGGAAGCTTTGCTGATGGGGGGATTACAGGGCTGGAGACACGTTTTTAAACATAGCCTTGAGGGGAAAAATTCATATTGAATAGTTCAATTAATCATCTTGCATAAAAACTGGCAGTGTTTTTAAGGATGGATTAATATGAGCAGCCACATGATAATGGGGTAACATCCCTTTCCCTTGGGTTCTTCCAGTGGTAGGTTATGTGTTGTGGTTACAGTCCTTCTAGCCAGAGCACGTCTGTAGCCAGGCTCTGGAGTGCCGATGAAATTTGATCCTGACATGAAGTTAATGAGGCATCAGCAATACAAAGAGGATGGTGATGTGCTTCAGTGAGGACTGGGCTAATGAAAATGGGATGAAATGCAGCAATGCAAAGAGCTAGGTGAAGAAATTAGTGACTGATAACAAGAATTACTCTTACAAACCAAGAGCATAGCACTTGGAAACAGCAAAGGAAGTATGCTGGGCATGTTGGATGATCAGAGGTTCACAAGGAGTCATAGGTGCAAAGTAACCAGGAAAAAAGTATCTACGATTCTGATGTCTTAAGGTACCTCAAATGAGGTATTGGCAGCAGGGAAGGAATTATTAACTCCACTATTCAATGTGTTAATATGTAACGCTGTGTACAGTTCCAGCCTCCCATCTTCACCACAGATAATCTCCAAAGTGGAGTGGCATGGAGGGAAGGGACACTTGGATGATCAGGAGAATTTAAATCATCTAAGAAGATGGAAGCTGAGAAATAACTAATGTTGCATGTGAGTATATCAAGAGGATAAACTCTGTCAGGAAGACTAGTGTAAAGGACAAAACTGGCCTGAAGAGGAATGGATATAAGCTTCAAGAAGTAAATTTGGGCCAGAAGATGATTCCTAACCATGGAAGTGATACCTTCCCAATAATAGTGATGAGGATGAAGACCGCAGGTAGATGTAAGATGGTGCTTGAGGAATCCAATGACAGGGCAGAGGTCCCTTTCAGTTAGCAGTGTGTGCTTGCAAGGTTTGCAGTTTGTGAGGAAGCATCCAAAGTGGCACGGCAATGCCATATCCCACTGAAGTCACAGGGCACATGAAAGAGGTGAAATGTAATTATCAGACTTGGAGCCTGTCCTCGGCACCAAAAGTAATTCTTGTCTCTGTGAAAAATCAAATTAAATTCCTGAAGACACTTGATGATCTGGATTTTATTTTTATGCATCTTCCAAAAGACTATTAATAGTTGCTTTGGGGACTTCAGGGATCTCTCATTCCTTACACTATTGTCACTGTCAAAAGAAGAAAATCCACTGGATGGACCTGGACTGTCAAAGGCTCAAGAAAAAAATGTATTGGATGCCAGCAGTTCAAATTGGATGGTGTCTGGACAGAAGTTTTCTTTCTTGTGGCAAAGCCTGTTATTAAGGATACTGTCAATTACTCCTGTTATACTTAAAATAGTTTCTTTGGTCTCTGGATAAATGCAGCTCCGAGTGTCTTGGAAGTTTTACTTACCAAAACCGTGGCAGACAAATCCATTCCTATGTGCAACAGATTTTTGACCCTCTATCCTTAACTCACCTGTTTTCCTTGTTAATCTGAATACAAAGCTCGGTTAAAAAATAAACAAAACAAAAATTAAAAAAAAAGAACAAAAAAACCCCCCACCAAGCTTGTGCCTGGTTGTTAATATCAGTTAATATATTGTTAATATATTTCATCTCCTATAACTTAAACCACTGAGAAGGGCTTTAACAAAGATTTTACACAAAACTTGAACCGTGTTCCTTAAACTGTGCAAGGTTAGAGCTTTTTGCAGAGGGTAAACCTTTCAAAATGAGTTATTGGACTCTGGAAGCAGGAGTGTCCAGTGAACTGCCCACTCCGCTGGGCTGCCCATAAGCTACAGATGGGGCCCTCACACTCCTGCCACGGTGTGCCTGGTTGTGCAGGAGCTCTCTTCCCCGGGCATCGGCATGTTGTTTTGGAGGCTACCAAGGCGCTGGAGTCCTGGGTCTCAGACACAAACAAGAAAAGACATAGACAAGGAAAGACAAAGAAACGTAAGAGACAAGAAGGATGTAAAAATGCCATAATGAACTCGTGTGTCTTGAGAAACCCTCTAATCTAATGAGAATGGATTTTGTTTGAGAGATTGTACTGGTACAATTAATTATTCATGGCAGCAACATCGTTAGGATTTCATTTTATTTAAAGGCCTCTAAGTGACTTGGAAAATTGGGTTAAGCTGAAGAGGAGTTTCAGGAGAGAGACAGAGGAAAGCTTTTCCTTTTATTGGCTTTCTCTAATATTTTCTAGATAGCTATTAGAAGTACGAACACAAATTACACTCTGGCTCTAACATTCCTGCATTAAACGTGGGCATAAATTTGAACCACATAAATGGGAGATCTGGGCCAAATGGGAATCTAGATGGCTTTTTGCGGGACAAGTTAGATACCATTTAAGTGACCTGCTGTCACTTGTTAGGGACTTGCTGTGTTTCAGTGCTGTACATTAACACCAGGCTGTGATCGGTGGCTCCTCATCCATGTCTCCAAACTTGGGCTTCTAATGTCTCACATAGCGGAGTGAGAGGTTCCACAGCCTTTCTGCTTGTCCTGCAGTAGTGAAAGTGTGGGCACAGAAGGAGAATCGTGGGGCCGTTGCCCTAAAACCAGAAAGACTTTGCCTGAGGTACATCCAAAACAAAGTTTAGTAAGTCTTTCCTTTGCTGCAGTAGAAAGCAAAGGCAGAAATGGTCCTAAAAACCAGTAGCAGCCAGACCTCCTCTTCATGTACAGTAGCTAAAGCTGTTTGCGCTTGACCACACCACCCATACTGACAGAGAGTATTGCCATCCTGGATGACTTCCCCCTTTCCTGGAGAGGACAACCTGTACACCAGCCCACGTGGAGTGGATTATGTGCCCACCAACAGCCCTGTAGTACGGCCTGAGACCATGCACCCCTGCAAGGCACAGCTCATGGGAACAAGGTAGGGATTACCCTTCTCTGCCCCCCTGGTAAATCTGCACATGATCTGCAGACAGGTTACACAGCCTCAGAGCTGTACACTCTTATACACTGTTGAGAAGGCTTTTTTTTTTCTTTAACACATGGATGCTTAGCCTGGGAACTATCCAAGCGCCTGAGTGTTTAAAAAGTCTGGTTTTCTTTTTCTTTTTGTAATGTTTATTTGTTCCTTCCCTTGTAATTCTCCCTGTTAACTCATGGACATCATTCAGGAACAGATTTAAATCGAAGCAGACAGACTCCAGTTCTGCTCTGTCCCTCGAACAGTAGAGATTTGTTTAAAAGCACTGTCAGGAGCACACTTGGTATGACTGGAATGCTCAGGGCTTTATTTTTCATTTCGCATCACGTGGAAAGTAACCCGGCTATAGCTTGAGATGTTCACATGACCGTGGTGGTACCCTCTCTGCCTCAGTTGGCTGAGGGTTGTGTAAATTATTTACAACAGCTTTACTGGGGATGCTCACAAACAATAGACTGGCCACTGCGAGGAATGCGGGGGATGAAGCTCATATGGACCAAGGCTCTGGGCCTTGGGAAATCATGTTGGGCAATGGCTCTTAAAAATGAAAAAGCATGTCTCCAAATACTGATCTGGATCCAGTTTTGGGCTCGGCCTGAAACCCACAAACAATCACTCTCTTGCTTTGATGTCTGGAAGGGTTTGTTTCACAACATTTCTATCTAGCTGACACTGGGAGAGAAAAATTCTATTGAAATTTGCTAATTAAGAAGAAGTTTCAGTAAGACAATTGCCATTTGTCCTACAATCCTCTAGCGTTGTCTTACATGAAAATCCACAATAGCTCCGAGCTCCCAAGCTCTGGCTCACCTGAAAACTGAGGTGGGCCACAGCAAGGTTTTGGCTGGCAAGAGTTGTGTCACCTGGGTCAGTCCTGAATTGGAAGAAAAAGCAGTGGCAGTTGCTGGTTTGCTAAAGCTGTGGCTCGCCAGTGGCATCCCAGGTGATGTCTTGAGCACATCTTGTTGGAGCTGCAGCCCAGCCAGGCTGGGAAGTCACAACCCTCCTTGGCCCTCCTGCCCCTCCCTAATAGTGGCCACTGCACCTATGAAGCTGGATGTGGAATTGCTTTCTAGGAAGGGTAGAGGCATCACAGGTCAGTCTTTCTGAAGTGTGGAGTGCCTCTAATTGTCACTGCAACGTAAAGACAGGGAGAGCGCTCAACACTCTGCAGATGGAGGCTTTATGGAATAACGTGGCCTCCTAAAGCATGTGTAGACAAACACATTATACTGAGGGTGAATTGATTTCCAGTGAAGAGCTTGAGATGTCTGAGCTCTAGGACTTCAGGTGGGGTTCCCTTGGACACTGTTATCCCATATTTTGTGGTGTATATTACGTAAGGGTGGACATCTCCTTCTGGTAGTGTACTTAAGACTGCTTGTTTTCCTCCAGCTGCAGCCAGGGAGGATTGGAAATGTCTTCCCACACTGTCTCATCTTAATCAGTCTGAATAGATGATTGTTTCAGGCCATGAAGCCTCTCCCTCAGTTCCCTGGAGCCCTGCTCTTGCTGCTCACCAAGAGGAAAACTTTCGCACTTTAAACACTGGGGCTTGCAACCTCCCCAGACTTCCAACAGACGAAATGTGGCTGCAGCCTGAGTGTTTATTTAGACTTCAAGAAGAACGAACCACAGAAGGAAAAAAATCTATCCAAATAATAAGACCTTTTCTCCTAATGACTTTTTGAAGACATTATTTTGGTGGCTAGACACTTGACTTTACAGTATGTAAATATTCATTTGTTTTCCCATATGAGGAGAAAATGCAAGTCAAATAAATTCAAGTCAATTTGGTACTCTCATTTCTCTCCTTTTAAAAAGTTCCTTATTATTTTTGCAACTAAGTAATATATGTTTGACTAACCACTCATTTTTCCCAAGAGTGACCTTGGATAAACACAATAATTTTAAAAATAGAGGTGAAAAGTAACTTCTCAGTACAGTGATCTGCACAGAGCAGTTCTTTTATCATTCATTGTCCACCAGAGCAAATGTCAAAGTTGAGTGGTTGATCCTTAACTCCTGAGAATGGTTTTCCTTTGGTACTGGTTCGCATAAACTTGAATTACTCTTCCTGGGACTGCAGTGGGTAGCACTATTCAAACTGTTGAAGTGCAGCGATGCTTTTCTAATCATCCATTATTAAATCTCAGTCATCCAGATCCTTGCTAAGCAACACTTCTGATGATGTCCTTTAGCTCCGGCTCAATTTTTATCCAAGTGAATTTCAAAACCTCTGTTCCACTTTATTAGAGCAATGTGTTAGCAGCTGGACAACAGCCTTACAGAGCAGTACACGTACGTGTTGCTTTGCAAACACAGATTCAAACTCTACCACCAGGTTTTTGTTTCTGGGGGTAGTCAGCCCGTTAGTCTACTTCAGAGAAGCCTGGATGCTTTGATCCTGTTGACTTCAGTGGGAATGAATACCTCCTTTAGTGTAGATTTAACTGTTTTCTTCATTTGGGATGGATTTTGATATGTCCTTACCTTTAAGTACTTGTTTAAGTACTTATTTTGGGAAGACTTTGGGGTCTTTCCTCTTTATTCTTTGTAAAGGGAAAAAGTTGTTCCTTCACACAGAGCAGTAAGGAGGAACATCATGTCCTGGGGCATGGAACTCATGCTTGCTTTGGTTCCTTTAAAGTTCCCAGACCAATTTTGCACTACAGGATTTTTGGTCTTTTTCTTTTTTTCTCCCAAGCAAAAGCCCTTAGAAGGATGACACTATGTGTTTTTTCTCAGAAGAAGAAACATATTAGTCAGAAAAACTAATGGCATCTACTAAGCTTTGTTATCTCGGGATGAGATGACTTGAAACAGCATCAGCTGGGAGAAAGCTGCTGGTTCCAAGCTACAGCTGATATGAATTAATGCAGTCCCAGCAGGAGCCTATAGAAAGGCTGGGAGCCTTGTGTAGTAGGTGGGGGGGGGGGGGGGGGTTTAATGTTGTGAAGTTTGCTAGGAGTTGTTAGGTCAACTTGGTCTGAGTACTGTGAGTGACTAGGAAGATCTTTGTTCTTGAGGACTGTGTTGATAAATACAAATTTTGGAAATGTTGAAGCTCCCTGAACAAGCAGTAAAATTCTGTAGGAGGGCTGTATAGGAAAGGATTGGTGGAGAGAGCTGGGTGCTATCTTTTCATAGATGTTGTTCCTTTGATTTGGGCAGACTGGTATGACTACAAGGCAAGTCATCTAGGGCCAAAAGGTAAGTGGAAAACTGACTGGCCTTCATGGAGACTGATAGGAGAGAGGAGAATAAAAGTTCCAGTGAAGAGGAAGAGAGTAAAAATAATATGCAACTAAACAACTTTGAAGCTGAGCAAGGAAATACAAAGATTAAAAAAGATAATGTAAGTAATCCTGAGCTTGGAGTCACTTACTAAGACTTTTTGAAAGCACCTGAATGTCTAGCTCCCATCCTATCTCAATGCCTTGAGTAGCTAGAAAATACTTCAGGCATTCAAGCTTTGTGCAGAGCCAACATGGAAAGGGACAGCTGGCAAGGCTGTGCTAGAGACAATTCAGTTTGGTGGTTCAGCAGAGCTGGCTGCTAAAAAATACCTTTAGTGAGCTCTGTTTTGGCTGTCTCCTCTCCTGGGAGTTGTGTTACCTGTGCTGGACTTGTTGCTTGGTTCCTTCCCTTCCTCTTTCCCTTTGGCTTTTGCAGTCTCGGACCTTCCCCTGGAGCTGGCTGGTGTTAGTTTGATATCACACCCCAACAGTGATAAGCATATGTCTGCTTTTTTTTTTTTTTTTTTTTTAACTGGAGATTGTTTAGATACATTAGTGAAACACTGTGTACTGGTGAACAGGAATAATAAACTTCTGGAAACGCTAGGCTCCTGGCTTGTGCCAGGAGAATGAGTGATGAAGGCTTTTCCCTGCAAATCCCAGAACTACCAGGGCCCCTTAATTTGGTCCAGTGAGTCTCTGTATGTGGGTGCTGGGTACAGTGACATAATTTTACAGATGTGAAATGATTTGTCCTGTTTCTCCCATCATGTGTCCCAGCATACTGGGAGCATAAATCTTGGCTATTTGAAGGGGGGGGGGTGAGGGTGGGGAAGTGATTAGACTTAATGGAAGTATAAGTTCCATTATTTTTCCTCCAGCCCTAAATTAGTTTTTCTGCTTGCTTAGCTCAGTTAACACATGGGAAGGGCTATGCAGTTTGGTGCCCATTGCTGAAAAAATTTGAATGTAGACCTCCTCAGTGTATATTACTCATAGATGTTTTAGTGCTTTACTACAAGGTAGGTACGTATGTTGCTTCCTAGTGTTGGGTATTGTTCTCCTACTTTAGCACAGAGCTGTCTATGTCTAGATTACTGTACATTTTATACTCTTAGCAGCTAAATTGTTAGTCCTCAGAAATAATCCTTTCTCAAAGCCCGTTCTTTTCCCAATTGGATCTAAAAGCTGGAGTTCAAAGCTCCATGGAAATTGGAAGCTGAGACCGGTCTATATTATTCTTAGACAGAACAGCTGCTGTATTTGAAGTACATTATAGCTGTATTTGAACTGTAAGCTGCCTACTCAGGAACCAGCAGAATTTAGATCAGAGCTCAGCAAAGACTAAATGCTGAAATCCTGTTACTCAGCTGAATTTTTTATTAGAGTACCTCCACACTGAACTGTAGTTGTAGTAGTGACTGCAGTACAGGCGTAACACAGTCAGACATTCTTGAGTATCCCATTAAGCACCTAATACTCTCCAGGTTTTGGGTTTACTTCATCTGGGTGCTTTTTGTGTTATAGCCATGGTGCTTTGAAGTCCCCAGAAAGCCTTGCAAGGTTGATGTAAATCTTCAAACTTGGTGTTGCTTTGCTTCTAAAGTGAAAAGGCTGTGTAAAGGAGAGTTGGGTGTTTTGAGGTGTTTTTTTGCCATTTCTTTTCTTTTTTTTTTTTTTTTTTTTTTCCCCCCTGTAATCAGGGCATGTGCAGAAATATTCTGTATGTTGCTCTGACTTTGTGTGAATAATTATTCTGTGAGTGAGAGGATCTGTCTGTCTGTGGCCTTATGGCCCTAAGGATGAATGTGTGTCTGCATAACAATGCTATGGAGGTACCACATGTTCCACGTAGGCGACCTTATCTGGGCACTGAAGAGAATGGGGTCCTAGCTTTGGCTGGGAAGCAATAGCATTAAATCAGAGCTCTCTTAATATGACTTCTATCTGGCCAAAATCTGATGACTGTTTTGTAAATTCAGTGTGAATTTGTGTGTGTGCGTGCCTGCACCACTGTTTGCCGTTCCACAGTAGAACCCAGAAGGAGAGCTGCCTAGATGGGCTTGAGTTATGTACCAAGACAAAGGTAAATAAATGCACATACACTTCATTGGATCTGAATTGCTCTGTTAAAATATGGACCATCTCTGTTTGAAACACTACCAAATTGCTGTTTCTCTTTTAATTTTGTTAACAAAACCAATTACAATATATTGAGAGATGATGTATGTTATTTCCCTGGTTGAATACATACTTCTGGCTAAATTCCTTTACATGGTTTATACCCTAAGCAGCTAAATGTTTAGTCCTTAAAAATAATATTTCCTCTTGGAGCCAAATGCTTTCCTTTCAACACCGTTTCCTTCATACCAGGGTGAGGGTGGGATTCCCAGCCTTGGGCTGATCTGCAGCTCTAGACTGAAACTAAATACAATGCCCTGGGACCAAGTCCCATCATCTGCAGAAGCTGGGTAAGAGGAAATGTTTCTTGTGTTAGCTCAGCTTGTGGCCACACTGGGAGAATTTATTTTCACACCAAACAGTTGGCTGACTTCTCTGTTGGGGGGAAAGGAGAATCAAGGACTGATCTCTGAGAGAAAATGTTTTACCTTGCAATAGTCCTTTCCAGAGACATGCTGTTATTTTTTCAATAGTTGTATCCATGTAGTACTTGCCTCCTTGAAACACAAGCGTAAACATTTTGCTAGAAGTGCACTTCTGTGCACAACATCAGGGTTCAGGAGACTTGCTTATATTTGCTTCCTCTTGTCTTTAAATTGTTGGACAAGTGGAGCAGGGCTTGCACTGCACAACTCTTGCTTAGCTCTTATTCCCAGAACTTTAATTTTGATGCTCTTGGTGACAGGGTTTGAGTAACTTAGGAAGTCTTGAGCTGTTTGCACAGTGTTGCTCAGCATGTACTTTTGTTTCAGGTCGACTTCCAAGTTGAAAGAACAACATATTTAAAATGCTAGTTTGAAAACACCCTGCACCCTCTTGGTTATATATTTTTTTTTTTTTAACCTATTTCCATCATGCAGTTCAGTGGTATCTTGCCAGGAACAGCCTCTGCTTGGTTTGGTTTTTTGACCTCCCATCATGCAGGGAACTGAGAGTCCTCTTGGGATCCTGGAGCCCAGCCTGGCATGAGTCTAAACGAGGAGCCTGTCTCTGTGTGTGGTAACGAGACTGTCACTCTGGGCTTGTAAATCACCACCCATCAGGAGTAGAAGGTGAATGCTCTTTTTGTTGTTGTGGCAAATATTGTGAGTGAAGTTTTCACATCTCACTCTTGAGTGATGAGAGAGGACATTAGAAATGTTTGGTTTACTTCTGTGTGTATGTGGGTTGTGCCTGCACGGGGATTTGCTAAGTGTGTTCTTTAGCTTTTATTTCCTAAACAATATTGCATCTCTGCCAGCTACAAAGCAATAATTTGTGCATCTTTATACCCTTCATTTGGAGCAGCAGCAATTCCTGATTACTTGTGTTCCAGGCAAAGCTGTTGGGGGTGGAAATGTATTTTCTTCAGATGAATAGAATACTTGCTAATAGCTGGCTCTGTGTAAATAAAAGCAATAAGATGATTGGAAAATGTGACAAAATATTTTCGTTACAATGCATAATGCCTTCCTGAAACTCCTGCACTGTTTTTCACTGGTTTTGGTAAAACCATTACTATTGCATCTAGTCCATTGCATCAGAAGACAAAGCTGTATAGTGAGTAGAGATTTTAATTTTTCAGGTTATGTCAGAATTATCCCTGCCTTGTTAGAATGGAGATCACAGAGGAGCTGCTGGGTCTAATCATGGCAAATAACCTCTAGTAGCTACTTCCCTTAGTAACAGTTTTAGACTACGGTGTTGACTGATGGCCAGCATAACCACTTCCAAACTCTAGATGGTACCCTTAAAGAAGAAAATAAACTTGCATTGCCTTATAAAAACTACTCTGACTTGAACATGGTTCTTGAGGTCTGGAATATTGAACCATAGCTGAATGCCAAAGCCCTGGCATTTGGCGTAATCACTCAAAAGAAAAATGTATGTAGTCAAGAGTAACCAGGAGATGCACGTATGGAAGTTGGCAAAGGACTACTGCCATTCTGCTTCTTGCTGGCAAAGAGTGAAAGTGCCTGTGAATAGCAGAGCACTGGATGCAGGTTGAATATAGATTCTGCAGTCACATCCAACTCTGTTTGTTTTTCCCTTGTGGGGATGTATTATTTTTTGCTAGCTGGTGTGTATTAAATTTCTTCTATTTCTCTTCTAAAGTCTGCTTGAGAAGACCACAAACTACTGCTGAAAGAAAAGGAAGACTGAGTCAGTTGTTAACATTAATTGCCTACTGTTTGATATCCTTGAGTGTATTGCCTAATGACGTGTATGCAGATTTTAGAGGACAAGAGGGATTGTGAAGGTTGAAGGGAATAACATGGAGGCCTCTCTGGAAATAAAATTTAGCTGTATATTCTGGCTGAGGAGAGAAAAAATTATCATGGAAAAACTTTTGCTCTTTAATCACTGTCTTAGCTGGTCTTATCCATTGGTTTCTTTCCTTGCAATGACATCACCTTAAGCAAGCATTTTCTGAGTAAATCCATGTAATGCCAATGGTAGACAGAACGCAGCAGAGCCCAGTATGACACCGGTGTGTGGCTGGTGCTTCGGCCATGTAGGTGACTGAACACCTCCTGTCAGTTTGTCTGTGCTCCATCAAGTTCAGTGGTCAATGGATTGACTGCGAGATGCTTCCCATCGGCCCCTGTGAGTTTGCTCTCATTAGGGCTTCTAGAAGGTTTGTTGATCTAACCAGATGGCTTGTTTAGGATTTCAGAGAACTGACCCTTCTTGGAGCCAAATCCTTCTGGGGTGACTAGATGCACAAGTACAGCTATGATCAAGATGGCTGGAAATAGAAAGGGAATAGCACCTCCTTGCAAATTCATGTGGGGAGAGCACTGCACTAAAAAGCAAAGTATGACTCTAGTAAATCTATGCCAGGTGATTTTGATGAATTTTACCAGCAGTTGATTTTATTAGGGCTTTGCCATAGCAAGTAGTAATGCTGTCATATAGAAGTAGCCCAACAAATTAGGCAACCACTGCAAGTACGTGGGGTTGTTCACTGCCTCAGTTGGAGAGTAGCTTTTGACAATTGCAGTGAAAGTAAATGCACACATGTGTTGATTGCACCAACAGCGGGTATTTGCAGAGCAGTTAGCAGCCCCTTGCTCTTAAAGCAGAACAGGCTGTTGAGATGCTTGGGATTTGTCACTTGTTCTGTGCCTCGTACTCGCTGTGAGATGGGAAGTGTGGTGTTGCAAAACAGAGTAAAGATGGTCTAAGTCTGGCATGAACTCTGTCTTCCAGTTTCTTCTGGATAGCAGGAAATGAGATTGGGATAAATGAGAGCAGAAACTTTGTCCCAGTGCATTCTGCCGAGCTCATGCAGGCAGGACAGCTTGTATCTCTGCTTTGCTGGGTTGAAGGCAGGTACCATAGACCATGAGCTGTTCTAGGCAGCAGTTAGCTGATGCCCCTTCTTGTGATGTGGGCAGGCACTTGTCAGGATGAACCTCCTGTCATAAGAAGAAATAGCTGTGTGTTTAACCTATAGGAAAGTCAGTTATTGCTAGCTCCTATTTTGCTTTGAGGTTCACATCATAACCAGGTAAAATTCATAAAGTCAAGGAACTGTGAATTAGGTTCAGACAACCTGTAGTGAACCCAATGCTCAAAGGCATATTCATTTGAAACAACCCACCTTTAGTCTGATTCTTCTTTCTGAACATATGAATCTAGGAGGTGCAGATGGTTTTGATGTGCAACTGTAAATGAATACCTGGCGGACACCTGTTTGAAAATGGAAGTTTGGGCTAATCTGAAGTTGAGCTTTTAGAGATCAGTGAAATGGAGTCAAATTTTGCATCTTCTTGTAGTTTCTAAAAACAAGTTGAATATTTGATGTGGCCAAGCACCAGGAACACCAACCATTAAACACAATTCCTTATAACTTGTTCTAGTTAATTCCGTTTAGCCTGGCTCTTCCCACACCTCTCGTCTTCCCTTTGCTGCAGAGGGAGGCTGTACTAGTAGTTAGTAGTGAAACAGGCCATGTGTGCTAGCCATTAAATAGTCCAGCTGTTTAGGCTGAAACTTCTAGATTTGAAGTATCAGAATTCTAGATTTGGGCTGTCTAATGATTTTTGTGGAGCGCCTCTACAGGAATTAACACACTCACTAGCCAAGTGTAGTGTGGGTATGTTTTATGCTTGAACCTTGCAAGGGCACGCCATAGCAGTTCCCTGAGAGAGCATCTGCTTTTGTAAAAACACAATCCTTTTAGGGGTGTGTAGGAAGAATCTATATTTAAGCTAGCATTTAACACTGGAGTAGCCCTGCCCAGGGCGTTTAGGTACCTACTGCTTCCTGCGGGCTCAATAGCTTTGAAATCTAGCCTAGAGTATATTGAACTCTGCCCTAGGTAAGAAAGCCAAAGATGACACTGAAATGTTCATTTTCTGTGTATTTCTAAACTTAACCAAATAAACTTCAACCTAGATAGATCGTTGGTTCAGTGGCTAACAGCAAAATGTAATAAAATGAATAACTTTAGGCTTTAATATGATCTCACACAATTGTATTACCACCCAATTACTTTTTTGACCTCTTTGGAGCCATGCTTCCCTTAAAACACACATGATCTGCAGTTCTGACTGTCTTCTCAGCGTCTTTTGTGTCAACCAAATCGATAACTCGAGTATCACATCATGCCTCTGGCTCCTGTTTGTAGGAGCACAGCAATGTGAAAGGTGTAGTGTGTCTTAGGCGAAGAGTTCATCTACTCAGTGGCTACAGATGCTTGCTCAGTTTCTCAGATCCTAGAGAACTCAAGACAGCTGTTTATTTTCCTGACATCATTAAGCAAATACAGCAATTATCTTCTGTCAATGGCTAAGGTTTTTGAAGTTAATAGACTGTTCCTCCTGATAAATAAAGGCTACTGATCTAATCCCGTTGCCTCCTTCAATAGCATATCCAGTCAACAGTGCTAACGCATACCTTCACTGACTTTAAACAAGTATGATGGGATATTCTCTGGCTCTGATTTAGGAAATTATTTCAACATCTTCCTATTTGTTTTAATTCATGAAAATATTTTGCATGAATTGATGCTTAGAAGACCTTGAGGCAGCAACTGGTGGTGGAGAGTCTAAAAAGGGCATCAGAGAGGTGGACAACTTTTTTGAAATGTGTTGTAGGATTTTTGTTAGCCCACAGAGGGTGCAGGACTGTTGATCTTGTCTTTGTATGATACTGATTGGAATTTGGTCTCATATTTTGTGCAGTTGAGCAAGGGGCCATAAAGAGAAAATGCAGGTAGTTTATATGGACTAAATAATCTCAGGCATCTTGGCTTAACATCCCGAGGGTTAAAGGTTCAAACAAGGGCTTAAAGGTCTGCAGGATCAGACTTAAGTGCTGAATGCCCACAAATCATGCTGAGTTTATTGTACTATGGAAGCAGAAGGAAAAAAACCAGCTCAGCAGCTCACTTGATCAGAGCTGGGAAAAAAACCCAAAACAAACCCAAACTAGTATTAAGGGGTAGAAGCCACATACTGAAGTCTGGAAAACGGAGAACTGTCATGCAGCCCCATGTATCTCCTGAGTGGTGTTTTTAATGAAAACTTGTTTCCAAATGCCAAGTCCCATAATGTTCTAGACACTCCTAAAACTGCAACGAAGGAGTATTTATTTTGTGTAAGACATCATCAGAATATACAATGCATTTTATATTGGTCTGTATGTGTAATACTCCTTTTCAACTTCCAGCAGATAATTTGAGTGCTTTGAGGACCTGCATTAAACCTTATTACAGTCTCTGAAGCTATCCATTCCAGTCAGAATGGACAAGTCTAACATGCTGATATGCAGAGATGTCCACGCCGACGCGGAATGTATGACTTGACATGCAAACTGGCAGGAGGTTTCAGGTTCACAGTTTGATGGGTATCTCAATTCCATCTACTCTTCTCTGTTACTTTGAAATATGGCCCTGGGTGATGTCTGTCAGACAACTCCTAATGCAAAGAGTCCTCCCTGGAAAGGGCAAGACCACTGGTGATGCATGTATATATCTGCTGGCATGCAGAAAGTGTAGGGTTAATAGAAAGCAATGGTGTCTTACTGAACAAATGCTTTCTAGTTCATTTAAATACTTAAGTAAAATGTCTTGGGACCCTCTAGTTCTTAAAATTAGTATTATCTTAGCAGTTGATTTTTTTTTTTAATAATATTTCATTTACAGGTAGAAGGGATCAACTGGTATGCCAGCATTGAGTGAGTTTCTCCACCTGGATATGAAAGGAGAGACTAAACAGGAGAAGTACTGAAGGACATGGACTTCTAGATTAGTGTTGTTGTGATTGAGATTCTGAAGGCAAGAGCAAGGCGTGAGGGCTGTGAACATCTCTTCGAGCTTTAGCACTTTCCCTAATGAATAATAGAAAGGGCAAGATTTGGGGTGTAAAGATGCTTCAGGTCTCTTAAGACAGCATGTCGCAAAACTTGCTCCCTTTTCCCCAGCTGTGAAAGTTGGTCTCTTACAATACAGTGAAGAAAGAAAAAAAAGATTTAAAAAGAAAACAGCAGGGATGATTGCAGTGAAAAAGAAATATTAAATGTAGTTTAGAGCTGGGGGGAACCTTTGTTTTGCAGATTATTTTCTGGCTTTCAGCCTGATCCTGGAAACCACTTCTATCAAGAGAATGAAAGATTAAAGACAGACATTTAATTGCTTAAGAAAAAAGATTTACTACCCATGAGGTTCATTGGCATCCAAAATAAGATCTGTTCTGTAGTGTACACTACAACTCAACAATGCTGAAAACTATTGCAGAGAAAAAGAAATCCTTGTGTCTCCAAGAGCAGGCTTCTAGTTCCACCACAAGAAAGTGATTTCTCAATACCACTGGAATGTGGTTTTTAGTACAGAATTTCTGCTTACAATATTCTCCTGTCATCTGGTGAATTTAAAGAATGAAATTAAAGGAGGAAATATTTTGTTGTTATAGATCAAATAAATTAAGACCCAGTTAGATGAATAGCTTGTTGAGTTATCCATAAGACACTTTATTTTTCTTCATGTCTCATTCATATAAAGTAGTATAAATGTTGCTCTTCTGGCTATTAGTGTGTGATGCAACACATACTATGTTTTTGTAGGAGAGTGCCAAGAAGATAGCTCTTCTAGAGCAAAATGGGACAGCCAAGAGGCTTTAGAAATGCCAATTCAGTATTTTCTGAGCTATGCTTTTATTACTGTGATTGTTATGAAAAAGAAAAAAAACAAGTGTGATTTTAGCCTTTGCAATAAAAAAAAAAAACTCCATGCAGTAACTACATGTGCTAGGACTTTGTATTTTGAGTGAACGTGTTACCTTGCTGTGGATTACCTGCCTAGCAGGATAAGGGCTTTCCTTCCCTGAAGGGCAGCAACAGAAGTAATGGAGTAAAAATCCTGAACCTTTTCTGTGGTTTACTAATTTTTTTGCATTACCTAAGCATCTAGAGCGAGTAGCAGAAACTGTGATCCCTCAAGAGGTTTTTGGAGGAACAGAGGGTACAGATGGAAGGAGGGAAGGAAAAGTGCAGGATAGAGCAGGAGCATGGGCATCTGTGGTGCTCAGTAGCTGTAAGGTCAATTTAGCTCTGACAAGGGAGGTCCTGGACTCCCAGTCCAAAGCCGTACACACTCAACCATACCGTGTTTGTCTTCCCCCATGCACTGGGAGGGAAGGCAGTGACTGGGCTCTGGAGAGGAGCTGGCTCCAGCATGCTTCCACTGGGGAAGACTGTGCTGGAGTGGAGCTCTTGAAAGGTGAAGGAAAAGCAGGAGAGTGTGCTCAGAGATACTCCTGCTCCTGTGCCCATAGCTCAATCCTGATAGAGAAATGGATCAAAAGCAGCACGGAGGTGAACTGCTAGACAGCTTTGATCCATGGAGAACATTGTCCTAAGGGAGTTTCTTTATTTCAGAGTGTAGTCCATTTCTCTTGTGCTTGTCACTGTGACCAAAAAGGATTTTGGTGATCTTACAATCTTTACTAGAAATGGGCAATTTGGGAAAAAACCTGAAGTTGGTGCCAAGCCAAGGGATCTGGTTTACTTCCACATGTCCAAACACCAGTAATACCTTTAAAGCTATCTGCAGACATGTAAAATACAAAAATATACCAAATGATACACATGGGAAAGTGGTTGCCAAGAAATAATGGTGATAATTATTTTCACTGGCTGTTTCTTTTTTTGGCTTGTCCACATCTGTAAGCCCGGAAACAAGTCAGACACAGGCAATGTGTTGGAATTTGAATTTCAGATTAACCACCTTCTCGGCAGCCCTCTGGCAACGCGCTTGCCCCAGTAGCTGAGGTATATTGTGGTTCTGCTGTGGACCGCATGCATCAGGATTTATAGCAGAAATTACCTTACAAAATTAACTTTTTGTTAACAAACAAGATCTTCCCCGAATGGGAAGATGGAGGTCTATGATCCAATTTAAAAGTCAAGCATAAAAGAAAAAATATTGACAAGTACATCTACCTGCTGAATCTTCCCTGTCAGTATTCATTAGCATGAGTGCTTGCTCCCTGCTTTTCCCAGCTCAGCCAGACAAGCCTATCTGCTTTGTAATTGACAGACTGGTGTCTGGTGGCTGAAAAACTCTACTCATCTCACTGGTTTAGTGTTTCAGAAAGGCTCAAATTTGAAAAAAGCATAAACATCTGGGTTGCATTCCTTAAGTATCCTCACATATCCTGAGTTGAGAAGAGCAGAGTAGTGTGTTGGATAAGCTGGCGTCTGAAGGTTTAAAGACTTCTGGTTAGTGCTTTGTAAGATATAACTTGGCATTTTGTGGTAATTTTCACAGAACATATTTACTTCTGGGATGCATTTTCCTTCCTTCCTTTGAAGTTTGTTTTCATTTTTTTTTTTAATTTTGTTGTTATTTAACTAGAGGACTGGACTTATTTTTGAATATACTACGTTCTTCTCCTTTGACTTTACACCTACAAGTAGGTACCAGGCATTTAAGTTAAAGGATCCAGTACTGTTTGAGGTGATGTTTTCCTGCAGCCTGTTAGCACTTTCATAAAGAATTTGGTGCTATCTGAAGCAGCTTTCTTCCTTCTAAAGCTGTAATGAGGACCAGTACGTTTGTAAGTCTTTATCCCCTGTACCTTTTCAATGGCTTTGCCTTTGATGTGGCAGAGTTGTAGCAGAGGTCCCTTGGTATATGGCATGTGTGTGAAGACACTGATTTCAGCAGGATCCACAGTCAGGGGCTTGTAAGGATGATGTGAAACTGTAAAAACAATAGCATGTCAAAACGCCTCTATGTGCAAGGCACATACAAAGCTTTGTGTGCTTAGTGTGGTGCAGGAGTTGGGGTAACGTGGTCTCCTTGTTGGAGCACACACATCCTTGCTGCTTTGCAGCCTGTCTGTGCTGCGAGACGTGTCACTTGGTGGCATGTGCAAGAAAAGTGTCTTCCCAACCCCTCCTCCCTGCCTAAAATAATTTATTCCCTGGTAAGTATAACCTTGGTCTTCATGTTGTTTGAAAGCGAAAGTGTTCCTGTGTGAGTTTTTGGCTTCTGAAAGCAGTTGGCATCCTCTAGGAAAGTCTCATTGGATTTGTAGACACAGTGAGGCTAGTACTCTAAGCATGTAATAATACACCTTTCCTGGCATAAAGAACAACAAAAGAAAAAGAATTAGCAAGGAGGAAAATATTAGTGTAAAGCAGGTCATGAGGCAGGACGAAGGTTAAGCCGAGTCTACTGATGTTTACTCCTGTGACGTGGTCACTGTGACTGATGACAAAGTTGCAAGGATAGACAGCTGAGATCAATGACAGGCTGAGGATGAAGCTCCTCTGTTTTATGCGGCTCTGCAATGGGATTCTTTTAAATTGCCCGTCTCTGTCAAACAAAAGATGAAATAAGTGCATAGAGTTTGCTCTGGAAAGACTCCCCCTATTTCCCCAGTGCTTGCTCATCATATTTTTATTAAGAGGGAAAATATTTTCCAGTTAGACAGCTAAAAAATCCTTATTCATTTATTCAATTTGACTGAACCATGGAGGTCTAGGGGGAAAGTTCGATGCTATGTTTGAAAAATAGGACACGTGGTCTTTGCATCTGCTAACAGGAGGCTGGTACTCAATCTCTCTGTCCTGCCACTGGTGTCAAAAATAAAGTTAAAAAGTGGCTTTCAAATGTGTAATGAATTGGCCTGCTGAAAAGTCTCTTAATTGCCCCAGAATTAAAATAATATGTGGCTGACAGCTTCTCTTAAGCCTTGATGCACTGGACGATTGGGTATTGGCTAAATTTCCCCTGCCCTGACATAGCTTTAACAGCCACCGAGGTTTCCCACCATCTAATCTGCTGCTGAAAAGAAAGTCATTACCTCAGGAGGGGTGCAAGCCTGGCCAAAAGCAGCCCTGAGAGATGGTGGCTGTGCTGCAGGTGCAGCTCTGTGGGACAACTTCCTGCTGCTGAGGGAGAGCCTGGAGGTACAAAGGGAGAAAGGCAGAGATGCCTTCTGAGTTCTTTTACACCTCTATGAGGGCTAAACCAGAAGTGCAGCCTGTGCTTCCTGAGCAGGAAAGTTTGTTCTACCGGGCAAGCAGCTTTAAGATGCCATTTTCTGTTACTCTAGGAAATGATGAGCCCTTGGGCATTGGTCCTGTTTGGGGTGGAGCAGAGCCATCCTGTAGTAGAACTGACCTTCTGTGGCCCTGAATCAGGAGGATATAAACACCTCTGTGCTCTGCTCTTGAAACCTCTTTGGGCGGTCAGGAAGCCACAGGCCCCTCTATCCTTTGAGCAGGACTGCTTGCCATATCAAAACTATGATGGACACTCTAGATCAGATAAACTGCTCTTCAAGACCTCTTTTCCCATGAAGGGATGGAGAGGCTTGCTTGTGAGGTGCCTGCTATGGGACAGGGACTGCTATGAATCCCCTCGGACTTGGGGGGCAGCTGGGAAGTTGCGAGATTTGCTGAGGGGTCTGAGAGCTCCAGGAGTCGTAGCAGGATGCTCCGTTGTGGGGAAATCTAAGTGAAATGTTCCTTAGATGAAAAATGAGCAGTCTCTTCCTTTGACATAATATGTCAAAGTGGTTAGTTTTCATGCTGGGGGAAGAAAACGTTCTCAAAATGTCAGTTTGCAAGGAACAGAAATGCTGAATGATCTGTGGCTTCTATTTTTTGGGGGGGCAGCAGTGCCACAAAGGTCCTAAAAGATGCATCAGCCAGGTACATGCTCTCACTCCCCTCTGGAAACACCATTGCTTTCTTAAACTTTCTCAGACTGAAGGTTTTAAGGTTTTCTCAAGGACTGCAGACCTCTCTGTACTTGGGCTCTTACCAAAGAGGTTCCTCAGGATCCAAAGGGGGCTATCATATTTCTTGGCCATCTTGAAAAGGACTTGCAGCCTCAACAGCAATCCCCTCTGGGAAAATTTAGGAGCAGTGCTGACCATGGCTGTGAAAAATGCCTGTGATGGCTGTCCAGCTGTCATCACACAGCACCTGCAAGATGTATGGATAGGAGAGACTAGGGACGGAGCTGGAGAATTTGAGGCATGGAGAAAAGATATCCTAAGAGCAGATAAAGCTGAGAGGTTTGACTTTGCAGCCCCATATGTTTTCATGTATACCTATGCAGTATGCAGGTGTAAATATGTAAAAATTACTTAGCAAAGATTGAATCAATTAAACAATGGCCCAGGCAAGAAGGAAACAGGCCCTGCATATGGACTAGAGCAAGGCAAGGGAAAATGCTTTTAGGTCCCTCATTTATGATACATAACCATGGTGAAGTTGAATATAATAGGTATCTTATTCACTAGCAGTGCTTACTTGGTACCTGTGATGTTGCTTCTGGCTTGAGTGCAGGCTATTGGGTGCATTTGGTACTTCTGGCTCCTTTAGTGAGGGGCAAGAGTTAGGGGATAGCTAAAACAAGTATCCTTCCCATTCTTTGAGTATGTGTTACCTGGCATCAAGTGACCACCCCAAAATGGATATGATTTCCACCATTGGTGGTGGGAAGCTGGGAGGATTTCACAAATCTGAACGCAATAGCGGAAACAGGAGCAGCCTCTGCTTTGCAGGAATGTATTTATTCACAAAAACAGCCACTTGCTTAGGAGTGAACTATGAGCTTCTGGGCTGCAATGTGTTCAAGATTTGCAATCTGAGTCTCTCTGGTAGTCTCTTGCTGATGTTACCAGTAAAGGCCCCATTGAGCTCAAGTGGAGCAGGACAACACCCAAAAGACAGATGGATCATGAGAGGCCTTTCCTATGCAAAGTTCTGGGCATCAATGCCTTGCAGATGCTATGGAAGAATTAAGCACAGGGCTGTAAATGGAAAAACAAGAAGATCATGATGTAAATATTTCTGTAGTGGAAAGCCTTATCTGTAAAGAAATAAAAAATGCACAGTCAGCATTGCCAACCTAAACTAGACAGCTCTTGGAGCACAGGAGAGCTGTGAAATGAACACCTGGACAGAAGAAAAGGCCTCTGACACTGTGGCCGTTGGCCAAGCTCCAGCAGAGGAATGAAGACTGTAAATCAGAAAACTTTCTCACTGATATCAGTGCCTGCGTAGGGTCTCAGCGGCGTGCATCTCCCTGGACTGTGCAGGCGTTGCTGATCCCGGGGTAGGTGGTCTGAGGCTTTCATTGTTCCTCTGACTCCAGTTGCCTTCCTCCTCCTGACAAGCCAGTCAGGGATTTATGGTGGGAGAGCGGCCCAAGAAACACTGCTAAACCAGCAGGGAAGCTTTCCTTGAGGCGTGATCATCAGAGCAGCACAACAGAGACTGGTGGTGAGGAGCCCTGGCTGCAGCTTGGGAAGCTGCTGTCCCCATTTCCCAGCCTGTGCCCACCACGTGGCAAGACCCTGCTCATCCTGCCTTGTCTCCATGTCAGCCTCTGGCAGAGCTGATCCCTTGTGGAACAGCAGTTAAAAACAAACAAATAATACATCGGTATTTTTCACCTATGCTGGTTGCAGGATGAGTAGGCGTGTACAAGATTGACCACCTTTTCATTTTGGACAATCAATGTGTTTTCTCTTCATGAATAAAATAATTGCTGTCTCCAACACAGTAGCAGTGTCCATGTGTGTCAGAGCTGGTACCTGAAACTGAGGAAAAACAAAGTGCAAATCATCAGTTCTAATCCACTGATCAAAGATAATCAAATGTATACAGAGGAAAAACTAAGCAAGCTCTTCCATTACTACTAAATCTTATGAAATTTTTACTAGATTCACTAAGACCAGGACCTAAACAAATTCATTTTTATGGTGGAAACTCTACTGGCAATACTTCCTTTAAATTTTGTTTAAAATATCCTCATATTCCAGGCTTACCACCTCCATTTCTTGTTTTCAAACAAATATTTTGAAATATATGAAAGTCATTCTAAGACTTGCTGTCTATCTAGAAGGGAAGTTTTTCAACCTTAGTTTTCACTGCTGCTTTGACTGCTAACGCATAAGTAGTTAAAATAGTTGCATTGAAATATCAGGTTTTCAAGTATGCCAAAAGCTGAGTAAGGATTTACCCTTCTTTCTTCTATGTAGAAATTGAGTATAAAGGTTATGTAGGTAACTTCATTTCTGGGAAAACTTTTGCTATAACTTTTCTTACCAGCACAGTTCCCACTCGTAGGCAAACAAAAAAAAAAACCAAAACAAAAAAAAGTCTTAGTGATTAATCTGCAAACAGGATGCAAGCAATCTGTGTTGTTTCCATGCGTTAGTCAGCTAAAATACTCCTAACAAATCCTGTCCCTTTATCACCCTAATCCTCTGAGTCTGGAAGGAAAATTCAAGAGCATGTTCTGAGTGGAAAAGCACCCTCAGCCCCCTCTCCTTGTTAACAACTTGCTTTTCAACATTGCATCGTCTCGGGGCATTATTTGACTTAAAATTGAGCTCCCATTAGTATATGCAGAACAGACAATTCAATTTACCATCTCTAGGGTCTCGGCTGACAATTATTCCCTTGACACAAAACAAATGGTTTGGGTTTGTGCGTGTGTGCAAGATGCTTGCTACCACTGTACTTTCTCCCAGAGAACCACTCACTTGCTCTTTGTTCTGGAAATACTGACTCTTGAATCTGGGAAATCAAACCACCAAGGCGACGCATTGTCTCTGAGAAGTCATGGGCTGTACATCTGAAACTCGCGGCTCTTCTGCTGGAGATGTTAGCAGTGTGAGCTCTATTCTTGTTTCCTTGATTGGTTTTATGTTTCCACTGTTCTTGCTGAAATAAGGCACAAGAATCAAAATCATGGATATTTCTTGCCAGCAAATGATTTATTATGGTTTTACCCTAGGACACAAAACTTCTCTGTGTCTTCATCTGGCAAAATCCAGTGCTGCAGCCCAGTGCTTGGCATATCGTTGAACCCTGGGTCTGTCGCACAGGCACGGGGAAGCCACTGAGAGGAGCAAGCGCTGGGGTAGGGGATCATTCAAGCAAAACTTCAGCCCAGGATCCCTGAGGAGCATCAGCAAAGGGGAAACAAGACCTGGTGTGCTGAGTGGAGGTTTTGCAGAGTGTTATCAGTCAACAGCTGTAAGCCCAGGCTCCTTGCAGCTGATAACAGATCTGCTCATTCAGCCTGGCTGCTCATGCATGGAAAATCAAAGAAGATTGAAATCTGTTTAGAGAGAGAGAGGAGGGGGGAAAACCTCAACTTTCAGTAGACTCCAGACTACCAGAAAACTGTCCTCAGGACACCATGTGTAGCATGGGAAGATTCATGTAGTGCTCCTGCTTTTATAAAGATGCTTCTACTGGTTATTGATCTACGGCATAGAAAGTCCACTCACCTCTTGCAGCAGGAAATGAGAAATATCTATATTTGGGTTTCAAGATTTCAGTTCTAGTTCAGTAGCAGTTGATAGAAATGTTGATGTTTCTTGGGCTATAGTTATTCATGAGCCCATATTGCTTCCAAGCAAACTGGAGAAGAATGCAATTCCAATGCGTTCAGTATCTCTGAATTTCAGACACTAAAAAGGTCCCTAGTCTGTAGGACTACATGCAGCACTAAAACTGACCACAGAAGACTTTATAGGGTTTTTTGGTTTTTTTTTTTTTTGAAAAAAAAAAAAAAAGAATTTTTCATTTATGTCTAAACTGTTATAAACTGCATGATTTGCTCTGGTTGCCTTTAGGCTAACAAGTTTTTTCTGTGTTTGGAGGCATATAGTGGCTGCAGCCAGATGCTGCTTCAGAGTGAGAATCTCCTCTCCTATCTGTCTCTTTTTCTTTTTTTTTTAATTTTTTTTTAAATTTTTTTTTTTTTTTAATGGTAAGGAAACCTGGGCACATCCCGTAAGCAAAAATTTCTGCATGATCTGGATACTAAGGGGACCAGGAACCTGAAGGGATACCATGTTATGTCCCAGTGGGAGTGCAGACCTCAAGCCTATGGTCACCCTGGAGCAGGGGCACAACAGATGTCTCTGTGGTCCCTGTGATGAACGCGCTGGTGGGAACATTGTACAAGAACAGCTTCATTATGAGAAAATATGGGTGTTCTCCCTGAATGGCCCAGCATCAAAAAGGTACTAGCAAGCCAGGAAACAGACCTAGGGTGGGAATGAACTGGCCATAGTGAGGCCAGTTGCTTTTTGGGAGGAAGATTTGCTGCTATGTCCCAAAGACAAGCCTTGCAGAACC
The DNA here is from genome assembly GCF_036417535.1 of Chlamydotis macqueenii. NCBI lineage: Eukaryota > Metazoa > Chordata > Aves > Otidiformes > Otididae > Chlamydotis > Chlamydotis macqueenii. Next base: position 51,381,810 of record NC_141557.1, read on the forward strand.
TACCCAATTAACTCACTAGAGAGGTACCCCAAAAACTGATGGTGCTTAGCATCCTTCTGCAAAAGCTTGGCAAGTCCTGGGCTAGCAGTTTAAAAAGTCCAGAGAGCACTCTCCGTCTGAAAGGCACTAACTATGCAAATGCAATGTGAGTCATTATCGTTATGGTCCTTTCATGTTCTTACTCAAATCACTGATGCACCTTCTGTGTCCAGCTGACCAAGCAGTATTTCTTGCATTATAGGATTCTGATTCCACTTCCATTGTTAATGTTCATTACTTTCTTGAAGAGCTACAATTTCATTATTAATACATCAGTGTAACAGCACAGATTACATAAATGCATTTCTGAGCATTAGTTAAATATTAGTTTTAAGAACAAAATATGCTTTTTCTGCCAACAATATCTTCCTTCTTGTACAAATACTTTATGGCTACAATTGCAAAAGTATATGGAAAAGTCTTTTACTGTCTTCAAAAAATACAGCAAAGTAAGTATTTACTTACTCTCTCCTCTTTCTAAGGAAAATCAGCATTGTGAGTTTGAAAGGTGGTTCCCATGAATGCTTCAATCTGTCCAGTAATGATGCCAGTAAATTTAAAATCTGTTTGTTATATTTCTATGAGAATTGAAGGATGAGATCCTAGTTTCTAATCTGTTCCAGTGGTACAACTTGTGGCTGTGGTGGGGTCATCTCTAACTTTGGTGGTCTCACTAGCCCTGTCTCAAGAACTGATGTCTGAGCTGAAGAGAGCCCACTAACTCCCCTGTAACTGAGGTTCACAGCTGAGCGGTGGGATGAGAGCAGGGTGATGACTGTACTTCGGGGCAGATCTAGTGGCACTAAGCTGGGCCAAAAGCTGACCTAGCCGCAAACAGATATTTGGTTGAGTGGGTGTGATGTAGCCAAAGGATTTCCTTGTCTGCTGCTGCTGGAGCTGGGCTGCAGCTGCCTGCAGAACCAGGGAGGCTCAGAGCTGATTTTGGTTGTTCCCCTTATAATAGCAGTTGAGTGCTTGGAGTATCTTGGTGCACTGACCTTCTTGGGAGGCAGGGGAGTTTTACCGTGCCATCTTCACAACTTCAAAACCCACGCAGAGACAGCTGGGGCCAAACTATGCAAAACCTCCCTCATGCCCCCAGGCAGAAGCAAGTGCCTCACCACGTGCCTGGGGGTGGTTGCCTCCCTCCCCCCCAGCCTGGAGGTCTGCATGGGACAGACGTGCTCCGTGGGACAAATAGAAATCATGCCCACAGCTGGCTGCACCCGGGCTCCGCTGTCCTGTGTGGATTCCTGATGTCGTTTTCTACATTATTATGAGTGAGACAGTCTCTGCTCTGCATCTCGTCTCTTGAAACACAGCAGAGGGACTGCACTGCTTTAGAGAAAAGCTCCTGTGCTTTAATGTTTTCATCTTAACACCAAACATGGGGTTTTTCTTTTGTTTGTTTTTTTGTTTGTTTTTGTTTTTGTTTTGTTTTGTTTTGTTTTGTTTTTTTAAATCCTTTGAGCAGGAACCCTCTCAGTCCATCCAGGGAAGTCTTGATGCTCGTGCTGCTGCACTCGTTGGTTTTAGCACGTTGTTTGGGGACCTCTTCAAAATGCAAGCCAGTTATGTTATCGCCTTCATAAATATTTGCAGGACTGATACTCTGGTGGATTAAATTATTTTATACCCTGTAAACATTAGGTTGATGGAGCTGAAGTGCTGAGGTCCTTTTTTAATCAGAGGCACCAGATTAACTCGCTTTTAGTCTTTCAGAAACTCACTTACTCTTAATGAGTTTACCGTGATATAGGTCCACAAATTTCCTGTCTAGCTTCTTTTGGCACTCTCAGATAAAAATGCCATCTGGGAAGAGATTTATTGGTTTTAAGATGATGTCCCTTCCTTATCACCTTGTTTTGCTGGCCCTGAGCTCATCCAGAGATAGCAGTACTTACCTAGACAGCATCAGTTTGTCAGACACAAATTGTGGAAAAATTAATTTAAAATACCTTGACCTTTCTACCCCAGTAAGACAGGATTTTTTTTTTCCTCCCATAGTAAAACCTCTTGCTAATGTAAAATACTTACAGGTATACATATATAAATATGTATATGTGTACAAGTAGATTAAAACCTCTAGCTGCCTTCTTGTTATGTTCTGCTTTGCTTCTACTGTCAATTCTGCCTCAGTTTTGTCATGGAAGGTTTATATTTTATATCCTTTATATATTTATTTTGTGGAAATTAATTTGGAGCTTTGAACAGCATCTGTTGCGTGCTAGGATGCTGATGCCAGCCGGGAATGTTCTGTGGCATAATTTCATTTACAGACTCTTCAACTCGACATACTTTTTGCTATTTAACTCCATGCGTATGTCTGCCTGAGATGGAGGGATGGGTGAAGCTTGGTTGAAGCACCACGGGTACTTCCAGGATATCAGGATGATGGGGACTTCCCCACTTTCCATTTCCATGGCTTGGTGGGGCTGCAGGAGGCTGTAAAACGTTGTTGTGTCAGGTTGGCACCAGAGAAATGAGCACAAATGCTCATTGCTGCAGGGGGCCAGGGCTCTTCTTTGAACCCAAAAACCAAGCAAAGGAGAAAAACTTGGAGAAAAAAATATTAATGGCTATAGAAGCTGCTAGGGTTTGCTATGTGTGTACATTCGCATGTGTTACGGTAAAGCAATGTGGAGGACAGAGCTCATGGTTAACCCTGTGCACTTGAGCCCTAGCACTAGCACTTGAAATTTGTTCAAGACCTCTAAAACAAAACAATTCTGTATCTTTTCATAAATTTTTCCAGCAGTTACATAGAAAAGACAAAATAGAAATATAATTCTTGTTCTGTCTGTATGAGCTGCAGGAAGGTTATTCCTTTGCACTTGAACTTTGGTATCAAGGGATGAGTGTATCCTGGTTTTAGTTGCCTGAATTGCATTCCTGCACAGACCCTGGCTGTGACTGCAGAGGTGCCGTTTGTTCAGTGAGTAAAGAAACCTGGTAGAAAAAACAAGTTTGGGTTTTCTGAAATACATGCAGAAAGAATTGTGTATGAATCAGGGGAGGGTGTAGCAATTTGCAGTGATGTTCATAGCATTATTTATTAATTATTATAATAGCAAATTGTAATAAGTCCTCTATAGTTTATCCAAATTTGCTCCATTGCTCGTGGCTGACTAAACTTGGAGGGACTCCTAAGCATTATGCCTGGGAATAAAAAACAAGCTCTGCTGGAATTACTGCAAAACATTTAAAGGATGTGTGGGCTTTTAAATGATTGAATTAATCTCATGGCAATGCAACCATGCATTGCACGGAAGCAGAAGGTTGTTTCGAGGTACATATGTGAAATGTGAAGTGGGAAATTGTTTCTTTGAAATGTCTCTTAAAAGCATTGCCTTACTTGCCCTCCAATTGTGCTTTATTCCCATATGTTGGTGTCACGTAATATTCCTTGCAGCATAACGTTCCTCTGAGGTAGGAGGCTGCCAGCTAACTGGTTTCAAGGGATGATTTTACAATATTTTTTTCTTTCCTCTGAGTCCTCATAGCTATAGGGAAGGAAGCTGATAAACATGCAAAATTCATTTTTGCTTGTTACCTCTCTGTAAAATTTGTCCTTAATGATCTTGTCTCTTCCTCGGTGCTGTCTTTTTACCACAGTGTCCTAATCCAAGCCCTGATCTCTCTTTCACTTAGCGTCTGAGCTCTGATGAGCTGTCAGCACTTGATGCTGTCCCTTTCACTCCTTAGCCTCCCATTTAAGAGTGGAGTATTTGACTTTCTCGGTGGCTCTAAACATTGGCTAGAGAGATAGGGCGATTTTTACAGACCTCTTTTAGAGGAATATTTTGTATTTGTTGCCCTGCTAATGGAAGATGTGAGAGCCACATTGCCCCTGCCCCAGCATTCACAAGGGAAATTATCATCATGTCAAATTACAGCTGTTGACTCCTGCCAGACACTCCCCTGCCCTATCTTATCTATCTACATTTTTTAATGCCATGCTCATCATCATGGCATCTAAGTGCCTTAAAAGTTTTCCATTGCTTCAGAGGAAAGATACATTTAGAGATGTGTTAGTGGAAAACTTTCCCTGGTTCTGGTTATTTGGTTGATCTGTGTGAGCAAGGATGATAAAGCGAAATAGTCCTGAAAAGGTGACCTTCCAGTGCAACAACCTTTTACTTGACAAACCTGATCCTTGTTGGTGTTTTGTCAGAGAATGTCGTGTGGCTTTTCCTTCTGGTTATGTTTAGGGATTAGCTGAGTTCTGCAATGCTTCTGGCACCAGCAGTGGAGTGAGAAAGCAAGCACTGACGTAAGCCTGTGCTCTTCTCCAGTTTGTGTTCTCACAGTATTAATCTGCTCTCTTCAGCTGACAGTGATCCCAAGTATGGTTTGGAGCATTTGAGGCTTTTTGGTTGCTAAGTAGATGGTACGTTCATTGGAAATAAAATAACTTGGCTTTTGTATTTGAATTTCACTTTGCGGTACGCATTTTAAGAAAACCTGATGCAAAGGCTGGTGCATGTTAAATAAAGCAATTTAAACTGCAAATTGCTGAGATGGCAAGAAGCCCACAAAGGATTTCTTCTTCCTCAATCACATTTCTGAGCAAGACCATAATTTATGTCTCTTAAATGTTCTGGGACGTCACTTGTACCCAACTGCTGTCTGCTTTTCAACCTGTACCAAAAAGTGTGAGATCCAAAAAGGATCAATATGTATGTGTGTACGTAGGCATGCATTTCTGCGGGTGTGAGTGCTGCCAACACCCTTTGCAGAGCGGATCTGTGTCACTAGCTGTTTTACTGTCCTCAGCTGACTCCTGTTTCTCAGTCTCCAGAGGTCTGGTTTGGATATAGCCACCCGGCTGATGCTGGAGACTTAAATGATCTCAAGTGCTACCTCTGTCCTTGTGACACCTCTCAGCTTTCAGGTTCCTTGTATGGCTCCTGGGGTATCAGGTCTTGCCCACGTGATGGCTGTTATGGAGACTTGTCCAGCCTTTCCTGGAGAATTGTTCTGCTGAGTGGCACGATGTGTATTTGCTGCCCGGCTCAGTGGTAGGCAGCAGGCTGTGAGCGCTTTGATCCTCTCCTCCAGCTACAACCGATCCACTGAGCTCTGTATGTCATCTGACAGCTCTCCATGTTTTCACCCCTTGACCTAGAGCGGTGTTTGCAAAGTTAGCGGGCCAAAAGCAAGCTTTTATTATTTGCAGCCATCTAGTCTTGAGCCTATTTTCATGTGACTGTGATGTTATTTCCAGAGCTTCTCTATCAGCTAGGGAGGGTGATGCTTGTGCTCTTTGCTTTGGTGATAATTTGGATGGCGGGGCAGGCGAGGGGGTAGATATTTCAAAGACACTTTACTACTATTCTGTCCTACTGATGTAGAGATTTCAAAGTAAACAGTAGGAGTAAATGCAGATTCCCAAGTCAAAAGGAATCGCTGTCTGGCAGTTCATTCTTCCATCTTGCTAAACCTTGCGGGGAGGGGACAGGGATGTCTTAGTGCCAATGAAAACATTATTCAAACTCACTTAACATCTTACTTAGCCCTATTGCAGATTTTTTTTCTATATTTTAGCACAACAGCAACTTGCAAACTATCCCAGTGTTTCAGCTGCAAATCTCTGCATTGTCAAAAATCAACTTGTTCTGCCGACATGCTCAAAAAGAAAAAAAATTGCAACAAAACACAAAGTGAGAGAGCTGAATTTGGCATGGAAACTGTACTTCATCCCACTTGAATGTAGTCAGTGTAAAGCAAATAAACGGCAGCCGTGTGGGTTCTGCCGTAGGAGCTGGTGTGCTGCCTTTGATCTTGAAGAAAGTATGAACCTTCGGGATCTGACTCAGCAAGGTTCTCCTTCATCTGCCTAATAAAAAGCATGCAAGCTCCTTCTGTTGAAGTCAGTAAGATTATCCATACGCCTAAATTTAAGCACATGCTTAAGTGTCCTGCTGAACTGTTAATGAAGGGAGGTTTCTATCTCTCTTGGACAACATTGCTTAGACTTCCACTGAGCTGTTCTACAGCCACAGCAGAACTTGAGAGGAAACAGAGAGGGGAAGGGAGATATTTAACCCAGGTCATCCTTGAGCAGCCAGTTTTCTTGCTACTTAAAGCACAGTTGCTAAGGACTGCATGATTGGCTTTGCTGCGTGCTGAAAGATTGCTTCCTCCAAGTTGTGCTCTAATTTCCTGCCCTGTAATTAGCTCTTCCACATGGTTACCCCAATGTGCACAGCATGCAGTCATATGATGAGCTTATGCCACTGGACATCCTCAGCGGGCAGAATCACAAGGCAGCGCGTTAAACCCTGCCCTCCAGATCTGCTGGACCGTTAATGCAGGCTGACAGCAGCGGAGGGGGCTGGCTGCGGAGAAGCAACACCTGAGCACAGGGATTTGGCTGAATTTGGGCAGAAAGGGATTTACTCTGGTTGGAAAGGCGAGAGGCACTTTTAATTGCAGTAGCAGCATTTTCAGGGTGTTTTGAGAAGTGCAGTGCCTCCCAGTGCCACCCTGAAGAAGGATCCTGTGCTCGGGAGAAATCTCTGAGCATCTTGCATTGGGAAATCAGATTTCCTCCATGCTGGTTTGTCCTCCAAAGAAGCATAGGGCTGATACTGCATCCTTACAGACAGCTCCAGCCTTGGGCAGGGACCAGCATCACCCCACCTGCTCACTGCTCAGCCTCCCTGCTGGTGTGGGTGGCCCTGAGGACAAGGGGCAGCTGCAATTCCCCCCAGCTGACGAGAGGCATTGGGCAGCTCTGACTTCTACTTGCCTTTCCATTATATATCAAGGGCCAGGTTTTCATACAGTGTGTATTGACACCTCTATGCTGACTTCCATGGACAGCATCTGAGAAGCTGAGGAGAAATAATGGGGAATATACCATGATTTTGTCAAATCCGGCTTGGACTGGTTACATAGCTTTACCTGCACCAAGGGAGATCAGACTGGAATGGGCAGTATTTGACTTCAGGTTTCACAAAGCAAGATTTTTGCCTTTCTTTGAGTGCCTGAGGTTCCCAATTAAAGTCTTAACCTGACATGACAGGTGTAATTTCATTGAATCTCTTCCTCCAGATCCTGAGGATACTTTTGTGCTATTTTCTGGTTTATAAGGTTTTATTTGAAAGCCTCTTTGTTCAAAGCAGTGTTTGGTATCTTATTGCTTTTGTGTCGAAACAACTGGGAGCAAGGTGATCTGAACCCTTTTCCAGAGCCATCGTAACAGAAGAGCTGATAAACACAAACAAGGTCAACCCCAAACTTTCAAATGATGCCAGATCAGCCTCCTGATGAGAAAAATGAAGAGATGAGAGAGAATCTACTTCAAGTCTGCTTGAAGGCACCAACCTGGATATGGTAAAGCATCTCATGCTGTTAGTTAAAACTATTTAAAGTGTTTCCAATATATCTTACAAAATATTGCTTGTGGGTTAGGTACTTGTGGACAGATGAAAGTTATCTATAAGGATTTTTCTGTAGCAGGAGACTTGCACCATGATAGGCAGCTGTTCTGACTGTTCAAAGCAACCCACAGTCCTTCCAGGTTGTGATTACTTAAGAACCAGTCATGACCAAAGCTGATACATCCCATCAGCAAATGTCTTATTTTAGCCTTGCTGATTGTTGGGAGAGTGGGCTGTGAATTGTGTCCCTCTGCTTGTGCCATGTGTTGCAGTCCCACCAGGGGCTGCTCAAAGTGTCTGCTGCCCCGAGGACCGGCGGTGAACCGCCAGCTTGCAGAGGCACTGTGTAATGCTGCAAACCTGGTGGAGTGAGGATGGCTGTTGGGGCTGGTGCTTGCAGCTCCCCTGGCTGGGAATGGCTTTGCGAGCTTCATGGATGCTGAGACAGGAGCTGAGTGGGCATCCCATAAGGGTATTAGTGGGAGAGTGTCAACTTAGGTCAGACCTGCTTATTCCTCTGACTTCTGAATGTGGCAATCTTTGTCTTTTCCTGACCATGACCTATTGGTGATCTTAAGTCACAGGGATTGAGCCTCAGAAGCACACCATGTTAGAGGATGGGTGTGACTCCTTGCCAGCAAGCAGCAGCAATCTTCCTCTGGCCTTGTCTTTCCTCCATTACAAGAACTACAACCAGGCTGCAAGGACAACTCCTTCCCTGCCTGCGTTTCCAGCCCTGGTGACCTACCTCTGTGCGTTTCTCACATGTTTCAAGTATGACACTTCTCTGATGACAACCCCCACGGAGAAAATAGCGCCCCTCCCCCCTGTCCCCCCCAGTCTTTGCTCTTCTTGTGTCGTCTGCGCAGGGTATTTGTTTCCAGAGAGCTTGCATTAACACTCCATACTGCCTTAGACTAAGCAGACTAATAGACTCTTTCAACACCTCTGTAGCACTGCATGCTGTGGTAATCATTCAGCGGTCATGGCTCTCTGCAAACAGCAGCACTGAACTCGCCTTTCAATTACCAGTTTATTATTCTAAGACGTCTGGGGAGCGGAGTGGTGATAGCCATATGCCAATATAGCTGTGGACTGCTTGTGAAGTTCCTCGCGGGATGCCGAGAGCAAAGCCAGGGGTCCGAGCAGTTCTCTTAGGTTGGTGACTGACAGCACCTTATGTAGACTTAAAATAACCTGCCCCAGAAAAGAAAACACGGCCGACTCTGAATGAAGAATACCCAATATGTGAAAGCTGAGCTCAGAGGTGGGTGCTTGCATTTGTGAGTCAAGGTCAAGGTGTGCTGACCTGCCAGGAAACCCTGCCTTTGGTGGTGCTGGTTTAGTGTACTCATAGGTAAGTCCTTCCAGTACTTAAGAACTTGGTTGCTTTGGGGTTTTGTGAAGCCACCATGAAACAACCCTTTTTTTTTTTTTTTCTGAAATTCAAAACTGAAGTGAGAACCGATCCTCACCTTGGGCTGATGAAAGCTGAGTCTTTCCTGGTGCTGACACAAGAGCCTCTGGCTAAAGAGGGTCTCACGCTGTAGCACTTGTTCTGGGCTAGTTTCCGCAGCAATCTTTGGAGGAAAGCTGGGGCACAGAGACTGAAATAACAAGAACCAATCATCATGCGACAACATCTGCTGCGTTCGGAGTGCATACGCTTTGCAAAGTGTGACTCCTATTACAGGCTATTAAAGAAAGCTCACTCTTCTACAGCTCTGGAAAACTGAGCTCCCTTGAAATATTCAGTTATGCCAAGAAAAAATAAAGACATAGTGGATTTCTCTGTGGCTCTAGAAATTCAAGGAAGTCTCCCAAAACTTTATCCACTCCTTCCAAAATGTCATAGAATCATGTCCATGCAAAACAACTTAGCTTCCTATGACTGGACTGTCAAACAAGAATAGCTTCTAATTTTTTCCATTCATTAAGTAACTTCATCAACTGTGTTCTATATTTTTTCTTATACCCATGCTCCCTGATCTCTCTTTCTCTCTTATCTTCAATTTGGTATATTCCAAATGCACACTGAGTGTGTCCATGCCAGCTTAGCAAGTGGAAAGACATGTTGCAAATTGTCTTCTGAGCTGGTATAATCCAAATCAAGACGTTACCACTTCTATTGGCCAAGAGGCAGAATCATTCCTCCTCTTAGCAGGAGAGATAAGAAGGTTAAATCAGACAAGTGCGTGCGTTTTAACCTGAAGCTCTGCTTATGCTATTGTGCCTCATTCCTTGTTATTGCCGACTTGTGAAAAGGATAAAACTACCAACAGTAAAATCCTACTGGTAGATTGCTTATTCCAGATTTCTGTCTTGTACAGTGTAAGCACTAGAAATAATTCTCTCCTGGGGCAGCTTGGCGTCAGGAGTTTATTTTGTGTGACAAGGGTTGGTGCCAGTCCCTGTGTGTAACAAGCCAGTTGGTAAAGTGTGTACGTTTTATCTGTCAACGACTGGAGTGCTGGGTTTGGGATAGTTGGAAAAGAGAGAAGTAGGAGTTGCAGAATCTGACTGGGGAAATGCCTTTTCATCCCTTCGTATTCCAAAAATATCTGATGCCAAGATTTTGGTTTGGGAGCAGAGTTGTCTCAGTACAGGCGCAAGCGCAGTGCTGCATAGGGTGGAGGTGGAAGAGGGGAGGTGAGAAATGACTGCTCTGACAGGGGATTAAGGATAACGAAGGATCTGCTGATTGCTGGAGTCTGCTGACTTAGAGGGACCAGGAGATGAAGAAAAGTGGGTAAAAGAAAGGCCTGTGGAAAGGAGAGAGGTTTAGTTAGCACTGTCTGAGAGAAAGCAAGAAGAAAATGAGAGCATCAGGGCAGATAAAGATCTTCAGGGTACACAGAGTCCAGGTTTCTTCAGTGCTTTCTGACCACAGTTCTGCTCTGGGCATCTTGGAAAATCCTGAAGATTCAGCTAGTGCCACCGTGGCTCTGTTGCACACTGGTAGGTGGGGTCAGTTCCTATCTCCCAGGAACGTGAGGCTGGTAGGTGATTTTTGGTCATGCACACCTAGGTATAACCAAGCACCATAATGAGCTGACTTCCCACCTAAACTAAAGCATTGCTGCATTTGGAGGGTTTAGTGGCATGGCTCTCCGAAAATACAGATCTGTACCTCAAATCTCCTTGCATATACATTTCAGATGTTTCTATGGGGAAAAAGCCCAGGTCTTGATTCGTGCCTACTTTTTAAAAAGCTATTGAAAAATATTATTTTCATTAAGCATCCCATTCTTGTTCTGATTCAGCAGAACTTTGCTTTTTGAGTAGATTTGGAGATGTCGGGCAGATGACGTGACTGAGTAGCATTTCCTACCTCAAAAACCAGAATAGATATATGTCTAGAATTAATGTTTTGTTTGGCAAATCTTAGGGAGGGGTGAGGGTGGGCAGGAATCTTCCTTGCTGCACAATGATGGTGCTTTAGTGGGTATATGAATATGTCCATTATTTTCATTAAATTTTTCTGCTTCATGCACACACCTATCCATTTAAGTAGTCTTACTAATATGTAAAAGAAGACACACACAAAACCATGTATAGAAGCAACCTTAATGCACAAACATACTTCCAGTGACCTCAGTAAGAGAGATGAATCTGCTCTGTTCTGAACAAAGCATTTGGGAACCACAGTGGTAGCGATACTTTCCGCTCTGTGAGAGGAAATGTAAACCTGTGAGACCTTGGCTGTCTTGGCATGCTTTACAGAGCCTGATGCGAATCCCTTGAGCTGCGAATGTCACAGAATTGCACTGGCTGCATTTGTTCAGCAGTACCACCTAAATAGCACGATGCATATTAAATAATGCCTTTTCCTTTAAGGGCTTTGGTGGGGAATCTATGCTTTGTGCACTCCACATCTGACTCCTGATCCCATTATTTTATGTGGAAACAGGGCTGGAGTCCCAGGTTACTGCTGGCATGGCGATGAAGTCAAGCATTTGCAGAAAGGCAGAGGTTTGGGCTGTGTTCAGGCAGCATGGGGTGTAATCCATGATGTTATCCCCCTCATTTGTATTTCACTGTAGTTTGGATGTCTGCAAAAGCAACAAGTTTCCTTCATGTACTGGAGAGGTACCTTTGGAGTATTATAGTCTGGCTCTGTCACGGAATATTTCAATTGCTTTTTCACCTTGTATTATTTGGGAGGCTGTAGATTGCATCCCTGAAGCAAGATGTGAGCATCCATCCTCCACCCGCTCTTTCTCCTTCCCGCTTAAGCACTCCTGTTTGTGCAAGGAGTAGCTGGCACAGCACATCTGTGCAGGCAACTCCCTCCTCTTTGGTAGAATTACACCCCGGGATGAATTTGGCTCATTGTGCTTTCTTGAAAAGACCCAAAGGGTAGTGCCTATCGCATCTTGTGTCTACCACCTTTGGCCAAAATTAATAGTGATTCTTGCACAGTCAGCGAATTCTTCAGGAGTAAAGAGTCCGCCCTTAGTCTGCATGCATATTACAAAGGATATTTTCGGCGGTGTGCAGCTGTAATCAGCAGAGCTCAGCCTGGCAATTTTAATCCCATGCTGTCTAGTTTGGGGCTGCTTGTTATGCAGCCAGCATTCACTCAACATAATGGTTGCTACCTGCCAATGTGCTTTGAGGGATATTGTTAGCATTAAATTTGCCATTTACATTTTCATGTTTGACATAATTGAGGAATGAATGCTCTTATGAAAATTAAACTTGTGGTCCTCCTGGACTACTGTAACCCTGTTAAAATGTAATGCGATTCTTGATGCGTCTTCTTTAGGTTTTTATTAAATAGAATATCCGTATGACTAATTCCCCTGGCCTAAATGTAGGCTGGGAAGGAGCATTATTGATAGGGCTGAGCACAAATGGCCCTCTATACTCAGCCTCTAATGGCCTAATAATGCATTATACTTGAATCAGAAATACTTTGAGTTGTAGTGCTTATTGCCATTATTGAAAACACCTGGATGCTCCATTCATCAAGGTTACATCAAAATGGGCCCATTTGTTTATTAGTCTGTCAGTAAACATCTTTATTTAGTTTCATGTTCCTCTGCTCTCAGTAACATCGGAGAGGACGAGACCATGTAGTGTATATTTTTGTGGTTTGCCGTTATTAGTTTTCCCTGAAAAAGAAAGGTAATGAAAAGTTTGGATGGCTTCATAAAGAAAACATTTTTCTTGGGTATTGTTCTTTTTTTCCTTTCCCTTTCAGAAGAGGAGATTAAAGAGAAGGCATTGGATATGTAGTCAGGATGACCAAATTGTGGAAACTAACAGATTTGTCAGACTGAGATTTGAAAGCGCGTTTTATGGCAGGCAGCCTCCGGAGTATTTTGCTTTCGCTGCTACAGATTGTCTCTGCCCAACAGGGTTTATTGTGCAGGGTATGAGGGCGCTAAGGAATGGGTGCTGGTGTTCACAATGAGGCATCTCACAGCAAGAGAACCTGTGCTCAGGCAGGTATGTTGTAGGATTGAAGCCACGACACATCTCTGTAGTTCTGTCAACAGACATCCTACTTCATCGTAAGCGTGTCACTTAATCGTTTTGCCCCTCTTCCTTCCCCCACTGGGAAAAGGATGAATTAATTTGTGTTTGCCAAGTGCTGTCAGGCTGGCTAGGGCTAAGAAAGGTGGTTCCAGTTTAGAGCTAAAGAGGAAGGAGTTGTTGAAATATTTTGGCTCTGCAAACCCCCATCTCTCTCAGGCTAGCTGAAATATTTTTTCATTGTCAGCAAATGTTAGCTTTGACTATTTATTCAGGTTTTCTTCTGAAAGGGAAAACTTTAAATATGACATTTTTGATTGTAATTTCAAAACAGTGAAAAGATCAACATTTGAGAGTCAAATGCTGCTGCTTTTTTTTTTTTTTTTTTAACAGTGTTTTGTTTTGACGTTTGCCAATCAAAATTCTTCAGAATCTGCAATTCTGTGGAGATAGTAGCTGGAAATCTGACGCGGAGCAGACAGCTCCAGCAGCACTTTAGAGGTGAACTGAAATGCAGCGGAATTACAGCTTTCCTTAGCTCAGGCTGGACAAGAAAATGTTACTCTTGAGGGTATTGCATCACCCAGTATTTGATGCCAGTCATGAAGCATTTGTACCTTGGGTTAAAGGAGAGGCACTCTCATGCCTGTTATTGGCATTTATGTTGATGAGCTTTATGCTAGATCTTATGACACCTCGTCCGTTCCCACATCTATGGTTGTACTATGGCTCGTGCAACACCGCCATCGGTGGTCAGATCAACGCGGCAAGACTTCTAGGGGCAGGGGAAAGGAGAGGTTACAGTGTGTGTGAGTCAGCAGGTGACATGAAACTTTGGAAGGCAGAGCTCCTGTGGGTTTATCTGGATTTATTTTCCAAGTAACTTGAAGAATATGGGTGACCTGAATGGGAGTCACACACAGGATTGGGTAGAAGATAACTGAATTTGTTGCTCTTGCCATCCTAGACAGCTATCAAGGAAAAGAGGAAGTATTTCGGTGGTCTGCTTGTAGAGGGCTTGCTGCTGAGCGAGCTCTGCGTGTGAGCGCACTAGTTCCAGATCATATGCCTGATGCTGGTAGTAATGAATTGCTGTAGGTGGTGTTTGAGGCATTCAGAAATACCAGGGCAGGTCAGTGGCTTTTTTGATGCTTAAAACCATCAGGTTTGTGCTGGCAAGAACAACCGTCCTGTCCCGCTTGCCTGGGGGCTCTTCAGACCCACAAAGAAACTGAACCTCAGCTTCAGTCTGTTTCTGGCGATGTGTTCCCCAATGCATCACCCTTCAGTGGGAGACTGGGAACCAGATTTGCAGGGCGGATGACAGCTGCAGTTAAATGGGATTTGCACTACAATATGCCATGTTACGGTCCTCTGATGGCTTGGGTCATGGCTGTCTGAAGTAGGGCACTCTCATTTGCCAAAATTCCCCAAATAGTTTTGCTAATATCTCTTTGAATCTCTTCCCTTCTTGTGAAAGAGAGTAATAGCATTTTTCCCTCTCACCAGGGAAATATTGATGCGTTTATGGAAGCAAATAAGAGGAATGCAGAGCAGGGAAAGACCACTGCTGTGTTTTATGTAGGGATAGAAGCTGCACGTGAGCTAAGGTGTTGTCCCATGCTTCAGGGAATAAAAGAAATGTGGGGTTTGCATATGCAATGAAGCAGAGGACTGGAGCTGTGTAACTCAGATTAGGTCGTACAGATATGGGGCAATTTCACCCTGAAGTGGGGAACACTTACAACCTGGATGGTGTTAGCAAAATGAATAGGAACTCCCTTTTATGCCTTGTTGAACTTGCTCTACACTGCTTCTGGAGAACTGTTGCAGACATAATTCCTCTCTGAAGACTCCTTCTGCTTGATGTCCATCCAACTTGAATTCTGGCAAGATATGTTTCCTGGAAGTTCTTGCTCTTTTGTTGCTGTATGTTTTATTTTTCTTTAAGCATAGGGGGATACAGCACAGAGCAGGCTGAGAAGCAGGACAGCTTATACATTATGGAATAAATTGGACAATCTACAACTGATCCTAGTATGTTTGGGCTATTGTTTTATTTTGCAATATGTATAATTTTATTCAGAGCATGGGAAGGGAATTAGAAATTGAAACACTATAATCCTTAAAATTTATTGAAAGGGAAAAAAAACCTTGCTCTGAACCCTAGTAAAAAAAATTATATTAGTATTGGCTTCTTCAATTATTAAGAGAAGCAGTGAATACTTGCAAACTAATCCATCTCTAAATCAATCTTCTTGTACAGCCGTTCAGGATCAGCAAGCATAAGTTCATGATGTTGGAAGACAGAATGATATGGCAAGATACGAGGCAAGCGGTGCCACAGAGCCGTAAACACGTCTCAAGCACCTGCTATCAATTACCGCTATTTCCACAGCGATCGGTTTGATGGGAAGGATTTGGAGACAGAAGCAAAGGAGATTAGAGTTCTTCAACCACAAGTGGGAGAACATAGCTGAGAGTAAGTTAGCGTTCATATTTAAAGAGAGAGAGGCTGGATGTTAATATAAAACTGGCACAAGGACCTCAGATTTAGAGCTAGCCTTGCAAATATTGTATGAGCATGTGAGCCAGAATTCCCATGTCCTACCACAGGTCTGACTTACAGCAAGGCTCTTAGTCACTGAGGTAAGAAAAAGGACTTGAATGCTACCTCCATGTGCAGAATTCTGCCAGCTTCTCCTCTAATTCAAAAGTACTGAAAATTCCTAAAAGCCTTAGGTTTTATTCTAGAAGTTCACAGATGTGAAAATTCTTTCTGGATATGCAGAAATGCACATCAGTTTGAGAGGCAGAAACAATGTAAACCTGAACAGACAATGTGAATTAAGTATTTTACCCTCATACGCACATGTAAACTGGGCAGCATGCTTATGGTTAACTGTTGTTTCAAGATGTAAACACTGAAGAATCTGGTCTCTTGCTTGTTTGTATTCAAGCTAGTAGTGAAAACGTTCACCCAGAAAACAGGAGATCAGCACTTCCTGGCTCAGGGTTGCGAGGAGGTCTGCTTTCCAGCTGGATTCCCAGCCTGGCGCTGCCTCCTGCGAGTCAGTATCGGCGTGTTGAGTGTGACGCTTTCTTCTGGCTTTGCTGGCTGGTCTGGCAGGTGACAGAGCTCCAGCCTGCTGGCATGTCTCGCAGGCAGCAGGACCCTGAGCCTCGCTCACCTTTTCTGCCCAGTTCGCACCCATGCATCAGGAGAGGGTCAGAACATGCAGCTTAAGGTTTTTAGGGTCAGTCGTTCCCTGCTTTTGGTTTGCAGAAGATCATGACACACCCATGGAACTGGAGGGAAAGCAGGACCATGACCTGGTTGTCAGAGAGTTAATCCCGGTCTGTGCTGACTACCAAGGCCTCCTTAGGTTAAACAAGTGCTGGATGAAAACCAGACACTTCGCTACCGCATCCCTGCTGGTTGTGCTCTGTGGGGAAGCAGTGGCCTGAGCTGTTCCTGCTCTGGGAGACATAGGCTGCAAGTGGGCAGAGGAAAACTTGCAAGGCACCCTTGTGTTTTGCTGTGGCTGAGGATGGGGGAGCCAAATCTCCCCTTTCCCCAGAGGTTTTTGGGCAGAAAAGTGAGTTACTGTATTGTCTTTATGCTCTAAGGCCGATGGAAGCACAAGGCAAGCAGGCTGCCTTAAATATCAGTGATGGATAAAGCTGATGGATGTTTTACCTGTCATTTGTGATGGGCATGGATCAATGGCCTCAGACCTAAGTAGGGAAAGACTCTCCAGGACGGGAAAGGTGGGTGTCGCATGTGCCATTTTGGTACCCAGGTTCCACTAAACCCACAGAAGTTTCTTCTGGCGACAGCTATCTAACGGCTATCAGTCCAGAGGAGGGCCACAAAGATGATCAGAGGGCTGGGGCGCCTCTCCTTTGAGGACAGGCTGAGAGAGTTGAGGCTGTTCAGCCTGCAGAAGAGAAGCCTCTGGGGGGGGCCTTACAGCGGCTTTCCAGTACCTAAAGGGGGCCTACAGGAAAGATGGGGAAAAACTCTTCAGTACGGCCTGTTGTAACAGGACAAGGGGTAATGGTTTTAAAATAGAGGGAAGCAGATTCAGACTGGACATAGGGAAGAAATTTTTTACAATGAGGGTGGTGGAACACTGGAACAGGTTGCCCAGAGAGGTGGTGGATGCCCCATCCCTGGAAACATTCAAGGCCAGGTTGTTTGGGGCTCTGAGGAACCTGATCTGGTTGGAGATGTCCCTGTTCCTTGCAGGGGGGGTTGGACTAGATGACCTTTAAAGGTCCCTTACAACCTACACTGATCTATGAGCCCAGGAAGCCCGGGGACACGGGACGGCGGCATTTTCCCGCCGCTCGCTGCCATTTTGCCGCCGCAGCACGAGGTGGCGCTGACGCACAGGCGGAGGCTCCGGCCGCAGAGCTGCTTGGGACCGGGCCCGGGGCCCCGCTGGCGAGCGGGTACGGGGCAGGCGGTAGCTGCTGGCTTCTTCGGGAGGGGGGGGGGGGGGGGGAGAAAACCACAAGAAAAAAAAAAACCCAAACCCACAACCGACTGTGGCACTACTTGATCAGATCAAACTTGAGTAAATGAGAGTTTTTAAAATTGCTTTTCCTTCACTTATCTCAGGCTAGAAGGCATCTGGTTTGGCGCAGGCAATTGCAGTGAATACAATTAAAATTGATTGAGTGCAAATGTTTTAATTGTATAATGTTTTTTTTTTCATTGATGAGCTCAATAAGCTAATTTAATTAGGAATAATGGGAACATGTTTGGGGACATTTAGGACCCATTCGGCCATAATGGGTTCAAAGTGTCTGAACAGAACCAAAACGCATGGGTTCATTGGCCATGCTGGACTTGCAGTCTCCCCCTTTCTTTCCCTGAGCTACCAGAGCCCTGCAAAGCCAGGCTGTTGGTGGAGAACTTGGGGGGACAGCAGGGCCAGGCAGGAGCTCAAAGGCTTCCCCATTCATCTTCCCATTGTGGTGGTGGGGATGCTGCAGGAGAAGCTGGTCTGGGTAGGACAGAGCGGGCTGCAGGGTAGGACGCAGCGGTCTGAGGCCCGGCTATTTGGGAAGCTCCTGGCCAGAGGCACGGCTCACGGGGAAACTTTTGGCTGTTGCGATGCTTTAATCTGGAGTGAAGTACCCTTACCTGAAGAGAAAAGGTGAAGAGGAAGTTGGGTGCAGCAACTCTCTTGCCTCCTCCCTGAGCACAGTGCACTCCTGGAAAAGAAGAGCTGAGGATGCATCCTGCCTAAGATCCTGTGCCCAGGGTGACCATAAGGCATACTATGCCCACTGGTGTGCTCATGGCACAGTAACGGGGCTCCCCAGTTCGTGTGGCAAGAGTGATACCTGCATGTGTCTGTAGTTCAAGGACTCTCTTCCAGTTCCCTCAAAACTTCATTGAGGTTGAGCTGTGTTCCTCCTCGTACCATTTTACTTACACCCCTCATCATCTGGGGCCCCACCAAGTCACGGGACCTTCTGTCCAACCTCCTCCTGCCCTGGCCATCCACAGCACAGGGGGAGAGAGCGAGGTGGGGACTGTTCTGGCAAGCAGGGGACCCATTTCCATACCCTCATCTGGACACGACTTCTAGAATGACAAATTGACCCTTCTTCCATATGCTCCCCCAGCCTCCAGCTATTTCAGCTCACATTTTGGGGAGTTGTGGGGTGGTTTGTTTTGTTTGTTTGTTTGGTTTTTTTTGTTGTTGTTTTTTTTTTTAATTGGCTGATGTTTCTATGTATTTAGTAATCTGTGGTAGACTCTTTTTTTTTTTTTTTTTTTTTTTAGTACGCATAAGGATTAAACTATTACATCTTCTGATTAATTTCCAGGACAAGCTATTTCCGTAGTTCAAGGTTAGAAATCTACTGTGGGTACACTTCTCTGCAAGAAAGACTGAGGCTGGGCAAAGAAAAGGAAGGCACTGAACTATTGCTGTGGATTTTCTATAATCTTACCAGAAATAATATTCTGGATCCTAGTAGTAAAATTGTGTGAAACATCTTTCTCAGGACAATTCATTTTGCAGCCCTCTGTTTCCTTTGGCAGCCCCTTTCTAGCTCCACACCAGCTGTAGCCCTGGACTTTCTGTCAGTCCAAACCCAAATCCTAGGCTGATTCACAAGCCCTAATCCACTGAGACAAATGAGACTGCCAATGTGAGCACTTGATTTTTTTTTTCTTTAGATTTTTTTTTTTTTTTTTGCAGGTGCTCCAGCACTGTTGCTGATAGTTTACTCACTAGGAACCCTAATTCTAACCTTCAACTATCCAAAGGCCGGGGACTGCACTTCATCACCTTCAGCTCAAGGCCCACTCTGTGTCTGAGGATCCTAACCTCGACCCTTCCTTTCTTTTGTGCATCCCTTAACTTCGCTTGCTCCCTCCCCAGACTGTCACTACAGCTTTTATCATTCTTTCCACATTCACCTAATCTAATGTTGATTTATTTAACAGTATTCTATGAAAACCGTAGAATATACTGGGGCCTCTTTCTCCTAGGAAAGAGTAATGAAAGACCAATGATTACCCAGTTTGGAAACATCTTGCTAAGCAGTGCCTTGATAAGCAACGTCTCGGTGTAGACCTTGCCTTTTCTAAAGCAGATCGTTTGTTCAGATGCACTGCATTTCATCTAACAGCTAAGCTAAAATTTGTTTAGAGCGGGGAAGAAGTGAATTAGCCAGCCAGTAAATATGGCAAGAATAAGCCAAGCTTTCCCACATGAAGAGAAAAACATCCAGTAGAGCTTTTGGGGTGGCCTGAAGCATTCAGGAGATGCGTGTGACCCAGTGTCCGTCAGCAGTAGGTGGCTTCCAGCAGTGAAGATTCAGCAGTCTGCCTTCTGGTTTCATCTTCTTCGGGTCAGCCATAAATCTTAGTGACCTGTGAGGAGAAAACTAGAGAGAAGTGCACCACATTAGCAGCTGAGGACAGAAAATCAATATAAAGTCCTAGTATACTGGCAATCGAGTAACTGGCTAGAAATATAATACTTTTTCCTTGGTGCTCTCTGGAAATGTTGAGGTTACAATACAGTCTCTGAGAGCAGACTGTGAAAATAATGGGGGAGAGAAGCTCCAGCCTGAAACCTCAGCAGACAAAAGTGATGTCGGGATTTGAACGGATCTGATGTGATTTGAATTTATCTAATTATGTAGTCTGATCTAAATATGATTTACATAGCTTACAAATAAATGGCATGGCCTTCTGTATAAATTATGACTATAGTCATTGGAGGAAAACACATAAAACTTGAGTTCCTTCAGGGAAGTCCTCAGACTTGCACGTTTTCCTCAGAGAACAATGTGATTAATTTTATGTAATCTACTGTTTAAGAATCACACGTGTTCTTAGATAATTAAAGTCCAGGATCTTTGCTCTGGAATTTTTTCTTTTTCTCTTGTACCTGTGCAGAAACCTCAAGTCTTTGAACAAAACCAGGACTTTTGACAGATCTCTACGAAGACATCTTAGGGTACAGGCTTAATCTCTACCCATCACACTGAACAAAATCTCAGGAAATTTCTCTGATCAGGAAGAGAGGTCAGTCAAAACAGATCAAGAATCATTGCTTGTATACATAGTAAGTAGTGTTATGTTCTTTTACCATTAGTAATTACTATAACTTAGTCACAGAGATATTTTGGGCTCTCATGTAGACCCATTTGACACCAATAGGACACTAATTCTTCCATTTTGCCTGGAGTGAGTTTTTTGATTCAAGTATCCAGGGAAACACAAAGAAAAACCTAAAGGAAAGCTTATTCTATAAACCTGCTGTCAAAGTAGCATGATTTCACACTAAAACTAAATGAGAAATTCCTGTCCTGGCTGGCAGGTAGTATTCCAGTGTGAAATAATCAAGTGCTGGATTACCGCAGCTTGCCCAGCTGCAAAGTGGGACAAGATGGTGGGGTAATGCATCTCCCCATCCCAAAGTCTGCCTGAGCTGTAGCATTAAAATGTAAACTGCTGTGGCCAGACCCACATACTTTGTTGAAGCTGCACTGATTTATCCCAGCTGAGTTTCTGTTCTTTTAAGTATGTTTGGGTATCAGCATTTTTTCCCTATGGTTCTTGACTTTGCAGATGCCCACTCAGCACAGTGACTGGTGTGGTGAGGAAAGTGCCTAGTAGCCAAGCTTTATATATCTGGCTTCTTACTGTGCTACTTTGTGTTAACATACTCAAAAGAGGAGAATCCAGTTGAGAGAACTTAGAGAAACCTTCTCTCATGCCTGTTAGGACTTCTGTTCTTCTCTTGCCCCTATGGATGGCCAGTGAGGACCTGTTTGCAGTCCTGCCCAGCTTGCATCAAACTTGCAGTCAGTGTCTGTGGAGCCAGCCATGAGCTCCGTCTGATGTAGAGGTATTTCCTCAGGGTTGTGCAGTGGAATTAGCAGCAATGAAGGTTAGATTTGTATGTTTGAAGAGCTTGTCTGGCATTTTGGAGAATCTGACACTTGGATTCAGAGCAAGCCGTATGTGGGCCAGTCATGGAGAGACAGAGAAGGTGGGGTCCCAGTCACTTCCCGCACCACTGACAACCTTCTCTAAGTATGTTGAGAGCTAATTACTCCCCTGCTCCGCTTTTACACAAAGCAAAGCACAAATGGGAAGAGCGTTGCATGGGCTTGCTGAGCTCTGGGAGAAGGAAGGATGGATGTTTAGAGTGAGAGAGGGGCAGCCCTGCAGACCTCTTCTGCACAGATTTCCTCATCTACTCCTACTCCTCATACTGGAAGAGCCTGGGAGAAAACTTCATATGAGGTAAACATCAATTTTTGCCCTATCTGTGGGCTCCACTATGTCTTCTTGGAGATGAGCTGTTAATAGGCATGGGAGTTTATCCAAGCACTTTTATCTGGTGCAGATAATCCCTTAGATTACTTCTTCCCTCTCTTCCAGTCACTAGAAAGTAAATAACTTTGAGAGAAGCCCCTTTCACTGCACTTATCCCAAATGTACGCGTATGTTCTTATAAAGACAACGTGCCTTCCAATACGACTAACTTCCAGGTTTACATTTTGCTTCTGTGTATTCTCATCTAGATGCTTCTTGTATCTTCCCATTACCTGAAGGGGTTCCATGTTCTTTTTACAAAAAAAAAATCAGAGGCAGGTATCAAGCCTATCTACTGAGTTTGTCCCTGGAGGAATATTTTACAATCAGCTAAAATTACACAACTTCCTATAAAAAATAGAAACATAGGTTAGATTTATGCATATCCCTTTAAGAAAAAAGGTAAGTCAAGGGGAAGTTGTATGTTTTAACCAAGTTTAGGACACTGAGTGAAACAGTTGTTGGTATTTAATACCGCTTTCTTGACCTCTTTCACACATTTGTGCCTTTGGAAGCCAACTGACTTTTTTTTTCAGTGGACATTTCTCAGAGCAAAGTGCAGTTGTAGTGATTAAAATAGCTACTGCTTGCTTTTATCAGAGAACAGGCACAAAAAGGGCATAAACGCCTGTGTAAAAATGTCAGTGATGATCCCTTTTGCTAAACTTTAACTACTGAAGTGCCTTACTTTAACTACTCAAGTGCCTTTCTTTTAGCTGTGGCTTTCTGTAAAATCTGATTTTGCACCACATTTCATCAAATTATCTATTCTAGACTATTTTGACACACCTTGAAAAGAAGAAGAGAGGATCTAACGCTTTAGGTACGCAGCTGATCAGAAACTGTACACTTGTCAGTGAGTCACTGCTGAGCTGGGAATCAGTATCAAAGGGCTCTACCCTGGCTTTGATGGTATTCAGTATTTTCACAAGTCAAAAGAGCACTCACTGAATTCACGGGCAATGTGGAGCCGGAGAATGGCTGCAGACGTACTAGAGTAAGAATTGCACAGCCTGCCTGAAGATCAAGCTCTAGAGATCTCTCCTTCCTTTCCAGGTCTCAATCCCCTTTTAGAGAGACTTGTTTGACTTCTACTGTCTGCAGCTTCCTTGCACTCATCTTGCCTCCGGTGGTGTCAGCCCCTAGGGAACAGCGCTCCACCTCCACAACCCAGTCCCTTTTCTGGGCCTCCCAGAGGCTATCTTCCCCCAGGTGAACTGATTTTAACAGAGTAGGGTAGCAGCAGGAATGCAAAAGTGCCATCCTAACAGAGGAGACCCCCTCCCCTCCACCTATTGAGGCCATGAGTGCCTGGGCCTGGATGGGTGGCAAGGCAAGCAGATGGGGTTAAAACAGCATTTTTGCTCGTATGAGGTAATTTATAAATATGAGTCAGCCCAAAACTTTTCCATAGCCCTAAAATACGTGTCACCAAAGATAGATGGGGTGAGTTGCTTAGAAGGACTCTGCAAAGAGTTCAGCGGAAGCCTGCACAACTGCTTTAGACTAGACACAGATCCTAGATAGTTAAAATTAACAGCAACTTATCTCACCCTGTATGTATACACAAAAAGAGCAGGCCTTGTCTGGGAGAGCTTGCAGTCCATGTCTAATTGATTGCCATGTGTTTTTAATTTAAACTCATTGTTAAAATAGAAGAAAGAGTAGCAAAATCCCTTCAAAAAGGTTTCAAAATATCTTCTGCTCGTTTTTGTCTGCAGATATAATTGGCCAAGGAGAGTGGTGGACCCAAGTTGTCCTGTCCTAGCAAGGCTCCAGACAACCCATCCTCTTTTTTAGCCCTCCCACGCCATCCAGCTCCTGCTGAAGTCAATACCCATTTCATGAGGGGTCATTGTTTGCTATCTCTCTGTGTAATATCTGAACCAGATGGAAGCTATAAAGTACAAGGCACAACCATTGTTCTTTTTACACAGAACTTGAGATTATCTAGGCCAAGGGAAATCTTTTCAGCTCACAAAAGTCCTAGTTTCCTATATTATGACCTATATCAACAATATTAAAGCTCAGAGCTATACTGTTACACTGATGACTTTGTTCCATTGACTGTACAGCTCAGTACATATAAAATTGCAGGATGCATTTAATGTAATTCAATTAGATTTAATTGAATTAAAACTATTATTAAATTCAGCCAAAGGTAAGTCTACGGAATTTTTTTCTAATAACTCAAAAAGCTCAAGTCTGGATGAGTTTAAAATAATCATCCTACAAGAAAATATGATTGAATAAGTAAGAACATACAAACATTTAGAAGTCCAGCTAGATCTGAAACTGAACTTTATATATCATATAAATCAGTCATTACAGAAATGGAAATCAATTTGTGAGGGTTTGCTCAACCTAATTTTTGTTCTGTATTTAAAGAAAGATTGATTTCGTGCCATTTTAATTGGCTTAATCTAGCTAAGTACGGAGGCCCCTGTGTTAACGTAACAAAACATCCTTTATCATCTGACCATGGGGAAACTCTTAGAGCTGTTCCCCTAAGTTGTAGCAGCCCCTGACACTGAAGACCTTATCTTATATTTCTGAACATGGCATTTTAAGAAGCTGCTCCACTAGAGTTTCTTAAGACTTCCAGATACCCTGATCCAAACAGTCACTGTTTTCAGTCAACTCTTCTTTTCCTTCCTTTCTCTCTCCTTTATTGTCTTCTCTGTTGAAGACATGTAGTGGGACAGCCAAACAATAGGTAAATGAATTAAGGAGACTTCAGCCTTGAGATTTTTTTCCACGGAGGCAGAAAGGTGCTTAGGAGTCATTCCATGTGCTGTTGGTAAGACTGAAAATTTATTTATTGGTTGTTACAGTCACCAGCAGGGAACTGAATATACACTATTAATACCAAAAAAAGTGTGAGACGTTGCCTTTTTCCATTGCATAGCAGGCAGGATGAGTTGTACATTTTCTGTAGCCAACTATATTAGGTACAGCTTGCTTGCCAGCTTGTGTGTCTCTGATACAGCATGGGCATGCCCAGGTGACCGAGGGGCAGAGGGCTGATGGAAAGGACCTGAGTGTGAAAAGATGGGATGGGACCATAGCCTAGGACAGAGCCAGTCCCCTGGGTAGGTGTACAATGTGTGTACCATTAAAAGGGTCTTCCAGCAATTTACTAGTAACTCTAATGTAAGGATGTAGTCACTGGGAAACTAAGTTAATTGTTGCTTTGGTTGAATGCTCATGGAAATGGTCTGCTGAAACTATAAAAAAGTCTGAGAGACTCTGAGCCTGATTCATAAAACTTCCATGATACAGAATATGTTTGTGTCACCTTCATCATTCTGCTGGTAACACAGCGTTTGGCTGGTCCTGCCCTTGGGCTGGCTGTAAAGCATTGCTTCCTCGGATCAGTTTCCTTGCCAAACCGGAATGGTTTCCCCTGCAGATGGCTCTGTTTTCCTACGCAATTTCGGGAGTGCTGTTGCTTTAGAAACACCACCCACGTAAATGAGATTGTGCTAGGGCTTTATTTTCCCCTTTCAGTAGGTGTTATGATCAGAAAGCAATTGCTGGGATTATTCGCTCTTTAATATACTGGCTCTGAAGACAGCTGAACTGTGAATAGTCAGCCACTTTGCACAAATTTTTTTTTTTGTGCTTTATTTGGGACTAAACTTTCAGAGAAAAGGCTCAGCCTGAGTGCATAAGATTTGCTATTTGAGATGCCCTGTGCTGCAGCAGCTGGTATCAAGGTACTGATCAGAAGGATGAGGGTCTCCAACAGTTTCCGTGTTGTATCTCCCAACCTGCCATGGGTTTTGCCACTACCTATGGCATCTCCAGCTGTACTAGGTGCTTGAGTTTAGGCAACTGGAGTGAACTCAGTTTCAGCTTTCTTTCTGTGTGTGTAAAAAAAAGATGTCTTACTGTCTAGGAAAGAAGAAAGGGAAAGTTTTCACTCATTTTCTTCTTTGCACTTACAGCCCAGAAGCTGTTAGTGTGGGATGAACTGAGATCATGACTGCTCACTTTTAGCAAAACTTAAAGATCCAGTGGGATGCTGTGTCCCGCTCTGGGCCTAGCAGCTCAGGTGCCATGGGGTAGCATGTCTACCAGGCCCTGAGAAGGCAGGTCCCTGTTGGGGAGGTTTAAAGAAGAAGACAGAGGGGAAATTGCCTTTGTGAGTCACTTGGACAGAGGGATTATAATGTTTAAATTACGGTGTTTGAGAATAGAATCTGAACTCTAAAACAAATGTGATGATAGCAATGAGACTTTTCTGGGGTGCAGAACAGACACTGTCTAAATGCAGATAAGGAGCTGTCATATATGGAGATAATTCCTCCTAAGCCACGGTTGAGTTACATCAGGAGAACACCTTTGTTTTGTGCTGCTGTGTGCTGGTGGTAGAAATTATACTACACTAGCACTAGCAATGCACCTGAGCTCACCTAGCCTCCCTGCCTACTAAAAAAGAAACTGTGGACCCAAAAATATTTGGGGAAGATGAGAAAGCTCTAATGATTCAAACTCCTGAACTATACACTGTGTTTTGGCACTGACACTACATTGACTTATCCATTCAATGCTTGCATGAATTTCTATCTGTTCAGCAAATGTGATAATCTCCAGTTTCAGTATCTCTGAGTTATCTCTTCTAGTTTCCATCAACAGGAGGAGCCTGAGCATGAGCGCTTGTGCTGAGTGCCGAGACCCCCCTTAGAAAGCTGCTGGCTGACACCCACCTTCATGAAGAGAAAATGAAATCATTAGACCACAGTCATTGAGAAGAAACTTGGCAGAAAGTGCTACAGGAAAGTCTGGTAAGGTCACCTGAAGCACACTCTGGGCATTGATGTTGGAGAGGTGCATCTGGGATGGATTTGACTACAGTTTCAAAGTAATTGTGAAAGTAAAACCAGTCCTGAGCTGGGGTGCACCTGTCATAGTTTAGTTCCATTCAGGACCAAGCTACACAGTTTTTCACTCACTCCCCTCAAGTTATGAGGGAGGAGGGGAGAGATTTGAGAGCTCGAGGTTTGAGATAAGGACAGGGAGAGAGATCATTCAAGTCACCTGTACAGGCGAAACAGACTTGACTTGGGGAAAACTATTTAAATTTTTTATTAATAAACCAAAGCAGGATAATGACAGAGAACAAAAACAACTTCCCCACACCTCTCCCTCTTTCAGGCCTAACTTCCTTTCAATTATCTCTACCTCCTTCCCCCAGCATGAGTAGCAAGGGGGGGGTATAGTGAATGGGGATTATGGTCAGTTCATCACACGTTGTTTTCCTCTACTCCTTCCTCCTCGGGGGAAGAACTCCTCACATTCCTCCCCTGCTCCATTGTGGGGTCCCACTCATAGGCTACAGTCCTTCGTGAATGACCCCTTGGCATGGGTCATCTCTTCCATGGGGTGCAGTCCCTTAGGAACTGGCTGCCCCAGCGCAGGCCCTCCATGGGCCACAGCCTCCTTCAGGCATCCACCTGCCCCAGCATGGGGTCCTCCACGGGCTGCAGGTGGATCTCTGCTCCTCCGTGGGCCTCCATGGGCTGCAGGGGGACAGCCTGCTCCACCATGGTCTTCACCACAGGCTTGCAGGGGAATCTTGGCCAGGAGCCGCATTACTCCTCCCTCTCCTTCTTGGTGTCTGCAGCTGTTCCTCTCACAAGGAAAATTCTTCACAATAGGCTGGCAGATGCCTCTCAGGATCTTTTCACATCTCATCTCCTCTCCACTTCTTGCAGCCAGGCTGGGCCGAGTCAGGCCCAGTCAGCTGCCTGGTAGGAGGCCAGAGTGTGAGGCCTGCAAGGCCCACAAGGCTCGCGCGTCCCCCTCTCTGCCCTCCATTTCAGCTTCTTCACTTTTTTAAAATTTTCCCCTTTTTAAATATGTTATTACAGAGACGTTATTGCTGTCACCAATGAGCTTGATCCTGGCCAGTGGTGGCTCCGCCCTAGAGCTGGCTGAGTCCACCAGACAAAGGGGAAACTTGCAGAAGCTTCTCACAGAAGCTCCTGCTGTAGCTCCCCAGCCACACAAAACCAGCACAACGCCTCAAAGTTTTACCCCAGATACATGATGTATTTGAAGTTGAGCTTTGTCTCTCATTTGCAAATATTGCTACCAATAAAGATCATTCCTTTTCCTGCTAAATCTGCACCAGTATAGAAAGGATAGAAGGAACCTGGCTGTCTAAACAATGCAAAACTTTCTAAAGATAAAATTATTGAAAATTGTATGTTATTTTTAAATGAATACCTAGAGAGACCTGAATACCCAAGAACTTTTCGGAAAGGGCAAAGCAAACGATTAGAGGTTGGAGAGTATCCCATAATAGGAGAGATTAAAAAGATTACAGCTATTTAGTTTAGTAAAGAAACTAATAAGAAGTGACATGACAAAGGTATATAAAATAATGTATGGCACAAAGAAGGTCAGCAGGTGCTCCTATTTATCCTGTCTTGTGAAAGAGGCACAGGAGGATACCTAATTAAATTAAAAGGCAATAAATTTAAAACTGGTAAAGAAAATGCCCTTTTATGTCACATATTGTTAATCTGCAGAACTCACTGCCATAATAAATTATGGAGGTAAAGACTTTTAGTTGAATTCAAAAATCTATTAGATAGATAAAAAAGACAGAATTGTAAAAAAAAATCCAAGTTCTCTTTTTGGAAGTAATTTAGGATCTTATGCAGAAAGAAATACAAGCACCATGCTGAACTCTGTACATTAAACATTTGTGGAGTAACACATAGCATCCTTACGCAGGGGCTAGACTGCCAAGTCTTGCTCTTTCATTTTTCAATTAAAGAATTAAGGTTTTGGTTTGTTTGTTTGTTTTTTTTTTTTTTTAAGCATAACATCTGAAGCAAGAAAATGTCCTCTTTTGGAGTAACTGGGAAACTCTGAGGTGAGGTGTGCTGAGGAGGGCCTATAAGATCCCCTCAGTCAGAGGAGGGTTTTTGGCTTAGGTCTGTAGTATGTTTATCTTGTTCTTGAGTTGCCATGCTGCTTGCTGTAATCCTTAGGCTGCCATGGGATTTCTTTATTTTTTGGAGAGCCTCATATTGCTGATCTATATAGGTGTGATCTGGGCATCTCACTCTTCTCTCCTCCTCAGAGCCCCAGGGGTCAAATCCCTCATTTCTGAATCCCAGCTGAGCATAGGCACATGGCAGATATCAAGCCAATATTGTGGTTCTTTGGTATGGAAAACCAGGAACTTGAAAAGTCAACCATAGGTGCCCAGAGAAGGCAGGTAGGAGCTGAATGGGGAGGGGAGTATTCATTTGTGATTTTGTATTGCATTTTTGCTATGTATAACTGTATTTTTGATATCTTGGTTCTTCACTGGAGCTAGACATATATGTCTTAGTTCTATAAAGAAGATTTAAGTGCTTAAATAGGTTTTTTTAGCAAACACTACCATAAGTGAGACATTCACTGTCATGTCTATGCTATTTTAATGGAATAATGAGACAACTGAGGAATAGCAGGAAACATGGGAATACAGGAGACAACTTCCTCAACTTCCTGTTCTTGTTTTCTGTGTCTGCTTTATGCAATGGAGATTGACTACCGTGGAGCCAAGCAGCTTCAGATGTAAATGGGAAATATGTTTCCTGATTCAGCCTCCTCTAACTCACTCAACAGTAGATGCACAACACAGGGAGGGAGATGTTTGCACAAATTAGGTGTTGCAGGGAGGATTGGGACAGGTGAGATCAGTTTCTGGCTTCTGCAACTGCACTGATTTTCTAATCTTTCCTTTGTTTTTCATTTCTGTGTGTTTAAAACATGGATACTCCTTTTGTTCTACAACTTTCTGTCATGGTAATTTAGCATATTAATACCAGGAAATGAGGATTTTCTGTGTGAATATAGTTCTATAACCACCACTGGCAACAGAAATAAGTGTATTTTAAAAGCATCTGGGATTTCTGTAGGGGCTCAATGGACTTAGGTACTTGGCTCATTCTTGCTCTTCAAAATTCCACCTAAAATGTTATTGGCATGTGAGTGATTAGCTAGATATTTTTAGTGACTCTATCGTATATTATATTTAGTAATTCTGGACTCAGGATAGGGAAGGTCCTCACGGATCATGAGGTCCAGACTCCTGATATTTCAGGCAGTCACATCACATATTCCTCTTCATTTATCAGGCTGAGTTTTAAAACTAGTTAGGATATTTGCTCCCCACCTCGTTGTAGGAGTTGAGTCTTTTCCAGAATTTTGCTCTCCTGGTGGCTAGAAACTCTCTTGAAGCATGACATAGAGGACAAATAATAGCAACAATTAATGACAGACAGGATTACTGATGAATACTTGTGTGATAGTCTGTGAAAAGGGAAAATTTAGGAGAAGTATAGCTTAGGATCACATCAGGTGATCCATTTCCAGCAGAGGAGGGAAAAACAATAGCCCTGGGCAAAGCATCAGTGCAACCTCATAGGAAGTACTGCATAGAGTCCTAGACACCCCTGTGCACAGAAGGACAGGACAGATAGTGTGTCCAGAAAAAAGTAAACCCTTTGAGAGGAGACTGCAAGAGCAGGATTTACTTAGTCTAGCAAAAAGATGTCTGTGAAGAGGCTGTAATTACCATTTAGGCTGTTTAGCCTAAAATAAATTGTTGACATGAGAACCACTGGCCATAAAAGAGTTTGGCTGGAAAGCAGAAGAAGGGGTATTGAAGGTGGACAGGCTCTGGCATGGCTTTCCAATGGCAGCAGGGACAGCAGCAAACCTATGTCCTCTTCAGATTGCCTTTGATCAATCCCTGAAAGACTGAATTTGCAACATTTGACTATGACAGCATCAGTGATCCAGAAGCTCTCTACTGACGTAATTTCTAAAGTAAATGTGTGTAAATTCCACTGCAACTTTGTACAAAGCTGAGTTTTAGATACTAAACCAACAAATATACCTTAGCTTCCTCTCTTCTAGCACATACTGCTCTGCTGTAGTTGCAGAGAGGAACAATTATCTCCCCTCTTAGTGTTTTTCCTGTCAACCTAAAATACAAGAAACACTATTTATAAGATACTCTCACTGTATCCAAACCATCTGTTTTGTGAACCTGGCTAGTTTGGAAGGCTATTTCTTGACCATATGAATAGCCAGAACAATTTTTTTTTTTTTTTTTTTTTTGCCCTTCTTTAGGTCATTTTTTTTTTTCTGGCTTGTTTGTATCCACTCTCATTTCGACTCTCTGAATTTGAGTAAGTTGAGATCAAATTCAGTTAAAAATACAATTAATGTATGTGAGTTAATACATTCTGTGCTGAGGCTGGCTTTAACACAAGGGACAATGCAGCCTAATTCTAGTTTATCTTCAGTACTCTGTCTTGTAATGGAAATGGCAGGTCTCTGGCATTGCTGATAACAATATATATTTCACCAATCATCTCTTTAAGATAAGAAACTTTTACAATTAGGACAGCTTTCTCATTTTATATGAAGGCTTGTCCTTAGTCTGAGATACTTCTGGGTTTTGGGAGGCAAAGAAACGTGCTTTGGATTTGAATGCAAACAAGGGAAAAAATAATTCATTTCAATAAGGATCTATCCCTCTGATAGACAAGCGGCTTGTATCACACAGCATTCAGGCGATATAACCAAGGAAGCTACTACTGACTGATACAGAGCAACTTAGGGGGAGGTGGGGAAAGATGTGTTCTGCTAAGGACCATACCCTACCTTGCCAAGAAAGTATCGTGCCCCACTGGGGTGTGGAAACAAAGTTATGTGCTCTTGTGACCGAAGTTTGGGAAACGTGTTTGCATCAGGACCACAAACCTGAGGCACCCAAGTCCTGATATAGCAGCCTCATTCCTGAGATGAAGGAGGTAAAACTTTAACTTCTCCTTCACCCAGACTTGGATTCTTCAAAGACACATGATAGAAATGGGTGTTTTCCTACACCAAAAGATGAAAAAAGCTATTGAAGTGCGAGGAAAAATATGGTAAAGAACACAAAACAATTCAGGACTTCTTTCCAAGAAGACAACCTCACCGTAAACAGCATGCTCTCTGTGTCTCTGCAAAGTTCATGCAGAGAGAACCAAACCCCTTCCTTTCACCTCTGGCATCACCACAACCGAATGAATGTCCATGATATAAATGCACTTATTTACGTAGTCTGAATGTACATACCAATCTTGGCACAAATGTACAAAATTACAAGAACAGCACCTTCCTTACTCTTTCAGTATTCAAAATACTAAATCCTAAAGGAAAAGGATATTTGCCAGGGTTTTAGATAAGATCTGAACATCTTCCCACAAAGTGAGGTAGGCAAATGGGATGGAGGGCTAGGCAGGAGCGATAGGCAGGGCAAGTGAGTTAGAGGAGCTACACTGTATGTAAGGAAGATGTTTAACTGTACAGCTCTTATGGTTAGGGATGGTGTGGTTGAGAGCTTCTAGGTAAGGATTAGGAGGATGGAAGACAAGGTGGATATCGTTGTGGGTGCCTACTATCAATTGCCCAGCCGAGATCCCCCAGCCCAGGAAGAGACTTCCCCCAAAACCTGAGGTGCCCTTGCAGAATCGCTTCACAACTCTGCAGACCAAAGAGGAAAGACCCAGCACATCAGGAGATGCTGGAGCTGAGCACGGCAACCTGACCTGCTCCCTGTATAATGACCAGTGCAAGCAAGAAAAGGTGACAGGTGATAGTAGTGGCCAACTCTCTTCTGAGAGGTACAGATGTGCCCATTTGCTGACGTGACGCATTCTCTAGAGAGGTGTGCTGCTTACTGGGGGCTCATATCAGGGATGTCACTGAGAGACTACCAAGCCTTGTACACCCACTATTATCCACTGCTGCTATTTCATGTTGGCACAGGTGATGCAGCCTGAAAACTATCAAGAAACCTATTTACAGAGCTCTGGGAGCAGCAGTAAAGGACCCTGGAGCACAGGTATATTTTTCATCAATCCTCTCAGTCAAAGACAAGGGGCTTGAAAGTACTGATCGAATCCAGCAAATCAACAAATGGCTACAGGGCTGGTGCCACAGCCAGAGGTTCAGCTACTATAGACCATGGGACTTGCTTTGAGAAATCTGGTCTACTGGGGGTTGATGGGGTCCACCTGAGAGAGAGGGGGAAGAGCGTCTTCGACCATAGGCTTGCCAGGCTGGTGGAGAAGGCTTTAAACTAATGTTGCCAGGGGAGGGGAACCTCAATCCATCTCACTGCTGTCAGTTTGATGCCGGTGCCAGCAACAGGTGCCCAGAACCTGAGAAAGAATCACAGGTAAGCGGGTGAGCACCTAAAGTGCAGTACAAAGGAATTCCATCCACTCCACCCAGCAAATCTGCTTCATCAGGGACCCAACTTAACATACCTCTATGTGAACTCATGTACCCTGGGGAATAAACAAGAGGAGTTAAGAGATGTGTGCACACCTGCAGGGCTATGATCTTATTGGCATCACTGAGATGTGGTGGGATGGCATCCTTCTCACTCTCCTCTGAAAAGGTTAAAGTCATAAATGAGCTGTAGAATTTTATCCTATGGCTGCAGCACCTTTTGTATCCCATATAAACACAGTTGATGGGTGTATTTAACAGAGGATCTGCCCGGCTTAGTTTCCATGGCAAAAGGGGATACAGTGGTGATAGCAATGGGCTGGTTTTGCTGTTTGGAAGAGTCATCATTTGCCTGGCTGTGCTTTGGGCATGGATCCAGGTTCTAGGTCCAAATGTTCTAGGTCTGAAAAAGAACCACCTTTCCACCACACCAATGTCACCTCCGCTCACTTGTTTTTCAAAGCCTGTGTTATTTCCATGGTGGTCTCTTGACACTGTCTATCTCAACCAATGGCTCTGGTTACACTTCAGCTTTCCTCCAGGCTGCAGCTGCCAAAACCATCCCCTGTTATCCCCTCTGGAAAAGGCTTTGTGTCCCTGGGGCTCCTCACTGCACGGCCTCATGGACGTTAGCTCTGGCGCAGAGAGGGGATGGCTCACAGGGGTGGTCTCTGGGCTGCAGGGTTGCTTTCTGCCATGGCCTGAGAGAAGAGGGAGAGCACGAGGTTTGTGATTGGGAACCGAGTGGCAGAGGAGGCGCCAGGGCCGCCCAGCAGCTGTGCCCAGTGCATGGCCACCAAGGGCAGGGAATGGTCCTGGGGCCTCCTGGGGCTAGGGGCTGCCTCGGGGGCAGCACCCCAAAGGCCTTCCTGTGCAGAATGCTGGCTGCAGGGGTGGTGAGCAGGGCTGCGCATGTCACAGTGTCACCCCCCTACTACAATTCTAGAACCCAGCAACACAGCAGTCACAATGCCCTGGGGCAGTATAAAAGGGAGCACTGTCCTGTGTCCAGCTGCCAGAGCTGGTCTGGGGGTAGCCCGAAGGCATCTGAGAGGAAGTCCTTGAGGAGCTAGTGGAATTGCTTGGTAGGGGCTGAGGGAGGAAGACCTGGATGAGGCTGCTGGAGCTTCTGTGCTGCAAGGTCACCTCCTGGCAAGGCCACCTTCAAAGCTCATCTGATGGATGGAAATCCTGCTTCAGTCTTTGGGGAACAGACACAAGCCCCTCAGGAGACAAGAAGAGCCACCAAGTTCCAGAGGTGCCCAAGGCTATCAGGCCTTTTCAGCTGGATAGCAGTGGCCTAACTAAGGGAATACCTTCTTGAGGAGCACTGCAGAGCTTGCCGTCCTCATCCCCTGCAGAGCCAGGGGCAGCAGCCGTAAGAAATGGGATGCAGTGATGTTGCAATGGGTCCCAGTGCTTTGGAGCAGGCACTGGTGTCCCACCAGGCGCCAGGAAGGATTCTTGCCCCCAGGGTCCATCAGGCCGGGGCCGTTTGGTCACTCTGGGAAGCCCCTGAGATGGCTCCAGGTTGAGAGAGAAGAGGGTTTGGGCATCATCTCCTGGGAGTCGTGAGCAGCCTGTGGGAGGAGGGGGCAGGTCTTGCTCAGGTGCTCAGGGAATAGCCGATCGCCAGCACTGGGGTCAGGAAGGAATTTTCCCCCAGGGCAGATTGGCACTGGTCCCGGGGGTTTTTTGCCTTCCTCTGCAGCACTGAGCATGACCACTTGTCAGGGCTCCTCTGCTCCCTCCATTTTGGCTGGGTAACCGCCTGCAGCTCGTGCACCACGCAGGTGGCCTCTTAGGCCCTGCAGCCGGGGGGAGGAAGGCTTTTTTTCCCCCATGCTGGGCTAGCACATGTCTCCGGGGGTTTTTTGCCTTCCTCTGCAGCACTGAGCACAGCCCCTTCTTAGAGCTCCTTTGGCCCATTTGGCCTGGGTGCCTGCTGCTCCTGCTGTACCGAGGTGGCCCTCGTGCCCTGCATCCGGGGGGAGGAAGCTTTCAAGACTCCCTGGCTCAGGGCACCCAGGGGTTGCTTCTTGGCTTCTGCAGCACTGAGCACAGCCCCTTCTAGGGCTCTTCTGGGCTCTTTCTGCCCACTTCTTGCCTGCTGTTCTGCCCCTCCAAGGTGCCACTCGTGCCCTGGCTCTCTCAGCCTCTCTTGCCTGTAGCCACTTGGGAGTGGGAGCAAGCTCTGCTCTTCCCTTGCCTCCACTTCCACAGGGCTTCTTGTCTCTGCAAAACAGCCTGTGCTCGGGAGGGCTGCAGCCTCGCTGCACCATCACGAGCAGCCACTTTTCAGCTCTGCCTGCGCGCAATACAAGCGCCGGGCAGGCACAAGAGCGCTTTTCATGCATCACGGGCCAAGAAGCGCAGCCATGGAGCAAGTTCTGGAAGGCAAAGAGGATGCTTGTCATCCCTGCATGGCATTCTTTGGAAAATACCCCCACGCTACCACACACCTCTTCTTCTTTTGTGCGTGGTGGGTCCTGATCATCCTTCTTCACGTTCTGGCTCTTCAGGACACAGGGACTGCTGGGCCTGTGTTCCTGCGGCTACTTTCTGGAGCTCTGTGGCTTGCCTTTGCCAGACTGCAAGGGATGTTTTTTCAAGCTGAAGTGAAGAATACATCAGCCAGCTTCTGG
The DNA here is from genome assembly GCF_036417535.1 of Chlamydotis macqueenii. Taxonomy (NCBI): domain Eukaryota; kingdom Metazoa; phylum Chordata; class Aves; order Otidiformes; family Otididae; genus Chlamydotis; species Chlamydotis macqueenii. The sequence continues at coordinate 51,417,521 of NC_141557.1, forward strand.
CAACACAGTTCTGATAATGCTTGTGAGCATCGGCTCTGAAACACAGTCAGAAAAAGGAAATGAAATAACAAAAAATAACATAAAATATTCTAAAAAACCTTAAAATGAAATAACAGAAATTTTTGTAAAATAACATAAAATATCATGAAATAAAACAGTCCTGATCTTGGGATTAAATGATTTGGGATTTAGGTCTACATCTTGGGTGGAAAGTCAGGGAGCAAGGGAAGGTAAAGTCAAACAGAAGAATTTTGGATCCTGTATTTCTCGTAAGTGTCCTAGCATGCAGGATAGATGACAGATGCTTGTTCATTGTTATAGGGTTCCTCCAAAACTGAGTACAAGGTAAGGACTGCACCTTCTGGGAAATCCCATCCCCAAATCGCCCTCTGTGTTTGCATACCTCATAGAAACTCCATGCAAACCTCTTAGGAAGTGGAACGCTATGCAATTTAAGGGCACCTTTAGTACTATCAGAATTTTTCATTACAAACTTGTAAAATGATGTGGCTATTTTAAGGAGGCTGTAGGCAGGCAAAAGTCGTGTAAAGCAAGAAATAGGCACACCTGATGTTCCTGATCTTTGGGAGCAGGGGGTTAAGTGCTGTTCTCCCTTAGAGAGCTTCCTCAGAGCCAAATTTCAGAGAAGGAAGGGTGCTTCAAGAGGATGAGAGACAAAAGAAGAGCTCAGTCCTTGGGCTAGGGAGCGAGCAGATTGCCCAGAATGGTATGTTAAACTATGTTTAACACTAAGAGTGGGAACTCTAGAACTGCAGATGTTCAGGAAAGCAGTGCAAGTCATGAGCTACCCTCCCAAGGGAGCTGAAATACTGGAAGTGCTAAGAAGAGTCCTTTCTGGGAAGTAAAATTATAATAATCCAAACACTGTTGTTTGACCATCTTTGTAACTTTGTTTTATTTGGGGAAATCTATATTAAGCTCCCAAGTTAATCTTGTCTAGTGATGAAGCTGGCTGATTGCCCTGACGTACGCCAAAGTTATACACTTCAGTGGCAGTCCTTAAAATTGAGGCTTGGACTACCTCCTCTCCATGCCCAGGTGCCTGGGGAGGTTCAGAACACCGAGAAAGCATCTGGTACCTTTCCATCAAGCTGCATTATTCTCTGTAGACAGTAGTAACACAGGAATCTGTGTGGGAGATGCGGTTTTGATGACCATCAGGTGTGCACAGGAAAGTGGTGGGTAATCCCAAACTCTCTAAGTCCTCATTTGTACTTACAGACCTAAGAGCAGAGGCTCTGGAAGTGTGGCTTGTGGGTCATGTTGAATTTGTGGGAGCCTCTGTCTTTCTGCATTTGCAGGGTGAGGTCAAAACCCCCAACTTTTTGCCCTTTCTTTTTAAAAAATGAAATGGAGATGAAAATTGACTTCCAGTCTGAGGACTGCTGATCAGTGACCAGAATTATTCTTAAAATTTTCCTCCATTGAAAATCTCTGTGGAAAAACCTGCTCAAAAGAAATCAGACTATATTAGTTTGCTTTTAGCTATACACTTGATGCACAGAGATTTGGATTTTGTTTGTATATACTTAGCAGAGATGCAAAATTGTCCTTCATCATGTGCCTTCTGAAGGATGCAGTGAGAGGAGTGATGGGAGCTGAAGATACCAGGATCCCACCAGCACAGGAGCAGTGTGTCCCCACGGGAAGAGGATTGCCATGAGGGTACAGCAGCCTTATAGCTGCCTGCAAGGGGAAAGTACTGGCATGCTTCTCTGATGGGGATTACAGAAATCTTCCCTAATTTCCCAGCCTATATAGAGGTTTTCGGACCATAAGAGTTCCCACTGATGGCCCTAAGGCCACCACAGACCGATAGAGAGCAATTACAGTTATGTACTCTTTTGCCTTGTGATTTCTCTCTTCTTTTTCTTGTCGACTTGTTCTGACTGGGAAGACCTTTTTCCCCATAGTTTTGAAAGATGATCTTTCTTCTTAAAGGATCATGAGAGCAAAAGGGTCAAATCCTTGCCTTATTTTTGTTTTCCTCTTTGTATGTGGATGCATTTGCTGGCTTGTATTCCAGAGCTGTGATTGGCATCAAAGCTGGCAGTGACAATTGTCTCTACTGATCTCTAGACTTCATTAAATTAGATAGTTAACATTCAGAAAAAGGCATTGCTAGTTTCTGCCAAAGTGAATTTCCTTGATTTCCTATCCAGCCTTTCCCCCCCTCTTTCTCCCCCCCACTGCCTGGCCCTGTTGTGGTTTTCTGAACTGACACAAAACAGTAATGGCTTTTTTTTTGAGTTTTCTGCAGGTCACCTTCCAGCTCGGGGCTGGGGCAGGAGACCAAGGTAGGCAGGACTCAGGAACATGCCCCAGCCCTGAAGGTCTGCACAGCCAGCTGAGGTAGCCCCTTGCCTTGCTGAGGGGTCAGGGCATACTACTCCCCCTTTTTTTTTTTTCAGTTTTACTCCTGCACCTGGAGAAAGAGAGGTTGTTTGCGTCCTACGCTCCCTGGAGATCCTACAGGTAAACATATAGCATGTAACGCCTACCATTATTAGGGAGTGAGAGGCAAAGCTCTTTTGCTCTGTGCAGACAGGAATTTACAGCTTTTGTGATAAAACTACTTTTAAAAATCCATGCTGATATTTTTTCTTTAGTATCCCATCAAATTTCCACTGATTTTAAAGCAGCCATAATGCAGTACTGAGCTCCTGGCAGGCAGTGGGTTTCCTTTGATGGGCTGTATTTCCTTTGGTGGGCTGTATTTGTTCTGGTAACTATTTAGGGCTGGTGATGATATGGAGGCTTTCGCTCTTGTCACCCCACAGCAAATTAATGGAGCTGACCCACAGGAAAATTATTTTAGCACTTCATAATTGTGTGTGTGTGTTTGAGAAATCATTGAGAAGTAAGTGTATCATTTCATTATGAAAGGAAAGGTATTACAGTGTTTTTACTGAAGCATGTGGAAAACCCATCAAAAGAAAACCAACCCTGACCTTTCATTTGAAACTTCTCCAGCAGAGCTGTCCCATGCACAGGGGAAGAGAGGCTAGACATCAGTCCTGGGTCTTAGTTTAGCAGTGCAAATCAGAATAACAAGTAGAGAAAACACTTGAAATACATGCAGGGATCATGGCATGTGGTACGGTAGCTAAAAAAATAAGCTATTTTTGCTGATATGCTGTTTTGAATGAACATGGATATTGACAACTAAGTGATGGAAATGCTTGCACATAGGGGAACAGGAGATATGGATCTTCCAGTCAGAAAATCTCCACATACAACACCACCTGCTTCGGTTTGCAAAGCTGCAGTTGTTCATGCTTATAATGAGGAGGTTTTAAAGATTATTGGTCAGTGTTTGATGCTAATTAGTGTTTCTAAAAAGGTGGCCTTTTACATGACAGAATCACACTGCCTGCCCTTTCTTGAACAGATCCAACTGAAACCTTCCCATCCAGTAAGGCAAGCATTGACATATTGCTTGTCCTCCACCCCCTCTGCAAATGCTGCATGAGCTCTGCTCAACCAATTCTACTCAATCTGTGCTCACAAACTACAAGTGCACAACAAAGGTATATGGATGTATTGACTGGGTAACATAAAACCTCCGAACAGGTGCTGAAATGTAGGCTGCTCTTTATATGCAGTTTGGCATCCTGGACACAGTTGTGGTTTTTCTAGCTTTGTGCCAGTCGCCTAGAATGCCTTGTCGTTGCCACGGGTTTCATGAATGCATCTTCAGTATCACCGTATTTATACAGCAAGGACAATGCTATTTACTAAGTGTTTTGACATTTGTATGTTTGTAGTTTTTATCCTGGGACAGGGATAAGGCACCCTGAGACCAACTTGACTTCAAAGGGGAATGATTTGGGTGAGATTGGTGTTGAATTTGGTGACGGCTGCCATTCCTGCAAGGCTGTGGTAACCTTCTTCCTTCAAAAATATCAAACTGTGCTCAGGTAGGAAAGCAAGGTTGAGTGATGCTGTAGCAACGCAGTTATATATTCATTCCAACTGCTGAATGATCAGTGCTGTGTTACCCAATACAAGGTGCAGTTTCTAATTATAAAGACTTATTTTGGCAAATTTGAACTGGATTTTGTTGAGTGTGAAATATGTTCTGTGCTTCTCAAATATTATACTGGTCTTTTCCTCTGTCAAAGAAATTGAAGGTGTCTCTTTACCTAAAAATAATAAAAAAAAAAAAGACCCCAGGAGACTATCAGAGGATCAATTTTTCAGCATGGGATTATACAGCTTGGCTGTATAGGCTTAAGGTTTTTAATTTGCTTACACATAGATAGACTTACTTGAGCTCTATACATCACCAGATCAATGCAAATCTATTTACTAGAAACTTGGGTCAATATTAAAAGAATTCCATCAACCAGCAATAAGGACCCTGGATTAATATGATTACTATAGGCTTCCAAGCACACAGAAAGGATCAAGGATTTTCTTCATAATCTTAAACAATACCATTGTGGAAATCCCTCCTCTGCTCTCTGTCTCCTGAAAAGTAAGAATGAAAAAGAATAGAAGAGGCTGTAGAGACAGATTTATTTATTTCATTATATTGTCTCTTTAGGTTAGCACCTTTCACACACACTAATAGTGAATGCTTCTGCAGCTTCTGGTAGAGAAAGTGTGGATGGACACAAAGGGTTTGGGCAATTACTCCAGGGGAAGAAGAGAGAAGAAATCAATGGATTCTGAAGGACAAAAAGCCAATGTGACATTTCTATAAGATAAAGTTGATTTTTGAATTTTTTAATTTTTTTTTTTAGCCATGGTAGCTAGGAAAAAGAATAAACGTTTTGTTCCTATTGTTTTGAACAGCAAGTCCCATATTGTGGTCCTACTGAATTAACTTTTGAAGGGTAATTTTCCTCTGACTCCAGGCCACAAATATGAAATCTGCAATGCAGAATATAATTCTGAGATCTGTAGTTTGGTAGTAAAAAATCAAGATCATCCTGGAAAAAGTTACCGCTTTTACTGAATGGAGACTAGTGTCTTTATCAGAAACCCCCACTGGTTTATTTTGCGTGATAGGTTTCTTCACTTATAAATGGCAAAGAGACCATCAGCTAAAATGGTTCTTGTTAACCCTGGACATTTGCAAACAAATTGCAAGCAGTGTGCATGAAGTCTAAAGTAGAGACTTGGATGTCTAACTCTCTGAAGCCATCTTGGGCATCCCTACCAATAAAAACAGCAAAACGAGAATTGGCAAAAACAGATACTGGGAGGAAATGGATACAGCATCCCTGAGTATTTGCTTTGCACTGGCCAGAAAATGATGGCGTCTACCTGTGTGTAAGTTTCTATTAGAAACCTGAAAGTAGAAGCCACATAGAATAAAATCGTGATATTTACAGGCTGCAGAATAAGGTGAAGAAATGTGCTTTAGGCCAGCATTTCGCAAGCCTTTGCTGTAGCTCCATTGTGATGAGTTAAACACAAATTTTGAGATGGGGATTGGGGGATGGGGAAGGATTGGAGAGAGAGGTGCAGGTTTGAAAAGTGTAAAATTGTAAGACTGGATTGCAGAAATAGTCCCTTGTTGTCTCAAAGGTGTTGGGCCAACTGGGTGAGGGTAATTCAGAAGGGCTTAGGGCTTTGGACCCATGCTCAGAATTTGTATTTAAGACACAACACCTGCGAGCTGGGGAAAGATGAGAGGGGAAACGGGGTAATTTGCATCAGGACCCTCTTTAGACAGGCTCGAGAGACCTTCAAATCCTTCCATGCCAAGGGACAGAAGGCCACAGCCTCCATTTTCTCCCTGTTTCCTTGGGATCTCTGCCCCCGTCTGGATATTTACATTTAAAATTTGAAATTGATTTCTTTTCAACTTCAAGTAAATAATTTGTTCTTTTTTAAAAGGAGGATGTGTAGAAATCATAAATGTTGCCACCCAGGATATTGTACTGTTTTGAAAAGCAGTCTATGAAACTTCCTACTGCCTCCCTGGACTTGTGTGCAAGAATGCCAGCGGTAGTTCTAAACGCCGATATTTTAGCTGTTGCCAGCAAAGCCAGCACCATTCCCCATCAAGCCATAGGTGCAGGTAAATGGTTCAGCAGCAGCTGATTCCTTTCCTCAGCTTGTCTTACTTGCTTGAAGGAACTGCATCAGGCTGTACCAGCCAAAAGGCCACTTTTTCCTAATAGAAGGTTGTGTTTCCAGTAGGACAATTTACTGGTAGTTTTGCAGTTTTCCCTTTTCCAGCAAGCCCTGTCTAGTATAGGCAAGACTTAGATAGATGGACTTCCCCAGACTAATTTAAGCATTTTTCTGTTCTTGCACTTTAATTTTCAGTCTATATTTTGCTGCTTGGTCTGCATCTCTGTAAAGAGAAACCTACTACTTTAGCCTTGTCGCCAACTGCTGCTCACTTGGAGCATCTTGGATTTGACCATGGGAGATAAAATAACCTCCTTGATGTTAACCCTTTCCTTTTTTTTTTAACCAAAGTATTTATATTTTAAAGCATTTCTGTCTGCTTTCCTTTCCTTACTTGGTACTTTTACAAAGTAAACTCCATAGAATTAAAACATTTAGTAAGCAGGCCTTTTTCTTTTCTGTTTTTCAAATGAACAGAGCTGAGCTGAGAGTTGAATGAGCTAGATTCTACATGGATTTAGGGAATAGGCTGCCCGAGGAGCAAAGTTCTGTTTCAAAGAAAAAGTATTTTTCAATAGAAGTTTTAAGAATTCTGTATGTAACCTCTGAGTAGCAACTAATTCCTTCAGCGACTTTATAATGTGGGATATTGCATCCCGGATGATATAATGCTCTAAGTTTTATGGCAAGTTATCTGTCAGGCTGTGAGAAAGCATATCCCGGAGGTTTTTCACACTCCCTTAGCCCCATTGGTGCTGGGGCTCAGGGTCTCCTCGTGCGAAGTGCTAATGCAAAATGCATTGGCACTTGCTGGCGAGAGAGTTGGGCCCTCTGGTGCGTGGGCCACTCGTCCCTTTTCACTCCACAGGACACAGATCAAACCTCTCATTATAGGAGGAGAGAAGGGCAATTATCTTGTGTTTGTGATACTGCACAATCATGGTATTGTTTCAAGCTCTTTCGCTGTTGTTTCCCCCATTTTTCACTTGTCGGTGTGGATATCTTTCTGGTCCCAGGTCAGAAATTGATTTCTGTAATTAATAACTGAAGAGTTGCTCTCTGTGCAGTGCTATTAAAATCTTAGTATTGAAAACTGATGTCTATCAATAATGTTAATTATAAAGATTTTAACAGCATTTGGCCAGCAGAGACTATCTCTAACATGTTCAGGCCCTGGTGTAGGTGTTTGCTCACAGTGACAGTTAAGGCTTTTTCCTTGCCTTGTAACATGTTACAAACAGTAAAAAGGCTGATTTAGCTATTCCTTCCATCTGTCCTTCCTAAGTGGCATGCCTTAAGCAGTCTTTTAACTGGAAAGGTCTGATTTTTATGTGCTTATTTTTAAATCAAGCTGCTTTCATTCAGATTCCTCAAGATGGGTCTAGGTAGCTCAGTGGGTAGCTTTGTGTACCTGTCCTTATTCTCCTCATCTTGTGTTTACCTATTGAACCATAGCTTCTCAAACCCTGCAGGCCTTCTCAGGCAGAGAGGAAAAAAGTCTGAGTCCTGTCACTTTTAGGAGATGGGACATGCTCCCACTTCAGAAGCACATCTGCAGTGTCCATGAGGGTGATGTGTTACCCAGGAAGAATATGTTTGAATTCAGCTAATATGACTAAATACATGTATTGGAAATGTCAAGGAGTTTATATATATATATTAAAATAGTAAATATTATATATATGTATTATATATATATTAGAATAAATCCTAAGGTTTTGGAAGGACATGGCTAAAGGTAGACTTCTTTGTCCATGCCTAGGCACCTAAATAAAAGTGACCTGGAGAAATAGCATTATATACAAATTGGGAATCTGCCACCTCAATCAACCTGTTCTAAACTGCTTGTACTGCAATAGCATCCTCAAAGCCCCTCCAAGACTGGAGCAATGGGGCAGGGCAGATGTAAATGATTAATCATAGGGCCTATGCTCTAAATGCAAGAGGATAACATTGTTCCAAAGTGCCTGAGATAGCATTTGCGTGCTGAATAACACTGTTCTAACACAATCTAATTATTCTGCATTGCTCTCCAAGCAGTAACTTAAGCCAGAGATCTAAAGGCATTTTTGAAACTTTGCTGCCCAGTGGAGACTCTGCCATTTCACTTTGTAGAAAAAAAATGAGAGTATTTGGAAACTTTTTCATTCCAAGTTGTAGCACAGCCTGCTTTATCTAATGTAACCTTTAATGGAGCTCCCATTGATTCCTTAAGGACACTGTTCCTTACATCAGCTATGTCTCATTGCTCGGGAATTTGTCCTGATAAACAGTACAAATGTTACTATGCTCAATTTCATTCCTTTATTTGTAATTATGTCCCTTCAGACCACCTACACCCTTTTCATAGAGCCCCATGAGGGCTGTGGAAGATGAAGACCATTTTGTGAGCACGTTATTCCAGATGTACTGTCTATCCGCACAGGGTGAGAGCAGTGCAATACAGTTCTTTGGACATTTACCTTCTGCTTTAGATTTTCAGGCAGCTCTGGAAGGATAATTACCATTTTGACATTACGTATCTGGGAATGCTGATTGCTTAAACACTGTCCTTGTTGACTTTACTCCATTTAGCTGTTTTCTGTCTAGAAATGCTTTGCTTTTTCTTTGTATATGTGTCTCAGAGAGAGGGTGCATCTCTTTAAAATATGTATTTTCTCATTTATTTAAACCTCATACTGTGGCAAGATACATGGCTGGTAAAAAGATGACAGTATTTAAGAAAACTGTCCCAGTACAGGAAAGACATGGACCTGTTGGAGTGGATCCAGAGGAGGGCCACAAAAATGATCAAAGGGCTGGAACACCTCTCCTATGAGGACAGGCTGAGAGAGTTGAGGCTGTTCAGCCTGGAGAAGAGAAGGCTCTGGGGAGACCTTACAGAGGCCTTCCAATACCTAAAGGGGGCCTGCAGGAAAGATGGGGAGAAACTCTTCAGTATGGCCTGTTGTGATAAGACAAGGGGTAATGGTTTTAAAATAGAGGGAAGCAAATTCAGACTGGACATAGAGAGGAAATTTTTTACAATGAGGCTGGTGAAACAGTGGAACAGGTTGCCCATAGAGGTGGTGGGTGCCCCATCCCTGGAAACATTCAAGGCCAGGTTGTTTGGGGCTCTGAGCAACCTGATCTGGTTGGAGATGTCCCTGCTCCTTGCAAGGACTGTTGAACTAGATGACCTTTAAAGGTCCCTTCCAACCCACACCGTTCTATGATTCTAAAACAGGGTGACAATGTGTGGGAGTAACTCCTTATGGCATTAGGCATTCTGGGTTGATGTAAAGGCTTTTTCTCACCTGAAAAGATCAGAACAATTGCCCTAAAATAGTATTTATAATCGTGCATGGGATTATTTAATAAAAGGAAATATTGTTTGGATTTCAAAGAGAGATCTTGCCAGAATGGCAGAGTGAGCAAAGTGGTGTAGTAAGTTGAAAGCAAAGGTTTGAGATGCAGCTGGAGAGGTACAACTGCCTGCACAAGGCTCCGACAAGGACACCTCTGCAGTGGGCTGAGCAATGAAAGATACTCTTGTTGCTATTGGAGCTGGCGATTCTTGCCACACTTGCTTTGGTTGGTTTTTCTCCCCCTGAAAACAGATTACTTTTTCACTCGAGTACTTTGTTAACACTTGAATAATAAACAACTTGTCTTTTATGTGACAGGGTACCTGTGGGATTTAGCCATACAGAGAATAAAATGGCTAAGATGTGCTCAAGCTGAACGTAAACACTGGAAAGGATAAAGTTTTTCACTAAGTGCTCCGTGCTTCTGGCTAAGCAGAGTGGATACTAAGATCCACTTGCCGCGTAATTCTGTTTTCTTGCCTGCCACTTATCTGATGGGGAAAATCTGTTGCATTGCTGATGTCCCAGGGCAACCTCTTCCTTCTAGTCATTTGCCCTTGATCACCAGCAGATGTAGCAGAGCTCTTGGTCTTCTGCAGGGCTGGTGCCTAGCAGGAACCTCAGGCAGCCCTCCACTACTCTTCCTCCTTTACCAACAGGCTTCAGTAGTGAGCTATCTGCTAGTGGCACATTGTGATGCACCAGTAGGAAGTCACCTCTACCTCTAACAATACCTTTGCAGCTCATGTGGTTCTTGTTTGGTGTAGTTTTATTCATCAATCCATTCAGTAAATTTTAGCCTATCCTTTTTTTTTTTAGGAGAGTTCCTTATGCTAACATCAGACTTTGCTGATCTTCTTTTATTTTATAATTCAGCCAAGACTCAACCAAACAAATAATAGAAGTCAAAGAACTCTTTTTGACCGAGGACAGGGAAATACCAATTTCCCATTGTCACTGGGATGTGGCATCTGGTTTTACATCTGCTGGCTGTGCAGATGACTACATGATGTTAATGCTTGAAAGGCTTTTGACTTGAGATTTCAAGCGGCTAGCAGTGAACTTCTTGATGTCTCCATTTTGGAATGCACTGCTAAAAACATCTTCATGAGATCTGATGTCTCACTAAGTGCTTGCTGGGCACTCACCCTTTGAACATTTAGTCCTCGAGGGAGATGGTCAGTCTTATGCTTCTGGGTGGTAACCACAGACCATGATCACCCATAATGTCCTTTTTTTTTTTCGGTGAGTGACACTCAGTACTTTTATTTTGCTGTTAATCTTTTCATGTGACTTATGAAATTCATCACAGCATTCAATTCTCTTCCCCGCACAGTATTTTCCTAGCTTTTCTGCACAAAGTTTAAAACAAACTGAAGAGACGCTATAACGGCAAAGCTTGCTCATGAATCTACTGTTGTAAATGTAGGCTAATTTAATTGAAGCTAGTGTTGTTCCAGACATGCCAAGAGCAGAACTGAGCCTCTGTTTTACTAATTTTTCTTTTAGTCTGGAGTAAAAGAGCAATAGACCTTTTCTTTGTATGTGCAATCAATTCATACTGATAAAATCTGTTTAAAAAAGGTAAACATCTACCGTGGTTGGTTGGACTTCACCATACAAGATACTGCAAGTTTATACTGGATGGATAAACCCTTATGAGGCCATAGCAGTACTTGTTGATTAATAAAGTGAATCAAATGAAAACTTCTTCCATAGGAAAACCAGAGCACTGGCAGCATATAAGCAAGTGCCTGCATTTTTTGGCCACAAAGAAAACAGGGTACAGCAGATACCCAGTTAGAATAAGCTGGTAAATCTTCATTTGCTTAAAAGAAACTAGAGCCACTGCACATGAGCCAAGGGTTCGGCATCAGGTCCCACTGGAAGGAGCATGTGGGCAGATGTCCATCGCCAGCAGTGCCTTGCAGACCTTCCTGCAGAAGCAAGCACATGGAGCTGTTTGTTCAGCTCTGACCCAGAGCAGGTCCAGCTTCTGCCAAGGCTCTCCTGCTTTAGGGAGACTGGTGCTAGTTTATTTTAAGTGAGTCTCAACCTCAGTAGACCCGCGCGGTCCTGTTTGTGCCGCTGTACTGCCATTGCCAGAAGTTCTATCACAGATACGTCATCTGAATATGAAAAATGCAGCCAGCTTCTGCAATGCAGCCATGGCTCCCACTGGCTACCGCCTGTCTGCTTTTGTCTCCAGCCCCTGTGCTGAAGTGAACTGAGAAAGAAAGACTGAGTTCCTCCATTTAAAAAAAAAAAAAACAAACTTCCTTTTCAACCTAATGCTAATCAGAAGGACTTTTTTTCTTCTACCTTTTTCCAGTGCCAGCAATCTCTGTGCGTAACCTCAGATCTTCCTCTCTTCTCACAATTTTGTCACTTAACCAACTCTTATTTTTCTCACCTTTTCAAAAATTCTTCCTGTCTTGACTGCTAGCTTTTCTATCTTGCAAGGCTTCTTCATCCAAGCTCTGCAGATGGACACAGGCCTCACTGCACCACATCTGGATTGAAGTTCTGCTATAGGGCACCGTGACAAAGTCCACTGTGAGCTGGGACCAGCTTCAGAGACCATCCTCCTTCTCTTGACAGCATAACCAGAGACTTGCTGGAGACAGCAATCCCCCACGCACACAGTTAATATTAAATACTCATCAGATTTTAAAATGAGCTATTCTGGGGGGAAGAGGAGTTTTCTTTTTTTTTTTTTCTTTTTTTTTAACACCTATATTTCTAACATTAAAGTTTTTTAAGGAAGCCTGAAAAGGCAGCTCCTAGGACCAAGTAGCAGGTATGCCCTTGTGTCTCCTTTCCACCAAGGAGCCGCAGAGCAGGCATGGAAAAACTGTCTCTCTTACTCCTCCTCCCCTCCCTCCCCACACTTCTCTTGGTCTGCTGGTGGCTCCTAAAAGGATTAATTAGAAAGATGTGAGCAGGGGTTGGAACGTCAAAAAACAATCGTCACTTTCATATCTGACCCCTATCACCAGCTGCAGAATTAACAAATTGAATGTCGTCAGCAAACAGGAGTTGCAGATGATATGAAGTTCATTACTAGCAGCACAGGGCTTGTTTTCAAAGCCCAGTTTAAACAACTCTTGCTGATTAAATTCCTTGCAGGGGCTCCTGCCAGACACGTTTAGAAAATATGGACATCTAACAACTCTCTCTCTCAATGTCTTTTTCTTTTTTTTTCTTTCCTTTTTTTTTTTTTTTGTTTCTTAACATGTGCCAATTATTTGTCTCCTATCTGCAGGTACTGGCAAGTATCAGTGCTCTGGCCCCACTGTCTACAGCCTTATCCATTTGGCGCCTGCTCCAGCCCTCTCACATTACCATCAGCGAGGTCTGTTTTCAGCTGTGAAAAGCTGTGAGCATAACTCCCTTCTGCCCCTCCTCCCACCGCAGCCTCTCTTCCCCCTTCCCTTTTCCCCTCTCTCATCCTTCCGCTCTGAGGGCTCTCTTCAAGAGCTGGGAAGCAAGAAACAAAAACCTTGGTAACCTGCTAGACGGTGGCACTGGGGATTCACAACCTCCCTACTCATTCCATTGGTTGTGGCAGCTTTCACTGCACAGCCTGGGTGTACTGATCCTGGAGGGAGTCTCTGTCTGGCTCATTGCAGCTCTCAGCACACCCCCTGTATGGGGGCATCCAGAGCAGCTAGAAGTCCATGAGGGTGGGTTGCATGAGGAATCTTCTTTTGGATGGGCTGGGATGAGGAGGCAGGATCTGTGAGCAAGCAGACAGGATACCTGTGGGATGAAACTCAGAGGTGGTAGCTTAGCTTCTCTCTAGTTAAGCTATCCTGAGTTCAGGAGTCTGAACCTCAAATCTAAAATTCTTGAGACCTTTTTTTCCCTTCTTAAAGCATCTTTTTTTCTCCTGTTGTATTTGGTCATTTCACGTTTCTCCTGCTCATGCATTTGGGATTATTCTCCACCATTTCTCTAGGAAGTGAGGATGGAGTGATTGTGCTCTGTCTGCCCCTGCTCACCCCCACAGTAACTCCTGGGCTTGGCAGGTGGGAACTCAGCTAGAAAAGGCCAGATCTCGAGGCAAGTTTTGTGAAAGCAAGCAGTTCCAGAAAGGGGAGAGAGATCACCAGAGGTCTCCCTGGGAGAAGACAACCAGCCCTCGCTGTAGAGAGGAATTATGAAGGTCCCAGCCCTGGGAAAACCTTGCAAGGGCACACACTGAAGGAGGTACCCAGGAACCTGATAGAGACATGCCTTTGCAGCAGATCAGGCTATGTTTGCTCTGCTGATGCTCTCTTTTAACCTGAATGTCACCGATAAAAATTTTGAGCCAAATTGGGAGAACTTTAATAGGTGCCCAGGAGGTGGTGTAGTATATGACTGCCCTTTGGGGGCCACATAGTACTAGGGCCCAGCTGCTCAACTACCTTCTCCTTGGCAAACTTACTCAGGAGAAGAATATCATGGATTATTTAAGAAAATTCAAGCTCTCTGACAGTGAAATGGTGATATTAGGGCAGGAATAGAGTATAACCTTCAAAGAATTTTGTAACATAGTTGATTCCTTTCTGTATCATTATTTTTCCCATGTGGGAAGTATTTTCTCTTCCAGCCATGGCAGTTTGGTCACTGAAAGGATTGCTGAAGTTTATTTCTACACAGGTGAAACTCTCATAGAGATTTGCACACACTGCTAGGTGGCATTTTGGTTCAGGGAGTGTTTCATGGAAGAAATAGGCTGGCATTGAGTTTTTCAATTTTTTTTTGTCCTTTACAGGCTATGTCTCTCCCTCATGATAGCATTTACAGTTAATTACAGGACGTAAAACTACCCTACATCTTTATTTACCCATTTTTTTTTCCTCACTTCCTCTCTATGACCATCTCTGAGATAGTGTTGTTATGGAAAATGGCTGATCCAGAGCAGCATGTCTAATTTGTGCATCCCTCATTCCTAGGCCTCTTGAATCTCCTATGCTTTGCTCTACTGTTTTTGGTTTTGAAAAAGAAAAAGCAGCTTCCAAAATGAATTAATCAAATAATGCTTTTTATTATTATTATTATTGAATTCATTGAATTATAACAAGAATTATACTCGACCAACATTTTTCACTTCCAGAGTTCCTGCTGAATTTTTTTTCTCTTCTGACTGTAAGCCCAGGGGGTTTTGTAGGTATCTGTCAGTGACCAAGTCTCACTTTTGCCTTGAAAAGCATTACATACCTACAAAGCATTAATCCAAAGCCCACATTTCAAGTTCAGTGCTGTACACAGGTTGCATTCCTCACGTACATGGGCTCGCACTGATTACTGCTCAGCAACTGGACATGCAAGTGCACAAAGTGTTTCTAGAGTGCAGAAAGTTATTTTTGGAAGAGTCTACCATAGCATGAGTTTGCTGCACTGCTGAGCAACCAGCATGGGATGTCTGCAGTACATGAGGAGAAATCCACTACTAATGCTGCTTTTGGTCTGTTGGATCTTGCTATTGAGCACCTTGCTTGGTATCTCTGTTACACCTTTTGCCTCACACACAATAGTACTTAGATAGGGAATTTTAAAGCTATTTTATTTGAAGAGGGGAAACCTGATGCAATTTAATTTGTGTTGGCCAAGCCCTACTGTCCTGAGGGAAAGAGGGAACAGTATGAGACTGTTTCTCTTGTTCACAGTCTGAAGTGATAGTCATTGGACCAAATTCTTGTGGTATTTTCTCAGAGCCTGGCTAATCATAATTTTCTTGCCCTCTAGTCTTCTCTTTCTTTTTCTTTCTGTTTCTATGACGTTTATTGAAAACCCCAGCAATGTTGCTCCAGCCCTGAACCTCTGCTGTTGCCCATTGCCACCTAAGTCCATGGTAGTCATTGCTGGTCTCCCAGCGATCCAGCACACTAAAGAACTAACTTCTGACACTTTTCTGAATGCAGGCTGGGAATTACATCCCACGGCTATGCTGAGGTCTATGCTCCAAGGTCTTAAGCTGGAGAATAAGTAAACACCAGTGAGATGGCTAGTCACGACACCCTGCACCACTGGCGTTGCAACGCTTTCCCAGTCACCCAGTAGAAGTCTAGCCAGGATGTCTGGGCCGAGGTATTGACATCTCATTTTACAGCCCATGTCAAAGGACCTCACATTAAAGAATAAGTCCATGAGAATCCTGCTCCTCCCCATGCCTCTAATCTGGTAAAAGTCATAGAGAAAAGTACTTGCAAGGAAGTGCATTAAGCAGTCTTTATGAGCTGTGACACTGAGTGTAGTAAAACCTGTGGCTGGGCCCCTGGGCCTGCTGCAGGACAGCTCTTTATTGGGAGGGACACCACAGAAGTACCATCTTCTGTGGCTATACACAATACTGTAATAGGGTTAGCTCACAATAAAAGTGTAATTAATGTCATGTAATATAAAGATTTACCATTTTCTCTAAGGACTTCTCCCCCAGGCAGCTTTCTTGCGTCATTCAGTAATCTAAATTAAAATGACCCTGCCCATTCCCCATCTTGTTACCCCTTTTCTGCCTGTGTGCTTGTTCCCAAAGATGTTTGTTGTGAGATGCTACATCACCAGAGGGGGACTAGGAAGACATTATGCAACAATAGTGGCGCTGCCTTCTTTGCCTGTTGTGTGAGAAATGAAACAATATGTAACTTGTCTGGAGGTTTTCTTCCTCTCTAAATCTTCCGCTGTGCGTTTTCACACCAGACTGCCGTGTCTCCCACATTCCTTATCGCCCTGAGATTGTTGCAACTTGCTTTTAGAGATTACTGAGGAAACAAATATTCATGCTTCTTTCATTTACTCCACAAATGCGACTTGTACTTGAAGAAGGAATAGCAAGATGGTTTTCTTGACCAGTTTGCATATGCATCTTCTTAAGGGTCCGTGCTGGGGCTATGTCTAATTATTTTATAAACCCTAGTAGCAGGAGATGTTTGCAGTTGGGGAAAAATAGAGAACACCACAGTGCCTAGGTCACCACCTGGCACTTCCACCCCCCTTCTTTCCTCTTTCACCTTGACCACATGAGTGTATTGCCAAATTATTTGTGTCCTATTAATGAGAACTCTCTCCAAAGCTTACTGCAGTCAGCAAGAGACTTTTCAATGGTTTTCTTTTGGGACTAGTCCTGCTGTGACCTGAGTTTTTACCTAACTCTACTAACTTAGCTGAAGTAGATAAGGGACCAGTCTTCTCAGAAGGTTACAGGGGCCACCCTTACCTTGTGTCAAAGGTGGAAACACTCCTTGTGATGTCCATGTGCTGAAATCCCAAACTCCTGTGGATCCCAGGCTAAGCCATGCAGGCCTTTTCTTTTGAAGCCTTAACCTAGGCAAAAGCCATCGACACCACCATGCACAGAAATTAGAATGTGCTTCCCTCCACTCTCAGTACCACCATACTTTAAATTAGGCTTTGTGATGCGTAACTCCTCTTTATAGCTGCCTCCTCCCAGTTCCTCACTTTCCCTGCCATTTACCAACCAGGAAAACCTCTTCCAGACCAAAAATATTCCTTGCCTTTTGATTATTCATACTGGCCAGAATGCAGTGCTATAGAGGACACATTTTGCTGCAGGAAAGGCTGATTTGTACCATCAGCCTTGCACAAGTCTTTCAAGCTGAGATGATGACTGATTAAAATGTTACAAGGCCTTTTATTTTTTTTTTTAGCCTGTCTTTCCTACCTCTGCCCTCTCACTCCTGGGTAGTCAGGGTGCCCAGGTCAGATGCTTGCAGGGATTTTAGTTCTGACCCTTTGGTTGCAGTCATATGAGCAGCACTCATCCGGGTTGTTTAATGGCGTGTGCCATCCTCTTGTTATCACGTACTAGGAAATCCAGAAACGGCAGATCACCTGGGCACATGGCACAGCCCAGAAATATTGCCTGGCAATGCTGTTGCTGGCTATCAAATTAATACACAGTTTGATTTTTCCGTCTCACAGTATATTGCCTTGCACTGACCTGGTGAGAGGCAGGGAGAGGCAGCTGCAAATGGCCATTTGCATCAAAAGCTCCCCAGTCACTCCTGATTAGAGCAACTACATCTTTTTCCCAGCTAATGAATTGCTCCCATCTGTGAAATTACAGCTACTTACTTTTGTTTTGTTTAAATCAAAACTGCAGGGCTCATATGGCAGGCCGTCTGCTGCCTCTAGGTACCCGGCTCTCACGTTGTGATGCTGAGCTGAAGGCGAGAGCGATCACCGCGGCTGTTGTTTTGTTGCGGGCTGTTTGTCTGGGCTTTGACAAGGAGCATACGCAGAGCAGCTCTGGCCTCACGTGAACCATCTGGGCAGAGAGGGGAACAGCTTCATGGACCTGCTGGAGACCTGAGGCTCCCTGGCCCATGATGAGTCAGTGGATATGCTTTCTGCATAATGCTTCTCTGGGAGTCTGACCTATTGATTGCCAGAAGTCTCAATAAATTTAGATCGCTGGTTTGTGTCTGCACTCCCTAAGCAAGGGTAGGACAGTGATTAGCTGCAAAGATCAATAGGGGGGAGTCTTTTAATCGATCATGTAAAATGTGTCCTTCGTCAGTGATGGCGTGTTAATTGGGATTTAATTCTTGAGGGGGCATTCACCTGTCCCTCCCAGTTCTCTCTCTGCTCTTGAAGCCCTCGTTGAGAAATCTAGGGTAGGTTGAAAGTTAGAAAGATAGGGAATTGACACTATTATTCTTTAGTGTTATTTCCACTGTATCTTGTCAGTCTCCACTTTGAAGAAATGCCCATCTACACCTTTCTAAAAAAGCCCTCTTTCAGTGGTGTTCACCAACAGGAGTATATTTAGCATCCTGGCACGCTGATGCATTTCTCAGCCAAGAGCTTGGTAGCAGGGGAGGACTCAGTGCCTGCCAGCTCCCTAGCAGCCACTGGAGACACATGGGTCTCCAAGACACTGCCAGCTGCCCAGAGAGACCTGGGACACAGGGTTGACTCTCCCAAGGCCATGTATCTTGCAGAGGGGCTTCCAGCCATCCCCACAGCCAATCTGCTCACTATTGCTGATGCAGCTCTCCTTTGCATCCTTATCTTTCACCTATGACTCAACTTTTGGGCAAGGAAGGAGTGACAAATTCTTATCCCACTCACATGGCTCAGCCTTGGAGAGGTTTAGGGGTGAGCCACCTTAATCAGAAGCACAGCCTGAAGGAGTACTATCTTCCCTTTTGCCCATAAGGGGTGTAGTGCTGTCCTCAAAACACAGAGGTCTGAAAGGAAGAGAGCTAACTTTCTTTTACATAAGCATGTAAGATGCAAGGTTTGCTTGTATTTCTTTTTATGTTGATTTTTTTTGTGAACAGGTTGATTTATTTTTAGGTAGTTTTTTTTTTTTTTTTTTTACCATGGGAATAGACCTCTCTTGTGAGCGAAAGACCCGGTTTCTCCAGGAGATGCCTCTGTCAGCTCTATCTTCTCCTCCCTGTGAAGAACCCTGTGCCCATGACTGAGCTCTCACTGGGGTGCAGCCAGTGCCAGGGACAAGGTTGGGCTGTTGGCAGAGCAGACCTTACAGGCTCCCTTTCCAGTGAAGTGACTTATCCCAGCAATCAAACAGCTCTTCCAGAGCAAATCTTGTTGAATCTATGTGATAGGAACAAAACCAAATGTGAGAAGAGAAGGGCATGATGTGCACTTTACCCTAAGTCCTACCTGCTGTAATAGTGGACAGCTAAGTTTTACTATTTTGACCCCTCCAGCAAAGTCTATCTCTGAGTCAGTCTGCTCCTCATGAACGAAGTCAGGATTATTGCCTGTCCTCACAGTGCCTCACCTCTCTAAGGAAAATCTTTTAATTGTTTGGTTTCCTTTGGGACTTTCCAGTTCCAGCCTTGGCAAAACGAATCCTGTCACTGACTGGAAAATGGAAGCTGCAGCATTCCAGCTAAAAGCTCTGCCATTTTTTCTTATTGTAAATTCTTTAATCTCTTTTCACAGATGACTTCTCTAGGGTTATTATATCACCTTCCTGCTAGTCTTCTGACAGGTCTTCTATTTAACTAAACCAATAAATATGTATGTTTGCAGTATATATTTCAGTTATCCAGAATAACTGTACAGGGTATTTGTTAACTCAGTAACTAGCTTACAATTAATATTGAAAGATTATTGCACATTATGTGATTGTATGCACGTATGCAATTCTTGGATGTAACATCCATGAAATTTCCTTGATGTAATTTAGCTTACTAATTAATAAATATTCATACACAGATCCCGAATTCCTTCATGCTGCAAAGTATTTTGGGGGACAGATGAGTGAAGCAAAGCAGTGAAAGGAATCTCTGCCACCCTGAACACAGTTACATCTTCCATGACTTCAAGGAGGGTCTGTGGTGGGAACGAAACCCAGCTCTGTGCACCCCCTCCATGGTTAAGCCATCTTTCTTAGCACCACGTCTTTCTCCTTTTCGTTTCCCCAGGGCTTCACAGCCTTCACAGGGCTTGTGAAGGATGTGAAACAGCCAGCTGCAGTCTGCCTATGCAGCGGACACTGGGAGGAGAGACTGGACCTCCAGCTCTGTGAGCAGTGCCATCTTTGTGTGAGGGACCAGAAGCTTAGGGTAAAACCTAAGTATCTTCTGATTTCTGGCACAGAGGAGCTCTGCGTGGAGGCATCTTGATGTTGCTGTTGTGTCCTCTGATTTGAAGGGGGAGCAGCTGGTGCAGTCTTTGGACCTGTTTGTTCACTGCACAGCTATTGCGTGTTATCCACCAGAGAGAAGGTTTCTCTTCCCTACCCCTTTCCCTAAGGGAGGGGCTTGGAGGGGAGCAGTTGAGTTTTTTTCTAATGCTTTCTTCCATGATAGGATTAAGCAGGACTTGCTCCTTTAAAAAGTGTCCCCTTCCCCATCATCCTCCCTCCTCCCAATTACACCACTAATTTCAGTAATGGAGCATTAATGGAGTAATGGACTGCTGAAGCTGGCCTGAAGGAACTGTAGTGCTCAGCACAAATTGAGTAAATAAACCGTATATTAGATTTCTAAACAATACTTTTAGTCTAGTCCCTGGGGAAAGAGAGTTGTCAAGACTTACTTAAGTCAACCCAGCAAAATGTATGCAAAAGATCCACCCAATCATACCCTGGAAAATGGCACCGGTGGCCTGAAGCATCAGTGCATCTCTCACATAAATCTCTGCTATCCGGACAGAGAGAGCTTTGTGTTGTTTCCTTCTCCCAATTCCTCTTCTTTGATTTATTTACCAATAAGGAGCCTTGTGCCTGTTTCTGTTTGTGTCTTGCTAGAGAGCTGTCCCTATATGCTGATAGGGAATGACTTGCAATTGTAAGGAAAGAGTTATCATGGAGCCGTACAAAGTGATGGATGAGAGTAGCGGTCTAAACAGTTTTCAGTCTGGGAAAGTCCTGATTATTTTTTTTCTTCCAAAAGCAGCAGCACTCTGTCAACGTTTTTATTACTTTAAATTAAAAATAAGCTTTACACTACCTCAGCCAAATAAATAGAAATGAGTAATGAAGTACTGACTGTCCAGATTTACCCCATTGGCATCAGGGTGACTAATTGCAATTTAGTTACTCTTGAATGCACTGGCCGCAGTTGAGGTTTTCCTAGGCAGCATGCAAGCAGGGTGAGAGCCAAATGCAGAAAATGGGAGCTATGAAGCCCAGCAAAGGCACAGAGTAGCAAAATGACTTCCACATCACTCTCCAGGTCAGTGGAAAAACCAGGGTAAAATCCAGGACTTAGACCAATACTATGTGTACAAGCAAACCTTTTGCATCTTGAAGGGGCAATCATGAAAAGCCATAATTCCTACAAGGCAGCAACTTGCGGGTGTTCAACATCCCACAAGATGATTATTTACTTTCTATGAGCTTCAGTGTGATCTGACAGCAATCTTTTGAGCCTTTGTGGCAGAAATAAGCAGGTTTTTTTTTTTTTCTGTTTCTAGTTCCTCTCAGCTCTGATGCAGTCAAGAGAGAGTGAGGAGGCCTCTAGCTCTTCTTGTTCATAAGTTTTACTCGGCTGCATGTTGCTAAGAATAAGCTAAACAGCTTAAGCTTGAAATGAAAGAAAGAAGATTGCTTTAGTCCTGTAATCAGGCTGGAGATGGGTTCCAAACTAGCATTTTATCGAGGGGAGTTTTACGCAGTCATCATTAATCTGCTTCAGATGTCTGACACTTAAAACTTGAGTATGTTAAAATCACTCCCTCACTTGACCTCCGGATATAACATGGGAAAGAATCAAAATCCACTGATGTATACCAGACCAAGATGATGTAGTGTCTCTCATGGTATAATGCAGTGTCGCTTGCGTTCCTTATTTTGATTGGGGGTAATTTTGAATGATGTGTATAAGAAAAAGCATGCATACTGTGCTGGTCATAATAAACTAGCAAACTTAGACGTTAAATCCTGATATCTGCTTTTACAGCTAACTGGAGCAGGTAATTTGGGCATGCTCTGGGTGTGTAAAGGAACTGCAATGTTTTTTTTTATCTGTGTGGGAAGATTAACATATTACTCTATGAGTAGTTTTTAGGCACAAAACCAGGTAGTTCTCCAGGACTGATGAGTTTATTACTGAACGCTTGCACCCAGGAGTACAGATTGAAGAGCTCGGAAGAATTCTGTGCACCATTTGAAATAGCATGCAAGACTTCCATTTTAAGAAATGGACTTTTACAATGTTTCCATTGAACTTGTGAGCTTCCTGTTTTCACAGCATTAATGCTCTGGAATCTACTTGGGCTGCTGAGCTTCTCCCTTGGTACCATCCTCTTTCAAGAGGAACAGCTCTAGCTTATCCAGCTTGACAAAATACTGCACCTGCAAGCTTCAGATCCTCCTTTTATGTGGCCTGCATTTCTCTCCTTCCTTGGCGTGTCTTCCTGGAGAATGCTGGTGGTGCACAGCTCTTCCTTGCTCCTTCATACATTTGCTCCTCCTCCCCTGCAATTCCCCCCATCCTTTTTCCTTGCCACTCCAAAGTTTTGGAAGTCTTATTTCCGTTCTCTAACTCTCCCACTTCCAGCACTGAATCCAGGTACCTCTCTGTTCTTCATCACATCCCATCACTTTCTTCCCTAACCTATACTCTCCTCTGGCTGCTTACCCCTTCTTCACCCAATGCAATTATGTAGAACTCTTACCCTTATGAGCCCCTGTCCTGGATGCCACTTGACCCTGCCTTTTCTTTCTTAATTTTGACTCTGACATCACTTTTTTAGGCACTATTTACAAACACTGTCTGGAGTTTTTTTTCTCCCAAATTTCAAGCTGCTGCTTCAAAGCTTGCAGGTCTTAAAGCTGCCTTGTTCATGCATAGGTCTAATGCATACAGTATATATCTTCTCTGCTAATGTTCTCAGAAGGAACAAGGACCACCTTGATGGGAAATTTCAGCAAACACCATGTGCTCAGCCTCAGACAGCTGCCATGGAAACTTCATCCCAAAGTTTTGCAAAGCGGCTGAAAATAAAATTTTGTGATGAAAAAAACATCGGGGAGCTTAAATAGCAGACTGTTGCTTGGTGGTTAGTCCTTTGGCAATCGGAAAGCACAGAGCTGCCAGCTCTTCAGCCTCGTGCACAGAAATCAGAGTATGTGAAGTTAACATCCTGATTAAATGAATATATATTAACTTTTTCAGTGAAGGCAATACCAGAAAAAAAACCTATCCTACTTCCACCTTTAAATTGTGAGCTATTAAATTATGCCTCTGTTTTCTGTGCCTTTGTGATGTGGCTACACACACTGATGAGATGACAAAATGGTGGCCCTGGAGATCCCAGCTTTCTCACTCCATTTCCTACACTTGGGAAAGAGAGGCAGTGGTAGAGGATGCTTTTCTTACATGGTGGTTTGTTTGGTGGACCTGATCTAGAGCTATCTGGCATAATTGGGATCTGAGAAAAAAACAGCCTTCTGCCCCTTCCCCATCAAGCAGTGTTTGCATTCAGATGGTGATTTGGTGATTTGGAATGTCATTCTGCTATTTTTTTTTGTTTTGCTTTGTGATATAAAACATTTAGCAATTGCCAGGATAAATACAGTTGTATCTTAAGGGTGTCTGGGGGTTTGGTTTTTTTTTTTGTTTTTTTTTTTTTTTTCTGAGAATTCCTAGCTGTTTTGTGAAACTCCCCAGGTGTTGAGGGAGTCTCTCCTCTCTGGCACTCCATTGCTTAATATTCTTACATACTTGTTAATTCCTTTTAGCCTATCTAAATTATGTTTCAAATAATCTTTGTCTTATCAAAAGTCATGTTGTCAGGTTATCTGCACTGAAATATTCCTGTTGTCAAAGACAAAACCAACTGCTCATCAAAGATTTTTTTCTTGCTTCTGCCTAGAGTTTCTCTCCAGTGGACAATGTGGAAAACTTCTGAATGATTTTTATGCTAGGTGAGTGCTTTTTTTTTTTTATTGTGCTCTAGCATGTCTGGGAGAGGAGACCAAGAGTAAGATACCAAATATGCCTGATCTGGTGCAAATGCATTCTTGCATTAAGGGAATAATCTTTCAAAGACCTCATGGTAGCTGTTTGGTCTGATCTCTTAGGTGGTGTGTATTATTCCTATGGGGAAAGTTTGTATGCCAAAGAAATTGTTGATACACAACAACTTTCCTACCCCCAAAACTTGAAAATTTGACCAGAAATAGATATTCCCCTAGAAGAAATCCACTGGAACACAAAAAAAAAAGCCCTACAAAATTTTGCAGGAAAACTTTAACAGGTTTGCAGCAAACCTAGCTTTACCAGTGTGACTAGGACAGCTTCTGGGGTTGTATCTGCCTCTGAGCCTTATTCTGGCTTTAGATTTGGTTTTTTTTTCACTTGTTCTAACAGCATTTTGGGGTACATAGGGTATTTGTTTCTCCAAGACCAGATGGCCCATGTGAAAGGAGAAGGAAGCAAAATGAGAGCACTATTCTTGCTCTGGGCCAGCATATTCTCTGCCACCCTAGCCTGAGTGGTGGCCCCTATCAAGGGAACACCTCCCACAGAGACATCCAATGTTAGTGCTGGCTGCCAACCTGAGAAAAGCCATGGTGCTGGCCAGCTCTGCCCGCCTCTCCCCTTGTTTCTCTGGTCCCCCCCGACCCCAGGCTGTTAAGACCAGGAAAAGCCATTGGGTAGGTGACAAGAGCCAAAGAATTTGCTGAATGTGTCGGGCTTGATAGCAGCCACCCCTTGCCAATCACATTCCTCTGCCACAGGGCAGATGCGCGGAACACGTCCCAGACTTTCCTCCCAGTAGGAGATAAGCCCTGGAGCCCTCCACAAAGTGGGGCTGCGTGTGTCCTTTTCCCCATATGGTGGGAAATTGGCACTTCTGCCCTAGTGGCTTTGGGGAGATAGTAGGATTTTGATTTTTATTTTTTATTGTTGAAGATGTTTCAATAAGCTTGCCTTTAGGCCTGGTTACCCTGCAGATAGCAGAGACCTATGGGGGTGTAAACCCTGGGCCTGGCTCCAGCACTGAGGTATGCAGCAGAAAGCTGGGTTGTGGCAAAGGAAAAGGAGGGCATTAAGGCACACGATCCTGCTAAAGGTGCAGTGCAGCTCTCCCCCACCCCAGATGGTCCACGTGGCACTGAGCCACAGTAGGTGCAAGTCTGGGAGGGGAAAGGCAATGCTGAAGAATGTGCCGTTACGTACTTCCTCAGGTTTCCCCTCCTTGGCAGAGTTGTGCTAGGACCGCAGACTTGGCAAGCATAATGGAAAACTGTCTTCCCCTGCAGCTCTCCAGGGACTTTCCTTGGCACTTTGCCTGACTCTGGGCACTGAGCACTGTGGTGGGGAGCCGAGCTCTTGCAAAGAAACATTGGATGTGTCCGTGCAGCCCTGGGGAGGGCAATGCAAAGGTCCTTCAACTTCCCTCACCGTGCTGGAAAGGGAGACGAAGATAATGCATCCTCCTCTTACAAGCACTACTTAGCCAGACATGGCATTGTGCACCCACAGAAATATCACTCTTTCCAGGACTGGAGTGAGAGCCTCTGTGTTCTGTGAAGTCTCCAGATAGGTGGAAAATCTCTGCCTTGTGCTGTGGAATCTCTCAAACAAAGTGGGCAGGCTTGAGCCCCAAAGTAAAGGTGCAGTAAGAGCTTCCCATCGTGACAATGGTCTTTCTGGAGTCATGATTCTGGATTTTTGCTGAGATTTCGGGCATTGTTTTAATTTGTGTGAAAATAACCCTAAATAACTGTGCGAGGCGAGTTTCCAAAATGCAACAAACTAGAAAAAAATTGAAAACCTCTCTCAGCTTCTGTTGTGCTTCCTTACGCAAAACTCATTTTCAGTCTCATGATGCACATTGCATGGTGTGTGTATGGCTACCTCTGCCTCAAAAATAACTTTCAATGTCATTAGGCAGCAGTAAGCAAACAATTCAAAGATATTTAATCCTTATAGGTTTCATGGCAGTAAATATCTGAACAGAGGACAGAAAATCTATTCATGCCCCAACTGAGGGAATTTATGAACTCAACTCTTCATAGACACCAGAGAGTTCAAAGGTGCACACACCCCCGTCATTAGGAACCATTTTGGTCAAAATTTTCAGTTAATTAGACACCAAAAAGCACAACTGCAAGATGCAAAACCATAGGAAACCATCTGTCTCTTTGGTCCCTGTGCTTGCAGAGCTGTAATTGCCTAAGCGACTGGCTCCCAGAATCCCCTGCACAATTTGATCCCTCAGTAACGCCTATGAGTTTCCGTCCTCTTTTTAGAGTCTATAATGAATGGGGCTATGGCCATACATTGAAAAAGACAAGAGGGTCCCTCTGCCATTACCTTCTCTTTTCTCATCCCTCCTGGGTGAAATGTAAGCCATCGACTAAGTGCGCTCTTCAGTCATAGTGATTGTTTGCGTGAAATCCCTTCCGAAAATGTTGCCTTTCATTCAATACTGTTATTGAGTTATCACCATGATATATAAAGTATTTTCCATCCTTCCGCTCAGGCACTGGGGAGAAATTAACAGTTGGTAGAAGATGTTTATTGTCAATGCTGTTTTCTGGGGCTTGGGATGGGAGAAGGAGCCAACAACCTCAGAGATTTCAGAGGTAATATTACAGAGGGACAATGTAAGCTCTCACTTTTCCTCACCTTTCTCACTTTCTCCCCTCGTTTCTTTTCCAGTTGCACTATCCAGCATATGTAGTCTATGTCAGAAATGCCTCACGTCTCCTTCTCCCATCAGCATTGCATCTGCCTCTAGCCCTGCTTTTGAAAGTCCATTGAAGTTATTTTACAGGGTGCTGTTGAATTGCTAGCGCTCCTGTGCACTGCCACAGAAGCAGGGAGACCTCATGTCTCTCAGGACAGGAGAATATCCCCACTGCACTGCTAACCAGAAAAGCTGGTTGGGTGCTTTTAAATCTTGTTTGCCAAGATTTTTCTTTCCCCATTGAGAATCCAGCATAGAATTGATATTTGAAGCCATTATGCTGTTTTATGATGTTGCCTTTTGTGGATATTTGTGAACCACAGTGGTGGACATAAAGTGTTTTCTTGACTTATCACCCTTCTGCATCGCACAAGTATAGACGTCTGTGATTTTTATATACGTATATATATGTTTATAGAGGTCCATGTGTTGTTCACATGTTGAATATAATTTAGATATGTGGATCCTTGCAGTCTGGAAAAACAGGCCAGCATTTAGCTGAAGAAGTCGCGTACTTGGAAAGCAGAAGTAGAAAGGCTAGTAGGGTGGGGAGAGGAGGTAACTGAAGCAGAGGGAGCCCTTAAACAAAAGAACGGTCCACAAACCACGAAGCGTATTTGTCTTTGATGCTGGCAGAGTTGTACAGGCTCTACAGGAAGCTCTGCACTGCTGGAGGGCTGCTTTCAGCTGAGACACTGGACCCAGGTCCTATTTTTTCTGGCTCTGGTGACTGTCCAGGAGGAAGTGACAGATCCTATGACACTTTTTGGAAGAGAAGGACATGATCCCGGTGTTGCGGATAAAGTTTCCTGTCTGGCAGTAAAATGTGTTCAGCTCTGTGGATGGTATTAACAGGTGCCAACATCAGACTCTACGCACTGTTTGTTAAAGTTGCGTAGTCCTCAGCTGGTGTAAATCAGGAGAGTTGGTTAGATGGTGGAGCTGCAGGATTTTTTTCCCTTTTCCTTTGCTTGGGAATTATTTCTTTCCTCTTTGATTCTAACATAAGTTTGGTTGAGTGTAGAAAATTAATTATATCATCCAAACCTTCTTTTTAAGAGTCATGATATGAATGTAATTTGGTAGAAAAATAAATGATTACGTGCAAGCAATTGAACATAGGCTGTCTAGTGGCATACATTTCTAGGAAAATAGTGTGGCACACCTAGAGCTAAGAAATTTTGTGTTGCGCCAACTGTAGAAGTCCTCTGAACTGACAGACTTTAATACTTTGAGAATCCAGTTACCCGTAGTCAGTCTTGAGAGGAGCATCGTGAAGGAGGAATCTGTGCCTGTGCAAGTTGATTTGTTATCATATAAAGCATTTTGATGTCTCACATGAAGGTCATTCCATGGTTGTGTTTCTTCTTTTTGCAATTATCTATAAGTAATTTGTATGAAGCACAAGATATGAATAGCATCTCTTGAAATTAATATTGAGGTGAGTGGAAAGGAAGAACAAGAGAAACAAGTAGAAACTTATTTAACAGGCTGGCTGCTGAATGGTAGCAACATGGCTTGACTCAAAGCATTACTGCTTTTAGCATATGATTTATTGCTAATGCCCCTTCCCATGACTGGCCTTCAGCCTTTGATGTCAGTCAGCTCTGAATTAATTACTTCATAATGCAAAGTGAAAGCGCAGTAGGCTTGCGTTATTCCCTGTTCGTCCCTGAAGTTGTTGTGTTAACTTGCCTCGTCCGTGTTTGCTCGCTGTCTCGCCCCCCACGCAAAGCACCTTCCCATTTGTGAATTCAGAAAGCTGAGGGGGTGTGTATGCACACGCCATATCGCCATAGAATAAACGGAGCCTTTTAGCCAGGGCAAGCAAGACGGATGTAGGAATATAGCAGATCATATCTTGGGGGGAAAAAAAATCAATATTAAGATGTACGATTGCTCCCGTGGTATTGAAAGTATTAGTTGATCTACATGCCAAATGACAGCCCCCTTGATAACAGGGATTATGTGTCCTGTCTTTCCCCAGCTGTGCTGTTGGGGCTGCTCCCTGGGTCCCTCAGGCAGAGATAATCTAATTAGTACAACAAAGACCAGGTCGATTTAAAAAAAAAAAAAAAAAAAGAAAAAGAGGAGGGGAACAGGGGAGAGGGGCTTCGAGGAGGTGGATGTCAGCGAGAAACAGGCTCTGGAAAAAGTTGCAGAGGAGGAGGGGAAAACTGGGAGCGCAAGTTAACCGCCAGTTTGGCTCCACAGATGTTGGAAATGCAGACCCACCAGCCTATTACCAGACAAACCCCAAATTAGCAAGTGCTTACAGCCTTCACAAGCACTCATTCAATCACACCTTCGGAAAGGCGGGAGCCGAGGAAACACATGGCGGTGTTGGGCTGAGCGGAAAGGAGGAGGCTTGGACCTGGACTGGCTCGTCCACTGCAAAGTCACGTGCACCTGCTGCAAAAACAGCTTGTGAAAAAATGCTTTACCACAAAAAAAACCAACAACCCAGAACAAACAAAACATTTTTCCCTTTATTAAATTATGCAAAAAGAGCTTTTTTTTCTTTTCCAGCCAAAGGCTGAGGCTTGGGCCCAGCTGTGGGCAGTGAAGTTCTACAGCCCACGACCAGCAGGAGGTGAATCGTTTTCCTGAGGATGGAGCACGGTTTCAAGAAGCTTCTCTGAGTCGGGGCTTGGTTTCTCCACTTGCTGCACTTACACCAAGGCAGATGCCCCTCACTGGCAACTGTGCACAGATGAGTGGTTCTGAGACCCTGCAAGTTTTGCATTTTTTTTTTAATTAGTAACTGTCAACAATCCCCTCTGAGGTCAGTATCTAGTATCCGGAATAAGAGCTGGCTTTTCCCTCCTGGGTGCAACCCATGATACTGGGTTTTAGAGGTGCTGTATCTGCTCTGTCAGCGTTCTATCAGCCCCATCCTCACAAAGTTCCCCTGATAAGTGCGATTGCTTTCAGCAAGACCCAGATGGATGGATGGATGGGGGGATGAACATCCTCAGTGGGTGTAAACTGACATGAACTCAGAATAAATTCCCTCCTAAATGATGATGGTGTAGAAGAGAGTTACTTAGGCCTGAGACTGGGCTTGTACCTGATGTTTTTATGTGACTTTCTGGCAACAGATGTTAGTACCTGAATGTTTTCAGTCTTGTTTTTGCTTTTAGACAGAGACGGAGAGGCTGGATCTCTACATGTAGTTCATGCAAGATGTACACCACAGCCCTAGGCTTTTGCAATCCATTCCCAACCTTTTCTTAAGGGTGGATCCTGGATTTGTCCTATCCTTTATGAGCATGTTCCTGAAGTTTAATTCAACTTTAATTCAATACCAACACACCTGAAGTGCTGTGGTGGTTGGGTCCAAGATTTTGATGCAGTTCTCCCTCCAAGGCAAATATTGCAATTGGTCAGCCATGCAGATGGGTGCAGGCATCTTTAGGCTGTATGATCTGGTAGGCTTAGGGGACTGGATGGCTGAAAGAAAGCTCGTTCACATCTGGAAGTTGCTTTTTTTCCTAAGGATTGCAAGCACAAGGAGTTCAGGCATTTTTGCACAGCTCCCCACTGACCCTTGAGTCCATGTCATCAGACCCAATCTTGTTGTCTTGGCAAGCATTCACACAAATAAGAGCACTCTAACAATGGGACCTTTCTTTTCATAGCTTCCCTCTCCCTCTCCCCTTGTCCCTCGGTGCCTCCCTCTCCTACACTGGAGATAGAAAATTTGGAGGCAGCAAGGATGAGATCACCATTTTGCAAGGAGTGACAAGAAAACTGGCTGCGCCATTCGGGGCTCTGCACAGTCTTTTCCCAGGGAGCACATCTGATGTTTTTTGCCTATCCGCAACTGCACAGAGACATCAGCAATTTGGAGGCGGTGCTTGCCAGCCGCTGGGGTAAGACTGCAGATAAGGCCCGCAGATGAGGAGCCATCAAAACATGAACGTCTAGCACAGGCTTTGCATTCCTGGCTTTGCTGTATTTACTTACTTTAATCACATGACCTTAAAAACTCTAATTACCAGGGCATGGAGTCATTGCCCGTTCTAGGGAAAGGAGCCGTCTGAGTTATGTTGAGGATGCTGTATGGGTCTACATTGTCCTTTGCTTCATTTGTGAATATAGATATGCGAATTCATAACCAGCTTTTAGATTTGCATGATGCTTTATAAACAAGTGAAAACAAGTTATACTGCAGCACCAGAACTGGGGACTCCAGATTTCCCATGGATTCCTGCACCAGTGCTGCCTTGAAGCCCCAGTTTCAGGTGACTGCCCATGTACCTTTGCTTGGGTTTTTCCCTTCCCAGCACAGTGCTGTTGCGTTCACCTGAACCATCAGGTAAAAGTCCATGTCACCACACCTGAGCCTTTGCCAACTGGCAGTCTGACCCATCTGTGTGCTCATGGATGGTAGGGCAGAGCTGAAACAGCCAGGTGTCTCTTGGATTTGTGCTGTAGCTCATCCTTCAGCGAAGGCGCTGAGTATGTGCCCCCCTCCTCCCTCCAGTCCCAGTTTTCACCAGAACTGCAGGAATTTCCTGTACTGACCGTCTGGATTCATACATGTTTTTGCAAGTGTGTGCTCTTTGTTTTCACTGAAATGGAATAAAAACAAACCAGTAGAAGGAAATTCAATAAAAATTATGTTTGATAGACCCAGTAAAATTGGATTTTTTTTTTAAAGAAAGACTACTATTTAAAAGCCCAGATGCAGGCATTCCTTACCATCCCACTCCCATTGAAAGTTCAAATCAAAATCACCCAGGACTCAGTTCCTCATATCTGTGTGGTTCTTTTTACTTTACTAAAATCAACAAGAAGGCGGCTGTCAGCTGTTTTCTCAAGCATCCTGCCAATGCATAATAACTTCTTCACAGTATACTTCCTAGTACTCTGCTTTATGTTCTGGTTTCTAAGGTTTTGGAAGGCACTGGGACCACTTTTTATTTTATATTTTGTCCATCATGCACAATAGCTGTCTAGCTCGAAATTCAATGTACTATTGCTAAATAACAAGAACTCATGCCCTGTTATGGGGTGCTATGGCATTTGTATCTGTTGGAGAGCCCATTGTCTTTTGCACAACCATTAGAGCAAAATGTGGGATGCTGTGTATCTAGTAAGCGTTTGTATCAACTGAGGGCAAAATATTTCATTTTACTCATTTTTTTTTTCTCTAAAACCTTGCACTTCAATGTGTGATACTTTTTTTTTTTTTCTGAAGAATTTCACATCAAGTGACAAATCATTAAAACTCCTTCTCCTCACTTTAAGCAACATTTTTCAAGTTCAGTTCCGTGGTCTAGCAGACAGCATAACTCTTGATACAAGCCGTAGTAAAATACTACACTATTTAACAATTACTTTCAGTGCATTTTGTGATCATTCAGTGCCTTGAGATATTGTTCTTTCTGCCTAATTGCAGGTTTAACAAAAATGTATTGCAGTCATTATGCCATTATATTATGAGAGTATAAAAAGTAGAAGAGAGCAAATCAGATAAAGCCAAGTGAGAATTAGCTGTCTGCATGGGAATGTTAGGAACCATGTCTCTCACCCCTGCAGACCAGAAAGATAATTTCCTGACTACTAAGTAGTAGTTGGTTTTAAAAAAAAAAATCTATTAGGCAGCGCCTCCGCACTCAGGGGAAATGTCTATCAGCAAAACTGATTAGAGATAAGGGTAAGCAGATGTCAAAACAGAAGACCACCAATGAACTGACATCCTGAAGTGAGTAAGGAGAGATCCAGCAGGTAGTAAAAGTTGGGTGGATTTCGGTGCCATGGCTGGGGGCCAATCCTGCCCTCTGTTCAGATCCAGGGAAAGTTTTATTGGAAAAAAGGGTGGTAAGATTGGACTCTGTATCATATATGGGAGAAAAACTTCATTTTCTACAGTCATATTTCTGGGTAAATTTGTATGTGTGAGTGTTTTAGTTTTTTCACAAAATGCTTCTTTCACCTAATGATTGAATGGAAATTAAAAGTATTAGGGAGAACAAAGAACTGGGAAAGGATATTCTGTAGAATTTCTTGCTTTTCCTTTAACCATGGAGGAGCTGAATTTAAATGTAGAAAGAGCTTATCTGCATACTCTGTTTTATCACAGGCTTCTGCCGGATTAAGTCTTCAGTTATGAGGCTTCACAAAAGGGCCAGTAAAGACGTTTTGATGAAGTTTTCATTGCAGGAGCGTATCCATGAATTTCAGTATGTTGTAAGAATGTATAGGCTTTATCAACATTTTATGGAGGGAATTCATGAGAATAAATAATTTTATGTTGTCAAATCATTTCTATCAAATTTTTAATAGTATTTCGTATTCACCTTGCTCCTCCTTAGCTTCATATCAAGAGATGTAAAATGCCAGGGTTTGCACTCGCACTTCTTCCCTTGTCCTCTTCCGTCAGCCAGAGAGGACCACAGCACTACCCTGGCACTCTTTTTTTTAGAGAGATGCCCACACACATTGGAAAGGGGCTTCAGGCAACCTTTGCCAGCTAGCTGAAAAGCAGTTTTAGCATCACCATACTTCTGAGCAGCCATGCTGCCACAAGAGAAGATTTACTCCATCTCCACAAGCCCCTGCATGTGTGAGAGTTTTGCTCCTCCACCAAAAGAGAGGAGACGCTGGTGTCTGGGAGACTGAGGAGGGCAGAGCATGACTCCCCCTGCTCTCCCAGCCAGCCTCCGCTCATGCCAGAGCAGCCACACATGAGTCTTGGGGCTCTCACACGAGGGTGTTAGGGCTAAGCAAGGGGAAGCTTTTTCAGGTGTGGAGCATTTTTGGCACCGGCTCTGCCTTAAATCACTGCGTGTTGCAGGTCAGGGTCTGAATTTCATGGCAGCTTTCCTGTTCCTAGGAGCATCCTCAAGGATGCTCCTCTCAGTGAAGCTCTCAGCAAGACAACCCCCCAGCAAAAAGCTGGTGTTATTTATGGCTGGGGTCTGGCCTCGTTTGTGCCTATTTGAACCCACAGAGGTTTTTTTTTCCTAACTAGTAGAGCTTCTGGGTTCTCCCTGCTATCCACAGCACATGTACCTGGCATCTCTGGCCCCTCCTGTGCATGGGCCAGACAGACACAGCCAGGGCTGGATTGGAGCCCACGAGATGCTGAGTCGCCTTTGATGCACACACTGAACTGACTGCACATTCTCGCAGCGATGGGATGAAGGCTGCAGCCCCCCCACCATGATCTACACACACGAACAGGGAGAAGGATGCATCCAGGCAAAACCAGAGGCAGGGGAGCCCTAGATTAACAAGATGCTTTGTGATAAGTTTGTTGAGGGACGAATCCTTACTCAGGCAAAGTCCTATAAGGGAGGTCTGTCCCTGTACCAATTTGCAAACACCTTCTAGCTGCATCATTAGAGAGAGCACTTTCCCCAAGCAGGAGGGGGTTTGCATGGCTGGCCTCCATGCCTGGGTCCCTCCACTCCTCTTTGTGCCCAGTGCTGAAGTGAGATTTCATTATCTGATTTGGAGGACGCTGGGAGAACTGGGATCCTTTCTTCGGCACCCCAGTCTTACTTCCCTCCTGCTGAGGCTACTGCCCGCTTCCTTGCCACCCACTCGCCGCTGCCTGCGTGGTGTGTGGTATCCACTTACCCACCCGCACCTGCTCACCTGTCCCTCCCGAAGAGCACCAGGGAGATGATGAGCAAACAGATCAGGCCACACAGTGCTAGCAAGCCCCCACTGGCAGAGGTAACCGAATATGCGCAGCCTTTTCTCTTTAGCCTTGGTGTGAAAGGAGCTGGGAAAGACCAGAAAAATCCCAGGCAGATGCTCTGTGCGCTTTGACAGCAGCTTCAAACCTTCAACAGGAAAATTTGCCTTATTTTGCTGAATGAGAGGCTAAATAAAAGCAGGTTATTTATCCTGAAACACGTTTGTCTGCTCTACCAGCGCTGCACCAAGTTACGGCAGGGTGAATTACCATGACCGCCCTTCTCGGGTCAGCCCGTACCTAACTTCTGCACCCGTTCTGCCTGCACAACACAGGTTTGATGCTCTCAGCTCTCTTAGGTCTTTTTTTTAGACTATTAACTCTGGGTTTATTAATTTTGGTTGTTGTCCAAGAGCCAGTCCTGGGTTTCAGCATGCCTGTACCAGCTGGACAACTCCATCCTTCCAACCTCCGTGCTTCTGAGCGGTCGTGCTGCCACAAGAGAAGATTTATCCCATCTCCACAACCACCTGTAGGAAACCAGTTTTCAGAGCACAGGCATCACTACCTCTGTGCATCTGATACAAAGGTGGGGGGAAGCTGTCCTGTCCCCAGGCAGAACATTCATCCGTGGCCATCACTGGTCTTTTTAAGGGAAAACAGGAATGCCAACGAAGATACTAGGGGAAAAAAAAATAGACAAGCTATCTTTTTTTTTAATTCATTTTCTAATGTTTTTTTCTTTACAAAAATGCAGAGTTTCATCCTTACTGCTTTTAATACAAAAAGAGAAACTGATGAAAGCCACAGTAGATTTGCTTCATTGGGTAACATAATACATCATTCAAAAGGTAAGTTGCAAACACAGGTCCTAATCTAATAACATTAACCGTAACCTCTGCCTCTCCTCCCCCTCAAATCCCAGCCACTTTGGAAAAAATCTGTCTTCTTGTCCAGTGATAAGTGATTTTTTTATTGATGTGATATATCCAACAGTGAAATGAATTTCCCTTTTTACAAGGTATGACACTTCTTGCTATGGAATATTTCCATTACAAGAGGGTTTGATTGATTCAAGAAGTATCCTAGATAATAACAAGCTGATCGAGAATAAATTAGCCTGAATGTTGATGTAGAGTACTGTTTCTAAGAGGGTAAATGCCGTTCCTAATAAGGATGCGTAATGCTTGGAGAGGTTGCTTCTTGTGAAACAACTACAACATTATATCATTTTTCTGTCCCTCAACTTGGCAAATACTCATGTTTTTCACTTTCCCTTAGGGGAGGAATTGTCCATATGACCTGAAGAACTTTGGTCTTTCTTAATGACTCAAGTTGAAAGCAAACAGTAGTGGCCTGCGCCAAATATTGATCTGATCCTGGAAAGGGCTGGCCAGCTGTAGGCTCTTCTAAGTGTAAGCTGTATGTGGCTCCAACTGCCTTTTGATCAGGCTGCATAGCTTCCTGTCTTATTTCTGAGCATAAAGCCAGATATCTGCCTTCTGCAGGGAAACTGAACCATGCTGCTCTGCTTCTCTTTCCTGTGCTTCGTCCTTAATTCTTCCCTGTGTACCTGCTCCCTCACCAGTTGCCAGATAACAAATGCACTGCTTATTCTGCCTTTTTTATACAAGTGGAGAAAAACATGCATTTCTGTTATACACTGTACAGGGTGCTTCACCCACAGATATTAGCACCAAGCTGAGTCGTGGTGTATCCCTTTTCTTCATGCAATGCCCTTTCAGGCTTGGTGGAGAGGAGCTACTGGATGAGTCACCACAAAGACACAATCAGAAAGACACTTACTGGACAGTCAAATAGCAAGTAGGGTTTTCTTCTGTCTAGTGCTGTCACTGGAGAGCCATGCCTCTCTCTCTCAGCTTTCTCTCTGTGGCTTTGCCCAGAATGAATGACTACAGCTCCTCCATCACCCCTGCAGTTGCTGTAATATTTTCAACTTGCCCATAGAGGCAAGTCCCATGCAGACCTGTTGAAGGTCTTCGGGTCCAGCCTAAAATATGGGATGGCAGTGGCACTTCTCAAGGCCTCCTCAAGGCCTTTCATACCTCTGGGTCACCCCATCAGGTTTCCCCCATTATGCCGAAGGAAACAGACCCGCCATGAGCAGGACTGACGCCTGCTCCCCAAGTTGGACTCCCCTTCCCTGCCTGCTTGGCTCTGGCTGGATGCATCAAGGCCAGGGGGACCTCAAAAGAGCCACCTCTTGGTGCTGCTGGGCATATTCATTACCTCCTCTGTGTTTTGTAGGAAAAACCCTTTGCCCCTGTAACTCTTGGACAATCGGTGTGTGTGGTCCACAATTGCGCATGGCTCTGTCTTGGGCTCCTTGTTGCTGTCCAGCTGTGCTGTGACCACAGACTGGGACCAGCACCAGTCCAGAATTGCTTTTCTTAATTACAGATATTTTAGTGGAGACTACAGCTTCCACAGGACTAAATTGTCAGGATCTGGGAAATGCCAGACAGAATCAACTGGAAAAGCAAAAATTTTTTGTTGGCATTCCTATGCCACAATTTTAATCTTTAAGAAGCTTTTTCCCCTCACTTGCACCCAAAGACAGTTGATGCAATAAAAGCACAGCTTTGCTCCAAAACAGTCCATTCTGGATTTGCATAGTTCTTTATTATTTTTCAGAGAAACTGGCTTACTTCCCAATTCATATGCCAGAGGCTGAATGAGCTATATTTAAATACTAAAGTATTTCAAGTGGATATTTTACATTAACAGCAATCTCATTTATTTTAGTTTAGTGTTTTCACATAGTTTTTCAAAGTTAAGCTAGACCCACTTTGTAAGACTGAGTGTTTCATTAGTTTTTATAAGAGTTATAAGAAGCATATGTTTTAAAGCTTCATTTTGTAACATAGCAAAGTATATTTTAGACATATTTATTTACATAATGGCCACATTAAAAGAAATTTTCATATGGAAAAATGTAGCAATACCAAGCAACGGTTACCACAAAGTTTTTAAAAAAATATATTAATGATATAAAGCAAAAAGAAACAGGAAAAATTTGAAAAATGAAATAAGAGGATGTGATTTTTTATGAAGTGCTCAAAGTGAGCACATTTCTACTCCTATCACAAAGCCAGTGGAAGCACAGCGTTCTACAGGAAACTTTCATGAGGAATCATGAAAAAAAATATTGTGTGAAGGAACTGAAATACCTCACTTGGAAAACCAGATCTTCATCTTGAAAAGGTGAGAAATGTCATCTTTGGTTTTGCTGTTCTGATCAGTTTTGGTTCAGGTTACATTTTTAAAAATGTAGTATGCAATGTATATATAACATATATAAACCAAATATTTTACTATAATATAGCAATAAATGAAAAGCATAAATGCAAATATTTTGAGAATGCCAAAACAAGACTTGACACAAAATAATCAGACTTCTACTGATGAGCAGTCCTGTGAAGTATCTTACGTTTGGCAAAAAATGCATTTTTCTATAAGAAAAAAAAGCCTTTCCAACATTTTATCAGCTCAAAGTTACCACAAATATCACTGAAAATTGTTACAGCTAATAAATAAACTACATCAGCACATCATTCTACTACAATTAAATCAACAGCTACTGTAATCTCCATTTGTCTAAGGAAAGGTTTGAAGAAATCCTCAAAATGTAATTTGTTTTTAAAAGCTTTCAGACCTTAGAAAATGTAAGCCTCGCCTTAACAGGAATTTGAATTACTATCTAAAATAATTTATTCAAGATGCACTGAATAGACTTTATGTATATAAAAGACATATGCTTTTTTGCTCTCCTTTCACTGAAGAGCTGTTGTTTTTGCAGGCATGCATATTCACATTTTGAGGCTATTTTTATAATCTAAGTTTTTCAGTTAGGGTGCAGGTGTATTTTTTGAAGACAGCACCAGTGATTCGTTTTTATTTTGAATGGTGGAAGGACATCACTAATATCAACAGGAATTTTACTTTCCAAAAGCCTGCAAGGCTGGACCTGTTTTGTCCAATACCTACTGGACCTATTGCAAAAGCTTAACCCATTAGCCTTGAAAACCATTAAGGTGAAGCCAAAACCCTAATAAACTGGTCAATATATCAGGAAACCAACAAACTCATCATTGCGCTGTTATTCCAGGGGTTTGTCTTCTTATTGAGGAACAGTGCTCCTGACTTCTCCCTGCAGAAGGTTGTAACGTCCTGCTTCATGAAGGCATGCATTCCTGGAAGAGTGGAGGTCCTGAGAATGTCAAAAGCTCTTGAAAACAGGTCCAGATTCCACTTTGCCAGACACTATGGCAAAGGCTGCTCTGGGAGCTAATTTTGGATAATGAGCAATCAGCAGGGGCAGAACATCCTGTAAGTATCTACAGCTGAACCCTCTTAAACAAGATTGGGATCACCCAAAGCTTTTCTCATGGGTGTTAATATGGTGATTAAAGTTTACAAGAGGCTCGTGGTTTTATTTTTGTCTTGTCACATGCAATGGCAGCTAGGCAGGAAAGCTGCCTTAATGCACTGATATTTAAGGATAGGACAGTTTGGTCACCTACGGGCAGAATGCAAGACATGCTTATGTAGCAATAACTCCTGTATCAGTTTAGTCATGGTTGTTGTATGAATGGTGTTGGGCAAAGATGTGGCAGCATACTCAGAAATATTATTTGGATAAATGTACTTTCACTGGAATGCCTGCTTTAGTCTGCCAGAGTGTCTTGAAATACAAGTCTTCTGTTGTATGTAAAATAGATATACTCATGGACATTTGTAATGTGCAAATGTGTGCTCTATCACTGTCAGATATACCTCTTCAGAGCTGGCAATGTCTGCTGACAGCCCTGTAAACTAGCAGATCCTGTCGTCTTTTATTGTGTACACTTTTCCTCACAAAACCCAACATGAGACCTCCTGCTTACATTTTCTGCTTAACTGTTTTTGGGGAGCAGAGATAGACAGGAGCTGCCAACTTTTGGGAAGTGACCTACTCAGCAAAATATGTAGGGTGGCTTCTTTCACTTTCTGGTTCTGTTCTTTCTCACCTTTGCATTTAAAAGACTGTCTTGAACAGATAGGATCCTAAGTGAGTCTTATCAAGGTCAGAGCTTGTTGCTGTGGCACAGATTTGAATACGAAACTTTGTAAATGTCTGATTCCCAAATATCTTCAGAAGCCATGTTTACCACCACTAGCTTGTCTGTAATTGTGGTCAAATTTCTGCTTCCTTTGTTTAACTTCCATTTTTAGAAGACACATCCAATTTAGTTTAATCTAATCCAAAGTTAATTTAATTTAATCTAAATTTGAAAGGGTTGTGTGAACAATTTTTTCATTTTGTTTTGGATTTTGGTGTTTGGCTATTGAGCAAAAAGCTGAGAACAACTTCAGTTTTCATGGTGATGAATTTACATATTTTCATTTTTCTCCCTTAAAGATGCTTGAAACTAAATTACTTATTTCAGAAGAAATTAGAGTATTTCTTTTCCTTTTTTTTTTTTTTCAATCAGAAGAAAATGGAAGTCTCATGGCAATGGTAGTTTTTAACTCAGGACCTGCTACAATGGTCATTGTAATCAGAAAGGATGCAGGTACACAGAGCAGTTGCCCCAGCTGCAGGGATATGACGTAGTTGGGGGAAGTTTTCTCTAATTCCGTCCCTTGATTATGTTTCACTGTGTATAAAGCACCTAGATTTTTTTGGGAACTAGCACTCACCTACATGTGATGTAGTTTAGGAGAGGCATTTGTTTGGTGCCTGTCTCATTCACTACATAACTATTTCATACAGGGTGGCAAGCAACTGCAGAAACAAATGAAAGATAATATCTGCCTACATCAACCTATAATTTGGTGATTTGAATTTAAATCATTCAAATGTGCTCAAGTAACGGGATAGATACCAGAGAGTGCTTTCTTTAAAACAATTTGGTGAACTCAGGGAGACAAGTTCCTTGCGCAGATCGCCTGGCTAGAGGCAGTTGTGAGACAACCAGCCTTGGTTTGGTTGTTCATCCATAGATGTCTATGTGTTTGATATGTCTCCGGTGCGCCACATCTGGGTTTCAGCTGCTGGTCACTTGGCCTGGGTTTCCCGTACTTTTATATTGTATCTGCCAGCCTTCTGCTAACATCTAAGGTCCCTGGGGCATGTCAGTTGGGTGCCTATGCAAGGACGGTTGCTTTGAGCCACTTCTGTCCATTGAGTCTTGAGAACAGCTATCTCTCTGTTTGAATGTCAATGATCGTTAGGGCTTGACAGCCGCCTCCTCTTTCTCACTCTGTGTTTTATCTTGAGCAATGCAATGATAAAATATTTTTGCTAACTTTTGTATGTGTGTCAAGTATAAAAGAAGGGGTGACACTACATCTTTGAGGCAAGGATTTTGTGGGCAGAACTGCAAATAAATAAAAAAACCAACAAACTGGAAAGAATTTGTTATGCTATTTGCCCCAAATTGGTTTATGGTTGTAAATATGTAGATTTTATACATTAACTGCTGAAATGCTTTGTGTAAACATAGCCTGATGTGAGGGAGAAGAAAAGCAATTAAGAAACTCAGCTTGGTAAACAGTTTCAGCAGATGTTCTTGAAGAACTGCTGAGATAGGCTTCATGTCAGATCTGGATCACAGGGATGTGAACATATTCAGCTGGGTATTTGATATGCTTGGGTGTGCTATTAAGCTCAGAGAGAACAGAAACGAAATGAGGTGAAGGTTATCTGTTTAGCACAGAAAAAGAAGAAAACATTTACAAGATGTCGGCTCAAATGTTGAGCTCTGTGGAAGATTTGGTAGTAGGACTTCAGGACAGGGACTGACTTTCTCCTATTTTGTGCCTGCAGTGTCAATGCTTATTTTAGCTCAGAGGTGATCTCAGTTGTAAAGGCTATGTCTACATTAAGAACATTGCAGAGTGAGATTTTTATTTGCCTTTGTCCTTTTGCTGCTCTACATCAAAGATCAATCAATGATGAAAGGAAGAGTCTAATGTCCAGGATGGATTTACTTTTGATTAACTTCCAGAGTTGATGAGGAGGATGTTGCCCACCGTGTTCATTGTGGGCAAGGTTACCTCTCCATGTAGTACCTCTCTCTACGTTGTCCTCAGTGATGCGCTGTATTCAATGCTGCAAGCTGCTACCTGGCACACAGGAGGTGGCACACTTCTTGCGATTTGATCCATCTACAACGGAGAGAGGTTATGTACCAGTACGTGCTGGGGGGCAACTGTCTGGAAAGCAGCTCTGCCGAGGACCACAGGGTCCTGCTGGGAAAACAAGCTGGCCATGAGCCAGCAATACACCCTTGTGGCAAAGAATGTGAATAGTATACAGGGATGAATTAAGAGGAGTGTTACCAGCAGGTCGAAGGAGGCGATCCTTTCTCTGTACTCAGCACTGGTGAGGCCACAGCTGGAGTTCTGGGTCCAGTTCTGGGCTCCCCAGGACAAGAGAGAGATAGTCATACTGGAAAGAGCCTAGCAAAGTGCTACAAGGATGATGGAGGAACTGTACCACCTCACATATGAGGAGAGGCTGAGAGAGCTGGGACTGTGCAGCCTGGAGAAGAGTAGGTTTGAGGGTTCTCATTGATGTGTATAAATATCTGACAGGAGGTAATGAAGGAGACAGGGGCACGCTCTTTTCAGTGGTGCCCAGTGACAGGACCAGAGGTGATGGGCCCACACCGAAACACAGGAGGTTCCCTCTGAACATCAGGAAACACTCTTTTTCACTGTGAGGGTGACTGAGCACCAGCACAGGTTGACCAGGGAGGTTGTGGAGTCTCCATCCTTGGAGATATGCAGAATCCAACTGGATACCATCCTGGGCAACCTGCTCTAGGCGACCCTGCTTGAGCTGCAGTGGCAGACCTCGTGATCTCATAAGGCTCCTGCCAGCCTCAATTGTTCTGTGATTTTGTGATGTGGTCATGTTTTGTACTCTGCAGCTGTGAAGTGGAATACTTGTGTAGTGTTGTCTAACAATGTAAAACTTTTTAAAATGTATGCCTTTTTTCTTTAGGGATATAGTTGTTTTAAAAATATTGCTGATATTATTTATTAGAAAGTTGATACTCGATTCTGAAGTGGATGGGTTCAATGACTATGCATCTGAAGTCAAAATAGTGGGCTGTAATATGCCTTGCCACGAAATCCTGCTCTTCTAGAGATGCTAGTCGTTCAACACCATCCTCAATGGTCTTCAAATTCTTCCCTACCCACCTTCTTCTTTAACCTCCAAGACTGCTTTGCATACAGCAAAGAAAGAGCTGTAGCTGGTGGGTGCTGCCTCATTGCCAGCATGGATATGCGTGTCCCATTGCGTGGAGAGTAGATCTTCACCCAGAAGGTCCAGTGGCTCCCACAAGTTTAGCCCCAGAGCTTAAATGCTAAAGAGGCTATTAATATCTGAAAGAGCTTGATTATGACAGATTGTGGGTGTATTCATCTCATATTAAAACATCCAGAAATCTCCAGCAGAAAAAGAAAGTGTGTTGCATCTTCTAAACCTGAGAGTGGTTTTGTAAAATAAAAAGCTTTGCTGTGAAACCCTCATTTAGCCTTTTACTATGAGCACACTTGTGAGCCACAATTCTAAACCATGGAGAATTGTCATATGTTTTTGAGTCCTTGTATGATAGCCACAAACACCGATAGTTATTAACGGTCTAGAATAGGATATAGTAAAAGCCTGAAAAGTGAACCCAGAGGGAAGTCAACCATTAACTTCAGAAGCAGAAAAGCTTTTGAAGTTGGAAACTTGCTAGCTATGGAAGCTTCATCAACTCCTTATTATGTACAGTTTGCTTTCCAAATGTGATGCCAGTAAAAGGACAGAACAGCTGGAAAGAGAGAGATTTTCTTGCCAGCTCCATGGACCTCTGATTGCAAACACATGACTGCATGGCATAAAAAAGCGACAAGGTTAGCAAGTGCGCTATGCTGAAGGTGTATTGCCAGTTGTATGGTTCTGTGAGATGACAACACTTGCAGGTAACTAGCACTACAGCAAAATTGAAAAAGCCAACCTTTGTAGCTTATTTTGCACAAAAAGGAAATAGCACATCACATTCTTCCTTTCTATTATTACAAAATAAATTGTATTAATATTGCAAAATAAAATGTACGATGCATGTGGGCCTGTGTGCACACACACAATGTGTATATACACACAAATACATATAAATATCTATATGCACATGCACACACCTGCATATATTTCTATGGCACCAGGACATACAGAAGATTGTAGTCAGATTCTCTAAAAAGAAATCTGGACATTTTCGATTTTGAAGGCAGATAAGTTTCTGCTTGATTTTCACTCCACATCTTTTGCCATTCAGATACATTATTCTTATAACTTAATGTCATCATGGCGGTTTCACTTTTATGTTACAGATGGATTTTTGTAACTTCAACTGTACTGAAGTTACAACAGGTATTGAATTTGCCTAAAACTAAATTGGAATAATCTATACCCAAATTTCTCTCCAAAAACGTAGCCATCGTTAGTAAAACTGTTGTAATGAATTGGTGCTTAATCCAACAGTAATTTCAACAAAAGCACGGAGTTCATTTTTAGGTGCTGTTTGGTAGAAGAACAAATGGCAGCAGTAGAGTTGCCTCTTTAGGGTATAAATAAATGAAGCAAAATCACTGACAAGCCAAAGAAAAAAAGCCACCAAAAGTCTGTGAAATCAGATATGGAAAATCCTACTTTTATCTCCCCCCGTTGTTAGTCGCTGCCCTCCATCTTTCTACCTTCCCTGCACATTCAGCAAGTGCCAGATCAACGTTCGCCAAAGGATTTTTCCACTTACGTCTATTGTAGCCGACAGAGATGACGACAGCCCGTTATCTCTGTAACCGCAGCTCCGAGGAGCCTCAGTCAAGGATCCTGTGGCGCTTGGGGTGATACGAAATATGGAGGCAGTCTCTGGGTCTGCCTCAGAGCAGCTGCAGCCTAAATACGTGTCTCGTATGTCGCCCCGCAGACAGCTGCAGAAAATGGATCACACCA
This sequence comes from Chlamydotis macqueenii, assembly GCF_036417535.1. Classification (NCBI taxonomy): domain Eukaryota; kingdom Metazoa; phylum Chordata; class Aves; order Otidiformes; family Otididae; genus Chlamydotis; species Chlamydotis macqueenii. Next base: position 51,461,781 of record NC_141557.1, read on the forward strand.
GTGCTTGCATACTCAGTTCCTGCCGTCAGCATTGGTAGTGCCCTAGGCAATGGGGTGCAGTGGGGTGCAATGGGGCACCTGCCTGAACAGACATTGATTTTTAACTCCTAAAGTAGCAATGGTGATACTCTGCCGCTGGTGTTACCTTTAAGCTAGTATTTGAATTAAAATATCAAATAAACTAGCAGTCTGGATTCAACATCAGGGACACCTGGGAAGGATTGAGGTGAAATCACCCATACCATTCATTACACGAAGCTCGACGTGCAGGCTTGGCTAATCCTAGATGCACGTTGTTAACCGATACCTGTATTTCCTTATTGGCATCCGTATTGATACTTCAAGGAAAATAAGCTGCCCATATCCCCAGGCTCTGCTGTTTGTTTGGGTTTTTCATGAGTTCTGGTGGTGCTTTCTGAGTTGTTCTTATTTTTGATTTTGTGGTTTATATTGCCACATCCTCAAAAAATGTATACAATAGAAAAAAACACCCTCGCCTTGGAAGCCATTTATTTTCCTTCCATATGCACATCCCCACACTTACTCATGCATCTATTTAATGTAAATAGAGTAGGTAGGGAAGATAGCTGTGAGGGAGAATGTTGTGTTTTAAAATCATTGGAGACACCAAAGTTATGTTCCCTCTCTTTAATAATAACAAACCAGTGCTTATAACTCTTATCAAGCAGTCTGAGCAACGTCTGCGTCCTTTCACTAATTTCAACAAACCGTCTTGAGGAGTGGGAAGATTAGCTGTGGGGTTGTTTATTCTCAGTGGAGTTATGGCCATGTTCTCCTCAAGTGAGAGAGAGAAAGAGGGGAGGAAAATAAAATCTTGTTTGCATCTATCTCAACTGTCCTGTATTTCTGCACTAGGAGAGAATAATGCCAAGGGATTTAAGATGCAAGCAGATGTGCTGCTCTTCCTTGTGGTGCTTCCGTGTTAGGGGAGTTCGCAGCCTTTCGAACTGGCTCCTGTACCCCTCTGGGTACGACTGAGCATGAGTGGGTCCTGCTTTGGAGCAACCCACACCAGCATCTACAGCTAAAATATCTTCCTCTCACTAAAAAGGATTCGTTAACGAGGAAACCATCATTGCTCACATGCATGTTGCCAGCTTGCCTACAGGAGCCCAACCCTGAGCTCTGGCTCTGGTTCTCACTCTTGTAAGGAGGCAAGAGAAATATCGTGGCAACCAAGGCCTGGATGCAAAACTGCTTCGTGCTCTGCAGCCAGAGAAATTGCAGGATGAGGAATGTTACCGTGACCAAACAGCCAGTTCTTTAAACACCCCACAAAACCCCACAGCACCCTGTATTAATTGCGTGGCAATTAATGGCTGTAATTAATATGTGTGCATTAATTACACAATTGGCATTAATAGGAGAGAACCTCTGTTATTCTTTTTTTTTTTTTTCTTTTAGGCTCAAAAATTTACTATTTCCTGTGTTTCATAGATACAGATTTAGACCTCAGAGCCTGGATATTCAGTGTGGGTTTTTTGGCACAGGAGGAAGTAAAGGATATTGTGTGTAAGCATTACGAGTGAATAGTTGACTTCCATTATTTCTGTTTGATATCTGAACTAAGAAAACAGAAGGAAAAGTTGTTCGGGATTAGTTTTGACTTAAATAAAAAGAAGCTAATTTTCTTTGTGGGTTCTCTTTCACTTTCTTTATGTCTCTCTCTGCGTGCTTATATGTGTGTGTGTGCATGCAGGCGCTCACCTCCACGAATACACAGATTTTGGGGGGGATTCTTTTCCAACTAAAAAAGTGTGTTTGATTTTGAAACAAAATGGTATTTTGAATTGAAATCCAACTTTTTGAAAACTAAAATTCCTTTTGTAAAATATATATATAGAAAAGAAAAATTTTCAGATATTTGCATCCATTTTTTTCTGACCTTATTTGCTAAATTCCACAGGGTTTTATAGATCATTTTGGTCAGTGTATAACTGCAAGTTTCAGTAATTACATTTGTGTGAAAACTTTGCTAAGATTCACTATGGATAAGGACGATAAGGAATTCACAGCTATTTTTCATGACAGTTCTATAGACTAGACAGTGAAGGATAACTTTTAATTCAGCTTTCAAGTCATGGGGGAGGTTACACTACAAAAATATATTGTAAACTATATATCAAGGGAGGCAATGCTCTGAGGCCATCTCAAAACAAAAACTACGAACAAGAAAATGGCTTTTTTTTTTTTTTGCTGCTAAACCTATGTGCACACATTTTTCTCTGTGCACAACCTGTTTTCCAGTTCTGCATTAGGTGCAGTACACAGTTAACCAAACTTATTGCAAACTTTGCTATTGCCCTGCCAACTAAGTTACACCAGATTTTTGCCAGTTTGAGCCTGATGGTCTCATTTGGTCAAATACTTGAACCACTGGAAACACCGCTGACACGTGCACTTGTACATGCGAGAGTAACTTTAGTATTCGTGTCTGGAAGTTATAGCAAAAATCTTTGCATTTTTGAGCCTTTTCCCTCTTTGGATTTTGACAGCAAACAGCGGGAGGCTAGAGGCCACCACAGACGGGCTTCATGTCTGAGTCCTCAGCCAGCAGCTCTCACCCACGACCTGGGCAGGAACAAGGGCCTGGGGCAGGAGCTTCAGAAAGTTGGTGCCTTTTTTTTTTTTTTTCCCTTGTATTGCTGAGGGAGTTTGTCTCAGCTGTGTTTATCTGGGGTGGAAGGGGAAGCTTGCAGGCAGCGTGATGCATGGGCAGCGAGTGCCGGCATGATGTCATGGCGAAAGGGAACAGAGCCCGGCTGTGTCGCACGAGCTCAGGAGCGAGCTGCTGTGGCGCGGGGCGGCCACTTTATCAATTAGGTAATGTCTGGGGGAGATTGGGGGGGAATTTCATTACATTGTGTTGGGCTGTGTCGTTGATGTGTTACCAAACATCTGTGAGGGACCTTGCAGTTTCTTGGGGAGCATGAGCTTGAACTGAATCAACACTGCTGCAACTGAACAGAGGGAAGGGGTGGGGAAGGGGGAAAGTGATAGCTTGCCTCCAAAAAAAACTCCAGGAGGGCTTTGCCTTTGGTGGACTTCCCATCGAGATGTAGAGGAGACACTGCTGTTTGCATTGTGTGATGGAGACAGTGGGATGAAGTGTTGTTTCCGTATGCCAGGCTACCTTGGGCTAGTGGTGAAGGACCACTGGTCCTGTCGAGCCAACATCTTTGGGAAACCCACTAAGACCCTTTGTAAAGTTTTGGGATTTTTTTTGCCCCTGCTCTTCTCTTTTGGGAAAGACCAAAAAGCCAAAAGAGGTGCAAAAAAACCTGTGGAAACACCCGTGCCAGCCTTCCCTTTGTAAATGGAAAGTTAGCGATTTGAAAGCAAACATTGCTAAGGGCCAGCTTGACACTCTGTTATCTCTCCTACGAGCATCTCAGAGCCGCCGTAAATAAATTACCTCATTCTCCCAATATTCCTGTCAGAAAGGTATGTGAGCAGTCCTCTGCTCGCTTCGCAATACGGCATGCATCTCAGGGACGGTGCAGCCACTGTGAGCCACCTCACTGGCAGAAAGCGCCAGGTGTCCGCTCACCAAAGAGCATGCCTTGTACATGTTTCTAGACAGGAATGCTGCAAAATCATGGCTGATTTTGCTAACCTAACCTAAGGGGAAGTGGCAGAGGAGCAGAGCTCATCCCCATGGTTCCCAATCCCAGTGAGCACTGGGATCGCAAGGCTCCCTGCCACATGCATTGAGTCTCAGCGGTGTTAAACGATGCTTCACAAACATGTGAAGCCATGTGCCCCCACCCAAGAAGCTAGAAAATTGCTTTAATTATACATTTTGTTCCTGCCAGCATGAGTAGGACACATTTTCCCTCCTCCTGAGTAGCAGCAGGCACTTGAGAGAGGGGGAGCAGCATGCCTGTGGGGCTATGCAGGGGCTGGTCCCGCACCTACTGATGCTCAGCATAAATCAGGATTAGTGCTGTGGCATCTGGGGAGCTGCGCCAGTGGCAAGCCGACGCGAGAGGGAAATCAGGCCCCACGGAGCAGGCTTCCCGAGTGACATGTTTATTCCTGCCAAGCTCCCATCTTTTATCCCCTAAACAGAGCAGCCTGGTAAGCCCCTCTAATTCTCTGGTATGCTAAACTGATATGGGAGCCCTGCTGGAAGGAAACGTGGTGGAAAGTGACCAGCACTATGTGTTTCAGCACTGCCAGCCAAGGCCCTTGCTACCCATCCAAACACCCCAAGGCACCCTGCCACAGTGCCAGATCTTATTTTTTTGACCCAGGGCACTGCCTGCAACCTGCTGATGGGGAGAGGAGGGAGGAAGGGAGGGCAATGGGAAACTGCTGAGCGGAGAAAACGCAGCTCCCCTCGTCTTCCCTCCTCCTCTCCTTGCCTGGGAGCAATTGATTTAGGAGGTTTTCTTAAGTAAAAATTTCATCATGAAAGAGCCTTCTTCTGAGAGCCACTGAGAAATTGCCTCATCCCTTCTCTCTTACTTATGTGTATATATGTATGTATGTTTGTATACAGGAGGATGTGGCTATCCTGACCCAGGTGGCAGGTACTTGAACTAATGGGTTTATGTGCTATCCTTGCCTGGAAAACAATATGCAGTCATAGGGCTGAAGGTGGCACAAAAAATGACTGAAGCATCATTTCTGAACGTCTGAAAACTCCTCATGATGGATTACAAGGGATAATAACCTTGACCTTTCCTCCAAGGCTGGGAAGAGCGCCTAGGAGACAGCAAGTAGGTTTCCTAATGTTTTGGCATTAGAATTTCAATAAAAATCAAGTAAATCCACAGGCTAAGGGCTACCCTTAAAATGCATGGTATTACTGAGATAGGTTTTGGGTGGCTTCTGAATCCACGCTCATCTTTGTAGACTTTAGACACAGGACATAAGCTCTGTGTCCCGAGTCTTGCTCTTACATGCAGACACCTGAGCAGGGCCCTTCTGAAGCACCCAGATGTCCCATCAAGGTGTTGGGGGACTCTCTGTTCTCTCTGTGTTCTCTCCCATGGAGTGCTTCATAGGGTCAAGGCCTCAATGCTCTATGTTGCAACATGATATTTAAAACATATTTCTAAAAATCCCTTAGAAAAAAAGTGAATCCTGTTTGAAAAGAACACATCAAACCTGTAAGTGTATCCAGGTCTACACAATGTGAAGACATTCAGACTTCCTACAGTGATTAGGAAGGTCATGCCCCACATAGAAAACTACCCGCTGGGACATCAGTGGAGAAACTCAATACTCAAAATCATAATAACAAGTAACAGGGACCCTACCCTCAACTAGACCCACTACAGCTTACTGGAAAAATAGGAGTTTTCATTAGAAAAATTTCCATTTAGAACAATTGAAAAATTGATGTTTTTCTCTTTGGCCGCACAGGAAAACTGAGACAATTTAGACCATGGAAAGTTCTTATTTCCTTTACCTTCTTGTGGTTTTCCAGCATTAGCCCAGCAGACAAAGGTAAAGAAGTACAAAAAATATTTGTTCCCTGTTTCATTTTATTCTGTTGTTCTTTTCTAGCTTGAAAGAAGTCTCAAGCCATTAATTCTTATTCCTTGAAGAGAAAATGCTTTAATTGTTCAAAGAAGATGTTTACACTGAAAGTCTTAGTCTCTTGTTAACACCTTACATTAAAAATTCATGTAATTATCTGCTTTTCTGGATAAAAAGGAAAGAATTAGAGCAAAAATCTGCAGAAAGACAAGTGTTCCATCAATACTGCAGAATGAACATCTTCCAAAATACCAAGTAATTTCAGAGCTTTTGGAAGATGCACTGTTTAACTAAACACAGAATATTTCCTGAAAGAATTCATCGTTGCTTAAGCCAGATTTGTAAAGAAAGCATGCCATTGAAAATGGCTTACCTCCAAGGGCTGCGCACAAAATTCAGAAATGAAATGCACTACTTTGTCAGTAATTGCTGGTTTAAGACAAAAAAAAGTAGTACCTACCTAATTTATCCAAATCATTCTGTCTTTGCAGATGACCACGTAAATGAATTCTGCATTCTGTGAGATTTTTAAGGAAGATGAGATTTAAATTGACAGGTAACATACAAGCAATATCTCACCTGCAGGTCTCCTAGGAATGTACTAGTAATAGTTCTTTACAAATGCCTGGATATTGATACCAAAAGGTAGCTGGGAGTAAAGCAGAGCACCTCCAGATAACAAGCAGGGATTTACTGGAGCTTGGAGCCCTCCTTTGCCTTGGCCAGCACAGAAATAGCAGCAGCAATAGGGCAGCAGCTGCAGCCATCCCCCTGCACAGCTCCTGCCTTGCTGGGGTGAGCACGTACAGGTCTCGACTGCACTTAGTGACTACTTACTTGGGGAATATTTATTTAAAATCATCTGCTTTTGTAAACTTTCCTGGCACTGAATTCATTATTTGAACTAATTGAGGAGATTAAACATAAAAGGTCCATGATACAGCAATTCACTAATGAAGACTCATGTTAAGGGAAGAGTCTGATCTTCTTTCATGGTGAAGTATCAACTCTGCAGGATATCAGTTCCTACAAAACAAACCGAAAGGGACTGCGGAGCAGCTCACCCAGCCAGATGGTAACTGAGACCCCAGGGATCAGCGGGACCAGAAACAGGCATGTTAGAGGGCAGTAATAACATTTGGAACTAGCAGTTCATGAGGTATCTCAGCAGAGATGGATGATGGTCTGAAAGACTGCCTAAAAACCATCCAAGAGTAGATACGTATGACCCTGTCATGCCTACATCAACAGGGAAAGGAAGTGAGCCGAGGAGAAAATGGTAATGATTTTTTCCCAAAGAGTTGCCCTCTGTCCTATCGAACAGACAAACAGCATCACTGCTTGGATTCAAAGGTTCAAACCTTGAAATGAAAGTAAAGAGTGGAGATTTTTAAGGTTGTAGAAAGAAAGAAAAATCATAAAGCAAGGAAATTAGGCGACATTTTTGCATTTTTTCCAAGTGATGGTCCAAGAGTCTGTTTGCTTCACAATGAATTTGGTTCTGTTTGATTCTTTCCTCTCTAAAAAGTCCTGTCAGTAAACCAGAACCAGCCAGATTTTCCCTCTCTCTGCCCTCCTGGAGCCTGAGTTTCCTGATGAACATGTTCCACTTGCAGGACTCTCATGTTTGTGCTCTCCTCGAAGACCACAGGGGCCACATGGACTTCAGAAACACTGCTCACAATAATAGAGCAGACTCACAGAAGGGTTTCCAGAGCCTGGATCAAAATTAAGCGTGCTCTTGGTTTAAGAATGGTTAATATAGACATCTCAGAATAAATATTTCTTAATCTTATTGCACAACATTCAATATATAAACAGTTTGCACACATGTAAAGAAAGAAAGAGATATAGGAGCAGCTGATAAACAATCCCTTCCTGCCTGCTGCGAGGGAAGAGCTTGCACAAACTCAGAGACCTTCCCAGTACTGGTCTCTTGGCACAATTGCTCCTTTTCCCAGCTCCGTGCTGCCCATTAGGGAGAGGATAGAGACTCCCCTGTGTCTGGGGACAAGGACTTTGAGCCAGGAGATACTGAAAAGCCTTGCCAAATCCCCATCCCAGCTGACGCAGGAGAAAGAGCATCTGCTCCAGGTGCTGACTGCATCAACACCCATCACCGGTGGGAGAACTCCCAGAGCTGGCCAGGAGGAAAGCAAGGCTTTAAGAAGCTTGTGGTGACCAGCCTTCATCTTGGCCTTCGCTGAGAAAAGATTTCAGGTCTTTGGGGTGTTATATGCTGAGGAGAGGGCTGTCACTTGTGCACAGGGACTTGGTGTGGTGAGGTTTCTTTGCCGCTTTTGGCTATGAGCATGATAAGCGACAGCAGTATGTCAGTCTCCTCCTTGCACAAGACATGTCAGGTATGTTGCATGCCTGCCTGGTGTATATTGTTCTACTGTGTTGTTACCATAGCTGAACACAAACAGCAATGCCAACCGGTTATGCTCCTTGGCCCTGACCTTGGTGCCAGTGCTAATGGCCATCAAAGGTATAGAAAAGTGATAAATGGACCCTGAAATGTTACTTGCCTACTACCTTCAGGAATGGGGAGCTCTCTTGCATACTCTCCCTTATTCAGTGTAATATTAAGTACTTGGGTTAAGCTGGTCCTTTGTCAGCCTTGCTTCAGTCAGAATTAAGTCTTCTTAATTTAAGTTATATTTTACGCAATGCAGGCCTGAAGCTGTGGCTGCCTCTTCCAACTTGTATGAAGCTTATTGATGGTAGGCAGGACAGCTGTGAAGCTTTTGCTTTCTAAGGTGACTTTTTTTTTTTTTAACCTTAAAAAAAGCTAAAATCTTGAGAAGATTAAAAAATCTCCCGTTCCTCCTGTTCTCAGAATTTCCAGAAGTCCTTTGCCTTCCTGGCCATATCTGCTCCATGCCTTGAAATGCTTTTGCCTATTGGCTTGTGTGGGTGCGTGCATACATGCCTCCTGCAAATTTTTGTGTGTGCATATTTATATCTTGGTGGCTGTGTTGCCAAGGAGCTCTGAAAGAAAGCAGAGCTGAGATAACTTCTAATCCACCTTTCTGTGATAATGTGGCGCAAGTGAAAAAAGCCAGGGGTCTTTCTCCACTCTAGCTATGCTCTAGGTTTGGTAGACTGGGGCCTTTAACAGGCACTTGGGACTTTGTGCTCTCTCTGTCTCAGGGTTTGTGCTTGGCAGGGGAGAAAGCAAATACCTGGGTGATTGGAAACTGTAGGTCTTTGCTCAAGGAAGACTTAGAAACTGAATGAATATTTCTGGTTTGGTCTGGGCAGATGGCCACTGTCTTGAGTCATCTGGGCCTGCTATCAACGTGCTCTTTTTAGTTTTCCTTGTCCATCCTTGTGGAAAAGGGGTCATGGAGTTGGAGGGGTCCGAGCTCTGCCTGAGCTGCTGTTGCTTTCCTGATTAAGAAAAGGGATGGACACTAAATGATTGTACCATCCTTCAGTAGTTTCTGAGATGAGAAAGTCCCTCTTCTTGGTTTCTGTTCCCCTGGAGGGTCTCTGGACTGTTTGCAGAGGCAGCAGGAAACCAAAACAGCCAATGACCTCATGGTCCTTCCTTTCAGCATAGATTTTTTTTCTGCTTTTACTCAAAGCAGAGCTGAGCCTAGACTTTCTCTAGCTGGGAGAGTGCCCAGGCTGCTGGACCATTTTGTAGTTCTGTGATGACCCTTCCTGCCTCTCAGAAACTTTCCTCTCTAGTGGAGACAGCCATGCTCGAACTGCAATGCCTGATACTTTTCCCATATCCTCCTAAAACAAGTTCGGTTTTGGAGTAGGCATTTTCTGATGAGTGTTCCTCATCACAGAATTCCTGACTTGTCTGCTTCTGCATTCGTTACTTGTATGTAATATAATATACTTGCCGGTAGCAGGGACTTGCAGAGCTATTTTGCTGATATTGCCCCTGTGTAATAAATAGAAAGAGACAGTTTGACAGAGAATCTTTGGAGGATAATTAATTTTTCATTTTGACAAGGGTTTCAATTAAGTGTGTTGCTCTTCCTCATCTTCTGGATATTATGAATAATGGGCCAAAGGCTCTCATGGTGTAACTGCATTAATGGCCTCAAACAAGATGTAAACGTATGCAGCATCTTCTGAAGTTTTGTCATCCATAGGCTTGTTAGGATGTTCAATGCTTTTTCCTTTTCCATCTGCATTCGTTATCTGGTGGAGTTGGCTTGGCTTTTTGGACTCTTATTAGACTCCGAAGGTAGATCTAGAATATGGAATGGCCCCTTGGCATCTAACTTGTAGCATTACTGATGGGCTGATACTGTTCTGTAATTTTTTAATGTTTTTGAATGGATGGATGCCAAACAAAGGCAAAGGCATCCATTACTGGTCAGTTTAACGTCAACAAAGATGCAAAGCAATGAACAAGTTTTATTGTAAGGGTTATCATGAGGCTTAGATCAAAGTCATTATGACTTTTTCAGATTGAGAGATCATGGTTAAGAACCATATCACAAGCATGAATGACTAATTTTGCCACTTTCTAATGTTAGGGCATTTAGCTTTGCAGCCTTTCTTTTCTACCACCATATCATTTGGGTTGTAATTTCCTACCCATATAGCATTTAAAGCATATGCAGAATAATAAAATCTGACGATGTACCATTGCACCAATTTCCGCAACCACTCCCACATCAGGAGTGGGATCTGCAAGTCTATGCAATGGTTCTTGCAGTAGCTGAGCTCATGGTGTAACTTAGAGCTCTATTAGACTGAGCTCTATTAGAGCTCTAATAGATGGCTAAGGGCAGCAAGATGTTCACAGACATCCTCTGACACAAGAGAAAAGGCAATACTTTGGGGTGCTGATTCCAAGCCCTTCCTGACTGTGTCCACATCTGCTCTTATCTTCCTTGTATCTCCTTTTCTATGTGCTTTCCTTATTAATCTGAGCTTCATCTTCCCCTCTGCTTCTTCTCCTCTGCTTATTCACCCCTCTGCACCTTTGCAGGCTGCTCTCATCCTTCTCTGCCAGAGCATTAACAAGGGAAGTGGAGGGCACAGCACAGGCAGCTTCCCTGTTGTCAGCTCTCCTGTCTGGCTCCACGGAGGCCCCAGATAGACAGGAGAAAAGGCTGCAGAAAGAATGATTGCAAGAAACATTTCGCTTGGCCCTTTAGCCCTGGGATGTTCTGTGGAGACAGCCTAATCCAGTTGAACACAAGAACGGAGGGAGGTTAGAGCAAGGGACTGTCAGGGATCTTTGCAGACAAGCTAATAGGTTCCAGCTGAGCATTTGTGAACACTAATTTATTTTTGCAGAGGCTTCAAATATGGACAGAGGCATAAAGCACATCCCTGATGAGACAACAAGCTACTTCCCAAATACTAAGCCTCCACCCCCAAGCACAAGAGACATCAGAGTTCTGTGTGTAGCTGAGAGATACCCCCTCACCAAATAACAAAAGTTAAGGGAAGTCTTACTGCAGGCGAGTGCCCAGAAATGGACACTTCAGGATGTCCAGTGAGTCAAAACTGCTAGCAAAGTGAGCCTGCTGCTAGAAAGGCAACCTATGCACAGCTTCTGATATTGGCTACGGGAGAATAGGAGGAGAATTATTACCATTTTTGTCCTAAGTCTCTGCCCTTTTGTGGTTTCGGCAATGGTCCCTTCTCCATCATACACATTGCTTGGGTTTTCTGTTTGTTTCTCTTTTTGAAGCCTGTTTCTAAGACACCTTAATGCCAGTCTTAGCCCTTCAGACAACAGTGCAACTGCTTCGTGCCCCATCACCAGACTATGATGCTGCTTGCCTGCAGGATGGTGGTCTCCTTTTCTCCTGTGCCTAGCAGTAGCTCCTGGGACATGACCAGTGCCTGCTTGGTCATCTCTAAGCCCATGCCTGTCTTGCCACTCTCAGGTGAAGCAGCTGTGCTGATGGTGTCTTGAGTCCTACCCTGCTGCTCCTTCAGGCTCTCCTAGGTATCTCAAGTCTGGTACCCAAAATTGTCTATTCATGCTGTTCTGCCAGTTGATGTGCTTACAGGATGAGAGTGACTTTTTGTGGTGGATATACAGGGTAATGAGAAAAGGTGGTGTTATGTGCCATCCAAGCTGAGTCTTTTGCTAATCAGTATATTGCCTTGGAGGTACTCTAAAGGGATGTCAGACCCTTACCTTTCTGGTTGGGAGTTTCAGAAGTCCTTTTTCTGAAAAACGTGGCCTTCTCAGGTGTTCCCATGGATAGCTAAAGTGATCATGGTCTTCAAAGGGCTGTGAATCACATTGGTGCCACTCAAATATCCAAGTCAAAGAAGCTGTGACACTGCAGAGTCATTTCTGGAACGAGGGTTCTCCCCCTGGATCTTTTTCTCCAAATCTGCTCACTTTGTTCATGGAGTATGGGATGGATTCTAGACCACAAAAACTTTCTGAATGGAAATCCTGAGTATGAATCTCTTATGCTGTGTTATGGAGGCTTTTTTACTGAATGGTGTCTGAGCCTGCTCTGTGTCTGTTTATCAGAGGCTTTTTATTTAAACAGTTTTTCCCAGGATCTGTCTTAACTGAGTAGAAATAAACATGTACAGAGTTAGTAGGGGAACTCATAGCTGCGTTGAATGCGCCATGCTGGGTGTTTTGAGAGGAAGAGCAGAGCCTGCAGGATGCCATAGCTCCACAGTCTTCCTCCAGGCTCATGTTCTGTTGATGCAAAAAATAATTATATCTGAATTGGCAACTGTGAAAAGCAAGGTGTTCAAATATTGAGAAAAGCATAGTGGGAAAGTGCTGTTAAACTTTGTCATAACTGTGTTATGAAGTGAAGCAAATAAACCTTGTGTGCTTGAGGAGAGTGGTTTAATGTGAAGAGACAGTGCCTTTGGCTGAGTGATGCTGAAGTCCACTCAGTAAGGCAAAACCCTCAGATGTGTAAGAATGAAAAATTAAGAGTGTATGTGACTACATAGTAAGTTTTTGTTGCAGCTGAGTAGCTATAATAAAGTATCACGAAGTAGAAAACTGAGAAAGCGTTACATATTTTAGGCCAGCATGGGAGAATAATGCAATATTTGTTAGAGGCTGGACACTGGATCTATCTAGAAAAAAAAAGGAAAGCTCTCCTTGGAATTTGTTTGACATCTGCCTGGTAGCTGGATCCATTCCTGCTTTAACAGCCCACACAGAGTGACACTCTGCAAACACAACATTGTCACCTGAACAATTCACTCAACAGCTCGCTGTTCTGTCAATCAGAGCAGACTCATTTCTCTTCTTAAAAAATTTTTTTTATACCCCCTCATTTTTTTCCTTTTGTCTCCAAGCCTTTGTTGATGTTGACAGCTCATCCTTTGGCCATCATTCATCCTGGCTACTGCAAACTTTGGAGAAAATAAAAACCCTGCTCCCCTAATCAGATTAGAGGGCCTGCAAATTGAATTCAGCTCCTCTCAGTGTCCCCTCAGCTGGCTGTCATTAGGAGCAAAGGCTGGCCTTTGGCAGAGGTCCAAACACCAGCTAACTGAATTTGAGATGCTGGAGTCTTGGCAGGCCAACGAAGGTAATTGAAGAGCTGTGGGGATCTTGTAAAATTTCAGGCGGTGCGGATTACACTGGGGGGATCTTTGGGACCCATCTGTAAAAAGGGACAGGGCACTGAAAAGCAGCTGTCTGTGTTGTTAAGACTGGCACAGAAGAATAGAGGAAAAATATTGAAATGCAAAACCGAGGTTTTCAACATACTGACTTCTTTGCCCCCTTCTCCGCCTCTGTCTTGACTGAATGCCTAAACCCAAGTATCATTGATTGGTTGTAGTTCAGAAGTGTCCAGAGGCCTGGGGCACTGTGTAAACATGCTGAATTAGTAAATGCTGTATTTGAATAATGTTAGTTATTACAATATTAAGAACTGAAAAGCACGCCTACGAATTCATGTTTGGATTTATTTGCTGGAGTGTCTTGTCCTGGTGTCCTATTAACTCTTCCCTCTATATAAGTCAGCCTTTCAGTTCAAGTCATCTTGCTTCAGCTGGGAACAGCTGTCTCCCAGCAAAACTCTGTGTTGTCTTGGTCACTGATGTCTCTCCTACCATTACAATTTACTAAATATACCAAGGCAGAGGGAAACCACTTTTTAGCCAGTGTTCTAGCACTTGTAAGTACTTAGCTTAGTGAAAATGTTTTGCAACATGCAAAGATGTTCTGATGAGGAAAACATTAATGTTCTGGTCTGTCAAAACTTGTGGATTTGGGTGTTTTTAGCGAATTGTCCCACCAGAGGAGAGCTATCACAGTTCCTGTAGATATGCCAGTGAAATATATACATTGAGATTACAAGCTAGCACTGAGAAATAATGCTACTGCACCAGGCTGCAGTGGTTGCAGGAGATAGGTCTTTATAAAGGAACCTCTGGGACACCTGATTCAAGCCCTAAGAAAGCAAAACTGACTTCAGAAGAGTAAAGCTGGACCCAGCTAGGCTCCTGAGCCTTTTTTCTTCTAGATGCAGCATGCAGAAGATGGAAGAGAAGAATCCCATTGTAAAAATGTCAGCTTTTTTTAAAAATACCTACATTCTTGCTGAAACATATAGGTGGACCTGTCCTGGGCACAAAAAAGTAGCACAAAGTGTCGAAGCAGATGCCCTCCCTGTCCCTGCAGCTTCCCCTTCCACACAGGAGCAGGCTGATCTGATTGCATGGAGCTTATGGACCTTTGTTCTGTTTGATATCACTTCAGCTATTGATGCATTCATTGCATCCTTGGTTAAAAGTCATGACGGTCAGAGTTTTAAAAGGTCCCTCTTTTTCCCTCCACCCCATCCTTAAAGAGAAAGATGTTTTGCAAAAGAAAACTCTTGTTTCTAGGTCTCCAGGGCTGACACGCTGTCAGGACACTTCATCTGTTTCTCAGCCGAAGGCCAGCTCTATGCCAGCTATGCAATTTCAGCTGAGCTACTGGTGCATATTTGGTCTCTCACCATTTAGCATTGTTATCAGCTCCTTTAGCCTCCCATCCATCATTCAAAGTACAGTTTAGGAAACCAGAATAACACAACATACATTATAGTCAGTGTTCAGCTTCTGTAGACTTGCATAGCCCTAGGGAAGGCAAAGGAACTGTGCTTATTTAAAAAAAAAAATAAAATTCAAAGATCCTGTTCCGTTCACGTGGCAGCAGTATTGTAAGTAGAACCAGAAGTGTAACCTGCTGCTGAAATTGTTGACCAAGGTCCAACACTCAGTTGCCCATAACTTTGCCAGGTTATATCCCGTTCCAGTACTAAATGTTTGCTTTGGACTGGCTTAATATGATAATTGAGGATCTAAGACTTTTAGCTCTTCTGATCTTCTGTGTGGAAGACTGCATGATGCCACATGATATTCCCGGTGTGTGCTTCGTCAACCCTCCCTGTGATTTATAAGAATTTAGCAATGTTCTACTGATGGCTGCTGGATAGCTGGGTGTAGACCCTGTGTACTGGACGTGCTATGTGCAAGTGCATGGAGTTAAAGACAATGTAACATATTCACCCCCATGGGCTGATCTAAGGGTTGCAGGGTAGCCATGGTTCTGGCACTTCCCAACTCGTGAATGCTCAGTTCCATGACCCTTATTATGTATCTGTGCCTTTCTGTTTCTTACTTTAGGATATGGAATAATCTGTTGTAGTGAGGGGCTAAGGGGAGGAAAGAAACGTATTGGCTATCAGTCAGAGAAGGTAACTCTAAATAAAAATAATTGGAAGTGCTGAAGTTTGCTCTCTTTCTGTAGGGAAAATTAGTCTTTCTGGAACATCTCCATCTATTGTAGGACATCTGAATGCAAAAGTTTCTGGTTAGATTTTTATTCTATTGTAAATTGACAGCATAATTAATAATGTAAAGTCCAGCTTTTTTGGGGGGCAGGGATGATGTGTAAAACTGTAGCTTTTTGCCATGGGTTTTACTTTGGGGGGAAGCTTCTTTAACATGGTACATGCAGAAGCCATGTGATGTTCATCAGTAGTAGGAATCAACAAGGGGCATTTCAGGCAGCTTTTAATGACCTGACAGGACAGAGAAGTCAAGTCTGCAGAGCTTAATCATCTGCGATCGTGAATCACTGGGTTATGTGGAAGCTGAATTCTGCTAAACATCTTCAGTGTAGATACAGAAGTCTCTAGATAGACCCAGAAACTCATTGATTCCTCTTTGTTCTGATAGATCTGAAGTCACTTCAAGATGACCACAAAGATTTCAAAGGAAGTTCAGGTAATCCTTTCTGGTGAAGGACAGCCATGTCCTTAAATTTACCAAACTTGAAAGCCTCAGATATAGCGTTGTAGTGAGTGCTTTACAATACTCAAATACGAGGATTTGCTCCCAAACAGCAACATGTCATGACATCCCAGAGCTTATCCCTGTACTTTAATACACTGTATTTAAAAACAAAACAAAACAAAACACCCCAGCTTTTAAATCCTATGGTGCTCAGACTTGAAAGACAGACTTCTGATAAACTAAATGGTTTCGTTTATCTAACCATCTAAGTGGTTAGAATACCCTTTTGTGCTTTTGAGGCCAGACTGTGCAACTTCAAACTATGAAATTGCCTGCCTCCGTACTTCCCATACCTTCTGTAGAATGCACTCCACGTCTAGACGAGCACAGTTCATTTATTACACCATGTAATTCATACTTCTTAGAAGAAAATCTTTCAGTTGCTATTAAAATTTTATGTAGTAGGCTGCCATATAACTGTAAAACTTTATTTAGGAAGATCAGTACTCACAGGATAAAGCAAAGGAGCATTTTTTTTTCTTAAATATCAATATTTTTCCCTTTCAGCTTTCTCCAGACTCTTACATTTAGGTCTGCAAAAAAAAAAGCAACAGCCCTTTGAATGATATGAAGATATCTCTACCCACCCAATCATTACTGCCACAAAAAAAAAAAAAAAAAAAAAAAATTCTAAGGTGAAACTGTTGGTCAGTAATGGTCAGACTTGAAAAAGGTGCATGGATGTAAGGAATCTCTGGAAGGATTATGGCTGGGGTGCAGTTCCAGTGCCCCTATGGAGAAAAAGGGCTTCTGCTAAGCAGAATGCAAGTGCAGTACCTGTCTGTCCCCTAGTTCCTTCTGGCCAACTGGCATACATATACACCACCCGGCGTGTATTTGGGTTGTTCCTTTTTCTTCGGAGTGGTTGGGATGTGGGAGATCTCTAGCTCAGGTGAGGTGAGTGCAGAGGGTTTGGGGATCTCTGTGCTACTGACTCTGCTTTTGGAGCTGCTTGTCGTCCTTAAGTCCTCCCTCTACTCTAATATGTACTCAAAAAAGAGACTTGTCAGGAAGCTAATCTGTCATGAAAATACTTCTACAGGAAAAAAAAAAAAGAGGTCACTTATTCAAGGATTCTCCTTGTTTTCTAGTCCCTCTTTAAGTTTGCATCTTCTGCCTGTGTTTTTCATCTTCTAAAACTTGAGAGATACCTTATTATACTGCATTTCTAATGGGCAACCTCTCCAAAATGGCCATGTGTGTGTTTGCTGTACAGCTGAGAGTGAGACCGCACTTTGTGTAATGGTTTAATTATAACGTCAATGCGGATTCATTAGCATGACAGCTGTCACTGTAAATGGGTGATCGGGGAGGCTTTTGGACCCCCTGGGGTCAGGGCAATTGATGTAGTGAACAGAATACTGTGTTCACCGAACAATGGGAGGGGTCTCCATTCTGACCCGGGAAGGGCAATGAGTGCAAGTGGGGAATCGATAGCAGCTGAATTTTCATCCGTGATCAGATTGATTCAACCATGTTAACCTCCGCCTGCAGATTATGTTCTGCTGGAGCCTGGGTGGCTCTAGCACACCCTGAAGGAGGACGGGCAAATGCTGATGCTTTAACTTTTAACATAAATCTTGAGCAGACGCAGAAGCAGCTGCAGTTTTACCCACGACTCGGATCAGAGGAAGCCAGGATCTGCCCGAACATCTGGAGGCAGTTCTTTATATTTGTTTTGCCATTGCTTCCCCAGCTCTTACTCTTCTTGACATCTCTTCCACAGCTAGTCTTCCCTTGCCAAGCCTGCCTTTGGAAAATGAGCTAATAGTACAGTATTGCTCATTTTCCTTAAAGGATTTTGTCCCATGGCAGTAGCACAGTATTCATGCTGCCTTTTTATGGGAGGGAGTCCTGGTACAGGCTTGTGCTCTTTGATATTTACTATAGATTTTTCCCTCTGCAGGTCCGTCACAGATCATAGAATCATGGAATAGTTTGGGTTGGAAGGGACCTTTAAAGATCATCTAGTCCAACCCCCCTGCAAGGAGCAGGGACATCTCCAACCAGATCAGGTTGCTCAGAGCCCCGTCCAACCTGGCCTTGACTTCAGTTGATGTTTCTCCAAACGGAGTTTCTCACGCTGACAATTGCTTCTTGTAATATTTGCTTGTCCAGTCTTCTCTTTTCAGTGTTCCTTGTACATTTGACCAAATGTGTAGGCAAAGAAATATTGTTGAAGACCACAAAGGTTAAGAAAAATAATATGCTACTATAGAATCTGTAGGTGTTTTCTGTAATATTGGTAAGATAACCTGAATACTAAATTCACTCCTCTAACAATGGAAAGCTTTGTTTGGGTCAGGAAAAATAAGTTGAAGGAAAGAAACTGAACAAATTACATTTAAAGACTGCAGTGGCATCACTGTTCTATGCTATCTTTTCTTTCTTCCTTTACAGGATAAGAAGTGCTCACCACTGAAAGCCGGAAGAGGTGTACAGAGACTTTCTTCTGTCTCTTCTTACAAAAAGAAATACATAGTTCCTATGAAAATGGAATATTCTTGTTTGAAATCATGCTGGAAAATAATAATAACAGTTAGCAGAACCATGCAAGACTTTTGAACAGTCTCCTTTGCCCTCTGGCAGCCATGGCTCTTCCTGCAGCAGGGAAGCTGTGTGCTTTTAGGAGAAAAGCACGCTTCTGTGTGCATGATCCATCACCATAGCTGTGTGCCGGCTCTGCTTATAGTCAAACCTGAGTTTCAGTCTCCTAACCCTGCCACAACTAGTTGAAAGCTTAATGTTGGAGAGCCCTGCACCTCACTGCTCCCTGCCTCCTCCAGTGCTCTGGAGCCTGGGAGACTCAGACGTGTGTAAAAGTAGCTCAGACTAAATGTCTGGAAATGCAGAGCACAAGTGATGGGTGTAGGAGAACTGTCTGGAGGTAGAGGGGAAGCCCAAACACTTGGGGATAAGGGTAGACAACCAACACCAGTGCTGGGGAGGGCTAGTTGAAGTTGAAACTCTGAGACCAGCAAAGCAGAGTGCAGTGGGACTTGCTAACGCTTAATGGACATCAACGTGCGTAACAAGATGGGGAGGGAAGCCCATATGCTAGGGTGTGCTGAACGACCACCATGGCACTGACTCTTCTCACACGCTTAAGGTTAGTGCAACTATCAACTAGCCAAAGGCCCTCGCTCTTGGAGAAACATTGCTTAGCTCCCTTGATGGGGATCACACACTCCGTGCAGTGCAGGGCTATAAAACAAAGTGAAGGAAGGAGGAGAGATTTGTTACAGGGGCTTCTATAGAGCCCTTCCAGCATCCTGCTTCCAAACACACTTGGGAGCAGAAATTGCATGAGGAAACTAGTATACTTAAAAGAAACATTTTTCCTCTGTTAAAAATAAATTACAGGAAAGTCTAACATCTCCCAACAATCTTAATTTTGTATCTTTGGCATTTCAGGCTATCTTTATAACTTCTTAGTCTGAAGAAGCTCAGGTATTGCTGGATGCTAAGACATACAGCTAAGACATATCTCTTCCTTTCCTCTATTTGAACGTCGGCACTGTGTACCAAGATCCTTCTGCTCTGCAGGGACATGAGGAGTTTTGATTACGAGACTTTGACAACTGAAGAGAGGAGGAAGACAACAGCAGATTTCTTTATCCCCATAGCCCACTAGACAAAGGTGGGATTGCTGAATATCACAGTTCCCCTTTCTGCCTGTCAGACTATTCCTGCTAAGTCTTATATTTAAATACAACTGCTTCTCACACAAGAAAGACTGCCTGAGTGTATTTAAAAAAAAAAAAAATCCCCCAAATTGGGATTTTTTTGTTGCTTGACAAAAGTCACTGAGAAGGGTCAAAAAACCCCAGAGCCTTTCCTGCCTGGGGATGCGTAACTTCTTAGGGGATGGGAGGGAAAATGGATTGTCTGCAATAACCAAGTATTGAAATGGGAGTACTGTGTCTGGGATGTCTCAGTCCAATTTCGCTGGTAGACTGCCCTAGCTCGTTGATAGGGGGTGTGTTTCCCTTTGTTTATGTCAACATTGTCTCTAACTGCTTATGCTGGCTTTCAGGGTATATAAGGTGTGGGTAATTGCTTTTGTTAGCTGGAAACATATTAGTGGAACTGGATTTAAGAGAAGATAATGGACAAGAATACAGGTACTTCCAGTAGGAAATGATGTTCTGTGAGGGGTGCTGAATTCAAACCTAAGAAACAGCAAGTATAATTGCCCTCTAATTGAAGAAGGAAGAAAAAAGAAAGTGAATCCCAAACCAAAACAAGCAAACACCTTTTCCAAAAACTGGGAAGAAGTGACACTCCAGTTAGTTTGCTACAGAGTAAGGGGGAAGGACCACTGCAATAAATGAAGATCCCCAAGAATGCACAGGGGCTGGGGGTGTACACAGTTAATCCAGTGGTCAAGGCATCATTGCTCTGTTAAAAGAAAGTGACTTCCATGGTGAAGCCAGACTTGTATAAGTCATCAAATGGGCATTCCCTATGACTTTTTCTCCAAAGGTAGCTACCTGCCTGGCTTTAATATTGTGTATTGGAAACTCATGTTTAAGATGGATATAGTGGGTATCAATCTGCACCTAGTTAAAATGTAAAAGAAAATGATTAATATTGATAAAGGATAGAGAAAGGAGAAAGTAGGGAGAGGGCACAATCGTATTGACTCCTGGGGAGGCTTGTGTATGCACGCACACATGGTGTCGCCTCTGTTGGTTGCAGAAGTGCTTTTAAAATAATGAAATTACTTCCATCAGAAGGAGGAGAGAGATACTTGCATGATACGGGTTTTGGGGAGGAGGGAGGAGGAGTAGGAAGGTTTGCTTTTGTGATTTAAAAATATCTATGGCTGTATTTATACCAGCCAGGGAAGTTGTGTTGCCAAGTCTTTTAAGGCTTTCAGAGGAAATGCAACACAAAGCAAGAAAAATATCTGTGGAAGCACTTTAGAATGAGCTCCAGAAGAAAAAAAAAAAAAAAAAAAAAAAGAAACAAATTTTCCAAATGCTGCATACTGTGTGGTCTTTAAAGGACTGCTTTGAGGGAAGGAAGAAGAAAGGCTGTATACAATAAAAATGTACATACATATGCCTCCTGGTAAACCAGCCTGAAGGTTGTGACCAAAAGCAAGAGACTTTTGAACTTTTCATTCTATTTGTTTCTGGAAAGAAAGAAGAGGCTCTGCTGCAATAAGCCTCTTCCTATGTCTCTGTTCTGAATAGCATCAGGATTAAATACAGCATGCAGCAGGAGGAGATGTTTCGTTTGGGGAAGAAAGGGGAGGAAGGGAGAACCCTCCTGTGAATAATTTCCAGTGCAGTTAGTGTTTGCAAGGTACTAAGAAGCTTGGGGACAGGTGCAATGGGTTTGGTGACAAATGGCTCAGCTAGAGCCCTCATATAAGTAGGGGTGACAGAAGCAGCCCAGACTTGGGCTAGGGAGGTTTACAAGTTAACTGTACACCTGGTAGCATGAGTAATGAGGAGATAAAGCACTTGGTGACAGCGTAGTTTCTTTCAGCTTCCAACTATCGGTTTGGGAAACAGGCGGGGGCACACAGTCAGGTAGAGACCCACGTCCTCTGTGTGACTGGGACTGTGCACCGTAATGGGGGAAAGTCCCTCCAACAGCCCTTCTCCCTTTTCCTGTCTCCGCTAAACCCTTTTGTGATTCATGACCACTTTCTTCTGCTGGTTTTGATACCAATCCAGGGAATGGTCTGGCTATGGATGAGCAGTATTGTATTTCTCTGGGTACCCTGACAGCATGTTTTGAGAACAGTGACCATCTCAACAAGTCAAGAACAACTGGGCAAGTGAAACTTCTGTGCTAGAAGATCCTAACTTGCCTAAAATATTTTTTCCCTCCACAATAGAATAAAGTACCATCTATAATAACTAAATGTGAACACAAAGTATTTTTATAGCCTCCTGAGAAACTCTAACAACGTGGAATGATTATTTCTTTAATGACATGTGCTTGTATATGAATTTGCACTGCAGAAAATAAATAAGTGAGTTTTTCCTCAGCTTACAACCATTCATGGACTAGCACCTCTCCTTTCACCCCCCATGTAGCTAGGCATCAGCAGCAGAGCCTGCCACAGGTGACAGCTAAAGGAGCTGCTGCATAGGTGTAGGGATAGCTGCTCGTGGTTGGCACTTGCTGTCCAGGGTTCCACTGTGCTGTTGATCCATTGGAAATGTTAACATAAGCCTCAAAAGTATGCCTAGCAAACCAGTCCTGTGGATCAAGCATGTCAGTCCTACTGTTTCATTGTTTGAATACCAAGTTCAACATACAGCTGGCAGATTTACTTTGTGATCTAATTTCTTCTGGCAGAAGCTCTTGAGCGGGGCTCTGAGCAACCTGATCTAGTTGAAGATGTCCCTGCTCCTTGCAGGGAGGTTGGACTAGATGACCTTTAGAGGTTCCTTCCAACCCTACCTATTGTAGGATTCTATGATATAATGTAATACGCAACCTTTTTTCTACATAAAGTATCTAGGGAAATGTGTTTCCAGTGATAAAATGGCCAGGATAATTGCACATGAAGCATAGGCAGATTAGGAAGAAACTGTAATAAAACCCTCAATATTATTCAAGTAACTACTGAACAGTACAAAAAAAATAAACTGACCTTTCTTTCTATTCAGGCTTCTTCCAACACTCTGACCCTTATGTAAGGGACTCTTGCTACAGCAAAATCTGTGTTATATCAATATGTCGCAGTCTCCCTGCCCAAGGATGTGGAGATGACATATGTAACCATATCTGACCTTACTCAGAGCTGATGTAGACTCTCTGTTAAAAAATAAAGCTAAGACCTTCTCTCCTAAACTCCTTCATTCTTCCTAAGAGTCCTGTTTTCATTTCCCCCTTTCTCCTGTGACTGCTGAGCAATCTCCCTGAAATCCTGGGGACTGTCAAGACAAATGATGACATGTCTTCTCTTGCGAGTAGACCAGAAGTCTGCAATGGCAGAGTCAGAGCTGATTGCCTATCTTATCTCAAGTCACTAGTCTCTAATTCAGGCTTTTGCAAACAACTACCAGTCCTGTTTTTTTCTGGAGCTACAGGTTAGTGTTTAATATACTACTTTTCTGGGACTTTGCCTATCAGGTCTGAGAAAAAGCCTTTTGCCTTTTTGATCCCAGAAGGGAAGGGACTCAAATCAAAATTCAAGGTCCAGACAGTCCAGAAGGTGAGAGGGTGAAGGACAGGGGACATCCTCTGTCACTCAGGACCTTTTTCTGAAGTATGACAGGCTGTGACTTATCAAATAGGAGATAAACTCCAAATCAAACAGAATTATATTTGATTAACTTTGTCCTCGGCTGGTGGGCTGGTATTTTAAAATGTGTTTATTTTTTTGACATAGAAAAGTTGAAGTGAGATCCATGAAAAAAAAAAAAAAGAACCATGCTACTTAGTCTTCCTTTGGCATTAATCAACTTTCCTCCATCAATGTGTTATTAAAGAGGTTTCAGAGCAGTCCAGTATCAAGACCTATTCATCCTCCACAACCCATAGGCCACCTCCCAAGGATGACAAGCAAATAATGTATGTCTGCATGACAGAGTAGCACCGCAGACATTCAGACAATTTAGTTCAGCAGTATATCTCTTCAATGCCACAGGATGAGCAAATTGCTCTAAAACCTGTAAGAGACCAAAGCATAGCTTGCATGGTCTCATTTTCAGAAATTCACGGTTATGGGTTCAGACTTCTTGGTGTGATCACAGTCTGTCTGCTTAGAGAAAACGGTATGAGCAGCTGCCTTTTCTGATAGCATCTGCCTGAAACATAGAAGCTGGTATGAAATAACAGACTGTTTGCAATCCCATTGTATGAACCTGTGGGCTTCAAGGCTAAATGTGGCCCAGTGCATCTTGGTATCTATTTCTTACTCAAAAGGAAGAGACTCTTCTTAGGGGGGAAAAAAAAAAAGCAGGGAGAGAACTGCTGGTGCAGAGTGGAATAATTTTGTTTACCAGGAAGTGATCACAGATATTTCCTGCTGCCGGTCCTAGATTATTTCCTTATATGGTAGCTCAAAGATGCCATGAAAATGGCAAACCAGAATTAGCAGGCTGACTATTATGATGAGCAAACTTCCCTGTGCATGTCGGTAGGAAGAAAGCTCTAACATTTCCAGGTGGTGAATCTCAGACACATGCATCCATGCTGCTATAGTCAGCACAGTGTTGCAGCAGCTTCCTTTGTCCTGACTTGTTCATGCTCCAGTCCAGCTCTCACATGCATTGAAATCAAGTGATTTTGAGCATTTTTTTCTGGAAGAGACATAGTTATAACAACTGCTCTCTCCTGCTTGTTAGATTTGGGTATGATTGTGAAGTCTAACATCAAGCTAACATTTTTTTTTAGACTAGGTACTGTACAACACTGTAATCAATATAGTCCATAGAAGAAGCTCCATTGCAGAATGAAAAACATCACATTGCAAAGTTTGAATAGAGAATCTCTCCAACACAGGTATACTTTTAGACAAGCTAGGCTGCTTATGTTAGCACATCAGTCTAGGGCAGGAGCGCTTTTGAAGTTCATCTCCCACCTGTCCTCAGCACGCTTTGGTTTGCGTTGTGGGGCAGTCCTGGAGGTCACAAACTGTGTTTCTTCAGGATGAATTGAAAGCAGAAGATATGTGCCTGATGAGCTCCAACCAGCAGGTGCTAAGTCTGGGGGAATCCAGGGAGAGCCAGGCTGAAGCACCCTGTGAGCCATGTGCAGTGTGAAAGCTGGGCTCTCACCACCAAGTGCTTTACTCTACAGATTCCCTCCTACTGCAGTGTTACTGCTGGCTAGTGCAGACCTGGCCTTACTTTTCTCTAAGATTTTAGCTTGCGGTGTATGTTCTCTTCACTTGCTTCCATTTTATTGCTTCAATAATTTCACAGGTCATTGAAACTTGACTATCTCGATCCATGAGGTTTTTTTGGTTGGTTGGTTTAGGCTTTCAGTGGTTTCTGAGGTTTGGCTGATTTTTCTTTATCATACTTTTGCCAGAAACTGGACATCATCTACAGCTTGTTTTGGAAGCTTTTCAATTTTCTGCTTCTACTACATCCCAAACACTTTAATAGCTGCTTCTATATTGTAGTATATGTTAATCGGTCAAATCTGTTCTCCAAATCTAGCACAACATTTTTGTCTGCAGGCCTATCACGTGCCTGATCATGCAGGAAACTTGCTCAGGGCAAAATCTCTGGTCAGGCAAAGCCACAAAGTAACTTAATGGCACATTTATCTGCTGATTTTTTTTAGTTCATATAGAAAAAGCAAGGTCTGGTGGCTCTTACGCACAGCCTGTTTTTTTTAACGCTAATACTGTCAGTTTTGTGGCTTCTGAGGGATGCTCTACTGTGATCTCAATTAAATATGTTTTCTGCTTAATGCCAGAATTAAAACTCTTAATGATATGTAACATAAGATTTACTGCTGTGTTTGCATCATTATTTGATTTATTGTGATTTTACCATGTTCCTCGCTAATTCAGTATTGGTGCATGCATAATGGGTGGGATTTTCAATAGACACTGCTATTAACATAACCCTTTTTCTGTTGAAACTTATGTAGGCTTAAATCTGTTCTTAATTAGGTAGATGAGTCTCACTACCAATGGCAAGGAAAGAGTCTTGCCAACAGTCAGCACGTCCTCAAAATCTTTCTTGTTACAAATACAGATTCATCCTGTTCTCAGCCCCCAAAAAGTACAGTCAGCCTTCTATTCTTGTATTGACCTGCTTCGTAGCTACTACCTGTGTGCACTGCTGTGGTACAAATAATTAACACTTCACAGGTGTGTAGTTCTAGCTGTCTTATTTCAAGCAAGAAAGCCAAAGCCTTCAAAGTTTGGCTTGAGTGCTCTTTTGCCAGTGCTGGCATATGTGCAATATTTTACAAGCATGCTACTAATCAACTTGCCCTCTGATTTATGTTTCGTTATCAAGAGGGCTGAAACTGTTTAGATAATTCATGAGCAAGATACTGATGCTTTCTGTTAGTGAAATAAAAAAAAAAAAAAGATCTATCAGCATGTAATATGACCATAAAATTAAGCACAGCCACAGCATCCCAAACCAGAGTGACTGAATCATTGCAAAATACACATTCAAAACCAGCCTTTCATTTCCCATTCCTGTGGTACATCAAGGAATCTTTCGGCTACTCTCTGGTAAAAATAGTGTTGACTCCTGACAAACTGGTGGGGAGAAGGAGAGGAAGCTTTTGCCTTTTCACAATGCTGAGACAAAAGAAACATGATTTCTGATTAGCAAAACTAGCTGTTGACCCTATTGAGCTGTCCTGGGACGGAATTTGCCTGGTGACTCTTGCCATCATAGTGCACTGTCCTCACCGCACACTGCTGCGTGACTGCTGTGCCAAGTATTTTCCATCGTAATACAAAATTTTGTGGTTTATGACAGCACCTACTAAGCTCAGAGAGGCATTGACCTGTGCCTGAAGTGCAAGCAGCTAATTTCTTGGCTTCCACAGTGAGCCAAAGCTGATCGGTGCCTTGGACAAGCAGTCCCCAGACCAAGAGGATCAGCACTTGAGACTGCTCTTCCTGGCCACTGATGACAGGCACTCCGGGGATGACAGCTCACTGTCCCCCCTCCAAGCTGACAGCGCCTTGGGGGCCAGGGGTACGGTGTCTCTTGTCCCCATCTCCTTGGGCACAGCCGTGTGGGGAGGCTGCCAAGTCCAACTGTGGGATGAGTGGGACATTTTCTTCCTCCCAGGTGAAGGGAAAAACATTGCCAACTTGTATGGGTAGTCTAACTCATACCCAAACTGTTTCTCTTACTGGTAGAATCCTTTCAGTGACCTGGTTATTTTTATAGTGACCTTATTAGTTGGAAGATACGTTGTGCTTGCCTAAGGACCTAAACTAATTCATATTTTTGGTCAGCTGAAATGCAGGTGTTGATCAAGTCTCTAATGATAAAAGGAGTATTGATGTTTTTAGGCTAAGACCTTGAGATATTAGAGCTTTTGCTACCATTGTGACACGGGCTATCCTGATTGCATTTTCCCTCTTCAAAATAACCCAATTTTAAAAAATTTCTCTGTCTTGTTCTGTTTAGCAAAATACTTGAATGCTTCCTCACGCTCTCAACCATCATCTTACAGATGCTAATACAGTAGTTATCCAAAGAGTTTCACTGATTCGTTTGTTAGACTTCAAGATTTTTGGTGAAGTACAGAAGAGCCAAGGTTTATATCTTGGATGCTGTGTGTAGGTGACTGAAAATGGATCAGCTAATGTCTTGTTATGCTGTATTAAAACTTTGAGATCTTGTTAGATGAGCTTGGGTTGGAGAACGTGGTACAAGGACCATGCATGGAATGAAGACCTTTCTTTTTGCAGCATCATGTCAAGGTGTCTTTGCAGCATTACAGATAATGTATTTAATGCCCAGTGTCAATCTTGACAACTGCTCTTCAGAGTAAAATTCTTGCAATTGGAATAATCAAAAATAACTCCAAAGGCACACTGATCTGAAGACAAATGATCCTTGAAGTCGCTGTGTGTGAGAAATATCACAGCATGTGATACAGTCAAGCGCTGAAAAAAACCTGATGGCCACCATGTGCTTAAATAAGTCAGAGGATGATAAGCAAATTCAAGATAAATGAGTGAAGACATGGAAAGATACGTTGTCACTAGGAGAATGCTAACTTGGAAATTTGTAGGAAAGTGCAGGGCTGTACCTGCTTACGCTTTTATTGCATGTTTCTGATAGAAAGAGGTAGGAATGTTCTTTTGGCCAAGTAATGATAAATTCAAACACAAAATTAAAATCTGACAACTTGTTACAGAAAAATTCACCTTATATATCCAGTCTCTCATATTTTCTTCCCTTTCCTGAGGATTGGACGAACTCTACTAGCAGATGCTGGCAGATCAGGAGAAATCCTAGTGCTAGTCAATTCAGACTTCAGGAAATGTTGGTTATAAGCACTCTGGTGAGGCAAATATGCAAGTCAATGCACAGCCAATTAGCACATTTATCTGCACTGTTATAGAGATGTAAGCTAAGCTGTAACATTGAGGACGCTGAAGGGGTTCTGCCCTCCTGAAAGCCTGTGCTCTCCAGACGATGGTGCTGTTCTGGGAAGGAGGTGTGAAGAAAACCCAACCTGCCTGATGTGGTTTGAGGCAAAGGTCCAGAGAAGTGCTTGGTCTTGGACTTGAGTAGGGTGGAGCACCTGGGATCTAGCATTTTACTTTCCAGCTTGGCTGTAGGAAACAAACTCACAGTTTTTGAAGGTGAGTCCAAGGGTAAATAGTTGGAGATCTACTTCTTCTCATGGTGGAGTCAGTTACTGTTCTCTGTGTGATGTGGTATAATTTCCTCACTCAGTACATGTAACTAGCTGAGGTCTGCAGCTTTCTGGCCCAAAACACATCGCTTGGCGCGTTATGATCCTTCTGACCTTACCAGCCCCTGCAATCCCTTTGGTGAGTACATCTGCCTTTTTCTTCCCTTTTCTTCCAGCTAATAACAACTTGAAAATATTTTGGCACTTCCCCCTTCGCGGTGAGAATTTGGCCAGGGTCTCTCTGGGAATAACTATCAGGCACTTGCAAAAGAGCCCAACCTCTCCGAGCCTGCCTGTGAGCCAAAGCTTTTATCAGGGAAAGTTTAATTCTCTGTAGCTCTGCCGTGACTCCTTTTCCCTCTGGTTGCCTGTGCTGGGCTAGATGGTGTGATTTAGGCCTGACACCTGGGAAGGTCAGGATGAAGGCATCTTCCCTGAGGGAGGTGGGCAGGGGACAGCCTGAATGTGCTTTATATTCACATGCCAAACGGATGCACTGGAGAAATACAGCCAGCAGCTTGGAAGATGAGGGGTATCTTCATCTCTGTGCTGCCAGCTATTGAGGAGGACAACTGCTGCTCTGCCAGGGCTGCGCAGGTCACCTGCCCCTTCTTCCCCAGACTTCAGCTCCCCCCTCCCTAAAACTCGTCTTCAAAGTCCTTTGTCCAGTTGAGCAAAGAAAGACGTAAATCTGTACCCTTGTTTAGTGTGGCATGTACTCTGCCTCTAATCCAATTTCCTTTCTGTTTGTTCTCTGTACAGCCTCATTCAGCCTGACAGCTATTTAATAAACCTATTTGCTTTGCTTTGACATGAGGCAGAAGTGGTGGGTGTTGAAGAGCCATAAGGCCCTAGTGGACAATGAAACCCTTTCCCACTCAACACTCTTCTAGCTCAGCACAGATAAATCGTGTAGAACTGGGAAATTAACCCATCCTATCTTAAAAAAAAAATTAAAAAAAAAAATAAGATGACGTTCACAGGCTGGTCCGCAATTGCAATTGATTCAAGTTGGTTGCTTCCTCCTCCCAAATGATAAATCCTCTCTCTGTTGGTGCAGATCTACAAGTTTGCAAGTTGATTGAAGATGATCGTTTATGCACCTTTTGGCTCTGTCACCTACAGGAAAGCAAGCCGTTCAGGAACATTTGCATTTTAAAAAACATTCCACCTAAGGTATGAAGCAACAAAATTACTCTGAGAAGTTCAGAGAAACTAACCTGTTAATTTACCACTAGGAAGATATAATACAAAATGTCCAGCTTAGAAGCCTTGCATTTGGTTTTCTTGTCTCATTTGTGTGCTCATCATTCTCTGCACGCTCCTCCCTCACAGTAATGTTAGCTTGGGGAGCAGGGCAGCAGGTACTGTTCATGCAGACTTAATTTGAATGCATGCCCTCCCCTTAGGGCAGGGAGGAGAAAAGGTAGTTGGACCTTTTATGGCACAGCTGGAAGACACACAGACTCTACAGTGGTGAAGATGATGAATGATTAATATTTAGCTATATAGCTGCATTTAGGAATGTGAAAGATTTTTCTTCTGATAACTTAAAAAAATAATAAGCACAGCAAAAGTTTTAGCTTACTAGCACTCTGCATATTAACTGAGGCTTTCTTAGTCTCTATCTTTTTTAATGATCTGACATATATATATATAATATATGTATGAAGTTCAAATGGCAACCACTAAATTCCAGGGTAATGGAAAAAAACAAATGTGGATTTTGAGGCTGCTTTTCTTTTGGATCTTGAATATTATATAGACTTAGTGATGGCCAAATGACAGATTGAGCAAGCAGAATATTCCTTGTCAATTATTGGAGCTATTTAAAACTGGCTAGCTTTTCTTAAGTGGACTTCTGTATTGTGCCTGTAGGCTCCGGGGAGACTTCCAGTACCTAAAGGGGGCCTACAAGAAAACTGGGGAGGGACTTTTGACAAGAGCATGTAGTGGTAGGACAAGGGGTAATGGCTTTAAACTGAAAGAGGGAAGCTTTAGATTAGATGTAAGGAAGAAATTCTTCACTATGAGGGTGGTGAGGCACTGGTACAGATTATTCAGAGAAGTTGTGGATGCCCCATTCCCGGAAGGGTTCAAGGCCAGGTTGGATGGGGCTTTGAGGGACCTGGTCTAGTGGAAGATGTCCCTGCCCTTGGCAGGGAGGTTGGAAGAAGATGACCTTTGAGGTCCCTTTCAACCCAAACCATTCTATGATTCTATGACTTTCATTTTGGAGCAGGGCCTTACTGAATTAGATGCTGTATAGAGACACAGTAAAAGGAGGTCTTTCCCAAAGAAGCAATATGGAGCATCCACAAAGAGCCATTAATCTGACAACCCAACCCGAAAACAATATATGTTGGAGTTACAAGGTTATTAGGAATCTGAGTGATGTATGGACTTAGTTATCATTCTTCTTTTTTGTAAAAAAAGAAAAAAAATTATATATTGCATCATAGGCAATAAGGAAATTAAAATATCTCTTTGCTGTGTCTCTTTAAACTAACACAGCAGGTATTTTGATTCTTTTGAACCTTCCTTCAAAGCCATATTTTCTAGCCTTTGCTTGCTCTCTCTATGCTCTCTTCTAGACTCCCCAGTCCATGTCTCTTCTTGCAGCAGACTGCTAACCCCCATACAGATTCCTGCTGGGGTAGCAGAGGAATGTGGTGGTCTAGGAATAGGAAGGTGCCCTAGGAAAAGAGGACACATGGAAGAGTCTAGAGGGAGGATTATAAGAGAATTACTTTCAGCCCAGCTTTCCCCATCTCTTTCATTTTCTCCTCCCCTTAAGCTGTTTTGTAACTGTAAATGCATTTTCCCTTGCTCAGCTGGGAAATCTTTACTTTTGTCTAAAGTACTGCATCTGATACCTAAAGCAGTACTCCAATGGAGCACTATCAGGGTGCAGAGGGCACAGTGATCTGCCAGTCTACAGAGGCACTTTTTGCTGCTTTTTGAGTAGTCATAGTCAGCTGTAAGTCCCATCTCCTTTCCCATCCTGCTTCATCAGGTGTTTCCCAAGCTGCATTTGCAACTTCAGTTATTCCTGAGTGGAATGTAAATTGTTCTACTGAGGTATCATAACATGAAATAATATTTCAAAGAATTAAAATATTATAATCGTACTTGGCAAAGCAGCACCAATACCCTTCAATAGCATTGTCCCCAACACTTTCTTTTTGTAAATAATATATTGTATATATAAGTAATTATATATAAAATATAAGTAATAGAATATATTATCAGTCCTAGGGAGAATTTGAAAAGACACCTGAGAAGTATTCACTTCCAAATCCACAACTACAACTACGCTAGGACACCATTTTTTGGAAGTTGCTGACTTGCTTCATTTTTATTGCGAAGGAGGAAGGTCAGCACCAGCAGGAAGAGGTAGCGCTGCTCCCTGATGTCATGCAGGAGCTATATCAGCTGTGGCAGCACCTATCCGCAGTGAAAGGCCAAGTGGCAAGCTGAAATATGTTACAGAAAAGACTTGCTGGCAGATTGATGGAGAACGCTGACATATTTCTGTAAGCCACAATACAAAGGGAGTTAATCAAGATCAGGAAGAGTGTCTGTCTTCTTGAGAAGTTATTTCCCACCTCAATTAGCTAGTAGTTTAGGCAAACACACACAATGGTTAGCCCCCATCAGCCTGAGTCATGCTTTTTTGAGCAACTCCTCTGCTCCTGCTTTTGCTGAGTCTCTCTGTGACGGTGCAGCTGGCAACTGGTAGATTTTGTCAGCAAGCCAATAAATCTTTATTGACAG
Organism: Chlamydotis macqueenii; assembly: GCF_036417535.1. Classification (NCBI taxonomy): domain Eukaryota; kingdom Metazoa; phylum Chordata; class Aves; order Otidiformes; family Otididae; genus Chlamydotis; species Chlamydotis macqueenii. The sequence continues at coordinate 51,493,674 of NC_141557.1, forward strand.
GCGTAGCTTCATGCTTAGCTTAAATAATGTTCCCTCTTAAGGCAGAGAAGAAGAGGAGGAAATATCCAGGCCCAGCATGCACAATGTCTATCAGCGAGTAGGCAAGAATTTAATTTCTCTTTGTTATATTGATTGTCACATTTTACAAGGGGGCTTGTGCGTGTCTCTTTTGCTGGATTGGTCTTGTTTGGGATGTGTTTTTTTTCCTCTCCCTGTTTGTACACTCATTTGGTTTTTTCGCTCCTGGAGTGACCAATATACTAATTCTGCACCAAAGTCTATGTGACCTCTTTGAAGAAAGGCAACATCTTGTACAAGACAGTGACAAAAAATCCCCAGAACTAGTGATCAAGAGAGGATAATGAGCCTTCAGGCTTGTAAGCCTAAACAAAGGCCAGCAATAAACATGTGGTAGAAAGGAATGATTACTTTTAACCTTTTTACTGAAGTCTCTGATATTATCCAGTATAGGTTGCAGCCCTTTTGTTTTTCACTCTCTGGATTTGGCAGACTTCTGCTCTCAGCCTGCAGTAATGTATTTTTTCCACTGTCTGCTCTCCAGTTTTTGGTGTCCCTCGGCATAATGAAGCTCTGTGGATTTTCTTCCTGCCTGACAAATACCCTGCCATTGTTTTGGACCACACTGGAGGCTCTTAACAGTGAGAGCTCTCAGTAGTAGCATGCGAGATACTGACAAATTAAAGTAGTATCTCTCCAAGCCTAGTTTCTTTACCTTGCAAAGAGTAAATGGAACTTTTTTTTTTTTCCCTAGCTGTGCTAGGTGAACACTCTGTGTGAATGTTGCAGTTAGGCATAAAGGCTGAACTGGGTGCCAGCAGGAGGCACTGATGCCGATCTGCTGATCCACCCTTGTAGAAGGGGTTGTCTGAATTGCTCTTATCACCATAGGTGAGCTGAGATGCTTTAATAGTCCCAGGTCTAACTCAGGCAGCTATCACAAGCAGCCTGCACAAATAACTTATACAACTACTTTTTTTTTTAATTGATGGATAGTCATCAAATTAGGAACTGTAGAAAGTGTTATGAATTCAATCAAAAGCTTCCTCTTTCCTACACCCTACATTTTTAGCTATTTCATTATCAAGTATAAGATAGGAATTAGTAAAATCTCCCTGGTGGAAAACTAGCTTGTAAGATAATATGCTTTTGTTCTGGGGAAGGGATGTTGTGGATCTGTTGTGGGAGAAGTTGGTGCTGATCTGTTATCTCTGCGTCACTGGGAAATGCTGCAAAACAATAACATCCAGGTATTGAAGGAACAAGTGTTTTGCAAATGGAGATGTAGAAAAACACTGCTGTGGCTGTGTCATTATGACATCTGTCCTTGTGACATGGATGGCTCTACAAGGGATGTCCTTGTGTGTGGGGGGGGGCTCCGTTTGGTATTTGGAGGAGCAAAGGGGAAAAAAATCTCTTCTGTCCTGAACATGGTGCCTTTTTGGTTGCAGACCACAGAACAAGAATACCATTTTCTGGTGTTGGGCCCTTCTGAATTATGGATTTACACCCCTGTGCTGAGTTTTCTTGGTAGCACCAAGAATGTTTTGGCCAGATCAGTGCTTCTGTTTCTGCTGACAGACATAGGGGTCATGGAGGTGGTCTTGGAGTGAACAATTCAGCCGTAGTGGTGCCTCATTAATTGCCACTGCTAAATAGGATCGGGGGCCTGGGAGTCTGCAGGCTTGGCTCTTCTCTTCTTTGCACCACACGGGTCAGGAGCCACTTCACTGCAGTTACCGGTGACACCGACGTAACAGTCACCCCAAGGGAAAATTGGGCCTCAAGTTTATTTTTCTTTAATGAATTCTTGGTTGCTGAGTCAGGGAATATTTTCTGCCCCCAGCGCTGGGGTGGCGCACTGCAGAAGGAGTGTGTCCCACCATCTGCCCGTCCGCCCGAGGGAAGGCACCGAAAACACCAAATTAATTCTGCCCGCCTGGAAAAGCAGCTCCCTGCCAATGAGATTAAAATATCACTGGCACTATACGTTAGTCCCAAGCATATTTCTTTTCTGTCAGTAAAATATTCCCCTCTTGCCCTCTCTTATCTCCCGGCTTCTCCTCGTTCCAGGCCCAGTGCCTCGTTACAGCCGGGAGCACGGCGGCCCCGGCTGAGCCACCTCCATGTCCTCCCCATCCCGCTTTTGCCCCCCTTTCAGGAGGTCTCAGTGCTAATTAGAAGCGTTATCACTTTGCAAAGGAGTGATGTGGGGCTGCCAAGCGTCTGGCACACCATGGGGTGAAGCTGCTGGGGCTGTGGTGGGTGCCGGCCGTGGAGGTTACTGGCAGTGCCCCGCGACACCTGCATAGGGGGTAGAAACCCGGTCTGGGGCTGCAAGGCCATATAGAAACCATGTGAAAATCAAAATAAGTTCATTTTCTGCTCCCTTTGTGGGCTAGAGGAGGAAGAGCTGTTTTCTAGTACCTATTGAGGCTGTTTTGTACCTTGCATTTCATGAGCCCGATATAAACATATTTTGGGGAGAACCTCTGTGCATCAGCAGGACAAAGTTGTCACAATACCTGGCAAGAAGATAAGCTCAGCTAAGAGGCATTTGATTTGTGTTGGCAAGAAGTGGAAGATGTCAATGCCTTCATGGAACAGAAGAGATGGCAGCACACGGACAGCTTGAAAATACAGGCCTCAGACCCCAGAGGTAGCTTGAACTGGGAATGAAACTTTTGAAATCCTTTTTTCCCCTTCAGCCATTTCCTTATTAACATGTTGACCCCAAAACACTGGCAATACTCGAAAGGGCTGGCACAGCAGCGCTGGAGCACAGGACTCTCTATTATTTCAAATTTATGCCTTAGTGCAGCAAAGATTCAGCTAAGCCTTTGAAGCATCACGTAGCCTTTTTTTCTCAAATCTCTTTCTTCTGTTGGGAAGCTCTTTGGTGGGAGGCAATAACGAGGACAGTTCGCCTAGATGCCGAGAGGGGCTGATGCAATGTTGCAGTTGGCAGAGTTTCTCTCTGCTGTAAAAGAAAACTGCCCGCTCGATGCAATACCACCACAGTCCTACAGGACATCAGATTTACAATTATTGTGTATTGTTATGTGCTAATAGCATTATCCCAAGGGGAGTGTTAAAAATATATGCAAGTAACTTGGGATGGCTCTTGTCATCTTCAGAAGTTGAGGGTAAAATGTTTTAACCTGCAACTGTTAGTTTGCAACCCTGGAAAGCAGTGACCAGGATAAGGGTCTGGTACACTTCTAGCAATTGCAAGGGGGTCAAACATTCAGAGCAAGATTCAAAGATGAAGATACAACAACCTCGGACATCAGCTTAAGCCCCCCCATGGAGTTTCCTAATGTTATCTTCCCAAGTGCTAACCTCAACCAGTATGTATTTGCATTTCCCACAGTATCTGCAGAAGCAGCCTGGGGAGAAAGGGATGAGGCTGCTCTGTCTCGGAGCTGGAAATCGCATGCTGCTTCCCAGTGACGCAGCAACACCGTCCTGCTCTGAATCACCCTTACCTCGGTGCCCGATCCAAAAAGAGTCGCTCAGAGTTTGTCAAAAGGTGAACTTTGCAAGAACCTCTTCTCTTTGAGAGGTTTGAAAAAGTTTTACAGCCTGGTTTAGCTGAGGCTTTTGCTATCAGCTGGCAGAACTTGCAGCCTTTTCCTGCCTGGCAGTTGCAGACAGGGGATTGCTGATAGCCACTCTGAAATCTGTCTCTTGCTCTAAGTCGACTCCATAGCTGCCTTGTCTAGTGCAGTTATAAGCTCTGGGAGATTTTTTACATTTAAAAAGGGAGGGGGGAAAAAAAAAAAAAGTCTGGCCTAACTTCAGAGTCCTATGGGACTGTGAAAGGAAACAAACTGGAACCCATTTTCCTATTTCTTTCTTGACCTTATCCGAAAACAGCCAGCCTATCTGTAAGTGGCAACTGTGGAAAATGTGCTCTGGCCACTTGGTGTGAAAGATAGGCAAGACTCCTAAAAAATCTTCTCCGCAGCTTATCACCTTTCTGCTGGCTCCACAGCAAACTAGTGCCCCGGTGCAGAAGGAAACTGGCTGTCTGTAAGGCTGGACAGGGCCTCATCAACAACTGATAAGCTCCCCTGTGAACATTCAGGCTCTTCAGGGTTTACTGTCCTTTCAAATACCACAGAAGCTCTAGCTGGGCAGATTTGTATGCACGCATGTATGCATTAGTGCAGTAGATATTTAATGCTGCGCATCTGATTCTCCCTCGCTCTTTCTGCTCTTTCAGGAATGCTGCTCCTGTTCCCTGTGGATGTAAATGCAAAAGGTCTGCGTAGTATGTCTTATAAAGTTGGGTAGAGGCATTTAAAGATAATTCTCCTTCTAGTTCCCTGGTCCTAGTACAAAACTGCAAAAGTTCACCTTGCTACTAAAATACTAGTAGGAGTAGAAGAATTGGGGGAGTGCACGTTGTGGGAAAGAAAACAATACCTGTGAACAAACTGATGCCTGGAAGTTGTTCAGAGGGTCTACCTTATTTTAATCTGGTGCAGTGAAAGTGTGATAAGCCATTGATCAGGTTTCTTTTTCTGCTATAACTTCTGTAAAGGCAGAAAAGTAACACTACAAAGAGCTGCCTGCCCAGTTTGGGGAAAGCAGTTGTATGGTAAGTAGGCAAAAAGCAGATTAAAATATGCTGTTATGTGAAAGGAGTAAAGGGGTGCAAGGAGACAGTAAATAGACAACATGCTCCCTGAAATTCTGATTGATATTTTGAAGAGTAATGCTGTAAGAAAAGGCTTGATTTGGTCATGCTGCAACTTTTAAGTGGGCAAAAAAAGACATCCCTGTTGCTTTGGCAACACTTTATGTGCTGAGTTTTTGGAGTTACCACTTCCAAACCAAGGTTCTCTTCATGCAAAAGGCTTACACAGGCACACTTAGTGGATAGCTTCATCTATCTACGATAGCTCTCAAAGAAAACTGCAGCAGACTGGAGCGTGGTGAGCAAGAGGGCTGGATGTCTTTAGGGAAGTCTGTTGAATGCACTTTGATCAAATGCTTTAAAACACAGTTAATACACAACTGATTTAATCTCACCGAAGCCCAGAGCCTCAGGATTTCTCTCTGCCATGTAGGTAAGGAATTATTTAGATCAGTGTAACTTAAAAATCTGAATAGCTAACAATTAAACCAATTCTGTTTGATAAACAAGTAAATAAAGCCACAGCAGAAGACCTCAGTTCTCTATAGGGCATTTTCAGTGTTAGATTGCCATTGCAACCTCAAACCATCAGACCTCAGACATTTTATGCATTCAGATCCAGAAAATGCTAGCTGGAATAACCAGGTACATGCCTTTGTGCCAAAATATGAGTATTTCTGTGCTTGAGAGACTGCAAATAGTGGGTGTGATTAGTTGCTAACTAAGAGAACAAAAAAGTGGAAAAAGGGAAGACCAGATCATTATGTGAGATGGAAACACTAGTGGGCCAAGTTTCGTCTCAAAGGCAACAGTCTGTGCACCAAGAATAACATTGTAAAGAAAAAGGAGAGGGAATTACTGGTTATTGCTGGTATTGCAATCCCAGCAATTTTTGTATGGCTCAGGTAAATAAAGTATGTGTTGATCCTTTTCTGGTTTGAGGTTTTTATTTTAAAACCACCAGCAAAAGGGATTCAAATGTAAATGGCAATGCAGTTATCTGACAGGATGTGTACTAAAGAAGCTGGAGGAAACACAGTGTAATCACTGCATAAAATGGATCTAAAGTTGCACCATTAGGACACTTCAAGGTAATTTTGCAAAACTGCTGTTACAGTTCCCCAGAAACCCTTGCTGTTAGGAAGATGGTGAAATTTTAGTAAAAGGTGTTTATGCTCCCACTGTACCAGAAGGTAACACAGGTGTGCATATATATATATTTAAATGGAATGCAATAATGAGAAATAAGAAGGAGATTGAAGAAGGAACTGGAAGGTTACACTGAAATGAATGGATGTGTACTTCTGTATTATGCACAAAAGAGTTATAATGTGTCTATATGTCAAATTAGGGTGATCAGTTATAACAGGTGATCTTTTTAGTACCTTTAGAAACAGTTTTGGCTGGTTTGTGTGAAGAAACAGAACAACATTGGGGTTTTTTATGTGTGATTGTTTTTTAAAAAAAATCTCAGTCTCTAACTTGCAGGGTGTGCAGATGCTCCACATTAATGCAAAATAATGTCACATGAACCTCTTTATATCTCTGAAATCTATATTTTGTAGATTTAATTCAGAATAAGGTTTGGCATTCTGTGTACATTCATTCCTTCTGACAAAAAAAAAAATAGTCATACAATGATATCTCAGTGATGGGCACAATAGAAGCTGAATGAGGGTAGAACAAGGAATCTCTTTTTAATCCTATGTTAAATAATCACCGTACATACATTTTCTAGCAGTCAAAGGATCAAAAGTTGGTCCTTGTCCACCATTTCAACGGTGCATTCATTTTCCTTTGTCACCACAAAAACTACCTGAGGGCATCCATTCCTACTGGAATTACACAGTGGTGGGAGTTTGGGTTCAGTCCCTTCACCATTATGTTTATTAGACTGAAGTCTCACCAGAAACCTCTGGGAAAACACTGGGAGAAAGACCCAATCTGTGCTTGAGGGTTGTAAAGCTGCCTTGCTGCTGGAGTGCTCAGTAACTCAGAGTCTTGGTGGATGCCCACTGGCAAGCACCTTTTCCTAAAAATGTGTGGTCCCTCCATCCTCTTGGGTCTGGGGAAATTCTCTCTTGACAAACCTCACACGCTCTCGACCCCTCCTGAACAAGGGAGCCTCTCGCCCCGCAATGCACACTGTACATACCGCATGGGCATGTGGTTGTGCTGCAGCACGATGCAGGCAGCCAAAGTGGTTTGGATCCTGACTGCCATGGATGTATGTCCCTCCCTCCAGGACTTGCTGTGCTAATTAGGGTCACCTGCAGTTCTTCAGCAAATGTTTTACTGGCTTTAATGCTAAGGGAAGTGTCTGGTGGTGTTTTCAGGTCATCTTTCCCTGTCAACACTATCTTTTTAAAATTATTTTTAATAGGGATTGATATAGATCACCTAAAATCTCTGAGATATCTGAGAAAGGAGAAAATCAACATGGTGAGACCATGAAGATTCCTATGGAGCCTTTTGGAAAGTGAGCTAGAATTTAAGAAACTATCTCTTTTTTTTTTTTTTTTGCTTTGGCAATGATTTAAAATGTAACCTTGGGAAAATAAGCCCTGAATTGACTTTTTTTCACTGCTCCAATGTTTCCACAGACATCCCACTTTAGCTGACATTGCAGATGTTTGACTATCCCTTAAAAATACACCCCATGCCTCACCTGCAGTTTCATTTTCTCACCCGTGGCATGCAGAGGACAATATGTTATGGTGCTTGGTGAACAGCTATGTCATGGTGATGCTTCAGCAGAACAAGCTGTGCGTCTGGGACTAAACTCCAAGTTGGTCTGCATGGTGCTGCCAAATTAGTGCTGACACAGAGTCCCTGCCCAGGGAGAGCTCCAGCTTTGCCTCTCTACTCGTTTTGCTCCCATATATCCCCTAACTGACCCCGACTGGCACCTCCATGGTCTACTTTATGCATGTAAAACAATAAAGTTAGGGAAAGCAATTGGGTCAGCCAGACAGTTTTGAGGTTACTTATTAATGCATCTATTTAGAGCTGTAGCTCTTGCAGATGTAGGGAAATGTATTGCAGTTCAATATGAACAAGCACGTTTGACTCACTCTCAGAGACGACCCCAATGGATCAGTCCCTGTTAAGCTCTTGTTAAGCTTATGTTAAAAAAACATAATTAAAAAGCAGATTAAACCAGAAAACCTTATAATACAGACTGCAGCTTGCCAAGCAAGGGCCCTGGCAGATTTTTAGGGGCAGTGAATTTTAAAGGCCAAGGGCTTTGTCTGAAGGATGTTTTGCCAAGAGCCTGGAAAGCCAGCTGAACTGATGTGTTCATCGGCAGCTGGGAGGAAAATCATCCCTCCAGTGATCCACTGCCCTACGGCGAGTGGTGGTCTCAAAAGGAAAACAAGAAAAAGAGAGGAAAAAGAGAAATTCAGCACTGTGAATTCCCTCCGCCCTTTCATTTTTCCCCCACTTGGGCAACAGCTTATGGAGAAGTTGTGAATTTGTCCTCTGGCTACTAAACTACTCCACTTCTCCCTTTGGACCAGTTACAACATTTATGAAGGCTGAAGTTTTACAGAAGAAAATTGTCCTGCTTCCTTAATGAGGGTGATCAGCATGTCTGCTGCTTTTTAAGAAGACAATAAGTTATTATGTTAAGACTATGGGATGGGTATTTGGCTAAAGAGAGACGTTTTTCACTGCAGACATCTGATTTTTTGCTATGGTGTCCTGCCTGGTGTCAGGAATGATGGGGATCTGCTGTTTCGGGGAGAAAAGCACTGCTGAAGCCTGACTGATCTGTCAGCATAGAGACCTTGTAAGCTGGGGCTTTATCCAGAGTCCACTAAATAGTCCCACCGGGTTTTAATCATATTCAGAGGACTCTGTCTAATGTCCTTTGAAGTAGATTACTCTTCCTACTTAAATTAATGTATGCAGTGTTACATTAGTGTTAGACTAAAACATACCTATGTGACACAAAGTGAAGCAAAAGGGCACACGCCATCTTCATTATGCCTCAAAAGCAGGTGTATTAATAGGAACATGTAACTTTAATGTCTAAACTGTACTTATTTCATAAAATTCCTCTGTGTTTGCACAGCCCCTTGCGCCATGGGTGCCAGGCCTAAGAGGCAGTCCTACGTGATACTGCTCTGCCAGGGGTGGAAGGGATATGCTAGCTGGGGCTGTAAGAAACAAGAAAACCGAGGGCCTGTGTTCTGCCCTTCTTTCATTGCCTCTGTTTTTCCATCAGCCAAGTTAGGACAAAGTCAAGGGCTTTGATTGCTGGGTATGTTTCATTTTCATTGTTATGGGAGCATGTTTACATGTGGGAGTCTTTAAGGTTGGTTGCTTTTTCTGGTTCCTTTCTCCAGATGAAATGTGAAGTCTTTGAAAGGACAGGACAAGGGTTTTGCGGGGTTCAGAGAAGCCAGGTGGGGCTCAGCTTGCTGTCTCTTAGTAGACCCTTTCCTTGGGGTGCAAGAGGCTCTGCTTGGCTCTTCTTTAGCATACTGCTACCTCCATATGTTTTTGTTTCTTAGAGTAATGCCAGTGAAAGACAATGGTCCATTTTTTAGTGTGTTACAATAAACAGAGAACAGCTGAAAACAGTCTGGTAATGGATAGAGTGAAAGTAGTTGGGGTGAGTGGTGAACACAATTTTTTTTTGTATCATTGCTTTCAAGAAGAACACAGGGCTGGAGGCACCATCTTAGGAGTAGTGCATCCTAGTCCTAGCTGAGCATGGGCAGGCGACCTCCTCTGCCTGCCCCTGGCCACGTGAAGGTATCTCTTCATCAAAGATGGGTTTGGCTAATGGTAGCCTAGCTGCACTGTAGTCACCTACAGTGACTTGCACCTCTCTTAAGCACCTATGGCTCCTGGAAAGTAGATGCCGAGTGGGATCAGGACATCCGTGGAGATGCAGAGCGACTCAGTGACTAAATGCACAGGGTGCTGGGGAGAGATTTGGGGAAGTCCAACATTTTACTCCAGCTGATGCCACTCTCCTGCCATGCTCCTGTGAGAAGCTCAGCTGTTTCCTCCCTCCTCCCACCTCTCTTTTTTGTCCATTCAGAGCAGAATAAGCAAGTCTTGACCCTGCTAGTGCTAATAATAATAGCAGCAATGATAGTTCAGCCTAGCTGACATCCTGCGTGATTTAAGGTAAGTGTGAAGCCTTTGTACATAGGAGTTGGACTGGGAGAGGCATCCTCCCCTAGGGTAAGTCTTTTTAAAATACCTGGTGCTGGAAGGAATCTGGTGTGCTCTGAAGGCAACATGCTTTGGCTGCTCTGAAGCATTTTTACGAGGCCTGGGATAAATCAGCTCTGGAAAGTATGAGTTAGCAGTAATCAGAGGAGGGATTTTTATCCAGGATGTGGGAACCGCTGCAGCTTGCTAGTGGGGTAATAATGTGCCAAAAGAGATTTCTGTGAATCCCACAGCAGTGGTCCTTCATCCTCTCCGCAGAGAAAAGGCGGCACGTGGCCCTGGCACCATGGGGAGCTGATGGAGGGTTCAGAGCTGCCCGTGCCCAGCAGCTGCCCCACCAAGAAGGAGGGCTTCTCTGGCTGGAGACTGTGGAACTGATGTGCTGGGTACACAGGGCTCATCACCAAAAAGGTCAATGGGGGCAGCAGCAAAGGTCAAACAGGAGTGAGGGGAAGGAGGGGCTGCAGAAGGAAAGGAGCGGTGGCAAGTGTCCAAATTCCAACTATAACATCAGCTGCATTCACCCAAACCCCCACACTGGCAGGTTCCTAGCATATTGGCAAATATTCAAAATATAATTGTGCTGGCTAGGCTCTGCTGGACTATTGAGCATCAGGGATGAAAAGTTTGGGATCTACAAGGTACCTTGATTTACGTTTTTAAAGGAGTACGGATACTGCCAAGCTAAGCAAACCCCATGCCCTATTTTGGATACCTAGTCTCTTGCATCGTTGATTGCCCTGTAAGGAGAGCACAGCTGATGATGAGGATGCTCACTGCAGAGGGGAGGGATCTGTCTAGTGGTGTCCGCACTAGCGGCTGTTTCATACAATGTGCTGGGTGGTGTGAAGGGAGCAAGAACCCCCCTCTCTAGAGTAGCTCAGGGCTTGATGCCAGGGATTTTGGTCTAGCTCACCCATCCCCATTGCCTGTGGAGGGGTCCACCAGGGAGTGCTGGTCCTTGGGCTTCCACTTCCTTGGGCATCTCCCTTCTCCAGACTTCTCATAGACAGGGAACGTGCCACTCCCTGGTGCTTGAAGTCTGAGTGCTCCAGGTCATCCTGTCCTACAAAGCCCCAAAAGTTTGTTGATCGAGAAATGTGTGTGCCTAGGAAATGTGAAAAACTCCAACTGCAGCCCTGATGCTGAAGTGATGGCCCCACTGTGCATTTGTAAACAGCCATGCTGAACTGTAGCCCAGGCCTCCGGGAAACAGGTCGATCACGTACCAGGGGAGCTATTAGGGAAAGCAAGCTGTGACAATAATGTTTGGAAACCACTCTGGGATGACAGACATGCTGCAGATTAGGTACCTAATCAATCTACGTTTCCACACTGAGGCCACCATCTCAGGCTCCAGTTTTTGCACAAGTTAAAAGATCAACACGTGCTTCAGGTAGATCCCCAGACTCTTTGCTGTAGCCCTGCAGACTTTATTTTTATTTCGTTACTTGTTAGTGGCAAACAAAGCCACTTTAATTCTATGTACATGACGCTGAACCAGATTCTTAGTAAGATAAACTTCCATGGCTTCACTGATGCAAGCCAGCTGAGGATTTGTCCTGCCAGTTAGCAAGTTTTTATGTGAAAATATCATTTGGAAGCGCCCTTTGATATTTCCCCTGGTGCTGAGCATATTACATAGCAGGAGTTATCTGAAGATTAGAGTTAAAGTTGGGATTTTTGTGCAACTCTTACAGCTGTGTTCTCTCTTGCACATTACAAAACGCATCTGCATCATTTTAGTTTTGGAGCAAATGTAGGCTTTACCGGACAATGTTGTTCACTCTGGAAGTGAAGCCATTGGGGACAAGGAGATTTCTGCTTGTGTAACAATTTTGACATGTCAAAATTGTAACTCTATCAATTTTGGCAAGCGTGACTCAGACCCGTGGTGACTGGAAGTGGAATGTGATAATTTTAAGGAAAAGGCCTGGAACCCAACAAGATACTGCAAGGCGTCAGGCAGTTGTATGGGATGGGGACATGGACACACTCCCTGCTGGCATGTGGGATTCAAGTGGGAGAAGAGCTGATAAGTCCACTGCAGCTCCACCACTCGGGGCGGCCAGTGTCAGAACAAATGGCAAAATAAACATTTCAGCATGTGCATGTGTCTTCCTGGCCTGTAGATACCCTAGGGTGGATTTAATGCATTTGGGGTAAAGTTATTAGGGTTTCTCTAGACCTACAGGCTCCTGTGCAGAGATAGCATCTTCAGGCAGCAGCGTTTACTTGGTAGCTGTTTCTCATGTAAAATGACTGAAGGATGTAAGTGTTCTCAAGTGAGGATAATCTACACTTGTACTAAACATGCAGCATCACCTTATTCCTTTCAAAGTCCTCTGGTTTTGGTTCCTGTGGCTTTGAAAGAGTGTGTTTCAAGACCTTTCTTGCTAAAGACCCATAAATTACTTAAGCAAGGCCACGTGAATGTGGTTCTCTGCATGCTAAAGTGGTTGCAAAATAGGTATCTCCAGACCATAAATATGTGAGTTTAGGCTCATCTCATCTGAATTTTGGACCACATAAAACCTGGGACACTCTGTAAAACTACCAGCATTTATGTATTAAACAGACAGTCAGTAGCCACAGAGAGTAAGCGGGATAACTTAAACCAGTTAACCAAACATCAGGCTCAGTCAAAATAATGAAATAATTTCTACAAGGCTCTGTTAATTAAATGTTTAAGGATAGGAACAGAATTAATATCATAGATCATAGATCAAAACTGATGTTCCCCTCTGCTTGAATTACAAAGTTTGTTTTTAGAAGTAGTAATACAATTTTGTAAGGTATCTATCACACTACCTTCTGCATGCCATTTATCAGAAATAAATTAGCATTACACGTTGTTAATAAGGTATGTATTAGATGGACTAAACCTTGAAGGAGTTGTAACTAAATGAGGAATTTTAATTGAATGTAGATTTTTCTGATTTGATTCAGTGGCAATTCGTATTTGACCTGGCAGTTCAACATCTTTATCTGTGAGCTGAAGTAAAATCATAATCTAGAGATAAGGCAAAGACTATCTGAATGGTAAAAGTCAGGAAGACTAAGCAGTGATATAAAATGGTCTGAACTGCTTGGGAAGCATAGCCCAGTGAAATGAAGTGGTACAATTAAAATACCAGTGTGTATACTTTAGAATAAAAATTATAGACCTCGTCTACAAGAAAGGGGGCTGTACCCTTGAATACAAAAGGCTCTACTGGTTATGTTGAAGCAGAAGGAGAGCAGGGGACTGCAGCTTAAAGCTCCAGTAATGTTTGCTTGAATAAAGATGTTACTGTGCTCTGAGCTTGTCTGTGGTTGAGACTGGTGAGAACGATACTGAAATACTGCAGGTTGGGCACGTTCTGCCTGTAGGGTGTATATACCCAGAGAGCAGAGAAACAGCCGTAGAACAAAATCAAGAGTTGGAGAGAAATTACTTAGATGGAGCTTCTTATGCATGTTTATCCTCTGCAGAGGTCCTCCAGAGAGGTGTCTTAGCAGGAAAAGAAGGCTGAACACCAAAGGGTTTTACAGTCCAGTGAAGCGAACCATAACCTGAATCTGGGGCTGGAAGCTGAAGCTGGACAAATTAAGCTGAAAATAACACGTGTTTTTATTAGAGTGAGCCTAATTACTGGAACACACTACAGGCAGGGGGCGGGGGGGGGCGTGCGGGCAGAGGGTGGATTTTCTGTCTCCTAAAGTCTTTACATCCAGACAGATGCCTTTCTGGAGATAGTCTTTAGCAAAACACGATTTATTGGACTCGATGCAAAGGTAACTTGGTGAAATGTAATGACCTGTGATATATAACAGGTCAGACTGGATGACAGTGGTCCCTTCCAGCTTGGAGTATTACAAATCTATGAACACTTAAACTTTAGGAAATTATGAGAGCACCCTGCAATATTTTTCTCTGCTGAGATTTCTCCAAAGCTCCTAAATAAATCAATTTATACTTAGCTTGCTAACCAGCATGGTCTATGAACAGATTTTATTTTTTTTTTAAAGATATGTTGGGGATTTTTTAAATCTTATTTCTTGGAAGGATGGTTTATAAGGTTTGGATTTTTTTTCTTTTTAATCACAGTTAAGAGGCTCTAATGCTAAAACTTTCCAAGAGCAGGGAGAATCCATATGTTGCACATTAGGCCTCGCCAAGCTGTGTCACTTGAGTGTTTTGGGCTTTCCAAAATACTTCCCGTAGCAGTTTGTACTTCCCACGTGCCCTTATACCAGCTCTAACTTCAACTTTACCATGCTGTAAGCTGCCCATACTCTATCACAAGTTTTATATAAAATACATTATTTTGACAAAGCAGGCTGATGCAAGAACCATATTCTGATAAGAGGGAGCTGTTAATCTACGCACTTCTCATGGGGGTCAGGAATCATCGTGCTTTCCCTCCTCATTTGAAATGATTGATTTTGCATTATCAGTGGAGCTGTGCTTCTGAGATTCTGTGTCTCAGGAGATTCTCTCCATGGCAGCCTCTCCATGGAAGATTGTGTGTGGAAGAAGGGATGCTATGTATAAGTAGAAAGGAAGGTATTTGAGTCCTTTGCTGAGGAAGCAAGTGCTTAACTTTAAACAGGTGCTGAAGTCCATCATTGCAACATAAATAAATAATCTGCAGAAACATTGCAGCATATACTTAAACATACCCCTGTTCTGCTAGTCCTAATGAGCTATGGCTTTGGTCTCCTGAAGCGCTTAAGGAGCTGTGTAATTCGAAGTGTAGGAGAAGTCCCTTGACTTTAATGGAGTTTGTGTGCTCACAACCATCTGTCTGCCTAAGTGCAGGACTGGAATAAAGTGCTCTGGAAAGCAAAAGGAGGCAAACTGGGAGAGCACAGTGAGCACACACCACTGTGCTGGTTTTGGCTGAGATAGAGTTAATTTTTTTTGTAGTAGCTAGTATGAGGGTGTTTCAGATTTGTGCTGAAAACTGTTGGTAACAGAGGAATGTTTTAGTTACTGCTGAGCAGTGCTTGCACAGAGTCAAGGCCTTTTCTGTTTCTAACAACACCCACCAGTGAGTAGGCTGTGGGTGCACAAGAAGTTGGAGGGGGACACAGCTGGGACAGCTGACCCCAACTGACCAAAGGGATGTTCCATACCATGTGATGTCATGCTCAGTGTGTAAAGCTGGGAGAAGAAGAATGAAGTGGGGGATGTTTGGAGTGATGGTATTTGTCTTCCCAAGTAACCATTATGCATGATAAAGCCCTGCTTTCCTGGAGATGGCTGAACACCTGCCTACGGATGGGAAGCAGTGAATGAATTTCTTGTTTTGCTTTGCTTGCATGTGTGGCTTTTGCTTTACTTTTTAAACTGTCTTTGTCTCAGCACACAAGTTTTCTCACTTTTACTCTTCTGACTCTCTCTCCTATTCCAGCAGTAGGGAGTGAGTGAGCAGCTGTGTGGTGCTTTGTTGCTGGCTGGGGTTAAACCACAACAACCATAATTAGTGACAGCAAGTCGAACCACAGATCTTGGGGCAGATGAATGAGTACAAGGCCTTAAGATGTGCTTTTCTTTTGGTAAGGGTGGGGGTACTCTTAAAGGAGGAAAAACTATTGAATTTAAACACTTTACAGCAATTCCAGGAGTAAATAAAAACCTAAATCTTAGCCTGGTGGAACCAAGCAGGAGTTTGCCTGAGATACTCAGTGATTTAGCTGTAAACAAGGAATGAACTGTCTCCTGACTCCTTAGGCAATGGGTTGATGGTCGGTTAGTTTGTTGCTAGAGAGGCAACAGTTGTTGATTCACTTCTTGTAATTCTCCCCTTGTTTCTTCTCTCTCCACCCTATAGTTAATGTAATTATTTATTTTTAAAAAGTGAAAGAAAGTTTAGCTTTTTTTTTTTTCCTCAGAGATTATTACTCCTAACACTGTGTTAACATAATCTCACAGCTGACTGAACAGTACCCTCTGACCTTTCTTTCCTTGGGGACAAACTCAGGTTTAATTGACGTTTGTGTCTGTGAGCTCTGCTGACGAGAGATTAGCAGTGGCTTAGCTAATTAGTATTTAAATGTTCACTAATGTTCCAATGGATTTGTCAATTACAATCTTATTAAAAATTGATTCAAAGATTTCACTTTTTGGAAAAAAAGTAGAGATGTCAGAGCTGATTCAATTTCTCAAAAGGATTAAAGAAAAAATCAAATCTGCTATTATGATCTTTTCAGTCATAGTAGAAGGCAAGGAAAAGATTTTGAATTGTAAATGGCCCATATGTTCTCAAGGTGCAAATATGCTTACTTCTCGCTGCTTGGTTGAAAAATTAGCAGACACAAAAGATCTTATTAGGACTATTTGAAAATATTCAGGCTCTAATTAGTTGTGTTGGTGTTCTGCTCTTCCAACAAAACCTTTACAGTTTGAAACACTTGAAAAATCT
This sequence comes from Chlamydotis macqueenii, assembly GCF_036417535.1. Lineage (NCBI taxonomy): Eukaryota > Metazoa > Chordata > Aves > Otidiformes > Otididae > Chlamydotis > Chlamydotis macqueenii. The sequence goes on from NC_141557.1 coordinate 51,509,940, forward strand.
TCCTGATAAATTGAACATGTGACATTAAAATAATTCTATTTGTAGTACAGGGTATCAATCCCTTTAGTGTTGCTCACATATGTGGTAACACCTTCCACCCAATGCACTGAGTGCTATCTATGATAGTTTTTAGCCAAGGAGTTTCAGTTTCAAACTCAATCCACAGTTTATACAGTAAATGATGAAGGTAGCTTCTGGCTGTGGAAAATCTTTGGCTGATCAAAACAGATGCAGCTTGGTATAAGCTGAACCCCTCATTCTGACTTGGTGGATGAGAGGCGGTAATATAATAAGACAACTTGCTTTGAACAAACCTTCTTTCATCCCCTTTCCACTAATGTATTTCAGCATACAGAGCAAGTAAGCAAATATATTAAACGTGTATGAAAGTTTGAAATTGGGTGCCATAAAAGCAGTCTTTAAAGCCATATCAGAAGCCATCCATATACTCTAAACACACTTGATCTTATTCAGTGATGACAAGGTATTATAACAACCCAGCAGGTTCAATGGAAGTTTTAGCCTCTTAGGGGATACACACGCTCTCTGCAAATAAAGCTAGTTTACTTGGAAATGTAACTGTGGATTTGGAAACTCGGAAATGGTAAGGAAATATTGTCACGTGCATTAAATTTTCAACAATATTGACACGATGGGGAAGCCCAAGATCATCAACCTTCCATGACAGCTCTAAGTTGAGCATCTAAGTTAAGCAGAAAGAAGTTATGATTATCTGGGGTGATTTTTTGGCTCATGATTTAAAAAGGAGTTATTTTGTACCAGCACAAAATTACTTTGTTTACTGCCTAATGAACAACTAAGAAAAAATGCTTTGTATTTAACTAATGAAGAGCGTGTTTTTAGATTAACCTGAAAAAACCTGACATTTCATTTTCAGAAGTTTTGTTTAAACTTAAAGAAAATGTAGCCCAAAGTGTCAGAACAAAACACATACTTCTAGTATTATTTTTCCTAAAGCACCTGGAAACTAATACCAGTTTCAGAATTGTTGTCATTTACCCAGGTATTCTTCTTCCAGTACTTTTTTCTTGGTGAGCTCTGTTTCCAAGAAGCTGTGTCGCTTTTGGAAAGGGGGTATAAATTCAGAAGTGCCTAAGTAATTTCCAGGCATCCCTCTCACCACTGAATCTGATGCCATGGCACAGACAGACTCATTTGAGCCCTAAGGATCAGCAGGTAGTTTTCCAATGAACGTCCTGGGAGATCTCATTAGAGTGGAGAGGTTTTAACTGAATTTCTTAGAAGAAATTCTTGGACTACAGAGGAAGAAGGAATCACAAGAGCTCTTCATCTCACACCTGAGAAATCGTGCTATCTCCCTCTATCTCTTCTCCCACCCATCACCTTTTGGGTGTCCTCTTCCCCCACTCCTCTTCACCTCTACCTCATGGTCTCCTTCAGAAAGGGCAGTATGCACAGGCTCAGGTATACGCAGCACACAATGAGTGTAGATCTGGGGAGACTCAACCCCGAATCACTAAAACTCTCTGCAGTCCCTGACCCTGTGAGATACTACACTCTGTCCTTTCCAAAACAAACCCTTGGATCCCAAAAGCCATTAGTTACAGTTATCAGGGAAAGAGTTTGGTGCTGAATTAGAGATATCGAACTGAAGACACGAGGAGAGCAAATTCAGAGAGAAAAATCACCTCCATATCCTACGAGGCTGTCTGGCATCGAAAGGCCCCAGCCCTTCTGCTGGAAAATGGATGTCTGAGGTAGTCCCAGGACATTGCCCTGCCTCCCCCAAACTCTGATACCATGGGTGTTAGGAAAAAGCCTTGATAGGAGGAAATGTAAACAGAGAAAGACATCTGGGGACTGTAGCCAACAACTGTGTTTTGGCACTGCGAGCAGCCTTGGTGCTGTAAGGAAGATATTTGCTGGGGTTGCTGCCTGCCGGAGGGAACCAAGTGGGGGCAAGTATCTCCCATCCTCACTGGCTACTAAGGGGTGGAAGCAGGGGCGAAGGGCAGTGGTATCACTTAGCAGCCCAACCAGGTTTTGGAGAGGGAGAGGACACAGACACCAGGCTGTGGATCCAATCACACCCGCGTGCCCTGCCCAGAGCCTGCTGCAGGCAGGGGACGCACGGCAGGATGGAGCAGGGCATCCTGACCTCCTGCCAAAACCCCAGCTCGGCTTGTCAATGCATCATTATGGGGTGGGAAATGTGGTGTCAGTGGATGGGGAGCAACTGTCTGTGGCCAAAATGGAAATAAATTGAAATGAAACAACTTTCTGTAGCAAATTGACATCTCTTGAGAACAGGTGGGAAAGAAGGAACTGGACTGATTTTGGTTTATTATTGCTTTTATAAAAAGCATTTTCTCACAGTAGCAAGGCATGTAATGTCTGTCTTTACTGGATCCTATCAGTTCTGCTTATTGCCTTACAAAATAGTACATACGCACTATAATTCTTTTTATCTTGACTTTTTTTTTTTAATTGAGAGGGCAACGTGACCTAGCTGAAAAGACAGGAGAATGGCTGTTTTTGTTAAAAGTGTATGTTGAGGGAAATGAACAATGAAAGTAGTGCCTCAGTTGTTAAAAGCTGGATAGTTTCTATATTGTTTTGTCATCTTTGTTTCCCAAAATATTTGTAGTATAGGAAGAGCCAGCACACTTCTGACTTCTTGCAGAATGTAATGGATTACCCTTAATGCTTTGTCGATAAGAGATGATTGGCCAGAGTTCATAGCAGTCCTGCAAGAAATGGGTCAGTCTGTCCTGAGACTGGGCAGGAGGGAGATGAAAGCTGGTTGAGGCAGCTCATTTGTGCTACCAGAGGGAATTTATAAGGTTGTATAGCCAAATTTATTCCCAAGGAATAAAAACAATAGATATCCATGTAGCCTAAATCTGAGCTAATGAAACACCAGATTCCAAAAAGGAAATACAGTAAGAATGGATTAAATTAAGTGCCAAGTTGTGTGTAGTATCGATTAGCTAATTTAACTGACACATCTTCAGGCGTACTGCCCAATCCTTTTTTACGGCTGAAGGCTTTGCTTTTTGGTTCCCCCAGGCCATGGCATGGAGCCCTACTGCCCAGGTCAACCTCTGCTTGTGGCAGCTATCAGGCAACACAAGCAATCAAAAAAATCATTATTGCCCAGTCCATGGAATTAAGGGGAAAAAGTGGAAAGACAAAATATCCCTTCGTGCATTTCAGTGAAGTGTGGTACATTTTAAATCAACTTCTTTTAGATACAAAAGCAAGCACATTTCATTTTGTCAAGGCAACAGGAAGGGAAAAAGTAAGAAAGCTAGTGAAAGGGTAACTGGCAGATGGGGATCACCATCCTCTTCATTTTTGAATGAGTAAGAATTGTAAAGGACATTGAAGTAAACTTGAAGTCACTTTTATTCACTGAAAACTCAACCTAAAGAACACTGAAGTTATAAACTCCTATTCAATTAAATTGGGTCTCAATTGAAGCAGGCTTCCTAGGTGACTTTAAAACTGAAAAAAAAAATCATCCTGAACTAAAAATTTGACCTGGAATATTTCAGTCCATTGAAATTTGTGAGTGCCCAAACAGTAGCCTCCTGCATACGAAAGGTGGGCAGCCCCATCTCTGACATACTGCTGCGTACGCACGTGTGCAGCAAGTGCAGGGTGCTACGTGGAAATAACCTCAGCCAGCTGAAACCATACGGTGCAGGGATGAAAGCTCATACAGGATGTCATTATTTTAGGTAATTTCACAGAGATTTTCTGCTTGGCTGAAGGCACAAGGAAACTCTCTTGCTTGGTGTTTTGCACAGCCAAGTATTAAATCACTTCATTTCAGAGCTGAACCTCAACCTCATCACTGTTAATCTTCTTCATTGATTAAGTCTTTGCTTTCTGTCAGAAGATCTAAAATCTGAGTGTCAACGATCAGCACATGAAGATTTTTCCAGCAGAGAAGAGTGCCCTCCCCCCTTTTCCACCCTCTTTCCTTTGCTGCTGAAGGGAGGGATCATCCTCTCTCCTATTTGCACTCCTCTGTTTGCTGACTGTACAACCACCCTGAGCTGCAGGTATATCCTTCTAACACTCACCCCCGCAGTTCAATGAGGCTTTTTATTCATGTACCTTGTATTCTTCACCTATAGTAAGTAGTAATGGCCAGGAAAACTACAGACTTCCTTGGGTGTGTGAAGGTATCAGCCCTGAGAATCTGACACCCTTGTTAAATGAAAATGGTGCTATGAGGAGAACACAGTCTTTAATCCCAAAAGCCAAAGGCAATTCCAGCTGTTATTTGTGTGTCATTGACAGGATTGACTTTCATGTTTCACCACCGGCTAATTCCTGGTCTTTAATGAACAGGATCTGGTCTTGGCGCCTAGGTGATTGGCCGCCCTTGTAGTTCAGCGATCTCCTCCCTAGACCATGAAGCCACTGCTGCAACCGTCCTAGGAGTCGCACTGTGGATCTGCAAGATGAAAGACTCCTCCCTGCCATTCCTGTGTGGGTCGCTCATCACCCATCCTCAAAGGAATCCATAGAGGGCACCCAGATTTCCTCCCAGAGAACACAACCATAGCAGACACCTGCTCATGTTGTGGGTCTTGCTTTCCAACAGCAGAGGAAGTGATGTTCAATGAAGCACAAAGATACTTTCTTCTTACATCAGACTTCATGCCTTCTTCTCCGTCAAATCTCTTAGCCATCCACTTTGTGACTTAAGCGTGCTGGCTGGCTGGCACCTTAGTCATAGCGTATTATTTCAGCTTTCTAATTGAATGACTGAAAGATTTATGAAATTAAACAGGAATAACAAAAAAGGTATGGTGATGCATGAGCAGGCGAATGAATATAGGCATTAGGATGATTAATAGATATGTCTCAAATACTCATATCAACAAAACTTCGCTAGTGTAAATAGTGCATTAGCAAATAAAAGCAGGATGCTAGAATGGCTAAAGAGGACAGCTGCTCAGGAATCAAATGAATGTTTGAAAGCAAGGTTTGCAACCTGGTCGAACAGACTGTAGAAAAGAAAAATCAACTCCCAACAGACAGCAAGACTCTGCAGCCACTCTTGCCCCGGCGCAGCCATAAGAGAGTCACTAAATGCAGAAGTTCATCTCTGTGGTTACTGTGCTTAGTGACGATCCCACTTTCAACCACACTCCATGGGAAGGCTCAGTGATACAGGCTGCCAGAAAACTTGCTTACAAAGTACATAGAGCACCTTTTCCCTCTGTGGGGTCTTGCAGCTGAACCCCATGGATCTGACAGAACCATAGCGGAGTTTTTGCACAGCAGCTTCAGCCACATTTGGAAGGCATGCTTCTGGTTAAAGCTGGGATATTTCAGGCAGAGGATAATGTTTGCGCTGAATGTCAATGTGCATTTCGGTTTGATCAGGATAATGCCTAGGCAGTGACCTTATTCAGCCCCAATTAGCTGATAACTGCCAGGGAGTCAAATTCCTCATTGTTAGGAGTGAACAAGGCAATCATGGGAGAAAGGTAGCAATAATAGGAATAGCTAATTAGACTGTGAGTGGTGCACAAGGCAGAGAAGGGAGCAAGAGAGAAGTGAGAGTTTCTAGACGTCTGGCTGCCAGCTGAAGATGAAGTAAGGAACTGGAGCCCAGGACACAAGCATAGGGCTCAAGTCAAGGTTCAATTCCCTCTGCTTCCACAGCCTTCTCTCCAAAGCCCTGCCAAGTGTATTTACACTTTACAACACAGCATCTGCGCAGTGATGCTCAGATAGGCACAGTCCCTGTGGCACCCCACAGCGTGACGCACAGGTGCCCAGCTCTGGCCCTGAAGTGACTGTGGTGGGGTGCCTGCAGGTGCCCTGCCTGACCCCGTCACTCCGCTCCTGCTGAAGGCAGTGGCCCTTCTCTGCCAGCAGCAGCCTGATGCAAAATAAAGTAGTGCCCTTTTCATTGTCCACTGGTGGCACAGGAGGATCAGTACTGCAGGAGAGCTGGACCTCAGGTGTTTTGGAGAGGTATTAGGGAAGTGGCATGTTTTATGGGAGCCCATTCCAGCACCTTCAGGAGATGCGGAGTTCCCTTGGGGACTTTGTGTCCTGTGGCATATTAGTATCAGCAGCACAGGTAGTCTGCAGATTGGAAAAACCCTCTTTCTGAAATACACTTCTTGAGGTATTTTTCTCTATTAAATATATAGATCTGTAGAGCAAAACGTCAGTTGGAGAACCTGAGGGAGCTGTTCATACTGCCAAGCTTTCTAGATGAGGGGAAATATTTTGGTTTAATCCTATTGCCACAGTCATGCCTTATACTTCCTCCATGGTCACTCCAATTCCAATTTGTTGCATGTCACTCAGGAGAAAAACATATACTTATTCCAGCTTAATCATGCCTACAGAAATATACAACCACAGTAGTATAATTCTACTGAAATTATGAGGTTACTAAGATGCACTTCTACAATTCTTTTACCTGCTGTCTTTTTTGTACGCTTGCAGAAAAGTCACTAACGTGGCATTTTTAAAAAGTATTTGCTGTGGGCTATACTCTGTTCTCTCTAATCCTCCTAAAAATCCTGTAATTTCCATTAATGTTGCTAGAGCTGACCTGGACTTACATCTAGGCTGGATAATGGAATTTGACCCTCTGTGTCTGTAGGAAATGTTGTCTTCTGTGTACTGCTTCAGGGGAACCGTATTTCCTAATTGGATGGTGGGTATTCCGAGTTAAAATTACTGGTTTTTTTTTACTGCTTGGCACACTGCATGCCATGCTTCTTGGGTCAGTCTCTGCGCATCATGAAAGACTGGGGATCCAGCCTGGAGAGCCCCAATGGTTTAAATTGCAAGGATGACTTTTCACTGTAAGTCTGCACAGGCTGTAATTGGAGGGGATTCCTGATTTTAGTGGAGAACTCCAGGCATTACTGTGAGACAGATACAATAAAGTGTAAGTCGTTAGGCAGAGAAGATAAAGCACCACTTAAGGGAACCACTGACAGATGGGAGCGTGGCTCTGCAGCTCCGAGCAGGGAGAGGGTTGGGTGCTTGCCCCTTCTGCCGCTGAACCTCCTCACAATGCCTGCAGAATAAAAGCCTCATGGCATAATGGCGGTGGTGATGACAAGGGTAATAAGGCTCATGATAATAAGGACAAGCAGGGTTTCCATTTCCATTACCAGAGCAATCGATTGGGGTTTAAGCTTTTTTTTTTTCTTTTTTTTTCTTTTTTTTTTTTTGTCTATGTCATCTAAAGCAAGTTCTCTAAGGGTCATGAGATAAAACCCTGAAAAAGGCCTTTAAAAAGGTCTTTGGAAGCAGTGTGGAATTTTAAAATCGAATCTGTAATTTAAAGAATGAAAACTAATATAATTGATGCACAGTCCATTTCCATTAGAAGGAGGATATTGCCCAGTTTTTTCCTCTCAGCATAGGCTAGATTAAACATACAGGTGAATTTTTTCTTTTTCTTTTTTTTTTTTTTTTTTTTTGTAGTTTCCCTCTCTAGGGAATGTGTGTTTGCAGAGTAACAGATACAGCTTTTGGCCTGTTAGACACACACACATACCTTTTGCTGTCCAAGATGAAGAGAAAAAGTTGCTTGTTCAATGGAGAGAGTTTTAAAGATGCTATAATCTTGAAGCTGCCTACAAGTTTGAGAGGCTGTGGCACCTCAGTACTCCCAAAAGATGTGGGCTGGAGCTCCAGGCAGCGCCACCACCATCACAGCGGCCTGGCACGAAGCAATGTGGGTGCCCGGTCCCTCCCTGGTCCCCAGTGGCACTCTTTTGCCAACACCTGCAACTACCCACTCTTGCAAAGAGATAAATCAGCCCAGCAGAAGATTTGGTAATAGCAGACCTCTGTGCTGCGACCACCAACCTGGCCTGGCCTCAGCTGGAGACCGCACAAGCAAGGCAAGGGTAGGGACCACGATTCCTGGGGCGGTGGAAGCAGCCAGGGGTTGTCCCAGAGGGGCTGCTGGCAGAAGGGTTGGTGTGAGCTGGGGAGGGAGGGAATAACCTGGCTGCTACTCAAAGTAAAATCACGTTTTTCCTCTCTGGGAGCTGGGAGCTAAGGCTGAAACTGAAATGCTGCAGAAATAATCCTTGCCTAGAGCAGTTGGCTTTGCTTCAGGGTTGAAACTGTGAGTCAAAGATGCTTTTGACTTGCTTGAAATCACTCACTGTGGTCCATTTATTTTAGCCTGTGGCTGGAAGGAGAGTGGTTCAGATGGGTAGCAAGATTTGGGAGCTTGAGGATGAACTTGGCTTCCAGGCCAAAATGTCTTCTCTGTGCTCTGCCACCTGTTGTTCCTGGCTATGGGATGTCTCAGACAATCCTTGTGTATGTTGCAATGCTGTCACTGCATCTCACACAGAAAGCAGTCGTAAGCTGTAACTTGTGAGAGTTTGCTAATGATGCAGCTTGCTATGTTTTCTCAAACATGTGATGTATGCATCCATCAGTCAGGTGTTCGTGCAGGCAGCATTGTAACTGGAGGAAAGAACTAGCTGCAATTAGTTATTTTTCCTCCCTCCACGCTATCGACTGACCAGATTGTATACAGAAGAGCAAGCCTTAAGCAGATGAAATGAAGGACAGGGAGGGAATTATTTGCTAGAGTAGGCATCACATTAAAATAACTATCTTTTCTCAGTACAGTAAACAAGAGGCAACCTTTGTTAAGGTCTGTAGTTCAAGCAGGACTGGGCACACGTAACAGATATTTGGTAGCATGGGATTTTTCGAAGGCACAGAGAAAAGAGATTGCTTATCAACTGAGAGAAAAGCTGAGAGCAAAGAAGGGTACGGTGCGGATCTTGCACGGACAAATAGAAATTTTGTCCCTAAAGACGAAGATCTTACATGAAAAAAAAGTGCTGAAAGAAGCTTTAACACTAAAGCATGAGGTGTAAAACTTGAGACACTTAGGCAGAAAGGCTTCAAAACGAGGGGCACTTGGTTGGGAAGAGCTGTATACCGTACCTATAGACACAAACCCACATTACTCGCGCCTCCCATCTCGTAACCCCCTTACACACAGAGAGGATTGCCTTGGTGTCTTCCAGAAGATTGGGGAAAAAAATGGACAATGATTTAAAAGGAAAGCTTAGAGGCTGTATTTCAATAGAGCCTAGGAAACTGGAAGCCTTGCCTCCGTTAAATTCTGACAGGATTGTCGTGGCTCCATCAGTTGGAGGCCCCTGGAAATCTCAAGCCGCAACATTTTATTGAAACATCTCACACAAATCAACAATATGTTTTTGCAATGCTCGTTAAGCCGACGCTTTTGCAACACGTTATTTTTCCTCCTCTATGAAGCCATGACTTAATGCATAGTAATGGCATGTCAAAGGCAGCCTTACAGCCCTGGTCTTCAGTGCAATGCTGAGTCTCCTGTCATGCGTGGAATGTAATTACCATTAAGGTTGAAAAATGAGGGAGATGAACAGTAGTGGCAGTTTTTCTCAGTTTACATAAACACTGGCTGCAAGAAGAGGGCAGGAACATTAAAATCAAAGAGTTCCTGTCACATCAGCGCTTTAAATCTCTAAGCGGCTCCTTGAAAATCATCTGGCTTCGGTGAACACAAACAACCGATAAAAGCTTCAGTTAAGGTTTGCTCTTATCTGCTAATTTCAGGGCAGTCTTGCCCTTTACCCACTGTCCCTAGGAAAGTAGCGATTTTGGCACTTTCTCTTGGCTTGCTAAACTCTCCACTGTAAGAATAATAATAACTAGCTGAAAAGAAGTAGAAACGGGGTTGAAGGTGTTTGAAGAGGAAATCCCTGTGTCCCACTGAGCAGCTGTGTGGAAACACTCCCTGTGCTTTGTCTGTGTGTGTTAATAGGCAAATACTGGGTGACAGAGGGTACCACTTCTCTCATTTCTAGTGCTGGGTGTCATCTCCTGGGCACAGAGCACCAAAACCTGACCCAAAAGCTCTCAGAAATGTGGGCAGCATCTTTCTCCCACTGGCTCCCGATGAACCTGCAGGGTTCATCTCCTGGTGGAAGTGCCAGAAAACAGGAATGCCTTGGCAAGGAAGAAGCGGCAGAGATATTTTAAGGTTTTTTTTTCCCTGAGTTGTGGGAGTAGTTTTTTCCCTTGCTTGTGCTGAGTTAACAGCCAAAAACGCAAGCCTGCATGTTTCAGGTTTCATTAGGGATGTGAAACTCTCAGCAGGTTTGCCAGAGGATGTTTCAAAGGTAACTTTTTCTGCATGAAACTCAGCTGATTTATTGTCTCTGTGGTTTTATTGAGCATTTTTGGCTTCTGTTTTCTCTGGGTTTTTTTCATGTGAAACCTGATGGCTTAAGCCAGGATTTGTTTTGTGGCTTTGACGAATTGAAGTCTCCTTATCCTGCTGCTCTTAATGGAGCAGCGCTGTAAAGCACTTCGGGTTTAAAACTCTGCAAAATTTGGTGCTGGTAGAAAAAAACGAGTCACTCATGTCTGTGTCTCCTGGATTTTCCTCATTGCTTTCCCTCTCCTATCTCCGAGATTGGCTTTGGGCATCAGGCTGTAGCTGTCAGCAGGCAGCGACCCGAGCTAACTCAGCATGGCCCTTTTGCTCCCCTAATTCCCTTTGGCTGCTTCCCATACCCAGCAAGGATGGGAGCCGTGCCACAGAGATACCCCTGTCAGAACCTCTGTTCTGTGGAACCGTTGTGATGGAGAGGAGGTGAAAAGCAAGAGGGCAGGAAAAAGAAGGGAAAAGGGGCACCTCACTGGCAAACTGCTCTCCAAAACCCTACTAGGTCTTCATGGAAAGAGATCAAATCGTTGTTTTCTTTCTGACAGCCATGTCCTGCTGCCATTGCAGCAGGATTTCAGCCGATTTCAGCACTTGCTTGAACTTTCATGAAAATGGTCCTCTTGGGTCCAAATGGACCCTTCTCATCTTCCATACTGACTCAGGTTAGTTTAGTCTGTGTGGAAATTGTAACCAGCTGCAAATGGTTATCTACCAGTGACAGAAGAAACAACAAGAAAAGCAAAGAATAGGAAAGTTTAATGGAATCTCACTTGCAGGTTTTGAAACCAGCACTCTTTTGCCAAAGAATAATTGTGTGTTTTTATGAATATGTTCTTTTTCATTAAAACATTGCCGTCTGTGGCACAAGCATTTTTCTTTACAAAAACTTCTCCCATCAGCATTTGTTTCTGAGCTGACAGAAATCTGTAAGTCCCAAATATTCTGGGGATGAAAGAGGATATTTCACCCCCTTAATTCTTCCAGCCGGAGGTTCTAGACAAAACCAAACTGAAGATTTCTTATAACTCAGCTCAGTCTTGAAATATTTCCTTGCTCTGCAGTACTTAACAGAATTTGGATCTCCAGATGGGCTAGAGATTCACACTTGCAGAAATTCTCTTCACAAAGCACAGGATGAGTGACAGGGTTCATTTTTTATTCTAAAAATGCCTCTGAGCCCCTTAGTTAATAAACCTTTTAGGGATTGTGCCGTGGTACCACAGCGCAGTGAGCAGAGCAAGTCTGGGGATGGTCACGAGGCTGAGCCAAGAGCCCAGGTCACTATATGAGTTCATGGTGATAACACAGGTCCACAGCTGAGCCAGGACTTCTAGTCCAGGGGTCGGGGACGGGGATATATGAGACCAAGCATGGACATACTGTCGACATAGCTCAGGCAGAGAGCAGGAGTGGGAGCCTTGGTGCAGCTTAAGAGGGAAGGGGAGACCTGCAGAGGCTTCTCAGGGCCAGACACTCAGGATGGAGAAAAGCACCCAGGGCCCTGGCAAGGATATAGTCACTCTTTAAGGCTGTGAGCAGGTGTCTGCAATCCTAAACCCTGGAGAGTACTCTCAGTACTGTAAATCTTTCAGGTATTTGTGTTGCTCAGTGATAGCAATCAATATGAACAACTTTAACGTTTGTTGCTGGTGCTCAGGCAGGACTTCATCTAACCTTAACTCCAGGCAGGTGGGGGAAAATGCCAGCCATTAAATATTAATGTAATGACATAGTTGGAATAAACATATAAATGTAAAAACTGCAACACTCAAGTGGAGTAGAAAATACCCCAAGGGGCAAGTATTCTTCAGTACAAGTGAGACAAAAATTGGATACTTCAGAAATGGTGAGAATGTTCTTGAGTGTACAATCCTTTTTGCAGTGTCGCACAACTAAGACAGACTTTTATCAAACCGCTCTGGTGATAAAAGCCTGGAATTGATAAAATCGAATGGAAAAAATAAAAATGGGAGAAAAGTGTTAATAAAGTCTAATGTGTAATGTGCTGGGTATCAGTTTTTAATCATGTTCTATATGTGGCTGTGGTAAAGAAATATGATGAGATTCCTCCACTAATACTTCACATTCTATTTGATGATCTTATATATTTTTGTTGTGTTTTTCTGAATAAAAGCACTGGGAGTGGGTGAGAAGAGGTGGGAAAAGCAGAGAGGAAAAAGCTGAGACCACACCGGAAAATAAAAAATTCCTCTGAGTATTCATCCTTTATGCAGCTCATTCTGCATTTCATTCCACGTGCAAAAACAAAATGCAGTTCTCTTGTTCCCCAAAGTATCAGTGGACAAAATGATTTTGACTCCTTTAAATATAACGGAATCAGATTATTCAGGATTTTTTTTTTCTCTTTCACTGAATTTTTCACTTTACTTGTACCCAGGTTAATTTATGCCTCTGTTTAGTTGTAGACAATTTTTTCATTCTGTTTGGATCATCATATAAACCTTGGACCCTTGAGCCGTTTTGAAATGTTTAAAGGGATACGGGCTAGCAGCTAGAGAAAGTGTTATTTTAATTAACAGCTATATAAAAGTTCAGAACTTTCCTTCCACAGTTGCAGGATTTGGACCACTGCTTCACAGTTAGCTCTGCCAGTTAGAGTGCAATGCATACAGAAGGATGCTTTTCCCTAGCTAGCTCAAGCAGAAAGGGATAAGCTCCAAACTAAGAGGAAATCGTTATGTTGAGGATGATTTTTGCAGTCTCAAGGACAGTGGATGAGACAACTGGCAGGTAGTATCTCAGCAATTAGGCTCTGCAGCTTTGATCAGATACAGAGAGTGAGTGCAAAAAGAGAGATTATATGCTTTTATGTATTTCTTTGAGTGAATTCTCTCCTGCCATGTTAGGCATTTGATGGATAGCTTCTTGTAAAGGTTTGAGTGGTGGAGTTTTACTGGTATGAATATTCAAGGAGGCAATTTAGGAATTACTTTGACATGACTAAAGGGAAAATCTCTTTACGAAATGCTAGAGATGCTTGCCTGTTCATTGTTCTAACAAGAAACGATGATACCGTGTCTGTTTGCCTGAACAAATTAATCCAAAATCTTGTAATTCCTTCCACTTATATTTGTTGGTCTGATAAAGGATAATATCTCCTCCTACAAAGATTGCCACATTAGTACAGTTCAGACGCTGAATATCAAACACTGGCAAAGGACTTTGTGTCAACTGAGACAGATAACTATCTGGAAATAAAGACAGCAACACAAAAGGTTGCTAGATTTTTTTTAAAGGATGGGTATTTTGAAGAAAATTATAAATTACTAGCAGAAGTAAAGTGGTTTTTTTTTCCATATTTGTTTCATTTGGATTTATTTCTCTATTAATCTGTATGATGTTTTAAAGAAAGTACATCAAAGAATACAGTGGTCTATAATACCACCTATAGATAAAACCACAGAACAGCCCTTTTGCTGCTCTGTGACCCTGCTTCAGCCCGGACTACTGTCCAGCATGTTAAATGCTGTGTCACAGGCAGGAGGTCTTTTGTGGCACAGGACTCTCAGCTGCAGCATTTTTTTTCACACTCTACCTATAATTATCTTTTTTAAATTTGGGTATGGCATTGCACAGGTAAGATACTTCCTCACTGACAAACAGCTGAAAGTTATTTTTAAAAGGTCCAAGTATACATTATCTGTCCATATAAGTTATATAGAAACTTAGAGAAGATTCCCTCTCTCCCTAAAAGCAGTTTTCACAAATGGCTGTCTCCTCAGATTCCTAGGAGACCATCCCTATCTTACACTTTGGAGAGGTGAAGTAAGTGCAGCTCTTTTAGAAGGAAGAAATAAAGTCAGAATTTTTGGTTCCACAAACAAGTGTCCTCAATTAACACTGACAGCTATTTAATTTCACTTAAAGTAGGTTGGTTTAAAATATGATTCTTATCTCTCCACCGTAGGATGGACTAAGTCTCTCTTTTAGAGCCACCCAGCAATGGGTATTAGGGGAACTCGGTTGCATTTCTTTCTACGGAAACCTGAGCTCCATTAGCAAAATATAGATTTGAGCAGATATGGACCCAGCATCTGGCCTTTTAGAAATAAGATAAAACTGTGAGGAGGGAATTAGAGAAGATCCAAAGCCCATTTAAATCAATAGGGAGGCTCCATAACCTTCAGCAGGTTTTGGATTCCGCTCTGAAAGAAGAACTTATTTATCATCAAGGAAGAAATCATTGTCGGTTCATTAAGGCCTTGATTCTGTTTTTCTCTAAAATCTCTTATTTCTCTCTCTAACAGTAACCAGCTGTCTTAAAGAAAATTGGCAGCAAGTGATGCCATGGTGGATAGGAGTGGATATTGTCCTCACTAAGAGGGATGTGCCTAATCCTCTAATGTACTGGTCCCACCAAAAATGCTGCTTGAATTGTAATTAAACAATGTGCTGCTCTGTGTGCTGATCTACAATTGGTAGCATAAAATAATTAACTACTGCCAAAAAAAAAAAGTCTCTGTTTTGAAAATGTCTTTTCAAAGTAATGGATGCTGATCTGCAGTGGTTTTGGTTAGTTCAGTTTTGTGGGCTTCTCATTTTCCGAACGGATTTATTTTTTTCCTTTCAGAAATTCACTGATGTTATTGGTGGAGACTTTTTGTTAAAACACACAAAAAATCTGAGGAAGCATAAGGCAGAAAGAACGAGAAATACCTTTCTTAGCCAGCTCTAGACAGGCCTTTAAAAGCTTTAATTTAATGAAGTGAGAACAGCTGATGCTGAACTGGTTGCTAAGAAGGTGTCATGTAGCATATTGGGTTATATAAACTCGTTGTTTGTGGCAATTACGAAATAGCTTCTTATCTCTGGGGATGCTTAACTCCTGAAATGTAAAGCTTGAGGGCACAGCTACTAAATTAATGTTTATTGAAGTCTCCTGGGCAGTTTTACTGAACTTTGCTCAGCCAAAAGATATATCCAGGTCCTAGACCATTGGTTATTATATGTGGTGGCCTCACAACAGCCCTGTAGGACATGAAGAAAGCTATGAGAAACACAATTTCTCTTTCTACAAAGATGCAGGCACCACCAGTGAGGGTTCCAGAAAGCAAAATCCACTGGATGGTCTGAATCTAGACCACAGTTTGCCACTCAAGTTGTCCATTTCTAAGTGGCAAAGAGGTCTTTTTCTCTAATACCAGTGAAGACACCGAAGATCAGCTGCCATACTGCTTCAGCTCTTTTGGATAAATGAACATGGTGAAGCTGTCTGCCACCATTCATGAGTAGCACCTGTATAGAACTTAAAACCAGTACCTAGCATCCCTCTACCAGGTGTGGAGCTACCATACCTCTATACAAAGGGACAGCTTCCTGCATAGAGGAGTGTATCTGGGGTGAGGAAACTACTTAGGGCTCTTCTGTGCTCCTGGTTTCTTTCTAGGTACTCTTGGGCAAGTGTTGACCTTGCTAAAACCAACAGGGAAGAATAAAGCAGTTGACTGATGTGACTATTTCCTGGTTAGTAAGGAGCAGACTGTTTTGCTCCTGTTCATCTGGAGGTCTTTGGGCTGAGAAACATCCATGTTGTTCGTGGGGTTAGTGGTACCAAAGAGGGAAGAGCCACGGAAAACCACCACTTTCTTGTTGGAGCTTACACTGGTGGATGGAGAAGTGAGCAGATTCCTGGAATAACAGGGAAAGGGGAGGCGGTTAGCACTAATAGTTCAATGAAATACCTTTTTTCTGTGAGCAGTCATCTACTTCTATATTCATGCTTCTTGTTTGCAACAGGTACCAGCATACAGGTACTCCCACAGTGCAGGTGTACACACAGATCACCTCCAAGGACAGTTAAAGGCAGGTAACCCTTCTTTGCTATGCCCTTTTTTTCAAGCTGTTGCTATGTTGCATCTCCCTTCCTAAAACAGTCATTTTATCAAGTGAGACTCTTGGAAGCAGTGCTTTGATGGTTTCTACCGCTTGGCTAACAGGTTGTCTACTGCTCCCAAGAAATGTTGGTTAAAATTGAAGTTGATGCTGTATGTTTTAATGTAGACTCCTGTTAATGTAATGGAGCTGAATGTACCACTGAAGTTTAGGAAAAAAAAATGTCATTAACTGGAAGAGTAATAGATTTTTCTGGGCCTCAGGCTTAGAACTTTAATTGAATTACAATGATAAAAATCATGCAGTATTTGAGGTGCCTTTGCTTTCTAGTCAGTGTTGGTGTTATCCAGCCTACTCACCTTCCACATTCCTTCCTCATATAATTTTTAAGATATGTTTTCGGGTGAAAGAAGCACTTCTAAAGGTAATCTTAAAAAGAGATTACTCTTGAGTTTTAGTATGACTTTTACGTTGCTAAGCCTTAATTAAAAAAAAAAAAAACTAAAATTTAGTAAGTAAAAGAGACAGTGACAAACAAATGCTAAAGAACTGTAGCTGAATTGATATGCTGCAGAATTATCCAATGTACCTAGTATTAAAAATGATGATGACTTTCCTTAAAATCAGTTTTATACATGTTTTTCATGCGTTTAGTAAATATTAATATAGACAGTAGGACACCACTAACAGGTTTTTTGTAGCATTATATTTAAACAGCTAAGTGGGGATATGGAAAAAATGTGTTGGTGAATAAGGAGTGTAAAAGATTTTCTTTTTTTTTTTTTTTTTTTTTTTTAACTCCTGTAAGCACAAGTGCTGCTATAGTGAACCAGACCAGAAGATCCATATAGGTCAATACTCTGTTCTGCTATCAACTGGCTGAACAAATACAGAGGGATCTTTTTTTCTGCTATACTTTTTCCAACTTGCAAACATTGATGATTTAAGAACCGTTCTTTCTTTAATATGCAGTGATGGATTTGTCCTCTACAGATTTGCTTAATTCTTCTGTTAACCTCTTCTCATGTTCCAGGCCTTCACAGTCTTCTGTGGCAATAGCTCCCAAAATTTAACAATTTGTGTGGAAGAGCACTTCCCTTCCTTTACTTCTAAGGTTGTCGCAGGATAACTGCCTCTTGGATTGTTTTGTGAGAAGCAAATACCATCACCCATTTGTGTCTGCTGTGACGTGCACCATTTTTGTGCACAGTTACTCTTGAATATTATTTAAATTTCCTGCTTTATTGAAGAAAACTTCGTTTGAGACATCTCAGATAAGTAATTTTATAGCACTTAGTTTTACCTGTCTATATGTGTTTAAAGTCAAATTGCAACTACACAGTTTTTCAAGTAAATTGTCTCATTTGTTCCCAGTAACATTGTTATTATTTTACTCAGTTTTCTGTTTATGCTGTGCTCTTCTACCTTACACCTTTTTTTGAAACTTACTTTTGTATTAATGTTTCACATCTGTGAAAAATAGGACAATTTTGTGATGGAGAGGGTGTCATTTGACTTAAGACACCATTTTACAGCTGTGAGAGGTCTGACTCAATAAGGCTGAAGGTAAAATGATTGTAGATCATAGCAGTAAATAAGCTAGCTCCAGCGTTTTATCTTTGGGGGAAAGGGGAAAAAAAAACCAAACAAAACTATGAAAACTAACAAAATTTAACTTTTGCACTTACAAAGATGAATTATCTTAGCTACCTCTGTGTAAATTATTCCACTTGTTCTTTACTTGGGCCCCACCATAGATGATATTTTCAGACTGTTACTTTTATGGGGCAGCCATGCATTCAGGGAGTATGTGGCGAGTTGTACCTCAAATTAGCTTTTTTTTCTGAGAGCTCGTTTGACCAGTTGTCATGTCGCACAGAGACTCACATAACACTGGCAAACAGTAAAGAAATCTCTTCCTCTCTGAGACTTCCTCATGGTCTCTGTACTGCACTAAGTGTCCCTCCACGTGCCCCAGCACCATCTCCAAGGCAGTCATGTCTTGAGTTAAGTTATCCCACAGCCATTAGTTAGCACAGGTAGTGCTGCAGCTCCCCAATCCCCCTTTCTCAGTGTGTTGCAGTGTGTGGGTACTAGGAAGGTCCAAGATGGGCCTGAGGGTGTGGGATGGCTCCTTGAGACCACAAGGAATGGGAGTGGGTTAGAATGAATGTTCATCAGCATTTACCTCATCACCAGCACTTAAAAACCCTTTTCTGGGTGGGAAGTGGGAAATGAGGACTGGCTTTTCCAGTGTCACGGTAGTTGTTTGTTCTAGTGGAGGGTGGGGACCAAAAGAAACAAACAGAAAGCTAAACAAAACCCCCAAAAGTACTCGAAAAATAAATTATTTTAATGATAGCCAGCACTATTTTCAGGATTAATTCATTATTCCTTAATATGAAATAGTCAAAGAAGCTCTCTGACAAGACAGAGAGCACAACATGCATAGGAACTTCTGACAGGTCTATCATATGGCCAAGAGAGGTTGGAAAGGTTAGGATATTTCCAGCTTGTTAGAGAGAGAGAATGTCCTGGTAGTCTAGTGCAGGAAAAAAAAACTAGATGGACTTCTGTGTGTCCTGGACTCCTAATGAGGGTCTCCTTATCACTAGCTAAAGATAATCCCATCTCCTCCTGATTTAGCTTGAGAGACCGGGTGATGGGAACTCATAATCTACTTCTCAACCCTTCTGTCCTAGAGTTCAAGTACCCACAGTGCTTCTAATTTCTCTGACACGTTTCCAGCACATTGTTCCCATTCTTCAAGCTCCTTCCCCATTTTCAAACTGTTCCTACCCCAAGTTGTCTGTTCCTTCCTTCAGAACTATGTTTCATCACCATCTATCCGAAAGTCCCCTCAATCCTCCCAGCTCCCTTTCCTCACCATGTCCATTTCATATTGCCTCAACCTTTGAATAAAATTGTCGGTAGCACTGTGTTTGGTGAGCTCTCCTGATCTCTTCCCCTCTCTCCCACAGTGATTATATCTGATGACTAAGTTTTCAAGTATTCATTCCCAGATGTCTACAATGGGAGCTGTTATATGTTGAAATTTTCCTATAAACAGAGTCCAAATAGGACCCTATTCTAATGAACAAAGGAAAATTGCATGAATTCCCTCCTAATAGACAAGAGATTGTGAGTTTGGGTGTGTGTACTAGTGAACATCTGGCAAAATGCGATTTGGTGATGAAAGCTTCCTTCACATGGTCAAGTCCCAACAATGTCACCCACTGTTTAGTCTAAACTTTTATTTCATCAAGTGCTACACTTTTGCTTTCAGTGACCTTGTACATCAGTCAGAGGGCATGCCACACACACTGCTGTTTCCACTCTGAACAGACAGGCTGAAGTTGAAAATTGCAGCCCCAATGCTCTGTCGCCATTGTTGTGGCTAAGCTTCTTATTGTGGAGTAATTATTGTTATGTCGACAAACCAAGCACTGGGCCAATGACCTCTGCAATATCAAGAGCGCTATTTTCATGAGACTCATTTCAATAGACATTTGCAAGTGACCTCGAACTGCAGCAAAGAAATCCTGCTGTTCTTTTGTGTTTTAGATGGTCTACATCTCACGTGCATGATGCTGAAATGGATTTATTACACAACGATCCCTGGGAAACCTTGATTGTTGTGTGTGTTTTGATGTGGCCCTAATGATGGGACCTAAACTGTTCTTCTCAAAGCTGTGTCAGAATTTCTGTGCTTTATTCCCCTTGCCTTGTTTTGTGTCATATATGTAAAAGAGGAAGAACGGGGGGAGGGAAATACCATGCCATCTATAGTCTGGTGTTTTTGTATAACTTTTATCTTGAACTCTGGTACATGGAGCGTTGTTATTACAGATGTAGGAACTCTAGGACAGGGAGATACCAGCATCCAGTGCTCTGTCTTTTTGCGTGTGTACTTGGGTGTTTCTGATCACTTGATGCAACAAGAGCTTTTACAACCACACAATTGTGGCTACACTCAAGTTAGCTGTGCTACTCAATACAAGCTGCTAGAACATTATCCAAACACAAAAGAATAGGATGCAAGCAACTGTTCTTTCACAGATGGGTAGGATGTTATCACTGTCTCTTAAAACTGCTTCAGAAAACTAAAAAAAAACCCCACATCATTTGGTATTTAAAGGGAAAAGTTGAAGAGCCAAAACATAACACCTGATTCAAGGTTCAATCAGGGCTCCCTATGACAGGATTTGGAATAAAGTTTTTGATCTGAATGCAGACGTGATACAGGATGGTGCCTCTGGCATTCTGTGAGTCCCCTCCTCTGTTAGCAAGCACTGCTTGAAGACATGCAGGGACAGAAGTCATGGCTGAACAGGGGACCCCACTGCTTGGTTTTGAAAGATTGCATGACTTGGAGGGAATGGGTACACCAGGTCACATTTTGTGACCTCTCTCTTACATGTCTATTAGTTTTTAAAAATAATTTTCTGAAATGTATTTTGCTAATGCAATAAACATCAAGTTCTGCAGGAAAGACTCTTGCCAGTTTGTGCTGCTGTCAATGGGGAGGAAGGTCTTGATGAGATAATATTCCCCTATTTAGAGAAAGTCTAAACCACGGACGGTTGAGAACCCATCATTTAAATGAAAATAGGGCCTACTGCAGATGCAGCCAGTGAGAATGAAGCTGTTTTGCTGCTAATGTGCTAAAATAGAAACCCTGTGCTGTCAAAGTATGAAAGCGAGGATGTTTTGTTACTTCCAGTGTCACGCATGAAAAGGTGCCTGAGGTGAATTTTCGCTTGCGCTATTCCTTTAGTTCCAGACCAGACAACCATCTACAGCAGAGCAAGAAATGGTAGGAGGAGAAAGAGTACATGGTCTGCTACATGGCAGCCCTTAATATATATGCTCATAGCAAGTTTGAAAGAGTCTGCCATACCTTGAATCCCTAAAGGCTGAAAGACTAAGATGACATTTTTCTCATGTGATATCACAAGAAAGCACGACTGGAGTAGGTAGTTACCCTCTACCACACTGGTAGGTTATTAAAACAGCAATGCAAAATTCTTCTGAATTGCTCTAGAGAAGCATTAAGAAAAGTCTGGGATTTTTAAAAATATTTACTAGCCTCTACCTGTGTCATAGTTTTTAAATTGGGTTAGACCCTTGACAGTGCTTCACTTGTCTGGACACTCTACTTTCTCTGGTTTCTCCCACCTGTCTGGGGTGTGCATAATCTTTCTTCCTTACTTGGACAGCCGCACTGAAAAGTGAAGCATACCCAAAGCAGAATTTTTTTAAAATGTCATATCTTGAAAGAAAATTTGAAAATCACATTATGAGTGCTGTGCAAAGCCCTAAAACACATGTAGTTTAGTAGTGACTTTTATCAGAAAGTCAACGTTTAGCATACTGTACTGATTAGTACATGTTCTCTGCTGCCTCAAAGACATTTCAAAGGCTGGAATTTCATAGATCTTCAATAATTGCTCAGTTCTTGTCCAGCCAGTTGAACTTCTGCAGAATTAATTTATTTGGAGGTTGAAATGTTCTATTTGTATCCCTCCCATTTGCTTATATTGCCATGCCATAAGGTGGACAGAAATATTATCTGTGCTGTCTCCAGAATAAGCTTTTCACTTGTCCAGATTCTACTGAGCAGCAAATTAAGAACTGGAAGATACAAAGGTGTGTGCCTATGTACCTATGTAGAACATATTTAATTGAAGGATGTTGGATAAAAGGAGCTCAGCAAATTACAACCACTACTAAATATTTCCCATGGAGGTCATTGCTTGGGTTCCTTTTCTTCTTGCTGTTAACATCACAGAGTCAAGTCTTGTTCAGTCTTTACCTCCAAGATGCATTGGATAGTTGAAGGCCTCCTGAGACTATCGGGTCTGAAATCAGACAAGAGAGTCCTCACTTGGCTGAAAACTCTCCTGTTTCCCCTCAGATGTCTACGTACAGTGTGGAGGAAAATCTGCTAGTTAGAGTTGCACAACGCCAACTTTTTCAAGTCAGATTCTAAGGATGATTTCTGATTTCCCCTGAAATCAGAAAGCTATGGCTTTGCACTCCTGAACTCTTTCACTGAAATTAAAAACATCACAAAGAAAAGGAGGAAAAGCCCAACCAAGAAAATGAAAATCTTTTTTCCCTGTTTTGCAGAGTTGTCGTGTCCTGATTGTAAATTAAAATTTTAGGACTTTAAAGGGGAATGGAGCATTTGGCTGCCTCATTTCATGCTAAATCAGAAATAGCATAAGACAGCACTTATTTTGCAAGGAACAGAACAGGGACTACTTCCCAGAGAACCACCAGTTTTCTCCTGCCTTTGCAGCCAAGCCCTTGGGCCCCTTTCATCTCAGACCTGGCTATAATTGTCACACCTGCTCTGGAGCTACATGGAGAGCCAAGCTGATAAGAGTAGCAGTTTGCAGACCTGAGCATGCTGGAGCGCCTTAGCTTTTTGGAAGGCCCTGCTTTCTCTGGCCCAGATCCAATCCACCACTTAGACATCTGCTTAACTTTAAGCATGTGAGTACCCCCTTTGAAGTCCTATGTATATTGTTTTGCTGGACTGAGGTCAATGAGCTCAGTACCTTGCAGGATTGAGCTCCTGAATGTCAGATTTGATTAAATGTTCCCCCTGTCTCCCCCCCCCCGCCCCCGCCATTCTCTCCTACCATGAAAGCCTGACCAGAGCTGAAACAGCCTCAGAAGAGGAAAAAAAAAAAGCAGCTGGTGGGAAGTGAGCCTGGCTCAGCTGTGGTAGCTTGGTCTTGCAGATCTAACCAGAAGAAAAGCAGAGCAAAAAATCTGATCTGAGATCTAGTTGAAAATTAAACCATCTACGCTTTCCTAAGGGAGCTGCAGGACCTCAGCTAGAAGTGACTGCTGGTGGATCACTCTGCCTCTTCCTCCTCAAATTCTTCCTCCTGTTCCTTCAGGGGTACAACCACCCGTTTTACCTAACTGCTCCCCATTAATTGTGCTCCTGCTTCTTTCTTCCTGCAGCTCCCAAACACGCTCTCTGCAAGCGGAATGAACCCCCCGCTCTCCCTTCCAGTCTGTTCCTTGTCAATTCGCATCAGTTTAAGGTCAGGAAAGCTAATAGGGAACAAGGCGCTGCAGCATTTGAACTCAACCTTGCTTTCCCAAGGAGCAAACTGACAATTAGTCCAGGGATCAGCATCAAAAAAGAGCAACCCAGCGTGAAGCCTGTCTAATTAGTCATATGAACGGAGGGCTTCCCCTCCACTTCCTCGGGAACACATGCCTGTCCGATCTGATACGAAGAGACTTCTTTCCCTAACATAATACCAAAATCAGGTTGAGAACAGGTAGCCCTGACTGAATCCTTGTTTAAGGAACTGGATGTTTACCTGCAGCATATAGCTGTACGCGCGTATCCACAGCGTGCTGACGGCCATGTGCTTTGCAAGCAATTGCAGGATATTTCTTCCCTTGCAAAATGCAACAAGAAAAAAAAAATAAAAAGGGGTTGATCTTGTTGCTAATCTTCTCGATTTAATAACACTTCTTGTTTAGATGGAAAAATGAGCAAAGGGAAAAATTAGAGATGAAAGCTGAGTGACAGTCTTCTAATCTCAGGGAATTATGCTGGTTGAGAGACTCCATGTGTCTAACTTCTCTTTTTTTCCTTCTTTTTTTTTTTTCTCTGTGAACCAAAACATGCATTCATCTCCTACAATCTGCAAGACAAAATAAGTAGCAGTGATTATTGTTAATTTTGCCATAGTATCTGGATAGTGGCTAATGGCTTGGGCTGAAATTAAGATTCTGTTGTATTCACTCTGTGAATGAGGAAGACGACCAAAGCTCCTGCATCTAACAGCTTGTCTATACACACACAGAAAAAAAAACAAGCCAAATGAACTGAAAGTGTGTATTTTATGATTAGTGAAACTCTATTTAAATTCCTGAGTCAAACTCCTAATTCAGAGTTTAAAAGTCCTTCATCTGATTTTGTTAAATTTCCTTTGGAAGCAAAGCAAATGAGATGAAATAAAAGCTACTTTAAACATGTCCTGGAACTTTTCTGATATGGGGTGCAGAATATATGTGGCACACTAGCAATTCTGAATTTTCATTTTGTTCTTGAACATAAGGTATGTTTTATACTGATGTGGCTTATTTCTGGAAGGTAAAAGGAATAAACTAAGACATAACAGACTTTTGCATGAAGGTAAAGAGACATCTGTATAGGGGCTGCATGCGTACAATAAGTAAAGAAAAAAAAACCTGCAACAGTTTTATCAGTGCCTCTGCTGTGTCTTCATCATGGTGACATCTTGCAACAAGTCCCTCAGTGTTGATTTCCCTACAGATCATAGCCTAGATTGGGCTTTAATTTTTTTTTTTTTTAATTTATTTTCTTTCTGTAGGCCAAGTGCTGCATGCCTTGATTTCACTGACACGATTGTCCTGTCAGATAGAAACTCTCTGTTCCTTCTGTAGGGGCTGCAAAAAAAAGACATCCAAGAAGCTTTGCTCCTGCAAGGTGCCTCGGGCTGTTTGTTTTCAACAGGAGTCTGAGAGCTCTGTCCCCAGGTGTGTGTTCCTGGCGTGGTAGGGGAATGCCAGTACCAGTCCAAGTGTCTGTATTCAAATAGCTCCTTTGTCTATATAGCAAAAAGGAGCATAGATATTTTCTATTTGATATAGCACGGGGCTGAGTCTAAGGAGACATGCATACACTTCCCACTGTGGCATTTACCTTCTGGGACTTCAGAGGGCAAAGCTGAAACAATTTGTGTAGTTCTTCCTTTCCTACCTATCACAATAATACCCTTACTTGCAAAGCACTTGAGTTGTACCACTGAAAAGTGTGATAAAAAGCCTTTCCATCATTATTTACTATTATTACTGGTTAATGCAGAAGCACTGGAAACGGTAGCTTGAGGTAAAGCTGTGCTCCCGAGAAGCACCACTGCGCCTAAGCAGAAGTGCCCAGGAACTGGGCCTGTGCAACTGAGCCCTTTGTTTCCTCACATACTGGAGAGAGAAGAAAAAAAAGAGGAATAGTTCTTCTGCCATATACTGAATGGTACAGACGAAATGCCAGATGCGCACCAGCGATGCTGCATCTCTCTGGTATTCGCATGAGCACACTCTGCTCCTTTCATGCAGATTCCCCATGTATTAATTAACCGAAATCAGACTGTTGGTGTTTTTAGCGGCTTGTGTTTGAATAGACACTTGGTGGCACACTTTCTCTGAAGAGTGCTGTGGGATAATGTAGCTGTTTCGCTAGAGTCCCTTCCCTCGCCCTTGGCATGGTGTGATCTTACAGGCTGCCAGCCTCGTCCTCTGGGTTTTGCAGCTTACCTGGAGAGCATGGGCAGCTGCTTTTAAGAAACAAACAAACAAAATTCTATGAAAATGCTTCCCCACAGATCCTTCTTCAGCTCCCAAGAAGAGAAAAAGACAATCAACAGCTACAGTATTCTGCAGGTTTTGGTGACCTGTGGTCCAAACTCAGCTGATTTCACTGTATTCTGGTGGTGCTGGAAACCAAGTCCTTCTCTCATGGACTTCTTGAGCCTCCCTTCCTACTCCTGCACGGCTGCTTTCTAGAAGACTCAATACTATTCAGTGTTTGCATGTACTCAACCAAACACCATCACCTTTTGCATCAGCTACTCCTGGTGATACATATTTCTGCTACACTCACACGTAGGGAAGAATCTCACTGTATTTAAAAAAGAAAAAAAAAAAGGATTTGTACAAGTAGTAAGGAGATAATGTGCTTTATGATTTTTTTCCTCAGGCTAATATTCATGGCTCATGAATGGCATTTACCCTGCTGCCCTTGTTATAGAAATACTTGCCTAATACCATTGCTCTACCATAAAGCTGACGTCTGCTTCCAGCAGAGTTCAGTGCTATGAGCTGGTTAATACCGGCGTCATCTCTCTGTGAATCTGCATTAACGAGTCATTACAAGCAGAACCATGCATAAGTTGCCCTGAAACTTTACAAGGCACTCTGTTGCCTTCCTGAGCTGATTGAAGACGTTGCTTGAAATGTGCAAAGAAATACGTGCAGTGCCCAGTGTCTGTTCGACTTGTAGCCCCAATCATCTTTTCCTCTTGCTGCTTCTACTAGCTGGTGCTCGAACGATGCAATGGACCGCATCAGGTCAGGCACAGGGCTTCTACCAGCACTGATGAACACTGCCAAAATCTACTGCCATTAGAGCACAAATGTGGAGAAATAGCCACGGTGTTAAGTCTTTAATATCCTTAGCCATGGACAAGAACCGAGGGGTAGAGGAGGAGAGAACGGTGGGAGAGTGGTATGTTATGTGTCAAAGATGTGTGTCGTATCATGACGAACTGGTAATGGGTCCCCTGGTGCTTTTTCTGCAGTTTGCCCAGCCCTGCAAGCAGTACTTTAATTAACAGGCTAGTTATCCAAAGCCGTCTTTACTTTTCTGCTGGCTCTTCTTACTCAGTGTATTACAGTATTTGCTGCTCTGCAAAGCTCTGAGGACTTCTGCGAGGAGGAATGAAACAGCAGATTCGGTTCCCAAATGCTCTAAAGCTCCATTTGAAACCAGAGAGCAAGTCAAGGTTTTCCGTTGTTTGCATGGGAAGGTTTCAGATGATATAATAGTGTCTTTTTCATCCTCTGCAGCTCTGGTTCAGGTCTGTTAGCCATTTCAGCAGTGTCCCTCTGAGGGAACACCAGCGATGCTGCTGCTGCTGCTGCTGGCTCACAAAAGGCCCCACTTCCTTGACACATCACAGTGACTGTGAAGAAAGCCTTTCTCCATGTGAGCCATGCTGCAGCTCAGCCTGGTTCTCATTACGCTCCTCTCCGTACCATTATACTTCTGCAGAGAGGCAGTACCCACCCAACTGGGGTCACGTCTGCTGCTAACAATCTGCTGACATATTAGTTAAGTTATATGGGTTTCTTCACTGCTGCCAAGGGCAAAATATTCCCACATCTACAGTATTTCATTATCTTTTTTTTTTTTTCTTTTTTCTTTGTTTTTTTTTTTTTTAACCAGATGCTGGTCAAGCTGCAAAAAGCAGGGAAAGTTCCTGAAGCATTGTGCTCTTACCTTGTTAATGCTGTCCGGTTTCCTCCCCAGAAGTGTAGGATACAAATCAGCTGGGAAGTAGCAGTCAGGATTTTTTCACTTGGCCTGTCTGAGGGGTCTTCTGCTTTTTGCTTGTTCCTGCGCTCACCTGATGTGGATGCTGTGCAATTTGCTTTCAGTATCTCTTTTAACTGAGGGAGGTCTAACCTAATGAGTCACCTGCAGGACCTTCATCTTCCACACTGAACATATGGGCAGTTTGCAAGGCATCTTAATGCCTCTTCCAGAGTTTTTGACCCCAAAGCACTGTCTTTGTTTATATAACACAAACCAGATATGCTTCGTTGTTGTGCTGTTACCATGAAGCAAATACACTGGTTGCTTGTGTCTTGAAACTCGCTTCCTTAAGGAAACAAGGCTGAAACAATTCTGTCTGCTTGTCCATCCCACCCCTCCTCCAACAAAACTTCTGAAACACTTGGTTAATTTCAATTTAATTTGAAAACAAGGACAGGATGTTAATGATATTAAATGTATACTTGTTTGTGAATGTATATAGACTAATATAGAAGGCAGAGATTCTCTTTATGCCTCCATTGATGGAAGAATTACAGCATGAATTGGTTCTCTTTCTTATTAGATAATTATTGACATAGTAAACTTTATCACAAGACGTAAATTCATAGGTGACCAGCCTTCACAGACACTGCTACTTTATGCAAAGTATTTCTGTATGTCCCCTTTAATACCTGCTTCTGAGAAATTGTACCTGCACTTGCACATACTGCCTGCTCCATTGCATCATAGAGGAGCAGCCTCGTCCTCAGTAAACCCAGTATGGTGTAGATGTATTGGTAGACTTGTTCCTCAAGCCTAAGAAGTGGGTCTGGTTTCCCAACATAAAGAGTTTTGTGAAATCTGACATGTTCTTTCCTGCTTTGATTACTCAGGTTTATGCAATTGTTTCATTTGTTATAAGCTTCTATTTAAAAAAAGAAAGAAATTCAGTAAATTCAAATTATACCAGAGGGACTAAAAATAACTTTAGCTGTGTTGCATGTGCTGTTACGTCATATATAATAGTTTAAAGTTCTTCCAGTCCCTGGCACTTGGATAGCTAAACAAGCTTGTTAGGAGCTTCACCATAAGCCTTCAAAGAGGACCACACCTAGACCCATCTAAAGCTATTTGGTATCAGTGTGGCATGTTAATATAAAGTCTGCTGAACAGATAGTAAATCTGGTTTCTGTCTCTCTTCTGAAGGAGGGAACCCAACTTTTTAAAATCTGGGTTCCATATGCAGAGCCAGCTATGAAGTCTTTCCTTTCACAGGAAAAGCCTGCACCAGTGTCCTCAAGTTTCATCAGCTCTGTTATGTCTCTTGTGTCCCTTCCTTCTCCCTCCTGCAGGAGATTCAAAGTACCAGTGCTTTGGTCAGGCCGTCTCTTCTTTACTAGAGACAGACGGCGAAAAGTAGGTTTCATGTCCCTGCTCCCTGCCAATAACCAGAGGCTCGGGGATAAAATCGATGGGCGTGTGACAAGGACCTCAGTAACGAGCCTAGTGAGGAACCACAGCTTCTGGTGTCAGTCATTTGAGTCAACGAAGAAAATGTGACCAGGTTGTGGACAGCCTGGTAGTATAATTCCCTCTTAGTTGGGCTGCAAATAGTTTGCTGCAATCCTTCCCCCTTGATTTATGGCTCTGAGGAGAGGTTATTTTAAGATACCAAGAATCCAGTTCAGGAATATGGTTAACTGCTGAAACGACCTCATCTTTGCTAGGCACGTTTCCTGCCGATAGCTGAGTTCATCAGTAACGCTGGGTGTTAGCACGGCTCCAGCTAAACAGCAGCTTAAGAACATAAAACGGTGACACATCGTAGGAAGAACTGGGCAGAATAATCACAGTTTATTAACTCCTCTGGATCTGGGGCTGAGTGTGATGATGTTTCAGCTTTACCTCAAAGCTTATGCGTTCTGAGAGCGAGCTGGCATTTCACAGCAGAAATTGCTTTTCTTAAAAAAAAAAAAAAAAAATTAAAATGAGAACCAAAGTGAGTTACAGATGTCAAGGACTATAGGCTGCCAGTGAGGGCTATGAGATAGCATGCAGATGACCTAGGCAGTGCTTGAATAAATTGAAAATAATTTTGTTTAAAAGACAAGAGGAAAGAGAAAAGAGGGCTTTCAAAAGAACTAACATTCTTTCTTTCTCTGCAGATACGACCTCCCTTCTCTACCCCTGTAGCCCATACAGTTCTCATTCATGTGCTTGAGATGCACTCAACTGTTGGTTCTTTTTGGTTCTCAGCTTCCTGTGAAAGCCCTCTCATTCCCATGACAGTTGATTCTCCAGCATAATGCAGCTTTAAGAACACACACTTCTGTCAACAGGAAAAAAAAGCCCACAAGGTAAGCGACAGGGATACGTTGGAAATCCCACTCTCTGTGCAGTGTCTGCTTCTCCAGCCCCCATCACTGCCATCTACACATTTTGGTAGGATGGAACAAACACGTGCTGCTCCTGAATTCCACCATCACTGCCACTGAAAGTACCAACCTGTAACACACACAAATTTGTGGGCAAAAGAGCACAGTCTAAATGCAGACAAGAAATAGCAAGGTTAACATGTTATTCAAAACTGTATATACCCAGGTTTTAGTGGAGAAGATCAGGAAAATAATGGTGACCATTGTGTTCTGCTTGCGACTGCAGTCTGTACCCGTTCAGTCTTCCAGTGCTCAGGTCACACATTAGAGAGGGATCAGTCACTGTGGATTAGCACACGTCATCCATTTTAGTGACAGCAAAACGAAGTAATACTCCCTCTCCTGCAGCAGTCGGTGGCTTCTCTAAAGACATTTCCAAATTCAATTGCTCTTGGGTTAATTCCTCTTCTCTTCTATCATACTGCAAACTGGACAGCTGCCTCAGCTGGTGTCTGAATCTTCAATAGAGAAGAGGTCAGCGAAACTATTTTTCAACATTTAGCAGAAATCTACTGAAACTGTCAATTTTAGAAAGCTGATGGCAAGTTGTTTGACAGATGCCAAGTGGTAAGAGCCCAAATATACTATTGGGAATGTTTATTTGTGGGCATAATCTCCCCTGTCAAACTGAAGAAAAGGATGCCACGCCAGTTGCAAATATTAAGTGACAGATTTCGTACGGCCTTTCTTTTGCTGAAAACATGAATGCATGTTAAACGTAGAAGTGCTCCCCTCAATCCCTAGGAACACATCAGTTGCAAAAAGCTCACAACCCTTTGAAACTGAACTTGGGAAAGAAAGGGTTCAAATATTGGTTGCTTTGATAACAAAAATATTTAAAAAGCTCTCTGAAATCTGACCCAATTGAATACGATAGTGTCACCGGCTGTTAGCGAGTAGCCACACCAGCTTTAAGAATAGACTCTATCTTCTCCTGGGTGAAAGCTCAGACAGAGCCTACAAATCAAGCTGTCTTCCAAATGCTCTGTTTTATAAGCAGTACTAATACCAGCTCTCTGTATGATGCTTTTAATCAGCGGGCTCCAAAGCCTCTTATATAGCAGGCGGAAAGCATTCGTTTTTGGGCAAAGCAAAGTGCAGGAATGTAGAGCTTTTGCAATTAGGGGCTGGAGTCTAAGACTAGTAAATCTCGGTCTCATGTTCTAGTTACCGTCTTGTACTGATTGAGGGTAAATGTGGCATTGCCAAGGAAAGGCAGAGGCTTCACCTGAGGTGTAAAGCTGTCATTACAGCTGTAAAAGTTTAGCCGCGCTTAAGCCACTCTTTTTTTTCCCAGCAAGTATTTCCACCCCTGGGACTTAGCACCAGATCTTCTCTCTCTCTCAACTCTCTGGTCTTAATTTTTTTTCCGTTACCAAGTGTCATGTATGTCTGTTCATTTTGCCAGAATTAACCTTGGATTTCCCTTTTTGATATAAAATATGTGTTTCAAAATACTCATTAAATTATGTCCAGGCTTTCCGCCGTTACCTCTGCTACAGCCTACTGTATGCCATTAGCTTTCTTTTACAGTGCCAACCTTGGTTTTAGTATCCACTGAGTAAATCCACATAATTTATTCAGGTAGACTAAAGGGAACTTTCTTCTCAATTCTCATTTATTCCAGACATTTTTAGGATATCCACACTAATCGTGGTGAACAGTTTTAGCTTTTTGTGTGCTATGTAAAGGTAAATATAACTTTCCACAGGATCATTTACATCCAAGTGTTTCCAACCTGAGAAACGAGGTTTGTCTTAGCAGCGGCACTCTTAGCATTCCTGGTGTTAAAAAGTTATTAAAACATTTTTTTTTCTTGTACTGTACTTTGGTAGCTGTCTTTGAAATTGAAAGATGCACAACAAGGTTCTGTACTAGATACTTGTTCCAGAGTTTCTGTACAAGAAAGAGGAATATAGACCTAGGTACATAACAAGGGGCTATACTATGGACTTGTGAAGAGAACTCACTTATTTCAACTTGTGCTAGATCTAGCTCTTGGTCAAATCCTTAACTTGCCAAAAAGTGACAATGTAAAATTTTTTTTTAAACTTGAAATATATTATTCCAGCATATTTTTTAAAATAATTTCCATTACTCGAAATTACTTGAAAAAATTACTCCATTACATTTTAAAATAATTTCCATTACTTTCAATTAATGAAAGAGATTTATTATTCAACTTTTCTTTTTTTTTCTTTGACTCCATATACAGCTGGAATTATAGCATATGGCTTCAGGCTGATTTTCATCAATCGCTTCATCAAAGAAAGATCTCTTAAAGGCGGGGTGGGGAACAACAAGGGAAAATGTCTCACCCTAAATTTAAGAGACTACCACGGAGGCAAAGAAGTAAGTCACTGGATTAACTGGGCTAGGCTTATCCCAGACCTCAGCAATGGGTAGGCTTGAAAGTATAGCCTGTGCTCTCCTGACTTGACAGATGGGGAAGATAATCAACAGTATTAAGTCAGGAAAGCTTTGGTACTAATCATCAGCTACGTTGTGGTGGGGTTTGGCTGTATTTGGTAACTATAGACATACAGAAAAGCCAATTCCTGCTCCAAAGTCCTTGCAGCCTCATCAGAGGCAGGGACAGGCCAGCAGTGGAGAGTTGGATTTGTTGTCTTCCTCCCTTGATGACTGCCTTCCACAAGCATCACATTTTACAATGAGGTGGTGGAACACTGGAACAGGTTGCCCAGAGAGATGGTTGATGCCTCCTCCCTGGCAACATTCAAGGCCAGGTGGGACGGGGCTCTGAGCAACCTGATATGGTTGGAGATGTCCCTGCTCCTTGCAGGGGGGTTGGACTAGATGACTTTTAAAGGTCCCTTCCAACCCCAACTATTCTATAATTCTAGGAAGAATGCCTTCTGCCTGGCAGTCTTTAAAAAGTTCCCCATTTACCTTCCTAATGCTGGGCCAGAAGAGCACACTGTAGTGTGTAGAGCAAATGTACTTCAACCCTTGTGCAACAAAGAACTGTCAAAATAAAAGCCTAGGAATGGTGATTTCTCTGCTATGGAAAAAGTAAGATTCATGACGTGTGCAAGAGATGGTGTCTCTTTTTTTTTTTTGTGGAAAGGAGCTGTTTTCACACTTTTTACTTCCTGTTGTTTTTGTCTCTAAAATATCCAATTTACATGACTTATAAGCCTTTATAAACTATATATAATCATAGAACCTCTATATCTGTGATTATATTTATTGGTTATGTATAGCAAGATATTATTCTGTCGGCTGAGTTACGTTTGCTTCATTTCTGTTTTGCAGTAACAGCAGTCACAGTTGTGTTAAATTTTGTAAACCTTTCCTGTATCTCAAAAAGAACAACCCAACTTTGTATCCTCTAAGAAGGCTTGAGGCTAACTCATTATTTACTCTTGTTTAGCCATATTTTAAATTAACAGATTCGGGCACTACAAGATTATAAATTTTCTTTGTTAAGAAAAGATACACATTCCTTTATATTAAATATAAAGAGTTATAATCTCAGGTCTGTCATAGGGAAATATTAATTTCTGTGTCACCCAGAAGCCTAATTGATTTGAAGTTTCATTACCACAGTCGTTACTGCTGAAAGCTTTAAGATCGACCGCGAATACTCTGTTACAGTCAACAAGTTAAGCTCTAAAACCAGCCTAAAAATCCCTGAGAGGCTTGGTAAGGTTGAGCTGAAGTCTTGGTTCAAGTTCTCTGCTCCACACAAAATGAACTGTTGCCTTTACAGGGGCCACATTTTCAGCTCAGATAGCCTGAAAGCTGATGATGACCTACCTGGCTTTTAGCCACGTTTTATGGTGTGAATTCCAGGTTGATTGGTTTCCTCACTTTGATAGAAATAACGGGAGCAAGCTGGCTGCTGCTGCAAACGGGCCAGCAGCGCTCAGCTCCTACAGTTGTCTTCATGCCGCTGAAATGAAAACCCTTTCGGTGCCAGCCTTCCAGCAAAGTGTATGCTGAGAATTACACGGACTTGTGAATTGCTTTCCCTCAATGTTATTTACGACCACGTTTTTGAAATAAGCTTAGTTTCCCTCTGCAAGCTTAGCCATAGCCAGATAAATCAGCGGTATGTTACGGGTACTGAAATATGTTTTCCAAGCCCTAATGCTGAATACTTTTGAAATTGCAGTTAAAAAAAAAAAGAATTCCTTTTCATGCCAGAACACCCCCAATCCAGTTCCCCATACTGTTAAAATAAGCAAAAGCAATGCCTTTCACCATGCCACGGTGTGGGAATGCTTCTCCCTCCGTCCTTACAGTGTGGAAATTAGCCAGAAATCTCTGGCAGCCCCGTCTGCGATGCCTGATGGGTCCGGCAGCGTGGCCCTGTCTGCGCGAGCTGGGTTTCTGCGATCGTGGCTGTAAGGCTTCAGACAGCTGAAGGCTGCTCGAGCAGTTTCTTGGTGACAGCAGTGCTGCTCCCGGGCCATATAACATGCTTTAGGACAAGCTGTTCTGTATGATCTGGAAGAGTTGTAAATCGCAACGCTGCTTCTCACTTTTTGAGCTCAATAGGCCAGAAATGAAATCTTCTTTCTTCTATATGCCCCTTATGTCTCCTTTTTTCCTAACTTTTTTCTTTTTTTTTTTTTTTTTTGTTTTAACTACCATTTTCCTTTACCAACACAGATGTGGGACAGAAAATGTAGGTGCATCACTGAACAAAACTGGAAAAGCATCCAGTACTGAAGTTTTTGGAAAATGGCTGATAGTCTTTTTTTAATTCTTTCTACCGCCAGCCCTCAAAGCAAAACTCATCGTCTTTGGGCGTATTCCTACTGCTCTATGTTCACAGAGGGAAATATGCAGAGGTCAGCAGTTTCAAAGGCAGTCTCTAATTTTAGGTTCTTAGCTTTGGATATTTTGGGACAAAACTTCGGACACAACAAAAGAAGTGACAAGAAACTATAAATCTAGATGAAGTAAGTAACACCCAAGACATCTCAAACTGGAGACCCAAAAGTAGTGACTCTTCTATTTAAAAATAAAAGAAAAAAAAAAGTTTTAGTATTTGCCAGAAAATGTTTTTTCTTAGTTCTTGAGGTTTGTATCCTTCCCCACACTTCCTGCTACTCCTATTTTCATATCGCCATTACAGGCAACTCTTAAATTCTCCTACCAATCCAAGGCCTGCAAAAGCCGAGGAAAAAAATTGCCCTTTCTTTTAATGTGCATGTGATCATCTTAGGGTTGAATGCTGTGTAAATCTGAAATTTGTTTTGAGCCAAGAAAATGCTCCTTGAGACTTTTTCATTTAGCTGAATTTGTTCTAAATACTTTTTATTGGCAATGTATTGTTTATTAATGTCTTTTAAGTACACAGTGCTCAACAATGTTTATGTTGCAAACAAAAGACCTATTTAAATTCCAGTTATGTAATAAAGCTCAAAAATGCTGATTTATTAAATAATTATTTGAAAATCAAATATGAAACATGAAAAAAATCAAGAAGGCTTGTAAGAAAATGAAATTAAAACAGTTTAGTGTAAAATATCTGTCACTGATCACAAAAAAAAAATGAAATTCATATTGTTCCAAGAGCTCAAATATGTTTTCCAAGTCCCACTGCACAACCACACCACTCAGTAGCCAGAGATTTTCTTCAACCAGCAAATCGCAGGGACAGCTCTTCTGGAAACTGCAAATTCGAAATTTTGGAAGTACCACAGTACCTGATTAAAGGAGGGGGAACGATCGAGTTTTACAGTCTGCCAGGAACTGCTGTTCCATCTTCAAGTTGAAAGTCAAGAACAAGCTCAGTCCCATCACTGGGACAGACAAACAGGCAGATGTACATATGCCTGTCAGGATGCGGTAACTTCAGTGAGACTTCACAAGTCATGAACTAGAAGAGATTTTTCAGATGCTCTGGCAAACAGCTTCCACATCACTAACACACATTTTTATGTCTTTAAAATGAGCCCTGAAATACAGGAGTCTTGTTTTCCACTAAAATTTTGGTCCAAAGCAGTGGTTTCAGCTTACAGTAAATCTTGCGCTGTGGCAGATTGTGGGTTGCTTGTATTGATTCATGGAAGGCAACTAAGAAAAGCACCACTTGGTAAGTTTAAATGTATGGTACTGCAGACGTATGCGTACAGATACGTATACCTAAGTACACATATTTTTCATGTTGAAAAATATTTTTCATGTTGAAAAATATTCTCATCTGCTAAGTAAGCAAGTCATGCTTTATGATTTATAAAATTTTGAGGATTATTCTGAAGTGCTTTGGATGTAAAGAAATTAAAAATACTTTTTGCATAAAGAAACCTGGCAAACAGATCCATTTGCAAGCCATTGAAACGCAGTGCCCTCCGACGAAGTAGCTGGGCTGTAGATAGAAAATTTTGTGTTCTCTGATTACCTTTTTTTAAGACCTATGAGGGAGCTTTTCTGAACCTATCCATCCCTCCGACGTGCCAGCCTTTCTGCTTAGTTCTGACAGTGAATTCAATGCATATTTCCTCTAACTCTGCAAAACAGGTGGAAGGGCGCTTAAGGACCTTGGTTTGAAATCGCACATGAAATGGAGCTATAAAAACAGAACGTTAAAGATCATGTGTTTTTTTGTTACACCGCTGACTATTGCTTTAAACACCAAAATCCAAAGCGAGTGCTTGGTCACTGCAGGCACATGGTGTGTTGCATACGTCTTGGGTGCTGGTGGGAATAACTTGTTTTGCTTTGTTTTTTTTTTCAATTAAACGATGTTGGAAGAGCTGAGGAAGACAAACGTGTGTTAATTAGAACTTAAAATAAAATAAAATTTAAAAAGGCTCATGAGTTCTAGCATATAGACGGGAAAAGGGGCAGAGGTCCTTCACTCTGGGGAGGCAGGAAGGCCTTGCTGCCATCTCATCGCGGGGAGCCCAGCTTTGCCCTGGACCCCTCTCTGGTCCAGTGCAGACCTCCCCCCCCTCCCCACCCCTCGGGCTGGGATGAGAGGCTGGTCGGCCGCCTTGGAGCATCCCTCTCCCAGGGATGTAAACCTCTGCCCTCGCCGGGGCGGTGTCCGTCCCCCCCCGACCTTCCCTCCCCACCGGCGAGGGCATGAGCATCATCGGCGAGCTCCAACCCTTCATCCCCCTGCACAAGGGGGCAACCAACCCGGCCGGCTTAAAATGCGCTGCCTGCCACAGGCAGAGGGAATTAATTGCCTTGAATAACGACCTTCGTGGGTGCCAACAAGCTCAGGCCGGGGAAAATAACGTTCGGCGCGTTCGTGGCAGCTTTTCCGGGTGGGTGATGGTAAAAGCCGAAGAGATTTTTTTGAGACATTTGCATTAAACGTTGGCGTCCGGAGCCTTGCGCTGCTTGGTGGTGCTTGGCGCCATCGCTACAGAGCGTTAGGAGTACAATGCCGTAGTGAAAATTTCGTCGGCTTTTAGGGGCGGTTTAAAAAAAAAAATAATCTGTGGAGCACCCCAAAGTTGGATTTTTTTTTTTTTAAAGAAAAACGTCATCTCTTTTATTAAGCGTCTACTTCAGGTTTATATAGAAAATACAGTGTATTTTCTGCGCAGGTAAGGGGCGTTAAAGTCTACGAGGTGCCGATGCGGGTACATATAGCCCCGCACGTGTGAAGAGGTGTTTATATCCCCACGGATGCTCCCATATTCGCACTTTCCCAGCGTATGCCTACGCTCCCAAGCTTGCAGGAGAAGCAGATTTTGCTCTACGGCTTTGGACCAGGGTGGAGGTGTTTGATGACCCTCCTGGCTCTGTGTGTCTGTCTGTCTGTCTCTCTGTCAGCTGTGCCCGGCCGTTCGGGCTTCTCCCTGGACAAAGACCTCTCCCATCCAGGAGCGCAGCAGCCTGCAAAGTGTGAATAATTTTTGGCGAGGAGTTACACTAAGTGGGAAAGCTTTTAGCACATTATCCGCTGGCAATTGGGCTATAATCTAATTGTCAGCCCTCGGGTCTTAATAGAGCCTTTCTCTTTCCACCATCGGATTTGCATCTGGGAGATGCCTGATGGGTTTAAAACGCCTCGCATTTTGCTCCTAGAAGCCACCTCCTCGGTGTAGGTGACATTGAAATGTTTTGTTTGTTTGTTTGTTTGGGGTTTTTTTATGTTGTGAAATCGGGTCTCGGGTACCTGGGCTTCTGCCTTGCTGGCGCGGCTCTTGGCGTGAAAGGGAAGAAGCGTGAAGGAGTGACGAGGGGAGCGGGGAGGAAGATGCCCCCAGAAACACGGATAAGAGCGGGGTCTGCTCCGGAACCGGGGAGCGCAAAGAGAGGGTGAACCCGGCGGAGAGAGCGATGTAATTCTGGGCAGCAGGGGAGGGAAAAAAAAAAGAAAGAGAAGGGGGCCTGAAAGCAGTGCTGATAACCGCGTAAGGTTGCGGAGGAGCGAAATCCCGTGGGCAGGGGTTTGTAAAGCAGCGATGCGCTGGCGAGAGATGAACGGGCCACCCTGCCCGAGCGAATAAAGACGGGTCTTCACACTGGACAAGCTGTTTTCATCTCCAAGGGGGGTTGCGGGGGGTGGGGATGATAAGATTTTAACTCCTCCCCTCCCGAGGAGGGAATATGTTCCAGCCAAAAGCAGCACCGCGGGTTACCGGGCAGGGTTCTCGGGCTCTGGAGAGGAGACAGAAATAACGGGAGAGGAGGAGGAGGAGGGATGGGATGGGGTAGGGATGCCAGGTTATCCCAAGGGACGGCCGGGAGAGGAGCGGGTGTCCGCTCAGCTCGGCGCTCTGCGGGGAAACATCAGCCGGAGCCAGTTTGGAGGCACAGCCCCCACGGGTGCCGGTTTCGGGGTTGCTGACGGATTTGTCTCTGCGGCGTGAAGTGCGCGGCATGGGGGCTTTTGCGAGAGAAAAAAAAAAAAAAAAAAAAAAAGCCAAACCAAAATGAGCTCTAGCCCCTCTTGTCACAGTTGCTTACAAACCGAGCGTGGTCCCCTGCCCGCTCCGCGCCCCTTTCCGTACGCCCGCGGGGCTGCGCGGCCGAGCAAAAGCGCGCAGATTCGGAGCCAGTGTCACCCCAGCAAAGGCGCAGCTGAAGTTACCCCTGGGGCTCGTCAGGAGGACAGGTTTTCCCGGCGGGTTTCTGTATGTTTCTGTCCCTCGTGTCTCGTTCCCGTCGTGATTTTGGCTAGGTGAGGAAAGGGCCGGGAGGAAGCGATGCTCAGCGTTTTCGCGGGATCGGGTTTTCGTCTTTGATTTCAGGGATCAGAGAGAAGTTTTGGAGGGGGGTCGGGCTGCCAGCTCCCTGTTTGAAACCCGACGGTGAAACCGAGATTTAGGCCTGATTAAAGCCGGTAACGGAACAAGCCCAGCGAGGCAGGTAGAGGCCACCCCGCAGCGATTCCCCCGCACGCCGCGCAGGACAGCAGGCAGCTCTTTAAGCGTTCTCGCTACACGGATAAAAAAAAAAAAAAAAGGAAGGATTTAATTTAAACGGGTTCATACAAGGCAACGAAGCGCGGTTTGTGACCTCCCCTTCCAATCCCCATCCCCGGAGAGGGCCATGGGCAGGGGAGGCAAAACAGCCCAGGGGAGTGGGACCCTTCCCCACTCGGGTCCCCGGATCCGCGTGTTTTTCTGGCTCGGCCCCGGCGGGGATTCGGCGGCCGAGCTGAGCCCCGTTCACTGCCCGGGGGGGAAGGCGGGGGTACTCTGGGCGGCCAGACACCGCTCGTTTCCTTACCGGAGGCGGAGCGAGGGGAAAAATAAGAAAATAAAGATTCTCGTGGGATAGAGGGAAAAATTGCGTGGCTTAACTGAGCCATCCCATGTGAACGGACCCTGTTCAAAATAAAATAAAACGAAGCTCCCTCTCTCTTTCCACACAGGGTTTTTGATCCCCAAGGAGCGAGCAGGTATCCGCAAGCCCCCAGGGCCGGTCCCTCTCCCAGGATAGTAGCCCCCTGCCCGGATCCGCTCCACTCCGCGCCCGGCCGCGCAGTGTCCTCCCCTCCTCACCCCCTCTCACCACGCAGCGCTTCTTCCCCTACTCGCGACGGGGCCGTGTTCTTCTCTCCAAGCCAAAGGCAGCGACCGGTCACCCGGCGGGGCTGGAAATCCTGCGGGGAGGCGAAACAGAAAAGGGTTGGGGGAGGGGGAGGATGTCCGAGATTTGCTACAGCCGATCGCTGTCCCCCTCTCCCCACTCGTGTCGGTGTTTTCCAGCCAGGCGCGGTCACCACGGAAATACTCACCGCCGCCCCCCCGCCCCTGAGCCCCGACGGGACGGGTGCGCCCGGGCAGCCCCTGCTGTAGGGACAGGTATGGGGCGACGGAGATAAGCAGGATTCTCCAGAATCTGCTCTGGTACTTTGATGGGAACTTGGCTTTTTTATTATCCTTATTTGCGCGGCGCAGGGAGGAGGTAGGAAACCAAAGGGGAGTTGGGCATACCCACCGCGGGAAGGGAACAATTCCCTGGGTTGTTTCCACCCTCCCTTGTCTTTCTTTTCTGGCAGGCTGCACCCTGCTTTTCAGGCCGGGCCAAGAGAGCGCAGGGCCGGGACCCCGGGACCCCCGGCCCGCCGCCGGCAGCGGCCCAAGGAGCGGGGCTGTCCCGGGGAGAAACCGCGCTGTTACAAGCGGCGATCTCCTTCGGAATATAGCACTAAAGCAGCGTGGGAACTCTTTTTTGGGAGTTCGATTTTTTGGGATTGATGCCGGGGGAATGGTTCTTCCTGGTGCTCTCCGCGGCAAGGAGGCGATGCTTCCTGAACTGCCCGCGCCGCTGCAGGGGCTGGCTGTGCTCTCCCTCTGCACCCTTCTGCCTGCAACCCTTTCCCCCGGCTTACCCCTCGGGCAAGGCCGGCACCCCCAAACCATTGTGGCCCACACTGAAATCCCCCTGCCAAACGCCTCAGGCACTCCTGTTTGTGACACAATATTTCTATTCTATTCTATTCTATTCTATTCTATTCTATTCTATTCTATTCTATTCTATTCTATTCTATTCTATTCTATTCTATTCTATTCTATTCTATTCTATTCTATTCCATCTACCAGCAAATTCAGGTAATAAAAGGGGAAGCCACGCTTGGTTCTCGCCCATTTCCACGCAATAAGGCGCTATTCCGTGTCGCCCACTTCCCCGGCTGCGAAGGGCGCCCCGAAAAATTGTTTCTCCCCATCAATTAATTAAGTCCAACAGGAATAGGAGCGGCACAGATCTGTACCTGGGCGGGGGCAGTCCTTTCAGCAGCACATCTCTTGGAACAAGCCTGCCTATTAAAAACCCGTCGGATTCTGTTCTAGGTTTAGAAGTTGGAAGTTTAGTGACAAATCTGCGTGTCCTCTTGAGTCGTTTTAGCGAGCGAATATTTTCAGTGCTCATTTTATCTAAAGGACTTGAGTTAAAACCCCCGCTTTTTTTTTTTTTTTTTTTTTTTTGTTTACGGGAGGATGCTGACATGTGTTTCACAGAGTGCTGGTGAGCAACTTCCTTAAATCACTGCCTTGGAATAACCTGCTCGTTGGCACCATCAGCCCGTCCTGGTTTTCTCTCTGTCTTACGTGCTCGATCAATACCATCTAGTCTGGTGGAGTCGATGAGACGGAGCTGAAGAAAAATGCGTGACCGGTGGCCCACGCACTGGCTTGGCTTGGCCGGGAACCCAGCGAAGGGCTCACCTGGAGTCGGTCGGGGAGAGTGCATCTGATTGGGATGAGGATATTTGGGGTCCGGTGGGGAAAAAAACGAGCGCACGATCGGCCTTAAGGAGCCTTCTGTCCCAGGAGAAGGCACGCAACGACGAAAGCGGCTGCTTTAAAAGTTGTGAGGTTTTCAAATTAGTATTTGAAATGGAAAATTGACACGCACGCAGGAGGGAAAAAAAAATTAAAACCGACCGATTTCTTCTCCATTCAACGATCTCTCCACTGATTCTTGCCTCGACAAACCGAATAGCCTGGAGACCTTCTCGGGACCATCCCCGCCCGCGTGGCCTGTCCATCACCCCCCATACCCCCCCGCACAGTGCTCAGAGGAGCGGAGGTCGCACCCCAAACCGCCCCCAGGGTGCCGGCGGGGAGCGGGGCCGGCTTTCCCGAAGGGGGAGCAGCGGCAGGGAGCCCGCTAGAAGGCCGGCCGCCCCCTGCCCACTCCGCCGGCGGGCAGAGCCCTCCCCTCCTTTCTCCTCCTTCTCCTCCTCCTCCTCCTCCTTCTTCCTCCTCCTCCTCCTCCTCCGCCGGGCAGGGGCCCCTGACGTGTCCCGCCGCCGATTGGCCGCCAGCCGATAGGATCTCGGCGGCCCCGCGTTAAGGCGGGGGAGAGCGCAGCCCCGGGCGCAGAGTGCATCCGTCCCGCACCTCGTATCTCGCTCTGTCCCCTGCCCGGGGCCCAGCGCCGCTTCCCCCCTTTTTTTTTCCCCTTTTCCCCCCCTTCCCCTTCCTTCCCCGCCGGGCGGCCATGGAGTACGCGCCGCCCCAAAAGCCGCAGCTCTCCTCCCGGGCCAACGCCTTCTC
The DNA here is from genome assembly GCF_036417535.1 of Chlamydotis macqueenii. Lineage (NCBI taxonomy): Eukaryota > Metazoa > Chordata > Aves > Otidiformes > Otididae > Chlamydotis > Chlamydotis macqueenii. The sequence goes on from NC_141557.1 coordinate 51,552,000, forward strand.
CATCGCCGCCCTCATGTCCAGCGGCGGCCCCAAGGACAAGGAGTCCCCCGAGAGCACCATCAAGCCGTTGGGTGAGTGGGGACACGCGTGGGGAGGCAGGCGCCGGGCTCCCATCCGTCCGTCGGTCCGTCCGTCGCCGGCGGAGCCCGGCTCCCAGCCCGGGCTTCCCCTTGTCGACGAAAGCCGGTTCAGTCTCTTCGTTTACCCACGCCGTCGTTTTCACGCGAGGCTGTTTCAGAGCGCAAACCGTTCCCTAAATTCCCCCAGCTTAATTTTCCGCCGTTTCTTTACCCGGCTGCGCCATTCCCAGCATCATCTCATAGCCCGGGGGAGTTACGCTTCTTCTGGCTGGCGTGAAACGAGCCTCTTAAATAAATATTTATTGCAATTCATCAGCGTTTTTGAAATCAAATAACAGAATCTCCCGCATCGTGCCTAAGCTTACGAGGGGTAGCAAAACTCGTAGGTAGACCTGAAAATCCCTTCGCTCCGCAGCTACTTGGTGTGGGCTCACTCTACATCGACCGGGAGAGGATATTTTTTTAGCAATTCCTCGTGATTTTCAGGTAAGCGATTTCGCTCGCCTCGATTCAGATTCTTGAAGACTTTTTTAAAAAATCAGCGTCTTCCCCTACTCGCCCCCAATTTCCGCAGCTCACGGTCCTTGCATGTCTGCAAGAGTTCGCGGAAAACGAAAAAAAAAAAGTATTAAGTGTTTTTTAAAAAATTAAATAAAAATGTAAATTACAATATTACAGACAAGCTTAAATAAATTTGAAAGAGCAGCATTCTCAGCGTCTCTCCATCTGATCAACTGACTCAGTAGATTTCACATAGTCCAGGGATTCATGGCAAACTTTATTTTTAGTCTAGGCGGTAACGTAGGCCGGGAATGTTGCAGTGTTTTTCACATATTTTACACTATCTTGTGTTAAAAGTGGCTATTTTTCTTTTTTTTTTCTTTTTCTGAAAATGGTCGCTCAATTAAGTTGACAAATTTTAAAAAACTGATTGCCCCACGCCATTTAATTAGAAATCGAAGGGGAATCACTGTAACTCGGCTTTTATTCACCGGAGACGCGGGCGAAACTCCCAGATGAGCCGCTGAAGTCCCCCCAAAAGCCTCCCGGGGCTTTGCAGAGGGTAAATGAGGGGTCGGCAGCGCCGGCGACAGCTCCCGCACCCGCGCAGCCAGCGCCTCCGCGCAGATTGGAGCCTGTTTCTCCAACGGGGTGTGCTCGGCCCCAGCAAAGCGGCTGCCGGGCTGGGCAGACCCGGCTTTCCAGTCGGGTGAGTTCGTATCAGAAGCTGTCTCCCCCGCGGAGCCTGCGCGGCCGCGCTCGGGCTTCTTTCTCCGTTGCGCGCTTTAGGAGAAGCCGCCCACGCTCCCTCCCCGGCGCCGAGCGCTCCCGTTTTAATGAGAATTAGCGACCTTTCCGCGGAAATCCACCATTCGCAGGGCCCGCCCTGCCCTTCCGCGCCCCGCGGAGCGGGCAGTGACCGAGGGGACGATGCGGCCGCGCTGCTCCCCGCCAAGGCCGAGGCATCATCCCCTCAGCTGATCTCCGAAAGTCACCACCCCTGCCCTCAGATGATGCGCTGGCGCCTAAGGAACAGAGCAGATCTGGGGGTGCGCTGGACCAGAGCGCGGGCAGCTGGACGATAAAAGCTGCTTTTTTTTTTTTTTTTTTTTTTTTTTAAACAAACAAACTTTTCCTCGGCGTTAGCGCCATGCTGGCTGAATCCCCTCATTTTATTTTATTTTATTATTTTTTTCCTCCCCTCAAACCCTGCAGAACAATTCGTTGAGAAATCCTCTTGCGCCCAGCCTTTGAGTGACTTATCCAGCCTGGACCCTCACGGGGAATTTAACAGCAGCCCTTCCTCCCTCTGCACCGAGCCCCTCATCCCCACCACCCCCATCATCCCCAGCGAGGAGATGGCCAAAATCTCCTGCAGCCTGGAGACCAAAGAGCTCTGGGACAAGTTTCACGAACTGGGTACCGAGATGATCATCACCAAATCCGGGAGGTAAGGTTGGGCAGCCCCGCGCAGCTGCCTAAAAATGGGCTTTGGGAGAGGAAAAAAAAGGCAAAGTAAACAAAAACCTCACGATTTTTATTTGGGGAGAGCAGCACGGATGGGCTAAGGAGAGGAGGAGGGTGAAGCTTCTTATTTGCCCCGCCGATGCGGTGCGGTGCATTGTGCGGAGCCCCGTAGGGGGCAGAGGGAGAGGCCAGGGCAGCGGAGTGCGGTGCTGGCCAGCCGGTTGAAATCAACCCGGAGTCGGTGCGGGAGTGGACGGGTGGGTGAAAATGTTGGTTTCACCGATAATTTGGTCTGCGGCTGACAGCTGCTTCGCGCGGTGCGGTGATTTTGCGGGGCAGGGTTGGTACAGACAGAGGGAAATGAGGGGAAGTAATTCTGTCAGGGCTCGGTCTGGGTTGTTTTTCTCTCAGTTGCAAATAACGTGTAAAAGAAATCCCAGGCTTTCCCCGCACCTCGAACCGCACGGTTTCTTCAGCAAGGTTTTGGGTCCGGCAAACCCAGCCCGCAGGAGCCAAATGTCTCCTACTCCCCAAAGTTACTCGTTATTGACGTTGTTCCCCGACTTTTTTTTTTTTTTTTTAATAACTAGCGAGCTCTACCAGCGTGAGTCTAAAAAACCCGCAACTTAAAAAAAAAGTACGTATAAAATATGCAATTTGAAGTTCAAAACTTTAAACCGTTTAAAGTTTAAATTTCTGGTCTACGGCACAGCCTTATGTTTTAAAGTGTCATTTGGTCAAAATGTAAGTGAGGAAAGAGAAGTTTAGTTTTGAAAATTCTTATCAGGAATATCGTGAGCAGCCTGAAAAGAACATACATTTAAAAATATGTGAGAATATTAAGGAAGCTACAGTGTTCCCTAACACTAGTGTGGATCCCATTAAAAAAAAATGTTTCTAAGGGCTAATGTGCCTTAGGTACAACTATTTTCTGAAATCGTTGTGTACTTTTAACTAGCAGGCAAAAGTACGTTTCTCCTTTTCTTTTTCACTTTTATCATTTTTTTTCTTTTTATTTCCAAAAAACCGTTCTGTTTTCAGGCTGCTCTTCCTGTGCATATTAGAGAGATACACAGGATTTAACTTCTTTCACGCTGAAGCAGAATCAATCGGGGCTTTACTTTTTTTTTCCAGGTGGCTTAAATATAATTCTTAATTTTAGCGGCTTTTCAGACCCTCTCTTATTTCTGATCTACACCCACGTATTTATTTTCTGATTTGCATTTATTTCAGGAGAATGTTTCCTACCATCAGGGTTTCCTTCTCGGGAGTGGATCCTGAAGCCAAGTATATTGTGTTAATGGATATAGTTCCTGTGGACAATAAAAGATACAGATATGCCTATCACAGGTCTTCCTGGTTAGTGGCTGGAAAAGCTGACCCTCCGCTCCCTGCAAGGTTTGTAGATTTTACAGCTGATCTTTTATTTTCTTTACTTTTTTCTTTTTTTTTTTTTCTTCAAGAAATACCTTCTTATTAATCTTTCCACACTGTTTGCTAACAGTGCTCTGAGACTTTGAGTCTGTGCTCAACAAAAGTTGATTGCAGAATTCTGATTAATTTATGTGAGGCAGAATCGGGCCTCAAATCTCTGCCTGAGGTTTGATTTATGCTGAATGTTCCAAGGCATGTAGGAATTGGCTAAAGGCTCTTTTATATACATATATTTATTTTTTTTTTAATGAAGTTTACCTCGGTTCAGATAAGAAAGCTTTTGTTAAAAAAAAAAAATAATACTTATTGTCTCTTGAGTTCCCCCCCCCCCGCATTTGACCTCATAATTTAAAGCAATCCAGGCACCACCAGCCAAGTCCAAGCAGAAATACTACATTGCAGTTCAATGCTGTTTATGCTTGAAATTACATTATTTCTTGATAACATATCCAGTGTTTGCTAACCAATAATTTTACTCTTGTTTTTAGTTGTCTCTTAGACAGCAGGCCAAGTATGGATCAGTTCTACAGCACAGAGATTTTTTTTTTGTGTGTGTATGTTAAGAAATCTCGGCATTTTCTGAGATGCTAGGAAAAAATCAAGTAAATTCCCCCCCTTTTTCTATACAGAAACAAAATGCTGTAAAAAAAAAATTAATCTCTATAATCATTCCGTTAGTGTCTTTTAATGACTGACTCCTTTCAGCAGCGGGACATTGCGGCTGCAGCACTAGGCTGTGTGGTAGGAGGGTACTTCAGCGGAGACCCACACTTCATCCTATTCAGCCCAGCACTTCAGTACGTACTTAAGTCCCCGAGTCCAGCAAGACCGAAGCACATGTCGAACGGCTTTGCTGAGTCAGAGCCGGAGATATGGAAATAACGCGGGTGCCTCTCTGGCTTCAAAGAAACTTTTTGCGGAGGGCTCTGCACAGGCAGACAGACCCGCTCCAGGTGGCTTAGCCTGGAGTTAAGAACTTGCCTGTTACAGAAACAGAATTTAGAAGTGAAACACAAGAAATGGAAGCACACTTTTGTGTGTGCATGTGAGCACGGGGAACAAACCCTGCACACTTTCCTCATATAAATAGTTCGACCGAAATCTTGCTGACTGCTGATCTCTGGAAGGCGGCTCAGGGAAGTAAACAAACAAAAAGTGCATGCAGAGAAGCTGTGATTAGAGACAGCAACCTAGGAGTTATGTTGGCTTTGTTTTCATGGCCAAAAACTCCTTCTTGCAATGTGGTTAACGTTTGAGGGCTTCATTTGACGTATTGTAATGGGCACTGATCAAAACCCAAAGAAAAAAACACGGATGCTGCTCCAAAAGAGTGAGCATCAAAAGAAGAAATAAGGGAAGAACAGAAATAGTTCTAAGGCAGAGCTCTCTCCTTCTTATTTTTCTGTTCAGGTGCCTTTTGGGATATGTTTAAATAGACTTCTAATTCATGGTATCTGGCAGAGACTAGCCCAATAAGGAAATATTCACAAGACCATAAAACAAGAGATCGATCCTTGGAATAATTAGCAACTGCCCTACTGACTGTTTTAGAGCTAGGGTCAAGCCTTCTTGGAGTTTAACATTTATTATCGCACTGTGGTAGCCCTTTAAGGTCCCCGAGTCAGCAGCCCTATACACAAATGTCTACCTGCGCTCTTTAATTTTCGGGACGTTTTCAGGATGTTTTGTGTGCAAACACACACCTTTCCTGTTTTGTTTTCAGGATGCTTAGCCAAAAGACCACTGATCATAGCACAGGCACAGATTACTTTTTCTTCATGTGAACAGTACTTACATACACATTTGTGTACTTCCTCCTTCTTACGCTCCTGTTTGGTAAGAAAAAGGATGTCGAGAGGTTTGGCATGCTGATGTTTGCATTGCTAGTGCTTTTTCTGAAGTGTTAATGCATCTTTCAAGGCGGGAGGCCTTAGTCTTTCTCAAACAGATTAAAAGTAGTACTCCTCACATCTTGAAATGGGTTTGGTCCTGCTCCAGTAGCAGCAGCCCTTAATGAAGTTATGATTTCTTGTCCTCCAGATGCACGGTTTTAGCTCTCTTTACCTGAGGAGTGTGAAGTGTGGGGTGTATGTGTGCTTAGTGTCTGTGCACTGGTACTGAGGTGCTGGCTCCCCACGCACATCCCTGCCTGCATCTGCATAGGCACGGGGGAATTATTCAGGAGTCATGTTATGCATGGGTGTAAGACTTTGCAGGATCGAACCCGTTAGGTGCTTCACTCTTCCCATCAGAAAAATAACTTTCAACGCTAAGACAGCAATTTTTTTTTTTTTAAATTAGTAAGTATTCTGTGATATTATTTGAAAGGTTAGCCCTTCAGGGAACTTTCTATAAAAACCAGTTTTATCCCTGCCTTCCTGCTGTCAATGCTTAAGACAAGTTTATGCTGCAATGAACACTTAAATAAAAATACTTTTCAGAGAGTCTTTTGTAAATCTTCTAAAGTGCTATCTGGGGATATAATTCCTATGCGGTATTTTACGTTTGTTCTTCCAAACTGCTAAGACTGTGTGAAACACCAGTTTAATAAGTTTCAGCATATACCTTTATTCACTCTTCTTCCTTTTTCACCTCCTTTCTTTCACTCAAAATTCTTGTCTTTTTTTTTTAATTGTGTTTGGCTACAATCGTTTGTTTAATGAAGTTATAGCGTTTACTCACTTACAGAGAACTCTAGGTACGAAACCTTTAAAAGGTATTATATTCTGCAAATTGTTTGAGACATTAAGGTAATTAAAAGCATCATGCACAGGGCTCGTGGACCAAACCAACCGTTAAACTAAATAGGAGAGCGCTGTTGCATTCCAAAACACGCAAGAAGGAAGTGGTACCCGAACCTTGCATATATGATGAAACATTATATGCTGTGGAGCAAATTCACATCCTAATATGGTTCCCAAAGCCTTTGTGAATTGGAGCGAGCAGCCCCTCACATCTGGCTGGCCTTAGGCAGCAGAGCTGGCGCGAACTTCTGGGGGAGCCTCGTGTGCCGAGCTGGAATGTGCACGTTTATTTCTATAACCCGGGTGCTCGTGTGTGCTCGTAGTCTCATCGACTTCTGCTTTGAAGGGCAACGCGTGTAGTTTTGAACACTCTCCTCTGAGGCATGCAAGCTCAGGCTGTAGGAGAAGCATGCGGATAGGTGTAGTTCACCAGGTGGAACCACGTGCTGCGGTGGGATTGACGGTGTGTAGCAAATTGGTAAAGAAAAGCCAGATTTACTAATGCATTTATGTAACGGATATTCAGGAGCTGATCCTTCAGCAACATTCCCTTTAGCACTCTGCTAACACCCAGGCACTTCGTAGTTTGAAAGCAGTGCCAAGCGTTCACTGCCTATGGTGTAAAACAATTGTCCTCAGCTTTTAGACAGGTGAGGATCTTTACTCATTCCCCAGCACATATTTGAAATAGTTCAGCTTTTTGGTCCCAATTAGCCAAACCTTGCTGAGCCTGACACTCTGTGATCGCACTAAACATTATTAGCTATCCAGACATTCAAAATTAGGAGTCAGGCTCAAAAAAAAAAAACAACAACCCAAAAAACAAACAAAAAACCCTACAAGACTGGATGAAAAGTTGCAGGATGGATTTTGGATTCTTTTTGGTTTTTGTTTTGTTTTCATTGAGATTTTCACAGTTTTTTACAGGAAGCTAAAGTTAATTTTCATGAGAGGTAAAATTCTTTTGACATAACAGAATTCCAGGTCTGTGTTTTCAGATACATCATAACTTTTCAGGAGCCTCGTAGTGCAATGAACAGAGTTGACAGGAGTGAGGATGCCTGTATGCTAGGAATATTTTATTGCAATAGGAACCCTGGCTCAACATCCCTCCCATGGACATAGCTATACCAGCCAAGCCGTGCTTTGGATCAATGTAAGGAAAACATCCCGCACATCTGAAGCGAGCTGCGCTGGCAAAACTTCAGTTTCATTGTGCCTTGGGGACTCTACTGGCAAAAACGGAGAGTGCAGGATCAAATCTCCTTTTTGAGCAACAAAGCTGTGCTCCCCGGAGTCTTTAGTACGGGCACTCCTTGATTAGTGATCAGCGTTGTCCATCAGAGAGTTACGCCCCATCGTTTAGTGGTTTTTCCATTCTCTTCCTGCTTAACCAAAAATCGCAGCTCAATGGAAAAAAAAAAATTATATTTCTAACCCCACATCTCAGCACTGCCCCACCCACCTAATGGAAGAATCCATCTGTGTGGCCAAAGACTTCACCCAAAATGACAGTCAGGCCCTCAGCGAGTGATAACCGACACCGACAGAAGCAGAACAGGTCCAGTTTGCACTAGCTGAAGGTCTGCTTCCGCGCTTAATTCACTATCAGAAAGAACATTTCAGTTAAAGAATTCTCAGCAATACATTATTCCTATAAAATAATTGTTTTTAAATAGCCTGGGACTTGTAATTAGTCTAGTCATAATGTATATATCATTGTATCTACATGTCTTCTGTGCTTCCTTTTCTTCTGCTTAATTTCCCAAGTGGTGGATTGTTAATTACAGAGCTGCAATTAATTTTTTTTCATGTCAGACCACTGTGCAGGACTGCAGCCTTCAACTTCTTATAAACAGACGTCACCACAGCTAACGTGTGATCGAGTGCAGGTTAAAATCATTATCAAGGCTTAATGTTATATATAAAGAAAAATGCATTTTTATCTACATTCCCCCATTATCTCTCTAATGACACCATGTTTTTCCTCTTGGAGCTGTAGTCATTGTTATTGTAAGTGCTTGTTAGCACAGCTGTGGGGAAAGACATGATCAATTTTTCATTTGAGAAAAGACATAACAGCAAATGTTAGTTAATGTCTCCATTTTAGTTAACTAGATAAAATAATAAGTATGGTTAGAGAGCAGTGCAGCACTCAGACACAGGATTCTTCATTACGTTCCAGTGAACTAAACAAAAAAGTCATCTGCTTTACTGTCTTTCATTACTAGTCGCATTTCAGGCGTTCATTAATTTGGGGGAGATTGTGTGTGTCTTGTTCGAGTAGCAGCTCTGCATTACCCTAAGCTCTCAGGAAATCCACGCCCGTGAAACCACTGCATATCCCGAAAGAAAGATGTTACAGACTTAAATTTCATTACGGAGACGGTGCCCATGCATGCGCCAAGAGATGAGATTTTTTTATGAGCAGGCCTGTTCCCTGTTTTTGTTTTAGGTTGTACGTGCACCCTGACTCCCCATTCACTGGAGAGCAACTGCTGAAGCAGATGGTGTCCTTCGAAAAAGTCAAACTCACTAACAACGAGCTGGATCAGCACGGCCACGTGAGTAACTCTCCTGGTGGGAAAGGGTAAAGGAACTGCTGTAGAGAACCACTCATCTGTGTCACAGGGCTAAGCTTGTGGGAGAGAGACCAAGATAGAGAAAGGTTGCCATGGTCCCCATCTTACACCTCTCTTGTCCGGCCCTTCATAGCTCAGTGCAGGAGGATGCTGTGCGAAGCCGAAACGTGTTGAGTTTTAATCTCTGTTGTAGAGGAACAGGTGACTTCTGAAATTGAGCATTTGCCTTTCATAAGGTAGAGCCCAAGTGTTGACCTGTGTTGACTTGACAAGTGTTCAAATGATGGTCCTACTGCCATCAGAGGCAGAACATCCACTGGGGACACGTTCAGGGTGGAGCTGAGCATCAAAGCAAGGGAGAGAAGGGAGGCAGTTGAGCTTTGTCATGCTTCTGCTTCATTTTGCTGTGACTTGGCAGTATGCTCTGCTGTACACACGGGCTAGCAAGCTCACACGCTTTTCCATTTGTGCTTGGAAGCTCCTTCTCCTTACAGGCAACCTGTTAAGAGTTGTATCCATCAATAAGAGCGCTTATACTTCCAGACTCAATGCTGCATGGGCACAGAGACATGACACCAAAGCTAGGGCTATGTGTGCCTCAGTTGCCCTTGAAACAACTGTAGGCTATCTGCAAGTCAAGGAGCCGCAGGGTGAACTTGGGCCACTAAAGGAAACAGGTCCCAGCTCTGACTGGTACCAGTTTGTTGCCACAAGCCCTGGCTGGAAGCTGGTAAACAGGATGCAGAGCTGCCGGCCGTGGGCTCCTGCTATGCTCCTTTAGCTACCTGACTGCCTGATGGGAAGTGGTAAGAAAAAATCTTGTCTGTCCTGTCCCCTTCCCAAAATTGACTGTTACGTGCAGGAATGGCTTCGCAGTGCCTCCAAGTTGCAAAGGAAGAGCTAAAAGGGTCGTCTCTGGGCTCAGGGGCTCCCCAGGGGAAGGCTGAAGGAGCAGGGGGATGGACTTGAAGGGGTTGTTGGCTGAGGATGGGGCAGTTAAGAGGAAAGAGTGTAAATGCAGTGTTAGTAAATGAGGCGTTGGGAAGAGAGGAGTGATTTTGAACTCTGAAGCATCTGTAGGGTAACTAACCTGTAAAGCTGAATAATTGTGGCATAGAAGGTATCAGAAATCCCTCCCCTAGCGTGGTGTTTATTGCCTTTTCGGACTTTGTGAGATGGAGGCTGTTTGTCTGAGCTGTGTTCTGTGCAAATGCCTCTCATTCAAACAATAATTTTTACGCACTTCAAGACCTAAGAATTGAACCACAGCCATGATCATTTAAAATACATCTTGGAAACATCAACATAAGTAGTTTAAAACAAAAGAAAGCCTTAAAAGATGCCTTTATGTTGCTCTTTTGTAAAGATCCCTCTGTGGGTATATTTTCCTTGCATCCAATTCCCACTGTTGCTCCCTTCCTGACTAGCGGAGAATGTCGTCTTCTTTTTTTTTTCCCCTCTCTTTTATTTCATAATCTGCAGAAGGGCATAGCTGAAGATTTGTGGGCTCTATCACCGAGTGATGATAGAGCAGTATACGTGCGCATTTAAAAAGAAACATTTTTCATCATAACAGGGGCCATGTGTGCCTCTAATAAAGGGCTCGCAGCAGTATATTGCAAACTAGTTAGGAGTAGTGCAGTTCCCAGAAGCCCAGACGAGTATAAAAAAGAAGTAGGACTGAGAAGCTGTCGGGAACAGAAACATGTGACAGAGTAAGAAGATGTAATCACCTCAAATACAGACAGTGGGAGAAAATGATCTCTAGCGCTTTAGATGCGACCTCGCGATTAACTTTCCAAGAAGTGGCAGAGGTGGATCCTATTCTTTATGTGAAGGTTTTGGACAGCTGAGGTCAATGGAAAGTTCTGCAAGTTGAGTTAAGAATAAGCCCCGAAGGCTTGATCCCACATTGAGATTTGCGTGACAGGTGTTACACCTTTGTGGAGCAGTCTCTTTTTAACATTTTGTGGGTTTTTGTGTTCCAAATTAGGGTGTCAGGTCTTACGTGCTGCCTTATTGAAGCTATGTAAATACCATCATTGGACGTTCAGTAGAATTAAGGAAGAAATTCATCCCCTGGAGCCTTTAAGGAGGGTTCACTGTGCAACGCCAATGGCATTTCTGAGCTCCCCTGTACTAAGAGAAGGGGAGAATTGAAATGCCTCCTGAAACTTCTCCCTTCGTTTTGAAAATGCCATTCTTCACTGATGAGATCTTTTCAGTTGACCTGCTAAAATCTTAAATTGTGTTTGATAAGGCATGTTGGTTCTTGAGGAAGTTTTAATGACCTAAAAAGACGCCTTTAAATACTAATTATAGAGAAGCTGGATCCAGCTCAATTCCAGTTTGTTCTAGTTCCTCACTTTCTCCATGCTCCAGGAGACAGTTTTGGTTGTTAAGGTAATTGTGGTGTTTTATTTGTAGGGTGGTTCATTTCCTGAAAAGGAATCTGTAGAGAAGAGAGGCATTTGTTTGTCCTAGCATGTATTTGTTTTCTCTTATTCTGAGACGTTTTGGACTTGGCAAGCGTCTCTGCTGGTGTATCTTCAGCAGCACGCATCAACCCATCGCTATGTACATATTCTCCCCAAGCAGCAGGCAGAAGTCTTATCTCTGTGTGCATGACATACAGATTGCTCCATGGAAACACTTTCAGATATCCTTACCAGAGGAAGGAAATGGCTCCTATCTCTGGACTTTTACTGCCGAGCAAGCAATTCGCATTTTTCTGGTTGTGGAACATTTATGAGCGTGATTCTCACCCCCCTCCCCTGGCCCTAGATTTCTGGTGATATTTTTCACACAGGCTGCTTCTTTTAGGACTTTTGGTTGCAGTTAGTTGGGATGGCATAATTTCTGGTTTATGGTGAGGTGAACCATGAGCGTATATATCCTCATAATTGCTTTTCTGGCATTTATGATAGCAAAACTCAAACACGTGAATGTTTGCAAAAGCAAACACAAAGGTGTGAACATGACCAACAAGTAACTGTGAAAGCAGGTGTTTCAGAACAGCCACAAGGAGTTATGGCTGGATTTTTTTTTTTTTTAAGTCAACCTGGCAGAATTTAGGAACCTCTATGCTTTTAGAAAGCAAACTTTGGCTGGTAACACCTTTCTTTGGTGAATATGGGAGCCATATTCACAGCACAGTTCCTGAATTCAAAGCCACCTCCGGGATTTTGCAGCTGGCATCCAGATTGCTTCTGGTGACCGGTCTGTAGCCAGTGGGAGCCAGATGCCTACAAACCCTCCTGACCTTACAGCAAACAGGATCCTGTAAGGACGAATCCTGGTCATCTCCCCTGCTGCAGGCTGTCAGCACGAAGGCAGACAGGATGGCTGGGGGCCTGTGGCCAGGCTGTACAGCGAGTAAGTGTGTGTTAGGGGGCTGCCATCAGTATAGGTGTACCCGGCGTTTCTCTTGGGACACAGCAGCATGAGTATCCCAGAGCTGGCGTCAGGGGTTTTCTGATGGCTACACCATGCAGGTAGGGGACTGCTTGGACTTTGAGACCACTCCTGGGGACTACTCTGTGAGCTGCACCCTGTGTATCCAACTCCTTTAGGCTGTTTTGATGGTCCTAACGTAGGAAGTTGTATGAATACTAAGGGGTACCTTTGTGCAGTATCCTGCTGACTTTAGTATCAGCGAGTATGGCAACATTGGCAGCCTGTGCATGGGTGCAGGTGGAGCACTACACACACACAGACCCTCACGAAAAGGAAATAGTGACCTTCACCTTGGCCATGGGTCTTTTGTGACCTCCTGGCTACATTTGGTACTTGTTTTGTACCTGGATGACTCAACTTGCCCCTGGTGGGAACGCACAGGGCAGAGCATCATGGCAGGGGATGTTATCCACGTGCACTTTTGGTTTCGGAAAACTTTCGTAAAGGATTACGTGGTCTTTTTGAGAAATGGAGTTTCTTTATCACAATTTGCATTCACAGAGGAGTGAAAGGAAAGGGCATGTGTGGGAGATGCTCTGTCACAGCTTTTTCCTCCTTCCGCTCGGCTGCTGCTCAGATGTAATGCCTTAGTGTGGATATCGTGGCTATGAAAGGCAATGGGAAGTGCCGAGCTCTGTGGGCTGACCCCTCAGTAAGCTCATCACCATCCACGCACCATCCTTTAAAATGTCTTTTCCAGCTGCTTAGAGCAGCCCAAGTGACTCGGATGGTAAGACAAAATTTTACAGAGAGAGAGAGAAGTGCTAAGGACATTAAAGGCAAGGTGAATGGCGTTGTGTTCATCTATGAAATGGTGAAGTGATTTGAGAAAGGACCTGAGCTGGTAAAAGCAGACATGCAACACTTTCAGGATGATGGTTCCCCATCACTGTAATGACTTTCCTGTTACTGTATGCACCCTGCCTCAAAGTCACAGTGCGAGTCTTAGCAATATTTGGCCCCAAAGGAGCAGCAGAGAAAACACTGGTGGAAATTTTAGCCATGACAAAGCTATTTCTAAGTTCTCTGCTCCAATGCAACGTGCAACCCTTCCCATTGACTGAGTTAGCATGAAATATTGCACCACTTCTGCTGTGTTTCAGCCGAAGTTAACGCTTCCTGAGGAATGCACATTAGCTATTCCAGATGTATGGAGCTGACTGTAACGTCGTTATGGTCCCTGCAAAATAGAACCACCCACACCATTGCCAATTACGTCTTGTGACTGTGATTATATCCAAAACAAGGACTGGTGCGAGCCGAGCTCTGTATTTAATTCTTACATTGTAATACTGTGGTTAGAAGCAGCCAAACAGGCCTCAGCCAGTGGCAGCTGAGGCAAACGGGACTCTCGGTTTGACGCCAGCGAACGTTGAAGTTGGTTACTTGGTACAGTAGGTTTAGAATCGTTTTGGGAGCTCGTAAAACAGTTATTAATGAGGATAAAATGGCAACACCTAGTCATTTTTGGGTTCTGTACTGGTTTCCCTCCTTGCTCTCATTTTCAGTTGTCTGCATTGAAGAGAATCTACAAAGTAGTTGCTCTAAAGTTTTGGCACAGTAAAAGGATCTGGGGAGTTTTATTTTCGGTCAGACAGTTTGTGGTGCTGCTGGTGGTGGTTTTTTTTGGTTGGGTTTTATTTTTTTCTCTGCTTTTTTGAGGGGTTCCTGTCTCTTCTCATTCTGCACCTGCACATTTTTTGCAACTGTGGATTCTCCGTCACCAGCTTTGAAGAGCTACATATTTACACTCGCAGCTGACACCTGCAAACCGGGGCACGCGCTAGCAATAACAAATTCCATATGTAAAACACATTACCTATCGGAACAGGTATTTATACTTCCAAAAAATGTGTGCTCACCAGTGGCGTAGGAGTGAGAGGAAACCAGCTCATGGGGTGCCTGCTTTTCCAGCTTCCTTTTCTGGAACTGCCCAACGGAGCCAGAGAGTTTGCTCTGAAAATCAACCCCCGGCTAGTTAAGATTTCAGATGTCTCCACTGCAGTGTTAGATTTTTTTTTTTTTTTCCCTACAGTTTTATAGCCTTCGAGGGTCCCATTAACCTTCCTCTCAGGACAGTGCCTTCTCACTCTTTCTTGCAGATCATTTTGAACTCCATGCACAAGTACCAGCCAAGGGTCCACATTATTAAGAAGAAGGATCACACGGCTTCTTTGCTAAACCTGAAATCAGAAGAGTTTAGGACATTTATCTTTCCAGAGACAGTTTTTACTGCTGTTACCGCCTACCAGAATCAATTGGTGAGTACTGTTGATAATTTCCGCAAATTTAACCAAGTCCCACCCTGCTGAAAACTCCCTTTCCCCCAGTCTAAACTAGGAAACTTTCTGCTATAATCTACTTTGCCATGCCAAGGTCTGTAGTGACTATGCCCAACCTAATTCAGGTGTAATTCTTACCTATATGGTACCCTATATGGGTAGTACTACTAACTTCAAAGGGCCATAAGAATTATTCATGGGAGTAAAGATCACATAAAGAGACTTTCTTGTCTTCCCTTCTGTCCATACAAAGCTGTTTGCATATTACCATTTAGTCCTTTTCCAATTATAACTCATTCAGGAACTGTTCTTATTTGCAGTGATCTTTCACACCACGAGCTATTAGCTGAGAGATATTCTGGCTTGCACATGATGACTTCATGGGCTTAAAAATTGACTAATTAAGCTCTAAGGCTCAAATGTAAGCGAAAATCACTGAGAGATATGCTTTTCAGAGGCTGTTCAGATTACATCCAGATGTCTGAATTTCAATTTCCATGCCAGTGAATAATACATACAAAATGGCGGAGATCATAACAATGGATTGCTAATGAGTAATTTTAGGAAGTATATAAACAATTGGAGAGCAGAGGCTCTGCTAGACAGTGGATAAGGCTTTAGTATTTAAGTCAGTGGAAATATGTTGTTGGCTTCAGAGCGATTCAGAGTGTGGTTGAAGGACTTAATGACTATGGCACTTCAAAAAAAACCACCTCTTTCCCTCTCTAATTCCCCTGAGTTAAGACAAACATAACCACTGTCTAAACATGTGTGCAGGCAGCATCACAGAGTCAATGTACCTGCTGGTTTATTTAAAGAATTTCTAATTAGCATTTCTAATTATGAAGCACAAGTAATTAATTTCCAAATGCTATGAATAAAATAAACTACTGCATGGGGGTCAAAGAAGCTAACAGTAGTAGTATTAAGTCGGTCCTTATGACAGACCCTATATCCCACTTTACGGCTTTAGTATCAGAATGTATTGATTTTAAACTCAGGTTTGCATCTGAATGCTGCACAAAATGCATTCAGCACCTGGCAATCTCAAAAATAAAATGTTTGGACAGGCGCCTAGATTTTTCCGCATAACTTTCTGTAGAAACCAGCAAAATAGTAACAGGCACAAAACCAGCTAAACCTGGAATTTATTTCTGTAGGATGGATTTGTGTTTACCAATGATATTTACACCAGAGATGTTTCTAAACTAACCTTCCCAAAGTACATACATTGAGTCCTGGAAAATTTCTCAATGGAACATCTCCGGAACCCCTAGAGGTTGATACTGTCATTTTATTTATGACTAATGAAAATGGAGCCTTTTTTCATTTTTGCCATTTCTTTCAGAACTGTTTTAAGGAGGGGTTGATTACATTTCTGGAGGTTATTAGATAAAAGCTAAATACATTACACTTTCAACAAACTATCTCATAATTTAAGATTTAAAGGGCATGCATTTATTTAAACAGTCAAACCACTGCCAAAGAGTTGAATTGTAGGTCAGATTTCATTTTAAAATGCTTTCTAGCAGATGTTCTCTGATTGTTTGTGAGACAGTCTCTCAGGAAAAATATGGCCATAAATGATTGTGAGTCTCATCTGGCTTTGGTGGATACAAGAAGTTTCTCTTGTGATGTCATACCAAATCTTTAATATTAGGAAAATGGAAGTTTGATTGGTGAAAATACGCTCAAGAGATGAATAGATGTCCTTACTATTCTGCAGTGCAGTTGGCTCGATGTGTTGGTGATCTAAGTCAATGGAACTAGTTAGAGCTTGTCTTTTTTTCAAGATAGTTTTCAGAATGCTGCCATAAAAATGCTCACTGTACGTGAGGCACTAACCCACCACTCTTTGCAACATTGCTATGAGTCAAGGGCTTATGGGTATCTTGGGAGTAGAATAAGACTACAACTAATTTGCTGTGCTGTTGCAAGGTCCTGTGGCAAGGCTAGTGTTCAGCATAGCTTCCACCAGTTCTACCTGCATGATGAGACAGCCTCAAACCCTCAGCCAGCACTGAGGTCCCACGCTTTTCCATGCTTCCTCTCTCTGTGTTTCCCTCCTAGAAGACCTCTTTCTCAGAATGAAAAGTTGAGTTCAGTTGTCCTTTTTTTTTTTTTTATTTTGAATTTTGGAGGAGAAGCCACCCCATTTTGCAATACTTTTGTTTGATGAGAGCATTTGATGGTTTGAGGATTTGGAAAAGATCCCTTTTCTTTCTGAGTCTCAAGACTAAAAGTGAAGTTGTGGCCTCTTCAATACGGGCTTTTTTTTGAGGAAAGCCAGGCTGACATAGCCGCTCATTATGAAATACTGAGAGCTGTTGATTTTTATGGGCTTCAGCTAGAGTTGGTGGCAGTCACCGCCTTGCAGGACAGGTCCTGTGCTGACCCTCATCAAGCTCTAACTCCCATTTACAGTTTTATTTTTAATTCTTGGAAGAAGTATGGCTGGAAAATCTGAGTATTATGATGATGTCTCAGCTTTTATTTACCAAAATAATTAAAAAAAAAAAATTGGCTGGACAGCTAGAAAATTTCACAGGGGCAATGGTATATTTTTTTTTCTGCTCCAAAAAAACCATAGTGGAAGCCACAACCTATGCCTGCAAAGTTTCACGGTGAAGTTAAGGGGAGGCCTGATGCTTTGAGGCAGAGGAACTGCTTATCAGTGGGTTACTCTGGCAGGATGGAAAGGCTGACAGGATGCACTGGGCAGGTTTGTAGCTGCATTTGAAGAAGGAAGGAGAATTTCGGTTGTAAGATTTCTGGTTTTTTTTTCAGGACTGTGACAGTTTTAACGGACTTACTTCTTTAACCCAAGCTCTGTCAGTTTAAATCTGAGTTCTCCCCACGTTTCCTCCCTCCTTCCCTTCCTCAGCCTCTTTCCATGCAAAAACAATTAAACTGCCCCTATGTGATAGCTGGTAGGTCTGGCTGAGAACATTTGCATCGCAGTAAAAAAAAAAAAAAAAAGAAAGAAAAAAAAAGATAAGCCTGAGCTGAAGCAATGTCTTCAGGTCTGCAGGCAATGTGGCTCCTACTTTAGGCTCATGTTACTTCATGTGCAGCTCCACCAACAAGGCTGAGATGTTAGCGAGGTGCCGTGCATCGCTCATGGAAAAGACAACCTGATTCATGCTGTTAAACTATTTGGAAGCGGTAACACTGTACGTGGGTGGGTTCCTCCTGCTCTGGGTAACATGAAGGCTGAGCCCACTGTGCCCGTTGGTTTTTCCATTGCCGTATGTGTAATACACCCTGTTTTGCCTCCCCAGCTTTGCAGCATCTCAGGGGTAGTATGCACACACACGCAAGGAGCATGAATAAAATTAGCAGTGAAGTCAGGAGGATGGATTGGTTAACACTTTGTACGCTGCAATACCTCAACACTATATTCATGTTGCATTGCTCTTTTCTGTGTTTCTAGATAACCAAGTTGAAAATTGACAGCAACCCTTTTGCTAAAGGATTCCGGGACTCTTCCAGACTCACTGATATCGAGAGGTAATGGGGACTTTCTGTTTACTTTCCATGTAGATAAGATAAAGAGAAGAGAGAGTTTGTAGGGAAAGCATCCTTTCAACTCCTGAGAAGCTGTGCATTTTAATGTTATCTTGTTGCATATAGTAAGCTTCCTCCACCTCCTTTAAAAATACTTATAAACTTTATGAAGAAAGAGCTGGTTTGAGTTTTGACATCTGTTCCAGTTGGGGCTGATATATTCATCTTCCTGAGGGGGCTTCTTGAAGGAGGGAGAGGGTCAGTTTTACAACTTCAGAATGAAAAGCTTTTTTCTTATCATGACATTTAATCCTGTTGAGGGCTGTGAATTGGGTCACTGGAAAACAAGGGCAGTGGTCCTGTGAAAAGCATCTTTATAGCTCCCCACTGCTCCACACAGTGAAAAAGAGAGAGGGGAGCTTCCCAAAATACACTTCAGCAGTCCCAGACACTGAAGTCAGCAATTATTGCCATCAGGACAAATCCCATAACTCCCACTCTGACGACAAAGATGCCATTTTTGTTTCACCAAAATTGCACTGCTGGCTGCATCAGGGGAAAGCTTTATCTAGAAACTCTTGAGTTTTGTGTGTGTGTACAGCTCATTATAAGTAACTGCTGCCATAGGGACAGAAGCATTAACCCACAGTTGAGTAGGAAATAAACTTCAAACTCTTGGTAGCTCTCCAGCATGTCACATTTTTATGATAGCGTGTCAAATAGTTTGGCAAATGAAACAAATTAAGCTGCCTGTGTCCTTTAGGCTGGAAGAGAACTCGATGGAGATAGATATAGCACACCTAAATTTTCCTATGAGCATACAATCATGAAAAAAAGTTTGGAGAGGCCAAAACCCTCTAGGCTCCTATGTTGGGATATCCAGATGTATCTGTGAATCATTTTTCACGGGTGCATATAAGGGACAAACTGCTCAATGAAGTCATATCCATATAGCTAGAGAAAATGTTTACAGCATTTCGAAAGTACATAAATCTAAGCGGGTCCATGGCTGGGAAATAGTGGTATATTTTATACCTTACTAGTGACTGGATCGTTAGGGATTCATTGAGTAATTGGGTGAAAGAACAATAATTTGGGAAACCAAGCTTGTAGACTGCAGTGCACATTTGCAAAGTTGTTAAAAATTGCTTCCTAACTGAAAGTCTTAGTTGAAAATGTAAAAAAAACCCAAAAAAACAATGCAGATTTAATTAAAATAGCATAGACTGCCATATTGACAGAGTACTAAGGTAAACAACATCCAAAGCTCAGGTTTGTATGCAATAAATAGTCAAGAAAGGACCTGTAGGAAGAGGAGAGACTTTGATTTTTCACATTTCAGTTTCCTTGTTTTACAGACAGGCGATATCTAATGACACAGCTTTGCAAGGGCTGAGAGAGTCTGAGTAGATAAGCTGGGAGAAAAACTTAGTTACCTCTGTGCAGATGAACAAACTATCATGGTGCTGGATATGAAGGGAATTTTAGGACATCTTATTATAACAGCACATGGCATGGAGTCAGAAATGCCGAGCATAAACCGCAGTACCCTTTTGTTTATTGATAAGTGTAGAATAGAGAGTGAGAGAGGCAGCTTAGCCCAGGCACGGACGTTGCCATGAAAGATAAGGTAGCCAAATGCGAAACCTACAATAAATACAACACACAGAATGTGAAAAGTATTGAAATGACATTAAAACTTTGCATTTGAAAGTCCAAGTTGGGGTAAGGTCTTATTTTGACTTAAATGGGAAAGCTTAGCCCTGATCAGGGAACAAGAGGATTTAAAAAAACAAAACCATCTGCACAACACATCAGGTAATGAGGTAGTGAAAGTGTAACAAACAACAGGGCTGGTAAGAGACTTCGAGAATTTCCTAAGTTATCTGATATGGTCCAGAAATACCGAGGGTTTTTTTTTTCAGTTTCAGCATCAAAATATTCAGATGGACGAGAATGTCATTCTCTGAGTGCCCACTGGTTCTATAGATTTAATCTTAGCCCCGGGAATATTGCTTCAAGAAATTTGATATAAAGCAAAAGACATAGCAAAGTGAGATAAAACAACAAGAAGAATTTCTTGCTTGATGTCCACTGTGACATACATTACAAGGTGTAGGTGATGCATTGAATGGCACGGCACGACTCTTGCTCAGTCTGGTTGGAAACGTAGCTCTTCCCCTAAGATCACTCTCTGAGAAAAATATTTATTTGCCAGGGAAAAGACTATGCAGGCCAAATGCACATTTGCACACCTCTTAAAAATGGAATAGTTATCCAGAAGCTGTGAAAATACCTTCTGTGCACTGCTTCCTAAGCAGGCCTGCGCACAACATGTGCGTGCATAATTTGCAGTGCTGCGCGGTGATTCTAGCATCCTGTGATGTTAGGGCCAAGAGAGCACTCACTTATCACGAGTTCCAGCTTTTCCAAATGACTTCAGTAGTGTGAAAGTGTACAGAGCTTTGTATTTCATTTCCAGGTATTTAAGCCTGCTTTTTCCTAAACAGCCTTTGGGGAGGGAAACAAATCAGATCAATTGATCTTTAGAGACCTAAAGAAATTAAATTAGTCTGGAGTCAGTTACTGCACTAAACCATCCGGTAATTGGATTGCTCCTTGTAACTGATTGAAAACAGCCTCTATCTGTAACAATATAGGGAGCTTTTCTTTATAGTAGATCTGAGAGAAAAACACATCTTTTTATGACATGATGACAGAAATTGCACTTTTTTAACCTAATTGAATATGATTTTATAAATATGTGACTTTAACGATTTCAGGCTTCCCATTCTAGATTTACGATCCCTGTGTAGGAAATTCAAGCTGCAAGTGCCTTGAGGATTAAAACTGTTTGCATTATATGTGTTGGAGTTAAAATTATGTATGTAAAGGTAGTGAAATTTGCAGAATGGTAGAGGAGGTAGGCAACAGCAAAGCTACTGAAGTGCCTGTATTTTCTCTTGTTCCTGCTTAAATACCTTACAATGGTTTCCTTGTACTCATAGCTATATAAGCAAAGCTTTTACCATTGAAAAAGTCTTTGGTGAGTTTGGTACATACTGAATTTTCAGTAGGATGTGAGATTACTTCCACAACCAGCTCTTTCCATACATTACTTGTGGTAATCTATTTATGGTAATGGGGCAGACTTTATCTGGGGCTACTATGATTTAGATAAGTTGCCGATTCACCTTTTAATCTTTTTATGTGGTATTTACATTTCCTCTATTATAAAAAGGCTCCCACAGTGGTTGTGATTGAAAAACTGAACATTTAGCAGCAATTGTCAGAATATGGAGCTTAATGTACTGTGGTGTTGACTATGGGATGCCAAGCACAGTAATGTGGATGAGTGTGATCTTTTTAAATGGTAACTTTTGTGAAAAAGACTAATGCAGGTTTTATGAGCAATTCGCTCTGGGGATAGGCTTCAAGGGAATATCTTTTTGCTTCTACTTAAAAAAAAAAAACTGCAAAAGCCATGAAAGATGCAAAATCAGACCCCAACACATTAATTTTTTTATCTTGAGCATGAATTTATTTTTTGTGTTATTGTGAAGAATTAGCCTTTTAAAAATAAATAAAACCATTGCCATTAAATATCATGCAAACAATACAGTAAAAAAAGGTGATCATTTCAAGAGTGTGAGTCAACAGAACTACTGAATCATAAAATAATGATCAAATAAGAATTGACAGATCATAATAATGATCTGAACGTTGCTTGACTATTTGACCCAATACATGGTAGGCAAGTTCAGGGTGTGGACTTGTAACTATTAAAGAGAGCTAAGGGAGTATACTCATCTGCACAAGTCCAGTAATGCTTCTTGGAGGTATATACGTACTTCAAGAGGCAATATCTTAGGTATTGGAAAAGTATGGCTGCACACACAATTAATTTTTAGGCAGACAAAGGAAGGATTGGGGGAGGGGGAGTGGGATAGGGGAAATAAGTAAGAGAGTTGCATGCATCCCAGCTGGATTTGCATGATAATCAGATTCTTATTTTTCCCCTGAGGAGCTTCATGTCTGAGATGTGGAAATACATTGTACCAGCTTACAAGGCTGTAAGTGAAACGGATGCTAATGCCCAGATGTGGGCACTGCCCTTTTGAAGTGTCAGTGAAAGCTATGTGCTTAATGATGTGCTGTCCACAGCAGTCCTTTTTTCCATCCCTTCCCTACTCACCCCACAGAGCTGCTTTCCTCCACATTCCCACCTTTTGCTGCTGGTCTAGAAGAACTTGCCTGACTCTTGAACGCACCCTACCAACTGCCAGAAATATATTCTCTATGACCTATTCCCATGTCCATGGTTAAGTAGGGCTTTGTCATAGTTCTCCTCCAACAAGTCAAACTCGCCAGCTGATCTTTTATCCTCAGCTAGTTCTCAGTCTGTGAATATTGGCAACCAGCCATGGGAGATCATCTCTGATGTTTAAGTTAGGAGAAGCAGTGAAGTCCTGAATTTACGGAGAAACACCAGGGAATCTGGTGCCTAAACGCTTGGTATCTGCTGCCATTCTAGATGTGCTTAGGTTACCCCAGCCTCCAGCTGCTTCTCTAGAGGGGTAGATGGATTGTCTATATTTTCTGTGTCATCGCTTTTGTTGCTTGGATGTCTTAAGACATCTAGAAAGCACTGCCTGCCTACATTTAGACACCTGAAGCATTCCCTTTAAATCTAGTTCCTCCACCTCTGCTTACTGTTAGCCAGGAAACAGTTACTTTTTCTCAGCAGAAGGCCCTCCACACCAGCTAAAATCTCTTAAGTTCCCAAGCTTTTAAGCACTCATACCCTGGCTCATTTTCCACTTAGTTATTCTGTTATCTATCTTTTTACTTGTGCAAAATGGTATAAAAATGTTTCCTTTTTCTAGTGTTTTCCACTCACCTTGTTCAGGCATAGCGTGTGCGTAAGGGGAGGGGATGATGTCAGATCAGACCCCTGGTTTCCACCACACAGGATGTGTCACTATATTTGGGGGGGAAAGATACCGAGAAAGAGCTTTAATATACATTTGGTGTTTTTTTTCCAAGTCAGAGAAGAGAAATATAATTTTCTCTCTTATTTTTCCTTCTTCGTTCCCTGCATAAAAATAGCTGGGGTTATTTGCAGTTGAGAGAAGTGGCGTGGGTATATTTAATAAACTCATGCTCCTTTTTCATAAGTATCATTACTCTTCCCATGTCATGGCTTCAGCCAGGCTACGTGACCTCCACACATATTATAGCTCTTCCAGAATTGCCATCAGTAGGCATTTGTTTATTGCAAGGGGACCAGCAAACACCACTTTGGGGGTACAGTTGTTCCTTCTCCTGCAATCATTGAAAAATAGATTTTTCATCATTTAATTCACATTTCACTTCTTTCTTTAAATTGCTTTTATTCTTGGAGTAATGCATTAATCCAGCTCAATAGTCTTGACTTCGTGTGAAAGTGTTTGGTGGCTCTCTAGTAGATTTTGGGCCAAATTGAACTTCAGCTCACGCGAGCCAATGTCGTTGGATGGCCCCTGTTTCTTCCCCAGTTGGAAATGATTCAGCTCTAACCTAAACAGTGGAAAGCAGATGCTTTGTTCTGGTCAAAGATTTGGTCCGTACCATGCCAGAGCTGAATTAGGTTCCTAGGGTCAGTCTGTAATATTAATCTACCAGTATAAGAGCAACTACATGCAGCAAATGTATATGTCTGTGTGTTTGTACGTGTGTAAAATAGCAACTAAACACCACAGGAACAGGAAGGCTGAGTGATACCTGAACAGTGGTCCTGATAGTGTTTATTCTTCACTCTTAGCTGCTCTTATGGGAATGTATTTGTTCCTCCTCCTGTGTTGTTGGTTTTTTTTGTTGTTGTTGTTTTTTGGGTTTGTTTTTTTTTGTTATTTTGCTTTTTTTTTTTTTTACAGACTTGTTTTTAGCACTTGGGTCTTGGACAAATTAGTCATCTTTTCCCTTAAAAAAAAAAAGTTCTACTACAGTGCGACTTCCGACAAGTTTATTTTTGTGCCTTCTCAGCCCATTTATTCCATCTGTCTTCACCTCACCTCACTTCTGATGTCTTCTGTTATCTGGGCTTTCTTCCAAACACACTAACTGGCAGCTACAAAAAAAAAGGAAACCTTTGAAATGCAGAACTAAAGAAGTCATTCAGGCTGCAAACTGATAATTCATACACTTTATATCCTGTTCTGTATTTTTCTTTGTGTTGAACTGAATAGCCAAGCAAAACATAGTTGTCAGTTTTATTATTTTCTTTCTATTAATTTTTTTTAATTAACATTGCTTTTTTTTCTTGTAAAGAAACCCCCCCCCAAAAAAAAAAAACCAAAAGAAAAAACCAAACTCCATGACACCAGGCACAGGGAGTGGATTTTGAGGATATCCTTACCTTTTTGTTTACCTGTCACTTGGATAGTAAGGGCAAAAAGAGAAAACACTAACAGGTTGCTCAACTCTGCTCTGAAGTTTCTACCTCTTGTAGCCATTCCTGAAACGGCAACTTCTGCAGAAGACAGGAGTTCGGAGTGCCTGGCTCTTTCTCACTGCACTCTGGCTTTTGCACATTGTCCTCAGAGGAGGTTGAACCTGGCTCCCAGTGGAATGGGCGCCTGCCTGTTACATCAACTCCATCCTCTTTGGAGTGGTGTTATAGATCTAAGATGGACACTAACTCAGGCTTGGCTCCAGCAAGCTAGTTCTGGATTAACTTCTCTAACACCTTCTGCCAACAAAACAAAATATATTGCCTCAAGCCTCCTCCTCCTAAAGGGAGAAGGTAGGCTTCCTGTTTCTGTCCCCTGGGTCCACTTTCTGCCAAATTCAGGAAAATCCATAGCTTCAGCTGCATCCAGGCATGTAACAGCATCAGTGCTGACCGTGCCTTGTGGCCAGGTGAGCCCTCTTCCGTATCACCAGGGCTTGTGGTCGTATGCTTCAGAACCAGGCTTGTGGTGATGCTGTGAATGCACAGCTGAAGCAAAGTAACAGTAAGAGGAGGAGAAAAAAATGACATGAAAAAGCATCAGAGAGATGCCTGCTTCCACCTACAAAGATGCACTGTTCTTTCATCTTGATTAAAGATCCTACTCAGGGTAATCTGGGATTTATCATCTCCCAAGATAATTTCTGTAATCCGAGTTGACAGCAAAAGGAAGTGAGCATCCTCACGCAGGGCATTGCTTCTCAACTGCTTCTCAAGTCAGATCTGTTTTCTGCCATCTCCCAGTTCATATCCACAGCAAGATCCTGGATTTAGTCTGTAAAGTGTTAGTGAATCACTTATCAGCCACATCAGGATCTTCCTATCTACCTTTGTTCCTCTGAGACTACTGTGTACGTACAGGGCACTGTTAACTAAACAAAGGCAAAGACTCAGCTTGTAGCTGGAAGACATAAAGAATCCCTAGCTGCAAGTTTAGCTTTAGAATCAGTTGCTGGCAGAGGCAAAAGTGAAATGTTCAGCTGAGAGGTTAAAACCTGCAGAATGGCAAGATGCTCTCTGTGCACCTTGAAACCTTGCTAATTGATAAATTCTCCCAGCCCTTCACTTCCTTGCTTTCCTGGTCCAAAACTTGCTGGTTTATTTCATGCATAAAGGAAAGAAGTGCTTTGTTCATAATAAGCAGAGGTTTATTTATAGGCCTGGGCTCAAGGTCTGCTTCTGTCAGAACGTAGATCGTTGGTTGTATTACCTCTCCTCACATTTATCCTGCCTCAGCATCTTCTCTGTGGGTGTGCTAGCCAATATGAGCTTATTTTTTTCCTCTCCATTTGGCACATGCTTCCTTATTCTCTTTCTCAAAGAGCTTCAGCCCCTAACTCGCTCTTCTCCAGCCTGTCATCTGCTACTATTATCCAGTTGTACACATAGCACAGCTTAATCATAGTAATATATTGTACCTGTGTGTATGTTTTCCCCACCTCTGGGTATTTACAAGATAACTGTGAGGTGAAGAGCAGTCTGGAAGACTGAAAATTGTTGGTAGACCATACAAAAGAATTTGACAGAAGGGAGACATCTTTTCTTTATCCACCTGGCAGCTTGTGATCTCTCAAAACAAAGTTTATTTCTAATTTATTGCTATAATAGAAGAAACTGTAGAGTCCTAAGATACATTAAAAAGGTGAAAATGGTTACGTTCAAGTATTAGATAACAAGTGTTTGATCACAACTGAATAACAGAAATACAGAAGGTAAGCACTGAGTAACTGAAAGTCACTTTGTTCTTCAGTCAGTTTAGTGTGGATCAGCTCTGAAAAAAAACTAAAGGAAAGCTTTAAAAAAACCCTCTCATACTCTTCACTTCCTAACTCTTTTATTGAGCAGAATCATAAAATGGCAAATATTGATTTATCTTTCAGTAATTTATAAAATTATTTCCATAAATCCTTTGAACCACGCTGATATCTGAAGATGCTGCATACAGAACTGTAAAGCCAGAGTCTTTCCCTCTTAGTAGTATTATTATTATAATTCAGGACTTTTGAAAATTGATTTTATTGGCCCACTCTACAGAGCACCATATTCTGGACATCCTAAACAGTTCATACTTTCATAAACAGAATTTTCAGGAAGATTTTGAGATTTAAGTCCTTTTGGTCACAGTTGACAAAAGGGTATAAGCAGGAACTTGTGTCCCAGATTGCCAGCTTCGTTCCTCCATTTTGAACTAGATTTCACAGGCACTAAAATCTTGTTGTTAAAGTTTTGCTTCCTCCTACACATCTGCTTTGGAGCAAGTCCTAAAGCACTTGTCTTCAAAGGATGGAGGGGGTTCAACTCCTCTTTCCAACCTGTGTGGGAAACTTCACGTGTTTCCATAGACAGATGAGTTGCAACCCCTTTCTGCTCTGAGAAGGCTTGATCTCTGGGTAGTGTTCTCTGAGGACAAAATGTTTGAGCACGGTGCAGAGGCCACCACTTCTTCCCTTTGAAACATAAAAGGAAGGAAAAGTTAGCCATTAATTTGGAGTTAGGTCACTTGTCCAGGTTGGGGAGCATCTGAGTGCAGACTTCAGCTCTTGTTTTGCTAGGTGGAAGAAATAGTGTGTCATGGGATAACTCAGAGGTGCACTTAATGAGTGGAGAAAATACACCACTTCTGGCTTTTCTTTGCTGCCTTTGCATGCTCAGAGGGGTTTCCTGCTCAGCTTTTTGCATTCCATAGGTCTGTTTGGAGGTTTATATGCAGCACGTGTGGAACGTGGAAAGAAGAGTGTCCACCTGAAGGCAGCGGGGGCCAGGTGCCTAAGTTCTGGTGTGAATCTCAATGCCTTGTGCTCATGATGTGAATGACAGCCTCAACCTCTGAAATGAAAAATTAGTAGGTGTGTTGTGATTATAGCATAAACCACCAACACGGGTAGGCAAGATAAGCATATACAGTTTTAAATATTAAATCCTAGCTGCACAAAAGGAACTACTTTTGTGAATTAGTTGCTTTCCCTCATCCAAATTTCCTTGTTGCACCATTACCTCTGTCATAAAAACCTTTTCTTCTTGTGCCAATGAATGAGATTAATCTTCTAAAACCTTTAGCATACTATCTGCAACATTACAACATTAAAAATAAATAAACAAACCTACTATATAGTTCCCTGGTTTCAAACTTTGCAGATTCAGGGTTCACTTAGAAGTCATCTCTCTTTTTCCTTTAAGAGAAGACAACCATACAGAATAATAGAGTTCTCTGTCTAGCATACAAGCCCATCTGGAAAGAATTTAGTCTGCAATAATTGTGGGCATTTGCTTTAGCTTTAAATCCCTGTAGGTAATTCAAATGTAAATTTATTGGGGTGAGTTTATCCCCAAGTCGCCATTGGATCCAATATTTTCGGGATGAATTTGGCCCACTGCACTAAAACTACAGCCTGCATTGTTTCTGTTGCATCAGGATATTATTACATGCTGTAACGTCTCTCGTTATAAGCAGACCTTTACTAGAAATAAAGTCAATAGAGACAACACAGACAATCACCTGAATCACATTTATTTTCAGACATTTGAAGATGAGTAGTTCTTTGGTTATGAATATGTTCATAGACTTGTATCTAAATCACTCAGACAACACTGGTCTAATTCATTATTTTGTTATTCTGTACTCATCTGAGATAGTGTTTTTGGTTAAGTAAAATTCTTTGCATTTCACGTTCTGCTTCAGGAAAAAAAAAAGTTTCAAGAGGCATTCAGCACATAATGTAAACAATGCCATCTGTCTTTTTCTTTGTAAAATCTTCTTTGAGATAGCCCCGATATGCCTACTGTTTTCAATCACTTAAAAGGCAGTAATTCAATTATATCATCCTCTATGTAGGAACTGCCATTGCTTTCAGTCCACTTCCAATCCTGACACAAGTAAATCACTTTGATAAGATCCCATTTTTATTTATTTTTTTTCTGAGGAGACTAGCATAAGTAATGATGCCAGTGATAGACCAAGGACAAAATGACCATAATGGGCTTTCTGTAGGAAAGGAAAACATGTGCCATTGTGATTTATCATTTTACTTGGAAAATGTTTTTCCTTGGAATTTCTGTAACACCCACACTCTCCAAGCAAAGGGCATTAGCAAGTACGAACGGCCAAATGGTAAATTCAGACAAAACCTTCACCAAGCAGCAAATTTAAACAGCTACCCCTACCTAGATTTCTTAAATGGGAACAGAAGGTCAAAGCCATTTTGGAAATGTGCCTCGGTCTTATTCATCTTTGGTATAATGCCACTTACTTACATGGAAATGCCGTGGGAATGTGTAAGCTTGAATCTTCCTTACAAACTGCTATGGCTTATCGTGCAGATATGCCTTCCTTCTATTTAAAAATTGTTTGGGTGACTTCAGTGCTTTGTGCCACCACCAAGGCGGGGGCCTAGCAGACACGTCTAACCTCCCAGAATAGATGCGGCACGAGATCAGTAGTATCTGTAGACTTCCTGCTACGAACTGGCCTCAGCCCTGATGCTGAGAGAGCATGGTTACAGCTGAGCTATCTCTGGACACATCTATCCCTTGCCCCTTATTTCAGAAAAATAGGAGAGGACCAGATGAGATGGTCAGGTGTGATGTGAAAGCTGGTTTGAAAGGAGCTGGACCACAGGTGTCTCCTTGAACCCAAACTGATCACTCACCACAAAAACCCAGAGCTTGCATTTTCAAATCTGTGAAGAGTGCTGGTCTTATGTTCACTGTCTGAGACCACATCCAGGAAATGCAGTAGGAATTTCACCCTACTTTGCTGAAGAAGCAGTACCGCGCAGGTAAGAGGTGATTACCGATGTTAAACATTGGCCAATTTCAACATTTCCAGTGGTGTGCCATGAGGTAACCCTTTTGTTAAGTGATTTTGGAGAGTCTATGTGAGAAAGCTGTGATCTGGACAGGGAAAAGGCTGTATGTTCATTGTATTTAACCTAATGATTTAGGAGGCTGTTTAGGATGTTATTGATACAGTAGGTTTTTTCCTTTCTCAGAGAAAGTGTGGAAAGCCTCATCCAAAAGCATTCCTATGCCCGATCACCCATTCGGACCTATGGAGGAGAAGATGATCTCGGAGATGACAGCCAGGCAACACAAAGCAGAGGTAGGAAAATGTGCTCCTGAGGTAAACTGTAGTGCACTAGTTATGCTTGAGAAAAGGAGGACCACAGTCAGTGGTCTGAAGTTCTGTAATGAAGAAAAATATTTGTTACCTTATGGCTCTTCTGGACATCTGATATGCTATGGCACTAGTGTCGGTGGCTAGTTCAGGAGGCAGCTGATGGGAAAACAGGCAACTTCATTACCATGGTGCTGAGAACAAGCTGACGCTTCCCATCCCTTGGCAGGACTTACAAGCTGAGGCTCAGCACCATTTGTAAAGTACCACGTAGATGTGCCACTTGCTGCCCCTCCAGCCTTCTGTGAACAGAGGACTTGGTTCTGACCATCTTCAAACAGCCTGTGGTTAACCTGCTTTGCCTCTACAGGAAGAAAAGCCCATAGCTCCCTGGAAAGCTGATGTTTAATTTTTACCTCTTGGTCTCGAAAACGTGCTTTTCCTGCTGAGGCAATTCACCTGAAATGCTTTACCAAATGGCTTGTCTACTTTAGCAGTTGCAAAAGTAATAGCAAGAGGGAGCTGTTCTTTGTGGGGATACTTGCTGGACAAATTGCATCTGTCGTAAATTGACACTGGAAATAGATCTCAAACCCATCCTGCGGGACCACTGCCTGGCATAAACTTGTGTTGCATTGTACTTTGCATGTTGACTTCATGACCTGCCTGATATGCAACAGCCACTTGAGGTAAAGCAGTTCTATCTGCCTTCCGACTGGCAGTGCCCTTGTCTTGTCCTCTAACTTCATACAGCATTGCTAAGATAAGAGCATTATTTCTGGTCACAAGCTCTTTAGACTTGTGTGGGGAAAACACACTTATTTTTAACCACGAGTTGCTCTTCAACAAAATGTGATTAGGTGGGCTTGTTCATACACATCTATTCTAAGCGCAGTTCCTTAGATTGCGGAGCTTCTGGAGCAACTCCTCAGCTGGTACGATGCCATCCTTTCACATACTTCTAGGAGATTACCTTGCTTAATGTCAGCTTAGATCCTAGGCCAGTTATTATGGAAGACAGTGTTAAAATTTCCCTTGACAGAGTGCTCAGAGCAAGGCACCTTCTCTCCAAGAATTAAATTTCTCCTTGGTATGATGTCCTCCTGTAGGAGTGATAAAGTGAACGAGGTGAAGCTCAGTACGAGAGCTGACCATTAAAGCCTTTCTCCTCTGAAAAGAATCCTTAGGAAGGTGTCATAGGAGGAAATAATAGTTTACTATGATTAATTTTATATATAATATATACAGGTTACAGTTGGGCATTTGCTCGCTATATGGCAAATAAGTAAGTGAGGAAGATGATGAGTTGTGGCAACCAACTTTTTTTTCTAATCTAGGAGCATAGGATGTGATTGTTCTGGGCAACCAGGAGCATGCACAGGGAGTAAAACATACTGCTCCTGCAGATGAGTAACTGTTACTGCCTTCACTCTCTGTTTGGGTCTGGTGTCCTTAATAAAGGAAAGATATGAGGAGAGAAACAATGATCTTATTGAAACTCCACAGACATTTCCATTTCTTCTGATGCATTTTAAAACTACATTGCATGCAAGGGATGTCCATCCATACATATGAGAGCTGACAGTCAAATACATACAAGTTGCTGTGTGATGTGTGTTATAAGCTCCCTGAGGCCCAAACTGCCTCAGAATTACTAGAGCACATTTTCTTGGTGCTGGCAAATGTCGTATGTGAGACTTACTGGAGTACTAAGTTGCAATTAGAGAACATTGCAGTTGGAGGAGGAAAGAGTGCTTATGGAGGTCCCTCATGAGAATCATAGAGTAGTTTGGGTTGGAAGGGACCTTTAAAGGTCATCTAGTCCAACCTCCCTGCAAGGAGCCGGGACATCTCCAACCAGATCTGGCTGCTCAGAGCCCTGTGCAACCTGGCCTTGAATGTTTCCAGGGATGGGGCATCCACCACCTCTCTGGGCAACCTGTTCCAGTGTTCCACCCTCATTGTAAAATATTTCTTCCTTATATCTAGCCTAAATCTACCCTCTTCTAGTTTAAAACCATTACCCCTTGTCCTATCGCAACAGGCTCTGCTAAAAACTTTATCTCCATCTTTCCTATAAGCCCCCTTTAGGTATTGGAAGACCGCTATAAGGTTTCCCTGGAGCCTTCTCTTCTCCAGGCTGAACAGACCCAGCTCTCTCAGCCTGTCCTCATAGGAGAGGTGCTCCAGCCCTCTGATCATTTCATGATCATTAATAAGAAAGAATCACATACTTATTCTGTGTAGAACAAAGAAAGTCTATCACTGCTATTTATATCTTATTACTTCAGCACCCACCCACAGCATTCTCAATTCAGCCATTTTCAGCCATTTAAAGACAGAAGTGCCTAGCCTTTAGTAGTATATTTATCACAAGAAGCCTATTTCTAGAGGAATTAACAGATATGAAATATATAAATCCAATTAAAACTCTTTAATGCATGATGTCTGGGTGCCTGTGCCTCAGCATCCACACACAGGATTCACCCATTCACCTGGAACACAGCCAAATGTAAACCTTCTTGGCAAACACAGATTTGCATCCTGCTTTCCCTGTAGTGCAATAATGCTCGGATACACCCTGATTTGTAAAGGGGTTTGCTCTGGTCTGTGAGCATAGTGTTATTCTTATGGTTTGGCTCTGGATCCTGATTTCCCAGTAGTTAGGATTTGGTTCAGTGATAGGGCCAGGATTTGGTTCAAGTCCATTTCTACTGCTGAATCTACACAATTTCTCTTTCCTGTTACTGGGTCATTTTACTTGTTTCATTAAGCAGAGGAGCAATTAATCAAGAGTAACTCTCTTTCTGATTTGAGAATATATCCCTAAAGAGATTTTTTTTTTCTTAAATAATAATTACCATTTTTTCTTTCTGTTGTTGTTTGCTTATAGTTTTGTTTTGAGTATGTGGCTATGATTGGTCAGGATACATAATTCCAAGAAGTTTACCTTGACAGATAGATGTCTTCATATTTTTTTTCTCTTCACAATTTGGATGAATCAGATTTATGAAACTAATACCTGTTGTAAAATTTGTTATCTCAGAATGTTTTGCAATACTGGCTTGAAATTCTATTTTGTCAAATATTCTTGCCAGTAAATTTATTTCTTAAAGTAAGAACCATTTTCTCAATGGATGAAATTGGACAAGAAAGAAAATACAAAAGGGACATGAGTTGAATTATTGTTTGAATAGGAATAAAAATCAGGAGTCTATTTATAGGATTTTATTGTATTCTGCATTTCTAGAAATCAGATATTGGATGATGACCACATAGAGGAACTGCAGAGGTGAAGGGCAACATTGTCACTAGAATATTTGAAAATAACCATGTATTTAGTCAAACAAATTATTCATTGTTTCCCAAAAATTTTACTGTCAAAATAAAATAAGTAATTAGTTCTAATTTAAAAACACCATTTTCCTTTTTTAAATGATTTTGCAATCTTCAGAGAAAAAGTGTTTTAAAGAGGTGGAAAATTTGGGAAAATAATTTTTGGAAGATTTTAGATTAAAAAAATACCAAAGAAGCCACTTCCATTTGATCAAAAGTAGGTAATTACCCTGAGAGCAACGTTTTAGTATTTTTGTGCATTTCACTTAAAACCTGGCATCTCTTACTAAGATTTAGCATCAGTGTTGTTTCTTAAAGCACTGTACTCAGTCGGAAAAATAACAAATGTTTTGACATTTTAGATTTTTTTTGTTCTGTATTTTTTAAAAAGTCAGGTTGAATGAAAAGATGCAGTGTTGACAAGATTTACTGAGGTAAAAAAAAAAAAAGAAAACTTGCAGTGCAAATTACATTTTTCTGCATCAAAAGAAAATGACCAGTTCTACTGAGGATCTGATGGAAAAAGCTACAAGCGTACAAGCATGTCTTCAAAATGAGGATGTAATGCAGTGAGATTCAACATCAGAGTAGATGCTTCAGTGTTTAGTAGCAACTTCTTAAAAGGGAAATTTGTCTAAGGTGTAGTTATAAAGGACAGCAACTGGCAAATATAAAGAAATATAAAGAAAGACAAAAGAAAAGAGAAGTATTTGGGAAGTATTTCCAATGACAATTTGTCATTAAAATCAGGCTTGCTATGGAAGATTCTCTTTCTCCCTTTTTGCAATTTTACCAGCTTTATGTGTTGCAGTGCAAACATGAGGCATTCTTTCTCTTTGCTTGCAGGGTCAGCCTTTACAACATCTGATAACCTCTCCCTCAGTTCCTGGGTATCCTCCTCAACCAGTTTTCCCGGATTTCAGCATCCACAGTCTTTGAGTGCCCTGGGTACCAGCACTGCATCCATAGCTACACCCATTCCTCATCCAATCCAAGGATCTCTGCCTCCGTACAGCCGCCTGGGAATGCCTCTTACGCCTTCTGCTATAGCCAGCTCCATGCAAGGTAGTGGCCCCACTTTCCCTTCCTTCCACATGCCTAGGTACCACCATTATTTTCAGCAGGGTCCTTATGCCGCTATCCAGGGACTGCGTCACTCCTCCGCAGTGATGACGCCCTTTGTATGAGTGATGTAAGACAAGAGAAATACGAGATTTTGAACGTGCAAGTTTGGTATGAAAAACACAAGGGACCTTCCTGAAAGGCCTGTGGCAGGAGTGCTGAACTCGTAACAAACCAGCTAAGAAAATGCATTATGGATATAGATTCCTCCATTGAGGGATCACAAGAAGAGAGCGCGCAGCTTGGAGCTGCTCACAGATCTATGTGTAACACAGTTGAAATGGATCCCAAAGTTCCCAGGATTTTTGGTTGCGTGCAGCTTGTTCCAAAGGTGCATTATACCTAGTGGAAAGAGATTATGTTTATGCAGCAGTGTACAAATTAATTGTGTATAGGTCTTTTTTTTTCATATGCTAGAAGAAATCTGAAAAAGGCAATACTCTTACTCATTTTCATCTCTTCTTGTGACTAATAAGCATCTAAACAGGAAAATGTATTGCTACAACTTTGAGCATGTTTCAGGCTATGCCAGCACACATTTGCTGGGAACGGGACAAAGTGGAGAAAGCCACTGTCCTTTTTAAAAGACTGGCTTATATTCACCAAAAGCAGTATTTCTTAGCTGCTACTATAATCCCAAAGAGAAAATTATTAACAAGTTTTTCTTTCTTCGTTTGTTTCTTTCACAAAACACTTATTAGTTCCAAAAAACGTACTGTGTTACAGGACTGTAGCAGTAATGATGTATTCTGTCCTTCAGTCTAAAAAGAAGTTTGTCCAATATCCTAGGAGGAGCAATGTAACTGTCTATTAAGGTATGATGAAGGAAAATGTTGATTTGTGAAAATCTTTTACTTAAACTTAGAAACCCAAGTTATTAAATCTTTACATCAATGCTTGTTCGCTGCTGCGCTTGCCACTGAAGACCTGTTTCTAGCTGCAAATGTGTACCAAGTTAACCAAATTTCAGGCTAGATCAGTCTATAAACTCTCTAGGTCAAACCATAATCAATGGACTGGTGTAAAATTGATGACATTGGAGTATCCTTCTACTTGTTCTGATTTTCTTGGGTTTGGCCATGGCTGTTACTATACAAGGTCTTTGGCCAGGAAAATTAGGGTTGTACTGTTTTCCCATGTCCCAGTATCATGGTGGAGTTTCCTTGGAAAAGTATCAGTGCAGAACTTCACATGTAATTTTTTTTTTTAATTCATATCTGCCTTTTTTTCAGTTATTAACTAGAGTTTTCATTCAAAGTACTGTCCATTTTTTCTAGTATGTTATGTCTGATGCAACAGAGGAACTTTAGAGGTATAAGAAAATATGACCTCTCTCCAGAGAGCTAACATGAATCCTTTGCACTGCTGAAAAGAGTACCAGTGCGATGCTGGTTTTCTGCATGGCAGGAGCTGGGATTCCACTGTAAATAAAAAGTCAACACAGAGTTTCTGTGTAGAGTTGCATTCAAGTTATAGATGATAACACATCTACTGATAAAAAAGAACTAGCAATCCAATCTCATATATTAAACATCTGTGTAGAGCTGGAACACAGAATGGAAAACAGACTTTCTTGGCACTATTCTCTTCTACTTTTGACCAGAGTGTGTTGGTATCATATGGTAAGAAGCGGAGTGCTGTACACTGAGTCACCTACCTCCCACCTCCGTGATGTGCAAGGCAAGTCACAGGCCTTTTTTTTTTTTCCCATTGCCTTGTCTTACATAAAGATAAGAGCCATCTTTACATATTTCCCAGTAGATGAATTTTAAAACTGGTCAAATTGGCCATTTCAATCACCTCAGCTATCTGCAGTATCATCCTAATTTCCCTTTACTGACTTTTGGACCTGGTGATAAAAAATGAACCTGAGGCAATTTGCAAATTCTGTGCTCTGTATGTGAATGAAAAAGAACTTTTATTTACAGTTTCTGGGCTCAGAGCTACTACAAGGAGTTCCATAAATGAATATAACAGGCCAAGCTCTGCAGTATTTAAATGACTTAGAATCAGACACAGAATGTGGCTTGATGTACCCAAATATGAGATTTTGCTGCAGGCTATCGAATTCACCTGAAAAGTGCATGTTGCAAGGCTATATCTAGTTATGACCCATTTTGATATAAACCCCCTATTTTTCAGGAAATTAGATTATACTGGCCCCACAACAACATAACTCTTCAAGTATATATATGATTCCACAGAAACAGGAATTTCAGGGGAGATTTGGAAGAAAATTTTAACTCCTCTCCTTCAGTTGCTTGGCTTCTGTTAGAGTTGTATGAAGGTCCTATGATGACATGCACTAAAGCCTGTGGGGAAATTCTATTTCTTTTATCTGTTTCCTTCTGCAGCTCCATTAACTTATCTGGAGTTGCAGGGGATATGGTTAGGTTCAGAATTCAAGCCAGTAGCTTTAATGTTGATACTTCCATCAGGAAATGGTCAAGTAAGTAGGCAGCTTTTACATTACTCCAGAAATAGGTTTGGAACAGGTAGGTTGATTTAGGCACATTTTACAAGTCACATAAAGCCTGGTCATACAATGACCTGTCCTTCCTTTTGAATCAAATTTAGATAAATAAGCTGTACCTGTCCCTGTTCTGAAAACACCAATATTTTGCATGCAGAAATGCCCCTCATACTATTTCAGAGAAAATTCTCCAGGTTCTCCCTGCAGAATGAAACTAGATTTTGACAACATAATTTACAAAAAAAAAAGAAAAAAAATGAAAGACAAGTGCTTTTCACTATGAGTAAAATGTGATCCATATCTGAAAAAATATGGCAGTAGATTGTCCCTGTATAAAAACAGGGCATAGCCAATTCCTCATCTAAATTCTCTCTGATGAGTCTCGTATTGTAGACAACGCTGAACTATCTGTCAAAATCCAGAGCTTGATTTTTCCAGTCAGATCAAGTCTTTCTCAATGTGCTTTCTCTTTGCGCTGCTCTCTGGCATATGCTGCTCTCTGATGGTTTAATTCCTTTGCAACAGAAGCCCACTGGGTTCCCCAGTAATGCAGAATCATGGCAGATCCCAAGCAAGCGAAGGAAGGCAGCTTGTAAGAACCTTCCCCAGGAAAAAGGTCAATAGGTATATCCAGTTCTCACCTCTTCTTTTTTTGCCCTCACAATCCTACCTCCAAAACCTGTTGCGCAGAGTTGAGGTTGAAGGGATTAAGTTCATGGAGACCACAGGATGCTCAAAGAAGAGGTCTTGCCACCTTGCAAGGTTTCTTCTCCCTGTCCCTTCACCTTCCTGTGGGCAGTGGGCAGCATGGGAATGATTCCAGGAATAAAATTCCTGCCCTGAAGCAGGCACAAATTTCTTGACTGTGACAGAGACAGGATTTCATTCAACATTCTCACCTAAAAATAAAGTCTAACTGTAAGAAGAGTGACTGTAGTGACAGCAACAATATAGGAACTCTACAGAAAAGACTAAAACCCAGCTACAAATCAGCTTTAGCATTGATTTCACAATTGGAAGAAAAAGAATGTAAATTCATAATTAATTTGTTAAAGAGTGAAATGGCTTTTCCTAAAAAAAACTTATCTGTACTACTTTGACAATAACTCAGTAATTTATTCAAGGAGTTTTTTTGCTGTACTGCTGTCAAAATTATATCACTTTCAGGACAGAACATCTGTTGCTGGTAGATGGTCTAGGAATGCCAAAAGTAATATAGACTTTATTTTCCAATATAATTCAAATTTTATATCCCATGAGAAGTGCTCTTCACTGTTACGAGCTCTCTTGCCTGAGCAAACTGGTGCTGGCTTATGCTGTTGGCTTTTTTTTTTTTTTCAAGAAGGGCAGAGAGAATATGCCTGAATATGTTTTTCAAAGTGAATGATAAGATTATCCTCCAAAGTGTTACAAGTACTTTGGGGTCTTTTCTGCATTACCCTCTTATCCATAGATAGTCAACAGCCTCAGATCTTTAATCCAACAAAAGCATCCCAAAGACTTGACAAAGCTGCCTTAGATGCATGTGTCTGAACTTATTTTTCTTCTACTTTTGGAGCCCTGAGAGAAGCTAGACATAAAAACCACGTTAAATTTGGCTGTTTCCTTTGCAGTATCGCTTTATATGGCCTGAGGCACTGTCAGAGATAGAAATTCAATGCCCCTGGGTTTCAGTGGTACTCTTCTGGGTATAAAGTGACAAACAAGCATAGATCAAGTGGATAAGGTGACAGAGTTTCTAGTGGAAATGCTTCTTCATGAGTTCAAAGATGGTAAGTTTTATGATAGCTAACATACTTGGTAGTACAATCTACAAGATGCAGATGCAAATTTTCTCCCAGAAGGCTTTATCCATGGAGGCTGGGACACTGCATGAGCATGTATACATAAGAAGATGTTGCTGCTTCCAACATCCAGCAAACACTAACCAGCATTTGAAAATGAATCTCTTTTAAACTGAAAACATTTGGGCTGGCAACTTGATGATGCACTACATCCTCTTTATGTCTGTGTACTATAGGGAAACAGAAATACCAATGAAAATTATTGCAAAAATTTGAGTAGCTTCCCAAAACTGTAAGTTAATATAAATGGTGGTAACTCACCCCTAGATAAGGGGTAAAAGCAACAGTGAGACCAGTGTAACACTTAGGGCTCCATAACTGGGAGGGAGTTGTGGCCACAGCGCTTATACTCATCATCTGTAGAGGGATGATGTTCACTCACTGCCAGATTAATTTTGGTTTCAGTGAGATCTTATTCTCACTATTCCTTGCAGAGCATTTTCTGCTGTAGGAGAGGTGGTTTCTTTACTAACGACTTACTTGCTGTCCAGAGGATTTATGTATTACTCTGTAATAAACTGTCCTTGCATATAGTCTCTAGTTTATCAAATGACAACTTCTTTATTTTATCTTTTTAAAAGAAAACTAAGCAGTGATTTAAGTAAACTCTGAAGTAACTTTTTATGATAGTTTAAGGACGAAAAATACAGTTTGCTGTATTTTACCTTTAGCACATTTAAACGATCTTTTATTTTTTCTTTTCCTTTTTTTTTTTTTGTTGTACCTTCAGAAACACGAGGTAAGATTTGGTTTAAAAATAAGGAAGGTAAAAAACTGGATGTAACCTCTTTAACAGAATGTACCACAGTTCTGCTGTTTGCTGTGTTGACTTTGTTGTTTATAATGCATTGCGTGAGCACATTCACCATGTACTGAAGTGTGTGTTTGTGTGTATGGGGCGGGAGTAGGGGGAAATCTTTTTATGGAAAAAGAAGTTATGAACATAAACTATGAAGCAACATCTAATGAAAAGTTTCTTTTAAGTGCAATATATTTATTTCTGCTAGAAATATAATATCAACATTATGTAATATTTGAAGCATTAAATGTTATTTGTAAACAGCTTAAAATTATATATATATATCACAGAAAAATTGTACAGAAGTGCAAATGTGTGGATATTCAGTTTCCTTCATTAAAATATTGGGTGTTTTGATATATCATTCTTATTTAGCCAAATCTTTCTGCTTTTCCTGTTTTTCCTCTAACCAAGGCACTGAGTGCAGTGGAACCAGTGACAGATTTTTCTGAGAGTGCACAAAATCCAGTAGGGCTTCAAAAGGTGGTCTAAATATTGGATCCATGTGAAGTGTTAGTTGTACTGTGGTTAAATACAATTGTAGTTCGCATATAGTAACACTTTTTTTTTTTCCTTCAAAGTGCTTTGCAATCTTATTCAGAAAAATTGCTGGTTTTGCCACCAGAGCCCAAATAAGTGGCTGAAATATGGGGTTCCCAGGATCCCCAAGATAATAAATAGAGACCTAGGAAACATAGTCTAAGAAGAAAGTGGAAAGGAATTAGGTCTCTTTAATCTGGAGAAGTGAAGATTTTGGGAAGGAAAAGTTTTCAAATATATGAAGAATGTAAAGAAGCAAGGAATAAACTCCTCTCCATCTCTGCTGCAGGCTTTTATTTAATAGGATTTTATTTCTATTTTAATAGCATATATTAAAGCAGAGGAGAGTTACCTGAGACATCTAAGATATTCAAAGAGGAGGGATAGTGAAGCACAGCACTGGATTGCCTAGAGAAGATAAGGAGCAGTGTCTATCACTGGAAATCTTTAAGAACAGGTTGAACATGCATTAGTCAAGAATGATGGGATTAGAGCTAACTTTGCCTTGGGGCAACCAAATGATCTTTTGAGTTGCTTCTGAGCTTTCTTTCCATCCCTTAAAGCAGCTTCTGACAAAATCCTCATGTTGCTTCAAAAGTTACACACCTGTACTTCAGCTTGTCCTGAAATTGAGATCAGCTGTCGGGTCTTTTGCAGCTAGTTCATAAGAGTCGATGGCTTACAAAGAAACTCAACGTGACAGAAGAGCTGTAAGGTTCTAATGAACAGCAGTGCCATTGCCTTAATTTAGTTTTGTCTGTGAATGTAAGCAAGGAGAGAACAGCCTGAGGAAATTCAAATCCACTTTGAGGTTTGCTGAGTTGCAACCATGCATTAATGTACCTCTTTTACATCTGGAATATAGGGAAATGAGGACAGCTTACTGAGTTGGTAACCATATATGATGCCTTTTGTATCTGTATTATATTTTTGTGTCATCTTGATAGCAAAAAACGTGTATTCTCTCATGGATATTCACTGCTGTGAAAATATTTTGCGTAACCTCTGGCTAGGGGGCTTTCTTGCTTATGTGTAAAACTAAGTGCGTGCCTTGGCACTTTCCTGAATCAGAAATATTGGCTGTATGCTGGTTCAAGGTGTAGTTATGCCAATGGTCTCACTGAAATGGGTAGGCTTGCTTGCTTAAAGTTAAATCAGTGCTTATGTATTTCAGTGGCTCTGCAACTGTAAAACTCCTTGTGCTTTGTAGAATCAACCTTTGGGAACAAGTTGTCTGTGCAACAAACACCTGCATAATTGGAGCATTTATTTGCTGTTGGCCAAAGAGAAACCAGGGAATTAAATAAAGGGAAGGTTCTGAACTGCCTCCTAGTAGGGTTATTCTGAAGGGACTGGTGAGTAGTCGTGATGACTGTAGGCTGCCTTGTGTTTCACATTTAGAAAACTGATTTATATCCAAATTGTGTATCTTGGAGATAAGCAGTGCAGAAAACAAATTATTTGGAGAGTGATATTTTCTAAATTTCCCGTGCAGAAGCACGATGAAGGCACTGATTTAACGGTATGCTAGAAGTATGGAGCAGTAAACGATACTAAAGATAATTTCAAATACACATCCAATATTTAGATTATACACCATCTGTTGATATATGTATATAAAAATAACAATAACTAGCAATGATAATTCTAAGAACAAAGAATTCAACTGTCAGTGGTCTAATGCCCAAGATCTTTACTGAAGTGTCATGATATCAGGGCTGGTCAGTGAGACTCTGGGGACCTTTTTGGGAACTACAGAAGTTGGTCCTTGTTCTCCATAGTAACAACCAGTGAGACTAAGAAAAATCTATGGGGATGCCTACCTGAAAAATTTGCCAGAGAGGCTTTTTTTGAACAGCGGGATGATAACTTCTCCCAATGCAGAGAGTATCAGATAATTCACCACTGCAGCATTTTTAGCTCTGTTAATATAAAATAAAGTTTTACAAGCAGACCCAGCAAAATCTGGTATTTTTAAGGCTTTTTAGGTTGGAAAACAGGCTTAAAACAGAGACTGCACTGATTAACTAACTTGTTGAATTAAAATCAAGCAACAATGCTGAATCATTTTGATTTATTAGTTGACTTTGACTTGTTTTTATTCTCATTGTGAAGCCTGCCAGGAATATGAGTGGTAATTTTTGAGGGGCTTCAGGTTTCTGTGTCCTAGAGAATCTCCGGATTTTGAGTCATGTTTTCACCAACTTCATGTTCTGGGCTCTCCTGTGTTTGGAGAAGGGTGGTTAGCAGAAATGGTGATGAGATGAATGATTGTCCTTCAGATATGTAAGGGGAGCTCAGCTAGCCCTCTTTGTTTTAATTCAGCTAGCTATTGTAGGGGACTAGCTCAAACAGTAAGATGAATTAAAGAAGGCCAAAGGCTTGCAACTGAATCTGTAATTGATGATATTTAGAAAAAATAACCCTGCAAAAGGTGGAGGTGATATAGTTCCTTACACAGCTGCAGCTTTTCTCTATTTAGATGTTTAACTTCTGGTCTGTTGTCCTGTGAGATTCACAGAAAGGAATGAAGTACATGACAAAAAAAAGTCTGTATCTTTTACCTGCATCAGAAGTCTGTTGTCTACTTGTTCAGAGGCAATGTGTTCATATGTCTTTGTTAGCTCAAACCAGAATTACTATTGTGCTTTTTACTTGGGTCTCTGTCTCAAGGCATCTTACAATGTCCTGAAAGCAATGATATGGGATTGGAGTTCATGATGT
The DNA here is from genome assembly GCF_036417535.1 of Chlamydotis macqueenii. NCBI lineage: Eukaryota > Metazoa > Chordata > Aves > Otidiformes > Otididae > Chlamydotis > Chlamydotis macqueenii. The sequence goes on from NC_141557.1 coordinate 51,594,494, forward strand.
CTTTACTTACAGTCTGCACCATCTTCCAGTCAACATCTAGGGACAATGTGTACCATAATTTTAACTATAAAATACTAAATTATTCAGGCATTTGATGTCATCAGAATCCACTCTCTTTCTCTTTGAGTTTTCACAGTGCTGGAATGAGTTGTGATTCTTAAACTGTGCTTAATAAGGGCTGATGGAATTGGACTGCCTTCAATCAGGAGTCTTTCTGTTGAAAATCACTCCTTTTCTGTCTGTACCTGCATTTTTATATGCTTTTATGAGACAAAAAGTCTATTGGTCTTCACTGGTGTTCTCTGGTGTGCAAGCTGAGTGTGGGAGAGAGCAGTTTTTTCCTGTTTATCTTACTCCCTGTCTTAAAGTCATGGTTGATACATAGCCAGTTACAAATCTATTATTATTTCTTCCTGTGGTCTCTCATGGATTGATCCCAAGGCAGCCAAAAGAAGAATTAATTTTTATCTTGATGTAAATTGTTGTCTGTAAAATTTGCATTGCTAATAGCTGAACACGTACCCAGAGCTTTGGAATGGCAGGCTTCAATTACCTTCCTCTGAATGTCATAGCTTTTAGACTGGAGACACCAGTCATACTACTCATCTTCAATGATATTACAAATAAGTTAGTAGTACTCAGGAGATTTATCAGCCTGACTTTATTTAATCACTCCATTTTCAGTTAACACAGTCACCTCAAACACTGCATTTCCAGAGGATGATTAGATTGTTTCAGATGGTTAAAGACTTTGGCTTTCTTTGCTCCTTCATTTAGCAGTGTACTAGGAACCTTGTGCATTTTTGTAGGAACATATAAAAGTCTAACACTTGTGCCCCCTAATTTCCTTTACAAGGCTTTAAGCATTTTTCAGTTGTTCTTAAATTAATTAGTATGTACTGAATTGCCTGCCTAGCACTTAAGACAACTTGGCATGGTTTTCCAGTAGTACTAGACAGACAACTACTTGTGTTTTCAGGCACAGAAAACAGTTTTCCTTCTTATATGCTTGATAAGGGAAAAGACTAACAAGGAATATTACAGGCTGATATTTCAAAGCCATTACGGATGTAGATGCACAGCTCCCACTAATTTTATCAAGCATCATGCTTCTAAGTCCTGTTTTGCAAGTCTTTGCTATAGTATTTGCTATTTTGAAAGGTTTATTTTTTTTTCAGAGACCAGCTTAAATGTTTTATCATCCCTTACTGAAACAGTATTTTAAAGCTGCTTTTGCTCCATGCCATAATATTATACCTTTGTTCTCCTGTTCTTTCAACCCTGGCCATACTGTTACACAACACATGGATACCTCCTTTTTATTTGCTACCTCTATAATAAGAGCACTCATCTAAGTTGCAGAGGTTAATTTCTCTCTCAATCTCTTTTTTTTTTTTTTTTTTTTTTTTTTTTTGTTGTGGGGTTTGGGACATGTTTGCTTTTGTGGATTCTCTTCTTAGGAGCTTAGTTCTTTTAAGCTTTGCAGAAGAATGGTCTATATACCTGTCTCAAAGGCAGAGCTGCCATCTCTGAATTTTGCTGTCCAAAATATGAAGAATGGGCCAGGGCTGTCTTGCCACAAAAGAAGCTGGGAGAAGTCAGAATGTAAAATTACGTGGAGGAGCATAGGATCAGCATGCTCTTACTGCAGCCAGCAAGGAAGTGCCTCCAGCCTTGCTCCTGAGCGCTGCTGCTGCCCTGCACGTTCAAGTTCCTCCCAAGCAAAAGCAACACTTTTTGCTCTTTAGGGCTTTGGTATAGGCAGCAATGTAGTCAGCAGGTTTGGGACCGGCCTGTCCCTCCTGTGCACTAACATATCAACACCCAGATTATTTGATGTTGAAGAAATGCCTTGTCCAGCTTGTGCCTAGAGCTGCTGTGCCTGGAGTCACTCAAGGCTGTGGATTCCCCTAGTGACCTAGGAGCCTGAAAACTAAGATCTGCAATATTCAAGTATCTCTCACACGTACCAAAATTAACGACTTAAAATATTTTTAACATTTGTATTATTCTGGAAATGCAAATCCACAATACAGCTGTGATGAGATGGACACTTTCACCAGGATGAACACACTGGAAAAACTAGAAAGACATAAATAGCAACTGTCTGGATGCTACAGTAGAAATAAATTGGAAGCTGATCATAAGATCCAAGTGGGTATTTAGAGTCAGTGTAAATAGAAATACCAAATTAAGCAAATAACATGTAATTTTGAGACAAATTGCTCTATGAGCCAAGCATAAAACTTTGCACTGGCTATGCACTGTATGATAATAGGAGACTAGGGGAGACATTTTAAATCCTAAAATCACATGAGAAATTGCAAGCCACCAAAAAGAGTACTTCACTAAAAGTCACATGTGCAATATCATCATAAACAAAACTGCAGTATGGTTAAAGAAAACAACTCTAGCTTTGGAAGAAAGTTTCCATTATCATTTAACCTGAAGAAAAACCAGATCATACATCCAAGTTTCAGCTATACCAGATCTTAATTGAAAGAAAATGTTAAAAATCACCCATATGATCGTGCTTCAGCACAGGAAAAAAATGATACTTATCCTAATTTTTCTGTTAGCACTGCTAATCCCCTGCTTTGGTTCTAGAGTATGCCCACATAAAATAACTTGCATGGCTAGGGCTAAACCAGTTATTCAAACACACAAAGACAACAATGGGACGATGATAATGGATTTCTGCTTTATCTGTGATTAATGACAAAGGCTGAGTATGCATCCAGATGGAGAAATTATTAAAAGAAGACGAAAAGGACCCCAGAAAAGGAAACGGAGAACTGTATATCATCTTCATTTAAATAATGAAAGCCATAAGAATCAATAAGTGCACCAAGCTGTTGGAATAAAATTGAGAAAAGAAACAGAGCTCTGTAAAGTTTCCCCCATCATTGAATATGACATAAATAATCTTAAAACGAACAATGACTTCATTTTCATTTCGCTCCACACTTCACTGATGTTGAATTAACAAATGCCTTAAAATAGATTTCTCCATGTGAAGTCACTTTGAAAAGTAGCACTTGCAAGAAGCGTTTTAAGCTAGTGAGGAAATCACAAGTTTGAAAAAAAAAATGCAAGCCTTTGCAAAAATGCTATGTGATGATCTGCACTTTTGCTAGTAAAGAAAGCAACGATTCTTAAACATGATAAAGTTCAGACATAAACTTGATTCTTTCAGTGCTACATATCTCTATGATGCAAAAGACCATAGCAGGGAGCTTGTTCATGAAACACAAATGTGGTTTTAGCTATTTTTACTGGATTTCCTTATTTATATCCACAAGACATTATAAACTAGTTGTTTTACTTTGCTCCACCCAACCTCACATGTATCAGATATCCAGATGCAGAGCTGTAAGGTACAAGACTCATTTTAAATTTGAATATAGGACGGCTACAATCCTCATAATCTAATTTTAAGACTAAAACATTTCAATTCAGCATTAGGGCACATTTTTTTTCCCCTCCAAGAGACTCTCTGATTTTTCTTTTGTAATTATGTTGTGAATTTTGTGATGTTTCACTGTTTTTTACTAAAAGCATGCCCATAAGAAACAAAATTTCATGAGAACCCCAGCTTCCCACAAAAAAGGGAGGAGAGGGGAATAGATGAAATAAATCTGGTCCAGAATTCAGGATAATAATATCTAAACCACCTTTTTTTTCTTCTTTTTTTTTTTTTTTTAATATATATATATATTTGGGACTGGAAATAGCAGAATAACTTTTGCCATTGTTGCTATGCCAGCAAATACATTTATTTCTAACATAATTTATTCCAGTTATATAACCAAAATAAATAACAACGGCAAAGTGACTTTTTGCTGTCACTCTATGCAGCTCTACTTCAGAATCTAAAATAATCAACTTGTGAATGTTTTTTTGGTTGGCTGATGAACTGGAAAAATAGGGGGAAATTAATTCAGAATGATCTGATAAGGCAAAAATCTAATTTGGAGGAGTATAAAAGGTTGATTTAAAAGAAGAACAAGAAGAACCATGCATTTTGGGTAATTGTGCAATGTTCTACTCACTGAAAATATTTGACTGTTCCTCAGGTTAGTTACCACTCTTCCTTAACTTACTTATTTACATTAGTTTAAAAATTAAATCTTAAAACACTTTATCAAAATAACATTTTTAAACTTGTGATATAGTTTCCTTTTTTTATTTCCAGATGAAACTTATTTCAGTTTCAAGGAACCAGTTCTTTCTTTTGACAAATTCACTCATCACTGAACTTCTTTGCCATGTAGCCATCCTAAGTCACACTCCTTCATTTGTATATCTAATCTTTAAATTATTAAACACTGCCACTTCATCATACTTTTTTATTGTTAGATGCCAAAAAAAACCCAAACAAACCAAAACTGAACAAAAACCTACACCCTAACATAAAATTGCAGTCCTGACTACTGTAAAGGCTGAGACAATACATAATTCCACACTCCCTTCTGTAACTTGGGATGCTGTGATATGTTTAGACCTTATTTGCATGTCCAAGATCAGTGCTTTGAGGACCACTGCTCCTTCCCCACTACCCTGTATGCTGCACAAGCTTGTGTTGTGGACCGCTGACTCCGCTGGAGAATGGAAATGCCCTATGTGGCTGGGCTGCTGTGGCCCTGCCTTTTTCTGCCAGCCTCCTTTTACAGGTAGAGATGTGGTTCCCTCTTGCACATTCTGCTTGGGGCCAACTGCTTACACTGCTCCATGCCACAAGCCTGTTTCTCTGTCATGATGCAGTGGTTGGAATTTTTGCATTGTACCAAGCCCACCTGATGTCTGTGCCGACATCCATGTGTGCACACATACAATTCCTGGCACAGGTGTATCCTTACCGCCCAACCTTGCCATGAAACTTCAAAGCTCATGGAAATGATTCCAACTCAGGTGCCACAATTGGGGAAGTTTTTCACAGGGAGCAACTCACAGATGAGGCCACTGCAGGGAAGGCTGGAGCATGCTGCACTAAATGGAGGGCAGTCACCTTTGTAATTTCTTGACAGGCATCATAGAATCATAGAATGGTTTGGGTTGGAAGGGACCTTCAAAGGTTATCTAGTCCAACGCCCCTGCAAGAAGCAGGGACATCTCCAACCAGATCAGATTGCTCAGAGCCCCCTCCAACCTGGCCTTGAATGTTTTCAGGGATGGGACACCCACCACCTCTCTGGGCAACCTGTTCCAGTGTTCCACCCTCATCGTAAAAAATGTCTTCCTTATGTTCAGTCTAAATCTACCCTCTTTTAGTTTAAAACCATTACCCCTTGTTCTATCACAACAGGCCCTGCTGAAGAGTTTCTCCCCATCTTTCCTATAAGCCCCCTTTAGGTACTGGAAGACTGCTATAAGTTCTCCCTGGAGACTCCTCTTCTTCAGGCTGAACAGCCCCAACTCTCTTGGCCTGTGCTCATAGGAGAGGTGTTCCAGCCCTCTGATCATCTTCGTGGCCCTCTGGACCTGCTCCAACAGGTCTGTGTCTTTCCTTTGCTGAGGGCTCCAGAACTGGATGCAGTACTCCAGGTGGGGTCTCACCAGAGGAGAGTAGAGGGGAAGAATCCCCTCCCTCATCCTGCTGGCCACGCTTCTTCTGGTGCAGCCCAGGATGCAGCTGTCCTGAGCGAGTTTCTCTTTTTCCTAACCCTTGCCCTCACGCTCAGCCTAACCTGACGCTATGCAGACGCAGGAACAATTCCCATCTTTGTTTCTAGTCACAATCTCCCGGCCTGTGGGACACCAGCTCCTCCTTCCCCTCCTGTTCTGGGGCCCAGCTGTGAGAAAGGTGCTGCCCGGTCCCCGCCACGGGCTGGCCGCGGGGCATTCCACGGGCCTTCTGCGCCCCCTGCCGGCGGCGCGGCGGCAGCCGCCGCGGGACCCGCGTGGGGTCTCTCTGAGGAGGAGGCGGAGGAAGGTGGGAGAATAAACGGGGAAAAGGGAAAAACTAGGAGGAGGAAAACTGCTTCAGCCGTTTTTCAGGCAGCAATAGGCATTTTTTTTTCCTTACACAACATTTAACCTCTGGTCTGCCTTGAGCATATACTCTCAGATTTTCTACCAGCTCCTCGGGTGCCAAGTCCACGCGGTGACTGAAAGGATGCTAGCCAGCGTCAGCTCTCTGTTTATGTTTCTTAAGTTGATTAGTCTTTTCTGTGTGTTTTTTTTTTTTTTAATCTCAGTAACTTTGTTTGTTTGTGTTCTGCTTACTGGTTGGATGACATCCAGGCAGTTGTAAACTGTAATGTTTTTTTTTCAGACTATGGATGGTAAGATATATATTTTTTTATACTCTCTTATTTTCAGCAAATATTATTGTTGTCTGTAATAAATGCTTTCTGAACAAAAGAAAATAATTAGCTCATATCCACATGCACTACTTCTAATTACTTCCCAGTAGGCAAAACAAGTATAACGCTCCATATCTTAACAAAAAAAAGGTTATCTTTAAATACTTTTGGAACATGTACTCAACAGCATACCAGGCAGAAAATACACAGCCTGATTTTCGTTTACACAAAAGCCAATTTATAATGCTCAAGAAACCTTGCATGGCTTAAAGCAGATGTCTGCACCCACTTAAAACTTTCTTTCCACACCAGAGTTGTGTAACTGAACAGTTGTTCAGGATTTGCTGTTGCTGGACTGGGTAAGCGTGCCACACCTAACACCTTACTCAGGGCAAAACGATGTGGATTGCATGTTCGCATAAAGATGCATGTATTTGCTCTTGTGGCAATGATTTTCATACATTAGCAGTCACTTCCAGTCTCAGAAAGCATGCTGGCAGTGAGCTACAAAGAGACCTTGTGATATATTCCCTTGCAGCAGTCTCAACATTTTGTCCTCTTCTCCTTCCACGGTTTGCATAGATGTAATTTGTTATTAATGGCGAAGCCATCCGAATACAAGAACACACCCTACTATTCTAAAGTCTGATTGTTGAATTGGGTTGAAATTGGCTAAATAGTAAATAATAATTTGATATTAGACAAACTCATATATGCGTACCTAGAGACTTATTTCTGTAGGTACCTGAGTAAAAATCAAGAACTTAAGGGCTTTTCCTCATATCTAATCTTTATGACTTTGGATTCTATATTCAAGTGGACACAATGGGAGAAAGGGATTCATCCTCTGAAAAGGGACAAATACAGTCTCTGCTGGAGGATCAGAATGTCTCAGCTGGACTCCCTAGTGAAATGGGAATAAATCCCTTCCTAATGGAAATGCCAAAATCCAGAGGGTGTGTCTGCCATAGCCCTGTTGTCTCTGAGAAGTAGAGGCACATGCTTGACTGGTCGTGGAGTCTGGATTCCTCCTTGTTCGTCCAAGCCATATTTGGGGAGCTTTTCCAAAACAGGCGAGCTAAACCCCAGGAAAGAAGATTCCAATGTAATTAGTGCTAAAATTACAGGGACTATTAAGACAAGGACAGGGCATCTTTGAAGAGTAAAGTATAGAGAGGACAGAAACTTGACACTATTTATTGATGTAAAGCTTACAACAGGAGAACTGTAAGAAAAACTTGAAGTGGCAGCTGCAATCTTTCTTTTTTTAAGGTGTTCATTGGTGTAAACTCCTTTGCCTTCTTTAGCTTTCCTTTCTTTCAAGCACAAGGGGTGCAGTTCTTCTTTTCCAGATAGTAGTGACAATAAGGAAGAAGGACAAGAAGTATGCCCTCCATGAGACCTTTGGGACTTATTTATGGAAGCCCTGAGGAGGAAGAGACTTCCAGAATCAGCTGAAGAGAGGAAGGCAGCAAAAATCCATCACACAAGAGACAGACAGACCCATTCTTGAATGTGGGCAACAAAGGCGATATCATTCCAAGAGAAAGCAGAATTTATTGTATCCTGAGGTAGAGAATGTACATACAAGGATGCCCTCTCAATCTCTTGAATTACATGAGAAATTTAATTACGACTGACTTAGCTTTTATGCACCGCTTCAGAAACATGAGACTTCAGGGCTTCTGATCTACTATAAGTAGCAGGCCAGGGGATCCAGGTTCTAGGACCACGATTCTCTCCAGCATTTAGGTATTTCTTTTCTACCCATAGAACTCCTTTAAAAACGTATGAAACATAAAAAAAAAATAGTAGAATCTTTGTTGGATTTAGTCTTCTGTTGCACATTTAAGGTCATTTTCCAATATGACTTTTCCTCCCTCTTTCCTTCTTTGTCCTCTGACTTCTCATTTTCTTCCTCATGTACTGCCTGCTTCCCTCCAGTCTTGTTCCACATACATAGTCCCTGTTCTCAACACTACTAATCCATTATTGTCACAGCTCATTTTCTTCCTTGTTATCACCTGATTTTAGATCATTCACTATACTTACAAAGTAGATCTGCGGCAGACCCACTAGTGAAACTTGGGTGTCTCTTTAAGACCCACGCTAGTTTTCACCTGCAAACTCAGTGTTTCCTCTTTCTTCTCCTGCTCCACCACCTTAAAACAAAAGAGTAAGCCAATGTTACAGGTTTGGTCCTGCCCTTCTGCTTCTGGAGTTCTTTTTCTTATCTTTTTTTTTTTTTTTTTTTTCAGGTGTTGGCAAAATTTGAAGGCATCGCCATGTATTTTGTTGTAGAATACTGATAATCTCTGAGTTACACAGAGTCTTCATGACAAACAATCATGGAATGGCAGCTCAGGGTAAATGTAGCATATTCCTTGGCGTATTAGGAGCTGGGTGGTCTCTAGTTCACAGCTGGATCAGGGGATACTCCGGATGAAATTTTTTCATAGACTCATTGAGGGATTAGCTGGAATATAATAACAAAAAGTAGGGCAGGAAGGGATCTTCAGAGATCATCTCTTTGGCTCAAACCAAGATCAGTTTATAATTAAACCACCTCTGAAAGATGTTTATCTTATTTGCTTTTAACAGCCTCCAACAATGGAGATTCCACAGGTCCTTTAAAGAGTTTGATGCTTAACTATTCTTTCCTTAGAAATTAGCCCTAATGTCTAACCCAACCCAGACTGTAATTTTAGCCCTTCACTCCTTATCCAGTGTTTCTGTCTCCTCTTTTAGCAGCCCTTTGCCTATTTGAAAACTGATATTACATTGCCTCTGATTACTCTTCTCCAGGCTATTTTTCACATCCTCCTTGTGTAGACTTCAAGGGTGTTTTCTGCTGTGTGTATGTGTTTGGTGGAGGGGGAAATCTACTTTGTAAGTTCTATAGCTGATGTACAATAAGAATGACAGAAAGGGATAAAGGAGATTAGGAAAAATCCCTATCCTTCAGTGGGTCCACATCTTTCCTGAAGTACACTGCTATCGGACACATTCCTTTAACTGAGATCTCACCAGTACTAACTGGAGTCAATAGATGACTTCATGAGTGAGATATGAAACTCCTCACGCACTCCAGAGTAACATCTTGGTTTTCCACAGCTGTGCAACAACACTGACTGATTTCTCTATAATGTAAGAGAATTTTTTATCACTTTACAATAAAGTAAGACAGTCACCATTTATTTTGCATTATCTCCTCTGCAGGTTTTCTAATAATGCCAGCAGTAAGGCTTATAATGACAGCTGAAATGTGAAGGTTCCATGCTGCTTGCAAAATGCACCTCTGCGTATGCATACGACACATACATGTGAAGTTACTTTAAAGCTGGTATAAGTAGTATGGTGAGCTGTTAGTGGGCAATGAAGCTCTTTCTGGTTGGAAAGTGGGTAGAATTTTTCTAGGTATTGCCTCAGCAGATGGAAAAAATGAAATCTCTCTAAACATAAAACATATTTTAGAACCTTATCACCTTTTCCTCACAGTAATTCTGCATTTCTCTGCTCCCCATCATCATCCCAAGAGTGTGTTCTTGCACCCAAAATCAGCAATAAGTATTCACTCCATCCAGCATACTCTTCTGCTGTTTGACATCCTTTTCTCCTTCCATGAAGTTGTGATTTTAAAAGCATTCTTCCTGTGAAGTATTTTTTCAGAGAAACCCAGGATTACAAGTGGGCTACAGTTCCCTTGCAGTGCAGCCCTGGGGCTCATTCTGTAGCCTCCACTCAGTGTCGGTGAATTGCCTGTGACTTTATGATGTGGCAGTTGCATGGAAAAAATGTCTAGATAAAGACAAGTATGTCTGCTACATTTGAAACATGTTTTCCATGCCCAGCAGTACTGTGCGATTTTTTTTAGTATTTTATAGATATTTTTTATACATACATGCTTGCAAACACACACTTATATATGTACGTGTACACTTGAAGGTGCATTACTTAGTGAACTCTACTCATTTTGCTATCAGGCAAACAAGGGAAAAGGCCTGAGTCCATCAACAATATATACATTGATATATACAATCAATGTAATCTTTCAGGAAGGAAAATCCTCTGAACTCCCACGTGTCATGCTCTGAGGAATCACGCTACAAGATCCCCTGCTCAGATACAAGTTGTAGCACCTTGAAGAGCTGGAGTGGTTGCACCTGCCTGGAGAAACAATAAACCAGCTGCTGGTCTCTGAGCATAATGAGTTGTTCTCTCAAGCTCAAAAAAAAAAAAAAAAAAAAAAAATCAGAACATGAAACAAAGAGGGTTTTATAAAAATAAGTGCTCACCCCCCAGCCCCTCCAGTGGTACCTGCTGCATGCTTCTTAAGATGTGGGCCAGGCTAGAGATTTTTCTTAGCTATAGATGCTTCTTTTAATTTGAGTTCTCTTTGCTAAAATCATAAGGAAGTAGGATTTTCCTAATGGTAGGGATAGAGTGGGCAGAGCAGCCCATGCCTTGTTTGAAGATAAATGGGGCTTTGGGGTAAGAGAGGCAGTGTCACAAGGGGTCTGTGGTTACTTGTGAGAAATAAATTGGCAGGAGGGCAGGGGCTCACTTGTAGGAAAGTCTGTGGTGCTTTAGGGGACACTCACAGGGGAATGAAACCACCTGCAACTGCGCATCACTCATGAAGAGAGACGGTGAAGGCAGACACAAACAGGAGAGAAGTTGGTAAGGCATGCTTCTGTATGTAGTAGGTAATTTGTACCTGCAGAGTCAGAATGATCACCAGGAGCCATGCAAATCCGTGGCAGATGTATTTACAACTTGTACTTGAAACACAGGCCTGGCTGTTCTTATTTTGCATGTATGTGAGAGAGTCTCCTTATGTGGAATTACTCAACATTCACAAGTCAGGTGTGAGTCAACTTCTGCATAGATCTGTGCTTTAATTTAAATTAACAGCAACTCTGGCAAAGCATCCTTAGAGTCAGCGAGAAATGTCTATGCCCTGGCCAACCTGTTTTCTACCAAAGAAACAACCCAGATTTGGCCTGCTAGTCTAGATGAAAGTGTATCTTGAAACAAAATGAATGTGTTAATTCTGGGGCGGGGGGGGGGAACCAACCAAACAAAAAGCTCTTTTTAGTGAGTCTATATAAGCACTTGGCATACTGTTTTTTTTTTAATCAAGGTGATGCAGAAGTAAAGAGGATGCCTTAGACAGTAGAGGGCACTGTGACCTCAAAAATAAGCTCCAAACCAGGCCATCGTTGTACTTGTCAGCAGAGCTGATGGGACACAGGCAAAGCCGTTATTCCAACTGTAAGGGAGCACTACTTGTTTCATAGTAGTAGTTCAAGAGACCAAGGCGATGATGTGAAAAAGGAAGCGGGGACAGACTGATAGGTAGTGGAAAGCCATGATGCCTACAAATGAACTACATTTCCACATGGAAAATTGAAAGAAAGGGATTAATTCAGTCAAATTTTTTTACACCGTGGCACATCTCAATGTTTTGGAAACACAGTCTTTAAAGCCTGATTTGGGTGCTGTTATTAGCAAGGACTCGGAATGTATAATGAAAGCACACAAATAGTCAGGATCATTATTTGAGAGATTATAAAAACGTTAAAAAGGTGAGCAAGAAGATGAGGAAGATATAAACTGCTGCTGTTAGTCATCAACAAGGACTCCATATGGGATATTCAAATTTTTGTCTGTAAAAATTGTATTACATTTTTAGCTTTGAGTGGGCATAAATTAAAGGCTTTGTAGCCTCAGCATCATTTTTTCTCCTCTTGATCAGGTCTCTGGCAAAAAGACCAGATTTGCCAAGAAAGGATGCCTTGCAGCCCTCAAAGTGACCATGTTAGTCACTTCAGTTTGTCACAAAGAATTCACCTTTTCTCAGTCATATCCAGGAAGCAAACAACACTCCCAAGTCATGGCTTTGTTTGTCATTTAAGGGGTATTCGATGTGCAGGATCATCTTGCCTTTGGTCCTGTCTGCCACTTTGCTTACTTTGCCAAAGGCACTTTCTATCACTGTCTGTGGGTAATTAATCTGCCTCTTCCCTACCTTCATGAACTAGGGCAGTAAAGGATATACTGAAATTCCCACTGAAATTAATATCAGGGTGACAGCTAACACCCAAACAGGCAAACTTAGACCCTGCCACTGTTTCTGATACAGCTGTCTGTAAGTATTTCATAGCGGTGCCCAAGCTTCTCTCACTCTTGCCAAAGTAGATCTGCCAGTAAATCTCCAGCTGTGTAGGTTTACTGACTTTGATAAGGCAACATATTTCAGGAGCCCCACCTCTGGCTGCTCTGACAGTTGTTAATAGAAAAGCTGTTCAGTGACCACTTCCAGATCATTGCTTTTCTCATGTTTCTCTTCTAAGCCCATCTCTGGTCTTCCCATATTTCCACCATAAATGGTGTCCATATTCTCAGCCTTGCATAGATGGCATCTGCCATGAAATATAGTAATAGCTCAGTCCATGTTCATATGATCCTGTTCTGGTGTTGTCACTTTGCTCCTGCTTGTTGCTGCAAGCTGTTTTGTCCGTCATCTCTGATGTATCTTTTGGCAGCAGCTACTTACAGACACATCAGATAACCTCTGGCTCCACAAAAAAATAAAGCAAACCCATGGTGGCTAGTAAATCAGGTTCAGGGAAGCTGGGTCCATCGCTTCTGCTTGCAACAGTGAGCTCTGTGGTCCTCTGATAACTTGCTCTGTAATTTGCTCCTCCAAACAGAAGCATAACAAGATGCAGTTGCTGGCTATGAATCATGGCATCTATGCCAAATTAGCATGACTACTTGCTGTGGCCAAATGCCACGCAGTGAGAATGTGGAGTGTACAGCAAGAGATCTTCATTTTGAAAGCTGTAAGGAGATTATATCATGCAGAGGAGTTAAAAGTCCTCAGAATGGTGAAGAATTAGAGAAACATTCCAGGCCCCGGTTGGGAGAAGACGATCACTCTCCATGCTATAAGAGGGGGCATTGGCAAGTCTCCCAACTCAGCTGCTCAACAGGGCAAGTGGATGGCTGTGCTGCTGTGATCATTCTGTCTGCAGGAAGAAAGGAAGGATAACTGAAGATGTGTTAGACCTATGAGGTTACCAGTGTAGCTTGACTTTTTCCCCTGATATTCATAGTATTTTCTTGTTCTTTTTTTTTTTTAAAAAAAACTTTTTTTTGAGAGCTGCAGGGAAGCATTTAAGGTAGCATGAAAATGGTACTGGAAACTGAAAGCCAAGAAATCTGAAAAAGTCTGGTAGAGAATAATTGAGTTTTCTGAGTCACTAATGTTCTTCAGTGTTATTCTGGCAGCAGGCAGTTTGAGACTTACAATCATCTTTCTAGAAATGAAGGAGGTAATTTCTGTGTCAAAGAAAGAAGGGTCTTCAGGACCTCTCATTTTAAAAACATTATTTTTTTTTGTTGCCAGGGTAGGCAAGCTGGGTAAATTGTTCTCATTTGTTTCTAGTAGAAACAAGCCTTTGCTTGCATGAGAAGTTAGCCATACAATTACAGACATTCCAGTTCTATATAGTTTATATATATATAGTTAAAATGCAACTGCCATTGCTCCAGTTATATATACTTACATATATATACATCATTAAAATGCAACTGCAATTCTAAAAGTGAGAGAAGACAGATGTGGACAGAGATGTGCAAGCAGAGATCAGATTGCTGTATTACTAACTTACCAAGAGCATATCTTTCTCTCTTCAGAATAGGCAACACACGTTTAAAGGAGTTAACTCAAAAGGCGATATTCATATCCTGCAGAAAGAGAATTGGCTGCACAAAGCTTTTAAATAGGACAAGGTACACACTATAACTTTTTTTGCCACTACATTGTGCTGTTTTTTTTCCTGTCAGATTCCTTCATGTACAAACTCTGAGGGCAATCCTGCTTCTTTACGTCTGCCTGAAGAGACTCTTTAGATTTCTGCACTTCTACTCAGTCTGGTCTTCGCAAGAAGAGGTCCCAACTATTTCTGTTCTCATAAAGTTTTTTCCTTAGGTAAGAATTTGTCTGCTCTGTGACTGAAGCTCCAGCAGGTTTAATAATAAGTTCAGTCAGACATGGCCATATGGTACGGAGCTCAAAATGCTTTAACTGCCTGGCTAGTTACCTGAGGCTCTGTGCTCCACATTGCTGTAGCTATGCTGCTGTCAGCACTTAAAATAGCTAGTTTAATGCTAGGTTGAGTGCATCTAACCAGGCCACACATTAATTTGCTGAAGGGATGTACCTTCTAGATCATGCCTTCCATTGCATGCTAACCTTGGATTAAATAAAGCAGGGAAAGTGAGCCTGAAGTTCCCTAACTTGCTACAATGCAGTCCTGCTATTATTAAGTCTGCTGCTGAATGTGTGAAAATGTGGGGGATCAACACAAACTTCGCAGAAGCAAAGCCCTGTGGTAGGTGGCAACGGCAGCCTTGCCACAAATACGCTCTGAGGCAGAATATGCCTCAAAACTCTGTCTGCAGAATATGCTCTGAGGCAGTGCCACTGGAACAAAGCAGAGCAGTACAAGAAAGATTACTATAGATATAAAAACCCAAATTCTCTACAGGCACTCTTATTCAAGTCCCATTGGGAGAGAGAAGGGGTGTTGCTAATAAACAGCAAACTGAAGGTCTCACTTGAGGCAAGAGGAAGAGTGAGAGAACTGGTGGCAAGGAACAGTACAGAAGATGAGAATGAGCGGAGGAAAAGTAAGTGGTGGACTATTTGATGATGAGGTGTGCATGTCCAGCATTCTAGGGAATGAATACTGCCAGAGAATATATAGGAACTGCCAAGGCAGTGTGTTTTACTTGCAGGGCCTGATACATGAGGACTGTGAGTTATCTCCATTGAGAGTGTGTCAGAAACACCAGCCAACTCAGCACCCTGAGGTGGCTGATATCTGGCAGAGTGACTTGGAAATATGAAGAGACATGGAAAATGTGTCATCAGAGAGAAAAAGAACACCTAGCAGGACAGGAATGTTGTGATTCACAATGTGCTTTGTCCTGGGACAGCAGGAAACTGTGGAGCAACATCTTATGGATTTTGCTGTCCCTGGACAAAAAAGTCACGATAAACTGATTAAGATAACATCTCTCCTATGGCCTAGTATATACCCTTCAGCATCCTCAAGAGCTGAGAGGAATCAAATTTACTTTCAGAATTATCACATTCCCTCCCCCCTCCTTTTGTTATAAACAGCAAGGTATGTGCTGGCTTACTGGGATTGCTCCCTTCGCTGTGATGTGCAGGATTAGTAATGAGCTACTCTACATGAAAAGGCATTGGAAATAAAGAGCACTTCTGAAAAAAATGTGCAACTCCTGTGATGGTACAAACCCCAGGTTTGTTTCTTACTACTTATGTTTCTTACAGATTGAAGCAAGTGTCATTTTATTTTTAGATGAGTACTGCTCGACTGCAGCTCTTTTGAAGTAGCATTGACGGTTTTCTTCAGCAATTCATGGTTGCTGAATGTGAGCACCTTTACATTTAAGAATGTGATGTTCTGTCTTTGCATTCTTAAAATAACTTTTGAAATCTTTGGAGTTGTTTAGTCTAGTAGTAGGTGCTTTTATAATCAGGTTCTGTGGGTGGTACCATTTGAAATAAATTGCCTGAAGAGTTTTAGTAAAATAAAACAGCCTGAAGGTAATTGATTTCCTGCAGACTGGAGCAGGCCCAGCTAATCTCAATGGTCAAGACATTCCACAGCAACCATTTGAACCTTAATAATCCCAACATTTCAAGTTCCTAAGTATTCCATCCCTCTATTGATTTTGGCAAAAATTGAAATTAGGTTTCAGCAGCTAAAAGTCAGCAGAACATATCTACTCCTTTTCTATGCCAGTTACATGGAGAACTCCTTAACCCTCTGGAGTCTGTACATTTAAATTACAATAGTCTCCTTTGGTTACTAACTTTACAACAAGGCTGCACAATAAAAATCAAGTATGAAAAAGAGCAGATTGTGGAACTTTTTATCTTGGAAAGCAGGTGGGAAAGTAGGATGTAGTCTTCAAACATTCAAATGGTGTTCCTTTTATGCTTTCATTCATATCTAGTATATAATAAGCACAGATAAATGTTTCTTGAAATATTAAACTGCTACAGGTAATTCATGTTGGAAGAAGGGCCTGTGTGCTCAGGAGGCTGGCTGTCCTATATAAGCTAGTCAAACTAAAAATAGTATTTCTTCCTTGCTAATTTTTTGAGATCAATGTAACACATGCCTTTTGCAATTATCTCCCCAAAACAGCTGGGGGTAGAATGATGATTTTCCCTCAACAAGCTAAGAAACGTGGAGCCAAGAGTACTTGTGGATGTACAGAGGCCCTCTGTTAGTCCCACTGACTTATTTGTTTAATCCAGTTGTACCAGCTTGTATCTTTATACTCTTATTGTGGTTAACAACCAAAATCCAAGGATTCATAAAAATAATTAGGAAAAGAGATGAAAATAAAGAACGGAAGTTGTAAACATTTTAGAAAGAATCACATGCCT
This sequence comes from Chlamydotis macqueenii, assembly GCF_036417535.1. Taxonomy (NCBI): domain Eukaryota; kingdom Metazoa; phylum Chordata; class Aves; order Otidiformes; family Otididae; genus Chlamydotis; species Chlamydotis macqueenii. The sequence goes on from NC_141557.1 coordinate 51,611,297, forward strand.
GCTATGGTCAGAGGGAAGGGGTGGAAAGGCCAGGAAAAATAATCAAAGATTTGAGTGGAAAGATGATCCCAAGAAAATTCAAACATGTAGAAAACTTGTGAGCAGCAATATATAGAGAGAAATGAAGAGCAGAATCAAAGAAATATGTACAGTCGAGAAAGAACTTTCAGGGAAAAAAAATAACAGGGGCAGAGAGAGGAAAGAGTGAAATGGATCTGTTTGCAGAGGCTGCGGTTAATGAAGAGGTTATACTCTGCTGTATTTAATCAACATTATCAATAAGTGGTAATTAAATTAATATATCCCTGTCAGATGAGTCACTGTCTGACCGCTGTTGTGCACTCAACAAAATGACCATGCACAGGAGGAGGAAAGCTAGTTTTGCTGTAGCTGGGACTTGTTTGACAGTTGTGTCGCATATTCACGACCCTCAAAAGAGCAGCAATTCCAGCTGTTAGTGTAGGAGCCACAGCAATTGCTGCTGGGAGGTGCTGAAGACAAAAAGTTCTGAAACAACATTATAGATCTGGAGAGGTCTGTGTGCCACAGGACCTCTGTGCAAAATAGAATCATAGAATAGTTTGAGTTAGAAGGGACCTTTAAAGGTCACCTAGTCCAACCTCCCTGCAAGGAGCAGGGACATCTCCAACCAGATCAGGTTGCTCAGAGCCCCATCCAACCTGGCCTTTGAAGTTTCCAGGGATGGGACACCCACCACCTCTCTGGGCAACTTGTTGTAGTGTTTTACCACCCTCAGTGTGAAAAATTTTTTCCTGATGTCTAATCTGTATCTACCTCCTTCTATTTTAAAACCATTACCCCTTGTCCTATCACAACAGGCCCTCCTGAAGAGTTTGTCCCCACCTTTCCTGTAGGCCCCCTTTAGGTACTCAAAGGCTGCTATAAGGTCTCCCCAGAGCCTTCTCTTCCCCAGGCTGAACAGCCCCAAATCTCTCAGCCTGTCCTCATCGGAGAGCTGCTCCAGCCCTCTGATCATCTCCATGGCCCTTTAACTTCTCAACCGAGAGAATTGGTTTGGCAGGAGTCCCATGTTGGCTGCCAGCAGGCCTGCAGAGCTCTCCTGCCCGTGACAGAGGCCACTCGGGTGTTGCCGGATCGCTGGGACACGGTAAGGCAAACCCGTTTTTAAACTCCAAAACGAGGAGGAGGAAGAAGAGGAAGAGGTGTTTTCTGTGGCTGGGAAGCCCCTGGGACACCTTCTGGCAATTAAAAGTTTGGGAATTTGCGCGGGGTGCGGGGAGTAGGGACAGTTCAGAGAGATCGCCTGTCTTTCCGAGGTAGGCTTGATTAAACGGACACAATGCTTACAAAGCTAAACGGCTTAGGAACGGGTAAGGGAAAGGCAAGGGAAAGAAACACCGCAGAAGACGAAACGGAGGCTACGGCAGCGGCCGCCCCTCAGAGCGGAGGTGAGCGGGAAGAGTGCCGCTCCCGCCTGCTCCGGGATACGGGCGCGCGGGGCACGCGGCACGTGCGGTGCGGAAGAAAGGGAGCAACAGCGCCAGATCGCTGCGAGGCGGCGCCTACGTGAGCGGCGGGGCGGAGCGGAGCGGGGAAGGGGGCGCTGGCAGCCGTTATCCGCCCCGCCGGGGAGCACCGCCCCCGCCCCCACGTGGCCAAGCGGGCGGAGCAGACGGCGGCGGCGGCGGCAGCAGCAGCAGCAGCAGCAGCAGCAGCAGAGCAGCCTGGCGGGGCAGCGACCGGCCGCCCCTTCGCCCCGTTACTGCGAGCCCGCCGGCTGCGCGTCTCCGCCCCGCGGCCTCCGGGCCCTGCCTGGGGGTGGGGGAACCTCCTCGCTGAGGACCGCCCCCCTCGCCTCGCCTTCCCTCCGGCGCGGCACCCCCCTGGCTCCGGCGGGGACTATGCGGAGATGGCCGTCCCGACCCGAGGCAGGAACAAAGAGTTGCCGCCGCTCAAGCCCGGGCAGCAGCAGCACCACCAGTCGCCGGGCGCCAGCCCCAACAGCGGCCGCGGGCGTCCGCCGCACTCCCCCGGCAGGCAGGTCCCCGGCGGGGCCCGCGCCATGCGGAAGGGAGGCGGCGGCCGGCGGGGAGCCAGGAGCGACCCCCAGAGACCCTGCAGGGAGGGTCTAGCGGCTGAGGGGGAGCGGGACGTGTCGGGCCGCGGCCCCCGGAGGCTCCTGCGCTTCTGCAGCGACCGGCTCCGAGGTGAGGTGGGGAGGGGGGAGTTAGGGGAGGGAGCCGCCCCCCTCCACCAAATCCTGACCCCCGCCCCGCTCCCTCTGCTCCGGCTCTGTTGTGAGGGGGAGCAGCCCTTCGCTCGGGGGAAGTGGGATGGGGCTGGGACTCGCCTCCTTCCCGCCTTTCCGGGTGTCGGTAGCCTTGCCCGGCGCGGGAAAGCTCCTCTCGCCCGGGGTGGCTGCTCACCGCTCCCGGGGAAGGGGAGCGCCGGGACGTCCCTCGTCGGGAAGGCCGAGGGGAAGGGGAGCGCTTTGGCCGGGAAGCGGGCACCCCTGCGGCCTCACGGCGTCTGCCGGCGGGAGGTTCGGCAGCGGCTGGTGGCCGGTTCCTCTCCCGCTCTCCGCGTCCTCCAGCCTGTCACAATAGGAGGTTTAAAAAAAAAAAAAAAGTTGACAAGACCCACGCTAGTATCGGCGAGAACTGCGGACGAGGGGGAGGAAAAGGCTTTTTACCACTTTAGCGTCCTGTGGGGAAGAAGTGGGACGATGTGCTGTTTGTGTAACTAACTCTTGTGAAAGCAGTCGCTCTGATCGTGTCGACTGGCTCTGCTTGTAGTGTTGGTGTGCTCAGCCTATTTCTTGATAACACTTCGTTGAAAGGCTGGAGGGTTGCTCATTCTTTTGAAGTCTGACTTTCTGTTTGAGCAAATTCGTTAATAACGTGCCTGTGAACAAATCTTCTTTTGACAAGTTATTTTGTAATAGTTATTTCGGGAATTAAAAACCTGGTTTGTGTAGTCACCATAACAGTCTATCGGTGACTTTTATGTGTAGTTACCAACTTGCTGCGTGAAATTTATTTCAGCAGTTTTGGAGTCAAGATTTTTACGGAAAACTAATGCTGCAGAGTTCAAACAGTTTTCCTTTTACAGAGGCTATCCTCAATTGATGCTTGAAATACTTATTTTCTTTTGACAGTATTTGTTGACTTCATCATAAAAGCTGATAGCAAGATATGGCTCACTTTCCTTCTGGGTGAGTAGAAGGAATACATCGGGGGAAAATACTGTTCTCTTTACCTTTCTTTCTCTGGAGTTGTAAACTGTATTAAAATATATTTGGAAATACAACTTGGAAAAACAAAACAAAAAAATCCATAGCTTATGTTGAAAAGGGACAGGAAATAACTTCCTTCCTGGTAGCTTTTTTACAGTAAAGCTGTTATTGTAGCAATTGATGTGGTATCAACATTTGTAGGAGAGTAATTGTACAGATATTTGTGCATCTCTTCTATCCAGGCGTTAATTTCTAGAGGTAACAAAAAAAAAAAAGCAACTCTTTCTAAGTAATGTAATCAAAACAGCTTGTTTTGGAAGGATTATGGGTGGAAGAACATACAGCTGTAGGGGGCTGTAAATTCAGATGTTACTATCTTTGGGAATACTTTTGAGTAAATAATAAAGTGACTAATGATCGAAATATTGAAAAAAGCACCTAAAGTATTTGGAAAATTAAATAAGAAATGTGTTCCTAAAGTTAATGAATGTTAAGTAATAACATATTTACCAGATGTGCAGTTAAGGTACTATAATACAGTACTTAAAGGTACTGTGTTAGAAGACTGTCAGGGTATTCCAAAGGTGCTGGTACTATTAATCACGCCACCAGTAGTCCTTGTTGCCAAAGGGAGTTTCTTCAGTTTGATGAATTACATTGCGAAGTGGTAGCAGGGAAACAACCCTTAGCTTACAAACTAATTGATGAATAAACTGTTCTTAAACTGCTTTTCTTGCCTCTATTTATTTAGCATTTCCTAGACTAGTAGTTACTTAAATGACATAGAAATGTTAAACTGATGGTCAAAACTGAAAAATACTTTCCTTTGATGTAAATTTGAGAGCAGATTAGGTGGAGGGCTTTAAAATTTCAGGAGTTCAAATTTGGCTGTGAAACCCAGATAACCAATCAAATACTTCAGGGAGCTATTTATAATTTTAGTAGGAGTAAACCTTTAATAGCAAAGTGTGCAATGGCGTACAGTACTTGCAGTAGCAAAGAATGTACTAAATAGGAAATAGTGGGTTTTGGTTAGCTTTAGCAGTATTTGGATTTTTGTTGTTATTTTTCTTAAGCTTTAAGGTCCAGATTTTAAAAACAGAGGCTTCCACAGTTTGAGCTAATTTTGTGTGAATTTTTTTCTCTAAAGAATTATCTCCAATTTATATGCAACAATAAAGTTGTCAGATTTTCAAGGACGTTCTTATACGTCTTGGTCCTATTATGCTGGGGTGTTTTTAAATGACCATTGAGTTGAGGCCTTGTTCTCAATGACATCCTTTCTAGATTGCACGGAATCTCACAGTGAAACATCTTGATTAAGCTGCAAAAGTAGTCCATGCTTATACATTCCTCACTGTTCCCAGTTCTGCTATATTCCTACCTAGTCGCTTTGGGGATACTTGCAAAGTATGAATCAGTTTCTAGTACATTTCACATCCTGTTGCATTACAGTATCCCAGTGTTTGTTGTTCTCTTGGTAAATGAGTTCTGTATATTATGGTGCTGTTCTTCAGTATTTGATTTCAAGAATTAGAATGCTTTTTATATGCCATTCACATTGCTTTTCTTAGAACATTACACAGGCAAAAATAGGAAATCTGAAGAATAAACTATCAGATTTTACATGATAGTTCTAGTCTGGTATGCTTTACTTTTAGGGATTCTTAGGTTGGGTGAGAAAATGGCATCTGCGAGTTCAAATACGTGGTAGCTGTGTAAGTCTTTGTAGCATTAGGACTTGAGTATTCCTCTCCTGTCCTCTCTTGTATTCCCTCCCCAGTAAGGACATTAATGAGATCAAAGAATGGTAATTTAGGAGAGCGGATCTGCATGTTTTCCATCAGAAACTAGCTTAATGCAAGTCTGGATGCAGTCTGTTGAAAAATGTCGATTTGGACTCAGTGTAAGTGTATGAGTTAAGTGCATTGTCTCTTGAAATGTGAGTCATTACATGAATTGCTGTGTGATTATAAAAGATCTTCATATTATACTTAGAGTGATATTGTGAAGGTTTGTAAAAATCTATATGAAATTCTCCAAAATGACTGTCAATGTATTTACACTTAGTGCATTGACTTTAAATAAAACATTTGCTGAAGGGAAGAACCAGATTTAAATTTGAAACAGGTTGCCCAGAGAGGTGGTAGATGCCCTATCCCTGGAGACATTCAAGGCCAGGTTGAATGGAGCTCTGAGCAACCTGATCTGGTTGGAGGTGTCCCTGCTCACTGAAAGGGGATTGGACTAGATGACCTTTAAAGGTACCTTCCGACCCAAACTATTCTATGATTCTATAAATGCATTATTTTCTCTATGGAGTAAGTAATATGTTTGAATCTGAAATGTAACTTCCATATTAACAGATAATTTATTTGCAACAGTAAAATACTGTGTATTTGGCGTACTTGGAACTGCATGAATTTGAGATCATGAACAGTACTAGTAGCTAATGTGCATTCATTTTGACTTTACTGTATATACTTACCTAACATGTAATTTGTTTTAAAATTGTTATTTTTTTTATCGTTGGGGTGTATGTATATGTAAATATATTTCAGCATCTAACCTTATTAAGAATCTTAGAAATGTTGCTGAAAAATGAAATAATGCCTTGTACAAATGTGAGACTCAATAAGTAATAGCGAAGAAAAGTATTGACTGCTGTTTTCTTTCCATAAAATTACTGCAAAATGTGCTTGTTTATGGAGTATTGTTTGCTGTGTTGCTGATGGAGCTAATGTGCTTACCTGGAATTACACATCATATTCATATGTGCTTTTCTGAAAAAGGAATTTGCAGCTCTCCATGAGAACTAACATAAATGTCTTTAGTGTAAAAAAAAAAAAAAAAAAAAAAAAAAATCTGTAGCTCCTGGAACTTTCATAAAACATTAAATTCCACTCAATGTGAACTATACTGAACAATCTCTTTTTCTAGATTTTTTTTTTCCTGAAAGTATATATGAAAATGTAAAGTTTTAAATGAAAGCTTGTGGTATCCATTTTCTAACTGAAATCCAGGCTTTACTTTGAGAAAACCACTTCAATGACTGAAGTGGAGCTGAAAAACTTAAAGAAGTTGTGGTGTCTTATTATACAATAACTTCAACTACTACATGACGTATGTAGCTTCAGCTAAATGTAAAATTGTACAGGCAGGTAGTTTACAAATTGTTTGTCCCCTTAGGTAGTTCTTTGGTTTTTGTGTTTTTTGTTTTTTTTTTTTTTTTTTTTTTGTCTTGTCTTGCCCAGTTTCACTTCACAACAAAACTTTAATATTAAAATTGAGGTTCATAAGTGTAGTTTGTTGCGAAGGCTAAGACCTCTGATGACAATGACAACAAGTACTGCCCACAGCAGCGTTGTGGTAACAATGATAATGAGTACTGCCAGCAGCAGCATTTCCAGGCTCTGTGTTGGAGGAACGTGTGGTTTGGGAATATATACTAGGACGTGAAGCGTACATTCAGTCCTCTGCTCTTTCCACATCAATTCAGTGGTTTTGTATAGGTACTTTTCTTTCTCTTGTCCCTGCTACTTTCCAGAAACAGGCCACCATATGGATGTAACATGCAGTCTGAACATGTGCACGTTCATGAACTCTCCGGCTATATTCTGCATCAGCGTGCAGGCGTTTGATGTATGTTTCACCTACGTGCAGGCATCTTGGCCGGTTCCATGTGGTCGGAGAGGCGAGGGCTTTGCCTGTGGGCTGCAGGAGGTGTGTGCAGATCAGCACCCTGGAGAGGGACAGGGTGCTCAGCACCTTTCTGGCTCCAGCTGGGTGTAAGCAGGGAGGGTGGTTGTTCTCTCCTCTTTCTGCTCCATATAGCCTGTGTGAATAAGAGGGCTCTTCATTAAACATAAATATTTTATTGGGTTGAAGGCAACCAGCATACCTGACCCTTCTATGGGAGAGAGCCACTGTGCACCTAGAGGGCAACCCAGATACCTTCACTCTAGAAGGAGCACCGTGGTCACTCGCAATGCCTCTCCTTTATCCATCACTCATGCAGGCTTTGCTTCCATGGTGAGCTCTGGGTATGTTGCGAGTGCTGTCCAAGCAAAATGGAGTGGCTTCTGCTCTGTGGATCTTGTCATGCTCAAGAAGTCGGAGACCTAGTCTGTGTACCCACCACTTTATCATCATTTATCTTTTCCTGTTGTTGCTCAAATTACCTCCCTTGTTCTACACTTACATGACAACAGTGCAGATAGTCTCCAAGTGGACAAATGGAATGTTATTACATGGAGAGTCTACCTTTTTAAGCAATTATAGTCCCAATTAGATTTGTGTTGTTTGTCATGGTCCATTTGGATCTCTTAAATTTACAATGTACTCTGTAAATTAAACTTTATTTTATGAGCTTATTAGGAATGAAAACAAACATGACAAAGGCTCAGTCCACTTTGTACAGACTGGTCTAACATGGGAATTCACTAATTCATCACTGAAGGCATGAGGTTTCTAACTTTCAAGTTCTCTAATTCGCAGCTCATAACTCGTATCTTCTAACATGTGCACCTATGAGCAAAGTAGTTACCCAGCTGATGGTGGGAGGTCTGAAGGGTTGAGATAAGGACAGGTTTGAACAGTGTCTTGAAAACAGATTTGTTACAAGCATTCACTATGTTGGTTTGGTCATCGGTGGTCACAATGTTGTTTTATTTGCTCTAAGTTGTTTTTAGTGCTGTATTGGGCAGCACCCTACTTGCTGCTGTTTGTCAGTGTTTGTGCATGGCTTATCTTTTCTAGGATTAAAGGTATCTCTTTGCTGTGCTATGTGGCACTGATTTGTTTGATGAGATCACTGGTAACAGGACCGGTTTCGTATTTGTATTCAATGGCGGCAGGCAGTGCGCAGAGTGAAGAGGCAGCGGCAGCTCCACCCGAGTATTTTGGGAGCCATCTCGTGGGTGGTGTTTGGAATGATACCTCTTATTTTGGTCTGGGAAGCCAGGCTGCAGGGGGGCATTTGTTTGCAGCTTCCCCCACTTTGCCAAGCTAATTTCAACAGCTTTTGAGAATTTTGAATACCCTTGGGATACCCCAACCACTGTGTGCATGTTGGCAGGTCTGTTGCAGCTGTCTCCAATCTTGATCTCTATCTTGATTAAGTTTAAACAACTATTTAGGAGTACTGTGGCTGGCCCTGGCAGCAGGCACTGCAGATACTCCAGCCCCAGCAATAGGCACTGTGGATACCCCAGTCCCCACTACAGGCACTGCAGCTACTCCAATTCCTGCTACAGATGCTGCAGTCACTTTAACCCTCACAAAAGGCACTGCAGCTAGCTCAATTCCTACTGTGGGCACTATGGTTGCTTCAGCCCCTACATCAGGCGTTGCAGCTACCCCAGTCCCCGCTATGGGCACTGTGATTGCTTCAGCTCCCACGACAGGCACTGTGGCTACTCAAACTCTGGCAAGTAGTACCACAGATAAACTGAAAAACCAACCTACGCCAGTATCAGCTGCCCCTGTACAGAAGAAATACACCAAAAAATCAGTTCACGTAGTGAAAAATGATGATGAACCAGGGGCATCACAAGAACAGGGAGGGGTAGAAGCAGAGGTAGTCACCTGATCCCTATCCCTGAGTGAGCTGTGAGATATGCAAAAGGATTTCAGCTGTTATCAAGGTGAGCAACTTGTCACCTGGTTGCTCTGATGCTGGAGCAGCATGGCCAGTAGCCTGGAATTAGAAGACAGGGAAGCCAGGCAGCTGGGATCCTTGTCTAGGGAAGCAGCTGTTGACAGGGCGATTGGAAGAGAGACAGAAGCCTGCAGCCTCTGGAGGTGACTCCTGTCAGGTGTGAGGGACAGGTATTTCTTCAAGGAAGATATTATATGCTACACAAGTAAGTGGACCACCACAGAGAGAGGTATCCAGTATCTGACAGAATTAGCTGTTCGGGAGCTGATTTATCATAACCTGGATGAGCCATGGACATCTGTGGATCCAGATGAAATTGAGTGTACCTGACCCATGCGATGGAAATTTGTAGAGTGCACCATCATCGTATGCCAACTCATTGGCAGTGATGAGGGACCATTGGTACGTACAGTGGCTAACCAACTACAACAATATAAAGACAATCTCTCTTTCCTGCTATGCACCTGTGTCTTGGCTGTGGAAGGACTGACTGAAAGATCTGAAAGCATGTTCAAAAAACTGTTTGGAAAAACTATCCTAGGAGTTTCAGAAATTCAAAGAGGTCTTACTCCTCACCTGCATGGACCAATATCTCAGCTATCAGAAGACGACCTCCCCCTGCTCAAGAGAGAGACGGTACATGTGGTGAGGTACCCTGTGGTTTACCTTGTGTGACCAAGGAGAGGACATGAGGAAGTGGGATGGAAAACCTGCCTTGGCCCTAGAGGCATGGGTACGTGATTTGCGAGGAAAAACAATCACAAATGGAGACTCTCCCAGGAAAATTGCTGCTCCAATCTCCAGAAGGCAGTTCCTCAGACAGCATAGAAGCTGATCTCACCTCTGATCTGATCTGATGGAAGGGACTTGTGATTCATATTTACAAAAAGTGAGTAACAAATATTATAAACAGGATTAGAAGGGCCCTGCCTCCAGCTGGGTGGAAGAGAGGGACACTTGGATGTACTGGACTGTATGTATTAAAAGGCCTGGCACATCAGACCCACAGGAGTATAAGGCTTTAGTAGACACCAGTGCACAATGAACCCAGATACCATTAAGCTATAAAGGGGCAGAACCCGTTTGTATTTCTGGAGTGGCAGTAGGATCCCAGTAGCTGACTGTACTGAAGGCTGAAGTGAGTCTGACTGGGAATGAGTGGCAGAAGCACCCCATAGTGACTGGCCCATGTGCTCCATGCATTCTTGGTATAGATTACCTCAGGAGTGGGTATTTCAAGGACCCAAAAGGGTACCAGTGGGCTTTTGGTATAGCCACTGTGGAGACGGTGGAAATTAAACAGTTGTCTACCTGCCTGGTCTCTCAAAGGACTTTTCCATTGTGGGGGTGCTGAGGGTCAAAGAACAACAAGTACCAATCGCTGCCACCACTGTGCATTGGCAGCAATGCTGCGCCAACCGAGATTCCCTGATCCCCATGCCTGAGCTGATTCCTCAGCTGGAGAGCCAGGGAGCGATCATCAAGATTTGCTCACCCTTTAACAGTCCCATATGGCCAGTGCAAAAATCTAGTGGAGACTTAACAGTGGACTATTGTGGCCTGAATGAAGTTCCACCACCACTGAGTGCTGCTATGCCAGATATGCTAGAACTTCAATGTGAACTGGAGTCAAAGGCAGCCAAATGGTATGCCACCATTGACATCGCTAATGTGTTCTTCTTAATCCCTTTGGCAGCAGAATGCAGACTACAGTTTGTTTTCACCTGGAGGGGCATCCAGTACAGCTGGAATCAATTGCCTCAGGAGTGGAAACACAGCCCCACTGTTTGCCACGGACTGATCCAGACTGCACTGGAAAAGGGTGAAGCTCCAGAACAACTACAGTACGTTGATGACATCATCATATGGGGCAACACAGCAGCAGAAGTTTTTGAAAAGGGAGAAAATAATCCAAATCCTTCTGAAAGTCAATTTTGCAATAAAACAAAGCAAAGTCAAAGGATCTACACAAGAGATTCAGTTTTTAGGAATAAAATGGCAAGATGGACATCATTACATTCCAATGGATGTGGTTAACAAAGTAACAGCTATGGCTCCACCAACTAACGAAAAGGAAACACAAGCTTTCTTGGACATTGTGGGTTTCTGGAGAATGCATATTCCAAATTACGGTATGGTTGTAAGCCCTCTCTGTGAAGTCACCCAAAAGAGGACCCTGAGCAACAACAAGCCTTTGAACAAATTAAATGGGAGATTGTTCATGCAGTAGCCCTTGGGCCAGTCCAGACAGGACAAGATGTTAAAAATGTGCTCTACACAGTAGTCAGGGAGAATGGCCCTACCTGGAGTCTCTGGTAGAAAGCACTAGGGGAGGCTCAAGGTTGACCCCTAGGGTTTTGCAGCCAGGGATACAGAGGTTCTGAGGCCTGTTATACTCCAACTGAAAAGGAGATACTGGCAGAATAAGAAGGAGTTCAAGCTGCTTCAGAAGTGGTTGGTATGGAAACACAGCTTCTCCTGGCACCCCGACTGACGGTGCTGGGATGGATGTTCAGAGGAAGGGTCCCGTCTACGCATCACACAACTGATGCTACGTGGAGTAAATGGGTCACACTGATCATACAGTAGGCTCAGATAGGAAACCCCAGTCACCCAGGGATCTTAGAAGTAATCACAGACTGGCCAGAAGGCAAAGGTTTTAGAATGCCACCAGAGGAAGAGGTGATGTGTGCTGAAGAGGCCCCACTGTATAATAATTACCAGAAAATGAGAAGCAATATGCCCTGTTCACTGGTGGATCGTCTTGTATTGTAGGAAAACACTGAAAGTGGAAAGCGGCTGTGTGCAGTTCTACGTGATGAGTCACAGAAGCCACTGAAGGCCAAGGTGAATCGAATCAGTTTGCAGAGGTGAAAGCCATTCAGCTGACTTTAGATACTGCTGAAAGGGAAAAATGGCCTGTGCTCTGTCTCTATACTGACTCATGGATGGTGGCAAATGCTCTCTGGGGGTGGTTAAAGCAATGGAAGCAGAGCAACTGGCAGCACCAGAGGCAAACCCATATGGGCTGCTGTAGTGTAGCAAGATATTGCTACCAAGTTAGAGAATCTAGTTGTAAAAGTACGTCACATAGATGCCCACATACCCAAGAGTTGAGCCATGGAAGAACATCAAAGCAACCAGCAGGTGCATCAGCCTGCTAAGATTAAAGTTTCTCAAGTGGACTTAGACTGGCAACATAGAGGTGAGCTATTTCTAGCTTGATCGGCCCATGACACTTGAGGCCATCAAGGAAGAGATGCAACCTACAAATGGGCTTGTGATGGATGGGTGGATTTGACCATGGACGCACAGGTTATCTGTGAATGTGAAACATGGGCTGCAATTAAGCAAGCCAAGTGGTTAAAGCTTCTTTGGTATGGACGATGATGGCTGAAATATACATATGGAGAGGCCTGGCGGATTGATTACATCACACTCCCACAAACCCACCAAGGCAAGTGCCATGTGCTTACAATGGTGGAAACAACCACTGGGTGTCTAGAGGCATATCCCGTACCCCATGTCACTTGCCAGAAACGTTATCGTGGGCCTTGAGAAGCAAGTTCTCTGGCAAAATGGCATGCCAGAAAGAATTGAATCAGACAACCGGGCTCACTTCCAAAACAACCTCATAGACACCTAGGCCAAAGAGCATGGTGTCAAGTGAGTATATCATATCCCTTATCACACACCAGTTTCTGGAAAAATTGAATGGTACAACGTACTGCTTAGAACTACACTGAGAGCAATGAGTGGTGCGACCTTCAAAAACTGGGATGCACGTTTAGCAAAAGCAATGTGGTTAGTCAACACTCATGGATCCACCAATGGAGCTGGCCCTGCGCAATCAGAACTTTCACATACTGTAGAAGGAGATAAAGTCCTTGTAGTGCATGTAAGGAGTATGCTGGGGAAGACAGGCTAGGTTATTCTTCCCATGGACAAAGGCAAACCCACTTGTGGGATTGCTTTTCCTTAAGGACCTGGGTATACTTGGTGGGTGATGCAGGAGGGTGGGGAAGTCTGCCGTGTACCTCAAGGAGATTTGATTTTAGGTGAACATAGCCAATAATTTCTACTGTATGTCATCATTTCTATAGTTATTATATGTCATATCAAAGGTATGAATCACCCTGATCAGTGAGAAATGAACATCAGTGAAACTGAGTGAGGCGCAGCAGTGATGGAACCAGAACTGACACCGAACAGCTTCCTCGAGATCAACATCTTCAGCTTGCAGACTGGGGACATAATACACCAGCCGGGCAAGATATACTGGCTGGGCACTCCAGATGCAGTGTGCAACAACCCCACACTGTATGCCATCTTTCCTGCCCTGAAGGACTGTTATGACCGGTGGAGCCCAAAGTTGTGGAGTAAATGAACTTAACAGACTTCAGAGGGATGGCCCATAGATTGAGGGAATGATATCTCTGTGTGTGTGTAAGCATGACGTAGATGGTATGGAATAAAGGGTGGATACTGTCCTAGTTTTGGCAGGGATGGAGTTAATTTTCATCTCAGTAGCCAGTGTGTTTTGAATTTCTTATATGAAGAATGTGGATAAACGCCCTGATGTTATGAGTTGTTAAAGAGACCGAGGATACTGTCTGGCTCTCCAGGTTTCACTAATGTGCAGGAAACTGGGAGGGATAGAGCCAGAATAATTGTCCCAAACTGGTCAAGAGAGTATTCCATGCCATAAATGTCATGCTCAGTATATAAGTGGGGGTTGCCTGTGGGGAGCATCGATCTCTGGCTCCCTGTTGCTCCCTTGCCTGCTTCTCGGTTTCATTTCCATGATCGCTGCTGGGGATGGCGCTGTATCAGTCATGGAGACATTGGGTGGTGAGAAATCATGCATTGTTCATATTGTATATTTTAGTATCCTTATATTTCATTATTATTGTAATTTTCCTTTGCTATTCTAGTAAACTCTCTTCATCTCAACCTGTGAGTTTTCCTTTCTTCCCAATTGTCTTCCCTATCCTACTGGGGAGGGGGAGGGTGATCAAGGAACTGTGCAGTGACTAGGGCTAAAGCACAACACTGGGAAGCATGAAAGCCTCAGCAGTCCAAGCTGGATCTGCTTTAAAAACTTTGTGGGTAAGCTTTGCACCTTCCAACTTGGAAGTTTGGTCTGTACCATTTCCATGAGTCAGCAGATTCTGAAGAAGCTGCCAGACAATCAATATGCGAAGATTATGGCTGCAGGAGATAGCAAGCTGCAGGTGATAATGGCTGCATAATGACTTTTAGCCCTTTCTGGTCACCAGGTCTTGCCTATGTGTTGTCCTTGCTTTCACCTAACAGTCCTGCTCCTCACATACCTCAGGCCTTAGTATGAGCTGTGTGTTAGCCAAAATCTGAGCAGGAGTTGAGTGAACAGTCACAGTAGGTATCTTAAAATGTTAAAAATATTTATACTTATTAAAAATACTTATAATTCAGTTTTGTTACTAATAAGTGAAACCGGTGCATCTGATTCTGGTGGATCAACTTGAGTGATACAGGATGTAGGTGGGAACATTGCCTATTGCTGAATGCCATCAGCATAATTTCAGATTTTCAAAGAACTGGTCATAAAAGTTAACTGAGATGTTCCTATTCTTCTGTTCCTCTGGAGGCTGAGTACCTTCTGCACGCCTCTGAAGTAGTACTGTCATTCCTTTGAAGAACACTATTTCATTTCAGTGATTTAAATATTTGAGTAACTTGACGCCTTTTGTTTCCTTTACAGCTGCTTTTGCAGGAGTCCTACATTGGTAAGGTTAAATTTACTGCTTGAGAGTGATGTATTTTTAAAAATAGTAAAAATATAATTTTGACTTATATTTAGACAAGCTATTGGACATAATTTATATTTAAATCTTTTCTCTCAAAACCAAATCATTGCCTCCAAGATATATAATTCTATTCTTGTGAAGCTGACATGAAAGATTTCTTAAGCCTGTTCAGTGAAGAATGAAGCCTGCTTTCCAGGTGGAAAATTGTTGCTAGCTATACAAATTCAGGTGCATTTCCACTAAAAGACCTTTTTACCCTCAGTATGTTTTGAAAGCCCAAGTAAATCCTTTCAATTTTCTCCTATGTTCTGCTTATTTAGATTCTGCTTAATTTTTTTGTAGCTTTACATCACCTTTTCTCTCACCTCCTCAGAGAGGTCTGGCCAATGTTTTTTTTGTGTGCCGAAGAATGGCCTTTCGGCTACTCTCTATGAATGTAATCCTTCTGTTTCAGGTTCCATCCTAAATCTCACACTTCGTTTTTGTAATATAGACTTGAAATAGGTTGGCTTCTATAGTGATTTTCACCAGCTGGTTTTGCAGAGATAAAAACTAACAACTTTTGCCACTCTGTTTTTGTTTCCTAGCTCAAAAAGAACTATTGATTTTTAGCAGTTTGTTTCTTGCAAATTCCCATTCAAAAGCAGAGTCACGTAAACTACTGTGTTTCTTTTTCTGTCCTTTCTGGAGATGAACCTCTTCTTAGAAATTGCAAGTTTTGCCCCCAGATTTATTTTCATTTTTCCTGCCTTTTTTTTTTTGCCCTGTAGTTGCACATTTATTTAAATATACTTTTCATGGTAAGCACATCTATATATAATGGCAGACAACTGTGTTAAAATACAAGTCGGGGAAGATTTTTGTGGAAAAAAACCATACACTACTTATATGTGCATCATTATTTTCACCAGTTTTTAATCTGTGATTCTTTTTGTTTGTCAGATATTTGATTTTTCTTTTCTAATATGTGGACTTTATAGTTTTAATAGCATTACACTTTTGATCCTTAAGTGTTTGCTCTTAAGTTAAAATGCATTAGTAAACTTTGGGTCTTCATTGAATGTTTTGCAGCTGTTTGTTGGTATATATGACTTGGTACAGGTTTGGGAACCCTCTATTCAGTTTTAATTATTATTATTTTTTAACAGGTGTCACATAACAACTCTTTTTGAAAATGACCGTCATTTTTCTCACCTGTCAACACTAGAAAGAGAAATGGCTTTTCGCACGGAAATGGTTAGATTACATTTCAATAAAAATCAAGTCGTTGGAGAACTTCTGTCTGTAGTCTTGTGATTGTGAGCTTTCCAAAATTTCTTAATACCTTCTGGATAAGTAAATATATTAATATCTTGCAACTAACATGTGTTACACTTTTACATACAGAGCATTTGTGTGTCTTGCAGCTGATCACTATGAATGTATCTCTTCACAGTTCCATTTAAAATATAATGTTAAAATGTTATTTTAGAGGACCTGAAATACGAAACTACAAAAAACTTGCAACATACTTTCAATTATAGTCTTGTTATGCAGCTTTTTTTTTTTAAATTTAAAAAAAAAAGTTTGCATACCTTTTGGCTGCTTTTATTTTGAGAGTTCTGAAATACTATGCTAGTGCATAGTTACCAGCCCAATCAGAGATTTCCAGATGTCCTGTGAAACAAGGTGGAAGGAAACCCACATTACTTGTTTCAGTGGCACCAAGAAAAGAGATTTGAAAAATGAGATAATCATCTTGAATGGTTTTGTCTTCTTTTGTTTTATATATATAAATATATATATATATATATATAACAAAATTTGATTTAAAAACTAAGCTTGTGTATGGCAGTTCATGAATCAGAAGTAACCTCTTTAATTGTAAATAATGATTCTGCTCTCCTGTAGGGTCTTTATTATTCCTACTTCAAGATCATTATTGAGGCACCATCGTTTTGGAATGGAGTATGGGCAATTATGAATGACAGACTAACTGAATATCCTTTAGTGATTAACACCTTACAAAGGTTCAATCTTTACCCAGAGGTGAGCTACTTTTTTTAAAATAATACCTTCTGGTAAATCTTTGGTTTCTTTAGATTTGACTACAAATTTGTAAGAAATGTTACTCTGGAAAGTGTGTTTGTAAAGATATAGTGACCAATGAAGAGTTGCTTAGATACCTTATTTTAGTTTCAGATTTAAAATTAGAAAGTTACTTCATACATTGTCATAAATTCTCAGACTTCAAGTATGTCCAGTCAAATGTGAATACTCTCTAGATCTTGATATTTCATACTCTGAAGTTGCAATCCAATTCTATACTTCTTGTCATTTTTGTTCTTTTCACTGAAAGCAAGTGAGCTGCTGACATTGTGTATTGACTACTGCAGTGATACAGTGATACACGTACTGAGAGGTTATTTTGGCTTGCATTTCGTGTAGGACAATGTATTAACGAATGATCACAGCTCACTGTGGCACTCTGTGAACGGTAATAGTTTACTTAGATGTTGCAGAAGAAATACCTGTATAGAAGACTGACTGCTGTTGTTTTGTACGTACTTGATGTATCTGGTTAGATTACGTTCCTACTCTGCTTTTTTGTCACTGAAAAGAACATTCTTTAAGTACAGAAATGTTTGTTTTTCTCTCTCTTATGATTTTGCCACTGTCTCTCAAACATTTTGCAAAGGGAAAACTCCTTTAGTTAACTTACATTTCTGTAACTCCATATGTCAGCAATTTTTTTTTTTTTTTTTCAAGAACAGAGGACTAAATCTGGCTGTAATTGTTGGGTACTAGCATTTATACCCATTCTTCTGCTCTGTTGGAGCAGAGCTGTTTTCAGAAACTATATGTGTTAACGGTTCTCAGCATGCATGTATTTACACAACTTGAATGTAGTGGTTTCATTTGCTTCTTAATTCCTTGCTCTGAAAGAACTAAGTGCTATAGATGAGTACTTTTTGTTACCCTCTCACTGCTTTTGGGTTTCTTTGGTTTTTTGTGGTGGTTTTTTTTTTTGTGGTTTTGTTTTTTTAACTCCAAAAGGATTGCAGTTCAGTTCTAGAAATGTAACAGTGGGAATATGTGCCTTATTTGGATGCTATAAAGTTATTTTCTTTAGCTGAGAAAGATTTATTGACTTCAGCTATAGACTGACTTGCAAAAATCAAAGGTAACTAGTCAAATAACTCGCTCTTAGAGAATGATCAGTATCACCGTGAAAGATGACTGAGTAAATTGGATTATGAAATCACAACAAGAGCAATTAGATATAGTGGCTGACATTCTGTAAAAACGTTAGGTAGATTACTGTGCAAAATGTGTAGGCTTGTCTGTTCATTCAGCGTTTTCTAGGATCTTACTGGCTCATAGAACTTGGTGATAAGGTATGAATTCATTCATCTTTTCTGTGCCTGTGTGGGCATGCACAGCAGACAAATACTCTCCTCTGCTCCTCTCAATCATTTACTGCTTGATGTCTAGCCTTCCTGTAAATAGGTCGGGTTTTTTTTTTTAAAGTGTATATCTTGAGTACTCTTGAGTACTCTTGTTTCTGCATAACTACATCTATAAAACTGTCAATAGGTGCAACTTGATATTTGAAATATGTTGTGCAAATTTATCTAATTTTACTTATGATTACAAATTGGCTGGGTGGGAAGATGCTTGTGGATTTATTTGTTGGCAGTGAAGTTTTCCCTTCTGTTACTCAATATCCAGTCATGTTTTCAGAAGTGTTGCATTTCCTGTTTGATATTTTAGGATCTTTTCAGCTCTTTCAGCCCACTAGTAGCAATAAGGCTGAATTTTAATAAGATTTGTGTTTATTTAGTGGATTTCAAAACTAATTGCATCAAAAATAGCCTTGAAATACAGTTACTAAACAGGATGTTAAACCCATTAAGAATAATAGAACAATTCACCTCCATGTGCAGCTGGCACTAGCCATGAAAACTTCAAAAGAAGGAAAAATAAAGTGAGTCCATAGCGATTACTACATTGTCTGTGTAAATTATAAAAGCAGTAAAAATAATCTGTTAACAGCAAAAGTCAGTATTTGTAGTTGTGCAATATTATAGTCACAATAAAACTTTTGTTTTCCAAGTATTTGCTGGTATAGTCAGGTTGTTCCAGTAGTTGTGTTGATGTTTTTGTCTATGATCCCTGGTGAAAAATGGCAGAGAGATAGTGTATTAATTTCTGTGGCAGAGAAATAATGTGTTAAGTTTACTCTCTGGCTATTCGTTGTCACAGGACAGTTGATATTTCTGTGTGGCAGTGATGATGAAAATTTGATTTGAAAAGTGGGATTTCCCCTTTCCAATCACTTTTTTGTCCTTATGTTCTCTGTGACACAGGATTGAAACAGCTTAATGCTGCTGTGGTGAAACATAGTTTCAGTGTGGAAACCCCTGATGTTTTCTGTGTCAGGTGTTGAGATTTAATTTGGTGGTTGTTACAAGAACATTACGACCTTTGCATGGAAAATGGAAATGCTCTCCTACGTTGCATCTGAAAGCCCTTTCTAATGCATGCTTAAATTTAATCTATCAAAGTTTATCTGAGTAAAAACTCTATAGATTTGGTCCATTAATGTTCTTACCAGGTGGAAAAAAAATTAATTAGTTTTAATGGATTTAATTTGGCTAACTGTCCTCTGTCAACAAAATCTGTGATTTTAATATCTGATAAACAAAATAGTTAAATGGGGAACCTCCCAGACAATATTGAAATACATAATTTTATCAAATATTGCAGTTTGATGCATGAAATTATTTCTGTTCTAAAGCTGGCATAATTTTAGTCTATTAGTGAACACTTCGTCTATGTTGGATGCCTTTAGGAAATTATGGTCAAAAATGCTAAGTAGTTGGGATAAATTCTGAGTTTTAAAAAAATCCTAGATGAGGGCTAGTTGTCATGAGAGGTTACCTTGGGCACTAAGCTGATCTCAAAGTTCCTTTTCAGAGACTTCAAATCCTGTTTTCCACCTAGGTGGTCCTTGCCAGCTGGTACCGCATATATACTGCTGTTATGGATTTCCTTGAGGTACCAACGAAGACATGTTGGACTATAAATAGAGGAAAAGGGCTTAGTCCTGTCGAAAGCTGTGAGGGTGAGTTGTGTTTTCGTCTAGTTTCTTCCTGGAAGCATATAATTGTGGCTTTACATATTTCAGAACTAATAAATATTCCTGTGTCTTTATCACTGACGTACTTTTGTATGGCTAAGCCTGTGTTTTTGGCAGGTTCACAACATAAGTGAGAAGCATGAAAAAAGATGCTTTTAAGAACACCAGGAGTGAGAATGTGGGCTTTGCTTATTAGGTAGCTCCTCCCTGCCTATGTTAAATTACCACACTGCACTACAAAACTTTCATGGTTGTAGTCTGAGCCTTCATAATGTTGGACTGTTACAGAGAATAAGATGTCTTAAATGTAATTGGAGGCCACTGTACATGTATTAATTTTTGTAGCTTCTTTAGAATCACCAATACATTCCAAGTTCCTACATTTCAAAAACTTACCCCTCTGTATTTTCTTCCCTAACTACAACTTGAGATGTGGGGAGGAAGGGGAAAAAGGTAACCACAGGGCTGCCTTTTGGAGAAATCTTGTGTAATGATTCTGCTGGGAAGAATCCTCTTCCTCTTGTGACCTACTATTCAGCATAAGAATTTCAATCTTACATTTTGATACCAAAGCTTGGATGCTGCCACTTCTGGGTTTTCTTCCCCACATTTAAAGTATTGGCTAGTCAAGTAAGTATCATGCAGTAGAAGTACCTTGCTGAGAAGCTCTTTTGAGATGCTCTGCAGTCTGTTAAAGCTGAATGATAGATGGTAACTTGTGAAGTTGTTTAATTTTATCATTTAAAATGTCTTTGTGTGGTGACAAGCTAGTATTTTTCCTTTGCACAAAGGCTGTAAGAACTTTCTTCAGAGCTTGAATGATTCCGTTTCTCTAATTTTGTCAGAAGCAATAAACTGTGAATAAATGTGTAAATTTTCATTCCCGTTTTTTGTAAAAACAAAACCAAACCAACAAAAACACCAACTATTGACATTACCGTGTTTGATGAGCATATCGTCATCTTACTTTAGAGAACTGTCTTGCTGTATTTTCAGCAATGGTGAATAATTGTTTCTGCATACAAAATGATGAAGTTTTGCTACCTTCTCTATAATGAATAAGGCTTTTTATGCTGTACTGCTGAAATAATTAGAGCCAGGAGGGTTTAGAGAAATAATGGGAAAGAGAATAACAACAGAAGTGTGAACACAGAAGTGTTTGTGAGGGAATAAATTGAAAGACTTGCCTTATTGGAAAATCTCTTGGCTTCTAATGAAACAAAGAAAGCAAAGAGCATTGTGTGTGATATGTTTGAAGGTGAATTTACTCCTGCAAGAGATGGGAAGTGAGAATGCAGTGAGTACAAACCTCTTCTAAAAAGCCCAGTGAAGTAAAAACGTAATCTGCAGCGAATGTTCTTAGCGATGCTTATGCCTTCTATACATTGCAGGTTTTTTCTATACAGTTAATGCTTCCCTCTTGGTTTGTTCTGTGGCTGACTGCCTCAATGCTGTGTCCACCCTTCCTCTTTTTTTTTTTTTTTTTTTTCAGAAGTGTAGTTTTCCTATTGAATCTCCACAGTAACCTTGGTGACATTAACTTTTTTTTGTCTTTTTCTCTAGATACATTAAAGTTGTATGCTGTGTGCTCTATTATATTGATTGTATGGTGGTTTATAAGCAATATGATCTTTCTTCTATATTTGACAACGTGTTAACTGTTTGTTTGTTAGGGTTGGGAGACCCTGCTTCCTTTTATGTTGCTGTGATTTTTCTTTTGAATGGATTTATGATGTCACTCTTCTTCATATATGGTACATACCTCAGGTAAGGCAGTTGAGACTGAGCTGTTTAGTTGGTACTAGCTGTCAGTTTTTATACAAAATTTGAAAAAGTGAATGCTAAAATATTTTAATGGGATATTGCTTATTTGTACAGTGGTAATGCTTTTTATTACATATACATTGTCACTAAAAACTTTTTGCTGAAAATAAATGATGATGCCGGAAAAGGTTGTGGAAAATTTCAGTGAAGTGGTATCTCATTGATGCCACTGAGTTGTGGATAAAACTAAATACTGTACAGATTTTAAATGGCTCTTGACACATTTACGCTCTTAAAATTGTCAGCGTAACTAATTTTTAAACAAAGTTTGAATGGTGGTATCCTGTTAACCAAGAGTAGAGTTTTCCCAATGCCAAACCTCAAGTCATATTCCATATCTTTCAATTTTAACTTAACTGAGAAGGCGAAATACTTTTTAAGACAGTGCCTTCTTTTCGAGAGACGTGTACACTTCCCTTTGTCTATGAATTTCTGTTTTCAGTATCTGTTCTTAAATTTCAGGAACTGTAATACACTTTCATACAAAAATAGACTCCACGTTCCGCAGAAAAACAGAAGTGGAAATATTTTTCTGTTTCCCTCTATTTTCATTTATTGGTTTTGCAAAAAAGCGAAAGGCTGCTACGTTTTACTCCGAGAGATGTGATTTTTCTTCCTCTCATTCTCTGGCTTGGGTGTTTTGTGGATTTTTTTTCTGCTGTCTTTGAAGCATATGCTGATAGTTCAAAGAAAGCATAATGCAGGGCAGGAGCTGACAGTGAAAAGCGGAAGTTGCGTAGTGCAACTGTGAGGTGTTTAGGGGTAAAGTGTATATGTTTGTGTTCCTTATACAGGAAACAAATGTCTCATGTTCTGAGGAAGTAAATAAACTTTGAATAGTCATATCATTAACTTGTCATTTTTCTCTTAAGGGAGGTATATGGAAACCCACATTTTATATATTAATGTCATTCAAAAATAAGTAAGGTCTTAATTTCTCTGTACTTTCCTTATACTTGGGCTGTTTTGAATGTAAATAGCTATCAAGTATTGATAGTTATTCAGTTTTTTATATAAATTATCTGCAGTGTAGGTAGTCAAGAAGACTAGAATATAAATGCAGTTCTTTCAAGGTGTAAGCTGTAAGCCACTACCTATCTGGAGTTATGAAAAATAACACGTGATTACAAAGTTTCCTGTGGGTAGGATTTTGATCTTATTTATTCTGAAGAATATTCATAGTTGGATACCAGGTCTAGATGGCTACTTAGTCATTATGGCTGTTCCAGGGTTCCTCTTAGTCAAAGCAAGCCAGGATATTTAGGCTTTTCTGTAAGATGTGAAAAATAAAAAAACTGAATCTAGAGTAATGCAGTTCTACTACACTGAAGTGACTAATCTTGTGAGTTGGTGTAAGCTTTCTTCATAAAGCTGATTTGTTTCTGCTATGCATTTTGAATGGCTTTTTCATATCCTGACTCATTTGATCGTGGAAAACCATCCTCTAATATTTTCTTTATCTTTTCATTCCTGAATTTGTTAGCAATAATCATTTCAAGCTTACATAATTGGTTTTTACAGAGGTTTTTTTTGTCCTCATATATGGTCACAGAATGTGTAGTCTTTTTATTTCGGTCTTTAGTCTCTTTGCAACTTTGACTAACAAAGGAAGATGATAGGATAGTGGAAGAATACTTTCTTACTCGTTATTTTCCAAGGTAGCACATGTTTTCACCTCTGCGAGGATCTGAGGTTTGTTCGGGGTTTGGTTGTTTGGGTTTTTTTGTTGTTTTTTTTTTTTTTTTAAGAGAATCTTAATAGCTGGCTGGTACTTTAGTAGCAAAAATGGTATATTCTGTCATTCATAGTAGTAGTGCACTTGTGTGCACAAAATTGTTCTTTGCTTTATATCACAGGACATGAGTAATTACAAATCTACACAAACAAATAGGAACTTTATTTATTGCTGTTTTGAGATGGGATAAATCTAAGTAATATCTTCGGTTTCAGTGTGTAATCTAAATAATATCTTCGGTTTTAGCACTCTGTGGTGCTAATTATTCAACAGGTGAATTTAATTGGTTTAGAAATGTATAAAAAAACCTAATTCAGGGGCTTAAACTTTCTCATGTTAACATCACAGTATTTCACATAAGAATTAAATTGTTTCTTGCATTGACCATGTAATGAATTAGTTTCTAAATATGTTTTTTGAACATGCTTGATTTGATTACCCTAACAGTCTTAGATTCAGACCAAAATTCCCTGTTGGGTGATTGAGCATGCAAATTCTAAGTTTTCTGCTCAACATCTTGGGGAAGAAATACTCTATTTATATTCCCTGGTGTTTGAAAAAAAAAAAAAAAAATTGGTACTTTTCAAGGCCAAGCTCTAGGTACAGCAGATGAAGCACCAGATGTAATGATCTAAACTAAAATTTGTGAGGAGTGGAATAACTGTTTTCAAAGTTACTGACGTTAAAATTGGTGTTCTGCAGTTAAGAGCCAATATATGAAGAGTGGTCTGCTCCGAAATAAATGTTAGGTGCCTGACTTGTAATTTAGTATTGTATATACACTGTAGATGGCTTTCCCTTGATGCTTGAAAGCATTTGCTGCCCACCCCAATAATCTTAGCTGTACATAAGTGCTATTTCACATTTTTTAGGCAATGTTGACCATTATGAGATTGTTGTACCTATTTTTCCTGTTCTTTTCACAGTGGGAGCCGTCTAGGAGGCCTTGTTACCGTGATGTGTTTCTTTTTCAACCATGGAGAGGTAGGTCTCCCTCCCCAAACACACCACCCCCTTTTTTTTTAAAAAAAATTAAGTTAATTCTCATTTCATCAAAGATAATGATGTTGCTTATCTATTACAGGATTAATTTAAAGGGAATAAAACATTACTGAAAGCAAGATAGGCTATGACTCGAAAATACATAGCACAGTCCAATGTTTTACCTTAGAAGCTAAAAAAAAAAAATAATTCAGAAGGGAAATATATTATGAAGTGGTCCTGAGATTGAAATCTTGGTAGCACAATGACTTCAGGTTTCAAAACATCAAAATATTCTATTTTTTGCCCATTCCAGGTGACATATACCATATGAACAAGCTTCATAAATCGAGGAGGTTTTCTTTAAATAGCAATGTATTTTACTGGAAATTCATGAATATACAAAAAAACCCCAAACCCAAGAAGCCTCTGTAGTACTGATACATAGTCAGGATACACAGAATTTAGAAACTATATATGTAATTGGAGAATTCTAATGCTAAACTTTTTTAGTAAGCTGCATTACAGGAAAAAAAGAAGACACTGTCACTTAAAACATCGCCCTGTGTCCTCAGCTAATGCTGTCATGTCATTGTTTCATATTTCAGAAGAAAGCTCATGGCTTTTATTCTCATACATTGGACAATGTTTCTGTGGGGTTTTTTAGTGTTAATTTTATGTATATAAATTTATATCAATATTTGTTTTATTTTACTTAAAATGCAGCTGTACTGTCAAGATTTTCTAGATGGAAACTAGCTGCCTTATGATTTCGTTAAGAATCCAAGTTATGCTTTGCTTTCTTATTTTATTGAGCTGAACTTGGTAGAAAACTCTGAGTAGTAGAATATGTAGTTGCACATAAAGGAATCAAAGATGCTTCTATTCATAGCGAGCTTTGATATTTTTCTTATGAAATAAAAATCTGTGTGATGAAACAACTATTTTATTTTTAAGTTTCATTTGAAACATTTTTCTTTAAATATCCTCTGTGAAGAATTTTCACCCATGGATGTTAACTGTCTTGTCCAGACCAGGTGAATGTTAACAGAGTTTCTAACCTTTTTTTTGGTGCTGTAAGAGGGTAAATACAAAGTTTTGTGTGGGTTTCCATTCGTCTTAATGGCATTGTGAAGTGAAATCAACATTTTATCGTTTCCTAGGAAATACTGATAGAGTATGCACTGTTTTGCCAAGCCTGTGAAGGAGATAAAGTGTAACTTCAGAAAGGAACAGTTGAAAACTTTGAAGATAGTGGTAGCAATAACGGAAAGAAGCATTTATTTCACTATGGCACAGGCAGTTCTCCTGTCTGTAGGAGAGCTCATCTGTGTCTATGGATGACTTGACTTGGGGAAGAAACTCAGATAATGTGTATATTTTGGAGAATGGCATGAAATTAGGTCTTCATAGCTCCACACAGACGTAGTCTGGGCTTAGGTGGAGCTTAAGTAGGGTGACCCTGATTCAGGCACAGCTGTATGGATTTCTGGAAAGCAATAGGACTTGCAGAGCTGCGGTGTTAGATCTCAATTGGCTCTTTGCATTTGTACGGTACCTAATGAAATAACTGGGAGTTGTTTAATGTTGCTGTGTATATAGAGTTATGGTAGTTACATGTATGTAGGTGGTCTAGCTTCACTGTACATACTGTAGAATCACATGCAAGGGGTGTGTGTGCAGACGTATGTGTATAAAAAGCTATTTTATTTAACTCTTTTATATACCTTTGATTCTGTGGAAGTCAGCCTGTATGCTGTGCAACAGCATGTACAGTAGCTAGACTAGTTGCCAAAAATTTGCTTTTCTTTTCTGGAAGGATAGGGCTGAGCTACATGAGTAAGCCTGATCTCAAAGTCTTGGTATCTCAGATCTAATGCTGTGTAAAAGCGGTTAGCCTTCTGGCATTGAGCTGATGATCCTAAGGCAGTATGTTTTTTATTTGTGCTGTGCTTGTGTTACTGTATTTTAATGATTTCAATCTTAGACAGATCTGATGTATTTATACCTGCAGCAAAGTTAGTTTACGGCCTTGATAAATCAGCCACGGATGACTGAGTTTAGTGTTACATTCCAAATGCAGAAAAATAGCATGGGCCACATTAGTCAATCCACTCTTAAGGTAATGCTTCCTTTTTGTGGTTATATATGCTCATCACTTCTTTCCTTTTTATATCTCCTCCAGTATCAAAAGATTTGGTAAATCAAATGTTGCTGTAGTCTTGAAAAATAATAAAAAAGACTCCACTAGAATAATCATGATTCTATTATTGCTAATAAAAATAATTTTAACTAATCACATCTGTGCAGTCAGCTGAAGACAACACATTAGTGTATATAAATTTATGAAAGGTTTATTTTAGTGGTAATCAGAGTGCAGCTTTTGCAGAGAGTGCTTTTAGACAGCAAGGACTGTATTTGATTAATGTGATAGGCTTATGTACTTTGCATTTATTTTAGATCATTTCTACGCATTTATTTTACACTATTAATTTAACATATTTGTGAAATAGCAAGACAATAAGCAAGTAATTGTACAGTGTTGATTCTAGTGACTTCTTGGGTAAAACAGTATTTTCAAAAATGGTTTTAAGATTATAGGAAGCAAAGGAGAAGGAACATCCTGGCATCAACATCCTACATCATAGCTTGTAGATTCATTATGGTCCATGTTAAGATGAACTACGTTTTTGTCCTGTAGTTGTAAAGAACCTACTTTTAATTTTTAGTGCAAATCTATTGATAGCCATTTTGAACCTATTTGTTTTTATGTCGAAGTTGTCCTATAAAGTAGTAATTATTTTTTTTACGGTCAGTGCCATCGGCAAGCACTTTATAGAGAGCTGAATACAAACATCGGAGGTAACAGTTACAGCTGAGCCATTTGCCATGAACCCCCCAAAATTAATGAAAAAACTATTCAGTTGACTTCATTGTGTTATGCTTTGCTTTATTGGGGTTAAAGAGCAAAGTATATAAATTAGTATAAGCTCTGTAAGAGCTTAATTTCCTATGTTCAATTTTACTGGCCTGTTTTGAAGGGTGACTTTGGATTTTATACTTTCTGTGCTGTTTGTGGTAGAAATGTGAAATGTTTATAACCTAGAGAACTCTAGCATAATGAAGAGTATGTTGGTTTATCCTTTAGATCCTCTCCGCACACTCTTTCTCTAAGCGTGGCAAATCACCACCTGAAATTGAGAATGGTTTTAGTTACCTGAATGAGTTGTTAATTTCAGCAGAAGCAGGGACAAGCAGCTGCTGCCCTGACTTTTTTCTTGGATGTTCTCTAGCTGCCACATTTAATTTTGGAAAAGCAGTGATCTATTTTAATTAAACAGTGCATCGTAGACCTCAAGTCTGGAAGCCACTTCCTTTTTCCTCCTCTTTTCTGCTTCCTGGCTTTTTTTTTTAAGTTTGTGAGTGAAATCTCATGTAATCTGGTTTTTCACTTTACTGAAGTGTCTGTGGTCATTCATTTTGAAATACAAATGTGTTGTTTTATGGAAATGTAGCAGCAAATGTTATCATCTAACCCAGTTCTTATTTTTAGTGCACTCGTGTCATGTGGACTCCACCTCTTCGTGAAAGTTTCTCATACCCATTCCTTGTGCTTCAGATGTTGCTTTTGACCTATATTCTCAGGTATCTCTCAATTTATACTTAGCTCTTTACAGTGATTTTAAAAATTGAATGTCACAGGACATTTATTTAAATGCATTTATTTAAATATTTAAGTGCTTCTGTGTGCTGTAGCAATGATATCATTAACACAGAAACTTTCCTGTGGATGTTACATTGCAGACGCTGCACCAGTAGAACTGCAGTCATATTACTCACTTATTGAAAGGAAAAACTTTGCAACTTGAAGACATGATTAAAATAAAAATCAGAATTACTGTGTTCGCAAATATGTATCTAAACTAAAAAATCAGAATTTTTGGTTGATGTCTCTTCCTTCCCATGAGAAACAAGCTGATACGCCATCAATTGGTTTTGTCCCTCTTGGAGAGTGGTATGTTGGTTGCACTTAGAATAAGCCTATGCTATGCAACAGAGGATGCTATAGGCACCCATAAACTAGTATGTTCTTGCAGTTTTCTGTGACTAATTAACTAGTCTAATTAACTAGTTCAATGATTTAGAGCAATCTAATTACGTTAATGCAGGGATGCTCTTGAGTTCATTAGCTCTCCGTTTCAGTGGTTGTTTCTGGCTTGCAACATGAGTGTGTTACTATCTTGCCTCTGTTTTGAAAAATAAGCATGTTCCTTAATGCTTGAGGGCTTTTCCACCAGCTCCATTGCATTAGATTTGCAATGTATTTCTGATTCAGCTGAACTTTGTACTTGTAACCCCAGATAGTCCTTTATTAGATCATACTGATTTGTAGTTATTGATGATTAAACTAGAAGTATTTTGTACTCGTCACTAACTTGTGGTTTTTAGGTGAGGAAAAGATATGTGCTGTCTAGAAATATATTTTGAGGAATCGTTTATAGAGCGATTGCTAGATGTCATGTTAGAAAGACACCTGTTCCTTTATGCTAAATTGTGAGGTCAAACAAAAAAAAGAGGAAATTGTGTTTTAAGTGACGGTGATCAGAGCACATAAGTCTGTACCTACAATTATGACACTTCTTGATTAGATAAATTCACTCCTGTTCTTCATATCTTGGTACATAAAATACTTCTTGGGCTTGCTTACCGATGAGAAGTAGATATTTAATCTAAGCATTTCAGAGTGAGGTTCCGAAAAAAGGGTTTAAACATTTTAACTTTCTATTTCCCAGTTATTATTCCTGCTTCAAAAGCAGCTCTTTTTTTGTGTATAGGAATATTCCAGTGACATATATATATATATATATATGTATATATATTTCATCTTTGAAAGAGAGACTAGAAGTTAAGTTCTCCATTGTTTGTATCACTTATATCACATTTGTGTGACATACTACTTAATATGTTAGACCCATGCTCAGGAATACTTCCAATATAAGTTAATCTTGAGGCTTTGTAAAAGAAGCTGAAGAAATTTTACAGAATTTGGTGAGACTGCTGTGATCTGTTGGGTTTGGGGTTTACAGCAGAATGTTTATGGTATCTTCATCTGTTGGAGGTCACTTAGTGAAACTTGAAGCATGTAGTTTCTGGAGTGAACTCGAAGCTAACACAGCATTAAATAAATAACACTTACAACAGGACATAGAGAATGGGCTGTTTCCAGTTAAAGCTGAGTTCCGTGTATTTGTCATTGTCTCCTCCCCTGAAACCTCACTCAGGACTGCTGGCAGAAAGTGAATATGGAAGACATATGAGAGAGAGGAGTGAAATCACTTTCAAATGCAGACTGTTCTGAGAACAGTTGTGATCCCAGCTGAAATGGAAGTGGTTGTGACCTGATCATAGAGTTGTTGCAGTCAGGTGGACCACTGCAAGTGACACAGCCCACTATATTGCATGCTGCCAGGAGAAGACTTGTTTGGTAGTGTGTGACTCATCAAATAGTGAAGAAACATTAAGCATCAGAACTATTGTTTTTAGAAACTGATGGAAAATTGATATTGAATTTACTTGAGCAGTGTTATTTGTAGTTGATCAGTATTGCTAGCTAACTTCCAAGGTAACTTTGTTTTTATTGCATTCTCTGTTGTACTTTTCAATAATAAGCAAACACCTGTGTAATTTTACTTACTGATGCCTATTCTGTCTCTTTTTCCCAAGGATTCCGAATATTAATACAGGAAGCTTGATTGCACTGTGTGTTTCTAATATCTTTTTCATGCTTCCCTGGCAGTTTGCTCAGTTTGTTCTTCTAACACAGGTAAGACCATGTTCACCTCTAAATAACCTCTTCGTTTTATCTGGGCAAATTGACTGCTTTGTATAGACAGCCACTGAATGCATAACTATACCGATGCTTTCCTTTTAGGTAGATTTCACTCTTGCTCTCAGGAAAGAGTCACGCCATTTATCACGATATTTTGCTAGTCTTAAATTTAAAACTTGACCATTTACACTGCTCAGTCTTCTGTTTCCAGGACTAAAAAATTTACTTTTCTCTTAAAAGCAGCCTCCAGAGATCAGTACATTAGAAGAAGTGCAGAACAAGAAAAAACTTTGTATATTGAAGTACAAAAATAAAAAAGACATTGATCTTGCATCTCTTTAGGCTATTCCAAGTTTTTAAATGGAGCAATGTATGCATGGCATGTAATATCTGGCATGATTTTGCATGGTTTCTTTTTTCATCTTGATGAGCCTATGAGTAGTGGCATAATCTTACTGTCTGAGAATTCCAACAGTTAAGGTAACTTTAGCTAGTGTAGAAATACAGCTAATGTGAGCAGTAGGATACAGTCATATAGCACACTTCCTTAGTGTTTAAATTGATTGAAATGTAGCCTGTTGATTGAAATCCATCAATGTCTCCATACCTTTTCACTTGTTTTTGTCCTAACTGAAGCAGATGTTACTTGGTTTGAGTTGATAGTTTTAAACAGTTGATATGTACTGTGCTATGCAAGTTTTCTAACTGCAGAAGAGGAAGGCATTAATTTCTGTAAAATACTGTAAGAAAAACATCAGTATAACCTGTTCAAGGTGCTGGACCTGAAATTTGAAATTACAGGTTCAGTATTTCTTGTGTGACTTTTAGCAAGCTGCCTAATCAATGAATCTCATTTTCCTGAGCAGCAAATTATGGATGTTCCCATACTTTGCTGAAAAGTTAAGGTTAAGTAGTGTTAATGAATGATATTTGGGTTTTGTTTTGTTTTAAAAATCTAAGGGTGAAAGATGATGTGTTAGTGCTGAGTTTTGATGACTTGCACTTTTGTAAAGCTAAATACTTATTTCTTAAATATTCACATATGTTTGATAATTGTTATTCAGAGCACCACAGTAGGTTCTTTGAAATAAACCATTATGAAATGCCTAAGTATTTACTTAGCAAAAAAGTAGCAATAGAAGTTAGTTTATGATTGTTTGAGTAATCACTTTTTTGTATGAATCTGTATTCTACTAGAAAGAGTACACCACTGCAACTTGTTTTAACTTCTCTTTCACTTTCGATTCTAGATAGCTTCATTATTTGCTGTGTGTATTATGGGTTATATTGACTCCTGCAAATTACAGAAGATACTCTCTGCTCATATGGTAATACTTTTAAAAAAAACTTAAATCCCCTCAAATGGGTCAGAGCATCAAGAGGCCATTTATCTGAAGTGTTTTCCTTAGTTGCAAGATGGTTGAAAAGGTGCAATAGTAAGGGGTGGAGTGGCCTGGATTTGAATATTTGATCTTACATGTATTTATACTACAGTGTCAAAAACTAGGATCCCTCTGGCACGCAGGAATTTTTGAACTCCAGAAAAATTACCAGTCTGAAAGATCAGTAGAAATATTTGTCTCTCCTTTCTGTTTGTACTCATTCCATGGACTTGAAGATACTGTCTTAAACAACAGACCAGAAAACATGCCAAGCGATAGAGCATGAGCAATAAAAAAATTGAAAAGGCAGCATTCATTTTGTTCCGTAGGCTAGCAGAAACAAAAAAAAGATGAGTAAGTCAAAATTAGAGAACAGACTCTTTATCATTAAAGGAGAAGAACTCCAACTAAAACTGAGTTTTGAAGACTACTGTTGTCTTGACCATGCAAAGACGTTGTGGTTGAACTATTTGGGGAGATATTTAGATAGAAGGACAAAGAAAATAAGCTATTAGTCTGAGGAAATACTGTTTTTTCAAAAATGAGTGAGAAAGTCAACAAAGGAAGGAGATCATAAGTAAAGGGCATGTAAGTTTCTGCAGAATATATCTGATTTTCATTTTTAAAGTTAAGATAATGATCAAGTATTGCTGCCAGGAGTTTTGCTCTTTGAAGTGAGATTACAGTTTTAAATGTACAGGAAGAAGTAAACAACTTTTTTAAAAAAGAAATATGGTTGTCTCTGAAAGTATATTTTTGCTAAAATTGTGCTGTGCAAATTCAGTGGGCAAAAGGAGGATGTTTACCACAGGAAAGAAACTTTGAGCTAAATTGTATTTCATATGTTTTCAAATGTGTTTTGAAATACTGTAAATGATAATTTAAAGGCAGTAATAGGTTCTATGCAGCTCATTTCTGATATAAATCCTGAATGCCAAATGCTTGTTTCCAGTCAACTTTGCCAGGAAAACGTGCAAATAAGCATCTTGGTTTAGTAATTTTTGACAGAAACAGGATGAAATACTTAAGCCTGTTGGCTTATGTCAGTAACTATATCATAATTTTGGTGTCAAAGAGTCATATAAAGCCTGTTTTCTGATAGATAAACATTCATGTTATATTACAGGGAAAACTTAATGAGGCTGGGTAAACTGCCAGTCTTTGTTTTGTGGGATTCTCAATTTTTCCTCCCCCTGCTTTCCTGTGGAAAATGAAAGTCTAACTATGTGAGGAGGGGAGTACAAAAGTCTGCATATTTTATGAATAACTACATTATTTTCCTTATTCCTGTGTATCGAAGACAGAGATTGAGCATTGATTTTGCTCTCCAAATTAAAAAATGTAATTCAGCTTGTTTTCTATTAAAAAGAAAGCACAGCAGGAGATTGATATAGAGGATAAAAGTTGTATTTCAGCCTTGTCTTTCAGTCTCATATAGTTCAGTGCATATGATCAAACAGTCATAGTTCTGCTTCCTTGAGTTTGGTGATGATTGTTTTAAATAGATATTTCTCAGTTTAGAAAAAAGAAGACAACAAACATTTTATTCAACATTTCTTTCTTTGTCCAGGATTCTGAAATATAACAAACAGAATGGAGAAGTAATACAATAATTTGGGGGGGGGAGTATGTTAGAAATAACTACAGAAATGTAGCTGTTATATCACGTAAGATGTGTTAGTCCTATGATCAAATCTTTTTGCCTATAAGTACTTTTAAAATGTAAATTAATGCCATAATCTACACTTGACTACCTGTTGCTACTAAGCCCCTATAATCAGTGTTTTCAGAAAATTCTATGAGCTGAGTATTAAGCTTGCACTTGCTGTGGAGTAAGTGTCTTCAAATTTAAAGCTGTTGACGCAAGGTAATTTCTATACTTTGGCAGTTCTTACCTTTTCTATTTTAAATTTAATTATTTTTATTTTCTTCTTTCAGATATCTCTTGTAGCATGTTTTATTCTGATGTTTGGTAATTCAATGTTATTGACGTCATATTATGCTGCCTCCTTAGTAGTTATCTGGGTAAGTTGTTTAAGAAAAAAGTCATATTACATGCTAAGACTGTAGTGCTGTACTGTTATGTATGTATTGATGTAAAATGTGAAACTGCTGCATTACGAGATAGTTGAGGAATCTTTCACATGACAACAGAATTAGACCTTAAAAATACTTGGAGAATGGGTAAATACTAATTTAAAAAATCATGGTTTTATACCAAGACCTCTTCATCAGACATATTCAGTTAAGGCTCACTTATCTTGTTTTTATAGCTGTTTTCTTTTTATAAAAATACAAAATACACCATGCGTGTATTTTTGACCAGAGTAATTGTAAAACAAGAATAAGCAAGGAGGAGTTTGTTTCAAATGCTTCTTTATTAATTGTGAAGCTGCAAATGCAGAACAAATGACTAAAGCATTTATAACAATGGTTTAAGACTGTTTGAAACTGCTGAGTCATAGTGCCATGTTAGTGAAATTGTTCACTGAAGACTCATCATGTCATCATTCACTATCTTAATTTTTCCTTAAATAGGAAAAACAACCCCAAACCTCTTTCACTTTCCTATAGTTTTCCTCATAAATCTTAAGGGATTTATGTATATAGGAAATAAGAGATAAGATTGTGTCAACAGATCTAGTTTATCATACGACAAACCATCTCAATTTCTGATTCTTTTCGTCTCTCCTAGAAGCTTGGGGTGAGCTCAGTGATATCTATTTGTTTGTTTATATTTTGTCCATCAGCAAAACAGCAGTGATTTCTTGCTTATGCTAACAATAAGCTGCTTTGGCTACTTGTTGCTGTTGTATAGTTTGCTTGCTGTAAACCCACTCTAGTTTCTTATAGCAGCTTCTGTAATTATATAGTAAGTACAGGTACATTGAGTTTCTTGCATGTTTTCTGCTTTGGAAAAAAATATTTGTTGTTTGTCTGTTACTTGGGTGCTTGTAGGGGCCTCAGTCTTACATGTGGACTGGGTTTCTGAAAGCTTTCAATTTCATTCTCAGTTTTTCTTAATTACATTGTCATCAAATTAGCTTAAAGCGAGTCTTCCTTGTGTCATGAGGAACATAATGTGAAACAGAAAAATACCAGTAGCTCTTCCCACTCTGCATAACCCATTGCCTTGTTTGGAGAATGTTTGTATTATGCTGCCAGTGATTTATTATTGCTTCAGATATCTCTTGTCATTTGTGAAACAAGACATAATTCGGTTTCTCATTGGCTTTGATTTAAACAATCTTAGAACTATGTAATACAGAATATCACTTGTGAAGAAGAAAAGTCTTCCATTAATTGTATATAAACTGCAGTAAGAGTTTTCATGTTGGCATATTTTGCCATTGCAGGGTGAAATCCCAGTATTATATATTCATTCACATTTCAGGTTGTATTAATTATGGAGAGCTTTTTAATAAATAGCTCTATGGTACAATATGTGCTTACCAAAACAGAAAACCCCCTCATCCAGGGTACTAGAATATCTTGTTGTTACTATAAGTTACCTGAAAATGTACATTCATTTTATTATTAGGGAATTCTTGAATTGAGTCCAAAACTCTTGAAAAGCAGCAGAAGAGAAATCTACGTATGGGTAAGGAATTTAATGTATTTTGAATTTCAGAAAAGAACTATGACTTTTTGTTCTAATGAAATACGGAAATAACTTCTAGTTTAGTTTCTAATAGTTGAAAATCAAGAAATAGAGCTAAACTACTCTCCTTAATAAATTGTCCATATTCCCAAAAATCAGTCTGAAATTACCGAAGGACAAAAACTGACAGAAATGTACATTTACATCAGGAAATTGAAAGAGTCTTCAAATGGCAACACTTTTAATTTTAAATTACCAACTTATCATGTTTACAAAACCCAAGATCTGCGTGAAAATCCCTTTAAAATAAAGGAAAATTTAGAAAAGGCCTGTAATAGCCTTTTTTAGAAGAGGCTAATAGTGCTTGCAGAAATGGAGATTAAGATACTGCATTAGATATTCACTGAAATGTGTTCTGTATAGTTTTTTTTTAGGATATTTTTTGTAACAACAGCAAGCAACATATAATTACATAACTAAGTAAAGGAAGCAAGTTGGTGTAAAACATTGTAGGGTGTGTAGGTGGGGTTTGAGGGCAGTAGAAGTTATGTCCAGACATGGAGGACACTCCCAAAACTATGAGAAAAATAACACTGTAGAAAATATGAGAGGCAATTTGCTGCCTTAGATGTAACATTAACTTGTAAAAACACCTGAAATGAGAACCTACCAAGACTATGCCTGCTCCTTGCAGGGAGGTTGGACTAGATGATCTTTAAAGGTCCTTCCCACCCCTAACTATTCTATGATTCTTATTAAATGAAGGGTAACCTGTTAGCAAAACTGGATAGAATTCATACAGTTATTGTAAAGGAATTAGAATATAAAGGAATTTTTAAAAATATTTATAACAGACTGCAGTGCATGTATTGTCTGCCAGTGCAGTTAGCTGTAGTACCAGGGAAAATGGGAGTGTAGGCAAATCTCATGTCAGTTTTTAAAAAGGAAATCCAAGGCATTTGTGGAACTGCAGACCAGTAAGTCTAACTTTTGTAAAAGAATAAAAACTTGAACAGTGATGAAGTTGTTAAGGCTGTATGTACATGCAATATAATGAGCTAGGTCTGATACAGCCTCTGAGAAAGGAAGTCATGCCTTACAAATAGTATTTGACTTCTTTGAAAGATGTAGGTAAGGACGTGTGGGTGAATGTAATGCACTTGAATTTCAGAAACCT
Organism: Chlamydotis macqueenii; assembly: GCF_036417535.1. Lineage (NCBI taxonomy): Eukaryota > Metazoa > Chordata > Aves > Otidiformes > Otididae > Chlamydotis > Chlamydotis macqueenii. The sequence goes on from NC_141557.1 coordinate 51,647,614, forward strand.
TTTGGGGAAGATCTGTAACTGGAACTGTTAAAGAGAATTAGCTCCATGGCATAAGGTATGAATGTTAGAAGGTAAGAAACAAAGGGTGGCATTAAATGGTAAGTTCTCAAAAGAAGATCACCACCCTCCTGAGTATGTTTGTAAAATAATTGATCCTAAATAAGTCCACTCAGCAGAGGAATCTTGGTATTCTTATGAAGAGTTCTCTGGACACATTAACCCATTACTGTGCAGGTATCAGAAAGGAAAACACATGATGGAAGTCATGGAGAAGGAACTGCAGATAAAGCAGAAAATACTTTTTTTTTTATTTTGTAAGCTCATACTTAGCATCCTAAATATTGTTTGCAGTCTCAGTCAATGTGATTTACTTTAAAAAAAAAAGAATGCCTTCCACTAAAGTGTACTACCATCAAATTTCAGTAGAGAGAGTATGAAGATAATTATGAATGTAGAAATGCCAAATAGCAGAGATTTTAAAATAAGTTAGAATACTATATCTTGGAAAATAAAGGAAAATATGGCAAAGCCAGTGAATAGAAGTAGGATATAATTATAGTTTTTTTATTGCCCCTTATGCTAGCAGCAATAAGCTTATGAGAGAGGACAAAGATACTGTGGAAGCAAAAAAGGGAAAAAAAAAAAAAAGACCTTCATAAAAGGATTACATACTTCCTAGGTATTTCGGTTCATTTGCAGCCATTAAATGGGATGATTGAATGCAACCCATTGTCACATAAAAACCTGTCGTAGTTCAGCCGAGAGTGGGACCAGACTATGCAGTCTCTCTGTGGCTCCCCCCACCCTCCGAGAGAATAGGGGGAGATGATATAAGGAAAACGGCTCGAGGTTTGAGATAAGGACAGGGAGAAATCCTTAAAATTACCATCATGCTGCAGTGCAGCAGTAATATAAATCAGTTGCACAAAATTATTTAATCTGTAATAGAAAGTACAAAGAAAACTTAAAACACCCCAGTGTACTGAAATTCGGAAAGTGTATTTGGTTAGAAATTGCTGTACTTATTGATGATAACATAGGAGAGTTTGTAACTAGTAGCTAAATTTAATAAGCCTTTAAAAAAAAATATTTCTTTACAGTTCATTCAGACATGTTAATTTCATTCTGAATATTTTTTTTTTTTAGGTCATTGAGGGATGTGCCTGGTTATTTGGGACAGTCACCTTGAAATACCTAACTTCTTTAGCATTTGGAATTGCTGATGATGTAAGTTCCCTTATCCGCGTTGATGTCTTTCAAAAATTTAAAAATTCTTATTTTTTTTATTTTGGCATCTTACTGATATATTTTCCTGAAATTCCAAGATTTGTTTTACAGAAATGGGAGAGGGATTGCTTATTTGCTTTCTCATTCGTTATTTATTATTACTTTGAGGTGTTACTACTGAAGTTTGTGAGAAGGCAAATGTTTTTACTATTGGGTTAGTAAATTCTCTGTGTGTTTGTTTTTAAATGTGGATTTAAAGCTTGGTTTATTTTTGATATGTTCTACCTGAGTCTTTTCTTTCTTTACTCGATTTCTTAGTTCACTTTCCTCTGAAGCTAATTTTTAAGGCAGTTTTGAAATACTGGTTGTAATTAGGACTCCTCAGTCCTTCAGCCCCTTTTATTGTTGATTCTACTGTTAAAAACCTATCTGCAGATGTGCATCAAGGGGTAAAAGATGAGAAGCTTATACCTTAAAATACAAGCATGCAATGCTATATTCTTGTTGAACCTAGTTGCAATGGTAACACCCTTTTTCTGCTGCTTTCTGCTTTTTATTACAGTTACAGTCAAAGATGTCATTTAATATGTTGGAAATATATTTTTGGTGCTCTTGTAATAACATTATAAATGATATAAACTTCTGTTCTACTTAAAAATGTCGTGTATATTTATGCTACTCTGTTGTGGAAAATAGGACTCTTTTTGCTTACTACAGCTTTTTTTTTTTCTGTATATCCTACCAGGCTCATATAGGAAATATATTAAAATCTAAATTTATTGGCTACAAGGATTTTGATACATTAATGTATACCTGTGCTGCAGAGTTTGACTTCATGGAAAAAGAGGTAATTTGATCAAAATAGATGATTATGGAAGAGGCAACCTTTTGTTTTATCTTAATTTATAAATTAAAACATCTGACAGCTGTAACCTCCTACTGCTGTCGTAAGTTCAAGTGCTTATTCGTGAATTTAGACACATTAATGAACTTAAGCTAAATGTAACTGGTTTTATTGCTTTTAAATGAGCAAAAAACAAAACCATATTTTGAAAGAAATGTGCTTGCTTGAATAAAAGTAGTGCTTGCTCAGGGATAAATGAAAAGTTACATTTCTGCAAACTTAAGATTTTATGTGGCTGTCTAGCTGGTTTTGAGTATATGGAAAATGTACTGAGAGCTGCAAAGGTCTTGTGTGGTAGATTCAGACTACAGAAGAGCATTGCAGCTTCGTAATGTGGCGTTAGTAGACTCTTTTTGGTTCATCGATATCTAAATAGGCATTTAGAACATTTATAGGTTACTTGACTCATACTGAAATTCAGACAGGATACAATCTACTTTTAGTCTTTGGATGACTTACCAAAGAACTAGGAGTAATTTAGAATCATAGAATGGTCAGGGTTGGAAGGGACCTTCAAAGATCATCTAGTCTAACCCCCCTGCAAGGAGCAGGGACATCCCCAACCAGATCAGTTTGCCCAGAGCCTCATCCAACCTGGCCTTGAACGTTTCCAGGGATTGGGGCTTCCACGACCTCCCTGGGCAACCTGTTTCAGTGTTCTACAACCCTCAGTGTGAAAAAAATTTTTACTGATATCTAATCTAAATCTACCCCCCTCTATTTTAAAACCATTACTCCTTGTCCTATCACAACAGGCTGTACTGAACAGCCTCTCCCCATCTTTCTTGTAGGCCCCCTTGAGGTACTGGAAGACCGCTATCAGGTCTCCCCGGAGCCTCCTCTTCTCCAGGCTGAACAGCCCCAACTCTCTCAGCCTGTCCTCATACAAGAGGTGCTCCAGCCCTTTTATCACCTTTGTGGCCCTCCTCTGGACCTTCTCCAACTGGTCCATGTCCTTCTTGTGTTGGGGGCTCCAGAACTGGACACAGTACTCCAGGTGGGGTCTCACCAGGGCAGAATAGAGGGGGAGAATCACCTCCCTCGACCTGCTGGCCATGCTCCTCTTGATGCAGCCCAGGATGAGGTTGGCCTTCTGGGCCGCAAGGGCGCACTGCCGGCTCTTGTTGAGCTTCTCGTCTACCAGCACTCCCAAGTCCTTCTCCTCAGGGCTGCTCTCAATCCATTCCCCACCCAGCCTGTATTTGTGCCTGGGATTGCCATGACCCAGGTGCAGGACCTTGCACTTGGCCTGGTTGAACTTCATGAGGTTGGCACGGGCCCACCTCTCCAGCCTGTCAAGGTCCCTCTGGATGGCTTCCCTCCCTTCCAGCGTGTCGACGGCACCACACAACTTGGTGTCATTGGCGAACTTGCTGAGGGTGCACTCTATCCCACTGTCCATGTTGCCGACAAAGATGTTGAACAGGGCCGGGCCCAACACGGACCCCTGAGGGATGCCACTCGTGACAGGTACTAATGACCCCAGTATTATGACCTCTAATGTGATTGCTGTGTGGAGTTTAAATTTGAATTTCTTTAAGTTTACTTTGTTGTTGAACTTTAAAATTGACATTTTACTCAAGGAAGAACTCTTTATATTGTTTTCTTTAAAATGACCATGCGAGTAATTATAGGTGGATGGAAAGCAATTAATGCAGTTTATTTCCATTTTAGACTCCAGTAAGATACACAAAGACTCTGCTATTACCAGTTGTTCTGGTGGTTTTTGGGGTAATCATCAAAAGGGTAAGTGATTAAAGGTCAATCACCTTTACCTTGAATTTATTTTTTTTATTTTTTTTAAGAGATCACTGTTTATTTTGACATGGGAAGAAGTTAGTGTGGTAGGTTAACTTTGGCTAGCTGCCAGGTGCCCACCAAGCCATGCTCGTGTTCCCTGAGGGCAAGGAGGAAGAAAGAGTTGAAAAATCTCATGGGTCAAGATGAGGACAGAGAGGTCATTCACCGATTTCCTGTCATGAATAAACCAGACATGAGTCGGGGAAGATTAATTTACTTTGTTGCCAATTGAAGATAAAAATAGGATTGTGAGAAACAAAAACAAAACTAAAACCACCTTCCCTCATCCCCATTCCCTTCTTTCCAGGCTAAGTGGGTCCCTCCCACAGGCTGCAGTTCTTTAAGAACTGTTCCAGCATGCGCCCTTTTCACAGGGTACAGTCCTTCAGGAACAGACTGCTCCAGCATGGGTCCCCCACAGGTTGCAGCTGCTGCTAGAAAACCTGCTCCTATGTGGGCTCTTCTCCATGAGCTGCAGTTTCTGCCAGGAGCTTGCTCTTCTGTGGGGCTCTCCATGGGTTGCAGCTTCCTTCAGGTCATGTCCACCTGCTTTGGCATGGGGTCCTCAATGGGCTGCAGGGTGGGTATCTGCTCCACCACAGTCCTCCGTGCGCTGTAGGGGGAAAACGTACATCACCATGGTCTTCTCGGCAAGCTGCAGGGGAACCTCTGCTCTGATGCCTGAAGCACCTCCTACCCCTCTTTCACTGACTTTGGTGTCTGCAGGGTTATTTATATCCCATTTTTCTCACTGCTCTCTCTTAAAGCTGCTGCAGAGTGTTTTTTACCTTTTCTTAAACATGATGTCGGCAGAGGCAATTCCATTGTCGCTGATGAGCTCAGCTTTGGCCAGTGCTAGATCTGTTTTGAATCTGTCTCTATCTGACATGGGGGCAGCCCCTGGTTTCTTCTCACAGAAGCCACCCCTGCAGCCTCCCTGCTACTGAAACCTTGCCATGTAAACCAATACAGTTAGATAAAATACATATTTTCAAAAATATTTACTTAAAATTCTGTGTTCTCTTTACATAGATTTTTGCAAAGGTCCAGTCTTGAGTCAGTGGTAAAACTTACTTTGAGGTTAAGAGACAGAAAAATTTCTGTCATTTAGCTGATGAGTATTATAACTGAAGTTTATAACTGTTTTTGCAAATTTGATTATATATAATTTGTGTAAAAACAACTTACAGTTTACACAGTAACAGATGGGATAACTGTTAACTGCCTGGCTAATTAAACATCCTCAAAAATAATTTTTAGCTAAAATATTACATGTCTTTATCTTAGCATTATCTCAAAATGAGATTATCCAGGAGTAGTTTAATTTAGCAAATGTTGAAAATGCTTTAAAATTATTTGGAAAGTTTATTCATACTTTTTGTTGGCTCCTGTTTTCTTCAGGCAATTAAATATTTTATATGGGCCTTATCTCAGGCAGGCCAATATGAAAAGTAAGTGTGGTCTTTTTTTTTTAATGTAAAACTGGATTTTCTGCTGGAAGTTTATTTGATTTGCTGTGTGCCAAATAATTCAGAATTCTACAATGTGTTTGTCCTTTTTGAAGGGTAAATTCTATACAGTTCAGTAACTGAATGGCTTGAAAGTACTATATGTCATATTTTTATAGGGTGTCTAAAACTAAGTTTAGCTGCTGAACTTAGTTTTAGACATCTTAACCCTCTTAACCCCAGATTTTCTATTTAATAATTTGTTTTTCTGCTCTGTTTCTTAAACAATATTTGTTTATGTGCCTATTCAGCTTTCTCCTATAAATAGTGAATGCAAATTCTTTCCTCCTCATTCTTTTTTTCCAGGTTATAAAGATACCTGAGTTTCATCTTTAGGAAGGGATCCCAACTGTATTAATTTTATTTTCTACATATCTGTAATACATGCTCTACCTGTCACAGCCATTTGACATCACTTGCTGATGCTGTGCTCAAGAGCAATCAATTTGTGCCATTGAATGTTGTCGTTTCCCTGACATATCTTGTTGCTTCCTGTTTTAATTTATCACTAATAATTTCAGTGATCTCTGCTTTCTATAGTCTAATGGCCATTATCAAAATTTTAACAGATGTGAGCAGGATTCAGCAACCTCTCTTCACAGAAGTTTTTGGAGAACAAAAGTATACAGGATTCAGACTCTTTTCTCATTTGTATTTCCTTCTGAGAGTCCAAAACCAACCTAGGTAGTACCTGAGTAGATGACTGACTCTTTTTTTGGTACTAGTACTCTTTCTCTTTTACATTACTGAACTTTCATTCTCTAAATAAGCTGTTGTGTCCATGAAATAATTCATGGAAGTAATTAAAAATCTGCTAAAATGAATTTTCAGATTTCTAAATAGATACAGGGATTGAGAGGGATAATTAGTGATTTGAAATATATTTCAAGGGTTGTTATAAAGAGGAAGAAAATTGTGTGAGTGCTGACTCATGCTTACTAGATTAGTTCAGTTGTCTAGTGCAACTATAGATTACTTTAAAGTAAAACCAGTGCTTCTGTAGTACGTAAACAAATAATATGATTTTCTGGTTTTTATTCAGAGAGGAACGCTTTAACCATGGTGAGGTAAGATTCTTTTCCTACGTGGTTTTATTTGTATGTTAATGTGATTTTGAAATACACATTGCAATGGTGTGATCCTGAATGTGTCCTTTCTTTGAAGGTAAATATTTACATCTTGAGTCCGGTACCTCACCAGAATAACTCTGGACTGTTGAACAAAAAAATATACTAGCTAATGGTGGGGTGGCAGTACAAGAGAGGAGTCTTTTGTGCTTTTGCTGTAGCAGTACAGACTCTGAAATTACGCTGGACCTTCCATTTTCCCTATATATAGAATGAGAAGGAGGTTGGTTCCTTTACCAGGGTTTCATGTGATGGATAGCGTTAAAATTCTGATTTGAAACATGCCATAGTGAAAATAATTCTACACATGGTTCTTTTAATAAAATTATGCAAAAAAAATGTAGTTGAATGACAGCTTTCTTATGTGGTTTCTTTATTTGCAATTGAGTCAGCAAGGATAGTGCAAATCTTAACAGCAGTTTATTTGTGGTTGTGCTATGAGAGAAATCTCATGCCATTCAAAATATGATATCAATTAGCTAGATAAAAGCACTGATTGCAAAAATGCCTCTGTGATTTACCACAGCACTTCCACAGGTAACATAGATTCAATGCTAGGAGTAGTGGGTGACATCTCTGATACTTTTTAACCTTTTGTGAGAATAATAAAGCAAACTGCTTGTGGTTGTGTGAGTACCAAGTATAATTTTTATTGGCTTCTTTCATTTCGTACTTAGGTATTTTAGGGATTAAATAGCAAGATCTCTTCACTGCTATAAAGAGGTTATACAAGAGATTTTACATATGTTATTGCCTGTTTATGTTTCAGGATCCTTTGCATAGCTAGCCATTTCTCCAGCTCCTTTTGGTGTTAATGTTTGTCCTTCCTGTTGTTCCATACCTTAGCATACTATGTGCACTTTACAAAACAGGTAACAGGAAGTCCTTATCGCTATCTGAAATGTGAAGATCTTTACTTTGACTTGGACTCTTTTTTTAGACAAGCTCGTCACTTAAGCTATACTGACAGTGAAGGTCTGTGTTTAAGGCACAAATAAGAAGTATGCAAATATTATGCTTCTGTGTGACTGTTTTGTTTTTATGTTTTTTTTTTTGCAGCTGGTATACCATGCGTTGCAGCTGTTGGCATACGGTGTCCTAGCGATTTTAATAATGAGATTAAAACTGTTTTTGACACCACATCTATGCGTTATGGCTTCCTTGGTGTGTTCAAAACAGGTAAGGTCTTTTTTTAGTCCTCTGTCTATCTCAGTACTTACAGTGTTAGCCAGATATTTGTCATAAAGCAAATTTCTGTGTGTGTAGTTGCTGAATCTGAGTGTACCAGTTAAAAATAAACCAGATTATATTGCCTGTCAAAAAAAATTATTCCATTCTGCTCTCTCCCCAAATAAAGCAAATGTCTTGTTTTATGCAACTTGTCCAATTGCATTATTGTATCAGTTAATATGCTCTGTATTGAGCTTGAGCATAGGGAGACATACACTGGATTTTACTGTATTTATGCATTTCTGTGCCATTGCAAGTTTTTTTAATTGACTATTACTTTTATCCAAACAGTGTTCGACTTGTTTACACTGTGTTTTCACAGCTCTTTAGAGCTTATTGCTTTGCATATTTTTTGTGTATTAATTCTTTCCAGAAGTATAGTTTTGAAGTCTTGCATGTTGAAAACATTTCAGCCTTAAAAATCAAAAGTTGTATGCCTAACTCAGAGTTAATTTTCCTAGCTTGAAATCATCCATAACATGAAATGTTACTAGATTTTCTCCAGATCTAAAAGATCTTAGAATTGGCTTTCCATGTTTCAGTATCTTTGTTTTTGAGAAGTGAACTTGATTGAATCTGTATCTAAATAGCTGTTTTAGAAGCTTTGCAGTTGCAGCAAAGGTACGGTAAGCAGTCCTTTGTCTGGGAAGCAGACAGGGAGGTAGATTGAAAACTGGCTGAAGGACTGAGCTGAGAGAGGGGGTGATCACTAGTATGAAGTCTGATTTGAAGGCCAGTGACTAGCGATGTATCCCAGCAGTCAATACTGGGTCCGGTCCTCTTCAACATCTTTTTTAATGGTATGGGTGATGGGGCAGAGCGCACCCTCAGCAAGTTTAGTGATGGCACAAAACTGGGAGAAGTGGCTGGTACACCAAATGGATGTGCTGCCATCCAGCAGGACCTTAGGCATACTGGAGAAATGGGCTGACAGGAACCTCATGCAGTTCAACAAAGGGAAGCACCAAGTCCTGCACTTGGGAAGTAACAACAACAAGCACCAGTGCCTACTGGGGGCTGCTCAGCTGGAAAGCTGCTTGGCAGAAAAGGACCTGGAGTTCTGCTGGACAGCAAGCTGGCCATGAGCCAGCAGTATACCCTTGCTGCAAAGAAGGCCAACAGTATCCTGGGGTGCACTAGAAGAAGCGTTGCTAGCAGGTTGAGGGAGATTCTTTCCCCTCTGTTCTCCAGTGATGAGACCACAACTGGAGTGTTGGGACCAGTTCTGGGCTCCCCAGTGCTAGAGAGGCATGGACATACTGGAGGCAGTCCTGTGAAGGGCCATGAGGGTGATTAAGGGACCGGAGCATCTCTGCTATAAGGAAAGGCTGACAGAGCTGGGACTATGCAGTCTGGAGAAGAGAAGGCTCAGGAGGATCTTCTCAATGTGTACAAATACCTGAAGGGACAGTGTAAAGAGGACAGAGCCAGGCTTTTTTCAGTGGTGCCCAGTGACAGGCCAAGATGTTCTCTTTGAACATCAGGAAACACTTTTTCACTCTGAGAGTGACCAAGTGCTGGCACAGGTTGCCCAAGGAGGTTGCGGAGTCTCCATCCTCAGAGATATTCAAAAGCTGTCCGGACATGGTCCTGGGCAACTGGCTATAGATGGCCCTGCTTGAGCAGGGGGGCTGAACCAGACGACGTTCAGAGGCCCCTTCCAGCCTCAGCCGTGTTGTGATTTTTGTGGAAAGTGTTATTTGCATTGCCCAAAGTAAGTATTGTCCATTGAAAGAGTGAAAGATTATGATTAATAGTGAGCTGGGCTTACTAACAAGAAAATAAGTTGGGAAAATAAGATGGGGAACTCATGAAAATGTCTGTATGGAGAACACCACCAGGAGGATGAGTAGGAGAAATAATCCAGTGCTAAGAACTGTGGCAGACATAATGAGGAAGAAGGAAAAGAGAACGATATTTGATAGAGTGGGGAAACTAGCAATGGCTGGGGAAGAAAATTAGGATTTTAGTAAAAAACCTGAGTTGTTAAGGTTGCTGTCCTTGAAAATGGAAGGGATACAAGAGTAACATTACAAAGTTCAATGGTGAAAATCTAGAGTGTCAGAACTGATGGTGTGCATACATTTCTGGCTGCCTTGTGTATGTGAAGTGTGATACAGACTATAGTGCCCAATAGACATTGTTTTTCCCACAATATCTGTGGTTGAAGCCTGCCCTAAAGGTGAATTAGGGTTATATGGTGAAGGAAATTACTGTCTGCACAACATCTAACAGCTGTGTTATACAGTTTGAAGATGGATGAATGAATGAGACAGAATTATACAAAGAGGAGAAAGCTGTCCGTTGTTAAGGCAGCTGAACAAATTATTCTTTCCCAGAAAATGGGATTGCTTCCCTGGATGTTCTTTCAGGGAAGTTCTTGATAATGCTGAACAGGATACACAGTATCAGTCTGCTTAAATGTTGTGCTCATCACTTTCTTGATGTCTCTTTTGTTAGTTGTCTTAGGTGAAAGTGCTGAGTGTTTGCTAGCATCAAACGAATCTGTACAGTGAACACATAAAATGCTAAAAACGTGTCAAAACCTCTTTAAAAAGTAACTTTATTCACCTTGTAACTGAGTAGTGGGACTCAACAGAAATTGAAATTCCTCTACACTTCTGCTATTCTTTAAGATTCACAGGTGTTCTTACAATATTTCTCAACTTCTAGTTAGTTGTTATTGAAGTATTGGTGTCCTCTTAGGTGATCTGGTTGTTTAATAAATAGCAGTTGCACTGTGGTTAATTTTTCTAAATGAACTTTCACAAAGTGTTTCTGAGTAATTTGAAATTAAGTTACTTGTCACAAGTCAGAAAAGCAAAACCAAAAAAGTCTATTTTCTTCTTAGATACAATTTCTAGAGAACAATTACAATATAAATTAACTCTATCCAAAGTTAATTTGTTCTTAGGTCTTCTTGTTTAAACTGTATGTTCCTAGAATAAAATTGATGGGCTTTTCTCCATTGTTATTATTGAAAATTTTTTATAGAACTTTCCTCTGGGTGAAGTTTAGAACTAAAAATATTTCTGTGTTTTGTGCCACAGTTAAAAAAGCCTCTCAGCCTTCTGTGAACTGAAAACCAAAAACGTCTGAACTGAGTTGTTTGTTTTTTTTTTTTTCCCATATGGAGAGAAATAACCTTTGAAAGATAGGAAAAAGGACCTTGCAAGTGGTAATGACTGCAAGATGAACTGCTAGGAATGGTTTCTATTAATATGTAGCTGCATTTGCTTTTTTCCTTATAGTAAGTTAGCCGCTACATGGCAAGTTAGTAAAAGTTTTCAGCTGGTGATCTTTGTATTTCTTTTTTTTAAAGCAGCTGAGTAATGGCACTACAGTAATTCTTCCTGGATCATTATGCTTTTTGTTTTAGTACTGCAACTAAAGTCCTCAGGCCAGTTAATGAAAACTAGTGCTATTTATAACCGTTGCCTTTTGAATCTTGCAAGGGTGCCATGTTATCACTGTGTAAATATTGGAAGAAGGACAGGTTCAGAGTATTTTAGCAATATTTTCTTTTCTCTGTTTCCAACTGCATTTTGGCCCTTGCTGTTTCCTATAGTTGTAGAGCAAGAGTAAGCTTCTTGAGAAGCTAAAAATGCAAATGTTAACCTATTTTGGGAGCTGCCCCTGTTGGACCAAATGGCTCAGGTCCTGTGACCTTTTCTTCCTCCTTTGCAGCATTGTGAAGGCATAGTTGGTTTGAAAGAGATAGGTCTGGAATGCTAGGGAAGGTAAGGCTTTAGATTACTGCAATTTGGACAGTTCTGTGCAGAAAATTGTAAGTGACCAGCTGCCCCATATTAGGGGGAATTATACTATCCTGAATGGAAATTTTGAAAGCAAAGGAAAATAGCTGGAGAAAGACTTAATGTATTAATTTGAGAAAAACAAATAAAAAGCCTTGAATCAATATAAAAACCACATGAGGAACAGCATCCTATAAAAGAAACACTTCGTTTGCATTGTGTATATGTTCGACCATTTTAGGCTCTTTACATAAATAAAATAGTGTTAAATTTAGATAATTTGAACATTAATGACATTTTATAAAAGCATTATAGGAATGTGATTTTCTTTGATTTGAAAAGCCATGGAACTCAATAAAGAATTCCCAAATTCTAACATGTTCTTGAAGTGAGATTTTTGCAACTGTTGGTAAAAAGGAGGTTTCCTCATGTAGAGCAGCGTACAAATGAATTCATTTCCCTTCATCCTTCCAGATCATTTCTCTTTATCCTTCCAGACCTACATAGTAGTAAGGCATATCTGGTTTGCCTGCATAGTATTGCTGTTCTTACTGGAGTGTTTAGCAATTCTTTGAGGATGAGAGTAGAGCACACTGTATTTTTGGAGAGGTTCCTTGACATTTTAGATCATCTACAGTAGTCTGTGGTTAGTTTATAACAAAGGTAACATACATTACTAATCGGTGTAGTCAGCCTAGTGGGAGGTTTACTGTGAAACTTTATTTTATCATTTTATACTTTAATTTAAAAAAAATGGGTAAGGATACTCAGAATGAAAAGTATTTATTTAGTGCAGGTTTGATATTTTTGAAATATGAAGCATTGCTTCGAATTAACAATAGCTTTAAAAGTAAAAAGTAATTAATATTTTGTAATATTTAAGGTTTAAGTCAAATATGGATGAGAGATAGTGTCCTTGCTCGTACTAAACTTCCAGGTGGCATATTCGATACTTAACTACCAATTTCACATATTTATGAGTATTTGCTTAGAGCCTTCAGCAAACTATCTTTAGGAAAATATACAAGGGTCATCTTTTTCAGTTCAAGAAAGGGAAGAGTAGGATATAGAGCAACATCAACCTTATATCCCCAAAGTCTGCTTTTCTGATTAATTTTCAGAAGTTTGCAGTACAATCTCTAATCCATATACTACAGTTAGAAATGATGTAAATAGGAGGTAAGATACTGTAAAAGTGCAGTTAGCATTATTGAATTGTCTTGACTTGCAAAATTTGACATTTGAACTACAACTTTAAAAGCTACATTAATGTAAATTTTATTTTTTGTACAATTACAAATACAATGCCCTAGATTTGGTAAACATGAATACTTCTTATGAAGTCTCATTGAAGTTTAGTGGAGAAGCAATGGCGGAGATGTTTCATATTGTAATATGTTAGGTTCCTTATAGAGAAATAAAAATGAATTGTGCTTCATGTAACATTATGGAATTGTTGTCTAGAAATTAATTGATTCTTGCATTTCAGTTGTTTGGATGGCTCTTCTGTAAAATCCAGCCCAAAACGTTGGTCTTTGCTATTTTAGCATTGATGGCAATAGAGGGATCAGCAAACCTTCAAACTCAGTGGAACATCATGGGAGAGTTTAGCAATTTGCCACAGGAGGAACTTTTAGAGTGGATACAAGTCAATACCAGACAAGGTAAACTACTTAATAATGTATGATGTTCCCCAATTACTGTGAAATGCAACGATAGAACTTGGTATGAATGACTGCAGAGGTATTGCTACTATCTGTGGCTTTGCCTTGGGACTATCCTAAAGCCATGGTTTAGTTGCATATACTTGTCCATATAGAAGCTATCTTAAATGAAAAAAAAAACCCACCAAAAGCTTGCTTTGTTAGACTCCAGGCTATCAGTCTGGAGGTTCTAGCCACTGATGTAGTATTTCACAATAAAAGTGTTTTTGCAAAGTCCAATTAAAATACATTTTTACTTATATTACAGTGGTGCTGTGTGTGGGTCCGCAATCAAAATTTTGCTAGAATAAATTTCAAAGTGTGTGCATTGAATTTGCACTTGTGCTTTTACTAAAATCAGTACAAGTGTCAGAAAACTAGCTGGAAACAAGGTAGTTACCTTTTTAGCAGGAAGATACTTTAAAGCCAGAGTGGACTGAGATTTCATTGCTGATTCAGCAATGGTGTAAGAAGTGACAAATAAAAACTTGTTGTCATAACAAATATGTTATTCTACCAATCAAAGAAAAATAAGATGTATTAAATCTCCATTCTTAGATATTTAGTTATTGAATGACTTATATTGAGTTCAAGGTTTTTAAGAGAAAAAAAAAATGTTTTGTGCATCTCCTGTTGGTGCCATGTAAGGCCTTTTCAAAAACAGTACCCTACCCTCTTTATGTTTTTCTACAGACTTACTGGTTAGATATGTGAAGATTGCTTCTCTGCTTTCACTGCTTGATTCTTCCTTTCAAACATGCCTTTCATTCTGTATTTCAGATGCAGTTTTTGCAGGAGCAATGCCTACAATGGCAAGTGTTAAACTGTCTACACTTCGTCCTATTGTAAATCATCCTCACTATGAAGATGCAGGATTAAGGTGAATTTTGAAGTTAAGAATCTGGTTTTATTTGCTACTAATTCTCTTAGTGTTGGTAATATACAGTAGGAATGGCATCACATTATGCTGTAAAATGTTTTAAAACCCCGTAGAACTTGATTTGTTATTTCAGTCAGATTGAAAACACATACAGTGCTTCTTCAGGTTTTGTGTTTTTCAGAAAGGATGTACTGTAGGATAGATATAATTTCAAACATATATACAAAAGAATCAGACTGTAATTATGGAATTGGGATTAATGTGTAGTATTATATCCTTTCTAGTTACTCCTGATGTTGTAGACAGACTCAATGTTTTTTTTTTTCTCAAGATGGCCAGTTTAGTTTTTCCTATTATCTTTCTGTGATTAGTTGTCTTTTTTTTTTTTCTAATTACTGAAGTATAAGACTATTTGAAACTGAAATTTTGTAATGGAATTACTGAGTTTTGTACTTTTTTATTTTCAAAGTCAGGTTATTTTTCTGAATTGAAATTGATTTATCTGAAAAGGTCATTAATTTCATGTTTTAATTTTAATATATTGTAGCATCTTTTTTTTTTTTTTGTAATTTGGTAAAACTGGTCAAAAAAAAATCATAACAAGAAAAAAACATGATAGAGAGTGGTAAATGAGAAAAGGAGGTGATTCATTTTACATGCCTTGTGTCCTTAGTTCTGTGTCTGTCATTAACTGGCTTTAACTTCTAGTCAGCCCTGGGCTGGTCCTGCAGTTGGACTAGATCATAATTGTAGGTCCCTTCCAACGGAAATATTCTATCCAGTATCTAACTACAGAAATATAGGACAGGGTGTGTTTGGGGAAAATAAGCTAGAGATGGTGCAGTATGAGAAAATGAACAGGAGTTAACAATGTCATGCTTTGCACAATCAAAGGAGGATATTGCCAGGTAATATAAACAGGGTCAGGGTTTACAAGTGATGTTTTTGCTTGATTCAGCAGAAGCAGACATCAGGTCTTGCACTCTGCATTAAAAAAGTCCGAACATGGGCAATGAGTATGACCTTTTGTGAACAGACTGGGCAGTTTCTTCTGATCACCTCCAGTCCAAGCAAGGTCATTTCTAGCCTTGAATATTGTATGGTGAATGCATTGCTTTGACATCTTTACATTTCTGTTCACAGTAACCATGGATCTTGTTACAAAGTTGTCTCTGCTACAGAAAAATCAAAGGGCTGTATACATTGTTCTTGAAATCATTATCACATTAAAGCAAATGGCACTATTACTTTGTTTTAGCCTAGTTGTCTTGTGAAATAAAAAGCCTTCCTGTCCAGTCTAAAGTTAAAGCTTACAGTTTCATGCTATGTTGCTAGCTAACTTTTATATTTCTCTTTTTGAAGGGCAAGGACTAAAGTAGTGTATTCCATGTACAGTCGAAAACCTGCAAAAGAAGTAAAAAGAGAATTGATAAAACTAGGAGTGAATTACTACATTCTAGAAGAGTCATTGTGTGTAAGCAGAAAAAAGTGAGTAATCTCTCTCTTTTCTCCTAAGAATGGTATGCTCTTCAAATATGTAGCATAAGGTTCATATCAAATAGTAGTTTTGAAGTGTTGATCTGTGTCCAAAATACATTTTTGTCCAGCATCTCCAGATATTGATAAGTATTATTAACTTTACACACATTAGCAACCTTGTGGTCTTTGTGTGCACCTGAAGAGCTGTGTTGTATGTATTTTTAAACTTTACTGTAAATGCAGAAGAGATTCACAAAGGAAACAAGACATTGTTCTGTGATGGCAGGAAGTGTGTGTGTGTAATGAAAGCCTAGTATGAATAAAAGATGCAGAATAAAAGATAGTTTGAGCACCACAATATTATGCTATGCTTCCCCCCCGCCCCCTTTTTTGGCCTTTGGAAAACTGTTTGTTTGGATTTTTATTTTATTTTCTTTGAATTTAGAATAAAATGAAATTAATCTGTTCTGTGCTATTTTCTTTGACAAAACTAGGAAACTCTCAGTAATTCTAACTTTGAAAGATAACTGTGCAGGGAATTTATTTTGATTATGTGCCTTAATAAAAAAGCAAGAAATTACTACTTTTTTGTTTGTTTTTTTTTTTTTTTTCCAGAAAAAGGTGGTTTATTTATTGAGTTTTCTTTAGAAATGTTAGGAGTGTGGACATCACCCTCCATTTTATAGGAAGTTTTAAAGGTCCCTGGTAATGTATGTTGTATAATATGAGTTGGTTTATATCCTCCTCCAAATTTATTCTTATTAATTATATAACCATAAGGGCAGACAAATTTTACACATTCTCAATACTGTTTTTTAAATTACTACTATATTTATTGATTTTGTAATCTGATAAGAATTTCTAGTGTAAAGACAAACTTAAAAAAATATAGATGGCACAGTCAAGATTCATAAGGGGATTATAAAACTGAGTTTGGCAAGCTGTATGGTTTTTGATGGCATTTCTTTATTTCTCTTTCCATATTCATGTTTTCTAGGCCTGGTTGCAGTATGCCTGAAATTTGGGATGTCGAAGATCCTACTAATAGTGGCAAAATTCCTTTATGTACCCTTATGAGCAAGGATTCTAGGCCGTATTTCATCACAGTATTTGAAAACAGCAATTACAGAGTCTTGAAGATTCCAAAGGAATAACATTTCAATGCAAAGAACCATCAGTCTTTCAGCTTTTTAAACTAGTAACTATAAGAATTCTAAATCAGAAATACCTTTTCTACTAGACTTAAAATGGAAAAATGTGTATTTTATTTTTTACCACTTCCAGTGAATTCTGATTATAGAAATATCTTAAACCTAACAGTTTGGATATCTATTTCAGGGTCAGTCCCTTAAGATTTGCTATGCAAATGATTATATGTTTGCACATTTTACTTAACACTGATCCAAAAAGAGTTAAAAAGTAGCTATGGAAAGTAACTCCATTCTCAAAACCAATGATATTGTGAAATGGGACTGTCAGAATGTCTTAGCAAAGCACGTTTGTTTAAAGCTTTGGTGCTAGAAGCTAGGAACAAAGGAATGGTGCTATAGCATCTGACATCACATTTCTCATGTCGCTTACGTTACTCATCTCCCTTCTGGGCAAGGTGATACTAGAAATTCTCTTTAAAAGTTGTGTAGTTTCACTAGTCATATCTGGGAAAAGTACTTTTTTTTCTTTGAGAGGATTAAGAACATTCATCGTTTTTGGATCACTTAAAACATGCTTTTAAGCTTGCTTTTGAAATGCAAAAGTTTGTAGGCAGACTTGAAACTTCATTATTTACGTGCATGTTCTTGCAATCTTGCTGATATTAAAAAAAGAAGACTAATAAGGGTAATGTTTGCAGTGAGCAATAGTTTAGCTTCTCAGTGTCCAAGGATTTTTAGCAGTCTTATGCATTCAGAATAAGCTGGCATAATACACATGAAATTTTTAAGGGAAAATGCTTTATTCAGGAAAAATCTATCATAGCCTTAGAAAGATACTAAAATAATTCCTTCACTGCCTTAACTAGACCTTCAGCGCCTAACCTGATAAGAAATTACTTTCAAAATTTATGCCCTATTTTATTTCCCCATGCACTAGATCCCGCCTGAGTTTTATCATCAGCATTAAAGAAAAACAAAATTTTACCCAGTTGTGATATGGATATAGTCAGTCGTGTGGGTATAATTGCTCCAACATTATTGGACTGGTTCTGCAGTTTTTGTGTTATCTTGGTGTCACACCGACATTGTAGGTAATAAAGAATTCAGAGAATTCCCTTTCCGAGATACCCAGTGCAAGGACACCCTGTAGTCGTTTAACTGACTTGATAGAGTTTTTCTATGTTTATTGCTATTGGGAATTATCACAGTAATGATGATTCTACAGTATAAGACTTCAAAAGTCTAATGTTTCTCTGTATATCATTCATGTTTTGGCTTTTTTTGGCATTTGGTTTTTTTTTATTCAGACATCAATCTATTGTTATAACTGAGTTTTTTAGCCCTAATAGCATCTAGCAACTTAGATGCTATAGGAATAACATCAGTCATGCCTGTAACAGTATCAGTTAAATGGAAACCTATGATAAAGTAGTAATGTAACAACTGATCAGTATTCTAAGACTTCTTATTTTTTTTTAAATCTGTTTTATTGAGAGAGTGAGGGAGAATGGCTGAAAGTGCATTAGCTTTTTAACTTTTACAGACTAGATTTTGGAAAAATTTCTATAAGGAAACTATCACAAAAAGGGCTTTTGGGAAGTCACTTTTTAAAATGTTAATTGATTTCAAGGAAGCAGGACAAAAGTCTTTATATAAACATTGTGACTAGTGTTACAGCACAAAAAGGTACTGTATTTTTATGAAGTTTATGCCAACTGTTGACATGTACTTGTGTGGTTAAATAAAAAAGATGGAAATTGTTCTCATGTTTCTGATGGATGTTACATTTCTGCTCTCAGTCTATTAGACTGAAGTTTAATATACTTACCTCAGCAGATATGATTGAAGCTAAACCCTCAACTAAACAGTGCATGGAAGTGCTTCAGATAATTAAACCAAACTCACACACCTCTTTCCAGCCTCCTTTTTGTTTGGAATATCAGTGCAGGAATATGTGAAAAGACAGTGAGAAGACGTCAAATACCTATTTACAAGCAAAATTAATTTGGAAGACAGTTCAAAATTATTCTCTTTTTGTTCTAGGTTTCTAAACTCAGGTAATCAAGAGTGAAGCCCAAATACTGGTAGAATTTAGAAACTTTTGAAAGTTAAGGTTCGAAGGTGAACTTTAGTAAAAATATTCCTCATTTTATGGTGAGGCTGTTGTTACTGAGTACGTGGCCAGACACTAAATTTTCAGCTTATGTTAAGGGATATTGTATCATTCTTTTTTTGAACTGGTCTTAAACCCAAGTAATTATTGTCATGTAATGTTAAGATGATAAAATCTAGTAATGGAAAAATATGAAGTAAAAAAATGCAATATATAATTGTAGGGAAGAAATGTGGGGATTCTTGAATTGTATGTATCATGCTATGAATTTCTTGTCATCTCAGTAATTTGCTCTCAATTCCAAAGGGGAAGGAATTTGAATTTAAATAATACAACATTTTACATGTAGGAACACCATATTAACATTATGCTTATCACTGCACTTGAACCAGAAAACAGAAGTTTGAGATTTCTTAGCTCTCACTGAAGTTGTTTTTGCTTTTGGAAGATCCTAATGAGTAAATCTGGTAACTCGAGTATGTTCATTTTTAAATATGCACTGGCCTTGACGTGATTCAGGCACAGGAGTGGGACACTTCGGTACCTGAAAACAGTTTCCATGACATTCTAATAATATTAGAATCACACAGATTTCTCTGTTGGAATCTGAAACATTGCTACCTTTGAGTGCAATAAATTTCTTCGGTACAATGGGCACAATTACAATTTGGTATCAAACTTCTGATAATTGTAATATTTAGTAAAGAGACCAAATGAGGCACCTTTGTGAAAAAAAGGTGCTAAGTCCCCATTCACTACTGCCTTGCACTTCATCATTCTCACCTACTGTTTAAAAAAATGCCTTTGCTTTTGCCTGTTTTTGCAATTCAGCTTAAACAGTGAAACTAAATCAGTCGATGTATCTTGGATTTTTATGATTAAGACATTGAGTTTCACAACACAGGACTTGCTCCAAGTGAAGTAAACTCCTTCAGCAAAAGCAAATACGTAAGGAAGAGTATAAACAGGGTTGTCAGAAATCAGCATTGATGAAAGCAATTACAAAATGCTGATTATGACTTGGGACCTGTGTTTTCAAATTGCATTGTTGTGTAGTTTCTATGAGTGCTGTTGTTTGTTACATAATGTGAAAGATGCAGTAAAACAGCATCATGTTTTTAAACCCAAATGAATAAGGACAAAGGAATCCAAATCCTAACTAATGCTTTTCTTTGTAAGCTTTATTATTGTACTATGAGGAAAGAGTAGGATGGCAGATGTGGTGTGAAAGGAAGATTTTACTGTTTGAATATTAATAGAGTTTAGATGTTAAGGAATAATTATACTTTGAGTGAAATTAAGACTTGGGGCATAAAATGGCATGCAGAACTTCTAAATCTGAGAATTGATCAGCTGTGCAGGAATTGCATGCACAGTGAAACCTCTCAGTGCTATGATAAACAAATTCTCTGCTATATCTGTATGACACAAGCACTTCTATTTCTGTACAAAGTCAGCAATTATGATAAACTGTCTGTAGCAGAGCTTTAAGCTGACCTGTTGGGTTGGAGTAGAAGGATTTAGAGGGTTAGGCAGAATGTCCTGCCTTCACAGCAACTTGGCTTGTTTCTGATCTTGTGCTGTAATTCTCCATTACAGACAAAATTCATATAATGTCTGAAATCATTCGCTTTTGAGTGGTTCATCATGTTGTAGTTTGACAACTTTGTTACTTCCTATTACAGCATGTAATTGCCAAGACATCATGAGATATGGATAGAACGCACAGAGTGAATGAATAATACTTGTTTCCTATCTGGCTGAGGACTCGGGTAGAATCCCTGTGGCCAGTCTTCCAGCCTGTCAAGATTGTCAATGTAGGAATTGATTCTGGCAGTGCAAGTAGCGCTTGTTTTGCCTGTTTGTCACAAAGAGCAAGATCTATCTTTTAGCCTGAAGGACACAAAAACACTTACTGGATCTAATTTAAAGGTAACACTGAGCCTGAAACAGGACGGCTTCTAAAGGGAAAACCTCTCTCCTTTTGATGTTCATCTGAAAGGAAGGAAGTCACTCAAGTTCATTCTTCAGGCTTGACCATGCTTATTTTCAAAGCCAGTGCACCAAATTCTTACCTTCATTACTAATTACTGCTGTGTTCAGGCACCTGAGCGGTATCAGCTTCATGTTACTGAGCAACTGGTTGCTCAGCTTCTCTGACTACAGGTCCCTAGAGTGTCTTAGGATGCAGTTAGTAAACATTATTTGCAAGCAGTTAGTGTTTTGCTGCAGACATCTCTGCCCGAGTTCTGCAAAAAAACCAACAACTAGCCTCTTCTGAAGGGTTGGCTTTTATAGTTTAACTATTCCTAAAAATCCAATTTTGTTTTTCTTAGCTAAAAAAAGGTAGCAAAGGTTGAAAATACCCCAGAGTAGGAGGCCACCTGTTTTTTTTTCCTGAATTAGCTTTAGGATGGTGCTTGAATTACTGCCTTGCTTTTATTTGATTTTGATTATGAAAATATAATGCATCTATATTTGGAGGTTTATCTTCCACTGCTCATAAAAATAAGCTGAAGTTAGAATCAAGCTTAGTAGCTGGGTAGAGTAGAAATTTTTGTATTCCTGGAATATTTCAAAGGCCATTCAACCCGAAACACAAGTTGTATAAAAGCGCTGGGAGTAGATGTTTTCCTTAACCTTAATTTTCTTTGTGCTAGATCCTTGCTGGATTTAGCTGCAATTATCGTGCTACACGCTGCTGCATACAGCATCTTTGATTTGGCACTTTTTGGCCATTTTTGTGTTATTACATAACTTAAAAGGAATAAATATGTTGAGAAAGGAGAAATGGTAACAAGATGATCAAAAGCAAGTTGTATTCAACGACTTCTTAGTTCAGCATTTTAACCTCAGAGTTTACTGCCCTCAATGCTTAAAATCAATCAAATGTTACTCAGCAAGTGGTGCTGTCATGATCTGTAACTAATTTTTAAACTAATAAGGTCTTGGCTGTTTACTTGAATAGTTGCAGGTTTGTTTCATCCCTTAAGTTTTTGCTTGAAATAAAAAGGGATGGTAAAGATGCTTTTGAATTAGGAGCCTGTGACACGTGTTGCCTGCCTTTGAACCCTTGATGTGCACCTGAATTGATAATTGAATCTAGAAAGAAATCTGTCAGCACCGATGGTTTGATGGTTTGTTTTGTAAGGTTGTCCTTACACATGAGGAAGTAGTGAAGCAATAAAGTTCCATTGAAATAAATTGAAAAGCATAAATATTGTCGTTGTCAAGGTGCAGCAGGACTGCTGAAAGGAAACATGGTTTTAATAAAGTCAGACTGTATTTGAAATGTGTTTTTCTGGGTTTTTTTTCCGTGTTCTATTTCACCTTATTCTGTCTCACTTCAATGCTGGGAAATGGGATAAAACTGAACAGAATAGAATTGAGCAAAATTGAATAGCTGAAACTGAGAGAAGGTTTTTTGTGTCTTCCTGATGTGACCTGTTTTTTCTAAACCTTGTCAAAATCCTTGGCTCATGTCAATGAACTAGGTGATGGAAGCTGTCCATGTTTCCAGGTGTTCCTGTCTGTTGTCATTCTCCATTGCTCTGCAATTCATTTATCCATGAATTAAAAAGAGCCTGGACTTTTTACAAGGTTGAACCTGGAGTACACACAGTCATCAGGACCTCACAGAAAGGGTAACAAGCACAGGTGGAGGAAAAAAAACCACACACACACACGTCCTTTGTGTTTGTTCATGTGGTCTGAAAATAACTTTCTTGGCTACAAATTCTGTATGTAGCAGATCTCAGCTAATTTCTGTGACACAGGTGCTCTGCTGCGCTGTAATGATAGGAACCAAAGTGGGTGTATCGCAGCTATGATCAGACCGTGTTGTCTTCTGTGTGGTCTTGAACTACTGACCTGGTAGGAGCTGGATTTATTTTTAGTGAAGACTAAGCTCGTTGCTACTAACCTCATCAGGAAGTCCAGAAGTGTGTTTTACTGAAGAATCGATTCAAGCTACTATGAATCAGAATGACATCTTGTGTTGTGTCAGAGTGGTGGTTTGATCGAGTTTCCCGTACTTTGACTGCAATTTAAGAGCCCTTTGGAGAAATGCTGTGTACTGTTTCATGGTATAATCCCTTGGAAGGGGTGTAGTCTCATCTATCTAATTCCCTTAACCAAGTAGAAGAGCACAGAGGAGGCACACTGGAGAGGAAAGAACTTTCTGCACTCAAAATACTCTTATTTATTACCAATTTTATAGGAGACTATTTAGAATTAGGGTGCTTCTCAAGGTTGTAGCCGAAAAATGGGGAATTATCAGGATTGTTAGTCTCTGGGAACATAATGAACACGCTTTAGCACAAAAGAGATGAAGGACTGGCTTTTCAAAGGTCGTGAATGATTTTGTGTGCCTTCATTCTAGGGTGCACAGTCATGGCCCAGCTTCCAGAAAGAAATATTGGTCAGGCCAGTCTCCCAGAATTGGCTGCTTAAAGCAAAACTTTAACCTCCAAATCTTGTTTAAAAAAGAGAGAAACTGATATCCTACTAGTATCTTTCTCAGTGTTATTTGTATAACAGTAGCTACAGTAAGTCTTGGAAATGTTTCAGGATAAAAATTTGTAGTTTAAAAAAAAAATCTGATCCTCAATGAGCGCTTTTTCAAGCTGCTCTTCTGCTTTGAATGCGGGACTAGAGCTTGGTAATTGTTTTTTGCTGCCACATGAAGAATTACACAATCCTTCTGCTCTGAGGCTCCTTTTTCTCTTTTTTCATTTTTTTTTTCCTTTCTGAGGCTTATAATAAAGTACATTGAGACAAGACACTGAAGAAGAAGCAGGAGGATGTTGTTCTGCTATGCTAAGTATCTCAGTTGGATAGCTTTCGTGGAGAGCTGTGCTTAATGAACATGTTGCCTATGCAATCCCTCCTGGACTCGGAGTTTTTGAAACAGAGGACGACATAACCGGAGTGTTTATAACAACAAAATTTGAGTTATTTGTGGTTGGTGATGTTATTTCATGGCACTGTTGTTTGCCAGCTTAACTGCCCAGAAGAAGTGGATGCCCCATCCTTGAAAGTGTTCAAGGCCAGGTTGGACGGGGCTCTGAGCAACACGCTCTAGTTGAAGATGTCCCTGCTCCTTGCAGGGGGGTTGGACTAGATGGCCTTTAAAGGTGCCTTCCAACCCGAACCATTCTATGATTCTATGATCTGTGCAGAGCAAGCAACTATGATGGAAAGTTATCTGCTATGTGCTCGCCTATTTACATTTCACAAATTGATAAAAACTGTGATGCTTTTTGACACTGCTGCTGCTCTGTACATGTCTACAGTCCTTTCTGGAACTTGCTTCTGCAAATCTATAACAAGCAAATACAGAAAATATACATGCACATTTCACTGAAAACTTCACAAATCAAGGCAATTTCCTCTGACAAAATGACCAAAAAGCCAAAAGGCTTTTTCCGACAGTGTATCGCAGCGTTAGACAATCACACTGATCTGTTTTTGATGGGTCAGATTGCACTGGGTAAGAACCAAGGAGGAGGGAAGCACACAGTTTGGAAATGCAACTGAGGGTGAAGAGTACATTCTTCATCAGTTTCTGGTCTCTTGATACCCTTTCATATTTCTTTCCTTATGGCACAGCCTGACTGCAGGCTGCCCTTGGCTGTTGCCATCAGAGCTGATAGCAGAGAGTAAGTGAGCAGCAAGACCATTTTAAGGTAAAAGGGGTTTATGCTTATTGAATTTTCTGTGTCTATTATTTCTGCACAATCAGTGGCAGAAGTCCATTGCAGCAAATCCTTCTGAATGTTACTTGTGTTCTTGGAAGCAGACCTTGTAAATGAACTTCATTGATTCCTGTGTGACTACGTGATTCACAATTGTGAGGAAAAGATGAGTGACAACAAGCAACCAGTAAGGTCCATCCAAAAGCCATGCTCAGAGCTGGGAAGGTTACGTACTATGCTGTGGGCTGTCACCATGGAGCATGCAGACCTACACAGTTGACATGCCAGTGTTCCATCAGATTTCATCTATAGCAGGTATCACTGCCAGGTAAGATGTCACTGACGTGCCACTCCAGTGACTTTGGGGAGGTCGCTTTCATCTGCTTTTCCAACACGCAGGAGCCCATTTTCCTCAGACTTTGTTTCATTAGCTGTTTCACTAGATGAAACTTTGTTGTCTATATACTAGCACGTGTCTTTGATTTTTGAAGAATTTAAAGGAGAATAAACTGAACTTTCCCTGAGGTAGAGATTTTCTACTTCCTCACTATTACTGAAGCCTAAACCCCATAATTTGTACAAGCTGTAGTACCGCTTCCAGGACTGTTCTCTGACTGAGTTGAGAGACTAAGGAGAAACATAGTGAACACATTCTCTTAGAGAAAAATATTAATAATTTATTATTTTTCATTGAGTTTATAAAAAAAACAAATTATATTAAAAATAAAATGAATGGTGAACACTTGAAGAAAAAAAAATGTTAATTTTACTCTGAGAGACCCATCCCTGGAAACATTCAAGGCCAGGTTGGACGGGGCTCTGAGCAACCTGATCTAGTTGGGGATGTCCCTGCTCCTTGCAGGGGCTTGGACTAGATGACCTTTGAAGGTCCTTTCCAACTCTAACCATTCTGTGATTCTATGATTCTATAAATTCGATGGGAAGGTAGAGCTCTCAAAGATCATTTTTTACAGCTTCTGGCAGACAGGAGGAAGAAGGCAAGAGATACCAGCATTACCTGCCCCACTGCAAAACCAGCAGAACCTAGCTGCCTGAGTACCTCTGCCCCAACCGCACCACTGTTGTCTCCCGCCTGCGCAGATGTAGTGAGGATATAGGGAAAAGGGGGTTATTGTGGTAAAGGAAAGGGGAGGGGAAGCTAAGGACAACAGGTTTTGCTGTTCATAGAGCTACCAGGTTTTTTCCTTTGGCAAGTGCTAATATTTCCAAGTTTTTTCCCACAGCTCTGCACATAGGAGGAAGAGAGAGACCTTTCATCCAAAAGTATCAAGATACCAAGGTCTCCATAAGGCATAATCATAGAATCATAGAATGGTTAGGGTTGGAAGAGACCTTCAAAGGTCATCTAGTCCCACCCCCCTGCAAGGAGCCGGGACATGCCCAACATCTGCCCCCTGCAGAACCAAGCCCTTCTGCTGCCCTATATCCACAGGCCATGCTGGAGGAGTGGATGCATCTCCCTGCCCCTTCCATGGTGCCCACCCTGCCTCGAGGGCTTGGAGGTGATCACTGCAGCTGCAGCCCTTGCAGAGCACACCTCACCCCTTACTGAGGAAGTGCTGAGTCAGCACAGGCAGGTCCAGCCGCAGGCCCTGTGGTCAGTGGCCCTCCCCTAGGCTGGCTGAGGGGCACGAGGCACTGGGGAAGGGGCTGCCAAGGGGCTGTGGGATCTGCCGCCATGTGTCAAGCCATAGACTTCAGTGCAGGATGGAAAGGCAAGTCGCAGAGCCAAGGGATTTCTGTGCAGAGCACAGGTTCAAGGGGACTGGGCTAGGGACAGCGAGGATGTGAAGTGTAGGGCTGTGTCTACATTTGTGGCTCCAATTTACCTGGAGAGTCCCACAGTTCTGAGGGAAAACAGTGATGTGTTCTTTTGTAACATGGCAAGTTATTTCCTGAGAGGTGGTTGAGCCATGTTGTACCCTCTTTGTTTTATGGTGATAGTTTAACTAAGTCAACCAAACTAAGTGGTGAACAAGGCTTCTCCAGTCTTGAACTCCTTCACCAATACAAGTGGAATCTGCTGTAAAGAGTGCTGAGCACTCGCAATTGCCTGTGAAACTATCACGAGGTTTGATTTGAAAACACAAATTTAGATCAGATGATGTGAAACTCCTTCTCTGTGTCTGCAGGGCTGGAAGGATGGGCTTCCTCACAAGGGTGTCAGGGAGATAATTTCATGGATGTGTCTAATGCAAGCTCATGGTGCAATGATGAGTACGACACAAAAATCTACAGCAGCACCTCTGAAAAGTGTGGAGTAAAGAAAGTGTGTGGCCATACACTGAACACTTGGGATAAGGTAAACTAATGAATAAAAATTGATCAGTGTAGTCTATTCTGTGTACTATATAAAACAAACATACTTGGTGGTAGTAATTCTGTTCTATGTCATGTTATGTCCACGTGCAGGAAGAAAGGGTAAATTAGCAGTCACACACAACCTTAATTTGGGCTTTGCTAGTTTTGGAGGGATTAACTTTGACACATTTGTGGGGTTTCTGGTGTCTGGACATGCATAAGACTGCATTCGTGTGCTGTGCAGTCAGAGGGAAGGTGTGTATCTGAACAGCAGGTCGCTGCCAGACGTAACGCTGGCTCAGATATTTCATCCACGGTACGCTCACGTGCTTTGTCCTCAGAGCATGTTTTGCCAGACAACTGTTTTGGAGAGCTTTGACAGTTTGAAAGGCTGCCTGCTTTCTGGGTACCAAGCCAATGTCAGGCGTTCACAAGCAGCTCCACGAGCTGCTGATGCTGCCTAGAAAGCATGGTCCGCTGGCTCTCCCCCTCCACCACCCTCTCCACATTACAAAGTCACACCCTAAAGCCCAAAGTGTTGGACTTGTTTGTCATGAAAAGTGAGCTCTGGTTTTGATGTTGAAGTTGAGCATCTCTGAGACTGAGGTGCGCAAGGTTCTGAACATGTCCTAGGTAGAAAACTGACCTTGACTGAATATCTCCCCACCACCAGCACTTGAGAGGTCTCCTGTTGCAGAGAGAGAAATTCCACATTAAGGCTGCAGAATTTTTTTCCATCATTTAAAAAATGATGAATGTTTAATGACAACTGTTCAAGTCTATATTCAGATTTTTTTTTGATTAAGAGGGGAAGGGGAAGTGCATGCCAAACATGATAAATATGGGTACACATGGTAAATTAGGTACATGATAAATAGAGCAGTCACCAGCTTTGCATGTGTATGCACAAAAAGAAGTGTATAACATGAGCTTGTTTTGTAGGGTGAAGCTATAACCGTGTCTGGGATACCGTGTGCTATGAAAGTTTTGTTAGTTTTATTTAGCCTCCTCCCACACTCTTCCTCACGTATGAAGAGAATATAACAATTGTATGATGTGTTAAGGAAAACCTCAGAGTGCACAAATGATGCAGAAGAGTGAGAACAGAGGTATCCCGTCTAGTCTGTTGCCAGCAGTGAACACTGACACAGCTCTGAAAAGCCAGGAAGAAAAGCAAGGTGGCTGAGTGGTGCCAAATGCAAGAGGAGCAAAGTCCTCTTAATTGAGTTCACTCATCTTCAGCTCAAACAGCCAGGGATTTGGACAGAGTTCAGCATAAAATTGCTGGGAACTATGAGAATAAGTCTTTCGATTCTTCATTTGCTGATCAAAACAAGCAGGCTCTGCACTGCTGTCGGCAGCTGTCACCTGTATCACCCAGGACACGTACTGGGTCCACTTGGCCCCTAGAAATCCTGAATTACAGTGATCTGGCTGAAAGGTCGTGTAGATGCTAACCGAGATCCTTTTGCTGTCTGGCAGCACAGCATAGTATCGGCTAATCGACTGGGAGTGACGCTCAGCCCAATGAGGAATTGGGAAATACAGAATTGACTGAATCCACATCATCAGCTTCAATCAAAGGGTAGTCAGTCACGGTCCAAAATAGCTGGGGTTTGCTTTCAGTTCAATGTTTGATATGCTATTATCTCTATAAATCATGCATGCAGGAGCTCTAGAAAATTATGTTCAGTGTTTCTTGCCTTTTCACAGTATTTATAAGGTTTTTTTTCAGGTACCTTCAGAAACTTAGTTCATTCCAGTGTAAAAGTTCCTATGTCAAAATATTGTATATGTGTATACAGCATAAATTGTATGCTGTATAACTAAATGATATGCTAATATATAACACAGAAAAGCATTCTCACTTTAAATGGAAATGCAAAAATAATGGAATTTTACCATTCTGGAAATGGTCTTTGTTTTTCTTTGGGTTTAGTATGATTTTAAAACTTTTTTTTCCCTCTGATTTTAAAAACCTGCTATAAGGAACTATATAATTTAAAAGCTAGCTGTAAGGAACTTTTTTCTGTCTATAGTTTTGACTGAGCAGCTCTCCCTGTATTCATTCCATTGCACTTATTGTTCAGCTTGGATATGAGTCACAGCCTCAGCTGATAGATAAGCAAGTAACTCAACAGGAGTTTTCTTCAGAGAAAGAAATTAAAACAATCACCCCTCCCTCCTCCCCCTGGCATTTAATTCCACAGAGTTTTGAACGGAAATGTGGTACACCTACGGTTTTTTTTTTGTCCATAGTAAAAAAAATCCCTCTTTTCTCAAGTGCTGGCTTACAGCTAGGGACAAAGGGGTGTTTCAAGGGTAAGCCTGAAACCTGCAGCACTGCAATGGTCCTTGCCGTGATGCTGCTGCCTGCGTACAAATGAGGATGGGGCAGTTAGAGGGTTGAGAGCGTAACGACTCTGCAGTCAGGGATTTAAAGATTGCACCTGGCATAAAAGCAAAGGCACAAAGCATTTATTTCAACAGCTCAGATAACAAAAGCAAAGACGCTGTAGCAACTCTGGTCCTGAATGTTTCAGCAGATACTCCTCCGAGTAGGGGTGGTCTTGGGATCCTGCCCGGTCCGACAAAAAGCCATGTTTGCATCCGTAATATTGCACTGTCAGCGTGCTGCAGAGCAGACAGACACAAAGGCACAGCTAAGCTGTGCTGTGACCTCCCGCAGCCCGGAGAATGGCTGGAGACAGTGTGGGACCACGGGGCTCTCGTTTGAATCGTGAGGAGGTTGGGAAGCACAGCCCTGACTCCTACCTCCAGACAAGTGTTCTCCAAAGAAAGTAAAGAAACAATCTTGGAGCCTCGCAGAAAAATCAGTGCAGTGTGAAGTCTTACAGTGATGCAATTAAAGAGGAAATCAAAGTGTAGTCAAAGGTTATGCACTTCGTTTTCAGTACTACAGTAAAATATAATTAAAAAGAGGCATATAAATAAGAAATATGTGTGCCTGGGTGAATATAATGGCATTTTGAAAAGGACAAAGGATTCCTCTGAATAATATTTAAAATTTAGTATTGCAAATTGCTTGAATGAATAAAAATTACATTTTTAAAAGGTCAGAAATTGCTTCAGAAAGGTAGCTAATATTTAAAGTTGAGTAAAGGAGCCTGCTTCTTACAGCCATGCTTCTGCCAGGGTTGCCAGGGACTTGCTTCCAAACTGAGGTTGGGGTGGTGGAACCAGCCTTCTTACTCTGAGGGCTAAGGTGCACAAACCTGGATGATGGCCCTTTCTGTACACTTTTCATTAATGCGAGTGACTATGTGAGCTACTCAGTGAGCTCAACAAGCCCCTGGAAAAATCCATCACTGCCCCAGAAAAAGGTGAGGGGGAAAATCGGAGCATCCCATGTAAATCACAGTCTATGTGGCAAAACAAACAAACAAACAAGCAAACAAAACTTGCTGTGGCTGGCAGAGGTGGTAGGTAGCATTTTCTGTAGATGTCTGATTGGCACCTTTTTCCTTCAGCCCTGCGTGGAGCCTCTGGTGAGGTGCCTGGAGTCTCCCTGCCCTTACTTTTGTGCTTGTGGTCTCAGATTAAGGTTTCCCTCAATTTTTTTTGCATGGGTGCAGGGCATGCTGTGGCTTGGGGGCTGGCAGGGTGCAGTAGAAGCAGGAGGGTCCAGTGGTGCAGGTGGCTTGACATCCTGCACTTGGCACTAATGAGCTGAACTGGCATCTCATCGCTCATCCTATCTCCATTCAAATACTCACACACTAAACATGCTCTTGGTATCGATGGTGTTATAGACAGCTTAGTTAATCACCTGCCAGCTCATTAAGGCAGTTTCCCTGCATGCCTGCTCTTAAAACTTATCCTCCTGAAGCAAATGCACCAGGGGATGCAGGAGAATGGAGTCTGAGAGATGGTAGCACGACCTTTTGTAGAAAGGGTAGTTGTGGGATAAAGTTGTATTTTGAGGTGCTCCTCTGAATTAGAGTTCTCCGGTGGTGGAGCTGATACACGGAGGGGCAGTGTCTGGCTCCCTTTGGAAAATGCAGCCAACAAGAAGCAATGTTCTCCTCTTAGAAATGAGCTCATGCTCCTTCCTCCTCTCCCTTCTTGCCCGGTGGCTGAGGAGAGCAGGCAAGCAGGAGATAAACCACATTGCCATAATTTGTACTGTGTTACACAAGGGCTGTGGGAGTTTTGAGTTGCCAAACTCAAACCCAGAGTTTCCCACTTGGGAGAGAAACCACTGGGTAGTTAGGGCACAGACCCATGTCCCCTGGATTCCAGCCTCCCCACAGCAAATTCTCCTTCTTTCTTGGCCTATCTTATTAATCTTTTGCATGGTAAGGCACTGTATGTCACAGAATCACAGAATAGTTAGGGTTGTAAGGGACATTTAATGGTCATCTAGCCCACCCCCCTGCAAGGATCAGGGACATCTCCAACCAGATCAGGTTGCTCAGAGCCGTGTCCAACCTGGCCTTGAATGTTTCCAGGGATGGGGCATCTACCACCTCTCTGGGCAACCTGTTCCAGTGTTCCACCACCCTCATTGTAAAAAAATTTTTCATCGTATCAAGTCATGTGGAAACCACATATGTTGCAAGGACCCTTTACTTAGTGTTTTCTTTTTATCAATTTTGTGAAATTCCAAGACCCGGTTACAGTGAGGACTGAGTAATTATGTTGCTGCTTTAAATGCCTGTTAAGTAATTTTACTTACCGAGACAATATCAGCTTCTTTTCCTCTAAAGCTATTATCCTGGTAAGGCTGTCTTAGATTAGGGCTGACTTTTAAAAAAGGATTCTTCTACTCTATCACCAAAGGAGAGCAAACATCATATGCACAGTTGTCCTTGGGTGGAGAGTCCCCAGGGAACACGGGTGGATGGCACAAGCTATGGTGATATATGTGGTTAACACTAGATGAAGGAACGGAGCAAACAGGAAGGCTTTGCCTGAGCTCATCAGCAAATTAGATAAAACAGTCTTTGCAGGCTGATTGAAACACTAGTTGCCACAGTGTCAATGAACCCTCGTTCGTGAGCTGATTGGAAAATTGCAGTTTTCCTTCTGGTATCTTTGAATGCCTTCCCTCCCTTCCTCCCGCCTCCTTCTATTGTTTCACTCTGGTATTTCAGAGCTCGCTCTTTGTGGCTGGTATTTCTAAATAAAACAAAGTCACATTCAGCAACAAAAGAAAAATTGTTTGGAAATTTGCTGTGGGAAGAGTTGTCAGAATAGAGTTTTTCTGGCAAATGTGTAAGTAACTGAAACTTGGATGAGGACAGCTGGTCAAATTCCGTTTCAGGTGAGCTGATTTGACTATGCCCTTGGATGGATGCTGACAACATGTCAGGAAGGTGACTCCATTTCTCTCATCTCCCTACTCCATGCTGACTCAGGAAGAAGTCAGTTCAAGGTAACGGTATAACCTGGTAAGGCTGATTTTTCTTTTTCTTTTAATGGTGATGTCCTGCTGTTGTTCGACTACTGAAAGGTGTATAATGGCAAGCATGGTAACAGTTGAACTGAGGGGCACAGAGGATTCACAGGTCTCTGGACCAAACCTCCTCACCACCATCCTCAGTGGTGATCGTCACCAGTGAGTTCATTCTTCAGGATTCATGGTTCAGGTTAGGTCACAGCAGTAAATTTGTCACCTAATCTGATGTCTGTGCACTGTTGAGATAACAGACGTACACTGTGCGAAGTGCGATGGCTCACTCTGGGGAAGTGTAAAGTGGCACCAGGACCTGACTCTGTCTCTGTTTTGCAGGTTAATCGGAGACAGATCTTACCTGGACCACCCATGTCTCCATTCATTTTGTGTGTCTGCAGGGCTGACACCTTGTCAGGGTACCCTCTATGCATGAGGGAGGCAGGAATTTAGGTAGCATGAAGAGTTTGCTCCCGGTGCCTCCAGTTTTGCATTACGTAGAGGTGTCTCATCGGGCTTGGCGGGGTGCAGGCAATTTTGCACATGGATATGTGCACCTTTGCAGTGGTCCTGGTGCAGACTTGATCCGTCAGGGCTGCTGCAGTTTGGACTCCCACTGTCCTCCACAGCACGTCCCAACCACCTGCCTACATGCTAATGCTAATGATTGTCAGAAATAACATGACTGGGAACAACCTTAACAAAAGTAAGTAGTTATCTTTCTACCTGCTTGGCAGACGTGGCACCTCAGATTCAGATCAGCTTCAGTAGCTGTAAGAAAACCCATTGGCTTCAAGCCCCATGGAGAGTTGCTACCCGAAGGACCTAACAAGCTGTCAGCCTAAAAGCTACGTCACAGGATGCCACCCCTTCTTTCTCTGCATCCTGGCCTGGTAAGTACATGGAGGTGTAAGTGGAGTTGGTTACCCTGTTGCTGTCTTCTGTGGAAATAACGAAGCCGAAGACAGCAAAGAAACTCAAGGAAGAGGAATTTATTCTAGCATGTCAAAGAGCTCAGCTCATGCTTTCAGATGCCTTCAGTTTATAGAGATTATGGCCCAGAGAATTGTTAAGCGCTAACAGTTTGTGGTGATGGAAGTTGAAAAAGAAATTAAATAAACTTTATCGTTCAGAGTTTGGGTGACATTTGAGAAATGCTAAATTAACCTTCAAAATGTCTCCAAATGTCTTGTTTAGGAAAAAAAAAAAAAAGAAGAAGGTAAGTCAAAGACATTCAGTCTGGCTAACACTGACAATGAATGAGTGCATGTAAACAAATTCCCTCAAGCATTCATGAATGCATTTCCTCAGCCACCAGTACTTCATCAGGTAATGAATAATTTCCACATCTGTCTTATTGAACAAAAAATATCATTGTCTGAGCTTGAAGGTGAAGAGGGAGCAATATATTTAAACTAAACCTGGCAGTTGAACACAGAGAGGTTATTAAAAAAACCCCCGAATGCTCACGATATCACCTTCCTATTCCAATTAGCAGAAATGGAAACAGGCTTAATTATGTATTTTTGTTGACAGTACAACTTTGCCATTACTTTGTAGGACTCCATTTTCAGGCCTTAAAAAACTGAAATGAAAATTGAATGAAAAATTAGTATAGGTTAACTGCAGAGGAGACCCTTACCAGCCTTCCTTGTGCTTGTAGGTCCTGTGCTTGCACTCCCATACATGAAATGCGGATGCATTTATTTGTTCTTTCAAAGAGAGGTTGTCTCTTGAGGATGATCAAGCATGTTGAAGCCCCAGCATTGCCGGTGGAGCCATGGAGGGAAAAGATTTTTCCTTGCTTCCCTGGGTGCTGGGGTCCTGAGTGCTGAGGTTCTCCCAAGGGGCAGCCCAGACCATCGCTGCTTGGCTATGGGCGTCCTGGAGCTTAGGCAAAGACAGTTGTCAAGTTTTTCTGAAGCAGAACATCTCAATAGTCACAGTGGACCATGTTCCCTATGGGAATCTGCTGAATATACTGCCTTCAGGAAGGATTAGCATGCACTAATCCTCCATTCAGGAGAAAAAGACTCAGGTGTTTGCCAAGCACCAATGAGCCAGTCTAGGCCTTTTTTCCCTACCTTACTTCTTTTTTTTTTTTTTTTAATAAATCCTTCTCAAAATTACAAAAGCAGATCCAAGCAATCACAGTGACTCAGCTGTAGAGCTATAAGCAGTCCATACTGCAGATTAAGTTTGCAATTGGTAATATTGTTGTTCTGCAGTGTGAAAATGAAAAATTGCTCTTTTCGTACTTGCTACACGCAAAGTGCCGCATGCAAAAATTTACATCGAGCCAGAACGGTTACTAGAAGAGGAAAGAGGGGAACTGACATCTGCAAGCAGGTTAGAGACTCCCCCAACGTCCTGTTCTATCAGTAGAGTGATCTTGGCTGGGTTTATCAGCAGAGGAAAATGGGGAGACCCAAAAGCAATATATGACAGGGCATCCATTCACAGCTATATGTGGCAGGGAATGGAATTTCTTTCTGAGCCCCCCTACCTGCAAATGTATCAATTACAATATTTTTAGTCTGAAACCCACCCGGAGCTACAGTAACTGCAGGTGCTGCTCATTTCAGTCAAGCATTGAAGAGTTTACAAAGATTAAAACTGATGAAGTGTTAGTGTGGAGTAATGAATTCCATTCCATAGTGATATGCTAATTATAATATTGCCTTTACAGTGATTGCTTACAAATGTGATTCCCTTTCTAATTGAACCAATGCTCTCTCTTCTTTGGTTATGGGACAAAATACGTCAAAGTAGCCAGTCTATTCTATATCTCTGATTTTTATTCCTCATTCCTGTCCTCATAAGGCAACTGTCCCAGCAGTGCATAGACGCTATCACAACGTTGACCAGATTCTGACTTTTTCCCAGATAAACCAAGCAATGTTACTGTGTTCATTTTGAACTCAAAGGCAGAATTTCCACTGACAGCAGTAGGACCAGGAGACCTCCTTCATAGTCCTGAAAGTTTCTTCCTGCTTCCCAGCTGTGGTCTTCTTCACCTATTCTTTTAACATGCTCAATTTTCTCCATGTCTTGCTGGGATGAGGTTAGAAGTCTGCTTTACCCAAACTGAAAGCCCCATCCACTGGTCTCCCTGTGCCGCATCAACATGTTCTAGCAGATGCCTGGGCATTTTACTCCTTTGGATTTGATATAAACAATCAATGTTTTGAGTCCTTTCTATTCAAAACCAAGGATGCAAAAATCAGGTTGGAAGCTGGCCAACCATTTTACCTTTGGTTCTTACATTACCCAATGCAGCTAACTCTTGCTAGAAGAGACGATGCAAAGCCATGCAGAATGTAACTTTGCTTTTCAAAGATTTTAAACTGAGGAAGGACTGTTGAATTACATTGATAAAATAGAAACTCCTCAACTTTGATTAGAAGACGTCAAAGGTGAAGAATCCAATATTTATCATGGTAATTCCACCCACTAGTTAAACATTTTGACTTTTTACATGTGAACCTAACATCTGACTTGATTTGAAGGTTTCGGCTGTACCACTGATGTGTAAGGCCTTGCTCCACTAAACTTAATTTTTTGGCACTGTGCTTCTTCTCCTTGTGAAAGTTCTTAGATGCTGTTATTTGTAATCTTGTTCTAAGCAAAAGAGATTGATCTTGATGTTTCTCACTGTGGGAGATTTTCTTCCATCCTCAGATTTGTTTATGGCTCTTTTCTGGCAACCTACTCAAGTTTGGTAAAACCTTCTTAAAAAAGATGTGATTTCCACATCTGTCCTTCCCACTGTGTGTGGAAAAGGTATCAAATAACCCCTTGTTTATTTTCCCTGATCTCCTTTGATCCCCTGATCACACTGGGAGCTCACGCTATCTTGTCAGTTCATTATTATTCTCTCTAGTTCCTTTCTAGTCTTGGGCTTTCCAGCCACAGCACCACTTTCTCTAGACAGAGGGGACATTTTTTTTTTCCCTTGATGCATAGCTTGGTGTTTGACTGTGCTAACACACCCTTTGTAGAGGACTAATTTACTGAATGTCCTTGCCCTGCTTTTGTGAACACTCAGCCCTCATCCGTGTTTATCTGTTTGCTATCTGCATAGTTTAGCAGAAGTGATTTCCTTTATATTTCCAAATCAGTGATAAGCGTACTGATTCAGACCAATACCATATCTCTCCACACTCTTTTTGGTCTGCCTACAGGCTTCAGAGTGCATAACACTTGGTAGCAAAGTGATTGCAAGGGCCTCAAGTTGTGTCAGGGGAGGTTTATGTTGGATATTAGGAAACACTTCTCTACTGAAAGAGTGATCAGGCCCAGGAACAGGCTGCCCAAGGAAGTGAGGGAATCACCATCCCTGAAGTGTTCAAAAAACATGTAAATGTGGCACTCCAGGACATGGTTTAGTAGGCATGGTGGTGTTGAGTTGATGGTTGGACTTGATGATGTTGGAGGTCTCTTCCAACTTTATGATTCTGTGATTCTATGATATGATTCTATGGTGAAAGGACCTTCAGTGGAAGGTGATTACTCAAAGCTCTCATTGCCCGCACTGTCCTGGCGGAGGGCACCTGCTGCCAGCCCTGCTCTTCCCCTACTAAACCCCACATTTCCTCCCGTCGCTTGCCTGCATAGCAAGTGGAGCTGAAGGATTAGATGGAAAGGGGATCCCTGCCATCAGGAGGATATGGTGCGCTCTGGGTACCCAACACGCTGCAACATGGCAATGGGAGGATTTCTGATGCTCCTTAAGGGGTTTAAGGGGCTGCAGTGAGGCGGTGGGAGAAAGCCCTAAATGTGGGGGTTGGATAAGACAAAATGTCATGCTGCTGTTCTGATGGCAGGTGTAGGTTGTAGTAAACACGATTTCCTGAGAGTCACTCTCTACTAGAAACTCTCCTTTTCAGCAATGCTTTAAAGGACTTAAAAGCAGCTTTGGAGCAGAAGTGCCACTTCTGTCTCTGCTGGCAGGCATGCCACCTGAAATAGTACGAACCCTAAATCACATTAATAGATAGCAGCAGAAGCTTCACAAATCCTTGTGATTCAAACTTCAGAGGAGGCTAATGTAGCATTTCAGAAGAGGAGGACTGGGAAACTGCAGTCATGTGTTTTGTGCTGGTGACTGATTGAAAAGATCATAAACTGAATTCAGCTAATCACATAAAGATTGTCAGTCAATAGAGCAGTGGTTATATGTTTAAAGTTTTAATGACTCCACCGGTGAACGTCCTGTAGCTTGATAATCATTTGTCCTTGAGTTAATTATCTGAGTCATATTAGCTTTGTGAAGCAGAGCTGGAGTGGTGGGTGGCTTTTATATACCATGGAAGTATTAAAATCAGATTGCTATATCGCAAATCTTAAAAAATAATGTCTTGGCAGGGGAAACACTTTTACTGTGAAGCTCACCTTTTGCTCGTGTCTCTCAGACAAAGAGTATTTTATCCAATAGCCTTTGCTTTATTAAAAAGACAGATGTCAGATTTAGTGTGACTGTGGCCTAGACATATGGGTGGGACATAAGCAGAGGCAGTGTCCAAGGCTGCAGCTGGGTGCAGCAGCCTGCAGAGGTATCCAAACTGGCTCTGAATATGAAGCGGAGTGGTCAGGGTACTGTGGCCCCTGACTTCTTTCCTGTAACCCTACACATGCACTAGAGTGCCATGCAGAGGGCTACTCAAACGATGGGCTCAGACGTGGCTTTTGACTGTGAATCAATCTGTCCTGGACTTTTTCCAGCCAAATTCCTTCTCTCTCCAAACTAGGGTTCAGGTTGCACCCACTGGCACGTGTCACTAGTTACCCCACAGCAACCAGGCTTTCCCCACGGTGCAAAGAGAAGATGATAGTGGCTCCCCAACCTCTTCATTAAGACCCCAGCATCTGTGGAATACTCCAGATCTGCTTTTGAAAGTCTGTGACTTCTGGTCACGCTCTGAGGGCAGGGTAGCAAATTTTATTAAGATTTTTTTTGTGTGTCAGGACCTTTGAAACAGGTCCCATGGATTTTGTGCTGCTTAATCCCAGTTTGGGGTGGGAAGGAACTAGATTCAGCAGAGTTCTGATCTTGAGTAGGGAGAGGCTTATGTTATCCCTTAGATTGCCTTCAGTTCCTGTAGATGTGACTCTAAGCATACTCGGCAATCTAGGAATTATATTATACCACTGCTGAGCCCATAAAGATATCAAGGACATGTTTGAGGTTCATGCAATATTTTTGGAGAGGTTTGTGCCCCATAGTGTCATCAAATACATTCTGTTTCAAGACTGTTGATATTCTGTGATTTTCCTGTCTGTAGTGTAATTTGAATCCACTAAACTTCAGCTGGGTATCAGGGCAGTCTTTCAAGAAATAGGGATAACCTGTGCTTCTAGGAAGCATGTATTATTTCTTTTTTCCCCTCTATCACCATTTAAGCGATTCCTCCAATCCTATTTCTTAGGTTTTTCTTAGATAATTCTGTGTAAATGTGCACCATTTTCTCTCAGCATTTTGCTTAAATGGCCTGAAAAAGTCTCTGCAACCTGTTTTTTAAATGTCAGTTTGACTTGAGGTGGCAGTTAAATCAGTTCAGTCCTGCCCAAAATAATAAATGTGTAAACATGAGAAACAAGTCTTGTGCTCTCCTTGAACAGACCCCGATCAAATCCTACTGAAACCAGCAAGAAGAATCTTCCTGACTTGTGATAGGGCTGGGTTGATCTACCAGTAACATTTATTCATCACCCAACAGACGTCCTCTGACAATGTGAACTGAAGTTCATGTTGCTTTATCTAAGAAAAGAAATTAAATTGATTAGATACTTTCAAAATATAGCAGCTTAATTGCCTTCAGGCTTTTTGCAAAGTCTCCAGCTGGGTAGACTACTAATCTTTTGCAATTATTCTCATAATTATAAAATTATAATTATGCCCGTGATTGATCATGGTTCAGAACGGCTCACACGTATATTCCTTGACACATGGATGTAGGCCTGATCTAAAAAATACCGTGTCTTTAAAGGGAGGTGATAAAGCCCTGCTGAGATACATGAATAGAGAATCTTGCTCAGAATATTAAATAAGTTCAACCGTGCAATGCTGGGTTCCCGATAGGCCCCTTCTGATTTCTTACTGAACCCCTGTGTGAGCCATATCAATAGCATGCCTCTGTATATTGTTAATTGCATCTACATTTTGAACAGAACATTTAATGTAGTCATGTAGCATTGTAATGAGTCTTGCCCACGAGTGTGAAAGCAAAGACAGCTCCAGGATGCTCCTCTGCAGAGGTCTTCTCTCTTGAATGGGGAGTCGTGAGATGAGTCCGAGGGGTTCACCACTACAGGGTGGATGCTGGGCACCATGTGTGAGAAGTTGTCAGGAAGCCTCTCCTTACCTCTTTTGTTGCAGCTTTTCTCACCCAAATGCGCGAATATTTATTTAGTACCCGGCTGTATAACCCTGGAGTTTTCAGATCTGGAAGCTACATCAAGACCTTTCTTACGCACGTTCCCTAATCCTGTGTCCATGGCCATGGCTGTGCTGAGGTTCCTCACTCTTCTGTTTGATCCAGAAGATGTTCTCTGCACGCAAACTGCAAAGTTTTCTCAAAAATAATCATTTCCTGCAGGAGTTACTTTGACAATAAATATTCACCAGTGACGCTACACTCTGTTCCATGGGAATAACCACATTTACGGCCCGTTCTCTAGGGGATGTTCAGGGAATTGCCAAGTATTCCTGAATAAGTCACTGCATTTGACTTTCCACTGTGAATTATCCCACACCCACAGCATCTTGTAAATAGTGCAAAGCAGAGTCACCCTTAAATCGTTATTTTGGCGCCATATCAAAACTGAACACACTCCTTCCACCTACCTGACGTCTATACAAATCAGTAATTCTCCTGTCTAGGTTTTTAAAAACACTCTTGGAGTAATCCGTCTCTCCCAAATGGGGAGATTAAGCCATGGGTTCCAAATGGGACGTAGTGGTATTTACCTACTTGATCATTTTAAAGTCTTTTCTCACTCTATGGTAGCCTCATAAAGTACCTTTTAGCTTTTAACATGATCAAGGGAGTCTGACTTCCCTTTAATTTTCTGTGTAATGCATTTAAGGGACCAAAATCCTTTAAGTCAAGGATACTTCGTTAATTTACACCTACAAGAATTTTTCCCTTCAGCATTAGTCTGTACTGCCCAGGAGACGCAGTATTCCGGTCACGCCATGCATAAATGTATGCCCCATTATAGGCTCTTAATCACTTCTTTGTAAAACCATGAGCAAATGTGAAAGGAGTTGAGTGGCAACCCAGCCACCAGGTGAGTAGGCCCAGGTTGCTGCAAGCCGCCAGTGTGGCTGTAGGCTGCTCTTCCGACACTAGGTTGGTATGTGAGACCAAAGAGTGCAAGCCGAGGTCACTTGGGCAAAGAGGAGAAAAGATTATACTTCAAAGAGTAATGTTTTTATATCTCTGCCCTCACCAGTATCGGTCTCAACCTGAAAGCCTGAGCACAAGCAAAGAGGCCAGCTGCTACCTTGCACTTTTATGAAACCTGTGATGTGAGCTGGTAGGGAAGGGATGGAGAGGGCATGCTTGTGCCTGAAAGTTTGTCCACTTTTCCAGCTCCATCACCTTGACTACATCTCTCCAAATAAATGTTCCCCACTGATAATCTTCATATCAGATGTCCTAGCTGCACCATTGCAAAGGCATGGCCGATAACACAATTCAAAATGAGAGGAACTGGCCCCAAGTCTCCTTGAAAAGCTTGCGCAGGAGGTCTTGCCTTGTCTTGTATTTAGATCTCAATAAACAGTCATAGCACAAACTAAGCACTAGTTTGTGCTTTCTTATTCCCAAAAAGCTTGTTCCTGACCCATGCAATAACATCTGAGCGGGCTGATCATTGTGTCTGCTGAATTTATTCAAATTTGTTCAGGTGAGGTTATTCCAGGGTCAGGGTTTGTCGCAGATTTATCAGGTATTTTAAGAAGTTCTTTCCTCTCCCTCCTTTTCTCACTGACATCCTTTTATTAACAGGTAGCAGAAACAACGCTTCTCAGCTTTCCATTTTACCAGCCCCAGCAAGACGAAATCTCAGATTGTTCTTTTCCGTGTCCTTTCTTCCGCTTGTTTTGTGCAGTGTTCTCAACAGGGGGTAACAATTACACTAGCACAGCCTTAGCTTTTCTGACAAACGCTTCACCAGATACACGTTGGGTTCACATTAGCCCCCTGACTCCACCGGCCACGCTGTTGTCTGTATCCAGGCATCATCTGGCCAATAAACACACTCAAGGCTTTCTTCTCTTCAGATATTTCCAGCTGATAAGCTCTCAATTTATAACAGAATTTCTCATAATTGATGCAATTGATTATTAGCACACAGCTTGGTACATTTCACCACATTTCTGCTATTGACATTCTGAAGATCAGCCAGTTCTTTTTATGTGATGCCTCAGACTTTGTTCATTTGTATTGAATTTATTAAAACTACTGAATTTTAGCCCATGTTAATTTTTCTCGTTTGAGTCTAAATTAACATTTAAGCTTCTAATTACGTACCACTCTAACTAGCTCAGTCTGAGGAGTCAGCGATATCTATTTGTAAATTCATGCTTGTGTTTGCATGCCTAACCCTCTACCCCTATATTTTATGCATACTCGAATAAGATGCCGTCAAACATGACAAAAGATTATCTGATGAACCATTCAGCCATAATGCTTATCTAAATTGAACGTTGTGTAAAATAAATTACAGTTTGCTAAAGAAAATGAAACATATTTTACCTTACACTAAAAATTGCATTTACTCTGAGAATCAATAATGTTTCCAAAGGCTGATGAATAAACTAAAATCTCTGCTCCTTAAGCACCAGCCTCTGGGCTGGAAGGTAGAGACAGACAGCTTCTGCACTAGTTTATTTTTATCTGTGGAATGATTCCTCTCTTGAAAGAAGGCACTTGTGCCCACAACCTGTATGTACTTCTTGCTGCGCTTTCCGCAATTTCTTTCTTTTGTGGTTGTTCTGTTTCCATCAAGTGTTTCTGAAAAGTACACACAGTCCTTGTGAGGGGTAAGGTGAAGTGGCAGGTAGTGTGATGCCTTCTGGGTTCCTGTCTGAAACAAGTCTGCACAGGCAGTGAAATAAGGCTTTCTGAAGAGACATGTAACTTGAGGCATCATGCCAGCAACTGTATTCTTTGTAAAGGGAGTGCTAGGAGACGATTCTTAGTTATCTCAGGTTGGTGTTACCCCAAAGCACTCATCTCTTGAGAAATTCTCTGCAAAAGCCACTTTGAAAACATTATTTTATTTTTTTGTTGAGTCTTTTGTTCGGTTGTTTTGAATAGGAGCCTGTCGTTTGAGAGAGGATTTTCCCAATTTCCTGCATCTTGTAGTGTCCAGAAAATACAAAATCTTAGTAAAGACACAAAGCTTTCTGGTATTCAAATGCCAAGTCTTGAACTAAAATAAGTACTAGTCTCACTTTTACTTCTCCTGCTTATGTGTCATTCTTGGAGACTGCTATCAGTAGGGGTCTGATGCTTGCGACAGCCAGTAAAAACACTCTAAAAACATATTGTGTAAGTCCATGTCTGTAATGACATCTATGTGCCTGATTCCCACTAAAACAATTCATATTTAAATGTCTAGGTAACTTGTAGAGTATGGATATTCATTCATGCCTTGCAAGTCTTAGAGATGTATAAGAATTACTCTTTTTTTTTTTTTGTTCCATGGAAGACACATTATCCTGTATCATATCAAAAGGTCTAATTATTTTCCATTAGATATATCATTCAAAAAAACCCCACCCCAAACCTACAAACAAGCAGGCAGCGGCTATCTGTTGGGTTTGTGGGGGTTTTTTTTGACTGGTTCTTGGTCAGCAGCGTGCAGGAGGATGTAAAATGCTTCTAGGTAGGCTTTTACTTTGCTGTTATTTTATGGTTGCAATGTGGAAAATTGCACTTCGTTATTAGAGTACATCTACCCAGTGATTTGGATGTTAATTTTGCTGTCTTGTGTTAGTTTTTTTCAAAGTAAAAATAAAAAAGGAGAGAGAAATTTCAAAGGCAAGACGAAGATGAAAGATGAAATACTGCTTTACACTTTTAGCAACAGATGGAAATCTGGACTAAGAGAATTGAACTTTGAATTACATCAAAAAATGTCCAAGAGCAAGTTAAATAGCTTTCTCATGCAGATTTTATTTGAACCCGTCACAGAAAGCATACATTTTCTATTCTCTTGAACTAATGCATTAGTTTGAAAAGTATCCTAGTCCTATGCTGTTTGATGTGACTTCTCTGAGGGATGAGTATCTGATTTTTCCTGCTTCCTGGGAATCTATAATAATACAGACCTTTATCATCATGTAGGATTTTATGTCCTAATAGTCATACATACAAATATTTCTGGTTGCTGTGGGAATGTCAGAAGGATCTCACAGATACATCTTGAAGTGTTACAGCTGATGAAAAGCATAGCTCCTCGGAGGT
The DNA here is from genome assembly GCF_036417535.1 of Chlamydotis macqueenii. Taxonomy (NCBI): domain Eukaryota; kingdom Metazoa; phylum Chordata; class Aves; order Otidiformes; family Otididae; genus Chlamydotis; species Chlamydotis macqueenii. The sequence continues at coordinate 51,691,405 of NC_141557.1, forward strand.
TCTCACGGACAAATCCACTGGGTGCCCTTTTCTTCTTGTGTTCAGACTCTCTTTCTGGGCATTCAGACCTTGACATCGGCTTTTGCTACCTCTCCTTGTAGGTGTGGGGTCTTTTGTAACAGCTCTGTCACCATTAAGCAACTGAACCGTCAACAGATGTAGAGCAAGTTACAGACATGGAATAAGAGACCTACTGGAATCAGATGAAATTGCCTAATTCGTTCTCCCAAGAGACAAAGGAGGCCCATGCAAGTGCTTTCCAGACTACTGGAAAAACTCAGCTTTTTCTGTTTCTTTACAGCAAAAGTTTTGGAGAATACAAAAAGGTAGTAAAGTACCATCTCCTGCACAACAAGAAAGCAGGATAAAAAATGAGATAAATCATTTATTTCTGTATTTAAGAGCTAGGAAGGGATGCAGACAAAAGTGATGTGAGGCTATTTAGACTGAAAGATCCTCATAAAAGGAAGGACACCACAATCATGTCCAGTGGAAAGAGGATATGAACAACATATAAATGGTACATAGTGCAATAATGAATGAAGCAAAATGACTATTTATTTGAAAATAAATGTGTAATGACCCCATTTAAGGCTGGAGTCCTACATTTACTCATGCATATGCTTAATTTAGATGGGATAATTCATGTGGTGACCCCGGTGAATAATATGTAAATTTTAGTGAGATTGAGTCATGTTAAATTTGCAAATCAAAGTGCTGCTCAGAAATGTTATCTAATTTCCAGGTATTAAGTATAAGAACTCCATTAATTGTTCAGAAGTATGTAGCCAGTGTATATGTATGAGACAAAAAAATTAAAAACCAAAATCTGCATCACCATGAGGCTTAAACTGAGCAGTCTACTTGGAAAAGTTATAACATGTCCACAAGAAAAAATGTTATCTAGTTCTTATATACAATCTATCCAAGGAGGCTGCTGTAAAAGCTGTTGTAGATTCATGGTTTTAATTAAGCTATTTCCCAAATTTAGACATAAGAGAACTTCATAATAATAGAAAGAGAAACCTTATTTATTTTCCTGAGAATATAAAGCCATACAATTTTATGTATCTCCTACTTAGGTAAAAAGATTTTTGTAATATAGGTAATTATAAATAAATTTTATTCAGTTCTTATTCTGCAGAGAACAAACTCATTGCAAAGGACCATAATAATAACAACAAAAACCCTGTTTAAACTGACTCCACTTAAATAAGAATGCAACTTTTTTACTGAGAGGAAACAAACACACTTGCCATACAACTGGTCGGAGTGTACTATCGTACAAACACTTCAAGCTGCCTTGTGGTAAAATGAATGCTGAAGTCAATATCATTCACCTGCTGAAGATGCGTGAGAAGGCTTCTCCTTAAATTTGAGAGCGTTGTGGCAGGAGGATCCCCTGAGGGCTGGGGGAAGAGGATGCCCAACTGCTTTGAGTGCTGTGCAGCAAAGCTCTGCCTGATGATCAGTGCTTGGTGGACCCTACAATGAATTTACAAGACTGGACCATCAACAGACAATTATTTTCTAAAGGTAGTTTGTGTTTGATGGTTATACTTGGGTCTTTTTCCAAGGGGTCTAAAGGTGTGTATGGTTCCCTGCGTAAGTTAAGCAACATGGATGCTTTACATAGGACATGAGCCAGGGAAATGCTGCTGAACTGTGGGCGGCGAGATTGATCTGTGCTGATGAAGTGCCCTATATGGTACCTCCCTGGGGGATCCCCAAAAGACTGCTCAGGGCCTTTGTCACAGAATCACGTGAGGATCTGCACACATGATGCATCACGGGGTTTGGGAGGCCGTGGGAAATGCTTCATTAGTACAGTAGCCCAGAAGCAAATGACTGTCCAAATGTGTCACGCTGCAGCCCTGCAGGGACCCTGGGGTGCCACCAATGCCCCAAGACAGGGCAGCAGGGAAACACCGCATGGGAAAGGGAGGATGAGCGGCAGGGATAGTGTGGCTGGGAGGACTGCTGTGAGCTGAGGAGCAGGGCCAGGAGAGGTGGGAGGGAGTAATCTAGCCCTTCAGTCCCCTCTTCTCTGGGTATCGCTTCGTAAGAGGTTGTGTACAAAACCCAGGTATAATTACAGAGAGTGACAGTGGTGTGTTCTTGTTGGAAAAGTGCCAGTGTTTTCATTTTAAGTAGAGTCCCTGCTCTATAATTACTTTTAAACACTCTTTATCAGTTATATGAGCCATATGGTGGAGTAGGTGGCTTTTAAGCGACTCCTGAAAAATAGAGAGAAGGCTCTAACAAGACACCATTTACACTGTTTTTGCCTTTCAGCGTACATATATATTACAACTTGCTTGAAAACAAAGGGCCAAGACGAGCCCTCACAATGGTGGCATGCAAATCCCTTGCACTGAGTTCGGCACTGGCAGTATGTGATTGCTGAAGCCGCAATGCTGTTCCAAAATATGCGTGCTGCTCAACAGCAGTGAGGTGCAGGCTCTTGCCAGTCAGTGTCCATCCACTCACGATGCTCGGGGTGTGTGGGGGACCTCCGCTTTCCTCGGTACAGGTCCTGGCGTGGCTTTGCAGAGCATCCCCTGTGCTAGATGAATTCTGGTTTGGACAGGATCTGCATCTCCTGCCCTCCATCACTCCTGTCCCGGAAAGTTCCCTCCAGCCTTCGTGATGTTCTTTCCCTGAAGAAAATAAGAAACAGTCAGAATTAAAAGAGGTGAAAATAGGTAGTCAGTTTAGGGACTGTGTATACGTGTTCCCTCTCTTTTTAGGGGGTAGTCAGAGTGACAGTAAAGGAGCGATACTCGAAAGGAGGGCAGAGGCGGTTGCTGAAGAGGCAGTAGATGAGGGGGTTGATGGCACTGTTCAGGGCTGGCAGGTTCTGAATGATCACAGACGCGTAGAAGCGCTCTTTGGTCTCAGGGAGTATGTTGAAATTGTCCAGGATGTCAAAAAGAAAGTAAGGGCTCCAACAGAGAATGAATGCTGGAAGAGAGACAGAGAGAGGGAGAGCTTGATGTTAGATAGTTTAGTTATTTAGGGAGGTAATCATATGTGCATAGAAAAACTGTCATAACACATAAATATTTGTTCATGCAAAAAACAATATCTCTCCCTATTCAGGGTCTTATTTAAGAGAATAGTTATTAGCTTGTGCATTTATTTGGCTTATTTATTTTTAAAATTCCCATTAAATATATTATATGTGCTTCTCTAAGTGTTTAGAATGCTCCCTCTAGACATATCGAGGCACTCTTGAACACTGCACAACACATAAAGGGTAAATAGGTAGCCAGTTAAAGCATGATCAGTTATAGTGAAGTGCTCCTTTAATGGTCCCCTGAGTGAGTAGCCTCTCTAAATGTACACACCACCACTGTACCGCTCCGTGACAGTGCTGCCTGTCACAGCCACCTATTAAAACGAGGCAGTTAGACACCCAGGAGCAAGGAATGACACCCTTTCACACCACATTAAGGCAGACCAACATGTTATTTGGCTTGCTGGTTGGAGGTGCTGCGTATACGGAGTGTGCAGGAAAGCTTTCTAATTCCTATGCTGCAATTTGACAGATGTGTTTGGGGAAGAGAAGAAAGGACTGCATTGTTCATAGCCCTTGCTTTTGTTCAGAGGTGGTAGAAATAAAAAGGCCGTAGGTTGACCTTTTTTTACAGACATAGGGAATGAATCTGTCTCCCACAAATTTCTGTTATCTCCTTTCACAAAGGCTTTTGATTAAAGATTTGCATAAAAACACTGGGACAGGCAGTTCACTCAACTAACACATAAGTACCTGAGTTGCAAATATACAGGAATCTGCGAAATCAGACACATGATCTCTCCTTGACCCAAATGAGACAGCAGAGCGACCCCATGCTTGCTTTCTTGTTGCTGTAATCAGTATTTCTTAGCCAGCTGTTAGCTGAGCCCTCACTCAATGTGCAAGGAAGAGGTAAATTCCCCTCCTGTTTTCTAGAGTAACCAAACTGGCAGTGTCTATACACAGATATCAGCAAAATAGCGATATACACTGTCAGTGTATAGATCATAGCACTGACTATGCAGAATTTTAAGCGGCTTGAAAGAAATCCATAAATATTAGGTGCCTTAATTTGGCCGTCAAGAGTTGCTGGGTGCATAATATTATCAAAATCCTTTGAAATACCGAGCATCCAGGTGGGTTCTTGGCACCTCATGGCCTTGTCATAGCAGTTTTTTCAGTCAAAAATCTTTCTGTAATTGCCACACAGAAAAGTTCAGACACAGAAAAGCTGTTCCTGGACTTCTGAAAAGCATGAATCACACCAACCTCTCTCAGGTCTGCAGATGCTACAGATAAACAGTGAGCTAAGCAGTTCAGTAGTAGCTATTACCACAATATCATCCCATCTGAATTTTGTATAGCGTTGGAAAGAGGACCAATCCGTTTTTCAGTGGTAGGGGATGGCTGTCCGCCCTTGGGAGTAAATAGCTTTGGTCGCCTTCCTGCCTGTCTCTCAGCTAATCACAAGCCCTGTGTGATGCTGCCTTTATTTGTTGAGATAGAATGTCAGCCTCCTAATTCCATCAGAATAATGTCATCTCCCTGGGAGACGGAGGACATCTGCACTGAGTCATCTGCTGCCCACTCGGGAAAGAAGAGCTCATTCTTCCCACCTCGGCAGGCAACATGCTTCTGACATCAAATTCAATTGCTCTGCATCCCTTCCTCTCCCTTGCACCGCCCCAGCACCTAACATGCCACACATAGTCTCTAAACCTGAAAGACAACTCAGTGGCAAGATTTTTGGCAGCCTGGATGGGAAGAAGATGACCCCTTCCTTTGTTCCATCGAGGCAATGTCTCTCCTTTACTTTCTTTATGCATATAAGGGGCTGTGCATCTAATTTCATTTGAGGCTTGTGTCAGAAGCCTAAAAGAGGAGCTTATCAGCCAGAGGAGAGGGGAAGGACAAGGTCAGAAGGCAAGTCAGGGTGTCTAAATAAAGCTTCTTCTCTGAGCCATCTACTGCACTTTATGTGCTGATGACAAAGGGAGCTGAGGAAGACCGGCTTCTTAATGTCAACATCCTCCCAAGCTACCAGCCATGGGGCTTGTCACTCACCAAGGATAATTACGATGCTGTACTTGATCGCTTTCACTTTTGCCCTGGATATGAACCCACGACTGGTGTAGCCAGCAGAACTTTTGCCACCTGGGGAAAGAACAGTTCAGCTAGTAAAAGAGCGGGGCTGGTGCATGGATTTGTCAGCAAGTACCTGCGCAGGCAGGAGAGCCATAGGTAGCCCATCCTTCCCTGGAGTCAATTGTTCCCGAAATTCCAACACTGGCAAGCCTGCTCAAGTTGGACACTCAAAACCTCAGCCACCCAAAACCAAAGGGGGAATGTAAGCAGAAGAGATCTTCCTGAAGTATCGTGGCAGCTGGATATTCCTGATCCTCAACACTTAGTCAGGAGAAGCACTGCCTATGTGCCCAACTGTGTCAGTCTAACAAAAACCATGAGGCACCACAGCTACAAAAACACAACCAGAGTGATATTATAGAAGGCATTTAATGGAAGGCACTGGCAGCTGTAATTAAGAAAAGAGAAGAAACAACCTGGCAAAAAACCCTAACTCTTTACTTTTAACTGCATTTCAGTCAGAAGGATTTTAAAAGCTACACACCCCGTTCCTTTAACCTCTTACTCTTTTTGATGCTTTGGATAATCGGTTATGCATTTTACTCTCCATGTTGACTCAGTAATGAATACGAAATGCTGGTTGACTAGCTTTTCAGAAATGAGAATTGAGAAGCAAATTCAATTCAGTCTCACACCAAGGCTGGTTGATCTAATTTCCTCTGAAGTCACACGAACGTCTCTGAGAATCAAATTCTGTATTTGAATAACAGTACCAGCATGATTGCGATAATATGCCTGATTCCATTATTAATGTCAATTTGCTGTTCCTGTTGCTGGGTCAGAGTAATTAGATTCACCATAGTGAATACACAAGAAGGTCATTTTTTATCAAAACATCTTTAAGCTCTTGTAGTCCAAACTTAGGACTGGAATTTTGATTAATGTAATTGGAAATAACTTTGTGTACACAATTTCTTGCACTTCTTATAAAAACAGCATATCAAGACTGTGTGATTTATAAAGAAAAAAATACAAATAAAATTAATGTGGGCTTGCTGTCAGTGAAATATCCCATGTAGAAGCTTGAAATTAGTCCGTATGTAATATTACTGGAAATCACTTGGTGGCTTGATAGAGCAGAATATACCTCCTGGATGAGGAGAATGACAATTTTTTCAAGACTAGTTTATACTGATTGTGTCCTGAAGGTAGGTTCATTAGAAATCAGTCCTGCTCTAGCTTTTCAAAGGAGAAGTAAATCTTAGATTATGGTTGACAGATGTCAGGTTATGACATAAGAATATCTGAATATAAGCAACATTACATTAGGGCACTTCCTCCTGTACCAGACATGATCTATGATCCTGCTTCGGGCAAGTACCAGCAACTTGGCACCCGTGCTTTGATGTGTTTCCGCTTGCCACTTGGTTGAACCAACCAGTTGTGTGCTTTTACAGTTTTGTGGTAAAACACATTAGCATAAATGAACACGCTCCTCTTCGTAACTAATAGCAAAGGCAACTGACAAGTGACAATCTTGAAATTATTTGTGCTTTTCTCCAAAATAGCTCAGAACAGTCCAAAAATGTTTATGGTCTTGGGGTGGAAAGCTCAGCTCATTTTATGGCTTTCCGTAGCCAGGAATTTCTGATCTTGACCAAAATCCAGATTTGCAAGGGCATATGAAAACACAGCAAATGTGTTATCTAAATATATGCTAGAAAAAAATTATTCTGGAAATGGGAAAATTCTAGGAATAGGGATTCTAAGTTCTAGAATAAGGATTTTTTAATTTTCAAATTCTTTTCTCACAGATGTTTTGTCATTTCTCTAAAGGGGCTTTAGTGTCAAAAGAAAGATGGTAAATAATGTAGAAAAGAGTTATGAATGAGCAATTACAGAAATCCTATTCCCACCAGAGTGATGGGGGCCCAAGGCAACACCACATGTCCAGGCATTCCTGGATTTGGGTGGACTGGTAGGATTTGATTCACAAGGCTGGAGATACGTGTGTGCTGAGACTCACCGGGGCAGCTGGATACGATGACAGCCTGAGCTTTGCTCTTCATCCAGATGGTTTGAATCACAATTGAGTATATGACGCTACAGAAGGGAAAGAGTCATTGGTATTACTAGGCAGAGTAAATTTAACTGACAACCCAGTCATTCATGCTCTATGAATACACCTATGTACATGTAAGGAGTTCATAGAGATGATGGGACTGCATAGGAATAATAATAATAATGACAACAACAATAATAAATAAAATACAACTCTCCTGTAGCACTTTTCGGAAGCAGATCTGAAGAGTTTTCACCATGGAAGTCGTTATTATTGACCTGGCTTTGCAGATGTCAAATTTGAGGCTCGGAAGAATGAAGGGATTTGACCAAGATCTCGCAATCAAGAACTCATTGGGAATTTTGAGCTAGCCAAGGCCAAATCTGCCTGGGTACCAACCCCAGGACAATAGCCCTGAAATGGGGGAAGGAAGGGGAGGGACCTGGTTTTGCTGTATGTACACTTCTGTTTTGGTGTTACTTTGTGAGCGTGAAGCTGACAAAATAAATGGTACCCTGGGGAATTCAATAGGGGCAAGATCAATGAGAAATGAGGTTAAATACCATGGTCCTCACTTTCAGATCTCAAGGTTCTGGGGCAGAAATTGAGGAGGACAGAAGTATCTGGTAGATGGGAAGAGTTAGATGGTTAAAAACCAGATCCACCACAATTTGGGTATTTAGAGGGGAATATACCTATACTTTAATGAGAAAAATGAAAAGTGCCCTAATCCACAATGACCTCGGATAGTTACGACCTTTCCCTCAGTGATAATGAATCTGGAATTTTGTTTATTTAATATAGAATAGGTAAAAATAATTCATTCAAGCTGAAGAGCTGTTTGAACCCACATCCCGGATGAGGACGTTACCTTTTCAGCAGTTTACATTAAAAAAAAATTGAGGCCTTGTCTGTCTGCCTTTTCTCCTGCAAGGGTACATAACATGCAGCTAAAATCGCTAAGCAACAGCATACTTTTGACTGCTGTTTTCCTTTTTAGTCTGCTAAGGAAGACAAAAAAAAAAAAAATCTAAAATATTTCAGCTAATGCATTCAGGTTGCCATGTTTTCCTGATGTAAAAACCAAGTATCATAACAGAAGTTGTTGTGTGCTGTTTGCAACACACTGCAGCGTTTTTGGGGGCCTGGGGCAGCCTGACCATTGATTGCCATCAACCTTAGTGGTGACTCTGATTAGAGCTTTCAGACTGATATATGAGCCTTTCCTACAGCACCCTCAGTTCCTAGACATGCTTGCAAAAGCAGCATTTGTGTGCCGTGGAGGTTTCCTTTCTGTGGAATTTTGAGTCATCTGGTTTCCAGGCTCAATAGGTGAGAGCTGGAAATTCAATGTGCAGTGTGGGCTGTGCTGCAGAGCAGTAATGTACTTGCCCGGTGAGGGTTTTGCATGCATCTGCTGCAGACTCCAGCTTGCCCTCCTTAATCTCTTCAAAGGTCCAGCATGACTCCCAGCTGACTTGAACATTTTCCCTTTATCTCCTGGCTTTACCAGAACCTGTTTATGTATCAGCTGGTACACTTGAGAGTGCCTTTGTACTTTGTACAGACAATGGTGGAAAATTCACATATCATTTCTCCTTTGATTGTTCCAATGAATAAGAATATATTTTAATGGTAATTGTTGCCATCTCAAGAAAATTTCCAGCCAGCTCCTAAAAGTCCTGTTTCTACTTTTTCCCTAGCCTGCTATCTCTAGCCTGACCTTTTTGTTTGCAGTTGAAACGATATCCCCTCTGATCCAGACCTGCATGTGTCCAGCAGGACACATTCAGCATTCGCTAAGCATAAGGTCAAAGGAGCCTAACTGTAGTTGAAGCACTCAGACTCCCAACCTCCAGCCATGTTCTCCGAGGACTGAATAACAAAGTCAGGCTCCTCGCTTGCTTTCCCTCCAACCCCAGAATTCCTGCCCTTTTGGCTACAGGATTTGGTAGGAGCAGCCTGTTCAGTGGATGCGGTTTTGGCGGCTACCGTCTTCATGCACCAGTCAAGGGATGTGAAGTCAGGCCCAGAAATTGACACTTCAATCGACATTTCAAAAGCAAGATTGCTGTTTCATTTGAATCCTTGATTTTTAGAAGTCCAGGGGAAAGTTTAATTCCTGGTTCCATCCAGTGGCTTCTAAAGTGCTGTGAACATAATGGATTCGTACTGGTATCTTTGTCTCTGTTCAACAATCCTTCTTTTCTCTGTAGCTGGGCCTACTGGAGCCTTCCTTATTGGGAGGGGACCAGAGATGGTGTAAAGATGCTCAGGGTGGGTGCTAAGGAAAGAGGAGCAACTTGTCACACTAGGTATGCCTCCCAGCAACTATCTTGCCAACCACAATTATGCCTTTATGCTTTGATCTCTCTGGGACTCCATATCTTATTAGTGCTTAATCTTTCTCTTTTTTTTTTACAGCTATGCTGGCATGGAGCTAAAAACTAGAGTTTCCAGAAATGTGTCACCCGAAGCTTAAGAGCATAAAAGGCATCTGTGTGTCTGTTTCAAAGCCACAAAAATAAAAAGAGAGCACTTATGGAACAGAAGCTGTACTTTTCTTATCAGGGAAAAGCAGCTTTTTTTTTCAGAATGCATTTCTAGCTTTTTTCTTTCTGTAAAAGGCGGCTGGAGGAGGATGTGGCAGTTGGTGACATCTCAAAGGGTGGGAAGAAATTCCCACTTGGTGGAAAATGAAGTGGTAGGTGAGCAAAGAGTAGCAAAGGACAGATGACAACTGGTATTCAGATAGACAGGAGGGTGTTCAGCAATGGTCTGCACCATTCCGACCATATCATAACCTCCTTTTCCTTCCTCTCAACGTCAAACTGCTCAGCCTTCACTGCCAATATGTAAAAGCGCAATGTACACACATGCCAGGCAAGCCTATTATTGCCACAAACCTTGTTTTCCAATACACATAACACGCCTGCATGCTGCTTACTCTTGTTTCCTCTAAAAGCACTGGGAAATGTGATGTTTAGTTCATTAGGACCAGGTGTTGTCAGGTTTCTTTGTGTCTGTAAGTGTATAGTGCACTGGCTGAGTTGTTGTGGCCCATTATTTGCAGGTGAGGTACTAAAGAAAGGCAAGAAAGAGCTCAGGTGGAATAGTCAAACCTGGGTGGAAATATAATCCAAGCCTTTTTGAGAAGGAGCTGCTCAGGCTGTGAAGACTGCAGGATAGAAAGGGCATGCTGTTGATCTGAAAATGCAGTGATTTTTCTATCCCTGATAAGATGCATATCTGGAGAGGTGGCAGGAAAATACAAGAATATGGTTCAGACTATGGATGTATCTCAGCTAATTAAATTCATTGCATCTCTAAAAGCAATTTAGCTTGATCCAAATTCTGCAGGACTAAGATGCCTGTTCATTGTAGCATGTTATTAGTTAATGGTGTTGTTTAATACAGCCTCATTGGTAATGACGATATTCTTTGTCCATGTAGATAGCTGACTTATGGTTAATCATATAAATGCTACTGTGAATAGTCCTGCTTCGTCTTTATTTTTAATTCCTAGATCACTTTTGTTTTGGAAAATAAAACATCTTCCGGTAAAGCTATGTATTGATATTAAAAATGGCAAGAGTTACTGATCTGCCCACTCTTTAAACACGGATCTTTAATTTTTTAAAACAAATGATTGCATTATGACAGCATCCCACCCAGCCTCAAAATTTACTAGTAAAATGAGTCTTTACCATGCCAAAAAGTACATAATCTCCCTGTTAATTGCTTGTATTTATCATCCAGCATTGTCCATTGTTCCTTGTACTTTATTTGTGCAAAATGATGCAGCTGCGTTATGTTTTATGGTAGCTAATTTACAGCATTATTTACCCAAAGACAAAAGGCATATGTAACTTCATCTGAACAAACTATTGTAGGCACGTGTAATGGGTAAGTGAATAGACAGACAGATATTAGAACATATGTGCAAGATCTAGGCTTTTTATTTAGAAATGGAAATTGCAGGCAAAAATGATTGTGCTTGCTCAATCAAACTCAAAACTGACCTTTCGTATTTTTATTCCCTTTATTTGATTTAATTCAGACAAATACTTTTTATTTAATCTATTTTTTTAATTTCATTGCAATGGCTTGTGTTTTGTTCTGTATTTTTCCTTTTAGCTGATTCTGGTTTTTCTCTTCTAATTACTTTTTGCTGCTCCAAAGCAAATGGTCTCTTGGAGTTTTGATTTTAAACACCAGATGGATATTTTTTCTTCTATACATGAAGATGAACTTTTGCAATTTTTTTTAACCTGAATTTGGAATTATATTAGGCAAACGTCTATGTATTACATTTATCAGGTTAAAATACAGAAAATATATTTGGCAATCATGAATAACAGCTAAAAAGACTCTGAATTTCTGGATACTCAAACGCCGGAATATAATTATGGTTTGGCACAGAGTAGCGATACAGAACAAAAACCCAGCAGCTCTCCTGTCTCCCCATCTCAGGACCTGAGGGGGCTAGGTACAACTATTTGCAGGAGAGCAGTCTGTAATCTCGATTTGACTCATATTTAACCTCTGTTCAGCAATGCCCCAGAGATATTAAACTATCGCAGATACCGTTTGAGCTTTGCTTGGAGTATCTTGATGTAGGAGAAATGGCTGTGGTTATAGCTGATGACACTTGTCCCAGAACAGGAGAGAACTAATTACTGCAGATTGCCTAATGCAGTTTTCTGAATTTTCTGGTTTTGGAGTGGTTGACAATATCAACTGTCAAAACAGTGTCAGATTAGTCTAAATAAGAGGGAAGAAGAGGCCGAATTTTTAAGTGCTGTAAAGAAGAACCTGATGCAGGATTTGTGGCTTTCCCTGGCCAACACTGAGATGGTGGCGAGCAGGGGAGCTTTTACACAAAGGGAACAAATATTCTCCTCTTTCTTCAGCTCTCAAAGACAGCCACACACTTGGGTTAAAAATCTAATCACAGCTTCTTTTTCTCTTTTCAATATTCAAGTCTTGATCGTTTTATTATAGTCAGATAAAAAAAACTTGCCACAAAAATCTCAAGCTGTTTGATAATTGATTGTTGATTCTCCTTGTGAAGAAGTGGTGGGAACAGACCTCCTGAGTGTTTAAATCTTTCAGGTCTATTGCAGTTTTGTTCATAGATTGTCTTTTTATATGTATGTTAAAAAAAAAGAGGCAGATTGTTGTTTTCTTGTGGTTTGTGTTTTGGCTTGGAATCCATGGGGTTTGCTCACACCACATCCAGGGGATTGGCTTGCTGATGGAACGGTTTTTCAGACTGAGCATAAAGTTATCAGCTAAATAATTCATTCCATGGACTGTGGTGTTGTGAATAACAGAAGTCCTGTGAGTTAGTAGAAGGCTGTGTCAGGAACACGTGAAATCAGCTCTACCAAGAGAGCTGAGGGATGGATGAGAGAAGCTTAATAAGAGGATGGTACCTGGACTGCAGCAAGTGGAAACCGCTCACCCAAAGCAGCATATCTAGTGTGGAATTAAGTCCTGCACCTGAAAAGTAAAATTTTATCCTTTGTATGCACTTTGGATGAACTGCACAAAAAAAAAAATGCTGTCATCAGTGAACTGCTTTGCTCTAGAGGTTAGGTTTTCAGCAGATTCAGGCGGCAGAACTAATTAAGAATTAACTCCACCAGCCAGTGTCCCACATTGTGCCAGGCACCTGCCATGCAGCTAAATCAGAGTGCTTCAGCAGAGAAAATAAAGTAGCTGCGAGAATGAAATGAATTATTGCAGAAAAAGTCTTATTCTTTTCCTGTGCAGGCTCTGCCTCACTTCCTCAGTAGGTGCGGCGCCTCCCTTGGCTTCTGGTTTATTCATACTCCCAGCTTCTTAGATACTGATCCTTGACTTTTCAGTTGCACATTTATGGACCGCCTCTCCATCATTATGTTATGGCCTTTCTTTAAAAACACCTTTAGTGAAAGGCCATTAAATTTTAAAAATCACAAGAATGCCTTCCTTCATTTACTAAATAATACCTCTCATTTTTAGAATTAATCTTTTGACAGAGTAACACAAAACTACAGTCTACGTGATCTCTCTCACTCACCCTTCTGAAACAGCATTTTGTTCGTCGTCAAATATACCGTGCGTCTGAAAGTATTCAGTGGAACAAAACTTTACAGAGAAATCCAGTCCCTGCAGACCCTAACAACTGTTCCTGCCATTCTTTAGCTGCAAACTGCTTACCAGAGAATTTATATGCTGCAGCCACATTAGGCGGATTAGTTTTAAACTCATGGACTGCCAAGAAATTTTAAAGAAGTAGATGTCGTGCCTTGAGGCTATGCTGACAGATGTTTTACAGATGGATCAGCTGAGAAGTTGCAACCTTCAGCTATATGCTTGAAACTTGAAAAAATGTTCTAAATAAATAGCTGGTTCTTTCCAAACTGTATGGCGTTTGTTAATAATGCCTCTGCTGACCTTGCTCTGATGGTAATCCTCTTTTTATGTGGTTTTAGACAATCCTCTCTATTCTGAACAAAATATATCACTGACAACTAGAAATAAATGGGCACAAAAAAATCCTTCCCTGCACCATCCCCCTTCCTTCCTCCCAGTGCTTGACACCACTTAAGATGCGTCAAAAAATTTATTTCTGCTGGCAAGGACGTGGGAACATTTGTGTTAGTGTACGCTGAAACTAGAAATGTGTTTGGGCAGGCAATGGGCACCACTCTGCCCTGTGGCTCCAAGGCCACTGTTCTAAGTTCCTGTCCTGCCATAAGCTTCACGTAGGAAAGTCACTTAAGGTTAAAGCTGCAAAAAATTTAGGATGCTTTGTTCATGTCTCAGCCGTCAGGGCAATCTCATGAAATACCACTTTCACTACCTTTCCCTTTCCCTTGTGTCTTCATTGCCTTCTTGCTTCTGGGGATTTGCTGTAAAGCCAGTCACAGAGCTGATCTGGGTTTGAATGTCTTCCTTTGGCAGGGGGTGGGGGGAGAATAATGCCAGCAACTCTGAAAAAAAAATGTAATTTGCCTTTTCTTGCCAAACAAGTATATATGCCACGTAAAAAGGAGTGGCTGATCTGTGACAGAAAGCGTGCAAATCTGTAAGTCTGAGTGTGAAAGAGATGTTCCACGTATCTGTGGAATGACAGATAACTGGACAAGCTATGGACCTTTTTCCTAAAACACTTAAGATGCTAGCTAGAATTTCCTGATTGCTAGCTACTTGAAAAAAATTCATCACAAAACTCCTCTCATTGTAACAGCCAGCCTCAAAGTTTTCTAATGCTGTTTCTTTTGCACAGTTAAATAATTTTTGTCTCTTCTGTGTGTGTTTATTCTTTTTACTGCTAGTGCTGGGCTGCAGATCCACCCACCTTTTTATTTATGTGTTCCCAATAATATTTTTCAGTTTATTTAAAACTAGACTGGTTTTAAGATACAGGAAAACATACAAAGATAAATGATCCTGTCTAGCAGGGAAGAGCAATTGGACAAGCTGGGAGTAGTTTTTCTCTCTTGCTATCATGTCCTTTCTTTAAGGAGAACTTTTCACGATTTTGTTTATTATATCTGTGCAATCTGGCACAAAAATTGAAGGTTTAGCAAACTGATGTGTTATGAGCAAAGTCTAAAAACTGTCCCTTCTCTCTAGGGAGCAACACTGTCAATGTTGAATCCATATCAAAAAGTCAGCTAGATGAGTTCAAGCACCACGGTTTCCTCGCTCCTGTGGTTTTGGTTCTATCAGGGATAAACTTGTTTCCATTAGAAGCTGCAGAACTTAATCTCCATGATTAAACAGTAAGAAATCTGAAGGCATGACTGAACTGAAAAGGAACTAAAACCATGGCATAGTCTTTACTATTTAGCTTATGTAACCAGTTATGCCCAGAAAAAAAAGAGTCCCCATATCCCGCTCTCACCTAGGGTGCTAATAAGCAGGAAGCTAACGAAGACTCATGGCTCATCATCTGCTGGAAAATCAGAGAGACCAAGAGAGATGTCCAAGGGACATGCAAACACAGCTTCGCTCTCACAGCCCAAACAGCATGCCACCAAATTATGGAGAAAAAAAAGGAGCCCCAGCAAGCAGTCCCCACTAAGAAGAGAAGGACACTAGGAAATCTTACTGTAGCCTTGCTACTGAAGGAGAATAAAAGGGAAGGAAAGGAAAGGGCTCGGGGAACAAGTTACTGACACCGGCAGCCTTTCAAGGCAGTTCAGAAGCCTCACTCCCCTTCCACACTGGTTTTTGACTGCTTCTTTGCATTGCTAGCTCCTCATGGCTAGACAATTTTTGTTTACAGCTGCTAACGGCAAAACCCCAGAGGGAGGCAATAAAATTCACTGATCACCAAGCACGGTCTGGGATATTGGCTGACCTCAGTCTAAAAGCAGATTCTGCTGCAGGTTGTCTTTGTGATTTTGGACAAATCAGTCTCAAATGTTTGCAACTCAGATTTCCCATTACAAAATTGGAAGAATTGTATTTGCTTCTATTTTAGGAGTGGTTGGCAGCTTCAAACACTTGGACATTTCTTTCCAATCCTAGTGAAGAAACACTCTGCTCGTACTGTGAAGCTTGAGAGCACTTTAAGTTAATTTCAGTTTAATTAGTGTTAAGTGTGGTTTCCTGTTCTTTTATTAAAACTATGCTCTGTTATATTAGCTAGACATTCATACTGGATTTATAAAGATATGTTTAAGCTTGAAGCTGTGGAGATAAGTGGACCCTCTTTGAGATTCAGTCATTTCTTCAGAGAAAATGTTTCTGGCTATTAATACTACATAGAGAACACTCAGGGCAAGTACAGCGACCTGTGCATTATGTGTTAAAAATCAAAGGCAGGTGTGGAAATTAAATCTTAATGAATGAGTAGAAATTAAAGCATTAAGCTGATTGCACATTTGACGGCTCTCACCACAGGCTTGCTGACTGCGATTCGAGCTTACCTGATAATGATCAGAGGAATGAAGTACACCAGGAAAGCCACCACCATCATGTAGGGTATCCAGTAGGAGTCATCAGGCCAGAGAGCCCAGCACTGCACTTCCCCATTGGAGAGCTGCCGTTTCCCAAAAATAATCAGAGTCGGTATAGAAAACAGGAAAGACAGGCTCCAGGCCACTCCAATAAGAACTTTCGCCTGTTTTTCTGCGCAACAGAGTCAAACAGACAGTGTTAATAGGAGTGCTGGCACGACTGGCCCCTTGTAGCAGTACTGATAGAAAGGCAGGGCGGAGGAGGAAACTGCATGAAGAAAAGGAATTTTGGATTGCAGCTGGCTGATGCTAAAAAGACTGTAAAGGAGAATGTGGATTTCATCATTTTCTCCTGATAAAAAGTCATGTTGTTATGGGCTTCTATTTCACATGTTTTGATTAAAGATGCTAAGGACCCATTGAATCTGAAAGTCTATGAGAAAGGCACCGGTCAGGATCAGCAAGTTAGAAATATGAGATGAAAATGGTTCTTCTATGGCACCAAGACAACATCATGAATGAATGCGAAGGACCATGTGCCTTCCCTACTGCACTTGTTTATCCTGGCACAGCAAAGTAGCAGTCAGTAGGAGAGCACAGAGACAGAAAAGAAGGACCCCTTGTGCTAGAGATAATAGAGGAAGGCTGAGACTGGGAAAGGTCACTTAAAACATAAACAAGGTTGGAGTATACTGGATGGGCTGGTGAGGGAGATGCCCTCCCTAGAATGGAAACTGTACATTTTGATGCACCTTGAAGTGAGAAAGCTTGCAAACCATTTCCTATCAGAAAAGAGAAAACACCTCAATTTCGGATCAGAACAAAACTACGCAACCAGCTGCCTTTAACTCCAGCTGCAACTTTACTGTCCCAAAGAAACACAGGTCCTGGAGAGCCTGGGCATCTCCTGCAGTTCTCTGCATCATGGCAGGGAGCAAACCCAGCTCCTGTTGATGGGCATATGCCCAAGCTATGCCAAGGGTGGACTGTTAATTGTGAGACAGGGCAGATGATGATGCTCAAGAGCTCAGCCTTGTTTTATCTTTCACAACAGACATCAACTAGAAGATCTTACTGGATCTCTTGGTGAAGAACAGGAGCTGAAAGATCTCAAAACATTTGGCAGGTTTGGGCTACTACTTCCCCTTGACTTTGGACCTCCTCTACTGCCAAGCAGGAAAAAC
This sequence comes from Chlamydotis macqueenii, assembly GCF_036417535.1. Taxonomy (NCBI): domain Eukaryota; kingdom Metazoa; phylum Chordata; class Aves; order Otidiformes; family Otididae; genus Chlamydotis; species Chlamydotis macqueenii. The sequence continues at coordinate 51,708,715 of NC_141557.1, forward strand.
TGTTGGGAAAGCAAATGATGCCTAGTGGCACCCATGGGATTTTGTATAAATCAGTGGGTGGGAGCAAACAGCCCCAAGGCTTTAGTTTTTCATCTTCTGGCTAAAATCCAGGTCGTTCTAGCTGAAAAGTGTGGGGGAAAAAGGCTGTTTCTCAGCAGTAGTTACTCCTCCTGAGTCAGATTGCTAGAGGAGCGGATGGGGACAGATTTTTTTTTATCTGGGAAGCTTTGGTGTTTAAATACTTTATTGTCCTAAAAAATACAGGAGGTTGTGTGTGAAATAGAAAATCACTTTAAATTATGCATATCAAGAAGGATGTCTTTCCTCTTTGAAGCTTGAAGAGCAATATGAAAGCATGTGGGAGAAACATTTTTTAAAAAATCATGCTTTATAAAACATCAGTTGCAAATATTCACTTATCCTGCTCATTTTTAAATGCTACCCACGTTCAGAAAATATAGTCTTGCTAATCTGGGGCTTAAGGCAACTCTGATAACATCTACGTAAGTGAGAGGGTTAGATTAAGTCTATAAATATTGCACAGGAAAAGGAGAACTGTAAAGTTTCCCAAAGCATAACAGAATAAACTTAACAAAAAGAATATTAAAAGTAAGTTTCACAAAATGTTTCCTGACAGAAAAGGCTTTTCAATTGTGAGCTGGGTACTTAAACTACTTACATACAAGCCTCAGTGAGGCCTACCTGTCTATCTCTAAGGGGAAAAGATAATACTTACATAATATACTTTCTTTTTTTGCACTGCGTAGAAAGATCCTTAATTTGAAGACAGTATGGCCTTGCTAGTCTAAAGGATTTTATTAATATCATCTAAGTAAGTAGATTTTTTGTTTTATCAGGCGAGTGTTAATTGTCTGCCTCACAAGCAGGGTTTTTTAATGTTGTTTTTCGCAAATGCTCTAAAATGTTCTAAATGCTAGCAAATCGTATAACTAGAACTATATCAATTATAATTGGAAACAAACAAATAATAACTTTTGAAAGATGATATTCTATTCAGCCAGTCTCAGTATTTCCCTTTAAAAAAATTATTGCTCCTTAAATGAAGAGTTTTTCATACTACAGCCGTCAAAACTAACATCCAAGGTTGCAGCAGGAATCTCAGGCATGAGCTCTGGCACTGACTCTCCTAAAGGATATTTTCATGTCACCATTCCCTTTACTGCACTTCTGCCCTCCGTGTGCTGTGGCAGTGGTTTTGTGCACATCTGCCTGCTCTCAGCAACATGTGGTGGGGAGGCACCTCTTGTGAGGGGTTTTGCTCCCGGCTGCCATGAATGGCAATGCTATGCAGTCCTTCTATAAAGTAAATGCCATTTCAAAATCAGATTATAAATCAAGAGAGAATGAGATGTTCCAGAATCTCATTGATCTCATGGACTTCAGCATCATTTGCAACCCAGAGCCCTGCAAGGGACAGTTTAAACCTACTTGGGTTTTGTCTTTTACTTAAGCAGTTCTGTTGTCACCTGTCGCTTAGTTTGTATACTGTTTGCCTATACCTTTTCAACATGGTGAAATATTCATAAAACGTTTTCTGCTATAAGTCCTCAGCTTCTTTTCTTTTCAACCTTTTTTTTTTTTCTCTAAATGAGACTTTTGGTTATTGAATTAGGTACTTTATACAGTAAAAGTGTTAGGATTAGAATATATAATTCTTCCCCATCCTGCACTTTCTGTGGTCATTTATGTATTTGCAAAGTGAATATAAAATATTTAACTGTAGAAGTTTTTTTTCTTAGAAGCCATGCAAAGTACAGCTCATTGCAAATGCTTTTTAATGTGACTTGAGGCTAGCGTGACTAAACGACGATTTTAAAAAACATAACTTGTTTTGACATTTTCAAAGCAAAATATTTGATTCTTTTTTTTCCCCAAATGATATTTCAAGGCTACATGGAAATGTAATTTTTAAAATTGATAGGGAGGAACAACTCTTTTCTTTCTTGATTGAAGGATTTTGCAGGATGAGTGTTTCATTTTGGAAACAAATTTGCCACGATTCGATTCAGAACTGTTTTAAAAGTTTCTCTGTGTCACCAGAAATGATAAAGTTTCATAAATCTCTTCATTCTTTGCCTGCAGAATAGCTAAGAGAGCATTTCAAAAGCCATCCACACAACACCTTTGCGAGAAATAGCTGGGTGCAAAAGGTGAATACTTATGTATATTCCAAGAAGATGCTCTGGTAAATTGTCGTGGTTTTGTTAGTGACGGGGGGCCTAAGGTGGCAGCTTCTGTAGGAAACTGCTAGAAGCCGCTCCCCTTTGCTCAGTGGACTCGGCCGGGCCTAGGGCAGACCCGCTGCTGGCCAAGGCCGAGCCGATTGGTAGCAGAATGTTCCGTGATAACGCCTCTGCGATAATGTATTTAAGAAGGGGAAAACAGAAAAAAAAAGAGAAGAGAAGATGTGAAGAAGCTGAGCGGGGGCAGAGGCGCAGAGGGGGAGGCACAGGCCTCATGGGCCTTGCAGGCCTCACCCTCTGGTCTCTCGCCAGGCAGCCGACTGGGCCTGACTCGGTCCAGCCCGGCTGCAAGAAGTGGAAAGGAGATGAGAAGTGAATAAGATGTAAAAAAAAGATCCTGAGAGACATCTACCAGCCTGTTGTGAGGAACGGCTGCAGACGCCAAGGTCAGTTCAGAAGTGAGGGGGAGGAGTAATGTGGCTCCTGGCCAAGATTCCCCTGCAGCCTGTGGTGATGACCATGGTGGAGCAGGTTGTCCCCCTGCGGCCTATGGAGGTCCACGGAGGGGCGGAGATCCACTTGGAGCCCGTGAAGGACCCCGTACCGGGGGAGGTGGATGCCTGAAGGCGGCTGTGGCCCGTGGAGGGCCCGCTGGGACAGCTGTTCTGAAGGGACTGAACTCCGTGGAAGAGATGACCCATGCCGGAGCAGTTCCACAAAGGACTGTGGCGTAGGGGTGGGACCCCACAACGGAGCAGGGGAGGAATGCGAGGAGTTCTTCCCCCAACCATGAAGCAGCAGCGTGAAACAACATGTGATGAACTGACTGTAACCCCCATTCCCTCTTCCCCCCTGTGCCGCTCAGGAGGGGAAGGTAGTAGAGATAATGTTAAGCTTGGGAAGAAGGAGGGGTGGGGGAAGGTTATCTTGTTCTCTGTCTCATTATCCTGCTGTTTGTAGTAATAAATGAATAGTTTTCCCCAAGTGGAGTCTGTTTTGCCCGTGACGGTAACTTTAAGGATTTCTCCCTGTCCTTATCTCAAACCTTGAGCCGTTTTTCTTATATTTTCTCTCCCTGTTCTCTCGGAGGGTGGGGGGAGTGAGAGAGAGACTGCATAGTCTGGTCCTGATCGGGGCTGAACTACGACATAAATATACTTCTTTAGATAGTTCATGAGAATTTACAACTGCCTCCTTTTTCCCTTTGAACATGCTCTTTGCTTGTCCATCAGTGTGTAGCCAGCCCTTGCCAGAGGCAGATGGGCTTTGCCAACATCATCTCTGCTTGTGGCCTCTTTCCCCCTCCAGAGCTGCACCCAGCTGATGGCTTTGCCACCCCTTGGCTGGGTGCAACATCTGCTCTTCTCCAGTCTTAAAAAGAAAAGAAAAACTTTATAGTACAGGTATAGGAAATGAGACTGACTTTAAAAAAAAAAAAAGGCTTTTATAAAGGTTTGAGGTGCTTTGGTGGACTTTTTTTCAACTTCAAAGTGGTTTGCAAAGATTAACCACCAAATTCTTTACTAAGCCCAGGCAGCAATTTAACAAGGGCTGCTTTTCCTGTACCACATATGAAGAAGAAATGTCAGTAAGCCTGTCTCACAGCTCGCCCCACTCAGCCGGTTGTCCCTGCTTCAGGTGGTTCATGAGCCCTCCCCAGCCTGGCTTTACGTCAGCAGGAGCCACAGAGTGCGTGGCGCGTCCCAGCACCCACTGAGAAAACCTTGATATCAATCTCCGCGTTCTGAAAAAGTTGGTCTGCATGCTGGGGAGAATGAAGCTAAATTTCACACAAGTGTTTGAAGTTTTCAGACCTTAACATCTGACAAAGCTGCAGCACTGCCTGGGCTGTGATTGATTCATAGGTTTTTAAGGCCAGAAGGGGCCATTAGTCTGATCCCCTGAATAGACCTGGCTGGCAAAAGCCATCATTACTCCAAAACAAGAATGATATTTGCATCTGATTAAAGCACATCTTTCAAACCTCATGGTTCTTGTGACTATTCCCCTTCCTCCCCACCTGCTATTTCTGTTTATTCACTCAGTGCAACATACTTAGCATCCCACTTCGGCTCTGTAGGAAACAAATAATGTTCTTTAAATTGTACTGCTAAGCAGCCAGGATATATCCGAGAGCTGTAAAAATAAGAAATAGAAGAAAGAAATAATAGATATCTAAACTTATATGTTATAGCTTTTGAAATTCTCTTATCAAACTATTGTACGAATTCTCAGTACTACGCTCTCTATCCAAGTTATTTTTTAGTATGAATAAATAGGTAATACAGCTGTTGCAGCTCCTAGAGTCAGTATAGTTGTACAACGGATAGCTTTTGCCCATAATAACCTTCTCAAAATGCTGGAAGATAATGAAAACCTCTATAATTTTTAAAATGTCATTTCATTTTTTGCTAACACAATGCTTATAAAAAATGCTGAAGGCTAAGTGCAGCTTAATAAATCTTGAAACCACAGCTCCTTTGCCATTTGGAAAAATGTAATGGAGTACAAATGTTGCTAGAGCAAGAATGAATAACTTGTGGCAACAAGGTTAAGAATTTTGAAACTAAAAAAAAACCTGTGCAATAATATCCATAGCAATAGCAACGTACAGAAATTTTCCTACCTCCTTGCAAGAACTTCATTGGGTAAACTATGGCGTGATACCGGTCTATGCTTAGTGACACGAGAACATAAGTTGATGCATACAGAAGGACCACCTAGGGTAGAAGGCATATGAGACAGCAGTTGAGACATGTTTATTGCAGAAAATAATGTCAGTGAGAACACTGAATTAGAAATATTTGAAAACATCTGCTGAAAAAAAAAAAGAAAAAAACCCATCTTCTTTTTCCTTTATCTTGTCCACAAAATTTAAAAGATTTTATACACTTTTAATTAAAGTGTTTCAACTTTAAATGAACACTCTCAGCTTTTCACACTTCTGAACCTAGAAAAACGTCTATATAGCATTTTTGTTGGGGTTTATTGCTGTGGGAACACAAAGCCATGCAATCTGGGGCATTCAGGGGAGCAGGAGGTTTCTATACCTGGAAGTAGCGAACGACTCTGCAGACAATATCGGGAGCCATGAAATCTCCAGTGTAGCGCCAAATAATGTCAGTCATTACGTTTATTAGTCCCGTGAATGAATCTGCAAAGAAAATTAACTGAAGAAGCATTAAAAGAAGAAAATACATGACTGCAGGTGAGCGACAGAGGCAGGTATGACCCTCCAGACGTGCCAGCTCCCCCAGTCTTGAGGGCAGCCATACCATGACTGGTCAGCCCAGGATGCTAGAGGAACCAGGAAAAGCTAAGAAAACTCTTACAGTTTTATGTATTTATTTTCTCATTCTCTTAGTTTGATGCCAATCTGTTCAGACAGAGAGGGCAAGATTCCTCTAGGCATTGGAGCCCACAGCTGGTTTCTCGTGAGCATGACTTGTCACTGCCCTCTGGGCTGTGGTTCAGCCTGACTGGCATTGCAAACGGGTTAGATGAGAAAAAGTGGCATTTTCTCTCTATTCCTTATAAAGGGACATGAGGTGACCAGCTGAGATGGCTACATCAGCCCTAGGCTGGATGCAGGTCCTGGTCTATACCCACGTATACACCAAAAATGCCTAAAATTAACCGAGATCAATTCCCGTGCAAATAACAATCTGCTTTGTGTGAGTAGAGCTGCACAAAAAAATCCCAGATACACTTAAATGTTTCAGGCTTGTCCGTGACAGACATGGAGGGGACTGCCTGGTGGGCCCAATCCTGCAGTGTGCCAAGCTCACTGCTGGTCACTAAGGGTCCCCAGGTTTTCCATGAGGTGTGGATAAAACACACTGTTGGAGAAGATGTAGGTTAGTGTCTAAGTACATCAACTTGATCCAAGTTGTGCCAAATATTGTACTATTTAATGTCCTTTTTTTCTTTGTCTCTTACTTCACTGTAAAAAAAAATGTCTTCTGTGAAAGCACCTGGGGTGATATTCAAATGCCATTGAAGTTAGTGGAATTTTTGTCAGGATTTTATTCACAAACTTAATTATTTAATGATCAACCCTGCCTTGTCAGCTTAAAGTTAACCTACTTATGTCTCTACTTTTGCATTCACCAAAATAAATACACCTCAAGCTATCTTTTTCTGTCCTCTTTTTACTTTTTTTTTTGTGAGAAAATCTAAGGAGATATTCCAGCCTTTGTTCTGCTTCATATTGAACGAATGAGTGCTCACAGCAATCCAAGTTTTACAAAGGAATTGCAAAAGCTGGTACTGCTGTTATGTATATGGGTGATATTAAGTTTTGACTTAAAAACCAAGATAATAAAAAAATTCTCTCCCTGTAGGACAGGATAAATGTTTTAAGTGCTGTCCATGGAAGAAAATGTGCGTCAATCCAGTGTTCTGCTGCTTGAAGTAACACAGCATGTTGCTCTTCTTGCACAGATTACCACAAAGGGAGAGAGCAGGTTGGGAAAACATTTTGTGTGATTTGTCAGGACAAAAACAAGTAATACACAGAAATAGCTTCAATCCAAATTTTAAAAATTTAGAGTGGTGAGGTAAAATGTTTAATTTTGATACCACCATTTTAGTCACTGGAAAACTATTTCTGAAATTTAGTGTAATAAAGGCATTCCAACCCCCATATCAGAAAAATATGGTTTGAAATATACTTTTGGAAACAAGATATTTCAACAATTCAACAAATAATTTTTGAGCAATAAAGAGTTTGAACAAGTATTTCCAAGAAAACAGGTATGGATCATGGCAAAATGAGTTTCTACTAAGTCCTTTGAAATTACAGAAATTCTAGATACTTCTAGCTGGAAACTGAGATCTCAGCTTAATGCTTTGGAAGGAGCAACCTGTTTTGCTTCACTGGAAAGCTAGGATTATTTTTTCTATGTCAGTAATCCTGTATCTCCTGTTTTTCTTCAAGGCTTAGTTCAAAATGAAATTAGAGCAGAAATATCAGTACTGTTGCATGTAACAACATGGCTTCCCTTCTTATGACTTCGTTTTTCAAGTAATTCTGGTTTGCTCTTTCCTCTCCCAGTGTTTTCCAATGCAATTTTCTCTCTCTTTCCTTGTCTCCAGAGGGAGGCTGGATCAGAGATGACCTCCAGAAGGAAGTTTGTGGTTGGAAACTGTGTGTTAAATGTTCCTCATTGATCAGAGCAATGAGGCAAGGGATGATTGTTCCTCTGATGAGTATAGTGCCTTTAAGACTTTAGGGAAAAGATTGTAGGTGTATATAATTAAGGTGGTCTTCGAAGGAACCACAGTTTAAGTGTTTAAAAATGTGAAATGCATCCCTACCCCTTTCCTTACTCCTGAATTATTGATTCATATTCTCTCTCTCTCCAGTGATGAAATATTCATTTGTTCAAAGTAATACAGATCAATAGAGCTTCACCTCAGGGTATCCTCCAGCTTTTGATGGTCTGAGCATCTGCCAAGAATGTGGTAAATGGGAGTTCAGCTTCCTTCCAGAGGAGAAAAGCGCAGGGGCTACCCTCCCTCCTACCCATCTCAGTGTACTCCAGAGTAAAGGGAGGGAGAAGGGAAGGCAGCTCTCTCCTCATTTCCCTCTTCTCACCACCATTTTGCCATCTCTTTCCAACACATTAGGAGAGTGCTTTGGAGGTGCCTCCTGCAGGTGAAGAGAGAGAAGGGCCAGCATCCTGGTGGTCTCCAAGATGCTGGGTGCAGAGCTGCCTGCTGGGTTTAAAAAATTTGGGCAGGCCCAGAAGCACACTTTCAGCATCAACTTTTTAGTTTGCATCACATGTGCATTTTTTAACCTGTGGATGGCCCTCACTTCACTGGCTCATGTGATGGAGAAACTGCAGGGGAATGAGCCTTCACTTCAGCTGATGCTCGACCCGAAAGTGCTCTCCAGAGATGTCCCTCATGCACCCCACACCATGTAGCTGCCAGCCACTGCTCAGGCTGAGGGACTGTAGTGGGGTTTACTTGGCTGAAGCAGAGCCCCCCTCCTCAACTGCACAGTGTGGATATCAGCTCTGTTTTCATCCTGCTACAGATCTGTTCCTGCTGCACAGCATTACCTACCAATATAGCTATAGCCTTAAGAAATTCAGGAGCTTTAAAGAGAACGCAAAACTGTCTTTCCCTTAAAAGCCTTTGAGTCAAGCTTTTCAGGTGACTGCAGAGGCTTTTAGGCAAGGTTTAAACTCCACAGCTTCTTTGTGCTGGCAGCCTCAGCTCCTCTCCCCCAGCAGCACACTTTAAGAACTCTTTGTGCTGAGTTTCTGAATTGCTGCGAAGGGCTCAGCACGCATTCCTCTGAGTGTGCGCCCCTGAGCACAACACACATGTGCATGCCAAAGCAGATGCAGCTAGCTGTGTGTGCACACCAAATCAGCCAGATTTCCCAATACTCTTTAATTATAGAAACATTCTCCCACACAACGTCCTCATGCCCTCTGCAAGTTTCAGAAATCTGTCGTCTTTTTGATCTACCAAGTACCAGACCAACTTTTCTCACTCCTCTGCCCTTCTACTGCCTACTCCAGAGGGTGTCTCTTCTCCCATCTCTTCAAAGGACAAGACTCTTTCAGTCTGACCCAACTGCACAGGGGTCCTTGGATCCTTTGGAGGATTTGTCATGCAGACACAAGTTACTTTACATAGGGCTACCAAGTAAATAATGTGACTCCTGCAGGAGATCAGACAGCATGAAGGAAAAATGCAGCACGCCTACAAATTATGACAAAGAATTTGTGCTACTGCTCCCTGCTGTATACACTCTAATATGTTATTTGTATGCATAATTTTCTGTTACGCAGCCATTATTCTCTCTCTAGTCAGCTAATTGTTTACCCCTGTGCTAAACACACATTTAAGCTCCTCCGATTAACAGCACTTCTTGCCCTGAATGTCCTATCTGGCCATTTCTTGCTTTGTGTCCTCCCCTCCTCCAGTGCCACAGGTACCTGGTGCAAACCTTTATTAGTGATTTAGACATTGAATCTGCTGCTCCTTATTGTGTTATCTTACTGCTCATCACAGCTGCAATAATTAGACTTAATATTTTTCACATCTTCATAACCTTGCTTTGATCTAAAAGACCCAATGTGCCAGTGCTATAAATCTAACACACAGATCATGAATTACCAGCAGAGCTTTAGTCACTGGTAGATGAATCCTCACCTGTGTATCATCTCAGATGCAATTACAGGCACCATCACAGTGCCTTGAAATCCTCATTCGTCATGTAATTTGAATGGCTGTAATAGAGGTTAGTGTTTAGAAGTGTCAGCTGATCTCATGATGCGATTTCAGCAGATCACACGTTCCCCGGTTGCTTTTGGCAAGCCCACACCTTGATGCACGTCACTGGATTACATCATTGATGTCCTAAGTGGTAAATGTCAGGTACAGGAAACCAACATAGCCAATACTTTGCTTTAAACCTCAGTGTCCTCTTTACTGCTCCTTACTAAGCTGGTGGCTTGCACATCAGATACTTGCGTTCTTTCAATGACAAATGTTCCTAGGCCAAAGCTCTTTCCTGAAAACAGTGCTAATCAACCTTCACTCATAACTCTGTGTGAGCTTGTCGTTGCCGCTGCTTTCTTAACAGTTGTCTTTTTTTTTTTAACAAGGAGTAGTGTGTGTACTGTGGTTCTGTGTCTGCATTGCTAGGCAACTGTTTGGTTATAGGCTCAATTAACTCCTCAGAAAAACAGGCAGAAAAGCAATTAATGACATATATTCTCTTTTGATAGAAAATAAAAAACACCAGCAAGTGATAGACTTTTAACATAAGACAAATGTATATTCACAAACTGATGCAGACGAAACCATTCCTTGTCGAAGAGAAGACACAGCACTAATGTGATGGGGATTGTAGCAGTTTGCTCTTGAGGGGAGATGGAGTTTCTATAAACCAATTTAATAGAAAAATTCCATGAGACTTCAATAATAAGGAAACACAGAGGGAGATAGGGAGGAAAGATGGCTTTGCCTGGGATGCAGAGGGAGGGAAAAACGGCCTGTTGGGGTTTGCACAACATGGAGACACATGAACCAGGCAGGTCACCACCATGGCCACAGCCAGTCCTCAAAGGCAGAACTAGTATCTGACTTTACAAACCTGTCAGCATTTCAAAATACAGCATATTTAAACAGTATTTAACAAAAAGACCAAGAAAATTACTCAGAAAGAGAAGCAGCCTGTTGCTCCTAGAGGAGACTGAGACACGCTGAGTACATTGCCACAGCATCTATGGCTGGGAAATACGGTGAGTACTGAAACAACCTGTCAAAATTGTGGGCCCTAAAGACCAATTTTACCCAAGTCTCTGTCATGCTCAGCAAAATCCCTTTGGATTTTTCATGGGCATGACTGAGTGCAGGCACTGCCTCTAGGCATTTGACCACAGAAACCTCTCGGTTCAGGAGGTGATTGCAGCAATTTGGGTGGTGGGTGCTGCCTCGTACGACCGATGAGCACAAATATGTGAACACAAAAACACTGCCCTTGGAGGGACAAATCTGAATGCGGGCTTGCTGTTGTTGTGAGCGAGACAAATTTTCGTGGCAAAAAATCCTCTACAGAGATAGAAGTCCATTACAGAAAACAAATGGAGGTAATTAGCAATCTGGCATGGGAATAGAGGCAGGTTCCAACTGCCTCAGTTAATCTGTTCATAGGAATTCACTGACTTGATGGCATTGCCAAAGGGATGTACCTTGTGCAGACTTCAGGATATTTCTTTCTTTACTGCTAAGGAGGTTAAGGTACAAATCTGTGCTAGAAAGTCTGCAAGAAAATATATCTACCATTTGATTATTAGTATTGACATCACTCTTCCCTTAAGACACTGACCCTAAAGATGCTGAAAGTCTTTTCTGTCAGAAGTGGAGAGCAGATTGTTGGTAAGCTGTGGTGGGTTAAAAAGCTCCACACGTCATCTCAGCTGCAGCGTGATCATTTTTTCCCCTGATGAGAACAGTCCTATTAAGCTGGATGTGGTGATCCATGACTTTCTGGTGAAACTGTGCCTCTTACTGAAATTTCCTCCTCCTTTTCATGTCATTTACAGAGTGATTCCATTTTAATGAAGGATGTTTTGTTCTGCTTTGTTGACAGCACCAAGCTGCACAAGGCACTGCAGCAGTAGCAACATTTTGTAAGGCAAGACAGGGGGTATGAGTTCCTCGTCAGGAACTGGCTTGGTTTTTTTTGGACCATGTGTGTTCCTGTCACCTACCACTTCCCAAAGAGCACATCCTCTGGGAGCATCAGAAGCAGCCTTTTATTAACACCTGCCTGCAATGGAGTGATTGACACTTGAAAACAAAAATGGCATCGCTGTCCTAGTGCAGCAGTAAAGTTCTGTCTATGGCTTTTGAAGTGATGAGGCAGCCATCACTGCTCTGCCACTGCTGCTCCGAATCACACTTGATGTGCTGTCAGCTAACAAGAATCAGTGCCTTGCACATTAGTACAACTCCTAGCTGATTTTGTTACAGATCTGAGGGTGCAAGCCATTTAAATTTAAGTGTGCCTAGGGCTCCTGAAGTGCCAGGTTGGCTCAAGAACAGGCACCAGGGAAAGAGAGCAGGAGAAGATGCCCTGCCTCCTGTAGACATCCCTGCAGCTCGTTTCATTACACCCTTGCTCCCATTCTTCCTTTGGTCCATGCTTTCCACTGAAAACATCACATCTGGCTTTGCAAGAGAAATAATTTTGTGACCATGTTAGCTAGAAAATGTACCCAGCCCTCTGCTCTCGTTCAGCAGCTGATGGTGAAATACATACCTGCTCTGGACATCTGTAGGACAAGATACTAGCAAGATGTCTTTTAAAATTATTACATTTTAGCTCTTAAAACACAGAGCCCCTATGACCCTGGTGCAGTGCCTCTCCATACAGCGGTGATGCAGTGAGGGGCGCACAGGGGGCACGGCTGGCTGCCCAGGGGTGAGAGCCACCCTCATACTTGCACACTTTGATGGCCTATTCATCCTCTTCATAGTCTCTCCAGGCGTGTTTGTCTGAGTTTGTAGCTGTTTGCAGCCCCTTGCTTCAGCATTGCAGAGCATCTGGGCACGATGTTGGAGATAGGGCCAAGGGGGGGAAAGGCTGGCTTCTCTGCTCTGGGGCTGCTGTGAACCCACCCATCTTAAATTTAACTCTTTCAGAAGTGTTGATGCAGAGCAGATGTGGTTGTGGTCAGATGGCACAAGGATCCCAGCTCTCTGCCAGAGAATCCCTGGCAAAGGGAGAGAAGTGCAAGCTGAAATTCGGAGTGTGCTAAGGTTTCGTGGGGAATCAGCAAGCACACCCATAAACACTTTGTTCTGCTGTGGTGCTTGAGCTAGAGCATGCATGAGGCAGCAGGTTTGCCACATGTACCAATGATGTATATTACACCACTCCTCTTGTGTATTTTCTCCTTCAGGCCTGGGAGCCTGGAGCAGAACACAAAATGTAATGGATGAAACAAAACGCACTTGAAAATTTTCAAGAGGAAACCTGTTCAGTTCCCCTGTTAAAGCTGTGTGGATTTTTTTTTTCAGTGGCAGAAGTGATGCTTGCTTTCTCTTTCTGGCTCACAAAAAGTGACAAGGAATTTTTTTTTTGCACTGGGTAAGCATATTTATTTATTGCATTTCTTACATTCCTACTCTGAGGTCCTTCTCCTCCTGAGATGAGGGAGGCCCTGTTAGGCTAGATGTTGTAAAGGGTGGATGCAGTGAGGCTCCTGCTCCAGAGCTCATCCAGTCTAAAAGATGAAAGGTTGAGAAAACCACATCCTGCACAATGTTAACCTCTTAAGAAACAGTGCTTACAAGAGAGCTGGAGAGCAGGTCCCTAGGAATTAAAATTCAACATGCTCTGCTACTGTGAAGGGCATTAGGGTTTTGTTTAACTTGTCTTTAGTAATAAATCCCTTCCCACCCCACTCTTGCTGGGGGGGGGATACAGCTGGAAGGGCACAGGGGGCTAGACTGAGGCATCAGTGCTGTAGGAGGGAGCACAGCACCTGCCAAAAGAGGGCAGGATGACTGATCCAGCAGCAGCACATCAAATGTAGTAGAGGGTGAGCAAGGAGGAGGACTTGGCTTGTAGTATCAGCTCAACCACATCAGTGGTGGTTTCAGCCATTCAGAAAAACTGGTTCCTCCCAGAAAGGTGAAAAACTGATTGGAGAATTGTTTTCTTGTGAAATCAGGATGTATCGTGAACTAGTCAGGAAAGTAAACTATTTCCATTCAAATTCCCCCTTATTCAGACTTCTGTCTATACCAGTTGGATTTGCAGTTCCCCTTAGGGAGGATGTGCAGGGGCAGATGAAGTTGATGAGAATTCTGAATGTTAGGACAAAGTTCCCACTTCCCATCTTGTGTACCTTACACATAGTTGAGGCCATGGTCTACTGGATCAAACATTATAAAAGTTGTATGCAGTTGCTCAGTGGGAAGTTCTATGTAAAGAGAACTTTTTTTTTTTTTAAAGACTGTATAGAATCAGCTGAATATAGTTTCACACTGGTATTTAAAGAGTGGAAAAATAGCTTTAGCAGCTGTTCACACAACAGGTAACAGCAGATCTGCAGAAATCATAGTTAGAGTCCTGTGGTTGTAAGCTTTGAAATAGGAATCAAGCTTCTCTAGGTACATGAACATGACTTATGCATGCCTGAATATCTAAGTCAAACTTAAGCAAGATTAAGTGTTCAATCACTATTATTTAACTGTTGGGAAGTATATTTCAAATGCAACTCATTAACTGTAGTGCCATATGTGATATCTTTGACCTGAATTCCATGAATCCTGTTAAACCTTTGTAAGCATTTGGTAACTAGCTGGACAACGTAGTTAAAGGAAGTGACCCTCCACAGAAAACCTGTAAAACACCTGAATATGAGTGGCGCACACTGACAGGTGAGGAGGAAATACCAGATGAAAATTCTGGGTACAGCCCTTTGCAAAGACAAGGGGAAAAAAAAAAAGTGTTTTATTCTTAGTGGCACAAAGACAATCTAACTCTGAATAATAAATAAATTTCACTGCTTTGATATGCAAGAAGAGAATAGAAAAAAAAAAGCTATCTTGTTAATGTAGCTTTTTAGTGCATGCAAAGGCTATTTCTAGCATAATTTCTGTTCGATTGCAATTAGAAATGCTGCAGTACAGATGATGAACTAAAAGGTGTTAATGATGTATTTGTACATCTAATGTCAAAAGTTTAAAGTCATGTATTTTAATGGTAGCTAATGAGATCCTAAATGATGATTCCAAGTAAAGCATAGTCATTACGGACTGTGGAAGTCAAACTCTCACATAGAGTGACGATAAAATAAGCATCCCCTCCGTCAGATGACAATCCTGCCTGTACTTTCAGCAGGGAATCAAACAGAAGTCCACATAATTTAGAGGCAACATGTTTTCCAGGCAATTCAGAAAGAAACCCACTTCCTCCCTTAATGCTGAAATGTTGGACCCAGAGGACTACATAGCTTGGGTGCCAAGCACCTTTTATCAAAACCAAAACCAAACATGGCAGAACTGTCATTAGGAGTTGAATGTCTGAAACAGGCTGAAGGTAGAAAAACCGTAATCAGTCCTTCAGGACCACAGAACAATTCTGTAGCTGTCAAAACAAGAATTAAGCCTTCCTATAAACCAACATAAATTGACACAGCGAAAGCCAACTGCTGCCGGTGTAAAAAATGCACAGTTCAGTCTGTTGGCTGCTGAGTGTATCTACAAAGCATATTCAGGGCTACCACTGGGACACAAGAAAGGTTATCAAAGTATCAGCCATCCTAATATCTGCTTTTGCTCTGGGGCCCCAAAGAAAACCCCGAGTTCACCTCTCACCCTTCACATTTCCCTGTGCTGTGCTGTGTGTGCCGAGTGTGATAGGAATATAAAACCAATTGTTCTTCTTGTGCTCTTCTTTGTTCACAAAAATGATTGCTTTGAAGAAAGTAATTTAGGAAAAGAAACACTAAACTGGACCAACGTTTTACCAGCCAGACTTAGAGATGCTGCCGCTCTGTTTTCCCAAAGCCTGTTACTAATATAAATAAAAACTGTTGTTATCCCACCCACAAAGCTGTCTCTGAGGGCTGTAGCACAACACAGACCTGGTACATCAGATGTTCATTGGTGTGGCCATATCAGACCTCTCTGACACTGCTGGACCTGCATGCTCCTTCCCTGGGGTCCCAAAGAATTCAACACAAGACAGATATGAGAGCACAGAGAGCCCCTGAGATCTGCACAGATGTTTGCTAAAATGGAGTCAAAGTTCCCCACCAGTGTCAAGAGTCTTCAGATGAGATGTGATTTTTGGTTCAAGCCAGCCAGTAGCTGTGTTGAGGTTGCAATCCCAGCCCAAAACTGAAACCCTAGCATGCTAAAGTCATAAAGGAAATAAGTTTTTTCAAAATATCTGCCTTCTCATCCTGACCAAAAAGGTCTAGGTATTTTTGAGATTAATAACCAGAAATTTGAATTGTCCCTGCAGGTAATTTAGTGAGATTGATAAGTGTAAAGAGCGTAAGCAGCAATTCATTTAAAAACTAAAATAACTTCACTTCGTCTCCTATGAGGACAGGCTGAGAGAGTTGGGGCTGTTCAGCCTGGGGAAGAGAAGGCTCTGGGGAGACCTTATAGCAGCCTTCCTGCACCTAAAGGGGGCCTACAGGAAAGATGGGGAGAAACTCTTCAGCAGGGCCTGTTGTGATAGGACAAGGGGTAATGGTTTTAAAGTAGAGGGATTCAGGTTAGATATAAGAAATTTTTTTTTTTTTTTTAAATGAGGGTGGAACGCTGGAACAGGTTGCCCAGAGAGGTGGTGGATGCCCCATCCCTGGAAACACTCAAGGCCAGGCTGGACGGGGCTCTGAGCAACCTGATCTGGTTGGAGATGTCCCTGCTCATTGCAAGGAGTGTTGAAGTAGATGACCTTTAAAGGTCCCTTCCAACCCTAACTATTCTATGATTTCTTTTCCAGATCCTTTCAGATTTATATGACAGTATAAACTGCGTAAGTGAAGCACAGAGTTATTTAAAAGCATACCTGTAAGGGGTATGGTTTTGGAAGCACTGCTTTGTTTTTCTGATGGATCTTGCTCTATCAATTTTTTCCAGTCTATTTGTATTAGCTGGGTAGAGCATTCACAGAAATGCAATTGTGTATTGTAATTTTGCTTTGATCACAGTCATTTTCTTTCTTGTGTTTCCCAAGTAGTCTTCTAGAAAATACAGCAGTAATAGTATGCAGCCGTGGATATTGAACTGCTTGTGAACCACTCAGGCGGCTCATAAAAACATTATTAAAAGGCAAATGCCCTTTGTGCTCATAACTTCTAAACTGCGCAAGCTGAAGTGCTTTAATACTTCTAATGCATTGTAATATATTGAGATGTGCTCTGCTGGAGTTAGTACCTTTGCTTTCCAGCTGACAGCCTGTGCCCTCCTGTCAGTCACCAGCTTGATTCAACTCTGACTCTACCTTTGCTTCAAAGTAATGGGTGCCTGAGTGTGGTTTGCTAGGGAGCTTGATGACTGGCAGTTGGCACATATATTCTTCCTGGATACAAAGGGGTCCTTTTCAGTGTGGGCTGAAGCATATCCCTGGTACCTGTGAGTGGCCTCCTCCCAAACTGTGGGGGCTCTGGAAACGCTCAGTCCTGTGAAGGTGCTCTGTCTCACCAGCTAACATGAGTCCATCCCAAAAATTTGAACTCTGGGAGGCCACAGAGGGAAAGAGGCCTTACTGTGCTCACATGCTGGAGTGCTTCACTTGGTAAAAAAATAATGGAGCTATTTTAAAGACAGCCTTGATGTTCACTGAGGAAGTGGCATATTGCTTTAGTTTCTGGATGCATTAAATAACTGTCTTCCCCTCTCCTGAGGTCATCCCTTGCTCAGCAACATCTGTGAAAGTAATGTTCAGACATGAGTTTAGTTCTTTACTGGAAGAATTTGGAGTTCATCTAAGGATGAACTTTCTTTCTCTCAAAATCAGACCCTGTGTACATGGCTTGGAGCTTTTTTCCCAGGTAGAGAACGATACTTGCTGTAGCATTTAGCAGCTGAATGAGCACTGCAAATCCTGATAGTGTGCTGGGGACTCTTTCCATCACGGCAGCAGCCCTGGGTTCAGTGTATTCTCTTCCTTATTGTAGATTACATTTGCTGTGAAGTTTGCTGCAGTTCTCTTCATCTTTTGCCTATCTTGCTATTTCTGCTGTAAACTAAGCATTAACTTACAGAGTCCAGGTTTTACAGACTAAGAAGTCTTCCTGTAAATCACAGTTAGAAAGGATACCGAATATGTTGGAATACATAAACCTTCACACAAACACATGCATCAATCTAGCCAGTATCAAATTGTCAACATATTAATTACTTTTTCAGCTAGCCTCAATATCTTTATCCTAAATAACAATTTCTGTATTGGCGTATGATTTCCCTCAAAATGGAAAATATTTTTCCCTTTTGATGCATAAGTGGAATATACTTTACCTTTCATAATGAGTAAACTGTACCGCTTTCTTTTCATCCTCTCCACTGCTCCCTTCCCCATCCTCCACTCCCAGCTCTAAATATTGATATTTGATAGCTTTGTCATAGTGTTCCTCCCAGAAAGTTATGTTCAGTGTTGGAGTCTGTATTTTCACCATACACAGAAGAAGGTAGTAGGCAATGAGCTGAACTCTAAGCACACTAGATGCTCCATGATACGTGCCTTTGGAGTTGGTGTGTGCTTACAGAGTGCAATAAGTGTTTTTAATCCCATCACTGACAGAAAATCCATACTTAAGGTATCATGCGCTCACATAACTCTGCCTCAGACACAGGGCAAAACACTTTCATGCTGATTTCCATTAACCATCCATTTTCTCCAAGGCCTCAGAAGATGGTCAACACTGAACCTCTGTCTCACCCGCTCTACAACCAGATCCCTGTTACCTGAAGTGCTACATGTCCACACAACTCAAAACTTCTCTTTGAACAGGTTTTTGCTGTAGAGGAGGCAATAACTTGTTTTGAGGAACAGCTGAGGGGTGCAAGATGTGCCATATTTTGAACAAACCCTGTTGGTTCACTTACTGCATGGAAGGCAAACTGGGCATTTGGGAGGTGCTTGATGAAAACCTCATTTGTGGTATTCCAGTTAACTTGCCAAGCTGTTAGTGGTAGCATACCCACGCAGGGTGACTTAGAAACAGTCTTCACTTACAGGCAGGTTACAAAGGTACAGGACTCACTACTGATTTATTTAAGAAGCTTTAGTGTTTGAAAGAGGTAAAATTTTTCACCATAGTATTGTGAGAGGATCTTTCAGACAAACTAGGTTGATATGCAACTGATGCAGTTGACACTTATTAATATTAGATACCTTTGCAAAGCAAAGATTTCAAAGAGGTAGTTTTATTGCTGTTGTCTTTTGTGCATTAAAATTTCATGAGAGTTTGACTTAGAGAAGCAAGATTTGCCACTTTGACACAAGGAAACTTATTTGATGTTTCATAGGTAGCTTGAGCACCACAGCGCTGCAAAAAAACCTCAGAGAAGATGATCAGAGGTTGAAGATTCCTACATTGCATGAATGGATCAGTGCTGTAATATAGTTTTCACTAGTCCCATGCAGCTGGTGATGTGAGGCTTACTCCAAACAGACTGAGCCATCTAACAAGCCCAATACTTAAGATGTGTCAGGCTTGCTGTGTCCCTGCATGTGCTTCTGTTGGGGAAATTCAGGAACCCAAATTTAAATTAATTCTGTAGATGGAAGAGGTGATATGGTATCATCTATTTAGATATGAATAAGACACTGGAAGATCCTCACTTCTCCAGGGTTATGTACAAAGTTGGCCTCAGAAGTGGTGACACTGGATTCCATGGTAGGACTGATAGAAAAAACTAACTTTTGCTTTCAGCCCTTTTCAAGGGGATCTGCTAATGACTTACATGAGAAAGGTCCATGATCTTGCAATTCTTGAGTAAAGAGTTTACATAAAAGAGAACATCCCCTTCATTTTTAAATATTTTTTTGTGTGTGTTTTGTCAAAGGAAAGAAAATAAAGCAACAAATGATGCTTCTTGTGTTTCAGTTGACTTATCAGACATCACATCACTGGAGAGACAATTTCCTAAGGAGCAGTATGAAATTACCATATTTAATATACTTTACATTGTTTTTCTGGACTTAATAGTAACATAGCAGTAACTCCAGCAATCTCATAACACATTAGAAAACCAGTGTTTATACAATGCCTATCTCTGTAGCATGCAAAAGCCATTTTCTAAGAGGGCCCTCCATCCCTCCCACATGGAAGGTCAGTTCCTCATTTTATCCTTGTCTATATGAACTGGAAAGTGAAAATGGATAGAAATCAGTTCTATTCAAGACTAGAAAAATATTCATCCATAGAACAACATAGTATTAAAATGCACAGGTATGCTACTTATCTCCACAGTTAAAGTTATACTAAAAACCCAGTAGATAAAAAGCTGGCACATCCAGTGGATGGGATCTGATTTTTGCTGTTAGCATTATTTCTTCAGTTCATAAATGACTTTGTAAAAATATTTACACACACAAGTAAAATGCTGATTTTAACTTTTTTAAGGAAACATTTAAGCTTCCCTTTTTGTCATGTTTTTTCAGGTCTCTACAGCTTCAAAGAAAACTGTTTCTTCGTGCTGAAAACTTCTTATTCCCCACTTCTAGTCTGCAGGCTTCTATCACATTTCGATAATATTTTGTCCATCATTCTCCTTTACGAGTTTACCATGAAAGCACAAACATCTTGCAAGAAAAATTGCTTCTGCTCGTCATCAGTAACCTCTCATTCTAAGAAATCAGTGTGATCAACCAACTGCTTCTGCTTTTCAGTGCAGTTATCCCTGTTCCTTAAGAAGTAGCAAAAAGTCTGGCTTGAAAGTGAAATGTTTGGGGGTTTGTCCAGCTGTAATTTCCATCCTATTTTGATTACTCCTATTGTTAAGTAGGTCTTCTCTCTCCTACTGTCAGTCTAACTTAAGAGAAGTGGAGAAATACACAGCTTACCAGCATGTCTCTTTTGGATATCAAAGTTTGAGCTATGGAGTTTAGCCACCTCAGTTTAATACTGACAAAGCTTTTTTTTTTTTAAGAGGAAGTGGTGTATATTAAATGCATGCAGAAACAGAATGAGCTGCTAAAATGCATCCGTATCCACAGTGCATCCTTCAGTAGTTTCAGGTTGTTCTTTCCTCCAGTGTAGCAAGGCATGACAGTTTTCTGCACTGAAAAGGTTCTCCTTTAAGGTTAATGCAGTTGTAGTGTTACTGCACAAGTTTGGAATAACATTTGTCACTTACGCTACATTTTTTTTTTCCCAGATCCAACTTGAATAAACTGTCTTTTGGGCAGAGCCCAGAAAAGTTTGGACAAATTCCAGATGGCCATTTAGAAACAAAGCTGAGCACAAAAGAAATAATTATGTGTTTTCCATCAGGTAATACGTTGATATGACTTACTGCACTTAAAAATAAATAAATACATAAAAAGTACTGAGAAATATTTTCTACATAAAATTTTGTATCTGCAGGTGGGTTTTGAGTTAGAGCCTTCTGAGTTCTGACTGAAATGGGGCAAGATCAGGTTCTTAGTTGTCAAAGACGAATAGTAATCCTGACATATTTAGTGACGTATGAACACCAGAGGGATCTATATAGTCAACTTGAGGGGTCTAAATTAGGAATTGAATCCTTCTGTGCAAGTCAGTGAAACTTAAAGGCAGCTCAGAGTATTTTCCTCTATTGGTTATTAATGGAGCTCAGGGAGAGTGACTTCATGTCTTACATACCTACAGTGAGGAACCTAAAATAGATGGCATGAATAAACCCTAAAATGAATACCAGTGTGCAAGAATGCAGCCATGAAATTTAATCCAATTATCTCTATGACAGTTATGTCACATTCTGCTTCGCAGGACTGATGTAGAGCCTTATGCTTTCTTTAGACCTACTTCATACACACTGCAAGAAGCTAACAGAGCATTTTCCTCTCCACCTTTCCCGCTAGTAATGACGCTGTATAAAGCAAAAGGTGCAATGCCCCAAATAACAGTAACTTCCTCAGGTGGAGAAGGTCACACATTAAAATGCCTTTGGATCCAAGACTTGCAAATGTAGGTTGTCACCAAAATACTCAACTGCCTAGCTATAAGAGATGGGATGTGTCTGAAGATGGTTGCCTAACTCATGTTCCACTAGGCTAACTAGAAAAGTCACTAAGATTAGAATATTGGTCTGTTTGTTATTTCTCTCAAATACTGCATGATCACTCTAGCACATGGACTCAGGCCACATTGTATTTTTGTCTTACAGCCCTCAAAAGTGCTGTAGCTGACCAGGAAAAACCTTTATAATCTTCACGCAGCACTACCAGTATCAACAGAGCTGTGATGGCAGAGTAATTTAGCTGCACAGCGCAGGTCTCTACACAGGATTAGAGAAATTGCATTGAAGGTGAAAGGAGAGGGGAAAGACACTGGCAAAAACCATGTTGTGGTTTTTAGTGAGGGGTGGCCTAAGGTGTTAGCTTCTGTAGAAAACTGCTAGAAGTCGCTCCCCTTTGTTCAGTGGACTTGGCCAGGCCTAGGGCAGACCTGCTGCTGGCCAAGGCCGAGCCAATTGGTAGCAGAATGTCCTGTGATAACGCCTCTGCGATAACGTATTTAAGAAGTGGAAAACAGAAAAAAAAAAAAAGAGAAGATGTGAAGAAGCTGAGCGGGGGCAGAGGCGCAGAGGGGGAGGCACAGGCCTCATGGGCCTTACAGGCCTCACCCTCTGGCTTCTCGCCAGGCAGCCGACTGGGCCCGACTCGATCCAGCCCAGCTGCAAGAAGTGGAAAGGAGATGAGAAGTGAATAAGATGTAAAAAAAAGATCCTGAGAGACATCTACCAGCCTGTTGTGAGGAACAGCTGCAGACTCCAAGGTCAGTGAAGAAGGAAGGGGAGGAGTAATGTGGCTCCTGGCCAAGATTCCCCTGCAGCCTGTGGTGACGACCATGGTGGAGCAGGTTGTCCCCCTGCAGCTCATGGAGGTCCACGGAGGAGCAGAGATCCACTTGGAGCCCATGAAGGACCCCGTACCAGGGGAGGTGGATGCCTGAAGGCAGCTCTGGCCCATGTAGGGCCCGCTGGGACAGCTGTTCTAGAGGGACTGCACCCATGGAAGAGATGACCCACGCCGGAGCAGTTTCACGAAGGACTGTGGCCCGTGGGAGGGACCCCACGATGGAGCAGGGGAGGAATGTGAGGAGTTCTTCCCCCAACCATGAAGCAGTGGCATGAAACAACATGTGATGAACTGACTGCAACCCCCATTCCCTCTTCCACACTGTGCCGCTCAGGAGGGGAAGGTAGTAGAGATAATGTTAAGCTCGGGAAGAGGGAGGGGTGGGGGAAGGTTATCTTGTTCTCTGTCTCATTATCCTGCTGTTTGTAGTAATAAATGAATAGTTTTCCCCAAGTCGAGTCTGTTTTGCCCGTGACAGTAACTTTAAGGATTTCTCCCTGTCCTTATCTCAAACCTCGAGCTGTTTTTCCTTATATTTTCTCTCCCTGTTCTCTCGGAAGGTGGGGGGAGTGAGAGAGAGACTGTGTAGTCTGGTCCTGATCAGGGCTGAACTACGACAAACCAGCTGAAGGGAAATGCTTTGATTTTAGTCACACAAATGTCCAGTCAGGAAAAGCATTTGTATGCAGAGATCTGAAATAATGACAGCTCCTTTTAAAATAATAGCAATGGCAAATGTCGATCTCCTATGCAGAAGTTTGTAGGTGGGGAAGCAGAATCAAGTTTAGGCTGTGTGTGCCTGTTGAAATGAGAAGACTGTGTCTTTACATAAGGATAGGGCATCTAAGGTCCATTCATCACTTTTTAATCCTTTCAGAAATGACTTATTACCCAGCAAAAGCAAACAGAGCAACTGATTCCATCTTAGGTAAAAAAAAGTGTATGATCTGGGGTGAATTTTGGGAGATAGGATTGTCACAAGATGTTCCACTAATACTAATATTATTATTTCCATTGTGGGAGTGTCCAGGGGCCCAAACCTTAGGGATGGCATTCAAAGTCACTCCTGGGTGACTTAGGAACAGAAGTCTGGTACCTGCTTTTGATTTTAAACATACACTGCAAAGGAATAATCATTGCATACTGTATTGAATATTTATAGGTTTACCGTAGCTAGTTTTTCTCTGCTTCAGAAGCATGGTGATTTGTGGACTAAAGCCTGTTAAGTCCCTAAAAGTTATGCAAGGAAAGACCCAAATTCTTTGTACAGGAATCCACACCCCTACTGAAAATACATTCAGGCTCTGCAAAATAAAAGTTAAAAAAAGTTTTCTTTGGCTTGAGAGTGTTATAGTGACTGAAATGCAGATGAAATGATGGCATCTCATCTTTATTTCTAAATTCTCAGGGTCACAGGTGGTCCTGTGCAATGTGAAAAAACCACATCCCCATATGCTACATTGAAATTGATACTGGTGCTACTGGCAAGCTGGGAGAGTGTGTCTGCTGTTTTGCAGTTGCAGAGGGGATACAGTTTATATCATTAGGCACTTCAAAAAAAATCTCACTCTGAGCACCTATGGATGAAGAACACACAAACTGTCCCCTTCTGGAACAGTTTAGTACAGTATTTAGATGATTTACATCAAGGAAGGAAACATTTTTTTTTCCATGAGTTCTCCTTGCCTGTGGGGACCTCAACTCTACACTTGGAGCTATGTTGCAGAGCGTTTTTTGCTACCTGTAAGGGATCTGAAGACCACTGCCCAGAGATGACAGGCTGAAAAATGCTGGTTTAAGGATGCCTGCCTAGTGGGCTGTGATTGTACTAATTACAAACCGTGAATCCCGGACATCTTGTTCCTGCATTTGTAAGATTAAAGTAGACTATATAAGTAACAATCATTACAGGATTTTTAAGTGGATGACCATTCTTTTAGCAGCAAATTTGGAGAGCTCATTATCTTTTTATTTCCAATAATGGGAGGGACATTGCATTCTACTGTAATAGATAGAATGCTTCAGCTTTTTTTACTTTTATGTCAGTGCTACTCTTTCTTACTGCAGTAAGCTACAACTGCTAGAGCTACAGCAAACAAATACTGTGTCCAGCCCTGGACTTTCCCATGAGCCCTTCAAAAAGGTATGTAAAAATACATGAGCATTAGGCAAAATAAAGAGTACACAAGCTTAGGTCCAGGCTGGTTAAAAACACTTTGAATTCAGTTCGCAATTGGAAACTAAAACAGAACAAGTAGTTGTCGGCAAACCTGCAGCTCATTTCTACACTACTGGAGTGTCCTAATCCTGCAAGAGCTCCCTTATTGGGCACTAACCAGCCTGTTTTTTGGGGTAGCATATTGTAGACTAAAACTCTCTGGCTACTACATTGAGAACAGCTCCATCACTGTTTCTTTTTCCTAGCATATACCCTTGATTCTGGTTCTCTTGCACGTGTATATGGAAAGCAAAGACAATCCCATTGCCTGACTACAGGATTCTGCTAGTCCTCCAAGGCCACCTTTTTCCTTAGAGCCTCAGTCTTGTAGGAGCACAGGGTCCCTTTTCAGGTTACTTTTTCAAAGAGAGTTCATTTTGCATGAAAAGCAGTTTCTTTTACCTGAAAGTTCACAATGAAGCTGTGTAACTAAACCACTTAGTTTGTGTGCTAGTCTCAATTTCACTGTTCTTCCTACACTACTAGACCAAATTAGACCAATGTATTTTCAGAGAACTTGGTATCTTATGTCAGACCTCTAGCTTCATGATTTCAACTTTAAAACACTGTTGTAGTTTAGCCCCGCTCAGGACCAAGCTACACAGTCTCTTGCTCACTCTCCCCATCCTCCAGTGGGACAGGGAGGAGAATTGGTAAAGAAAAAAGGCAAAATACATAGGTTGAGATTAAAAAGAAAAAAATAAAAAATTAAGACAACAAGAAAGAAAGTTTTTCTTTCTTAAGAAAGAAAACAGAGGTAGAAAACAAATGAACGACCCACTCAATAACAGAAAATACTGAAGCATATAATATACAGTACAATAACTCACAGCAGATCCTGATGCCCATCTTCCTCTCCAAGTAGCAGAAGCCTCCCCTCAGCACCCTCCTCACTTATATACTGAGCATGATGTCACAGGGTATGGAACAGCCCTTTGGCTAATTTGGGTAAACTATCCCACCTGTTGGCTAATTAGTAACCTATCCCAGCTGTGTCCCCCAGCAAGAGGGGGCACCAGTTCCAGTTCCCCTCCCAGCTTAGGTGAAAATTAACTCCATCCTAGCCAGAACCAGGACAAACATGAAATCTGCTTTGTTTTTCATGACCGTTTTCCTTTGGCTCTATGACCAAACACTGTGAAACTGAGGTCCTGATACCCCTAAAGAGATTATGTCTCCTCCTCTGCGTAAAGCTTCTTTCTGTCACTCAGTTTGATGCTAATGCTCACTCTTGGCCTCCTTGCCTAACTTCTGAGGATATTTCGCTTTATACTCCATCTACTTCAGGATTGGCTTTGGAAAAAATGCATTTTAAGAGGGATGTATGTATTGGATATTTTCTGTCTTCCTCAGGGAAGATTGAGTCTTGTGTTGACTAACCATATATGCAGATAAGAATGATTATATATAGAGGTAGAGAAATTTTCCTGGCTGTTCACATAAGAAATCTAACAGCATAGTAAAACATGATTCATAATATTAAATTGGAATTGTATAGCATCAGTGTCCAAGTTACTTATTACAATCTAGTGCACTATGACTCATCCTCAAATATGAGTTAAAGTTCAAAGGAGAATTTGAGTTTCTGCTCCGTAATATTAGATCGCCAGAAATGGCAATGGATATCATATCTGGTGCCACATTCTACCACGGGGTATTGCAGGCAGTGATCACATTTATCTTATCTTATGTTATGTCTCAGTTTTGGGGAGATACACTAATACATACCTAACTTAAAGTAAGTCCCACGTTGTTTTCCAGTGACAGAATTTGTCTTCTTGGCAGAATCAGGATGGAAAATGATTGCTTCTTCTCCAGGCAACTAATGCAATCATGCAATGAATTTTCTTATTCACTCCCAGTCCAGAGAACTCAACATAGTTTCATGGGATGCACTGAATAAGTAATGTTAATATTGCTATGTTTACTCCCAGAGACCATTTTTGCTCTTGGTAAATTGATTCTCATTTATTCTCTGAATGTAAAATGAACAGTTGTATTAAATTCTATAGATTCTCTAGCCTGCAGAGGAAAGGTGGATATAATCTATTTCTTTTCCTGTTTTTCAAGCCATGTGTACATTTAGATGATTTGCAGAGTTGTTGGACTTTCAGATAGGTGTTCAGGAATAAGGTTGGTTCCAAAATTGAGGGATTTAGATGCCATTGGGTACTCCAGTAAATTTCAGTGTCTGTGCCTGGGGGAATATTAACAAATGACACTCTTCCTTCCCATTTTTCACATATCCTTTTCAGTAGTGACAGGAACATGCAGCATAGAACACAGATGATCCATTAGCAGAGACTCTTTCCTTACCGTACATTAATGACACTTTCAAGAAGTTTTAGGATATAATGAACATAAGAAATTTAGATATCCTCCTTTCAATTGTATCAATGAACTCTGCAGTATAATTGTAACTTACTCCAAGTCTTCTTTTCTGCAGGTAGGATACTCATACATCTCACCTTTCCTCAGGCTTCATTTTTTTTGTCCCACAAATTAGCAGAAAATAAATGGAGAAAGCCATGGATTTCTCAGAATTGTTGAAACAAACTCTATTTCAGTTCAGCATTCTGGATTAGATTTCTGTGTCTTGGTTGGGCACTCATGTAAATCAGATGGCAGGTTCCAGCCAAGACCCAACTGGCAAGGTATAAGTTTTCCAGTATAACTGGGAACTCTATAGGCTCCTTGGCTGCCAACAGTCCACCTTCATTAAGGTGACTGGCTGAATTAGCTGCTAATTGGCTCTATGCAATTAACATCCAATGCTCATAATCACTGTGATGTCTAAGGTACTTGTACAACGGATGAATTTGTATGTATGATTTCTCTGAAGTGCAGAAATATTGCGAGTACCATTTTCCAGATGAAAAGCTGGAATAGAGACAATTATCTGTTAATTTTGTTCTACAAGTTACTTTTGGTAATGGTGTCATTATATTAAGCTTTTGTAGATCAGGGAGTAACAAGTCATCTTCATTCCTTCAAGTCACACAGACAAGGAAGAAAAATATTGAAGGGCAGACACAGTCCATTAAAGCAGTTAGTGCCATAGCGGTTCTGGTGAAAAAAAAAAAAAAAAACAGAAGAAGAAGAAAGGAAGGACAACTTCTAATGTGTTTGTTCATTCTTAGCTGCTGTAGTAGTAGAATTAGATGCACCTATTTAGTGCATTTAACTGGCAAATTAGTTGGCAGATTCTGCCTTCGGTTGTCTTAACCAAAGCCATCCCAGAAATTGGAGGCTGAGCCCAGTTGATTTTTGTCCCACAATTGTGCTCTCTTTATGCAGAAGCAGTGCAGAAAATAAACACTCCCTGCTTTAGCAAGGTCCATTTCCACCTATTTGCTCACTTAACTGTCTCGTAACAAGTTTTCAATGTATTGGCTTTTCACTAAACACCGAACAAAACAATTGCAATTGCTTAAGGACCAAGGCCTCCTGTGGTCCATCTTTCTGGGAGCAACTGAAGAAGGTGGCAGTGATATAAACAGACACTTTCAAAAATACTTCCTTGTCTTTTTAATGTCATTCTCAAGACATCCCTTAGGATTTTGTATTTATATCACAATGTATACTGTAGATAAATGCCTTTACAGGTTGTCTATTTTTGTTTCTGTTTATATATAAGCTACCATAGAAGTTAACCTATGTTCTTATTTTCTCTCTTCATTACAGTCACAGCAGCACCTAAGTAAGCATGTATTTCCAACCAAGTCTGTCAGCCTATGGCTTAAAATGAGACAGTCAGTAAAGTGCCTACATGTATTTCTAGCCCTAACAATGGACAAAATGTAACACTGTTCTAAAGGTACTAATTTAAGCTAAACGTTGGAATAGAAACTCACAGAGCTAATGGTCATAACATCTCCAGCTCAAATCTTCCATCCAGATGTTAATATTGGAGAAAAAGACCTCAGTAAACTTTTACCATTAAAAGGAACTCAAACACGTTCCTCTGTCAGTAGTGATTGAAGTTCAGTGAACAATAACGAGAAGTAAAATACTTTTCACAGACTTTTAAATGTATTTTTTGATTAGTTTTTGAATTTGTCAAATAATAACAGTTTTTACTGAACGGACTGTTTAGCCAATAAATGCCATTCCTTGTCCAATGCTACTCAATTATGTTTCATATGTGCTCATGTTTCTATATTTTGAGAGTAGAGTTTAAAAGGCCTCCACTTGGTAGAGCTCGGTAAAGTGATCTAAATGGATATAAATGTGTGTACAAACCATCTTTTCTGAAAACAACTACATTTCACTTGAAACTTTCCATTGTAATACGGAGTCTGTGAACTTGCCTGTCTGTCAGACCCTACTCTTGATCTTGAACCACTCAGTGAATTCAGTCAGAGGCAAAGATCTTAAAGACACTAAGGCTCTGAAGTTATGTGAAATGGCATCAGGTAGGGGGAGATGTGAGTGGTTTCCTGCTAGGAGAGGTAGCTACGCCTTCAGCATAACTTGTGCTAAACTAAGAAGAAACCTATTTGGGAGAAAGTGTTTAGAAATACCATCCTCACAGGGTAATCTTCAGAGCTTACACTTCCCGAGACACTAAATTGCCTTGGAGATAGAAATCTGTAGGAAACCTAGCTTTAGTTTCAGTCCTCACAAATGAGCTTATTTCTAAGAAAAAATATTTTTAGGAAAAATGAATATGCCCAAAAGCAAACTGAACACAAGGCGAACAGGGGAATATTCCTCTTTGTTAAATTAGCTGATGCTGAGTGATTAGTCCTATTGTTTAATTCAGCTGTTAACTCTTAGCTAATTTCCTAGTGCTTAACTCCCAAATAATTTCAAAGAGATTTATGCATGAGCTGAGAGTTAAACATAGACTTAAATGCAGTACTGACACAGGCATTGTCTAGGCATATATTTAATATGAAATATTCTGAATCCAGGCTTCAACAACATCTTTAAACACACTTATGTTGAAGGAATTAGTTGCTTTCCTACAGATCCCCACAGCCTGGAGCAGTACGTTGAATTATGATGTAGTAAGGGATCAGTATGAGTCGTACTTCTGAATTTGCCAAGTGGGTTGAACCACTGAATTCTGACAGTGTTGAAAGAAGCCCTAATCAGATAGTTACTTCTCTTCTGCATCTGACTTGGCAACCATTCAAGGAGAACAACAGTGCTCATTTCCTATTCATGTATTATGCACAATTTGCTTTGAATACCTTGTTTATTCTAAGACGAAGTCTGTATTTTCGTTTCATTTTGGTACTACATTAGCAGGAAGAGATGAGAATTGAGGATACTACTCAGCTATCGAGCCACAGATCAATAGACAAAAAAGTTTTTAAATGGCTTTGAAATGCCTGCATTGATAAAGCTATATCCATTGTTCTTCTCTCTGCTACTGGAGTAGAAATAATTAATATTTTAAGAATCCCAAAATAGATGGAAGTAGTAATATTGACTAAGTAGAAAGTGTTTGCCAGGAGATTAGGCTTTAGTTGGTAGGATTTCAATATGCCTGGCATGTCAAAGCAATGTGACAAGTCAGTGTTTTCATAATATTCTGCTTCTACCTCATAACTTGTTGTGAAAGGATGATGACTGTTGCCAGCTTGCTTTGTTCTTATTAATATTTTTGAAGATAAGAAAGTGAAATGGCTCACTTTCAGGAATTAAGTAATTTCTTTTTGCCAAAATACTGACAGGAACTCTTGGTGCAGGAAGATAAATTGGAGTTCTGACTCCTGCATCACAATAAAGAAG
This sequence comes from Chlamydotis macqueenii, assembly GCF_036417535.1. Lineage (NCBI taxonomy): Eukaryota > Metazoa > Chordata > Aves > Otidiformes > Otididae > Chlamydotis > Chlamydotis macqueenii. The sequence goes on from NC_141557.1 coordinate 51,738,947, forward strand.
CCAACATTGCTTGAAAGAAGCCGTGCTGTTCAAGCTGGTATTACTTCTCTTAATATTGCAGATGTGAACATCAAGTGAGTTTTCTGTGTGAATTTCTGGAATATGAAATGGAAAAGACTGTTGAACTCAGGCACTTTAAAGCTCTGACTGTAAAAGTAAGGGATAATTTTAGGGAAGGGGAGTTCAGAAGAATCAGCAAGTGGAATAGGTGGACCTCAGACAATATTGTAACGTCAGCTGTATAGCACTATTTGCAGCCCAAGTCTAATGGGATATTTGTCTTGTTGTCTCTTCCACTGATTATTCCAGCTCCCTCAAAACTGCACTTGCAGGCCTTCCCCTCCCTTCATATAGATGACATTTGAATGCCTAGTGAATAGCTTTCTGTCCTCCTGTGATGGTTTAGCCCAAATCACCACACAGTTTCTCGCTCACTCTCCCCCTCCCCAGGGGGATGGGGGAGAGAATTGGGAAGGAAGGAGAACTCGTGGGTTGAGATGAAGACAATTTACTAAAATAAAAGGGAAAACTACAATAATAACAGAATATAAGGATATCAAAAATATACAAAGTGAACAATATGTGTTTTCTCACCACCCGATGTCCCAATGACCGATACAGCCCGTCCCGAGCAGCGATCACGGAAACAAAACCGAGCAGCAAGCAAAGGAGCAAAAGGGAGCCAGCAAGGTAGGGGGAACGATGCCAGCAAAAACAAGCAGGAAGGATGGATGCCAGGAAGGCAGATACCCACCCTCGCCTGCCCCCACTTATATACTGAGCATGACGTTTATGGCATGGAATACTCTCTTTGGCCAGTTTGGATCAATTACGCTGTCTGTCTTTCTCCCAGCTTCCTGCATCTGCAAATTAGCGAGACTTGGAAAGCAGGACGGTGTCCTTGGTCTCATTCACAACAACTGGTATCATCAGGGTGTTTATGAACATTCTTCACACACAAAATCCAAAACATACCAGCTACTGAGAGGAAAAATTAACTCCATCCCTGCCAAAACCAGGACACCTCCATTCTAATTCAAAAAGTCAGCCTTTCCTATAAATCCAAAACGGCAAAACTGCTGCTCTTACCCAGCGCAGGAACAGCAGTGGCTTCCTTCTAGTACACCTCATGTGGACCTGCCTTCTCCTGAGCTATCCTGATCCAGACACTTCTGACTGCTTCTTGCTTTAGTCCTTTGACCTGATCACCCATGTTGTTATGTTGGTTCTTTCCCAGCTGCAGTAAATACTTTGGTTTTCTTCCTAGGACAAGACATTTTCCTGCTTAGCTGAGCTCTTCCTATTAGGACCCATCTTCTATTATCATGCTGGTTCGTGTATGTATTATCCGTGCCTTTGCTCTGGCACCAAGCTCAGCCCTTGTGCCCTCTGTGCCAGATGGACACACAAGGTCATTTTCCACCCTCCTCTCTTCCAAAGCCCTTCTCACAATGGTTTCCTTTGGTACACTGCTTGCTGATGACAGTAGGCAGAAAACAGATATTGTCCATGTGGGACCTGAGTTGGTCTTCTGTTCTTTGCCTGTATTGCTGCTTGGTTGCCTACCTTTTAAAATCTTTGGTACATTCATCTGGGATTGGGAGCTCTTTGAGCAGAGACTGGCTATTCAGAAACTCCTGTGAACACCTTAATGCTTGATCTGTGATTGATGCTTCCAAACTGTGCTATGAGGCTGCATCAACACACCTTACCTGTTGGAAAATACCACTGGCACACGAAGTGACATGAAAGTCACAACCGAGATAAGAAGTGAAACCGTTTATTACAGCTGACTCACAGGCGAATAGAAATACCAGCCATTAGCACTTCAGAAGAGGAATCACTGCAAGCCCTCAGCTCCTCATCTTGCAATAATTCTTATATCACCTGTAGTTACAGGTCAGTTCTTTTGCATCACTTTGCATACCTTGGCCTAACGGTTTCAGCTGAGAGTAGCTCTTCAAACAGGTCAAGCTCCTGGGCAGACATGGCTGAGACCATGAGCAGGAGTTCATTTGAAAACCATGGAGCGTAGCCCTTTGCTTTTCCGGTTTAAACAGAGATACAACAGACATCAAAGGAGGATGCAGTGTTGCTGGGAAATGGCATATTAAACAGCTCTTTAGTGGAAAAGTGCTGTAATTCCTACCATATCTTACAAAAAAAAGCAACAGAAAGCGTATAAATGCATCCTATATATACAAACAATACAGCACAGCTGTCTCGTAAGCAGGGATTAGTAGAAGGACATTGTTACAGAAATAGCACATATTTTCCCTTGGGAAACTTAAAACCTCACAAATACAGTCCGTTCAAGGCCACAGAGAAACAATGTGCTGCTTATGCTCTCATTTCCATTCCTAGTTGCTGAGATATTGACATTTTTACAAACCTTGTTTCTGTACATTTTCCATTTTGTTTAAAAACTACAAAGCTCTTGGATCAGCATACTTTTTCAATTAAAAAAATAACCAAATGTATTCCCACCACATTTACATTTTTGTATCTCTCTTACTTGGTTAAACCAGACAATTTGAAGTTATTTTCACTCTTCAATGTAATAGCGTAATTGATGGAGCAATACCACTATGAATTATTTTAGAAAGAGTTTTAGTAGAAAACATAAGAGATTCATCTTAAACTAGTTTAATTTAAACAATTCCATGACAACAGCTGGGGACATAACTTCTGGCAAATGTGGATGCAAATTCAGACTGGTAGATAAGATTCAGTGAAATCAATGAGTTGCAGCTGCTGCATCTGACACAGACACTACTACATCCAGCCACCTCTTTTTAGATCAGAGGCAGCCTGGGCACTAAGATAAGCAGCCATCCATCTGTCTTATGGTAAGCTGCAACTGGACGTCAGGTGGCAACTGAATTCTTCACCACTCAACTTGCATTTTCTTATTTGTCCTTTTAATACTGATTCCTGAGGAGTTCAAGTGCCCTTTCTCCTCCCATGCACTACCTGTGATTGCCAACTGCGTGACGAAGAAGGTCATTCGAGATTTCCGCTTCCTCCTCCAGGTAGAGAAGAGCACGATGGCATTTCCAGCAATTGTGACAATAAAGAGAATCCAAAGAGTCACCAGCTGCTCTGTCTGCATTGGAGAGAAGGAAAAAAAAGCAAATTGGTAGGTGGGTGGGTAGTGACTTGGGTTAAACCAGTAAATTATCCTAGGATGAATGAAACAAGAATGGAAAAAAGGAGTGAAATGTGAGTTTTTTCTATTGATTTCTAATTATTTAATCTAAAAGAGATTCTCATTCTTTCAGAAAATACTTAACATGCATCACTGCTGGTGATGTTCATTCCAGTTTGAATTGCAGTGGCTGTGTATTACTTCTATCTTCACAAAACCGCTAGCAGTGTCTGTGTTCGACATGTAACACTAAAATGAGAGGCAGCCCTCAGTTTTCTTGTGTTGCTCCAGCAAGCTGTGAAACAACCAACTGCCTTGCTTTGTAAGGAATACTGATGGATGGGCTCCTTTGGAGAGAGGGAGGAAATAAATACTTCTCTCCTTCTCAGCTCCAGTGAGTTTGGGATCCTCTCCATGATCTAGATGTGCAGCAAGATTGAAAAGAAAGCATGACTCACTGTAAGGAAAAGTAAAATTGTGTAGCGAGCCATACGTGATGACAAAACGTCCCCTAGTGGTAATGTGTACAAAGAAAAGAAAGTGACAAAAAAAGTTATTCAGGCTCTTAGAGCATCAGGGTCCTCTGCCTGCAAGAACAGGGGCGTATGCATCCACATTTGCTTGTTTGCGTGCCAAATCTTCTTCCTCTTTTTGGCCTACCAAATCCCATTTGGTCCTCTCTAGATGCAGGATAGTTGTTTTTCAGTGGCAACTCTGTAAGTTTCCCCTCGCCAAGTGAGAGTGTGAAGTTTATGTTTTCTCCATAGCAGTCAGCCAGCTCTGAGCCTGAGAAGCACTGAGTCTGGTGAGCATGGGTTCAACCTGGAGAAAATATTTTGCATTTCTGCAAAATTCTCACCTATAAAAACCTGTCCTGTGTAAACCTGTACGTAGTGGCATGGAGGAAGACAGTTCTGCTGCTCTTCTGCAAAGACAAGTAGAAGAGAGAGGGTTTTTCACAGGAATAGTTAGGTTTGAAGGGCATAGATCAGGGAGGCTCAAGAGAAAAAAAAATCCTAGTGTATCCAGCAGCAATAATATACACATTATTATTAGAGTCAAAGAGAGAAAAGATACATATATGGCTCAGCAGAACTGGTAGTTATAAAGGTAAACTGAATTTCCATTAGGAATCCCTCTCCCAAGGCCTGCTGCTCCCAAGCATACTCCTGCCTTTGATGTTTCAGGAGGAGACAGTTCATATCAATGAAGAGCCTTCAGCCCCCTGCTCTGCCTTCTTCTGGCTTTCCAAAGCTTCAGATGCATTGGTCATCTGGACTCACAGCTTAGGAACTGGGATGAGTTTCAGGTTATGTCAAGACAGCCATTTGAGATCTTCCAGTTCCTGACACCAAACCCGTAATGTGGGTGCTAGTGGAAAATAGCAGAAACAGGTAAGGGCTGCAGCTGAAGAGAGATTCCAGCTGCTGGCCTTAGAGAAGTGACCCCAAGGCACAGTAGGGTAGCCATGGTCCCTACTTTACTGAGGAGCCAGTTGCGGGAACCAGCCTCAGCTTTGCTCCAGGTGGGTAATTAAATAATACAAGTATCTCTGAGATGAGTCACCATTCATCTCCCCTACCTTGGATACCCTGTCTCCACTGATTATAGAGTGACCTACATAAGACAACTTGTGAGGGCTGGATGCTTATCTTTTAGATAAAAAAAAAACCCTACCCTTTATTTAGGTGTCTCTAAATCTCTTGAATTTCTTGGAAACAAATTCCCTTCAAAATGTGTGGCAGAGACATGGTAGAACTATTTTTATGGGGATGCTTTACTACTTACAGGAATTAGTAGGAATTATTTTTTGGAAGCTAATTAAAATTTCAAAAGGTAAGATTTAATATCACTTTTGTCCTTGAAATCAGTTGCTTCTGCTTAGTGGTTTGTTGTTTTGTTTTGTTTTGGTTTGGTTTGGGTTTTTTGTCTTTTCAATTTCAGAAAAGATCTTTCACACAGGAAAAAAACTGAGAGGCAAGACTTGTTCTCGTTTTTTCTGGTAAAAATCAGGAGAGTATTTTGCATTGCTATATTATACTGGTACGGGTACGAACAGAACAAGGATCTGATACTCAAACTTTCTTATGATTCCTGCAGAAGAAATAGCTGTGGAGTAACAGAGACTGTGTTAGAGGGGTGTTTCCCCATCATAGGGGAGCAGCATATATGGTCAGTTTAAATCCCCTCCTGCCAAATTAAAAAGCAGTTTCTATTAATCTGTTTGTGGTAGCTGCCATTCAGAAAGAAGAGAAAAATATCTCATTCTTGGAGTTAAGGAGCTATAATAATAGGCAACTTAAATGACTGCAGCCTCTCTCAGTCTGTGTTAGCTTGCAGAATGAAAATTTCTGTGGTTATTAATGGGATGCCCATCATGATAAAGACCTTCACAGATGCTAAGATTAGAACTCAGAGTGATCTTGGTAAATTGGAAACGTGTACTGGAAAAAAACCAAGATGCTGTTCAACAGAGAAGTGTAGACTCCTGGCTGCTGTGCTTCAAGAGAGACAGAGAGCAGCGAGTTGACTGCAGTCTAAAGGATATAGCTGGGCAAAAAGATTGACTGAATTAAGTTGCTTAATCTAGCAAAAAGCAGACTGCAGGAAAACATGAACATATCCTTGAAGACAAAAAAGATTGACGTAAAAAAAAAAAGAAAGGAATAATCTTTTTTTCAGATCCACTGCAGAATGGCCAAAAATCAGTGAATCGAAACCACAGCACAGAATTCAGGTAGATCATTTAAAAAAATTGACTTTAAAATGTACCATGTATGTATATATATATATACAGATTGATTGAGTCTGTGAAACCTCCATCTGTGAAGATGTTAAAAACAACTATTAGATTAAAGAGATAGCCGATTGATCCTTGAACTTCACTCCAGCTGCATTTTCTATAATTTTGTTTTATTCATCGCTTTAAGGTTGCTTAGACATAGAAGTGTTTCATTTCATGTCATGTTCGTTCATCAAGCAAAAATCCCCTTTTTGTAACAACCCTCAGCAATGTGATTTACAAAAAAAACCCATTGTTTAATAACATGTTGCACAGACATCAGTGGCATTCTGGATAAAAACAAAGATAATAACATCTCCCAAGCCCGTGTGTAGAAGCTTTTGGCAAGGGCTGCTTTTGCAAAGGGCATTGCTAATTACATTATATGAGAATGCCGTGAGAGTGACTAGTGTCACACAGCAGTTCTTTTAGATTAGAAAAACTAAAGATGCTTGTGACTTAATTAAGGTCACAGAACAAACCAAAGTCAAGAGGATTTCCTTGGGTTGACTACAAGCATCGCATGTGCTGCTTTTCCACAAGACTGCCGTGTTTGGAGCATGGAAGTGGTTGACATCTGGAGGGCATATTCATGTTTTGCTAATTTACTTTAAGATTAAAACCAGCTTTAGTCAATGAAGCAAGCCTTTTCATGGGTGAAATGTAGGACAGAAAACCTGTCTGAAGATCGTGTGCATTTTCCTTTGCTTGCAGAAGAGTCTTAGCATTTTGTCTCTCTGGCAAATTTTCTGAATCCATAGGCTGTGATAAGTCTAGCGAGAGGTGTGTTCTGCTTTTTATTTGAGACAAAGATTATCCCTGCAAGCATCTTTAATCAAGACCATGGTTAAATTGTTTCAGAGACATCAAAAGACGATTTGACACCGTGATGCCATCCCTCCTTCCAGATCTCCCCAACCAACTTCCTCACTCACTCATTTCTCAGGATTTGTATCCCCTTTGTTGGGGTGCACCAGCTGTGGCTCTGGAATGGGAATATACCTGATAGCCCATCCCAAAGGAGGTGCTGTTGCTCATGTCTTGAGGTGTAGAAACCTTTGCCTGATATCAGAGCAGCTGGCTAACAGAAGGGGAGGTTCAGCTATCAGTGGACAAAACACATTTGTACTTGAATGGGAACCCAGCATGAAAGAGTTTTGTTCTAGCTGCTGAGGCTAGTTGGGAAACAGCCTGGAACAAATAGGTTGCCAGGTAAGAAATAAGCAAATAAACAGAAAAAGAGAGGGAGAGGCACTCAGTTTCTGATGTGACTGACTGGCCTTTTAATGTGAGGAGAGGAGGCCTATAGTGAATTCATGTCCTTGCTGACCTGTTGCCTTCCTGCTCCATGTCCTTGGTCACCGGGGTGAAGAAGAGGCACTCATCCCTCATATCACAGGTCAGTAGTAGCTTAAGAGTCTGAACAGCTTCTTCAGGCAGGTTGATTAAATTCTGGGAACATGCAAACAGTCATACTACTTGCCTTTGGTATATTTTCAAAATCATGTTTCTAGCACAGCCTATTGCAGCAATTGAGATTGTAAGTGAGATGTAATCATGGAGCAAGCCAAACAATTTTGTGAGGATGTTCTTCTTAACACATAAGAAGAACACATAAATCTTCTTGCTAAACTGAGGAACTGTCATGATCACAGTCAGGTTCACTACTAGTAGATTGCATTGCACTTTCTTAAAGGATGAAAAAAAACTTAGGAAATTCTTTTCTTATCCTCTGAAATAATCACTTTAATTGCAGGTCATGCAAGAAAATGGAGGAGTCTAGGTTTGCATTTTTTGATCCTGTTGTAGGAGATCTGGAGTCTTGAACTTTCAATACTGAAAATGTTCAGGACAGATTTACTATTTTAACAGTCCCCATTTAGGATGGAACAGAAAACAAAACAAAACAAAACAAAACAAAACAACTCCCCCAAAAATCTTAAGCAGGAAGATTAGTTTTCTTGAGGCAGACAGGTGCCATGCAGCTTGATTGATTCCAGTTGGGGATTTATAGTCAGTTTACCTCTAAAGCAAGTTGTACTTTGGATTGCAACACTGAAAGAAATCAAAGACAGACACTCATCAGTACAATTTAATTAAGGAGTCTTAAAGGTACTGACACAATCTCTGACATAATTCATAAAGTTTTTGAAAAATAAATAAAAAACCCTCTGTCTCATACTGCCAGATTCCTTCACAGCAGAAACCCTAGAGGAGTTTTCTGGGGTCTAACTGCTGCCTACAATTATCTAACACGAGGGTGCAGATGGAGACAGGTTCTTCTGAAAAGTGAACAATGAAAGGACAAGAGGCCACAAGTAAGAGCTGCAACATGGGACATTTCAATTAGATACTAGGAAAAAAAATGTCATTGTGAGGGTGATCAAACACTGGGATGGGAGCCCAGAGCAGGTGCGGGATCTCCATCCCTGGAGATATGCAAAACTTGAGTGGACACTGCTCTGACCAGTCTGACATAGCTTGAACTTGCTTTTGAGTGGCTGGCGCAGGTGACCTCCAGAAGTTCTTTCCTACCTGAATTACTGTGCACACACAAGTATGCAAAAGACCTGTTTTCTTCAGGAATGTACTTAAAATGAAAAGGTACTTATACAAGTTGTGTATTATTTATTGTATCATAGAAACATGAGCAATTCAGGTCTTTGTGGGAATATTTATGTAAATTAAAATCACTCTGCAAGTAAAGAGTACGGGTGTAAAGGCATGGAAACAACACAAACATATTAGTCTTAGGAAAAGGGACTTTAAAAGTATAAGACAGCATTTGTCTTATGCTTATGTGGAGGCCTGAGATGAAGAATTTCTACCAGGATGTGACCAGCTTGAATAATGAGCTATCAAAGAAAAATGTGATGCCACTGAAGGGATAATGACTATTATTATTTTTATCAGCTACAATATAAAGGTTTTTTTAACACATAAAAAAAGAACAAACTTAGTTAAAGTGAAAGTGTCAACTGGAAATGTCCATATTTCTTCTTGTGTTGAAACTTTCAACACAAGTTGGGTTGTGAAAAAAAACCACAGAAATCTCTGTTGGCGTGTAGGTGTATGCTGTACGTGTTTTACACATACTTTAGTTGTAGCTAGCAGTTCTGACTGTCTGGGAAGATCACTGCAATCTTATGCCCTAGTTGACACAAGCAGCAGAACTTGTACTGACCATTCCTGTAACCAAGTGTGTTTTGAAAGGTTGTTGTCCATCTAGCAAGGCACAACTGAGAAGATTTTTCTATACAGTATTCACAAAAGATGTTCCTGAAAATTTTGGCAAAGCCATTTGATTGACAATGAAAAGCTCTGGGAAAACTCGTGTGAAGATAAGAAAGACTAGAAAATAGAAAGTTCAAAGCTAAGTTTTCTATTTTGTATTTGAAAGTGCTTCCACTGTGATTGAATTTGAGAGAAACATTTGGGCAGACAACATGCCCTCTAGGAGGTTTTTTTTTTGGTAGCATGGCCTGGAACGGAGCCTGATTCAAACTGCATAAGTGCTAGTTCAGCCCCAGGTTTGCCTCTGGGACTGCTGCCTTCTCATTTCAACGGCAATGGTCATGCCTAGTAGTTTTCATATCTCCTTCTGCGCAGTGGCTGCTTCATTGAGATGATTTCTCACAAGCTAGCCATGTTATACTCCCAGCATACAGCTACAGGTCATTCTGGAAATCCCAGATGCATTGCCACATGCGATCATCACAACACATCAGAGGTGCTGGCAACAGTCACTTCTCCACAGGTCCTTATAGTCGGAAGAAGGGCACAGCTGGAAGGGACCCAAGCTGATGATTTCTATTCTGCCAAACTTAAGAAGTCATTTTGCATGAATTTATGTCTATATAGTATTGCATTCGTAGTCTGTGAATGTTAATGTGCTATATAGAGGAAAACTCTATAATATTTTCTCCCTTTTAGACCTAGGGAAACAGGCAACCTGAGGAAGCCCATTCACTAAATCAGGACACTTTCTCATGGAAAGAGGTAAACATGTTAAGATTACTTTCACTTCTTTTTGAAACATAGCAAAACCGTACCTGTCCTTTTTTGAATCTCCTTTTTTTTTTTTTTAATTATTTCTTAGCTTTGATTTCACCATCATGGTTGAGGCAGGGTCCTTTCAGTGCACAGCATTTAACTCATGTGAATTGCTGTGATCTTTCCAAGCTGAAGAAACCACTCCGTACCCTGCCTCAAAATCCTCCATAAGTGTGACTGGGATAGAGGACAAGATTTTCAGGCAATAACAAATGGTAACAATTCAATTTTACTAACAGATAGTTAATATTTGCCATTCTGCTGTGTCTTGGTACAAGATGAATAATAAATGGTGACAGTACTGTTCAGTTATTGCAGGATTTTTTTACCCGTTGCACCCTATGAAACTCCCACAGAATTAGACAAACAGATATGCCTGATTTTAATGTCATAAGGAAAGATACATTTTTCATGATGTACCTATCTATTTTTTCCTAGAACATTTTCAACATGAAGACATAATATTAGGTCACTCAATGGTTCATCCATAATTGTACGGTTTTGATAGCCCTATTTAAAATTGTGGAATGTTGTTTTTTCTTCATCACAAAAAGAGGTAAAATGACTAGGTATGCCTAATCGGTGCAACTAAAACCTCTCAAAAAACCTGCAGAAGTTAATACTTTTTAGGCATATTTATATGGGAGAGGCAGACAGATGTGAACCCTGTGTCTGTATGGACCATGGAGTTAGAAGTGTGAGGGCTGCTAGTGTAAAACTGCCCAAATCAATTGGCTCAGAGCTACCCGCAGTGGGGCTGTCATACAGCCAGATCACTTCTGCGTTGCATTTGAGCTACTAGATGAAGCAGCCTGGCCAGCAGCACTGCAGCAGCAGTTTCACAAGGAGATCAGCTATTACATTTCCAGTGCAGCATCTCAGGAATAGCAACAGTCATTATGGCGTATTGCAGAGGCTGTGTTCAGGAGTTCCTGACACTTTATTTGTGTAGACTTTCATTCTCCTCCTCTCCCCCCACCAAAAGATTGTGAAATTAGTTATAAATTATTTGATATGCCTATTTTTCTAAAATATATTATTGCATTTGCAGAGATTACTCCACAAATTTGACAGCACCCATTATTATTTTTCTATTATGTATTCAATGATGGGATGCTCTGTGAGGTTTGCTTGAAAATCAGAATGAACAATAGCATAGGAGAATGTTTTCCAGGAAATAGAGGCTTCTGCATTTGGATGAAATTAAAAGAACCACAGATTCTGAACCACAGATTCTGACCACTGATCCTAATTAAAAGAACCACAGGCTCTGAGGATACCTGGAGCCAAATCCTTGATACCCGATAGTCCTACAAAACAAGTCTATGCAAACCTTCTCTCCATGCGTTGGTCTCCTCAGTTCTTTGCTGGAGATGGTAAGCCCTGACCTTTGTAAAGAGCATTAGGCTCTGTGGATAAGCAGCATATGCTTTTAGATTTGTGCGTACTCCTGCATGGCTATGCAGTCCTGTTTAATATCTGAGCTACATGGGCTAAAACATGCAGGTACTGGGACTGCTACTGTGTTGGGGGAGGACAGTCAGAGAGTCAAATAGTCCTTCCTGAAACAAATTGGGAATTTAGATTATACATGTAAAATAATTTGTGATTGAGTTGATATGCATATTGTTCCTCCTGAGAGCTCTAACATGTCAGCGTCACTGCTGTGGTGATGCTGCATGGCACAGGGACCAGGGCTTATGAGGCCAGAGGGAGTGGGACATCAACACGTGGACCAGTGGTTGGGGTTTCCGTCTGGCAGGTGGGAGACTGGGGTTCTCAAAAACCCTTGGGTGTAAATGACAAAACCTTTGTGTCCTCCTGCACAGATGAGGGCTCAACTCTACACATCAGAAAACAAAATAAGAAAGTGCACTAGATCGTAGAACTCAGCCAATGCTCCTGAGAGGCAGGAGATGATGGTGGGAACGCAGTCCCGCTGAGAAAGGAAAAGCAGATGGGACTTTTCTCCTTTTGAGCACTCCAACCTTTACTTTGTTGTGTAAAAATAGGACATCCCATTTCTCAGCAGACCTCTTATAAAAGAGATGAGCCCTACTCTTCTCGGAGGACAAGTACATACTCCTACTGTTGGGGAGGCTTTGGGGCTGTTGGGAGCCCGGCAAGGGAAGGTTCTTCCTCCAGCCCTGACAAAGTTTCCCAGCCCTGTGGACAACTGGGCAAACCTATTCTGAGATTTCATCTTTTCTCCAGACAGGTTTCTGATTTGCATCTTATCAAGTTCACAGAGTTAAGAGGATCCTAAAGTGGAGGAAGGGCACTGGAGTTCAGATGATCTCTGTTCTTCAGGGAGTTGGTATTGGGCCTGGCCCTGTTTAACTTCTTTGTTGGCGACATGGACAGTGGGACTGTGTACACCCTCAGCAAATTCGACAATGACACCAAGCTGTGTGGTACAGTCGACATGCTGGAGGGAAGGGATGCCATCCAGAGGGACCTTGACAGACTGGAGAGGTGGGCCCATGCAAACCTCATGAAGTTCAACAAGGCCAAGTGCAAGTTCCTGCACCTGGGTCAGGGCAATCCCAGGCACAAATACAGCCCTGAGGAGAAGGACTTGGGAGTGCTGGTGGACAAGAAGCTCAACGTGAGCCGTCAATGTGCGCTTGCAGCCCAGAAAGCCAACCACATCGTGGGCTGCATCAAAAGAAGCATGGCCAGTAGGTCAAAGGAGGTGATTCTGCCCCTTAGCTCCGCTCTCATGAGACCCCACCTAGAGCACTGCGTCCAGCTCTGGAGCCCCCCAGTATAAGAAGGACCTGGACCTGTTGGAGTGAGTCCAGAGGAGGGCCACAAAGATGGTCAGAGGGCTGGAGCACCTTTCCTGTGAGGACAGGCTGAGAGAGTTGGAGAACTTATAACAGCCTTCCAATACCTAAAGGGGGCCTAAAAGGAAAGACAGGGAGAAACCCTTCAGCAGGCCCTGTTGTGATAAAATAAGTGATGATGGTTTAAAATAGAGGAAGGTAGATTTAGATTAGACACCAGGAAAAATTTTTTTACAGTGATGGTGCTGGAACACTGGAACAGGTTGCCCAGAGAGGTGGTGGATGCCCCATCCCTGAAAACATTCAAGGCCAGGTTGGACGGTGCTCTGAGCAACCTGCTCTAGTTGAAGATGTCCCTGCTCCTTGCAGGGGGGGTGGAACAGATTACCTTTGAAGGTCCTTTCCAACCCAAACAATTCTATGATTCTATGATTCTTTTCAGATTACTGTATTTGGCAGAGAGCAGTTGACACTCACTTAGAGCCTGTTTGCACACAGATTAAATGTATATCAGGAAGATTATAAAGGGGTGTAATGAACTCTCCTTTGGCCTGGGACGTTGGAGCTGTAATTAATACCAATTTGCACATCTGTTCTGAATTTAGTGCTGACACAGCCAACAGGACTTCTGATGCTTGTCATTTAAGACAGTAAGCTCCCTGAATGCTTCATGTAAAGGCATCCAGGAAGAAGTACAGTCTGGGCTTTCAGGGACCATTTGCCATAATACGGCAAGAAGACCTGAATGTATGTGGGCATGAGCCTTTGCCCTTTCCAAGGGAAGCAACAGCTCATCTTGCATGCTGTGTGGAGTGTGGGTGTACCCAGTCCTGCCCCAAAGGCTGTGACTCTGTACCTGAAGAGCCAGCCTAGTTAGCACACATGTCCATGGCCCCAAAGCAGACCTCATGGGCAAAGCCTTGGCTAATGGCTGGCAAAGGAGCTATGGTAATGACTACCAGAAGGGAAACATGCATTCCTCCAAGTGGACAAAATGCCCCATTTCCCAGCTCAAAAAAAAAAAAAAAAAAAAAAAAAGGAATAGACAGAAACTCAAATGCTTCTGAAATGTAGCACTCACAGCTCATGCCTTAACAGAACTTTTTGGCACTGAAATGCTCTAGGGCACATTATTTTACTTTTGTCACATTGCCACCACAGTGTAACACAGACACTACCTTAGGTGGGTACAGGCTGTCCTTTTGAAGCATGGGAGGAAAAGAAGAAACCAGCGCATGCCCACGTAGTTTGAGCAGTATATTGAGGTATGCTATGTAACTGTCATTGAGTAAAAGCATTAAAGAGTCGTTAACTCAGGAACTGCTCCAGGTAGGGGATGAGTGTCACTCCCTCGTCTCTATTTGTTGGCTTAGATTGTGTTTTCCTATGACCGCTTTGGTAAGATAGGTTACACCTGTGTTTCCCAAGAAGAAATACCTTGTGTACCCCATGTTGGACTCCTGCAACCCAACACACAGGCTCTGGAGTCAACCTGTGCGGTGGCTGTTTCATCCAGCTTGCCTTTACTGTAATTCATGGACTACAAGGTGTTTGAAAATCCCAATAAAAGGCCAAAACCCCATTTGTAGCTACCTTTTGAGCACTGAGCTTTAGTTTTTGATCCATTCAGTCTATTCCAAGCTGAACCTTTTATTGCTTTAGTTGCTTAACCACACCCTTGTGAAGAGGAAGGAGATGCTGCTCAGCTTGCTGGAAGGGGCAAGGACAGGGCCACAATGTGGGCAGCACTGGTGGAGGATGGCTAACTGAGTCAGCAGCTATCTGCAGCACCTTCCACATATGAGCTTTCACAGAGAGGTGAAATTACTGGCAGGGAGCCCTGTCCTCCCTGCACTGTTGTCATCAGAGCAGGTCCTTTATCCCCCTTTTCCTGCAGCAGCACCAGCTGTCACTTGTCTCCAGAGTCAAAATATTTCCATGCCTATCAACAGCTAGTAATTGATGTGAAATCAGTGAACCTCCTTGCAAATGTCATGCTATATATGCCAGAGCTAGACATCCGTCAGAGGAGTACAAGTCTAATGAGAAGCTCTCAGCTAGCAGAATCAAGTTTCCCTTAGCAATGGAAATGCATGACTATCCATGGTTTCCTAATTATTGTAATTTACTCAATCTCCCCTATTAGGGAGCATTTTTCTGCCTAAGGACTTCCTAATAATGGAATTGATTGTGACTTTTACCATGATAAAATACTACTCCCATGACATTGTTCAGATTTACAGCCCTGAGTGTGGAGAAAAGAAGGAGTTAGAGAGAAAGTTGTTAAAAATATTTTGCTTGTTGCTTCTACTTTTTTTTTTTTAAGAGCATTTTAGGAGTCTGACATGGAGAGAAAAAAAAAAAAGAAGAAAACAAAAATTTCATCCTTGGAATCCCACATAAGAAAGTACTGTCTTATCAAGAAAAATAAATCTATCAGCAGCATGTTAAAGAGACATGAATTAATAGCAGAACTACAGATCAAGTCTTTCCTTAACAGGGGTGGAAACCTGTTGTAATTCCACTGATTTCACTGGCATTGTATTGGAGCACTAACAATCTCACAGAAACCCAAATTGCCTCTGCACATATCCCCTTTTACTCAACATATTGTCAAATGTCTTAAGTGCCTGTATCTTTCTGGCTGAAAGTGATCTCTCTGGTGCTGAGCTCCAGAAGGAATGGCAGAGTGCTCCTTGTCAGACTTTTTAATAACTTGAACTTAACTTGTACAATGTGCCACAACAGTAAAGTGACATATGACATGCAGCATGAAATTAAACAGTGACAACAGGCACAGAAATCTGAAGGAAAGACGGATTTCAGTACCTCTTTCATCTTTTTCCTACATTCACATACTGGAAGGGTGATGTTTGTTTGGGGAGACAAATGAATACACTTGTCATGTCATTCAACAGCATTCACTACTGAATGATTCATCTGGTGCATTCTTAACAGCCGCCTTCAAGAGACACTGCATTCCCCATTCAAGTTAAAAACAAACAAACCAACTAATCAGAACCTGTCTCTTGTGATTAAAAAAAAAAGCAAAAACAAAAGCAAAACCAACAAAACCCCTCTCACTTGTGTACAATGTTTGTTGCAGCTGGAAAATTGAAAAGAAATCCCTTATGCCAAGATGATGGCTATAAGAAATTACATTAAAGATGTGTTAAACTAATACAAGCTTTTGATTAAAGGTGCATATATAACTACAATACCTCTATACAAAAACAGTACTGTCCCCTCTTGGAAGGAGATACAATTGGCTAAGACCTGAAAGTCTGAACTCTAATTCCTACAACTATTTTGTTTTTCAGTAAATGTCTCACACATGCTGCCTGCTGTCTTTGCAGGGGGGAAAAAAACCAAAATACAAATATCCGGGCAAAAAAGTTCAATAATCCTAGTTGTCTCCCTGCAGAGGTGCTGAAAATCCACCAAAGCTGCAAGCATCTGAGAAAAGTAACGCACACCTTAAGAGAATACCTTAAAAGAATAGTAAAAGGATCCCCACTCCTCTTCTGCTACCACTTCAGTGAAAGTCACCGTCTCGGTGCAGGTGGCCAGGGTAAGATCCAGCCAGGTGGTGCCTCCCTGGGAGATGCTGCTGGCTTCTGTGGGGCTGACCTCCATCCCTGGATTTTGTTTGAATTGTCCAGGTGCTTGTTTTTGCAAGAGTTAACGGCAGACAAGCTTTTCCTGTAAAAGCGCAGCAACAAAGCCAGCTTCTCACTGCTCCACCGCTGGCTACCAGAGGCGTCGGGCTTCAGTGCAGCTGAGTGATGGGGGCGGGGGGGAGAAGCCAAGCTGGCATCGTCCCTTTGAGCTTTCCTTCGGTACAACTCTGACGACAGCTGTCCACATGTTCTTTCCAGCAGCAGGAGGGGCAGCCAGTAAGAAAGTCAGCACACGTGGACCTAGCCATGTGCCTTGTGGACTCTGGATTGTCTTGCGCTCCAAGTTGCCGGCTCTGAAGTCAGACACACCTGTAAAAGCATGGAACTCCTGCGTGAAGCTCAGGAGCCTGGCAATTTCACTCAGCGGCTTTGCTTACTTACCCGAGCTCAGCTCACTTTGATTTTCATTACCTGCAGAATTACAGTACATCCATATACAAGTATTAATATACTCTCCTGTATCAGCAAAACCCTGTTAAGTTTTTAGGCTTAAGTTATCACAATTTCCCTCTCAGTGTCTATCTGACTTCGGAAGTTTTCTTTACCAAGGAAAAAAACAAAACCAAACTATAAATAGGCCTTTGCACTTACCATTGCAGAGAGCTCAAACCTGCTGCCCACCCAGCTCAGGCAGTGATTTCTTTGCCACATGGAGACCCTGTCTGGAAAGGTACAGCTCCTAGGGATTGCTGGTGTCACTTTGACAGAGGCTCAAGGACACTTCAGAACAAGGTAGTCAGTTATCTTTCTACTCATGGATTTTCTGGACAATGAGGTCACTTAACCTTCATTAATTTGGATGTTTCTCCTGTCTCTAGCGATGTTCCTCCAGGTTTACACCATGAGAGTGTGCACATCTTCCCTGACTGCAGTGCAACATCACATGTAAATCCAGAACTTGTTCAGTTTTGCAGAGATGCTCCTGCCTCAATATCAAATGCAACCCTAAGTAGAACATGACGTATTTTCACAGTTAAGCCGCTCAACTAAATTTCCCATTACTTGCTCATGGCAGAAACCAGTCCCATGCTTATGCATGTGCAAGCACGGATGGCCATGGAGGAGCTCAGGAGGCATTCAACTCCTCCCTCTGGCCAGCACAGTGCATCTTCTTCCCAGCTGCTGGAGCAGGGGTCTCCACCACGTGTCCACAGCATCTGTGCCCACCCCCACCTACATGAGCAGCAAGAAAGGGGTGGCTGCAAGGGCACCCCCTTGCAGTGGTAATAGCAGGGGATAGGGGCACAAGCAGTGAAATTCGTGACTGGGTTTTGACCCTGAATCCTTCAAGTTGGGACATGTCTGGATCTGTGGCTTTGGACCAGGCTTTTCTAGGGACTGGAGAAACCTCTGAGGGTTTGAGCAACGTTCAGACATCTCCAGGAGATGCTTGAGTCATCCAGAGGGCGGAATCAGTCCAGGCCCACACAGATAGTTGGTACCAGTCATGAAGAGAAAGGATCAGCACTGATCCGTATGCACCAGTGATCAAAATTTAACACCAGCAAATAATGCATAGGTTGAATGTGATCAGATAAAAAGAAATGTCCCAGAACCACTACATTTTGCTGAAAACTATTGGGAAAATGCTCATTAATGTATTATCCAAGAGAGGGGAGGAAATCTTTTTGAAGTTTTTTCCAACTGATTGTTCAGGTCGACTCTGAAACTCTGCTATGAAGTATTTAGGTAGCATCCAAACTTCTTCAAAGCATCCTACTTCTTTTTTTTTTTCCCTTCTTACTTTGCTTTCTTATATTTACAGGACTCTCTTTCTTCAGGTTAAAAGTTATTACAGTGAATTTTTTTTTTAGCAGTCTCATTCCCACAGAGCTGTTATGCTCAAGCATATGTCGTAGTTCAGCCCCGATCGGGACCAGACTACGCAGTCTCTCTCTCACTCCTCCCACCTTCTGAGAGAATAGGAGGAGATGATGTAAGAAAAATGGCTCGAGGTTTGAGATAAGGACAGGGAGAAATCCTTAAAGTTACCGTCACGGGCAAAACAGACTCGACTTGGGGAAAACTATTCATTTATTTCTAAAATTAGCAGGAGAATGAGACAGGGAACAAGATAACCTCCCCCCACCCCTCCCTCTTCCCGGGCTTAACATTATCTCTACTACCTCCCCTCCTGAGCGGCATGGGGGGAGGGA
Source organism: Chlamydotis macqueenii (assembly GCF_036417535.1). Lineage (NCBI taxonomy): Eukaryota > Metazoa > Chordata > Aves > Otidiformes > Otididae > Chlamydotis > Chlamydotis macqueenii. Next base: position 51,757,555 of record NC_141557.1, read on the forward strand.
AGGGAATGGGGGTCGCGGTCAGTTCATCACGCGTTGTTTTACGCCGCTGTATCATCGTCGGGGGAAGAACTTCTCGCATTCCTCCTCTGCTCCAGCATGGGGTCCCTCCCACGGGCCACAGTCCTTCGTGAAACTGCTCCGGTGTGGGTCATCTCTTCCACGGGGTGCAGTCCCTCTAGAACAGCTGTCCCAGCGGGCCCTACACGGGCCACAGCCTCCTTCAGGCCTCCACCTGCTCTGGCGTGGGGTCCTCCACGGGCTGCAGGTGGATCTCTGCCCCTCCGTGGACCTCCATGGGCTGCAGGGGGACAACGCGCTCCACCATGGTCTTCACCACGAGTTGCAGAGGAATCTTGGCCAGGAGCCATGTTACTCCTCCCCCTCCTTCTTCACTGACCTTGGCGTCTGCAGCCGTTCCTTACAACAGGCTGGCAGACGCCTCTCAGGATCCTTTTTACATCTTGTTCACTTCCTTCTCATCTCCTCTCCACTTCTTGCAGCCAGGCTGGGCCGAGTTGGGCCCAGTCGGCTGCCCGGCGGGGGGCCAGAGGGTGAGGCCTGCAAGGCCCACGAGGCTCACACCTCTCCCCCTCTCTGCCCCCGCTCAGCTGCTTCATATCTTCTCTTTTTCTTTTTCCTGTTTTCCCCTACTTAAATACGTTATCGCAGAGGCATTATCATGGGACATTCTGCTACCAATTGGCTTGGCCTTGGCCAGCAGCAGGTCCGCCCTAGGCCCAGCTGAGTCCACTAAACAAAGGGGAGCGACTTCTAGCAGTTTCCTACAGAAGCTACCACCTTAGGCCCCCCCTCACTAACGAAACCAGAACAGCATATTACAGGCACTAAGAGGCTTTTCAGTAGTTACACCGCATGCCAGATAGTGCACAGCTCTCAGGACTAACCAAGAGTGACTTCTCTTGTGGCTTTGCCAGCTACTTGCTCTAAGTAGTGCTTGTGGTGTTATAAAAGGGTGTTACCATGCCCTGCTCCAGCACTTTCCAGTTTACACAGCAGTAATTCATGTCTTCCATTACTATTAGCTTTTCTGTCTTTGAGTATTTCTCAGTCAGTGTCACTGCCCTGGTTTGTTGATCGATGGTTTTGCTGAAATGCTCTTTTCTTTCCATTTAGTCACAGAATTTGAAGCCATAGGCTGTCCATGGTACCACATCTAGAATTAAGCTAATTCACTAGGATACAATGCTTTGTTTTTAAACCTGTAAAAAGTCATGTCAGCACTCCAAAATTTGGTGTTCAAGGTTTATTCTCCCCTCACCCCACCCTGAGATTAAGCAAACTGTTTGACTATCTCTGCAATGAATGGTGAAATAAAAGAGTTTAATGACTGAATCTCAGAAGCTTATAAAAGGCAAGATCAAATCCTAGCAACTCCTCTGTGGAGAAGGCATAGCTGACTGGTTCCTACAACCGACTTTGTTGTTTTCCCTCAGCTGGGACATTGAAAAGTCTCTGAGAACTTTCAGTGCTTCAAGAAATTGAGACAGATTTACAGAGAGAGAAATTGAGTCTTCCCTCTCTTTTAATATAAAATGCTCTCAAATCTTATTCTAAACCAAAATTTTTCTAATGTATAATAAAATGTGATACTACTTTCTTAATATATTGAATGGCTGTTTTTAAAGTCACACTTTATTATTATACCACAGGAAAGATTAAGCAGTTTTGAAAATAATCTTTAAATGAAGATAATGGATTATTTGGAAGAAGAATAAAGAGGACTTGTCTCAGAGGCCACTTCATTGGCCACTTCTTATTATCGTGGTCTCAAAAGCTACACAAATTTAGTTTTCTTAAATATAGTCTTGAACCACAGGACCAGAAAACCTAAGTGTTGTAAATGACTCCAGTGAAAGCTGAGGAGAATACACTCCAGTTGCAGTGTGTAACAACACTGATATCTTCCATGTGCAGACACATGGGGGGACACCTGCAACACATATCTTGTATTTCCCCACAGTGACATGATTTTGCTTACTGGCACGAGAAGGAACACTTGCACAACTGCAGAGAATGAAATCCAGAGACAGATATGATGAGATGAAGGCAGGTGCCTCTGGAAAAAAAAAGACACAATGAGTCGAAGTTCTTAAAGATCAGGTACAAAATAGTGATTTTGATTATTTAACCCAGAAATTCCTCATGCAGAGACTCTGCTCTTTCCTGCACCGCAGCTGTGAAACGCAATAGATGGAGATGGGTCATTTCGTACACTGCGGTGTGGACATTCCATGTCAGGCAGAGGTGCTGTCTCAGCTGTTATGGACATTGCTCTCCAAAACCCAGGAGCAGTAGGAGAGGGGACTATGCAGGAATATGTAGATCCTCCTATGCTACCTGTTTCCCTATTTCATCTTCCCTGATAGAAACTGTTGTGTGGCAGTATTTGTTGTACATGGTGTTGATAATTTGCCAAAAATCAGCCAGTTCTGATGTGTTTAATACTTTAAAAAATTAGACACATCTGAAATGGACAGAAAATAACACCTGCTCAAGTCTGTATTACTTTTCACAGAGCATTTATAGTAGATTTCTCTTTGCTGCATATGGGCAGTATTGGGAGTAAATCGAAAAAGTATTTGGATTTTTGCTGTTTGGAGTTTCCTGCACCCTGGAGTAGTTGGACATAATCATATTAAATGCAAAGAAATAAAAATAATGCTATCAGATTGCAGGAAGAAAGAGAATGAGATATTTCTTGCTTCTAAAAGAATGGCAAGTTAATTGTGTTTCTGTAAAAAAAAAAAAAAAAACAAACACATTCTTATCCAAATCCATATATGCTGGCCTTGGAAGAGGAAAGTTTGCTCTCCCCAGTGCATAGCCCTTCTGAGCAGAAGCTAAACATCTGGGGCAGCACAGAGGGGCTCAGCTGCTGACTCCATCAGCGCAGGACCACTGGAAAGCTGCATTCCCACATCCCCGTTGCACAGGAAAGGAGCAGAAATTACACATTAGTGACAAAATTCCTGTCTGGAATAACGTCATTTTTCTTTAGCTTTTCCTAAGCAGCAACAAGCATTGTTGCTGTTGGCCCTGTATCTCCGGAGTAGTGCAGATCTGTTCATCACGGGTAGGAGATACCCAAATAGGCTGATGTGCTGCCCTCAGAGCTGGGACCGACCAAGGCTGCAAGCATCCCCGCATCCTGGGCAATGGCTGGAAAGGGATGATGCCTGTATTTCTGGACTCTTAGAGGTTGGTGCTGTGTGTGAAACAAGGGAGCCCCATATGTGCCTTAGCTAGTATGTAACTATTCCCCCTGCATGTGCACTCACAGTTTTACACTTTTTTTAACCTCTCAAGGTGGAAACAACATCAAGTTTCTAAAGCTTCAAAGACTTGAAATAGCAATGATCTTTTATGAGCTAAATAACTAATTCTAATTCCCGTTCTTCAACTTTCTGAATGAAATAGCTGTAGCTTAGGTTTTGAAGATTCAGGGGACACGGCAAGATTTCAGAAGCTAGTTTCAACCTCACTCCCAAGCATTTTATTTCAGGATCCATGATGGCTGGGAGCCTGGCGGCAGCATGTTGACTCTGCCAGTCTCAGTCATCTCCAGGCTGCTCTTCTCAAGCGTGTGAATCTCAGCTACCAACTGCGGAGAATCCTGGGTTATGACTCTGTCCCATCTGTGCCACACAGGTCACCTCAGGCCACGGGGCTGACAGCCCACTGTGTTCATCAGTTCCCCAAATTTCTGAGTTCTGGAGTTAGAAGCTGGCAGCTGGAGCTGAAGAGCCTTTCCCTTTTATGGAGAGACTTCTGGTTTTTTTGTTATCCAGAATCTGAACAATTTATAAATATTAAAGCCTTCACAGAATGAGGTGACTGCTCTCTGCTGGGCTCCAGCCTGGTCTCTGACCTGTCAGTGTCTATCCAGCTTTGAATCAGATCCCCAATCAGCCAGGAAGTTGATTCTTCCTATTGATTTAAATTTTGGATCAGATCTTTTGCAAAAGTCTGAATTCTACCCATAGTAAAGTACTGGAGTCACAGCAAACACAGAGCATTTTTATAATAGTAATGATAAAATATGAGCATGTTGTTTCTCTTCCATAGATAACTTAAAAGGAGATTTTTTTTTTACATCTTCATTACTGTTTGCAGTCAATACAGATTGCTTCATTTTACAAAAAGGATACACTGTCATTTATCTGTATTTGCTAAGAAACTCTTGCAGAATAAGGAATCCTTAAGGAATTATATTTGAAAAGAGCAAGCAGATGAAGAAAACATGTAGGAGAATGCCATTAAATATGAATATCAAGTTAGCGGAGCCGTCACCCCCTTTGCTCTGTTCCCTTCAATATAACTATCAAGAAAATAATGTATTTCTATATATTTATATATGATTCTTCATTCATTCAGTCTGCTGTAGAGCAGGATTTCTTCCTGTTCAGTGACTGGAATTGCAAGTAGCTTTAGCAAAAAAAGAGACAAGCCCCATGCACTGAAACAAATGCTTGATAAATGTGCATTCCTATAAAATATTGAGGCAGTCAACACAGTCACTTGGAACATTCCTACTTGGAGCTGAGCAGGTAGCCAACATGTACGGCATCCGTCAGATCCTGGCAAGTAGTTATACATAGAGATGCCAATAGGTAGGTAGGTAGAATAAATTCACAACTCACTGTCACCAGAAAGATTTTTCCTTCAAAATCTTCCGCTTCCAATTGCCAAGGCACTGTTTGCCCTTCTCAAAGCGTCAGTGTGCCCACTGCAGCTGGAAAGGGAAAGTAGCTCAGAAATAAAGCAGTGCTGCCAAACAGGGAAGGTGGCTTCAGGTGAGCCCTGGTCGGCTCACTGTCAGCCTGCTCGACCACATCGCCCGGCAGACCATGTGCTCATTAACAGGGTGATCGCAGAGAACAAAACACCAGCCATATGGATGTCCTGTCCTCCTCCCTCCACTTAAGGTCCCAGTTAACTCCAATTAACACTAACGCACATAGAGGAGGGGCAGAGAGGCTGTGCAGATACAGGTGCTTGTTCCCAGTTTGTCTACAACTGGCATCAGCAGCTTGTTGTGCATTTATAGTCTTCTGAGCTGTGAGCCAGAGCCTCAGCAGGGACAGAGCTCTGTTTCATGCAGTACAGGAAAGCCAGTGGTGGAAAACTGAGTTCAAAGTTTCCACAAGCCAACTCCTTGCAGTGTTTTAAACAACCACCATCAACACATAATGCCTTTAACTTATATAAATAAGAATAATTTTCAATGCAGCTTTCATACAGTTACTTAAAAGCATTTTTCTTTCCTTTGCGCATATTTAATCGAACTAAAAATATTTAACAGGCAGTTGGACTAGATGATCATTGTAGGTCCCTTCCAATTGAAAATCATTCTATTCTATTCTATTCTATTCTATTCTATTCTATTCTATTCACCAATTCTAATCAATTCTTAGTTCATCTTAGACTACAGCATGGGGATATCACATCATATCTGCTTTGGGAGATAAATGCTTCTCTCCTGCCACTCCTGGCCCATCCTGTCTGCTAACTTTGGTGGTTGCACACAAAATGTTGTTTCCATTATTTCCATTAAAGCCTGTACTGATTTAGGAGTTGCTCCCCTGTTTGAGTGCAGAGAATGCCTATAGCTGATAAACCTCTCTCTTCCTTTGGAGGGGTTGAAGAATAATCCAACAGCTAAGACATAGGCTTTGAGTTCAGGGAAAATATTAAGTCCCTTGCTCTTCTGCAAATTCCCATTCTGACCTTGGCCAAGTGACCTCCTTTCCCATAGGGAAGAGCTTTGAAAAGTGAAGGTGTGACACAAACTCATGCCCTTCTCGTTGTCATTCCTCATCGACCTGGTCTCAGCTGTCTGCTTAGTTATCCTCATCTCTGAGAGCACACAGAGCACTTGGAGTATCCACCTGATCATTCAACTATTTTTTTTTTACAGAGCCTCTATTAACAGGGAACTAATTCTCTGATAAAGAAGGATGTGCCCTTGCAGTGCCACAATCCGTGAGCGCCGAATCTGAACCGATGAAATCAGCAATGAGCTAAAACTGTGCTGAGCCTCCTTGCAAAGCAGAGGTAGGCAAACACATACAGTGAGCGAGCTGCTCATAACTGAACTTTTGCTATGAATTTCTACTTGGGAGATGTAAAAAAAAATATAATTCTAGAAAAAGTTTAAAATTAAAGTTCAAGACATGGCAAAAAGCAATAATTTCTACATTAGAACATGCTTTAAGACCATATCACCAGCATTAGTCTCAGATAAAAGGGTACTACAGATGCTAGAGAGAGAAGAGGGTGACCTAGAGAAATTAGTCTAATCCATCAACACTAAAAGGCTGGGAAAAGACCAGCACAGACCATAATGTTGGTCCAAAAAAACCCAGAGGAACTCTGTGCCCATAGGGACATAGGAGAATAAAAGAAAGTGTGGGAAGAAAGAATTTAAAATGCCTGCATCCCCATTCTCCTTTCTATGGAAGAAGTTGTATCCGAAGTAATGAATACACTCTGTCTTTTGGCAATGAGCAGCAGAGTGGAAGTACAGATTTACAATGGAGGTGGAAAGCTGTTAGATGAATTGCAGGACATTTTATTGCCTATTACAATTTCATGGCAGGGTTATTATTTATTAAATATAGAAGCAGCCAGTTGAATTCTAACTGCTCTTAGGCTTAATTCCACTTATAAAAAAGCTGAAGAAATTTTACAGAGCTAGAGGAAAAATCCTTTGCAGTAGCAGGCATGCTTCTGACTGCCTGCACATGGACACACATATAGAGACATAAAAAAAAAGCCACTGTACAGAAGGGGAACAAGTTACACCCAATTTCCCTTTAGTAAAGGCTAAGGTACAGTAAAATAAATGTACTGCACTATTACCACTAACAGGCACCTGCAGAACAGTTTGAACAGTGCAACTTCCTCATTTATTGAAGCTCAGTTTTTGAGGATCTCCAGAAAAAGATTAACTTCACTTACTGTTCTCCCCTCCAAAAGCAGTCAGAAAAAAAAACAACAACCTGTTAGCAGGTGAAATCTGTCCCAGGTCAGAACTGGTATGTGGAGGGTAAGAAGATAATACTGGCCATAATATGCAATTGCATCCCAGGTCACTAAAGGAGGATGATGTGTATTTTCAGGCATCAAGAGGGATGAGTTATTCAAATCCCAGCAGCTTTGTGCAGGCACTTATTTTGAATTCACTAGATTGCAGAATGTGGGAAAGAGAGAGGGACCAGAGAGAAGCAAAGAAATACTCACCAAAGAAATGGTCTCAGCTTCATCAGAGAGCTCATGTGGACAAAGTCTTTATTCCCTTGTTCATGGTGATATCTGTAACTGCATATTGCCTTGAGCAGTGTGTTTAATAACACACATTGGCCAGAACAGCTATCCAGATCTGGTACACTATATAATAACTTTTTTTTTTTTTTTTTTTTTTTTAGTGTTAGACAAATAACACAGAAAAAAAAGATCTTCTGCAAGCCAGCTCTTCCTAGACTGGAATATACATGTAAATTACTCAATCTTGTGTGATTCAAAATTTCATTTCTAGAATACCACACTCTTTTGGTAATACATTTTTCAGGCATACTTCTTTGCATATTATCTGGATTTGTTTAAAATATCAAAGGCAATACATTAATGTTACTGATCACATTATGAAACATATTTTCATTTAAAAATGGGGAAATGGACTGCTATCTTTCCATTTCTGAACACACAGAACCATTTGATTATGGTTCTAATCCAATGAAGAAAGAGGAGTAAAACAGGACCACTCTGCATGCAGACTTGGAAAGAGAAAGGACAGTTCAAAGAAACAATGCTGTCTAAAGAAAAATACAACATTTAGCCACTGACATAAGGTTTTGGATATTCCTGATGGAGTATTCACATCCCTCAGTGATCGAACACGCAGCACAGCACGTTATAACTGGGCAAATCAACTCAGTCTGGTATTTTTACGTCCCCACATTTGAATAGACTTTTGTAGCTCTTAGACCACCGGTATTTCAACAAGACGTGCACAACGATTTGGCTATCTTATGCTCAGGATTCTTTGTTCACCATCGTAAGTGTGAGTATTATGATACAAACACTCAGAGAAATGTGAAGTAGTTTGCTTGTTTCAGAATAGGAGTAATTACCTAACTGATCACATTATACCTAGGCAACCTTCGCTAGCTAGCCTGGGATGACTGCTCTGTCTGCAGTAAGTTATGGACAGGTGGTGCCTGGGCTCAACTCTTCAAAGTTATTGCTATGCATTCACATTTGTATCAACTCAGGGAGTGGTTAAATAAAGGAAAAAAGCTTCTCTGCACTTGAAGCATTCATAGTTTTTGTAGCACAATTTACTTTGGGAAAAAATAATGTTTTCAGTGGTTATGAACATGCAAAATTATTCTAGACTTTATATGAACTGCTGCTTTGGGATTAGATGAGGATTTAATATCTTTCTCAAAGAAAGGATTAATTAAAGTCTCTCTTCTTTGTGAAGGTGATGAGTAAAACAATTTCATATGTATATATAGTTTTTTATTTATTTCTCTACAGAAATAAAAAGCATATGATGATTTCTCATTTCATATCTTGTTCTTTTAAAAAGGGAATAATTTTAGAATTTTTTAATAGAAGTTGCTGAAGAGATTTTGACATGCTTTCAAAATGCCAAAAGAAAGTGAATCATGGGAGTCTCCTTTAGAAAACTTTGAAAAGCTATTGTTAGAAGCTAAGCAAATACTGCTTAAATGTCACTAAGAATCTGTCCTCTTCTTTCATTTTTCCCATGCTTAACAGTGAAATTGGTTAGGAAGTCTACTGGCCACTTGATAGACCTTGATGGATTCCCCATTTCCATGATCGTCTGTCTTGTGAAAAGTTTTGCAACTTTTTTCATGAAAGGCCTTGATTGTCATCAAAAAGCTGAAGATTACACACATACAATCATTTTTTGTTGCTTAAATTTTCCGGTTTTGTCTTGTGTGATGTAATTTTTTTCTAATGGAAACAGACATTTACAATGAAATGTATGTTTTCAACAAAATTCCAACGCTATGTCAAAATAATTTTCAGTGGATTTTTTTCATTTGTCCATCTTCACTTGCTAATTCTATTAATCCTCTCCTATATTCTTTCAGACACAAGAGCAATTTGAATTGTTTCATCAATAATGCACAGCTGTTACTACCAGATCAGATCATTTGCTGAATTTGATAAGAACGATGATATAAGAGCAATGTGATGATTTTGGACATGGCTGTGATTTCATTCCACCTGTGATGATCAGAGGGCTGGAGCACCTCTCCTATGAGGACAGGTTGAGAGAGTGGGGGTTGTTCAGCCTGGAGAAGAGAAGGCTCCAGGAAGACCTCAGAGCAGTCTTCCAGTACCTACAGGGGTCCTATAAGAAAGATGGGGAGAAACTCTATAACAGGGCCTGTTGCGATAGGACAAGGGGTAATGGTTTCAAAGTAAAAGAGGGTAGATTTAGACTAGATAAAAGGAAACAATTTTTACAGCAAGGGTGGCGCAACATCCCTGAAAACATTCAAGGCCAGGTTGGATGAGGCTCTGAGCAACCTGACCTAGTTGGAGATGTCCCTGCTCCTTGCAGAGGGGTTGGACTAGATGACCTTTAAAGGTCTCTTCCAACCCAAACTATTCTATAATTCTGTGATTCTGTAATGTGTGGGATTAACGATGTCCTGTATTTAATAAACTCTGGAACAAGATTAGTGCCTAACTTTATTTAACTCATTTATGTGTTCTGCACCTTTATTGTCTCTTCAGCAAACTGAAGACAACAGAAGTTCCTGATATTTAGACTGTAACATTTGACAAAAAAAAATAATGATACTTTTATCCAAATGCAAGTACATTATTAGAGTCTGCTTTAAAGCATGTCTCACAGGTGAATTGATATCTCTCTTGTTCGACAGTTCAATTTTTTGTGCTTTTTTTTTTTTTAAGCAAACACCATGGAAGGATCGTCCAAAGTCAGATACTCTAAATAGCTAGAGCTCATTTTCTGATGCTCGGATTAGTTCCATGTATTGATATTCAACTGTGATGACAATCTCTTTACCATCAGTCAAAGTCCTGAGCAATTACAAGCATATCCACCTCTCATTTTCACAGTAGGATTTGTCTTAGCAAAGTACTGTTTACATACTCTCTCTAGCTGAATTGTATCCTCATTTGCAGGTTAACTGGAACACTTTTACATGAATTGTTGTAGCTGCTCTGAATGCACAGCTGCAATGTGCAAGTGTCCAACAGTTTTCAGTTAGTTAGCTGAAGGCATATGCAAAAGATGCTTATCCTGAAATACTTACAACTTAAGGGAATGTAAAAAGTAGGGATATAGACTCATGGGCTGCTGAGAGGAGGTTCTTATTAATTTGCACTGTTGTCTATAATTTCTTGACTGTTCTTTTGGCACTCATGGAAGAAAAAAGCAAGAATTTGCTTCTGTGGCTACTCATTGCCCCTCTGTGCAGAGTTTCAGCTGTCCATCCTGCTTCTGTTTGAGTGACTGAATGAATGAAAGAAAATCGATCTTTTTAGTAATAATAGGGAAATAATATGGAAAATCTTATTTCCTTAATCTGCATTTTCCATTCCAAAGATCTTAATACACGGTTTTCTAAGATGCATTTCCTGTTATCAGTCATCTTGCTACCAACCATCTGTCACCACAGCTAGCAGCAGGCACTACAAATAGCATCTGAACTTTGGTGAAGTCTGTTCAGGTAAAATGCCTTTCACCAACTTCTGTTTAATTTACATGCAGATGTGAATCTGAGAATGTATGCTAAGTCACAGAAGAGCATGAAATTATATTTGCAGACTTTAGCAGCTGGTGTTTTCGAGAACTTGGATGAAAATCCAACTAATCTGGCCCTGCCTCAGGGTCTGAAAGTCTGGAAATGGCTTTCACCACCTTGTGTTGTGAATGACACAAATGAGAGCATCTCACGGGAAACCTACTGGTGCCAGGCTCCCTCCATCCTTTCTCTCCACAAAGAAGCAATGGATAACAGTTGCTGTGGAAAAAAAAAAAAAAAGAAAAGAAAAAAAAAAGAAAAATAATTAAAAATCATCCATTATTTGTTTTGTGACAAAAATGCCAGCAGACATGTCTGAATTCCCTCCAGCACTGATACAAAAGCCTAAAAGAAATAGACATTTTACTGAACAAATGGCATTTTAAAAAACCCTAAAAATATTCATTTAAAACCATCAAGACAAAAAATTCCAATTCTTATCTTCTTTTGTCAAAATTATTTTGCCTCAAGCTAATTAATTTTCCTCAAACCACACAAGAATTTTTGTGAAAACTATTTTACAAGAATAATTTTTTATTATGCTTGTAAATAGTATTCTTTTTGATTACTCTTGTAATATCTTCTCTTTTATGAGGAGTTCAACACCAGCAATCCTTAAACTGTACTGATTTTTTCTATAAAATATCTGGAAAATATATTTTATACATAAACCTATATTATATATATATGTATATATATAAAATAAGTAGATATTTAAATGGCTGAGGCCACATTTCAGAGCATATTCATTTCCTGCATATTCATTTGACACCCAAGAAATGGGTATGGGAAAGCATAGTTAGTTTACAAAAAAAAAAAAAGTTTGCATCAGTGCATATCCCATACCAAAAGGATAAGAAGTGATGAATGGCAAATTGAGAGTAAAAGATCTAAAGAAGCAATCAAGAATGAAGGCTATAATGAAGATCTTTACAAGCTTTCCTGTGCAGCTTCTCCCTGTAAAAGCCTGGGTTTTCATGCCTTGCATCTGGCTCACTTCTTCAGTCTCAAAATGCAAGATGTCTAAGGCAAAGGCTTGTCAACCTCTGCCACCCATTTTGATGAGCACCTCTGTCCCTTGCTCAAGTTGCCAACATCTTCGTCCTGCAACAAAGCATAGGTAAAAACAAAAAAGGCAAGCAATATCCCTACCAATGAGCACATCTGAGGACTTACCAAGTACTTAGCATATCAAGGACCGACATCTCTTGGATGGAGGGGAGCACAGTATTAGATGATCTGGTCTACTGATTTAAACACTGCTCAACTTCAAAGAATATTTGCCTGAACTTTATAAGGCACTCTTAGCCCATAATTTTATTATAGATCTTTTCCAAGGAGTTCAAGAAAGAATCAATGGCCTGCAATTTTACAGTCACTGCCATGTTCCTGTAAGATAAATATGGATTAACTGTCCTAGATTAAATATTTAATGTAATAAAATGCTTTTTTTAAAGGTATGGAAGTGTGACTTGGTCATGCATTTTAATCACACTTTTGAAAATCATGTCAGCATCTAATTTGCTCTATTCAAATCCTAACATGCTCCAAAGATAAATCTCTTCTGATTGAAGAAGGTTAAGATAGTGAAGGGAGCAGATCAAATAGCTAGGAACAGGTGAATCTAAAATCACTGTTCCAGGCTGTCAAACAGATTAGAGTTCAAAGACTGAACAGTAAATTATACATTCCATTTTTGTAATTGGAGAAGAAAAGAAGAGTGTATGCTTTATTAATTAATGAAACACTCTCTAGATACTCAGTCTTGGGTTGGCTATTACATTAAATATGTTACAGTGAAATCTTCAGGATATCTGTACAAAATTAACATGAGACTGTATCACATCATAGCATACCCATATCTTAGTCTAGCTGAGACTGAGTACACGTATCACCTTTAACATCTCTTCTCCTATGCTACTTTTTGGAACTATGCTAATGAACGATGAGGAGAGGAGGTGTGAGCTCACTAATGCAGTGAAGTGAAAATTGAAAATTTCAGCTTTGTTGCTTCAGGTCACGTACCTGGTTTCTTAGTTTAATTAAGTGCAGATGGAACTATAATGTTTGAAGTGTTGCAAAATTAAGAAACTGAAGAAAATGAAATATTCCATGAGGAAAGTGCTGAAGTTGTAATTTCTGTGGTTTTCCATTTTAGCTGAAACTCTTTGCTAAGTTGAATGCTACTTGCGAAGGCAAAAAGCCATTAAAAAAAAAAGCTGGTGGGTAAGAAGAGCTGGATAATAGAGAGGGTAGCATCCTCCTACTTTCCTTGCTCCTTTGCTCATAGTGTAAATGGGCTCATCTCCAGTCCTCAGTGTACCCTGATAGGTTCAAATTTTCTAGCTTAGGGGACACAGTTGTGTAGGGTTAGGGATGTAGTTTGAGTGGCAGGTGGGTTAAGGCTTTGATCACCATCTGCAGCATAAAAATAGTGCCTGCGTTTTAAATGTTTTTTTACAGCATAGACCATTAAACCAGGTTGGAATGTCTCTCCTGAATGCTATAAAGTGGATAAATAATGTGTTGGGCTGTCTGTGGTTTCTGCACCTTTATTTCTGCCTTTCAAATGGAAGAGTTAACCTGATGAATTAACACCAACAATTAAAATGAAAGAGGTGAGTAACAGTTAATATCAAAGCACGGAGGACCCTGAAGGCCACTCAAGGTAATATGTCCAAGATTAGCCAGCTTATGAAGTGACCGAACTGCCTAAGCAGCCATGTTTCAATGGATATCATCTACCTGGACTTGTGCAAAGCTTTTGACACTGTCCCTCACAACATTCTTCTCTCTAAACTAGAGAGACATGGGTTTGATGGACGGACCACTCGGTGGATAAGGAGTTGGCTGGATGGCCGCACTCAGAGAGTGGTGGTTAACAGCTCAATGTCCATGTGGAGACCGGTCACGAGTGGCGTCCCTCAGGGGTCCGTGTTGGGCCTGGCCCTGTTCAACAACTTTGTTGGCGACATGGACAGTGGGATAGAGTGCACCCTCAGCAAGTTCGCCGATGACACCAAGCTGTGTGGCTCTGAGCAACCTGATCTAGTCGGGGATGTCCCTGCTCCTTGCAGGGGGGTTGGACTAGATGACCTTTGAAGGTCCCTTCCAACCCTAACCATTCTATGATTCTATGATTCTATGTTTTGATGATGTACTTATCTCCATAGCGACACCTCATTAATAAACACTTTTGCATCTGGTTGCTGCTGATGGGTTTTTAGTTGCAGACTCTGGGGATGGGCAACTTGCTTGTGGGTCCAAGCAAACCAAATCCACTCGTGGAGGTGAATTGCCAAGCTCGCCCTGGTGTATCCCATGCATCTGTGCAGTGGGGAAAAGGCAGCACTGTGTGACTTTAAAACGAAGCATCACACCCCTTGACAACTAGTTTTCTTCTGGAGACCAAAGAGAATGTGAATTTTTTTCTCAGCTCAGAGTGAAAGCTCAGTTTGATTCCCTAGATGGAAGAGATAAGGCTAAATTTCATTTGCATGCAATTGTTGTCCCAATTGTTGTTCTGTGGCTTGCCTTTTTCTTAAGGTACATTGATACTACCAAAAGCGGTGACTTTCCCAGCAGCACACTGCCACAATCAGGTGCAAGAAACCTTGAAAATGGCAGCTTGCAAGCGGCTGATCAGATTCTAGCATTTTCCAGTATTGTTACACCTTTTTTTTTTCCCCGAATAGCTTTTCAAAGACCACTTTAACTCCATGCATTCTCTGAAAATAAAGCACACAGTACAGGGCCTAGACTTTAAAAGGCAGGAATCGACTGCTGCCTGTGTGTGAGGCATCACACTTGTTTCCAAACTCAAGTGGAAGTTTGAGCTCAAGCCCAGCATTTAAAACACAGCTAAACTTATGGCTTGCATTGCAAAGTTAATAGGGGCTTGACAAAGTATCAATGACAGTAGGGAGGATCTTGAGGAAGAGCTAGTACTCCATGATTCTTGCCACAGGAACCTGTGAAAAAGAGAAATGATGCTGATGTTTAAAAAACAGCAACAGCACTCATTTAGCCAGATGCCGGCATCCCCAGCAGGAGCCTCATGTGCTGCCCATCAGAACCAGCAGAAAATTCCCTACAAGCAGGGTGGGTTTCCCAAGGTGATTACAGGTGACTGCCACACTAGTCCTGCCCACACAGTTCCAGCAAGCAGCTGTAGGAAGGACACAATGGAACAAATCACATAAAGCTCACCAGAGTAGTAGTCACACTTACTGCACAGTTCTCCCATATACTTGAATTTTCTGCTGTCTCATATCCATGAACACACCTACACCTTCAAGTATTCCCAGCTGCTGCACAGACATATTTTATTATCCTGCCTCAAAATGGAGTAAGTTAAAAAACAGGATCTCTAGCTCATGGAAACTTTCCTCCCTTCACTCTCACAATCCCTATTCTTTCCCTTTGCCCTTCCAAACTTTTGTACAAATTGGCAAATCAAAGGTCTGAAAGGGCTTTTCTCTGAGTGGCTGTCTGTTGAGAGCCAAAAAATTAATGAGCTTTTGGTTTCCTAAACTCAAGCAGAGACTCTGCAAGCTCTGATGTGGTTCTGCAAGAACTGCCTGGGATTCAGAAAAAACACATTGAACCTGATGTATATGAGCCACAGTTCTTCAAATAAATCACTATCTTTTGGTAAAAGAGAATCCTGCCTCCTACTTTACCACTAGCTGTTTTTTCAAGTTCTGCCTCTCAGTCAGTAATGATCCTTTTTACTGTCCATAACATGTCGATGCCATACAAGGCAGTGTTTCCTAAATAAAGGGTTTACTGGTAGTGTCTGCTCATCTATAGATCCTTCTCAGTGCAGAGATAAACCAACTTTGTCAGTGCAATTATGAATTCGTAAGAGGACACAAGCTTTGCACCTCTGCTCTCCACTGCCCTGTGTGACACCCAGGCTGGCAGGCTTCATATAGAACCGGAAGAGTTATGTGCTTAGAGCAAATATCCTAAAAGTCGACAAGCAGAGTGAAGGAACACTTGAGTTAACTTAAAATTTTCAGCCCCTCCTTTTGCTGTAGGTAGGCATCATAACATTTCCACACACCAAGACAGACCACTCTCTGACCAGAGAGGCTATGCAATAGACAGGAGCAAAGGAAGACAAGCCCATCATCTCTCCAGTAAAAGGCTCAAACTTTAAAAGTCTGAAGCATTTGCAGCTGTAAAGCAACTCCTTTCTTCAGTGTTTTCAAATAGCTATTGCAACCATTCTTATTCAGTAACACTGCTTCCCTTAGCAAAAGAGGAAAAAATAATGCCAGAGAATAGAAGATATATAATACATAAAATCTGAACATTATTAAGTACCTTATTTAAGCATTAATCTTTAACCTTCACAAACGTAGTGACGGCATACAATGATATTTGGTGGAGGCAACTGTTCTTTCATACTCACAGAACAGATTTATTTATAGCAGCAGTGAGCATCTGAACAACAAAGGAGCATGAAAGGTGCTGATGAAAGATGCATTGTAACAAGGAATAAATCAGGCAGCACTGAATTGTTAGATGCTAAAGGAAAGGAAGACACCTGAAAAAAAAAAATTGTGATTTAGCAAAAAAACATTTAAAATGTGCTTAATGCTTAAGCATATATTTGTTTCTTACAGAAGTAGTGAAATTTAAGGTTTTATTCAGAATTAAGTACATTCTTAACTGCTCTACTGAGTCAGGATTTAAAGGAGGATGACATTTATGATGATTTCCACCCAAGTCTTCAAGATAAACAATGTTTTTAGGGAAATTCATAAAGCCATTACACACAGTTGACAACAACAAATATCACTGACAGCATAACTCTATCAGCATTCATTTCAGATTCAATTAGTGGCATTCCTGTAAACATTCATTTTTCACCCTCATGAAAAACTGCTTTAGAAGGTTTAAGTAAATCTAGGAGCTGTTACAGGTAAACCTTTCTTCTTTACCCATCATTTTCATGCAGCACTAGGGGAACAACTCAAAAAACTGAGGAATGAAACATTGAACTCTTATCTTTGGTCTCTGTCTTTGCAGACTGCCTAAGATTTTCATATATGTGGGATTCTTCAATATGTGCATATATGTGTGCATGCGTGTGCATATGTATTACCTTAAATAACAATTTAAACATTTATCTAAAGTAATTTCCATATTCAGCACTTTCATTTTAAAAGTGCTGTTTATCAAGTCATTAGGATTTGATCTTTCCAATATTTAGCACAATCATTTTATTTAAATCCTTACTTTTTCACTGATTTAAAACAAAAAAAAAACCCCTCTTGTTATTATAAAAACTGTCAAAAAATTAGGATATGTGGCCTATGCAAAGACATGAAAGAACTGTTTAATCAGGAGAGGAAATGAGTGAAGAGAGATGTGGAACCAGTCTTCAAATCCATCAACATGGGATGGGACGAGACATAATGGACATAAATTGCAGCAAGGATTTTAATGTGGAAATTAGGGTCAAAAAAAATCACTAATTGTAAGGCAAGGGAGATCTCTGAGACAGATTACCTGGGGATGGGAAGCGCATCCCAGGGGCTTTTCTAGTTTGGTTAATGAAACATCCATTAAGAAGTGTTTATGAATAAATTTGCCTTGCCCCAAGGGTAGGAGACAGATCTCTTCACATGCCAATCATCCTTATTTTTTCTAGTTCTAGCATAAAAGCTAAGTAGAAAGTATTAGAGAAAAGGAGATCAGAGGAGAAACCATTCCAGTTTTTCAATGCCAGACTGAAGAAAGATGGGGAGAGGCTGTTTAGTAGGGCCTGTTGCAATAGGACAAGGAGTAATGGTTTTAAAATAGTGGGGGGTAGATTTAGATTGGATATTAGGAAAAAATTTTTTACAATGCGAGTTATAGAACACTGGAACAGGTTGCCCAGAAAGGTGGTGGAGGCCCCATCCCTGGAAACGTTCAAGGCCAGGTTGGATGGGGCTCTGAGAAACCTGATGTAGTTGGGGATGTCCCTGCTCCTTGCAGGGGTGTTGGACTAGATGACCTTTTAAGGTCCCTTCCAACCCTAACCATTCTATGATTCTATGATTCTAAGAGTCTACATTATTCTTGCACAGTTGAGACTCCCCGCAGTACCCTGCTATGATGCACACATTTTTATCACCTCAGCAGTAGGAATTAGCTGCCTAGATGCCCTAAAATCCGCAAAACACCCCATGGGGCTGGCACAAGCTGAGACATTTCCCACAGATGGGATAGATGTCTGTTAACAGACATCTACAGCCACTAGGTAATCTCCATTTATTAAGATAAATGCAAATGCACCTGCTCTTTCTTAGTGGAAGTTTGCTCTTTGCTCAAGAGAGACCATATATTTCATTCCAATTTTCACAAATGTGCATGCTTTGGCTTAGCAAAACCAGCTCCTGCTATTGGTCTATGACTGTGCAAAGTGATCTTTGATAGAAACCGAGAGCATCCTCATTCATTAAATGAGTTGCAGCCTGAGTCTATAACGATGTGACAATGTCTCCGCAATGAAAGTCATTTGACTAGTACTCTCTCTTTAAATACAGTCAATCTGAGCAGATGCAGAGGTCAGTAGTGTGAAGTGTGAGTCATAAAAACGAGTTTCAAACTCCGTTATGTAATGAATCTGAGCACATAGCCTCCTTTGCACAGAAATAAAGCAGAACTTTTTGAAACAAATGAGAAATGGCCAGAAGGAGAAAAATGTTTTCTAGTCTTTGATGTAAGTCACTGGTCTTTTTCAGTTTGAAGACCCTATAAAACCTTTCCAGTGAAGCTGTAGATCCTGTTCAGCCTATTTAAGCCTCCGCTGATAGCTTTGCTTTGCTTAATACTCCCACTGATTCCTTAGAGGTTGAAAAACACAGGCATAAATGAATTCCCTGAATCCAGTGAAGTTTAAAAGGTAACAAAAATTATGTTCTTCACAAGCCTGCCTGAAAATGTTTGTAATTAGCTAGCTGTTCTGGTTGCAATTAAGGAAAGTGAATCCTACTTTGTGTAAATAATCTAAAGTGAGCAACCTTCTCCCCTCAAAGACGTGACACCAAAGGATGTAAGAGCGTGAGTATTTCAGAGCAGAAATAGGCTGCAAGTAAGGTTTCTGTTGACAGCTTTTCCAATGTCTTCATACTAAATTAATTTCAGAAGATTTTTAGGCTAGCATTCCAATATCCACTGAAGTCAATGATATTGACGTTAATGAATAATAAAGACCAGTTATAGTATAGTTGCAGTTTTAGCATGTTTTCGATTTTCTGTGAATGAATAGCTAAATATCAATACATAATGGCCAATTTTGCACATCTGCTCTATGCTAGGTGCTTCTCTAGTTAACTCATTCAGGCTACAATTATGACTAGCCCAATTTCAAAATTATTTCAGCAAAATTTGCTTAATTCAGTAAAATTTGCTTAATTCAGTGTGAGAATCTGTAGGATTTTGGCCACTGATGCGTGGAACTTTGCAATTTGGGAAATAATCTAACGTTGCTTTCAGAAGGGCTTTTGCAATGAACAGAAAAGTCCAGAGTTCAAGTATCAGACGTTATCTCTCTGTCAGTTGATGCTTTGATCAGTCCATTACACCTAGGCTACAGATGTAAAACACAGCCAAGACCACATGGTAGTTATTTTTACATGCTTTGAACAACTGCACAAAATAACACACTGCAAAAAGAAGACAATGAGATTTGCAGTATCCTCTTCTGGAGCTTTTAAACATCCATTTATTATTTACGCCAAGCTGTAAAAATGATCTGTGCTTGGCAGCCCTAACATGATTGAAATTATCTAGGTGAAGTGACACTGTGCTCAGCAGTTGACCTTCCTGCAAGTAAGGCATACCTCATGCATCCTGATTTTAATTTAATAATTAGTGTTTTGTTTTCCAGTAAGAAAAATGTTATAGTAATTCTCTCCAGCTATATCTCAAGATACATTTTATATGTGGTGCCATTTTATTTAAATATCACAACCTATGTACATATTTGACTTTTTGCACCCAGAAGTCCCACAAGAAAATTAGAGCTCATTATAGAAGTATTTAATTTTTAGAGGGAATGTTGTTGATAGCAAAAATATGATGTGCTTACTAATCCTTATTTACTGAATTTCTCTATCTTGCACTGAAGGGGATGTGCTTTCCTAAGCCCTCTTCCTTCTTTAGGGATTCACTTCAAATTTACTCAATTTAGAGCTCTTCCATTCACATATTGGGTTGGAATCTAAATGGAAAAAACCTCTAGGTTCATAGCCAAGCCATAAATTCTACTCTTAAATCCTTCATCTTTCAATCTCTGTTCTATGCTACAGCAAATCACCTGCATAACCACTTCCTTTCTTCCTTTTCAAGAAAAGCTGTTTCAATCCATGGCACCATCTAGGTCTTTTCTGTTTAAGTAAACTTCTCCATCCTTCTTCTGGGTCTTTTAATGTATAAGGTTTGGGGACTTTTTTTTGCTTTTCCTTTCTGCATCTCATAGATCCAGAATAAAAATATGGATTATATTCTGACAAAAAAAAAAAAAGAAAAAAGAAAGGGCCTGGTGAAATGTATGGAAGATCTCCCACGAAATTCAATAGGGTGACAACTTCATCCTCCAAGGTAACAGCAGTTTTTCTAGTATTGGTTCATGTCCATGAGCAGTCCTAGCTTTTAGATACATATCCTTCTCCTTGTACATATTATTTTAACTTAAAAGAGTAACAGACACTGATCAGAAAAATATTAATTTTCTATGCCAAAAACCAAGCAAAATAAACCATTAAAATGCTTGGAACCACTATTTAATATTAGTTAATGTATCATTTACAGCAACGATTGTGAACGTCACAGCTTCCCTCTTCTGCCTCCACCTGATACAGTTACTGCACAGTAATAATATAACACCTTCTCTGATGATACAGGGAATCCCTTTACAGCTGTAAAAGGCACACTTATTGACTGACCTACTACCTCACTTTTTTTTTGGTAAGGGTGATTGCACAGTCTGGAGCCCCTTGAAGACCTTTATATACGTCGACTCCTGCACCGGCATCCATGATCCTTAGAGTGGGCACATCCCACGCCAAAGCATCTTGGCATGGTCATCAAAAAGTAGTCCTAACTTCAAACCCTTGCCCTGACGTAGTGTAATTATTATACCGTTGCTAGTGGTCAAGGACAGTTTTCCACAAGAGCAGTACAAGTATACAGGTACAGTTTTTGACTGGGAAAAATACAACTTTGGTAGCATTTTGCCTTCCCCAGAACCATGATGTGGAACATCCCTTTGGTCAGCTGTCCCAGCTGTGTCCCCTCCCAGCTTCTTGTGCACCCCCAGCCTACTCACTGGTGGGGTGGTGTGTGAAGCAGAAAAGGCCTTGACTCTGTGTAAGCACTGCTGAGCAACAGCTAAACATCCCTGTGTTATCAACACTTTTTCCAGCACAAATCCAAAACACAGACCCATACTAGCTACTATGAAGAAAATTAACTCTATCCCGGCCAAAACCAGCAAACCAAGTTACCATGTGGGTAAACCAAGTAAAACTCAGGAAGTTCTCAGAATTCAGCCCCTCTGATTGAATCATCAGTCTTCTGGTTTCTTAAGTGCTTTGCTCAGTCCTACTTCAAATGAAAGCCAATGCTTTCTAATGAAAGAGCAACAGGAATGGCTTTCAGAAAGCTTCCACTATATAGCTTGGCATCGCATCTTTGGCTCAGTGTAACAGTCAGTCTTTAGACCTTAGCTGCTTAAAAGTTGATTCTCATGAAATATTTAAGGTATATGCAGAGCACTGAAGTCGCACTGTATTGTCATGCAATTTTAGCTTAATTATAACTGAAATAGTAATTTAGGAAACTGTTACATAGTTTTCTCATTTTGTAAACCAAATGCAAAATAAATGTTTTGTCATTATTGTCTCCTTTTCCATTTCCTCCAATTAACTGACATAAGCAAATCAATCAGTGGGTAGTTTATTTATACGTTCATGTAACAGCACAAGAGAGGGAAATGTTAGCATCCTGCACTCCTGGCTACATTTTAACTTCAGTTTTCCTCCTCTTTTAGCTCGCAACCCTACTAAATTGTTCTCAAAAGTTTTCAAATGAGGACTGCTTGAGATGCAAGGTACCCCTTATTTTCATGTAATGGGAGCTTTTTGGGTATTTATTCCCTTTGTCTACTCATTTTAATCTTCTGACACGGATGCCATTAGCTTCTGCTTAAAGTTCCTGAATTTTATCTCCTCTTCCGTTCAAGGGGATATGTTTTTAACACAGCCCTAAATGCCACACTAAATTAATCTGAAGTTATAGATGTAACTCATTTGTCCTTTCAAGCAGAGCATTCCCACCAACGGCAGAGAAGCAGAAGGATGCATCTTTCCAATAGTTTTCCAAGGGCTATTTCAAAATAGTCTGCTCAGAGAGTATTCTGGCAGGACTTGCAGCCCATGGGAGACACACCATGCTGGAGCAGTCCATTCCTGAAGGACTGAACCCTGTGGAAAGGATCCATGCTGGAGCAGTTCTTGAAGAATTGCAGCCTCTGGGAAGGACTCACATTGGAGCAGTTCATGAAAAATTGTCTCCTGTAAGTGGGATTCCAGGCTGGAGCAAGCAAAATGTGTGAGGAGGAAGGAGCAGCAGAGACAAAGGGTTACCAACTGACCACAAACCTCATTTCCATGTGCCACCTGGGGAGAGAAGGGGAGGTAGAAGAGTCAGGAGTGAAGTTGACCCTGGGAAGAATGGGATAAGGAGTGGAAAGTAAGGTGGTTGTAGTTTATTTCTCACTGTCCTTCTCTGTTATTAACCAGAAATAAATTAAATTACTGTTCCCCAAGTGGACTCTGTTTCACCCATGACAGTGATTGGTAAGTGATCTCCTTGTCCTTATCTCCACCCATGAGCTTTTCCATTTTATTTTCTTCCTCTGTTCTTCTGAGGATGGGGAATAAGTGAGTGGCTCGATGCGCAACAGGCAGCCAGCCAAGGTCAACCCAGCACATGTAGAGAGAGGTGTGGAGGGGTGGTGGAGGGATCCTGCTTTACCTGAAGACCCATCTAGAGACACATGGGGCTCCTTTTGTTCTTTTTCCTCTGAGCATTCTCTGGTAAAGCTGCAAATGTGCTGGTGCTTTTTAAAACTTAGCTTGCTTGCTGCTCATTTCTTTAGACAGCAAATTTTTTTAAAAAAATAGAATCTAAGCAAATTGATCTGAAACAAAAATGAGAAAGTTCATTGAAAAAACCTTTAGAACAAACTGGTAAAGATCAGCTATTCCTAGTTAGTGCTCTTCATTTTTCTTTTTTGTGACTTTCTTTATACATACACAAGTGTCCCTTAACACCAAGAGAAACATTTGACTCCCCACCTGCAATGGAGAGGACAAGTTCCCAGAAGGCAGCAAAAGCCCATCAAACCTCTGCTCCATCCTGACAGAGTTTGTGTAACACAGTGACTTGTGCCCTGCAGAGAAGCATAATAAAACCAGATGTGCTAAACATTTAATGGTTTTGAAAGAGAAGCAGGAGTCCTTCCTGTGTTATGACAAGTATTTTTGGAAAAGAAATATAGTTAAAACAACCTTTAATTTTGTGAGAAGCAGCTGCACTTAAATTTTACAATTAATTTAGTAGGGGCCACAGATACAATCTCTGCCTCACACATTGGTCTGCCTGATTGAAGGGATGGAGGTTGGACCAGCCGGGAGGTGTACTGCAATATTAGTTAATGTGTGTTACTGTTGCCAAGTAACATGAATTCAGTGCAATAGTAGAACACTGCCATAAGTCAACAGCTCCCATCCAGCTAGCCACAAATCTTGAAATAAGTTGCTGACACGCAAACACAACCTTTTCATCATTTCTCTATAATGGAATATTGCTTTATACCTCCTATTTTCTCCCTTCTATTTCTTTCTCCTCCCACCCTACCATGGAAAAAAGAGTGTGACAAAAATGTTTCCTGCTTTGTCACCATTTCTTTAACATTAAGTGATCTGTCATCATTTCTTTAACAGTAAGTCAAGAGCTACTACACTCAGTCCAATGTTTTGGCATGTTGCTCCCTATTAGCTGGAGGAACCTGGAGTCAGGCCTTCCAAGTGATTCCTTCCTTCTCCTGCCACAGTCCACCAAATTAGTTGTGCTTACAGGGCTGTACAAGTTTGGAGTCATTTGTCTCAGGTGTTCAGAGGGAAAAGGTCTTTACACTCCTCAATGTACAATAAAATTGGAGGGAAGAAGACAGGATGTCCTCCTAGACTGCAGAGCTCTGCAGCTTTCCAAACTAAGGTCCGTAAGCAAGCCTAGATTTAAAAAAAAAAAAAAAAAACTTAAATAAATAGAAAAACAAAACCCTTGCACATGCAGTGGTTTTGGATATGATCAAGCAAAGAACTTACATGTGTGGAATCTCAAAATACACAAAGTCCCATTGGCTTCAATTAAAATGCAAAGACATGTTTATGTAACCTGACAGGGCAAGGTCTTTGTGAAAGTTATACAAGGTTTGTTAAGTGGTCTGAGACCTTTTATAGTGGCACTACGTAAGTGCAGGCTTCAGGAGACATCTTACCTCTACTAAAGTCAACCACACAAACAGTTTCTACTGGAGAGCAATAGATGTCAGGATGTCTTGAGCCAGGATATTCAGAGTCTGGTCTTATAAAATATGGCTTAGCCTCTCAGAATGGAGGAAAGAGTTCAGTCATTATTTATTTAGGTTCAATTCAGGCTTTAAGTTCATTCACATTTAATGGATTTAGGTTCAGTGCTCATTCAACCCACCTACAAACAGAAATTGAACTTAAAATGGAAATATTAAAGGTCATAGCATCATAGAATCATAGAATGGTTTGGGTTGGAAGGGACCTTTAAAGGCCATCTGGTTCAACCCCCCTGCAGTGAGCAGGGACACCTTCAACTAGATCAAGTTGCTCACAGCCCAGTCCAGCCTAACCTTGAACATATGCAGGGATGGGTCATCCACCACCTCCCCAGGCAACCTGTTCCGCTGTTTCACCACCCTCATTGCAAAAAGTTTTTTCCTCATGTCCAGTCTGAATCTACCTCCCTCTATTCCCTCTAACCACTGACGTAGTTACTCTATAATAGAAGGCCACTAGGTTGGTCAGGCAGAACTTGCCCTTGGTGAAGCCATGCTGGCTGTCTTGAATCACCTCCCTGTCCTCCATGTGCCTCAGCAGAGCTTCTAGGAGGGTCTGTTCCATGATCTTCCCAGGCATAGAGGTGAGGCTGACAGGTTGGTAGTTCCTAGGATCCTCCTTTTTACCATTGTTAAAAATGAGTGCAATGTTTCCCTTTTTCCAGTCAGCAGGGACTTCACCTGACTGCCATGACTTTTCAAATATCATGGAGAGTGGCTTGGCAACTACATCCGCCGATTCCCTCAGGACTCTGGGATGCATCTCATCGGGTCCCATAGACGTAGGGACTTCAGGTTCCTCAGGTGGCCATGAACCTTATCTGCTCTTACAGTGGGAGGGAGTTTGCTCCCCCAGTCCCTGCCTTGTGGTCCATCCACTCAAGAGGTGTGCGAAGAGGGGTTAGCAGTGAAGACTGAGGCAAAAAAATTTGTGGGGTACCTCAGCCTTCTCCTCATCCATTGTTACCAGTTCACCAATCTTGCTCATCGGGGGGGTATACTTTCTTTGACCTTCCTTTTCTGGCTGAAACACTTGTAGAAGCCGTTCTTACTAGTCCTTGTGTTCCCTGCCAAGCTCAGCTCCAGCCAAGCCTTGGCCTTCCTCACTCCATCCCTACAGAACCAGGCAGCATCCCTATACTCTTCCCAGGATACCTATCCCCACTTCCACCACCTGTGCATTTCCTTCTTGCCCTTTAGTTTGACCAGCAGGTCTCAACTCAGCCATGCCAGTCTCTTGCCTTTCTTGCCTGCTTTCTTATGCCTGGGGATTGAGAGCTCTTGCACTCTATGGAAGGCCTCCTTAAAGATCTGCCAGCTCTGTTCTGATCCCTTGTCCCTGAGGGCAGTTTGCCAGTGGATCGTATTGACTAGGTTTCTGTCAGTTGTCTGAGACTTTTGCGACGAAAAATGTGTTTTATAAATTCATAGATTAATTAAGTAGCCTGATACAACATATTTTTTTTATTTGCTCAGTTGTTTGACACCTCAGAAAGACTGATAACAGTAGATGCCAGCAACATGTACTTACATAGCTGAACTAGACAGAACAATTTTTGCTAGTTGATATGGCCGAGTCACATAATTTCAGTGGTGATCCCAGAGAGTTAGTGTGATTCCTTGTTTACTGAGACTTGGTCCATCTGCAATGCACTGGTTGGATTCTCCTTCAGAGCATTCCTCAATCCAGTTCTCAGTAGAGTTCATGAAAACTTAAAATTGGAAGAAAGAAATTCCAGTTCTTCATCTGTACATTCAAGGTCAGGTGTGCTTAATATTAATTCTCTGATGTCATTATTTTTGTTTTCTGAGCAAAGGATGTCTCTCTTAATTTATGTGTGTTTTAGACAAAACTTTACGCTACCATTACCCAAATTTGTGAGTAGGACTACTATCTGTGACCATCATAAGCATCTGATGAAATGCGTATGTTCATATAGTGTTTGCTCTTCATCTTTTTATTCAATGACATTTATAAAGCTTCAAGAGAAGAAGCAAACCAATAGCTGACCTTTTAACAAAATACCATGAGGTTACCTATAGCACTGTTCACATCAGAGAGTCTTTGTTGTTGTCTTAGCAGGGTTTGGCACTATTGTAATTCCTTCAGTGGTATCCCATGCTCATCTCTGTTTCAGGATAAGTACTTCAGGTCATTTTATGTAGCAGCTAGGTTCTATATGGTGGAAGAAATCATGGGCTCTAAGACTTGCTTAAACCTACTTTAATTTGAGTGTCATTTAGTCTGACAAACTAAGAGGATTTTTAGCCTGCTTTTCTTAAAAATCAAAACCTGTGGATCACACTCCCCTTTCCTTTCTCCCCTTGACTTTTGAGTCCACTGTCAACTTGCAGTCACATGTGGCACAGCGCTGGGTGCGTCTAAGACATTAAGATCCTACAACTTAATGAACATCAGCTGTAGAAAGCACTGATGTCACTACAAGGGACCCACAAATGAGAATGCTTTTTTTTCTGCTGGAATGATTTTCCATTTTCCTGGGCAACAGTAGGCCACCCAATATATACACACAGGCATGCACAAACAGAAGCCAACAAAATGCATGGCACAGCCATCAAGATGCATGAACAATCTATCGTATATGGTTGCTTCTACACAACCAAAGGGGCACTAAGACAGAAGGGAATATAGGAAATTGCTATAGTGAGTACAGTATGGTGTTTCACAATTATTTAATTAAGGAGGCATACATATCATGCCTTAAGAATTATAGAAGAGATTGCACTCGTTTTAACTTTGAAAAATAAAGGAAAAATAGCTCCCTCTTATTTAAAATGTCCAGAGAACATTCTGTTCACATTTATTCCTTCTGATCTTGAGGTAAAATGGTCAATCAGTAGAATTTGTCTTCCCTTAATTTTTGTTGATGGTAATAACCATTGTCACTATTCTTATACATCTCAAGTCTTAGTAATTTAGTCAAAGTTTCAAGTCTTAACAGTACAGGGTCAATTATATTGCAGGATATTGATTTGTAAACACTTACAGTGACCGAACCTAGGAGAGGACAGAGGAGGTCATTTGCTGCACTTTTTGTAATAGTAACTACAACATACAAAGAAGCAACCATGAAATACAAAGCTTGTGTTGCGGTAGCCTTCTTGGATACGGATTTAATCGAGAACATGTTGTTGAAGGAAGAAGTTACTTAGGATTTGAAAGAAAGAGAAGTGTAGCAGATTTCTCAGGTTGATGTATTTGAGCCAGTCTTCACACTGGCAGACTGTTGCTCTGGTTCCCTCACTTAACCAGTGAATTTGTTTCTTTAGTTTAGCACTGTCATATCTCAAAGAACATTTCTAGTGAATGTTTTTTTTCCCATTCTCCTCCTGACTGTGGCTCAACTGTTGCTGTAAAATACACTGCAAGTATCATTTTATTAATTAACCAGAGGCAAGAGAGATGTCTGCTTACATTTTCCCAGAATTGAATTAAGGATAGTAACGTGGGTTTTTTTTAAATAATAACAGTAATAAGTCTGAAATGCTGCACAATCATCTTGATCTGTGCGTGGTGCACTTCAAAAGCCAGTGCTGTACTCAAGATTTCTCCTGCCCTTGCACAGCCAAGGAAGTGGATTAAATGAAAAATGTCCTCCGCACCACCACCCAAATGGCAGAGAGTGGCCATGCGCTTTTCTACACTACCCCCATTCCATTCCATTTGTCACTCCTAGCACAGCTGTATAAAGCATTCTTTACTAGATGTTATTAAAGGAAAACAAAACAAAACATAAAATCTCCAACAAGAAGAAACCCACTAAAACCCACTTTCAAGCATAAAATAGTTTTGAGTGTTATTCTTTTAATGTGTCTGAGAGGTTCTTCCCTACACACACACACACACACACTGTTTCTTTCTGGTTTGGATTTGGTAGATCTGCCATGATTCCAACAAAATCATGTGTTCCCATTGATTTTCTGCTTTAACTCCTTGCTGGACAGTAAGCTTAGGAACATTTGACAAATACTTCTAATGCTATGACTCACTGAGCCCCGGATAAAGGGTTAGCCTTTAATTTCAGCAGCCTTACCAAGGTTACCCCAGGTGAACAACGCTCTCCTCCCCAGGCACATGGGAGACCTGCATGCCGTTTGCTCCATGTCACATTAAACTGCAGCACTCCAAGCTCTCCACTTACTAAGCCATGCAACATCCTACCTGCTCTGCTGGTAGTACATACCTGGTTTGCTGCCCTCATTTTCATCTTCCTCAAAGACTCACTTCAACAGCCAGCTCACAGAGGTGTCTCTTGCTTTACAGGACAGCAATTCCCCAAAGGGAACCAGGGTCCCACGAACACACAGGATGCACAGAAATGGAGCACTCCACTTTTGCCATGCTGAGGACCCACAGTCACTCTCATCTGTTCACCTGTCCTTGGCAGGCCTGAAGAGCAGGCTAAGCAGCCAGCACACCATTTGTGGTTGGGTCAGCTCACAGAAGCCTACCTCAGCCAATGCACTTGACAGCTGTGTGACAATGTTCCTCCTGGCCCAGAGGCCCTTGGCATAGCTCTTAGGAAATACAGACCTGTTTCCCTAGCTGGATTTCTCTCCAGCCCCTCTCTCCCCTCTCTGGCACCTCCAGCAACCCTCTGGGAATACACTCCCTGGGGGGATTTCTGCCCCTCTGCCTCAGGAAACGTCCCCCAGACAAAAGACCACTGTAATATCACACTAATATTGTCAAAGTCCAACAGCTGCATTGGTCCTACTGAGACAACGCCACCACGTTCAAATTTGAAGCTGTTGAGGTCCTGCACTATACTCGTCTGAAACCAATACTGGAAAAAACTGTATCTTTTTTTTTCTTTTTACAAGCCACATTGCCCATTAAAATTTCCACATGATCACCTTACTGAGCAATTTTAATCAAAGGAGTGCTTTCATCAACAAATTTACAGAGATTATTTGTCTTGTCCTTAAATTGCTCAAGTCTTTTCTGTGAGCAATGTAACATGCTAGACTAGATTTCCTCCAGTGTCAGAGGTAAAGGCTAGTATCCTGCTTCAAATGCTTGGATTTTAACTCTTTCCATGGTACTAATCACGGAAAGACCTGTGCAATATAGATTAATATTGTACAACATTCTCTGCACTGCATATGTGTTTTGAGTTACTCTTCCCTTAAGACACTAACAGTGCAAGACACTGCAGATATCTTGAGGTGGCAGGGAAAGCCATCTTTTACAGTAATCTACTCTTATTAAACTAAATGTGTATTAAGTTGTCCTTTCAAGTGCATATGTCACTTCCACAGTCTCTCTTGGTGCTCTGGAGTCCTTGGAGCCACAGAAGCTACATAACAGGGGCTGTTCCACAAGTGCTTACCCACTAGCCACAATTAGTCACTAATTATTTGTCCTTCTCCCTGACAAAGGATCCTATAACCTCAGTCCCCTTTAACCACAGTCTTCCCTTGAGACCATCTTCACCTGTAAGACCTTGTCTGGACAACATCTAGCATGTTTGGCTGATCAAACAGCATCTAGCTGGGTCCAGCTGTAGCTGCCCAAGAGAGAAGAAGCCAGATCATAGCTCCTGTCTTCATATCAAATCTTCAAACTCTGCATCCATTATTTTCCCATTAGTTAAAAGGCTTTGTTTCATTAAGCACACAGTCAAGCCCCAGTCATTCCCAGTAGCCTGAATTCAACTTGAACCACGTGTCTTCAATTGCTGTATTTGGCCATTTCCAGCCTTCACATCGCCAGCACACAATACTGCAGGCATTTCACATAGAACTCTTGGTTTTCTGACAGGCTACAAAATCTTAGTCATTAGTCTGTGATCTGCCTGTTCACCAGTTGCACTCCTCACAGTCACGCTCCATTATCTCATCCATATTGCTATAACTATTAGCCTTCCTGTTTACAGGAACATGTAGCTTGTACATATCTCAAGCAAAATTCTAGGCAAGTAAAAATGGGTGCAATACATCCAAACCGAATACACAGGCAAGAACATAATCATCATTTGACTGACCTCTGTGTTAGATAATGCAATTCTATCAGTAAAGAATACAACGACGCTGCCTTTACTTTGATAGTATTTGACATTCACAATATGATCCTACAGAAGAATCCAAATTTATTTACTTATCTATTTATAAATATATCCTCTTTTACAGGAGTTGGATTTCCACTTTATTTTCTTTAGTGTGTTCCCACAGCTCTGCACCAGAATATAGAACTTGAAGGGACATCCTAAAAGGTCACTGTATCTTCTCTCCTTCTCTTGCAGGCACAACATCACACCACTCCTTTCACGAAACATTGTCTAGCTCTGTCTTAGACATGTTGTTTTTGTGCCCACTAACTTCAGAAGCCCAGTCCAGAACTTCATGCTTCTGATAACTGGGGATGCAATTTGCCTGTTACTTTATTCATAGCTTTTTATTATCCATTTGTTCATGTGCCACTGTTGTCACTTCACTTAAGATTTGTCCTTACTGGGACTGACTGGGAAGTTAGCGCTCTTGAGTATTTACAGCCATCATGTTCCAATAACTTTTTATTTCATTTGGCTAACCAAATCATGCTCTTTCAATATCCTCTACATGGACATTAGGCTCCCTGTTCCCCTTGTTCCACCTCTATGACTGTTTCAATCTGATTTTGTCTTTCAAGAGGAAAGACTGGAAGTTTATACAGTTGTCCAAATAAGGTCTTACAGCCTCTTGCCCCATGACCCAAGCTCCTTCTCTGTCTTTTTTGAAAAGTCACCCCTGAAACTAGATTAATTATCTCAGCTGCTTTTTTTCCCCAGCTAACTTCACCTTCTTCAAGTCACAACAGGGTCACTGAACCACCCAGATTTTCTGCATGACATCCCAGTTTTCCAGACGTCATAAGCAAAACTCCTTTGAACTTCCCATAGGGAAACGATTTCACATTCTGAATTCTTATCAGTGGCTTCAGCTTCCTCCCACCACCCAGACAATGACACACAAGAAACACAACTTCTGTAATCATGTCTAAAACTCTGGCAAGCTCAGCACGACAACATTCATTCTCCCTTGCATCCCATTCACCTCCCTCAGCTCTTATGTGTTTGAAAGACTGTATTTCATATCTGTTCACCTTCAGCTGGTAAAAAAAAAACAAAACAAAAACAAAACCAAAAATAAAACAGTATAAAACAGATGAAAGCTTCACTCAAGAAACAATAGTAGGTGTTCAAACTCGTGCTTCTGCTCCACAGGAAAACATAATTAAACCTGATCCATTTGCTTCTGGATCACAGTTCCGTAAGACCCCCTTGGCAATTTCATTGCAGAAACAGTGCCACGGAAAACATAAGCCATAATTTTCTTCCTCTGGCAAATTTCATTAAATGCAGATTCTCTTCTTCGTGTGTCTTAAGAAATTCCATCAGTTTTCAAATGCTTTTAATGATAGTTGAATATAAATTGTAAGTTTGCTTTCAAGTAAGCCATCTGTGTGGGCTGCTAGACTGCAGCGAATTGGCCATTTTAAAAACCCTAACACACACAATGAGTTTTATCACCAGTTACATAAACTACTTGAGCCATAACTGGACATTTACCTTGGGAAAAATATTACCTTTGCCAGCACTGTGACAAGAAATAAATGTGAGACTTCTGTAGAGCTTTCAGATATGTGGAGCAGCTTCCAAAACTACCTACTAGAAATCCAGGAAAGATTGGGCAAGATTATGGGTGCGTCTATGTTAGCCTTTTTGTTCAGAT
The DNA here is from genome assembly GCF_036417535.1 of Chlamydotis macqueenii. Lineage (NCBI taxonomy): Eukaryota > Metazoa > Chordata > Aves > Otidiformes > Otididae > Chlamydotis > Chlamydotis macqueenii. The sequence continues at coordinate 51,789,781 of NC_141557.1, forward strand.
CAAGACTGCCCGTTTGAAGTGAACCTCCCGATTTTCCCCACTTACCATGTTTTGGTTCCCATGTCTGAGTAGTCTTGGAGAACACAAACTGGATGTCCTTCAGATGAAACTTATCTGGAAGAAGCTTTCCACAACTGCTGCTCTGACACTCCAGTCACTGATGGACATGCACTCCACAAGACCAGACTAGACTAATCCAAAGTAAATCTCCCTGAAATGTGTGTATCTTGGACATCAAATTTTCTGTGCCAGCTATTTTGCTCTACAGATCCACTCTTACTGGTCCACTGTACTTTCTGATGCAGGCAGACAGCCCAGGTCAACCCACATATTGAGCTTCTGAGGCACCTCCTTCTACTGCGTAGTTTCATTGCTGCAAAGTTTCAGAAGTTTCAGGGCTGGGATTCAGCTATGCCTTGAAAAAAAACTGGATATTTCTTCAAATGCATCTATGCTTTGTAAGGCAGTGAAATGGGGCTAAAAATATTGTGTGTATTTACTCACTTGCCAGAAATGTGGTTTTTTTCTGCTGGAGGTAACATAATGTAGACTTTTCTGCAGTTTGAGCAATTCTTCTCCCATGCTTGGCTGGAAACCAGTGAGGAAAAGGAATAAACACAAAGCAATAAAATAGAAATAACTAAAATAACATCCCTCATTCAACTAAAACGTGACTCTTTGGCTAGAATTAATCATAATACACAGTGAAGTTAGAGATGCATAAGCCTGCTCATGTTCTGGCCCCAGCTGAAAAACACATGGCTGTGAGCTGACAACGATGAAGTCTTCGAACACCGTCAAGACTGTGTCTATGTAAGTTAGCCAATTCACTTAAGGACAACTCTGAGCTTTCAGGTTGTGCTGTGTCACTTTGTGGAGCACAAGGCTCAGAAGGATGAATGTATGGTCTGGTGGGTGTAACATCATGGTAGGAACACATCTATCAGAGACTGATATGTGTCAGTTTCTGGGGTGAAGCAATACAGCAGCTTAGTAGTATACAGCAAAAAGCAGCAGCTGTGAGCAAGCAGTACAGCCTGATAATCCTTAGAAGAAAGATTCAGAAAGGCAGCATTATAAGGCACTTTTAATACCACCAATGTGCCAAATTCAAAGCAGAAGTACGAGCTTATTCATTTAAGTAAGGGAATACAAATGTAACCACATATAAGCAGCTCACCACTATTATTTCATAGTATCCTGTCACACACACACACACAGACTACAGCTACATGCATCTAGACCCTGCCAAGAATGGCCTCCAAGGAGAGATTACTATGTGCTATCATCCTGAAATACATTAATTTGATCAAGGGAAATTATTAATAGTTGCCAACTTCTTTAGCAAATTTCAGCCTCATTTACTTCCAGTATGTTACTCACAAACATCCATAAATCCCAAACTATTGATGGCTCTTTTTTTTGCTAACATTAGAGCTCCTGTCAGGGCCTTGAGGGCATGAACAGCCCTTTGTGTCCCCATCTGACCTCTCCTCGGGACACTTCTACCCCTACCTATAGCCAAGGACTCCAATTTACCCAATGCCCCAGTGTGCAGCAGCGCCAGTCTCCGTCTCCCCACAGCCCTGCCCTGCCTGGCCATGGGACCTGCTGATCCTGTTGCCCACACATGGGCTGATATCCCATCCTGGCCTCAGTCCATCCCCATCCCCACAGACGTGCCTGATGACCCAGGCTGGAGTCCCTTGTGATGCCCGAGCCCCAGCAAGCAGCTGCCCTAGAAGCACACTGGGACCACTGCTGCGTCCAGCACTCGTCACTCGCAGTCAGGGACTTGCTCCAGATGGTTCATACAGGCAGCTTCTGCTCCCTGGCACAGCTCTCAGGGTCCTCCATGAATACTGCTGCTATAAGTGCATTTGCTAGTACATCTTTGCAAGATTACTTGCACAGCAGGGCCATGTGTCCCTTTGTGCAATATGTGATAAACTTTCTTAAAATAGCTGTGCTAAAAAGAAATGCATGGATTTATTTACAAAACATTGAAAATGCAAATAAAAACCATAACAAGTCAGATCCAAGGCTCTGGCTCCAAGCAAATGTCATCCAGCTGAAAATAAGTATCCAAAAGACTGAAAAAAAATCAAAACATCTCTTTCACATTTCAGAAGTCACTGTATAAGAATGAGAGAGAGGAAAGCCTTCCACAAATTAAATTTGAATGTCAGTCTGAGAAACCTGCAGGAAACTGGATACTTCTATTTTCACTGTTCAGCCTGAGCTATCTGGGAGCAGTCTAATACCCCAAGAAGTGCTGCCAAATGTTGAGAACTAGGTCCTTTTAAAATGCCACCCTAAAAGCAACCCATACCATTTACAAAGCACCCATCATTTCTGAAAAAAAAAAAAAAAAAAAAAGGGCTTTATCTGTTAACAACAGTAACAGACAGGGGACGCAAGCAAAGCTACTTTTTGGATGGAAGAACCATTAATTTAGTGAAATTCTTAAGGATGATTAATCTTTCAGCTAATAACATAAAAGTGGCCATGCCAGATCATGCCAAAGTTCCACCTAGCCTCCTATTCTGCTTCTGAGCATGGTCAAAACTGAAAAAAAAAGAAACAGATTGGTCAAGCTCAGAACAATATTTCTCCAATGTACTCTTCCAAGTTCCAGCAATTTGTAGTTCCAGGACTTGGTGAGACATAGCTAGAGTAACACTGTAACTGAGTAACACTGCCAAAACAGTGTCTCAGTAACGGTTGTCTATTTGTATATATTTTGAATAAAAGGAAGGATATCTGCCAGAATGCTGCACACGAGCTTTGCCACAAAGCAAAGCTTTCTACAAAGTCTGCAGTAGGATGCAGTCCAAGGAAATGTACAGCTTGGGATCAAATTGTCATGTTCAGTAAGTGGTGAAAGAGATAAACATATTAAAAGATTTTTTTGTGAATCAAAGCCCAGCTAGCCTGTATTTAATTTCACCTCAGAATGTATGTTTAGCCAATACTCTTCACAATTCCACTGTCACAATTAGTGTATGTAAACAGGAAAAAAATATGTCTTCTTGTAAAGACCTACTTATAATTTCTAAACTGCTGAGTATCAAAGTAATGGTAGTTGAGTGAAAGAAACAAGGGGACTTCTCCCGTGTCAAGTCTGCAACATCAGCACAGAGGCAGTCAAATGCCCGTGGACAGCTAGAATCAGTTGGAGACACCACCTTTAACACTCACTCGGTTTTCTTCCCACCCCGATTCCTGCTTTTCTCAGGGAGTTCCTAGCACTGCCCTGTATTCATCAGCCTGTTTCGAAGGCAAGAAAATAAGCTGTCCTTTGAACTGCTAACATCTGACAGAATTATAGTTGCTGAAAAGAAGTCTTTAAACGGAAAGAGGACAAACATTTCAAGAAAGAGTTGTCTCCAAATTGATGTCTGCACTAAAAAGCATACAAGAAAGAGAGAAAGTTAGCTTAAACCAGAATCATATCCTGGGGAAAGTATGCCAGTGTCTGCTTTAACAACCCCGTGCAGCTCAAATTAAGTCATTCCCAACAGGACAAGGACCAGGAACAGGTGACTGGAGAAATATTTCTTTTCCCACATCCCTCCCCATCCCTGTTCAACCTCCAAGCCAACCCAAGGGAGTGCAGAGAGACGTGCACAGAACCCACCAGCCTCAATCTCTCCTGTCCTGGGGGTGAGGAGGGAACAGGGTCACACCAGTGCCCTCTTCCTCTTGCCTTCCCTTTGCCAGCTAGTACCAACACTCTCGTGCTCAGGAGCCGTAGGAGGCGAGAAGATCCCGAAGTGCAGTGCCAGCCAGCACTCCCCTTCCTATGGGGTCTGTCCTGCAGGCTGTGGATGTCAGCAGGGTGCACAAACTGCTGCTCAGGGAGGGGTACATCAGCCAAACAAGAAGAATACTGTCCTTATGGCATTCAGTGTACTCACATTCACATCAAAGTTAACAAATAATTCAGGTTTTACAGAAGGAGACACCGCTCACCCAAGGCAGGAAAACACAGACTCCATACCTAAGCTTTGGATCAAGTAGAGGAAAGAAACTGTTTCTTAGGGATTAGCAATCAGACTCTCTCCTTGTCTAATTCACTTTTTTTTTAAACCCACATTGAAGAAAGCTCTTAAAAATACATATCTCAGTGTTTGTCACAAGCCCTGACAATGAATATGACAAGACAGTGAGAGTATTTCCTCTTCCATACAAAGTGTCACTAACACTGACATAAAGTCTGCAAAGATTTAGTGTGCCAAATACAATACACTCTGTCCAAGAACAGAGTTGTGTAAGACTCTAAAAATTAGCTATGATGTTACGTTGGGCAATGACCATAACTAAGAAACTTTATAGAGAGCTATGCAATCATCCAGTTTATGTTCTCTACATGCAAGGATTAATTACATTTGCAGAAGTTAGATGAATGAGGGTGTACATGGTATACAACTTCCTTGTTCATCTTCTCCATAATCACTCATTCCCCTCTCATAACAAAGTCCATAAACTCCATAAACTGAAGGAAAGGAGGACTGATTTAGTGTAACATAATTTTGCAGTCAACCAACAATGTACTGCACTTGGGATTCATTTTCATTGGAAGTGGCCGTCTTTCCACAAGTAAGACAGATCGAGCAAAACACAAAATGTTATTCCTTCAGGTTTGTCTTCACTGTTGTATTAACACCAGGAACAATCCTGCCATTACTTCTACAGGAACTTCAACTCCTGCCTACATACCAAGATCTCAAACCTCCATTTAAATTCTACCTTGCAAATCCTTCAGACAGGCAGAGGAAAAGCAAGCTGATAGACTTGCAGGACTAGAGGCACAGGCCACTGCTTGTGCTAGACTAATTAATCAGCTGCTGATACAAGTATTCTGTCTTTCAAATATTCCTTTAAAATGTAGCCCTTCCTTCTCAAATCAGAGCACCTCAAGTACATTCACCTTGAATGACCATCTAAGCTCTGGTAATTGTACTTGTCTAGGAGGCAGATAATCAGATTGCATGTTATTGTTTCTGTTAAAAGAGAGCATTTTTAAGCTAATAAGCAAGATTTAAAGACAGAAATATTTAGGCTTACAGTACCAAGGAAATAAAAGTCAATATATGTAAATGGAGGATTTAAATCTGCCATATTAACTCAAGTCTTTAAATATTAATCTAACTATCTCAGCATAGGTTTTAGTAGTACAATAGCATTCTTTACCCTCAGATTGGTATTTATGAGTCAGTAGGTAACCTAGGGATACCATACAAAGGAATCTGTTTCAAGGAGGTAAATGCATTGTTGGTTCCTAATCTTCATTACCAGTGATGTGCGAGGCTGCACTCATACACAAGAGAAACAACTGGTTTGCTCTCCTCTGGGTAGTTCTGTCTGTTTGACTAAATGTAGGATAAACACTCTGCAGAAGATTAAAAGTTATACAAATGAATGCAAAGGTATCATAAGGCCAAAGGAAAGCTTCACATAAGTATGATCTCCCTATACCACTCCCTCAGAATTCCAGGAAACTGGGGCAAAAGGCTAAGCCAACGCCTGCAATAGTAAGTAATGTGAACCATAGGGGCAGACCTGTAGAGTGAAATAGTTGATGCTGAGGACCTCATTTCCAGATTGTACTGTGCTTGTTTTTATTTTCAGACTATTTCTAGTCTGGCCTCCTGATCTAGATGCCCATTTGCAGTCAAACTGCTGCACTCCAGCACGTCTTCCACCTTAATTTCCTACTAAACAACGCAGCTCATGAGCTCTGAGACAACTCCATGGCACAAAACAGAGTGCAGTAAGTGTGGGCAACCAGGAGATTCACTTCAAAACTGCACTCCGATTCAAAAGAAAATTAATCTAAGTGCACCCTCAGTGTTTCATTGATGCTACAAAAATGCAGCTTTAGTCCATGATACACAGTGTGATGAGGGAGAAATGGTAAAGGAGAGAGAGGACAGAAAAGAGGAATCCACTTAGAAGCCTGGCCAACTTTAAAATCCTTCTGCCAAGAACCAAAGAACTAATCAAACAGGTCGTAAAGGTACCATATATCTTTTCTTCCACTGAGCTGTCCAACATTTTTTTCTTGTTTTTATTACATGGACTATTGGTTGTGCTTTATACAGAAAAATCACACCTAGTTTCAGGCATTTGAAGACTGTCAGGGTACAGTTGGGAGGGAATAAGATTACTTTTGGTGATCACACTAGAGGAGAGGAGCATCAAATTCTCCACCAGAAAGACGAGCTTTTAACATAAAAGATTACTTTGGAAGGAGATCAAAAGGACACAAAATCGCAGTGAGTAAACAGAGTCTGGAAAAACAAGAGATTTATACTCATCAAGGAACTGGAAATATGGAACTAGTTTCCAGCAGAACCCAGGAGACAGATTTTCAGGTGAAATTCAATAATTTTCTAGAGGAAATTGCTGGACATAACTGCCTACAATACTGGACTACCACCAGAAAGTCCCTCCCTGTTCCACTGGACTGCTTCAAACCCCAAAGTCAGTAAAGGCCAGCAGGGACCATTTATCCTCCTGCAGAAGGAAGCAAACTTTCTGCTTTCACAGCAGAAGAGTGGTGGGTTTGCATTCTGTCTGAACGAGCATTAAGGACAGTCAAAGCAGCAGCATTAGACAGAAGTAAGGCTCCACAGCTCAAAAGTCATAGCTTGCCCCCTTCTTTGGCATACAGATAGATGATCAGCTCTAATTTTGGACATATATCTCTTACTAGACAGTTTATTGCTCTGGCTTGCCAAGAAGCAGAGAGTTCTGTCTTTGTGAAAGACACTGTTATCCTGGGAACATGCAAATGGTTTTCCTTATGAACTGTAAACAGTCACATATCTGTTAAGTTTTAGACCAGCCTTCCAGTAATGTGCGTACATACTAAATCAGTGATCTATGGCACTATATACACTATCTCACAGTGTGTTCAAGCAATATTGTCTGAAGTTTAACTCATTCCCAGTGTCCTACTTGCTTGTGTTTTAACTATATGGAAAACTATTAACTACTGCATATGTATATGCATTAAAAAATCCCAACATTTCATTAATGATTTTTTGCAGCACTGCTTTGGAACTGGAAAGAGATTTGCCCTTGTGCTTGGAATTAAGGAGATGCACCGAACTGTTGTTATGGAAATGTTTTGCACCTCTTGTAAGTGCCAATTATATGAAAACAAAAAGCAAGCTTAAAAAATAGAAAATTATTTTTGGCATTGTAGTATTTCAAAGGGATATACTGACAGTCCCTGTGAGATAACAGACAAAAAGAGCAAACCGGGAATCGCTAATTGCTAGGTTTGGTCTGTAGTAAATGTCAAAAAGCAATCAAAACACAAAAGGCATCAGCTAAACCATCACGAGCTTCTACTCTCTTTCTATCTTCCTTTTCAAAACTATCCTTTTTATTATCTTGGTTTAATTCAGCTATTGCATACACACACACTGGCACACAGAGCCCTGAAGTCTATGCTTTGGTCAAGACAGAAAATTGTAAAAAAAAAATATATATATTAACATTACTCATATTTTGTTTTACACAAAACTGAAATGTTTCACTAACAATTGGGAGGGGCAAGGAGTGGGGTCGTGTCTTGCACTCTTTTTCAGGTGCACGCTAGGATAGGCTTTGAAGAAGAATGTAATTTTGAAATAAATTATTGCAATGCTCTGATTTAAAAAGATACACAGTTCTTCTGCTTTCATTTTTCTTTTCACTTACGGCTAAAGCTATTCATCAACTTCTGAACAAATTCTTTCAGCCAGTCTGAAAGTATACTTCTTTTAAAATGAAAGGGTTAATTGTCCCCAAAATTTTCACCAAACTCCATACAGACACATGCAGTGCTAATACACTAATACCACAGACGTTCCTATGGCTTTGGGAGCACATCTTGCACCCGTGGCAACCTAGCAACTAAGTACTTAGCTATGGTGATACAATATTACAGTCCCACTCCTCTCTATTTAAGGGAAAAAGGAGATTTTTGAGGTCAAAGCCTGGCAGGTGGCTTCAGAGTTACATCAGAACAACATAGTAATCAAAGAAATCATTGCCATCCTGGTTATGGTCTCATTAACTACTATTATCAACATGCCTTTTGTAACTATTTGTGTTATTATTCAGCTGTATATTGATGTTTGTCTCAGTTCTGGACTTCAGTGCTTTCTTTTCCTGCATCTCCTTCTTCCAAAAGAATTAGAATCATACTAATGCACATCATTTCCATACACAGCTGGGCCCATATATTTGTGGCACACAGTTTGCCATGAGAAGGCGACTCTTTGCTAGTAGCTTCATGCACTGGGAGATCTCAAAACACCTTCCAAGGGAGGCGATGTTGGATCAGCAAAGAGGAGTAGCGTACTTGCGGTCCTGTGCCAGCCCAGTGCTCAGGCAGAACCCTGGTTCTCCTGGTGCCAAGTGCCGTGCTCCATGTGCTGGGTCCCATTACACAGTGTTGCCTTCAGGCCACTCAGTGAAGATTCTTTGAAACCAAGGTCCACTTCTCCTCTGACAATTGCACAAAAGCACAGGTACTCCCTGCAGTGGTCTCAGAACGAACTCTGGTGTTTGCTGCTAATGCTACCATATACACTTCCCTTCCTCCTTCCTCACACTTACGCAGTTGCGTAATTCCAGCCTGTATCTGTAACATAATTATTCTTCTGATGAACTAGAAAATCTTATTTTCTCCAGATTGGCCTCTCAGTGTGAATGTCATAAGTGCACTAAAAGGTCAAAGGCATCCATACAATCTACAGATAATTTTAATGTCAAATCAGTCTTGCAATGCTTAAATAATGAAGACTCATTTTCAATAGTGACATTTCAGCAGATTTGTGCTTTAGGCCTCACCTTCCTAAAAGGTGTCTTTAAAATAAGAAGGCACATAAGTTTCATTAAAACTAATTGGAGTGGAGCATATAGCTACTTTGGAAAAATCTTCCAAGTACCTACCTGTATATTTAAGCACCTAAATACCTTTCAAATCTGGGCTGAAGTGAACACAAGCCATTCACATTTCCTGCCAAGCACCATTTTTATTTTTAATTAAAGTAATGCTATTTCTGTTGATCCCATTGGTCCTTTCAGTGACCAAATGCCAGGAACAGCAAGTTCTGAATTAGTGCTGTGAAGGTGGGATGGAGCAGCACCAAAAACTTGCCTAACGAAAGCTTGTCGTGGCCCAATGCCCTCTCAGGGCATGCTGCAATCAGCAAAGAAGTCAGAAAGATCAAACCTTTCCCCCTGCCCCATCATCCCGCCTGCTGCAGCCCTGCAATATTTTGGAGTGTCATCTGAACCCAAACCCATGGCCCACTATCTTATAGGTGGTCTACTAATATCTGAAGTGGAACAGATTATCAGACTCCACTGATAATCTTTTAATTGTGCCTATGTATATAATTATAGCACTGACACATATCTTTAGGTTTTTGGATGAAATTACAGAAGGATGATTTGAGAAAGGTAGTTTATTTCTAATTTACTGACGCTCAGTTACACCAGCATACAGCCTTGACAAAGGAAGAGGAAAATCTTTTTCAGGGGTCAGATTTCCATTTATTTCTAATGTACATAAAACATCTTGCTGCAACAAGGTTTTGGTGGGGTTGCTTGTTACACCTTGATAACACATCTTGTCCCCAGGGCTATACTAATTTCTAGAGGCTCATCTTTCTAGGTTGACCCAGAAGCATGCAAATAGTGCATAATGCTCATATTACCTCATTTAAAAAGACTCTGAGTACAAATTCATTAAAAGAAAGAAATACTAATAGGACTTTTTATGCTAATAGGCTAATCACATTGTTTAGGAAGGAAAGAGAAGGAAGTTTTACTCTTTCTTTAAGAAGGAGCCGAGAGCTCAGCTTGCAGATATCTGCTGCCCATGGCAGCTACTGATCTGAGAGCCAGCTATACTGCTTTTGCACAGCAGCTCCACCTATGCCATAATGACCTACAGGCACTGTAATTTTTTTAGGCATTTTTTTCTCAGAAAACATCAACTTACCTTCCTGAGCTGTTGCCAAATAGTTTTTGCTCAACGCTACCGTTTTTCATAATCAAGGAGTTCAGCACCAAACAATTCCATGTGGCTCAAAAACTCGGCAAATGCAAGAACAGCTCACACAAATGGCCACAATATTCTTATTTCAGAGCAGTTACCAACAATATACTGCTGTGGTGTTTAGATCATAGAATCATAGAATGGTTTGGATTGGAAGAGACCTTTAAAGGTCATCTAGTCTAATCCCCCTGCAAGGAGCAGGGACATCTCCAACCAGATCAAGTTGCTCAGAGCCTCATCCAACCTGGCCTTGAAAGTGCACATATCCAGGTTAAAGCTTAGCGTTCTCACTGCAGAACTGCTAAGAATAGTCTAGCTGGGAAAGGATCACCTTTGTGAGTCCTACTTTGAAGTATTAAGTGTCTACAATATTTGCACAACTCTACTAGCTAACAAAGAGCTTGGAGGCTTGGCTCTTACAAAACTTATCTCAGCCTTTGGAAGTGGATTTGCTAATAAATAGGTTCATATTTGTCCTCTGAACTTCCCAATCAACTTAATCTTCTTGCAGTGAGATAAATTTAAAACCAAGCTGGCATGTATCCCTTCATCCTGGTTTTCTTACCTTTGCTGCAAATATCCTTCCCCTGTTAGGTAATGAATTTTGCAGGCTCAGCTTCCTGTAATCAGTAAAGCATATGCCACAATGTAAGCTGCAATGCAAAACAAAGCATGAATTCTCCATATTCAGAAAAACAAACATAAAATGAACATATGTTTCCTTTCAGAGACTGAGCAGCTTAATTGACTATCTTTGCATTTACCTTGGCTTTTAAAAAACGTCAATCCAAGACATTGCAGTGCACATAGATCACAAGCCTTTAGTAAGCCCAAATTCACACGTCTTGGAGGGAAGTATAAACTATCTTCCTTTCACAAGTGGAAGACCAACATACAGACAGATTAAGTATTCTTCTGCTGCACAATAGAAATGTGCAGCATATCAGGGAACCAAATGAAAACCTTCACTGTGCCATGCAACCTCTTGTTAAACTACGGCACACTTGCACCTCTGCTTGTCCAGATCTCCCACTTGCACAGATCTATGCTTAAAAACTCTTAGCCTCTTATTTTACTCCACTGGCCTCGAGATTTCCCTTCTTCCGCTGCTAACACTCTTGCTTTACGCCAGAGCCAATTATGCCCGCAGCTCTCCTGCCATAACTAAATTATTCCCAAAGCAACTTCTCCTATAACAGTTGGGCTTGAAATTCATGGCTTTGAGAGTGACAGGCCCAAAAGCCCTTTCCACTTTTTTTCTCTTCACCTGTTTATACCAACCTGTCTTAGGACCTTCATGACTGTAATGCAGCCACTAATTGCTACATTCTTTTTTACTGGGAGAAAAAGTTTGAGCTGAAACCAAATGTTGAGATCCATAAAGCGAACTGCAGAAAGAAAACTAAGTCTAGAGTTGAACTTGGCATTTGTCCCTTCACCTCTAAGGTGGCCTGGATCCAAACCTACACCATGAAAGCACACGGAGAGCACATTTGTCTCCCAGAGTCATCAGGGCTGAATGAGCACTCTTTCCATGTCAGCTCTGTATTTTAAATCCATCCCCGTTTTCCTGTCTAATAGCCCTGCCTCATCATGTGGAATTTTGCTGATCTGACTGAACTACTTAATTTTGTGTCTTCACAGCCAAGGCCTTTGTGTGTCAGGATGAAATTACGTCCAGAATTCTGTAAAGTAGCCTATCAGATTTACTGTTTTCATCTCTTAGGTATTGTTTAATATTTTCTCAGTCTCAGACAATCTATCTCCTTTCTTGCAGGTATCCCAGTCAGGAAATCCAACCCTTACACTGTATTAAAGTAGCACTTTAATGTATCTGTATTGCCTGAAACTGTTTTTATTGTACAGCAAGAAAACTTCTGGAAAAAAAGAGAATCTTGTCCAGCAGATTTCTCATCTCTAATAACATGTGTTTGAAAGTACATGTGTTGCTGAAGTGTATCAACACAAAAAAAAAATTGTAATAATTGAATACTAATACCTCCATTTAGATAATGAAAGGGCAAGGCTAAGAGCATTGTGCTTCAGGGATTTTTGTGATGCTGCTGTTGATAAGTTTATACAAACTTCTATTTTGATTGCACTGATGAAGGTAGTGGTGCAAGTTCAAGAGAAACCTGAACTGCAAATCATAAACATTCCTCTGTTCTATCACTCTTTGATGTAACGCTTATTTTTTCCACTAATGAGGTAAATTAAGTACTCTCACTTTTTTTCTCTTTCGGTTTCAGCTAGGACAGATCTAGGATAACAAGGCTTCACTTGAGGACTGAAGGAACTGAATATTTCCATTTCCAGGAGATGCTGGGTCCTTAGCACAACAAACACTCATCCTGCTTAATTCTAGCCTGATAAGAAATGAAACCTCTAGACTAAGCAAACCAGTCATTCAGCTGGTTTTCAGTAAAGAGAAAGAAAAATTTATAGGATTTTTTTCCCCCCTTTTCTAGGATATATTGGATCATCCTTGAAATTGCCTTTCTCTGCCTAGCCAAGGGAGAGAGTCTAGATGACAACTCAAATTGGACACCTAGCTTTTAAATGCTAAGCTGAAGAAGATTACTCTGTTCTTTGGATTCACAGCAACTCATTCCTGCCAGGATAGCTAAAGAAAGGAATAGCTCCTGGGCATATCTCTCAGCTGCAGTGCTGGAAAAAACAGAAGCGAAACTACCTACTAGAAGGAAGGCCACTTGACAGCTTGACTGCTTTCTTGTTTCCTGTTTATGCCATGACAATATTGATAGAGAGAGAGAAAAGAAAAATCCTGTGGTTTGCTAAGCCAAAGGAAGAACAGACATTTCACTGCTGTCAAAAGGAAAGCATGAAATAAAGATAGCAAGTGCTGAGATAAAGAGAGGAATCTGATGATGGACAACATACAAACAGGGTTCTTAAAAAATACACATTAAAAAAACTTTAAAATTAAATCTAAACATTGAATATGCACATTTTTTTGTTAATCTTTTCTTTCACATGCAATGATGCAACTGTGCTACTGCATCTGCCAAAGGAAACGGGCTATGTAAACCCTCTCCCAGAAGGCAGGTTTAAAATCAGAAAAAAAGAGCGGATGTCTAGCTGCGGTCTCTGATTAGCGGTCTGCTTCCCTAGTCTGAAGAGACCATGATGATCCAAGCACTAAGCCCAGACACTCTGGGTGTCCACGTAGGCTGTCAGCATATCTTAACCACACTGACAGCACTGCTCCGTTCTCCCCTTACGTACTGTGAGAACGACTGGCACCAGAGAAGAGCTCTGCCAAAAAAAATACTGGGTTGACTGGCTCCCTTACCTCCTCCTGTGATTTTAATCTCACATTTTTGCAAATTAAGCAGAATCCTCTTGATTTCAGCAGGGATGGGATGAACTCCATTTGAGAGAACAGTATCTGACTGTTAAACATCTGCCTTTCCCAAGTTATCTTGATAAAATATAAAAGAGCGTACAAGCAATTTATTCCAGTAAAGAATATATTGCTTTGGTTATAGATGTTGCAGCTGCCTCGAGACTACCTAGAAATTAACTGTTCAGAATTTGGATGACATTAATTAGCCCTCCAGAAAGGAAATCTGTAATCTACCACCATGACCATGAATGGGAGACTTCATGAAATAGCAATTCACACAGAGCTGCAGCTGCAAGCATAAAAGCATGAGTGTATGTACAACACATGCATTCTCCTACAACAAAAAAAAAACACATTTGGGTTTCATATTTTAAGCCTTTGAACCTCGTGAAGACACACAAGAAGAGAGAGAGACACCAAAACACCTTAGATAGCTCAAATTGTTGCAGCTACTTAAATTTATTTCAAGCATCGGTTACATTTGTTCTGAAATTACCTAATGATATATTTCATACTTAAAAATCACAACTGAAGATGGGTCATCTCCTTCTCCTGATATACATGAAGCCACTCAGGGGCACTGAGCTATTTTTCAAAGCCCCCGTGGACTTTCAGAAGAGCCTTGTGGCCGGCAGAGGCAGAGAAGAGAAGGATAGAAGCTCCCAGGGACCGTGTCACAGGTGGGCCATGGACAGCCTTGTTCCACAGTTTTGTTTCCTTTTGGACATTCAGTGATTCTGAGCTTTTTGTCAGGTGGACATTTTAGTGAAATCATATTTGTGCTATAATAAACAAGGCAGGGTGGGGAGCCAGAATTCTACCCATGGTGATTTGGGTGAGATAAAATCAGTAGTACTGCTAAACTCTCATGGATTTTTCAAGACTCAACATTGATTTTTTTTTTTTTTTTTTTTTTACATAGAACTTAATAGAGCTCTGCAAAGTGGGAACATTTGGAAATGTTGCATCATTCGCTTTTGGCAGCCGGCACCCCCTGGCCTCGAGGGGTGCAGTGAGCTGCTGAGCCACTGCAAGGGAAATAGGAGGGCTGCATGGCCAGAGTGGGAAGCGAAGGCCCTTTCCAGTGGTGGGGAGTATCTAACGGTGTTAATTCATTCAGCCGGTGGTTTGGAATGTCCTCCAAATTCTACCTAGGCTCAGACTATGTCATTGTCTTAAATAAAACAGATCTGCAACAACTTTAAACAACAACGAGAAGCTCGCTGTTTTTTGTAGTAGGAAATCTGCGTCCCTGGTTCCTAATACGTGTATGTACATAGCATAGACATCTGTCAACTGCATATCCATTATCTCACCGCGTCACATCTGCCAGGCAGATTCAATTAAGTGAACATGCTTCCAGCTCCAGTGAGACTTTCTGTGCATGCAGAATGCATCAATCCCCAAATATGGTTTTGGTAATCAGAAAATTGAGCAGAATGAACTAGGGGGAAAGTTGCAGGTAAACAGTGTTTGTTAGTATTTCCAGGTTTACTTCTCCAAAGACTGTATCTCCAGGTTTTTTAAATTGCTTGCAAATATCAGGTTGTACAACGTCATGCAAAGAGAAGATGCTGGAGACCAATCAGACAGTGGGAAACATTTCACTACTTGTTATCTGTTATTTCCTTCTTTTAGTAGTTCTTTAAAGAAATGCAATTTAATCTTAGAAGTTTCCTCTATTAATGATTAAATGGTCTCCATCTTTTTGAAGCCTGAAGTGCAGGCATGTGTGTGTTTGCTTTTTACACTTCACAGCCCAGTGTTCTTAACAAACCATCATTAATGTACCAGGTCATGCTCAGTCTCCAGGAGCCTTTTCCAGATGGCACGAAAAGTGCAAACAGCCTTTGCTACCTCAAAGGGAAATACATTGCAGGAATGTGACTCCCTCCTCTTGAAATCACCTTCGATTGAAATGTGGTACAAGAAACTTCACCATCTGAGTGAGCAATAATCATGGGAGGATCACCTGGAGAGTGTGATGGAGACGTGCCAGCACACATGCATTGCACGTGACGGGCAGTGACACAGAAGTGGCTCTCAGTACCTTCAACAAACTCCCCGTTGCGAGGGGTGGCCAGCAGTGCTTGCCCCTGGTGCGAGTCAGAGCAGCCTGGGATCACTCTAGCTTGTAGCAGGTAGGTAATGTAATACCTTGATTGCTTACTAAATTAACTTCTGCCTCGAACTCTGAAAAGATGGAAATGCGGCCCTGAATCTTTGAGGAAGCAAACAAACTAACAGGAGTTGAATGCTCACCTCCCAGGCGGATTTTACCTGTTTTGAATATCTCCCTGTGTTCAGCGTTATCCCTTTGGACCTTGAATCCTCACAGTAAAGCAATTCAGGGTAGCAACCACTGATAAGGAATGACCTGGACCTGTAGAGAATAGGAAGGCAGACAGCAGACTCTTTATATTAGGACCTTCCGGAAAGGAATTTATGTTATCAGTCACAGACTAATTTAACTCTGCTGAAGTCCAACAGTTTGCATAGGTGCAATAATAACATAATTGGACGGATCAGTCCCCAACTAATTTGCAGTCATGCTGATTTAAATACCTTCATTGAGTTGGCTTCTATATGAACAAGATAAAGGTGCCACATTTCATTAATTTTTACATTAAATTTAGTTGAAATTCCAGTGGTGAGGATTTTGTGTTGAACATTCTAACTTAAATATAGATATTCTGAAACTCTTTTGTAAAACTAGATTTAAGATCTAGAACTGCCAGCAGTTTCTAAGCTCAGGAAAAAAAGATTTTGTGACAGCTCATAATAATGCAATCTTAATATCCTTCCTGGACTAGATAACAATTCAGAGTTTGGCATAGGAACTTAATTAAACAGATTTTCCTGGTGGATTAGTCATGAAAAAGTTGCTAATATCCAGGAGAGACATCTCTTTTTGTAGAGGAAATGTCATCTGGCACATTCTGACCAAGAATCCTCTTGGCCAGGTTTGAGACTGAAGGGCAGAGGGGTCTCCTGATAAGGTAGCAGTGCTGTGTAGAGCTCTGCGTCAACAATTGTAGCCTATTGCAAACTGACTTGGGTCTCTGTTTTAAAATCTTTAGTCTTGTGGTATTAGGTGTAGTATTTCTTGATGTTATTTTAAAAGTTCTAGCAGCTGGATTCCTATTACATGAAAATCACAATCACAGAAGAAGTAAAATGCCAATTTAAAAAATTATGATAAAATTTATTGTGCTCCGGCTCACCACCTCCTGTGCCTGCCCATACTGTCCAGCTTCCTCCCGGCCTTGGCTTTGCCACTCCTCAGGTCCTTCCAGGAGCAAATTCAGCTCTTTACAACGATACAGCACATGGAATATGCCAGTCTGGCTGTAAGTAGCAGCGATCATTTTATCACTCTTATTCTGCATCAGTGAGCACTGATGGGATGTTCTGCAATTAATATTAGAGACAATAGAATTGCACAAAGAGGGACTGACATGGGTTGTCATTACAGGTGACGATGGCAATGGAATTTTGACTGGCAAGTTTTGCAAATCCAGCATTCTACTCCCATATCCCATTGTGCAAACTCGAATGTCATAGGAACCAGGCTCAGGCAAAAACTGTAGCTGAAGGTAGTATTTTAAACCTCACCAACAATGTGGTAGAGCCCCCATTAATTTCATACAAATGTAAAAGCTTAGATGAAAACTACCACAGGGACTATGATTATCACAGTGCCTGGTAATGACTTCCCCACTCAATTTCTAAACAGTGGCATTTTGATTCTTGCTATGCAAAAAGGAGGTCCACAGGCTGACAGTCCATACATCTTTTGACTGTGTACCGGTCCAAAATTTCCTTTGGGACTCTTTGCAGGGTTCAGAGCCTATGCCAGTTTATTGTGCCAGTGCCAAAGGCATGAGAAACCTGGAGCTTCGCCTGAAGCACTGATTTTCAACTGAAATTGAAAACTAATAGGAAATTCAAAGTGGAAAAAAAAAATTAGGTCCACAGCAATCAAAGCTGAATATTATGTGAACAGAGGGTGTGATGGGCTGATCTCTTTTGCATATGCCTCATGAAGTGGGTCTGACTTGATGCCACCCATGTCCCAGTACTCCCAAGTGCTCACAGCATCCATCAGCCTCACAAGGATCAGAAGGCACTCAGCATTTTGCAGGACTGCACAGCCCCTGTTCGAGAAGTCACTGGAGAGAATGGATGGCACGTTTCCTTCCATTCCAGATCTGATGCTTACTGTGTGTCCTGCAGAAGCACTGTAGAGAGCACAGGAGATTCTGGGGCCATCGGCCATGTGGTTGGAATTTGGCGGTGAAGGCAGTGAGGTGTAACGCAGTCATGGAATAGCAAAACTGGGACTTCAGGGGCTTCTTGTGAGTCATATTACCAACTCTACCACATGTAGGGAGGTAATTGTGTGTTTCTCAAATAATAAAAACCAGACACATAATTCTGTAAGGATATATAAATCCCGCTAAACCAAGTAAATAAACAAAAGAGTAAAAGCAAGAGAAGAATACAACCTACTTTTTTAAGATGGGAAACTGCAGCAGAAATGTAGCAGGCCTTTTTGTGTTCAAAACTAAATCCGTAGCTTAGCCTCCTTCACAATGCAATGCTTCCTCAGACTTACTGGTTTTGGAAGCTGTGAATCCCAAGGAAAACCAACACTAACCAAAGGAGAGAGCTGCCAGTGGGTGAGCAAAAGGTACAGCAGGAGTCCATGGATTTTACTGCTTCCCCCCTCTGGAGCACAAATGGAGGCTGCCATTTCATGGCCCCATGAGAGGCAGGTGAGAAAAGCAGCCTGTCCTTGATCACCCTGCTTCTACCTGGTGTCTGTATCTTTTTGTCCTTGTGCATTTATAGGTTAGAGGGAGACATTGCTTTGTGGGTTTACAGTCTTAGCAGATCCCTCTCTGTGGAACATTCCTGAAGGGCATCACGTTATCTGAAGGGCTCACACTATCTAGGCATGGACAACTGTACACTTATTTCACAGTGCCATAGTAGAAACACAAGCATTAACATCAAGACAAGGTACTGAGGTATCTATATCTGCATCCACACTTATAAACAGGCATACATATATTCGTACACTGACAGACATATTTCCATTACAAAATTAGCCTAAATCCTTAATGTCTGTAAATTAATTCTGAATCTCAGTCATAGTCTGAATCATAGATTATTGATTATTTGGTCATTAACATCTTCAGCTGCCTTTTTTTTCCTATGTTTTTCTAGTTGAAGTCAATACAAAAAGCTAACGTAAAAGATTGATCAAAGTTTGATCATGTTTGATTACAAATGGTTCTACTTCAAGTTCAAGCTTTGTCAAACCTATGCAAGATACAAATTTGATGTGTGTTTCTGTCCAGAATGTTGTACTGGGCACTGGACCATTAAGGCAATTAAAATGGCACAGCTACATAAAATGAAATAGAAACTCAAGCAATCTTGCAAACTTAGTTCAAATCAAAGAAATGCTCAATTACTTAAGACCAGATCTGCTTATCAAATGGCTGCATAGCATCACTTTGTGTTGTTTAATGATAGCTTCACAGAGTGATTTCATGAAGGTCAAAAAGTTTCCTCATCCATCCCCAAAAATCTCACTTTGGTGTATTAGGCACTTTAACACCATAAATATGAGTAAGGCAAAAACAACAGTAAAATGCAGAGACCCTGACTCTAGTAGTTAATCAATGTTTACATATGTAACTGTCACCTAAAATGTCTTTAGACGCATTCTGAAATTCGTAGAATGGAAAGATCTAAACTTACACTTTGAATAATTGTTTTCAAAGCTTGGGAGCACCAGGAATTAACATTCAGTAAAACTGCATGTTATTAATAGTTTCTCAAGTTAAAATTTGATAGTAAAAGAATACTATACGTTAAAATGTAGATACCATAATAAAACATACATGGGCATTCCTTGTTGCATTTCTAGAAGGGACTTCAATCATGTTGCCATATTTGGAATACGTAGTAGGTTTTTTTAATTTGCCAAGGACCATTAGAATATTTTTTATGAACAAAGAATTTGCACAAAACAGTTCTAATTAAACGTTTGGTGAATGTGTGCACTGTTAGAATAAGTCGCTGAGTATTAAAAGCTCTATAATTAGGATTTTGTAAGTGATAAGCAGACGTGCCTTGGGGCTTTCTGGAAAAATCAAATGATAGTGAAGTATGGATAAATGACATTTTCTCTCTCAGAACTGTCTAATTCTGACAAGAACCTGACTCTTAAAAAGGGTTAGCCTAACTCATCTCCCATTGAATTTGACAGGCAATAGGCAATCAAGACACCACCACCGAGAAGAAAAAAGTGAAATTGGCAGTAGTCAGACTTGCAAATAGTGAGATACCACCCAGAAGTTGTCTGTAGTGGCTAGCAGTAAATAATGAGTGGGCTCAGAGACACTTATTTCAAAAAGTGCATGTCCCCGTCTGGTTTTGCACATGCAGCACTGCAGCAGCAGGTACCTTCCAGCTGTATTTCTTGGCAACCCTTCAACCTGTCAACTGGAGGCTGTGCACCTGGTGCTAGAAGATCAATTAAAAATGCCAGCATGCTGTCAACTGCCAAATTTCTGTTGTCAGTTGTCAGTTGTCAAAAATACACCCAACACAATTATTTTTTCTATTCAAAATTCTATATATTTTTTTTTAAAAGCTACAGTAGCAGTGACTGGAAGGGAAAGAAATGTAGCTCAACAGCTACAGCATCACTTCTCCTTTCCCAATGCCTGTCTCTCCAATAGGGACAGACTTTCTACAGTTTTGGGTTTCTTACATTTCAGATGAAGTATCCAATTACAGAAGTCACAGATCTATGAAAGCAATAATTATCATTACAGTTTTGCAACTCAGAGTACACGTTTATATGTGCTGATCACCCACTTCATAGAAAATAATATAAAACACTCAAGTAGCTGATTGAAGGATACTACTTCTATATGAGCCAGATGCTCCTGGGCTTGCTGCTCCCACAGCATTGGAGATGTTTTGAGGGAAATGTCTATTTAATCTACACTGAATGGACTCATGTATTTGTGGATACACAGTGAAATTACCTCGCTAATCATCTCTGCCATGGTACCTTTTCAGTACTCTGTGTTAGATCTTCGATATGAAACAACATAGGTATGACAGAAATCTCATTTCTATGTCCCAGAACCTACAGAGGAAGGAATATATTCATTTTTGGTCATAGCATGAGAGCTTAGCTGAGATTATGGATGAGAGGAAAAGTCAGGAAAAGGAATTTTATACAAAGTTCTCACAATAAGGAGAGCAGTAAGTAGAAATGCTCTTGCTGTAAAGGTGCTACAGCTCTGATAAGCGGTATTTTCTCACCTAAAAAGATGCATTCAGATGTTCTTTTTGCCTGGATGTTATTACCATTTCCTTCAGTCTCTCAGATAACTTTCAGGTTGCACAAAAATTGAAAAGACATGGAAACTAGGTAGACAAACTTTCACAACGTATGTTGCTCCGAAGAATATCAGTGAGGCATACAACTCTAATCAGGCAGACTAGAAGTTATCACCATCTTAACTGCCAATTAATAACAACCTGCATGATATTTTCATCGTGAAGGCATCCTACAATCCTCACGAATACCAGAAAAAGAAAAAACACACATAATTTTCCTTGAAGAGTAATGAAATTGCAGGAACAATAAAGAACTCATTCCAAAGTCAGATGGAAATCCACTGTAGTTTCCTATAAGTGCCCCCTATTAAACTGATTTCTGGATATGAAATGTGGTACATTACAGACAGTTGGCCTACTAAAAGTTTAGCAAAACACAGAATCTTTTAATAGCTAGAGAACCAAGAGATGCTTAAACTGATCAGTATTTCAGAACATTTAGATTTCCTCTTTCAACAAATCTCTTTTAGCTGGTGAATGAAAACCAGAAAATAAAAAAAACATACGCTACAATGATTCACAAGGGTACAAGAAGGGCATCTGATTTACATCTCTTGTCTGCAGAACCACCAAATGAGGACTTGGCACCAAAGTCAAGAACAAAAATAGTGAAAAAAGTCGATGGCAAAAGCAGCCAAAGTCTTAACTTTTCTTAGAATTTTATGTGTCAAATCACGTGCACAATCTCCATTAAAAAAAAAAAATCAACATCTGTTCATGCAGAGAAATGTTAATGTTTAACCCTGTGAAACCAGCTGTCAGTGAATGGGACAACAAATCCCTGCAACTCACTGGTAGCAAAACTATTCCCTGAGAAGAGGTCTTTCTTACTCAAATACTGCAATATTTTGGAAACTGCAACACAGAATTTCAATAAGCTGCTTGAGAGGAGGAAGCAATTCCCTAAAGATTGCAGTGCAGGTGTAATGCCAGAACAAAGAAATGAGCAAAACAACATGGATTAGTTTGTGGTTAGAGATAGTATTTCTTAAAGTATTTCTTATATGCAAGAGAAAAAACTTAATGAATTATAATGTCATGAAAATTTACATTACGGTTTATTCATATTGCTTAATAATAATAATAATGGTTATTATTATTAGTAGTATTAATATTATCCAAGACAAAAGCGAACATACATTTGGCTCCAACATTTTGTCTGAAGACACACTTATCTCTTCCCAGGTCTGCAAAAACCCAGTGAAGCCTGTGATGTTGCACAAGGAAAACTGGTAGAAAGACAGCTGATTTCAAATATTATTAGATCAAATGTGCACAGGAGCACCCTTTGGCAATAAGGCCAGTTAAAGCAAAGCAGTCTGCATTTACACTCCTGATCTCTCCTAGTCTTCAAAGCAAGGTAGCCCCATCTAAATTGCCTACTAAGAGTGGCTCCTGGCCCAAGTTAGCCTCTAGCCCTTGCTCAGGAGTTGTCTGGGAGAGCACTACTTGCCATCAACAGCTGTCAAGGATCTTCCTAAGAACTGAACAGTGTCACAGGCAACCTAAAGTGCCCATGGCTAATCCCTGGCACTATGCATTGGTAACCATCCTCCTTACTGCGTAATCAGTGTCTGATTATTAAATAAATCAGCAGCGTCTGGGTTAGATGGTATTTAACTTAGAAGAGATGATTAGCAGTTTTAGAATGTTAGTGTAGACTCTACCACAGCTTTCACTAAAGGTGCCTCTCAGATAATTTGTGTTTCCAAAAATCATGTTCATGATGCTTTTGAATACGGGGTAAAAAAGTCTATTGTGAGCATTTTATCAATGTTTCATAAAACAGACTTTACTTTATCTTATCTTTTCAATAAGATTTGATAATATTGATCAAGTTTCAGCCCCTCTCTTTAGAGGAAGTTTTCCAGACTTGCTTTGTTAACAAGAAGCTCATACCTTGCTCTGGAGAAGGACTTTGCTGTGGTTTGATGGCTAAGTTAAGCTAATTGTTCAAGTGGTGAAGGGGGCTATCCAACCTGTCAATGTCTTTAAAAGTCCCCATCACAAAACCATTTAACTCCTTCCTAATATAAATCTCAGGTGTTCGAAGCTACAAAGCACTTAGATAGTAATGAGCTCTCACAATGATAACTCTCCTTCCATGACCAGCAGGTTTCATCCTTTCTGATCCCCATCCAATTTTCTACATAGGGAACAAACAAGTGTATTCCCATAGAACAGGACACTGCACCTCTTTCATATGACATTTAACAGATACATAATGGGAATCCTAACTTCAGCTCACAGGGGAGAGGGGAGTAAGTCTGGAACATGTCTTCACCTTCTGTGAAAGGAGGTATGTCACTCCTTTAATTGCCAATTGTCCATATTAAAATAAATCATCCTCTGATCTGCCCAGCTTTTAACATCTTTCCCTCCTCAAACGTGTCTAACAAAAAACAGGAGATGTAGTACTGTAGGTTTTTTTCCCTCCTTTAATAGTGATTCTTTTATTCAAGACACTATTAAGAGAAGATGACAATAATGGATGACTTAGTGAACACAGACAAGATTTTTATGTTTCCAATCAGTACATGGCAATAGCCCAGTTTAACTGTAGGTAGCCTACTAAGCCTCTGGTAAGCTATTTAATCTTCTGGACACACTCCAGAATTCCTCTATACTTAACATCTAAAACTACACAAATAAAAAAATCTTAATTTGCAGTCCCCTCTTAGTCTGAGCTCATTAACAACCTTTTAGGATTGAGCTATCTCTGCTCCTGTGACGAGCCAGTGCAGCCCTAATGGAACAATAAACTATGCACCCTCCACATCTGGCATAAGCATATCTAGCCACATGTATTGCCAGCAAACTCCTCCTAGGTAACCGAATTTCATTCTACAACCAAGTTATCAATCATAAACTAAACATATGAGCTGGGGGCAGTTCTGTGCAGCACAATTCAATTGTACTCTCATGCTCTCAGTCTTAATTGTATCACAAGTCCTTGTAAGTGGTGAGCTTGACCTGGACATGCTGATGCTATGGACAAAACCCTTTCCAAGTGCAATGAAGAAAGCCAGATAGTCTGCTTCCACTTACTTCTACTTGCGTACAAGTTTCTATTACCAGCTCATAGAAACCCTTGAGGAAGAACTGTTTTATTAGCTATTCTCTAATTAACATCCGTGCGTCAAGAGTAACCACCAAAACCACTTAAGTTGCACATGCACAAACTTTCAGGTGCTTTGCCAACCTGTTACTCTCCCCAAAAGAAAAAAAAAACAAAACAACAACAAGCATCTTGACCTGGTGAGATATATGTCCAGTTTATAAGACACTTCCTTTATTCTGGTAGATGTTCTACAAAGCAGCAGAGACTAAGCTATAGCCAGTAAAAAGCTGCATTTCTCCCCTGTGTTATATATTATTACTCATCACAAGAGGATCAAGGAGTAAAGAAAGACTGTAGTACACCTAATCCTTATCTCACTGGTGTTGAATCTACATGAGTAAAGAAGAAAAATTGCAATTACAAATGACATCATCATTACTTTACCTCTTGAAATTGAGAATTTGAGAATATAAATGTGTGATCATTAAAGTCTTTCTGGTAGAAAATCCATTCTTCTGCATAAACATTTTCTTTGTCTTACAGCTGGGAGATTAGACAGTACTTTTTCTCTAATTGTGCAAGAATACCCTTCCCAGTGCTGCTTAGGACGTGTCAGTCACCTGTGAAGGTTGCAGTACTGTGCAAGACTTATAAACCCAGCAAAGACAACCCTGCTATCACCCTCTTCCTCCGCCAGAAACAAGGGAAAACAATACAAAACTGCTTGAAAAGCAGTGTGAATGTGTGCTTGAGAAATGTACTCCTTCAGCATATCTGTTCATATCCTTCAGGGTTATCTTTTCAGAGCTAAAGTCATACAAGAAATATTATTCCGAAGCAATAGAAATAGTGAGTCTTAAGCCTGAGATTTCTTCTTTCTATCTGAAAGGCCATGGAAATTTGGGAGATCTGTAGATTTTTTTTAGTACTCCTTGGGAAAAATTCATTTTTGTTACATTGTTATCATTATTTAAAGTACTATTAGAGACAAAAGGAGATAGAGAAAAATATCTAACATATATCTAAGGTATATTTACTGTCCTGTCTCACCACCACACACAGCAGCGTTTATGCCTTTCTCTACTATGGGGTATTTTATTATGCCTTTAAAAATGGTCTATTCTTAAATTAAGACAGTTTATAAACCTCAACTGGTATTTGGCAGAATTTTACTGTTGTATTTTAAACCTACTGGCTTGTATGAGATGAGAGGCAGGCCTCTGAGGTTCCTCTAGAAAGAAACTGCAGTGTTATGGAAGATGTTTTTGTGATAAAGACAAACACGTTGTGCACGTTTCCAACAGAGATGCCACAGTCCATCTGTGACGTGTGGTCCTCTGGCTGGGCAGGAGGCTGCTCTGGCAGGAAGGCTTTGGAAAGTTTTTTTACAATGATCCAGCCAATGGAGAGAAGCACTATGACAGGCTGCAGAGAAATCAGGGGGAGAAAATAGAGCAGTCACTTGTGTGCCTATGAGGATGAATGAAGAAAATTTTGCAAGCTGCTGGACTATTTGAACGTTCACTAATACATTCAGTAATTCAGACTGCATTTTTTCTTCATCAAAATCATTACGCTTAGCAAGAGTTTTTCTTCTCATACCAGCTTCAAATCCATTTTTATTCAAGAGCATTCAAAACTTCAAGGAAACCACAACTAACAAATTATTGTTAGAATAGCAAGCCCCTTAAGGCAACTAAACCCCATTAAAACTTTCCTCTAGAAGGAAAATTGGAAAGCAGCAGCAATATCTGCCAGGAAAGAAGAAAGAAACAGCAGGAATTTTTAGTTTAAGCACAAAGAATTAGTGTTAAACATTTTATAAGTTTCAAGGTGTTTTTTTTCTGAAAATAGATGAGAGGGAGTGTTTTCGTGCATGACTAGTCCCACACCAAAGAAATTCATGCTTAAAAATATAGCTTATGCAGAAATGGTTGCAGAACAATTACTACATATTAGTGTTTCTCATTCCCTACTAAGCTTCTGACATAGTAGGAACTCCTTTTCCCACTCTGAAGACTTCTCATTATTTCAATAATTATGACATGGTTGTATTGTATTTAACCTTGTTTTATTTCTCCAAATACATAATAATTCTCTCTCTTTTTAACCAGTTTCTTTCATCTAACAAAGTTACAGTCATCTTGTACTGGTAAGAAACTAGGGAGTTGGATGCCATCTGGCAATACAACTGCCTGCTTGCTGTCCACACACATCATCCAGACCAAAAAAAAAAAGAGGAAAAAAAAAAAAAACAACCAGCCAGGCTATCTATCTGCAATTTAAACAGTAGATATTTCAAGCTGCCATACATTAACAGCAGCTTATGCTTTTGGTACATGTATCATTTATTCAGCTTGACAAGGTGTGCTCAGCCTGTAATGAGGACACACCAGATATACTCCAAAAAGGATTCCTCTCCTTAAAACAGATACAGTAATTCTGACAAAACACTGAGCTGACACCCAGATTACAGTCCCTTCAGCTCAGATTGGGTTTACAATGAGGGAGCAATTACTGACACAAACAGCCTTGAATATATAGATTCATTTTCTCTTGTTCCCTTCTAGAACTGAGTGAAAAGTAACACTTCACTTTTAATGTTATTATGCCATTTACTTATAGAGTGCTTCACTTTTTGTGTCAAAATTTAGATTTAGTTGCAAAAACATATGTTCAGTTACAAGATCCTTTTTTTTGAATTCAGTTTTCCCTTATCAGAACTGTTCTGGGCACACAATCAATTCATGTCAGTAACTTTTTTTCCATGTCTTCAAATTATAAATGTGTCTAAGTGCTAGTTTCCTTACCTATCATGTTCTCTCCTTTTACGATTATCAGTCTTTGACATGGGAATGATGTTACATACATTTTACAAAGGCACCTGAAAAATGGCATTCATTCATGCTTTTTTGAAAGCTACACAAAGTTTGTTTGCTAAGACAACGTTATCAAGTAGTGTTTTGGTTCTGTAAAATTTAGTAATTTTAGAGCAGATTTGAAAATAAAATACCTATTTGGCTGCTTATACCTCCATCAGAATGCTGTCTTCTTTCTCCCATTTCTCATGGAAGCTAAGCATTGAACTCACACTTGAGCATCATTTGATACTGCTCTTGTCTAAACCAATTGAGTGTTGCCTGTTCACTCAGACAACTGAACATTTACCTGTGAGCAACCCAGACACTGTCCTGCCAAGGCATGTATCCATATATCAGACTACTGCGTGCAACTTGTACATTGCAAAATACACAAATGACACCACACTGGGAGAGGAGGCACATCTGCTGGAGGAAAGAGACACCTCACATAGACACCACAACAGCCTGAAAGAGCAGGCCGACAAGACCTGCATGAGGTTTAACAAAGATAAATGTCAAATCCTGCACCTGGGGTGCAGTAATCACATGCAGCAGTGGAGAGGATGTCTGACTGCCCAAGATGCAGCTTGGGGGCCCCTGATGGATGTCAACCTGAACGCATGTCAGCAGTGCACCCCTGCAGCAGTTAAGGTAAACCTTGTCACAAGCTGCATCAAGAAGAGTACAGTCAGCTAATCAAGGGCTGTCATTATTCCAGTCCATCTAGCACTTGTTAGGACATACTTGTAATACTCGGTCTAGGTTTGGTCTCCCCAGTTCAAGGAAGACACTAAAAAATTGTAGAGGGTCCACTGGAGGGCCACCACAAGATGATGAGCAGGTTGGAGAACTTAAGAGATAAAGAAAGATTGAAGGAACTAGGCCTGTTCAGCCTAGAGAAGGGAAAGCTCAGGGGGGATCTAATCACACTCTTCCAATGCCTGAAACATAATTACAGAGGAGGTGCAAAAACAAGGATGGACAGTGACAGAAAAGAAGCAATGGGTGCAAATGGCTTCAGAAGAAATCCCACATGGATAATTAAAAAAAAAATTGCACTGTGAGGAAAAAAAAAAACCAACATCACTAGAATAGGCTGCCCTATGGGATCTCCCTTCCTAAAAATAATCAAGATTTAACAGGGACCTGGATAACCTAGTTTAAGGCCCTGCTTTAAAGAAAAGGTTGGACCATACAGTCTCCAGAGGTCCTTGACAATCTGACTTCTATATGGTTCTGCAACGTTACACAGATCTGCTGACTGGTCCATGGTCAACCCTGACAGAAGTAAACTAGATGGATTAAAACTCTGTAAATAAACAAGTGTCAAAAGCAAGATGCTGCTGCTCTCATCTTTAACCAGGAAGGTGAAGTTCCTTGAATATGAATAAATACTTATTGCTGCTATCTATGTCATTCAGTACCCAGAAATTTGTGATACAGGTTTAGAAACAGACCAGTAACAATGTAGAAGTTGCCCCATATCTCAGAATAAAGCAGTTTATGAATTTAAGTATAAAAAATGTTTGGACAAGCACTTTCTCACTTTCCTGCTTCCACTGCCTGTGAAAATCTGTGTCATGTCTACTTCTGCTTTTGTGACTGCTGTCTTCAAATTTCAGGGGTTTGGGATTGTTCTGAAACCAGTGTGGGCTACGGCATTAAGGGACCCATTTCCAACTGCAACAGAATCACCACCCATGCCAGGCTGACCATCGCACGAGTAGCACCACATCACCTCCACTCTGCCTGCACATCATCAAAGGCAGAAATCCTAAGAGAGAAAGAGAAGCTGGGGACAGGGGAAGGGAAATCATTCGAACAAGTTAAAGAGGCTGTTCCATGCTAGTCAATCACTACTTACACAGTTCCCCCTGTCTGATAGTTGTAGAAGAGCAGCCGAAAAACGTATGGAAGTCTGTTCTGTGAAATCATTTATTTCTGGCTCAGCATTATACTAATAAAATCATGTTTCAGAGGGGTGGGAGTATAAAAAGAGACAAAAAGAAAGGCCAGAAAATACTCAAATTAACATTACAGCTGTGAGTATGTAAGATCCACACTTTGCACAACTACCAAAAGATGGAGGGAAGGGAAAGAAGTGGAGAAGTGAAATAAAAATTGGTTTCCAAAAATAGCTTTTCACAAAGTTGTTTACCATGACATTTTTGGCCAAGTGAAAAGAGAAGCACTGTGACAGCTACTAGTATGCCTTCCCACTAGCAGTGCCCAGATGAGTGTCTCCAAGTGGTTCCTGTTCAGTCCCCTGTTTTTTACAGATCCTGTTTGGATGCATCACTTCTTCCCCCCACTGTATGAAGAGCGCAGGTACCCCACATTGGATTGTCGGTTCTATCACAGGGCTGATTGCGCACATAACCATGGGAAATACTCAGGCATTGTAATGCCTGTGTCCCTTCATCAGTCTAGGCACTCTTAGGAAGATGCTTAGCTTTTTCATTAGCAGCCTATTAATATTTAGCTGTCTGCTAAAAAAAAATTAAATTGTAAAGAAAATAAATATTTCACCTGAAATACATTTTCTTCCTCCTAACTACAAATTATTTCAAGCCTGGAGAGGAAAAAAAAAAAAAGAAAAAGAAAAAAAAAAAAAACAAAATAAATATCTAACATAATTTTAAATTCACACTTCAGTTTAAAAACACTGCTTCTGAACATCAGAACGGTACTTTTACAAATCAATTTTATGCATGAAAAGAAAACCCTAAAACTTACATTCCATCCCTAAGTAGTTTCTGAGAGCCACTAAAGCTCCTTTTATCGTTGAAAATGCTCTTCAGAGCAGCCTTTCAACAAGGCAGTTATGTAAGTTAGAAAGGAAACATCAGCTTTTCTTCAAAATCATTTATCCAGAGTGTTTCTAGAGCACTGAGGAAACACTCTGATTCCTGATTTAGTTCATAGTACAGCTTTCAGGAGAGGCAGAAACCCAAATCCTTTCTTGGTGCCCTAGATTTACATGAATGCTACTAATGCAATTTGTTTAGCATCTTGAGCGTTAACACATTATCACTACTCCCTCTAGTGGGTGTCCTAAATGAAGCAAACATTCCCCTCTGACTTCTGAAGAAAATATTATCTGAATGCTCTGAAATTAAGCATGGAAGCATTTGCAGGTGTCAGAAAACACGCTGTTACCAAGTTATCTCAGGACTTTTAATTTCCTTAGAAGATGCAGGGGGCCAGCCAACAACTGCCGATAGACTTTTCCTGGAACCAGCAGGAGCAAGCCAGATACAGAAAAACACTGTTCTACAAAAAGCAGAACTCACAGATGCTGTTTTCTGTTGGATGTGCATCCTGCATCCTTGCACAGCTCTTGACAAAGCCATCAGTGCTCCTCTCCCTCATGCACACACACTCTTGCTCACATGTGCGTGCACACACACACATATTCCTCCACGCTTTGGTCTCTCCCAAATACCAGAAGCTGGGCAGAAGAAAGCACGTGCTTTGGCTTGCCTTTTGGTTTATTTTCTATTTTACTGGAATAACATGGAAAACAAATAGGAGGATAAAAAATATATTGGAAGACTCCCAGTGCCAAAATGTGAAGGCAGGAGATTTTAGGGGGGGAAAAAAATCACCTTCTCCCAACTGTCTGATGAGTAGCAGGCACCATTCTTTGACTAGATTTACCATCCATGGACGAAATTCTGACTGGTTTAATTGACCAAAGTAAATGACAAAACTTTCACTGAAATCTTTGCCTTCTCATTAACAGCCAACAATGAGGAAAGTGATACAAAACTAAAATCACTAATTGGAAGCACATTATTGATCTGTGTGATCATTTTATACACTATCATCTGAGTCAAAAATTAGTTTCTTTTTTCCCTCTAATAGGAAAAGAATTAAAAAAGCATGCCATGAACAGAGACCTTCTGCATGTAAATCATTACCAGATGAAGCAACAGCAGCAGTTATTTATTAATACATTGCATTGTTCCCATGTTTTGTAAAACTATGGCTTAGATTAAAGTTCTGTTGAAAACATCTTTCCAACTGATTGAATAGTTTAAAATGTCATCTCAAAAAGATGCTCAGTTTAAGAGGCTTTAATACATGTTTTTAGAATAGGAAAAATTACAAGTTGCTTTTTAAAAATAGCTCTGTTAAGAACATACTCATTCTCTGTGTTTCAGTGCTAGCACAGTGTTATCTCATCACAGAAAAGCCACTTAAAACTAAAGCAAGGTGTTGAAGAAGCTTATATTTGTGTGATCTTATTATCTATAGATCACTTTTGAAATTTCAGGGGGAAACATCTTGTTACTTCTGGTATCTCAGCATGGTTCTCTCTCCAGAGGCTACAGGACCTACTGCACCTCTCACCTGCAGGAGGAAGGCACTGCTGTGCATACAGCCAAAACCAGAGAGAAGAATGGGTCCAATGGTTGTCATGGAGTTCCAGCAACAGCGACACCAGAAGATGGATATATTTAAATTTCCAAAGGGACTAAAAAAGCCCCAGTCACCCTATAACAAAGAAAATGTGATAGACTATTAAGAATCTTCTTGTAAACAACATTCGTTCAAACTATAAAAAGGTATTTGCCATTTAGCCTGTGCGGTCAAGTTAGTGGAATGTTGTAAAACACACATCAGCATGCTAACAAGTCTGAATATCAAGAATCAAATAAAAATAGAACTGTCTAATGAGCAAAGCAGTGGCAGTTATAGCATATCTCATTAATTACAGGTTATGGGGCTCCTTCACGAGCTAACTTGGGAAATGCTGAGGAGAATTTGAGGTCTTCAGTCACAGAAAACAAACTAAACAATCAGAAAGATGTAAAGGAAGGTGATACAGCCTTCATACAGCTTTTTACCTTTCCAAATGGCGATTCTTCTGACCTTTTATGGACACCTATACAGGTAAGACAGATTGAAGACCAAAAAAAAAGTAATTAAACAGACAGAACAGAAGCAGGGCACAGTCTCCATCATATCTTTGAATTATTTTTAATCCTTTTTCATGACGCAGGAATTCACAGCGATACATGTGTGCTGACATCCGAGAAAAGGTGACCTGAAAGGGTTTCCCAACATACAGAACAAAAAGGCTGCTGGATATCAATAACTGTGAGCCAACACGTGGGTATTCAAGTCTCTGAAGCCCATAAGAGACAAATCATAGTCACTCAGAACTAAGGTGAAGACACTATCAATTTCCTATTCATACTGTAACTGAGCAAAACTCTCACTGAAATCAGTAGGAAACTGTCAAAAATAAAAGGCTGAGTAGTAAACTCAGTACTGAAAACCTGATTCACTAAAAGAAAGATAATGTTCTGCCACTTACACAGAACAGGTAGAAAATACATATGTGTATATATGCACACACATATATATATATATACTCACTTATACTTTTAGTACTGGATGGAGACACTCCAATGTAACCAGCATATATGCATATACTGTGAAGGAATTATCTAGTTTAATAACAGGCAAAATTAAACCATTTAAACTGGTATTTCTAGATGCTTTTTGTATTTTGCTGTAAAAACCAGACTACTGTGGGTTAAAAAAAAACTATGTCTAGGTATTTTTATTAAACAAAAGATAATTGCCTCTATTAAAATGGAGGATTTTGAAAGAGTATGGTGTTACAATGCTTTGCATATATTAGTACAAATCACAGATGCTAGAGAGAATTTAAAAACTTATTCCCAGAGAGATTAATCCAAAATGAAAATTTATTCCACACTAAGTTAAATAGGCTATACTGAGTCCTTCTTTGCTGATCATAAGCAAAATAAACTGTAATTATGGATTATTCATTTCTTGTGTTCTCTTACCAGTGACGAGTGTTTTGATATTTAGGTGCTCTAGTATTTCTAGGGAACACTCGCTGTGTTTTCCTATATACTACAAATGTACACACCAGCTGTACATATTCCAGCAGCTTTGTGTCAAACAGGAACAATTTATAAGGAAAGCTTTGTTTACAGTGGTAACCAAGTCAGTCAAGACTTGAAAGACCAAGCTAACTAGAGTGAAGTTTAGCAAGTTACCACTGGCAAGGTATTTTTTTGCTTATTCTTTGTGACTCTGTTGCTACTTAAGACTTGCTCTGGTATCTTTGCTTAAGACTTGCTCTGGTATCTCTTTTCTCCACTGGTAGGGAGGGTCATCATGCTACTAAACTAGAGAAAACCTAAGCTAGCTTTCCAGGAGACTTTCCAAGCATCATTGCAGCTGAAGAAAAAAAAAACTGTAGCAAGGCAGTGGGCCCATGCAAACCTCATGAAGTTCAACAAGGCCAAGTGCAAGGTCCTGCACATGGGTCAGGGCAATCTCAGGCACAAATACAGGCTGGGTGGAGAATGGATTGAGAGCAGCCCTGAGGAGAAGGACTTGGGTATAATGATGGACAAGAAACTCAACATGAGCCGGCAATGTGTGCTCACAGCCAAAAAAGCCAACCGCATCCTGGGCTGCATCAGAAGTGTGGCCAGCAGGTTGAGAGAGGTGATTCTGCCCCTCTGTTCCACACTCCTGAGACCCCACCTGGAGTACTGCATCCAGCTCTGGAGCCCCCAACTTAAGAAGGACATGGACCAGTTGGAGAGGGTCCAGAGGAGGGCCACAAAAATGACCAGAGGGCTGGAGCACCTCTTCTATGAAGACAGGTTGAGAGAGTTGGGGCTGTTCAGCCAGAGAAGAGGAGGCTCTGTGGATACCTTATTGCAGCCTTCCAGTACTTAAAGGGGGCTTGTAAGAAAGATGAGGAGAAACTCTTTAGCAGAGCCTATTGTGATAGGATGAGGGGTAATGGTTTTAAAACAGAGGGAGGTAGATTCAGACTGGACATAATGATTTTTTTTTTTTTTTATATGAGGGTGTTAGAACACTGGAACAGGTTGCCAAGAGAGGTGGTTGATGCCCCATCCCTGGAAACATTCAAGGCCAGGTTGGACAAGGCTCTGAGCAACCTGATGTAGTTGGAGATGTCCCTGCTCTTTGCAGGGGGGTTGGACTAGATGGCCTTTGAAGGTCCCTTCCAACCCAAACTATTCTATGATTCTGTGATTACTGGAACATGGTTTAGAGAAGCCAGCCCTAACAAAGTACCTTGGCACTATCTTTATACACATGCATTTGTCAAAACAAATAAATAAATAAAAATGTATACATGGTAACCACTTCATTCTGGAACCCATTTTTTCTTCCAGTTCAGCCATTTTGTTGTTCATACCAGCCCTTCCTCCTGGAGCCTTTTGACTGAAAATAAAATCAATCACACTGAAATGCCTTAACATCCCTTCACCTCCACACAAGCACTTACTCAAAATTTGTCCATCTGTATAATACCATCTTTTCTTTTCAGCCTTAAGGAAAGAAGAACATTCAGCAGCTCGCATCGTGATATATATTTGCAGTGACCTTGAGCTGAAAGAAAATGAAAATGTGTTGTAGCAGGTAGATTTACAGCTGCCGGTCAAACCACTCCAAAACTAAAATTGCAAGTACTTTGTCTGTCTAGAAAGCTGCTCAGTTTTCTCTCCTGTGAGGCATCTGCTCAAGCTCTGAATGTCAAACCTTGACAGCAGCAGAGACCTATAGCGACAGCTGGAAAATCAGACCGGGAGGCTTGTGAATACTTGGGGAAATATAATCTTATCTATCAAGAGAGAAGATTGAGTTTATTCAACATAATCAGAATTTTTAAAATATTCACTCCAGCTGAAAATTTGGGTAAAGGAGGCATTGTTAATTACTTGCCAGGGCCTTCAAATAAAAACAGTTGAGTTCAACACGACAGAGGAATCCTAAGCAAGTTGGGAGAAACCGCTTGTGTTTTCAGACCAGCAGGTGAAGATGAGCTCGGTAATTATTTTGTACGCCCTGATGGCGATCGCAGCAAAGCATATCACAATAATCAAGAGAGAAGATGATTAATTTTAGCTCTGAGGAGAGGTGGGAAGAAAAAGAAAAGCATTAGTACAGCAGGAAGCAGTTCTGTATAAAGAGATAGTGGGAACACAAAATGCTCTGTATGGCAATACCAGCAAAATCAGTCCCCCTCATTTCTCTGGGTAGATGATTCTGCCGGCCTCCCTGGCTGCTGCCCCACAGCCCACCATGTACCCTGCCCACCCCACTGCCCACTGAGGTGAGGGGAGGCTGCTGCCGCCACCTCCCCAGCCAAACCAGTGGGCTCCAGTGGCCATGGCCTGGTGGGGAAGCCCTGACTTTCTCGGCCTCCGCCCCACAGGCGGTGTGAGCCCTCATCAGGCTGTGCAGTCTCAACGTTGTCTTCGGGTGGCTGGTGATGGCACACCCGCTGTGCTGGAGCAGCTGCCTGCATGTGTTGGAGTCCAGGAGGCACAGGCTCACCTGGCTGCTGCCATGTGCCATCAGCTGCTCCCCTCCACCCTGCTGCTCTACGCCACCTGCAAGAAGTGCGCCTTCTCCCTTCAGCACTGCTGTTGAGCCGGCACCCTTCCCGAGGCAGGCCCGTGCCTCGCAGTACTTTGGAAGGAACACCATGCCCGCAGCACACAGATGGACCAGTTACATCTAATGGGGGAAACATGCATACTTCATCTGGGACCATGGAGATGCAAATGCCCCAGTCCACAACAGGCACTTCCACTAATAACCGCCACCTTAAGAGCACGGATGAGGAGGGTGTTTCTGAGTTACTGTGCTGCATGTAGCATCCAGCATCCCTTCAGCAGACTGATCATGTGGTGCACAGCATCCCTTCACCTGCTGGAAGAAATCCCTGAAGTGAGATGCTCACCAAACTGATAGCTGCTGCTTCTTGAGACACGGCCACTTTTGCCTGATAGTCCTCAAAAAAAAATAATAAACTCAATACACTTGCTATATAGCTGAGGATATAAACTTCAAAATAGATTCCCTCAGCTTACTATCTTCAAAGTAAAACCCTTTTATATATTAATCTCTCGTGAATGAAGACATTCACAAAAAAAAAACCTACAAGAGTTAGGCCTTAACCTGTTAGTAGATATTACAATTTTTCCACCTTGACTGTTACCACCTGTTGAGAACTAATTGATTTATGAATAATTAAATTGTCTTTTAGTATTCAGAGCAAAATCTCTGATAGTTTACAACTAATAAAGGCAGCTGGCATAGATACAGTCTTCAAAGAAGTTACCCATCTAAAACTTTATTTCTGTCAGTTTTTCTATCTAATGAGTACAGGAATCCTTAAAACCAAACTCATGGATGAGCCATGTTCTAAAAATGCACTTCTACCCGACTCTGGTCAAACTTTCTGTACAATTAAATGCATAGTATGTTATTTGTTTGCAGCTAATGAAAACAATTTGCAAAGTTGTTACTTGTCTTCAAAATAAGCCAAAAAAAAACCCCATTAATTTTTGTTTTAAATGCCATAAACTACGTATATAGCTTTTTAGAAATGCACTATTGGTGTCTTACTGTTCAACTAAAAATTGTTCTGGTTTATCTCCTGCTAGTATAGGTAATTGATCAAAAGTTCCATAGAGTAGGGCTACAAATTCTTACAGAAAATGTAGCTGCTGTGTAGAGTTTCAGTTAAACTTGCCCATACAATCACAGGGGAAATAGGTTTATAAGGTGTTTGTAGTTAGTATTTCACATCACTCTGAAAACATACTCATTGTTCATTCCACTATGGAGATGAACGTTCAGCATTGTCTTAGTTTTTAGTCATTGCTTGTCATGAAATGGAGAAATCTCTTCTCATGGATTTACCCTGAATTGTGAAAGCCCTTTCAGTAGGGGTTGATTTTCTAGACCATCTAGAACTAGATTTTCTAGACTGTCTGGAACAGGCTCAGGAGTTAAAATAGCTGAGTGTGGCTGCTGGGAAGTGCTGCAATACAAGAACAAATGAACTTACTGTAGAATATATTTTTTATGGCTAATAAGTTAATATTTTTAATAAAGAGCTCAGTTTTAAGAAGAATTTGAGGTCTGTGCTTTGCTTGTCTGTGTTATAGCAGTAGGGTATTAAAAAGCTAACGAATGCATTAAGAGAGTGGCTTTGGCGCTAGATCTAAACTTCTTAGTTCTGATTCAGAGCTGCCTATAGAAATTGCACAGAGTCAGTCCCACAGCAGTACAAGCCGGATTTTTCCATTAAGTTCTCATCTCAGTGTCCAGCTCTGGCTCAGTTGTTTGGGCTACTTTAATGACAAATTCATAGCTGCTTTCCATCCAAATGGAATGCTGCTCCTTAAACCAGGAAATGTCAGGAATAGTCAATACTGCTTCAAGACTAGTCAAAACTGCTTTATAGAAGTAATACTGTTCTATGCTAATAGATGATTTGACTAATAACTCTGATTAAAAAAAAAAAAAAAACCAAAACTTTTGTTTTGTTTCTTTTATTTTTGAAAAGTAATCTTAAAGACTTTTGTTTCTGTCCTGCTGACTTTTGTTGATTGCCCTGCTGACAGATAATCACAACGGAAGGGTCTGGAAAAGTTTCTTCATAGTCTTTTCAGAAAGTACTGATAGAAAGTAATAATTTGCAGGGGGAAGATCATTGTTCTGACAGGTCAGGTGCATTTTTGAGATGTAGACAGGGTCTTGGATGGTTTGCCTGTCAATAATGAAAGGAGCTGAAGGACTATGCCGGCTGATATAGGCTGGTAGGGTTTCTAGTATCTCACTGGAGCTATGCTAGAAATAGATTATGCAAACTTTTGCTACTAAGTATCTAGTCTACACACCTGCTTTTTTTTTTTATTTTAAGTATTAGTCCTTAAGCAGTTAGGCACAACAACAAACTTTGCTTCTTAGAAATTGGTTGTGTATGCCACGTTTGTCTGGCTGGAGTAAGGAGTTACTGGTTTCGATACTGTAATCCTGACTACACCCAAAGAGAGCAGAAAGTAGTTTCTCTAAAAACAATTTAGTGTGGATAAAGTCTTCCAAGAAGTCGTTGAGCACCACAAGCTTTTTTACCCCTCTTCGGTTGCACTCTTATGCTGCCTTCGCTTGCTATTCACTCACTTTTGGATTCCTGTCACACACAACTGCAAGGGCCCACAGCAGAGCTCCTGCTCAGACCTTAATCATGCCACTCCATGCTTTAGGATGGTGATTTCTATAGATCCAATAAACATTAAACAAAGACGTGTAATTGCCTTTCTGTTTTCTCTGAATAAGAAGTATGAGGCATACCTATTAGTGACAGTGAGAGGCGAGCTTGGACGTAGATTGAATGGCAACCACCCACAGCCTTACAGGACACCTCAAGAGTCAGTTAAGTGTTCAAAGTAGTAGGTGTAAGAATTTATTTCTCTATTATGTCTCCAAGCCAGCTGGTGCTTACTCTTGCTTAACTTCACTGATGTAAGTAACTTTCTTTCAGTTTGATTGGTGCAGTTCACAGTGGCAGAGGTAAACCCAAAGATAAGAGACAGCAACTCTTTAAGTCTTCAAATAATACAGCACAATACTTTCTGCTCCTGGGGACACCATTATTGTACCCAAGTTACCTTTTTCACTTTTGAGGAAATAGGGTAAACTTGTGAAATATAGCTATATTTATGCTAGCATAATACAGATTTGCCTTCTAAATGACAAAGCTCCTTTTATGCCTCCTTTCAAAGTTTCACCTGCAGCCAAGTTGTTTCCCCTCTCACAGTGTCTGAACATACCTTTCCCTGGCTAAGGGCACAAGTTTTAGACTAGAAGTGATGATACAACCTAGCTTGGTTTAATTTTCAATTTCATTTTTTTTTTCAGTGGAAACTCTAGCATTGAATACACCTCCCTTTAGATGGATGGCAGCTTTGAAATTTCCTAAACATGAAATTTTAGAGCATAAGTTCTGCTCAGCTACTGGTAGATACAGCAATAAAGCTTGCTGCTTTTAGCTTTATTGGGGATTTGCTCAGTGTTTCTTCTAATGCTATTTTAGTCTTAACCACCCCTTGAAGCAGGTCTGTCGAGAACCAGATCTACATTTCTGTTCACCTCGCAGACATTATTGACTGTGGTAGTGACAGAAGTAGGCAGTAGGCTCAAGGTGTGAGTCTCTTCTGATTACCTTGGGAAGGCTCAAGGTAGAGAAACAAGGTAATTCTCCATACCAGAAAGGAATATTCATACCAGAATATTCCTTTCTGGTATGGAGAATTACCTTGTTTCTCTACCTTGAGAAAATTGCCTTCACCATTAAAAGGGACAATGCATTCCTGCATGTATGATACAGTCATAGCGATCCTACTACTTCTGTGCCTCTCTCCCATCACCCCTGCACACACACATGCCACACACGTGCACACACACACTTGGCTTGATCTGACTCCATACCTGAGAGCACATCCTTTTCAGGACTGGGTAAATCATGCTTTCTTACTGCAGCACATAAAAGATTTCTTTGCAGTCTACTTTGGCATTTGCCCAGCACTCTGCAGAATGGTGCTGATGAAAGGGGAGTAGATGGTATACATTTGTGACAGATTAATATATCAATGGATCTTTTTCCTACAGCTTTATAATTGTAGTGAAGTTACAACTTAAACAACAGAGTTTGCTGCCCAAGTTTGTTTTAAAAACTTTGAGATTAAACTTGGCTTTCTCAGCAGCAAGCCTGTTAAAATGACAGCAGTATTGATTATTGCCTCAGCAGTGCTGTGGTCTGCTCGCAGCAGCCTGTGGAGAATAGAAATTTAAACAAAGGGAGAAGGTGGGCCAAGAGCTGCAGATGGTGGTTAAACAGACACTCAGCTGCACACAGGCTCCAAAGGATTTTGGCTGTAATCGCTTACTTCTCAAAGTCTTCTTAGGATCATTAAACAGAGGCTCCTTTAATTGCCTGTTGTTATAATGGTTTCAGAGAGAATTTGGCCATTTCTGTTTGGCTATATGTCAGATAAATTCACATCATTTCCCATTGCCCGTAAACAATCATGCCGTCATATGCCAGAGAGATGCAGTCTTATTCCCTCTTCAGCTCCAGAGCAAGGAACAAGGGACTTTTCACAGAGCTTGCACATGTAAGGTCCTGGTAGATCTTCAGCCTCTTTGCTGAATTGGTGGCAGCTTTTCCACTCAGGTCTCAGGCTGTGAGTCATTAACAGACTGCTCACCTTTACTCTAAAACCTGAACTCTTTCTTGGTTTAATCAGCAAAGCTGATGGGGTTTTTTTCCCTATGGGGACTAGTAGGTATGATTCATAACCATGGCACCATGTATTTTCGAAGTTAATCTGATCAGGCCCATATTTAAAATCACTCTGGTTTTGAGTCCTAGTAAATCTGCTGCAGATGTGAGACTTCTATATCCAAGTCCAACTGGCAGGTCATCATGTGCATCCCTATGCAGATGTGGTGGAAAAGCATCCAATTCATGTGTTCAAGCTCTTAAAGGAGTCTTAACACCGGCACTAGGCCCATAGCTGCATTAACTTGACTTAAAGGCTGCCTTGCCTTTAAAACTGCTGCAGGCAAGGATAAGAACTGCATCCCCCATCTGCCCGTAAGATAGGGTTCCCTATCCCATTCCACCGATAGCCAATTGTCTCAGTTCTAATAGGGAATCAAGATTTGATCCTAAACTACAGAAACTGGGGCAGCACGATGGCATGACTGGCTCTTTAGCAGGCAAGCAGAGTATCTAAAAATGCTCAGTTCTTTTACGTCACCACAAATCTGGAGGTTTCAGGCCATGTGGTCATGAAAGGTTTTGCATGGCTGTTGCTACAGCTTACAGTCCGCAGCTAAGTACACTTCAGGGTTAAGAAGAGATGCAACAAGGTTGGGGTTGATACACCACTACTGAAGACTGCTGTAAATGTTTGTATTCCCACTGTTCGTATCTTATGAATATTTGTGCAGAAGGAATTTCCCTCTCTGAGATGTTCACTGTGAGCCCTTTCATCAGTAATGAAAAAAAAATTGCACTTTTATGTAAAAAGAAATTATGCTGTTTGGAAAAAAAACAGGTCTCAAAAAGAGTAAAGCCTAGTTAAAACTTTACTAAGCATGTCAGTAAATTCTCGTCAGCTTTCTGACTCATTGCCCCCCTTCACATTATTCCCTTGGCTAATAGTAGCTTATGCTTCTATATAATGACAGCTGTCTTATTAGAGATAAATCTTGAGGTTTTGACACTGCAGAATGTAAATAGCACCTCAGAGTCACAGCACCTTTCTTATCTTGCTAGTAAGATACCAAGAGGGGAAACAGTGACGCAAGTTCTGGTTCAGTCCTGAGACAGGTCCCACCCACGCTGGGAAAGCGTTGCCCAGAGCCACAGCACAGATTCATCTGTTGGTGCCAGCAGAAGAAAAACTTTCTTTCACTGACAGGTATAGGAATGGGAGTTGAGGAATATCAGACTAGGTCTCATCACATAATTTTCGTTGTATTCTTTTGTTCATGTGGAAAGCAGTACTTGGGATCTGGATCTTTCTCATTAGTTAAGTAAATTGTGATGAGGCTGGAGGAAAAGGGCAACAATCAAGAGAGAAACATTCCTGCTATTGCCTAACTCCCTTCCTTATAGTACAAGAAAGGCTGTTTTGGAAGAACTGTTGTTGTATCCCCATCCTTCAAACATTGTGCACATTGTCTATATTGAAGTAAGTCAAGCCTGTTGGGACCCTTCCATTCAAATTGCTGTTTTTTTCAACTAGAAAAGACCAGAAAGCATGATGAAAATTCAAATTGCCAGGCTTTGCTGTTTTCAGGCATTGGTTGTAAAGTGTATTTGTTAAGCACCATCTGCTGTACATTCAGAAAATAGCAACCAAAATTGCTATTCCCTTTCCAGTTTTTAAATCAAAATTATGTAAATTCTGTCTACTACCAAATATTTCAGCTCTGGAAAAACTGCATCTATATAGTCCTCCAATTGCATTACCTATCTATGTGCGGTTACATATAGAGCACAGACTGGGAAAGACACTTGGGGGAGAAACTGCATTACAAAACACCATGTCCTAGAACAGGAGAGTGGAAGGAGATGGGGAAATAATAGCTATGTTGAGCCCGAATTCCAGATGTACTAAATAAACCAGGATGAATACATCTGAAACAAAGCATTGTCTTTAAAGGGAAAATTTAAAATGTGACCACAGGACACAATGACAAAAACAGAAGCTATGCATCAGTTCAAAATCCTAAATGGATTATTAGCTTTTCAGTACGGTTTAATTAGCAGAACAATTATTACCAATACTCCCAAACATTACAACTTTATTGATGGTGAACTATAAGAGATGAAGAAAAGTACTCCAATTATTAGCCTGAATTAAGTGAATAGCCTGAAAAGTGTAAATAAACCTAGAAACTGATTAAATTAAAAACAGCCACCAGACTTCTCTTTGCAGCTTTCCTGTAAGGTCTTTCTTCCGTATTTTTCTTAAAGAACATTTTGTCTTTGGGCATTCTGGTAACAAAAGTGAGTGTCAGAAGCTGTCCAGCTCAGAACGGGTCGCACAGAAACAGGGAGGGAAGGATTGCTGCTGTGATGTGCAAGGCACAGGCTGCCCAAACAAACAAGATAGCAGAGGTGGAGGAATCTGAGCCTCAGAGGTGCTTGCTGGAGCTCCTTGTTCTCTTTTCCTGTACTCCCTGTTCCCTTCCCCATTGCCCCTGCCGCCCATCTGCCCATCATGCCTTTCGAGAATTTCTCCTTTTGTGCCTCTCCTTCCATCTCAGGGTGCTTATTGCCCAGCTGGATCTACCCAGCAGTGAATGTGAGCCTCACAGGTTGGAGGCATAAACCACATGTTGGAGGGGGCAGTGGGTGAGGCAGGGACGGCAGGAGGTGGCATTTTGGTGGTCAAGGCTGGATGCCATCCAGAAGCCGTCGATTACAGCCTGGTCCTTTTGAGCGGTTTCCTATGTAAAGCTGGACATCTTTCATACTGTGTCCTAGACACTGGCAGTCAGAGCACTTGTAGCTGCAAGACATGCCCATGGGACCTCTACTTTGCCCCTATGAACAGTGCAAGTGCTCTGAAAAAGATCAGT
This sequence comes from Chlamydotis macqueenii, assembly GCF_036417535.1. NCBI lineage: Eukaryota > Metazoa > Chordata > Aves > Otidiformes > Otididae > Chlamydotis > Chlamydotis macqueenii. Next base: position 51,832,554 of record NC_141557.1, read on the forward strand.
CTGTAATGCTCTCATGTTGGGCAGGCTAAATGTTGACTATTTTTGAGCTTAATTACACTAAGGGCCAAGTGAAGTCTGGCAAGAGAGAAGTGAGGATAAAGTCTGCAACTGCACACTGCTTACGAGGAAGATTAATATTGCAGCATTTGTGGTGAGAAGACTGCATCCAAAATGGGTAGGAATAATAATATAGAGTAACCGTCACCACTGAGTGGTAATTTGGGGTAAAAGTTAGGTGTGACCATGTATTCTAGCATGCAGGGCCAGATCACCCAGCCTTTGAGCTACAGATCTCACCACCTCTGCATTGCCCTCACATCCATGTAATGGAACAAAGACTGGTGAGAAGAGCGTGACTTCCCTAAAATGAACACTCATTATCTCACAATACCAAAGCAGCCTGACACTGGGGACTTCGCAGCAATATACTTAGTACAGACCAAGCCAAGAGTCCCACAGCTACAGAGCACGCAGCACCAGTATTCCTATGAATTTAAAGCAAGCAAAGTCCCCAATCTCTTACCTTCCATGCTCTCCCCATCTCACTCCAGGAGGGAGAAATCCACCAAAGAAGGTCATCTTCTCGCTCAGCACAGAGCAAGGCCTGCTCTCAGCCCTGGTCTTTTGGGTTCATGATCTACTTACCCTTTCACAAGTAGGGCAGATTCCTCTTTGCCAAAAAAAAAAAAAAAAAAAAAAAAAAGTATTTGGCAAGTTTGGGGCCTGATCTGTAGCCCAATGGACATTAACAGGAGCCTTGCCCAAACACAGATCAGTAGATTCCAGCAAATTCATTGTTCCTAAAGTTTCCGTGATTTTTGCAAAGCGTTATCATTTCTGTTCTACCACTGGGAAAACTAAGGCAAATAGCAGTTAAGTAACTTGGCCAAGCAATACCACACAAAGGAGTCACCAGCTGAACAAAGCAGTTGTTCAGCACCCGAAAAGTAAAATTAAAGGAAAACAGTCTGCATGGGTCCTCCCTCCCCTCCCAAGAAATAACTGCATTTAACATCAGTTCTTAGGCGAACACAGTATCAGTCATTGTGTGGGTGATGTTGCTTTTCTGAGTCAGACCTTGCAAATCAGAACAGCAGTTTTCACCGATAGCTATGAAATAATCAGGCATTGATATTGATCTGCATAAAGATAATAAATATTAAGTTTATAAGGGAATAAATAATGTCTTTACAAACATATTCATCACAATCCTACTTTACAAAATTATATTAGTACAATATTCTTGCAAAAACTGTATAGACACTCAAAGACAAGCCATGTCAAAGTTACTGCACAGTTTTGCAGTTCCGTAGGGTACATTAAACTATATAATCATTTTAAATTCAACAAAGGTATAAAATGAGACATAATGAAGACAGAAATTTAGAAAAATTTTAAATAGATTTAGTATTTACATGAATGCATCTCAGGTGAAATCTGTCTAAAGTTTAGCATGAGTAAACGAAGAAATTCTACAGATTACAAGGTAAACAGACTTCAGTGATGCTCTTGACACTACAAATTGCATACAAAATATTTCAAGTAACCCATCCGTACATTAATGGCTTCAAACTTCTAATATATGTGACATACACTATAATTTTCTCCTCAGCTTCTCTTCCCTTGATCATTTGTAGGGTAACAGCTCATTATAATGAACAAGAAATTGAAAAAAAAAAAAGCAGCACATTTTGTCTTTTGAAATAAGTATTGTTCTATGGATTCCTCTAGAGTTATTCTTACACATAATCAATATGAAGAAAGTCAGGGCTGTACATCAGACGTGGTGGGGTTCAAACACCTGCATATTTATACCCCAAACTAGCAAACATTCAGGTCCCTGAAGATGGGAGAAATAATTTAATAATTTCCTCCAAACTCTACTGATTTATTTCACTCCCTTCAAGACACAGTGCAGTTTTAACTGTAGAACTGCATCAGTACATATCTATCCACTTCTGGGTTTTGATCCATATTCTGTAAAATGCAATCAAGTTTTTTCTATGCGTTTGAGTGTCATTCAACGATACTCATTAAAGAAGTTGAATATTTGAACTAAATATTTGAAAAATCCTTTAGTTTCAGAATTCTCTTTTCTTCATCAGTTTCTGTAGTCACTAGTCACTCTTCCTTTTTCCTTATTAATATCATTTAGCAAAGTTTTTTGTGAGAGTTAGCTAAGTATAACAAATTATTTTTTCCCCCTTCATTTATAAACTGTGATACTGATTTGGTCCGCAGGTGCTTTTATTCTAATACAGTGTTACCAGATTTTTATATTGAACTATAGCTAGAAGAAATCAGAAGCAACTGGAAGTCTAATCATTGAGGGTAGCCACACCAGGATTGTGGATTACTTCCACACCTATAAAGCCAGGATGGTGCTAGTATGATCTCAAACCAGTTTAAAACTAGTATAGCTATCAATAGCACTGAAATTGCTCCCTGCTTTTACCAGTGCAAAATAAAACAATAAAGTCCAGTATGTCCCTTCTTTTAACAATAACAAGAAATAGAATTGAGTGGGAAATTAAAATGCAATGAAAGACATTATGATGTTGACATCGAAAATCAGTAGAAAACAAATTCTCAAATAATCTAAAGTCTTAAAAAAAGGATTCAAAAGGCCTTGCCTTCTATGATGTTCTAGCAGTAGATAGCAGCATGATCATAAAATAGATCTATGTATAGAAATCATGAAGAAATAAGAAATATCATGCTATGAGGTTTAATACTTTGATCCTGCCAGATGCTGACCTCTTTGGCCCTGACCCAGCAAACCGTTTAAGCATGTGGTTAGAAGTCAGCATGCATGTTGCCCCATTGAAGCAAACAAGGTTATTCAAAGTTTGAGCACATAGTTAAGTGCCTTGAATGATTGTGTCATTAAAGTACCAACCACTTACTGCCGGAGTATAAGGCTAAATTACCGCTATGAGCAGGTTGTTGCCTAGCTGTCCATTATGAGGCTTACATACCACTCTTTGAGGCATGCTTTGAGGTATTTCTTCACCACTGGATAAGAAAAAAATGTGGTTCTGTCTGGACAGGAAATGCCTACATTCCAGTCATTTCACTTGCATGTGCAAAACCAAATCATATTGATGTTCAGGTATAAGCATCACTTAGGGAAACACAAAGCACTATCAATGATAATGGTAATTATACAATGCCACCCCACTCCCACCACACATACACACTCCATTACAGCCAATTTCCTCCTGTATGCAGGGTGAGCATTAGCTCATAACTCACAATGAAAGGGTAAAGTCATGCAAATAGCAAATGCTGTATGTGATATTTAACACTGCTTAGAGTTTCTAAGATGCTGCTTGATGCAGAGCAATGCTGCTGCCTGGTAAAAGCGGTGTCAAAAAGAAAACTTATACCCTCTTAGTCGTAAGTAGAACTTGCAATCTTATCACAAAGCCAGGAACAAGACTAGTTATAAAAGTGCATTTGTAGCTTCTGTTCTGACAGTTGTAGACTGGGAAATTGTGTGTGTTCACTAAAACACGTATCCTGGAGGAAACCAAAACAGATTTGTTGTGCTACTGGAAGCATGAGAACCAAATTCTGCAGATTTTTCCCTCATCTCAGTCCAGGAAATAAGATCTCTTTCCTTAACTTTGGTGATTTCTACTGTGATTTAAAGATTGTGAGAAAAGTAGGAGTAGAAGCTCATAACTTTATTTTAATTGTGGATTTCTATACCTACCAATATACATGTGTTCTAATCAGATCTCAACATAAAATTCACTGTGGTTGGTTTGTGGTTTTTGGGAGGTTGGTGGGGTTTTTTTTGCTCAGGGAGTATGGATGTACTTTGCCTTTGTCAGAGAACGCTTTCCACTTAGTTCCTACCACTTAAAGGGAAAGCACCCACACAGAAAAAAAAAAAATCATATTACCACTTTCTCCTTTCTCATTTGTCGCTTAACCTTATTCTGCCATCCTGCCTCTTTATTTCCTCATATTACCATACCATCTGCATTCAAGCATGATGCCATGGCCATCTGAGGGATCAAGAGCTACCTCATGTTCATAGGAGAAATTTATTTTGTTGTTATAGACTCTGTTTGGTGCTCAGGTGTCATGGTGATTATTGCACTACAAATACTAATTTATGCAACAACTTTTACACAGAAAGAGAAGGAATTCTGTAATGGCAGCACAGGCCTTTGTCCAAAAAAATTTGCAGCCATTGGTTAGAAGTGTTTCTGTGAGGAAGCAGAAACATCGCTCTCACCACAGGGCTTTCTAAAACCTTAAAATCAGGGACAGCAGAACAAGCATTTGATCAGTATTATATAATGCAAAGTTCCTGTTTGTCAAGTACTGAGACACTGGCATAATGCCCCCTTAGTCAGTACTGTTCCTGAAATACCTGAAACATCTCACCACTTCAGTGTTAAATGCTGTTGACTGCCTCTCTTTCCAGCTTGTCCAGTTGCAAATGCATGGGCTGTTATTTTCATATCCGTTAGCTCTGATATAACATTGTCCACTTTTGATGAAGGCCAAAAAAAAAAAAAAGTACCCCTGTACAGTTACTCAAAATCAGTCCAGCTATTGCAAATGTCAGGTTCTGTCAGTGGGAAGCCAAGCAGTGTAAAACTGCATTTGAATTCTGTGTTCAAAAAAGCAGAGAAGTCTCTGATGACAACTTACTTCTTTTAGGTTATCTACTGGTAACTACTTACGTGATGCAAGGATGGGGTCACATTTGGGTAGGATATTAAGAATCTTTTCATTTTTTGTTCCAAATGCATACCTTGATCTATAGAATAAAGTTTACTCTATAGAAAAATGGTGTTCCTGGAAGATGCAGGAGTACCTACAGAGTCTTGGGCTACAACTCAAATTGCTCTGCTTGGCTATGTCTTGTCTCCATGGTTTATAAAACTCAATATATATGACAAAAAATAGACACAATTGAAAGTAAATGAGGAGGAAGTAAATGTATTTGACCTCCATGTATGCCAACTAAAAGCTGATTTGAAGCAATGATGAGTGAGATAGAGGACAACCTGATGCAAAGCAGATCTGAGTAAATTGGTAAAATACCAGCTGATATTCCCCTGGTGACATATGGCATAGAATATTTTCTATCTGTAAACTTTAAAAAGATGCATAAACCTAGAGCCTCATTTCCCCAGTGGAGTACAGAATATTAAATGACTTGCCAGGGAACACGTAGCAGGTTAATGGCGAAGTTATTGATCCAAGTCTTTCCTTGATTCCATCCATTGGATTACAGAGCTGTTTCTCAGACTTTCCTTTTGGATCATTCTTTGGATGGAACTTCTTCTCCTTGAAATATATTTCACCTTACAAATTGGCACAGATTATATGCACAGATTGACAAGCATAATCAAGACCAAAACTTACACAATCATAATTTTTGCATGGTGAATATACCATATGGATTATCAAACTTATGCTATTATTAAAAACACATTATTGCATCCTAAACACATTTGGCATACTAAAATTGGATTATTAGTGAATTTTGTCAAAAATACATCCCCAGTGACATGTAGGAAGTTTCCAGCTCTAGCATCCTAAGGGTAATATTTCACGAGCCAAGACAGCAGAATTAGAAAGAATGCTGCACTAAGGAGGAAGATGGGCTGCAACCCAAACTCTACGAGGCCAGCAGTAATGCTGCTATCGACATTATTGGGCGAGACTCTCAACTTTTGAATAGTGTGGAAGAAGAGAGGCAAACAGGAGAGCAGAATCAGACAGCCCCAGCTGGGACTCATCTGGTCTGAACAGCTCAGTTGGGCACAGGGTAACTACAGATACAGATATAAAACCTGTGCCAAGTTGAAACTTGGGGAAAATTTCTGGAAAAGCAGAACTCCTTTACCATAGATTGTGCATGTGAACTGAGCAGATGATAGCCGTTACTGTTGCTTTGAAAACTACAGAGTTTGGAGGAAAAAGCTCTACAGCACCACAAGGGCACAGTTAGGCAGCTTAAAGGTAAAACCACTTTCTTCCTCAGTCTACATTACCAAAGCAAAAAGCAGTGGGCTACCCTTAATTAGGCAGATGTGAAAAAGCTAAAGCGAGAAATGAGTCCTCATTTTGAGATGACCTGTAGGTCAGGTTTCAAACTGAACCATTTTGAGATTTAAAAACAGAGTTCATCCTACAGATAGATCGAGTCACCTCTTCACCTGGCGTCAATTAAGCATTGCTTGAATGCAATCAGTGGACTGAGAGAGTTGCAGGGCTCTCCCTTCACCTTTCACTCACCTTCATCAGGCAGGAGAAGAAAAGGGAAGGACTGTTCTATACACCATTCATGTAGGCAATTCACTTTGCCTGTGTTTTTATTTTGGAAACACTGAGCAGTAAGTAAAAAAAAATATATATCAGTAATGAAAATCTAAATCTAAACTAGAGCTAGGCAAATAACCTTTTCAATGGTTTAGACCCCATATCTCAGCACCGAAAGCTCACAGGCTGAAATGTTCTTCCGTCGAACTGATGCTTTAAATTATTTTAATGACTGCCATTTTGTATTTTAACTCCTTGGACCAACTGCAATTGTTCTAAATTTCAGCTTTGCCATTCAGTTGTCACATGAGCCACATAAAACTCTTCTAGTTTCCTGCTCTGATGGGATCTGCACATTTGCAATTCTGCTTCCCAGTGCACTTGTGTATGCGGCTTCGAAACCCTCTCTGCCAGTAAAACTGAATTGTTTGATTGTTCCGAGAAAATGAACACAAAGGGGACATAAAAAGATCAAGCTGAGTTTACTTAAGATTTGGATAAATGTCCATGGTACGGTCCTGGCATTATTTGCCCAGCTCTTTTTAACACTGTGGTGGTGCAGCATTCCGGATAGCGTGGTGCCTAAGCTAACCGGGCTCACTCAGCATCTTCCTCCAGGATGGGATCGCAGACAGGTTGTATAACCCAAATGTGTTGCACTGACTCACTCACTGTAAACTCAGACCCTGCGAAACTTCCCAGAGAGTGAAAAATCAGAGGAGAAAATTGTTCAAAGCATGACAACGTGCAATTTCAATGCAAGGCATAATGGAAGTAGCTGTGTGGGAGGATATTACTTCATTATAAACCTAAATCAGATGCCCAAAGATTTCTGTCATCTCCAGAGACCGTTCCATCAGGCTCTACAAGAGGTTTTCCAGTGGAAGAAAAATAGCACTCCCTCCCTTAAGGCTTGAGAAAGTCGTATGGCTTTTTAAACAGTTCCTAATGAAATCCCATATTATTGTTTCTCCCCTGGGAGACTTCAAAAGTCATGCAAACTTCACAGAGCCCACATGTTCATAAACCTCAAGCAAAAGACCAGTAAAGAAATAAATTGCAATTCTCCAATTAGCACTTGACATTCTCTACTGGTTTTTTGATGGGGTGAATTTGTCTTTCTTCTAAACCATGCTGATAAATGAAATGAGTTACTAAACCCAGCATTATTTCATGTTTGAAGGCATACTGAAATCAAACACTCCAATTCACAGAGGGATTTGCTTTCTGCATATTTTTGGGGGAAATATGAAACAAACCCAGCAGTTTCAAACATGTTGCAGGGGCTAATATGTACATGAATATTTTCCTCAAGCTCCTTATTGTGTATTCACAGCTACTGCCAAACACAACAACAGAGACAGGGCATTAGGATATGAAATGGGAAGTGGTCAAATTTTCAAAGTGAGTTGCTGGGTGCTGAACACTTCTGAAAATCTGGCCCCTGACTCTTTGGTGCCATTCCAGAAAGAAATATCTCTAGGCTGGCAGGTGGCCAACCAGCTTTGGAAATCCTTTTGTACAGTTATTTCAGTAAAGCATAAAAGCCGATCCCCTGCTTTCTCTGCCTGATTAAGGACTGTCACCAATCACTACGTAGCTCTAAGGTACGCATGAAATATTCCTAGATAAATCCTCCATCTCCAGAGAAATATGTTTCCTGTACAACTGTAAATCCAGGTTCTGTGTTGAAACTAATCCAGTCTGGCAGTGCTACGGCCCTAGAAAAGTTTCCTTGGAAATGACAAACTTATGCATTGGCAAAGTCATCCGATCTTTTTATGCCACTATATTATATTAAAAACACCTGGTTTATTTATACAATGACTTACAGATCAGGGTCCTAGAAATAATAATACATAAACTTTATAGCAAAAAATATACATATAATAATTCATTCTTCTATGATATATAGAAATGATGTATATTTGTCTGTGTGGACATGTATATAAATATATGGGTTGTAATTATGTTCAGGGCACTTGTGTATAGATATGTGTATCTACATACACACAGTATACGTTTATATATCTTTCTAGGTGCCACGTGTGTATACATAAACACACATAAATACACACACAGGAGCATATCTGCACTCTGTGAGTGGGTGCGTACTTTGCAGAATATGCACACAAACAGCTGGAGTCCTTCACTGGCTGTGAGCATTAAAGGGTCAGCAACTCCCACTCTAGTGTCCGCGGAAAGAGAACTACTGTCATCGCTGTGGGCACAGGACTGGCTTGATGCATCTTCCTTTGTGAAGAACTAAATTTGCTGGACAGTGGCACCCTGCAACGCAGGGCTTGTTGCATGGGCCAATCTCATTCCAGTTGTCACATGTTTTGACGCATCCTGGACCACAGGTATCATAAACTGCACCGTGTTTACACTGGGTTGCTGAAAGGCAGTTAAAAGGAACAAAACATGCATATTACAAAGAGTCACACAAGGAAAGTTACCTCTCTGCTTGGCTTCTACTGCAAATATCAAAAAGCATATTTTGTTATGACAATCAGAAAGGAAAAAATCACTTGTAAAAAGATTCCGCTATATTAAATGCACACGTCTTAACATCACAAATAAAAAGGTGGCAAAATTCCTAATCAAAAAGGTGTCAAGTTCCTAGCAGCTTGAACATTTTGAGAATTTTAACACAGCTGACAGTATATTGAACACTGGAAGTGTTCAAGGTCAGGCTAGGATGGGGCTTTGAGTGACTTGGTCTAGTGGAAGGTGTCCCTGCCCATGACAGGGGGGTTGGAACTACATGATCTTTAAGGCCCCTTCCAACCCAAATCATTCTATGATTCTATGATTCTACAATTCTATATAAAGCTTTGGCAAGGTTTCTACCTATAAGCAGATCTATGCTTTGTATTTGAGGCTTAACAGTGTTTATTTATTTGTTACAGTGCCTTTTCTCAAAGATTCCTGAAATATTTACAAGGACAAACAGTCCCACTCCTACGGAAAGAAGAAGAGAAAGGAGAGTCATTCACCACATCAGACTTTCTATTCCTAAGATTATATTTTCAATATTGCACATTGCCACAAATCAAAACAATGCTCTTAATTCAGCAGTACCATTTCTAAAAGAAAAAAAAAAATCATTTCTTTCCATGCTTTATGCTATTTCACCATGGGATCACTGAGAATGAGGATTCTTGTACTTAATGATTCCAGTATCTATTCATTGATTTATGTGGTTGACAGTTCAATGCATTTCCAACATAAGAGACCACTGAGGGTTCAGCTAAAAGCACTATACCCCCTCCAGATCAATATTTAAACTCTTCACATTTTATATCCTGCCTTTTTAGTATGGAGAATAATACATGGTTCAATAGTGAATAAAAGCCTATTATTCTTTCTAACAGCTGTGCCAATGACAAAATCAAGTACTGATAAAATAGTTTATAGATGGTAAGGGACTCTGAAGCATCCAGAATCATCTCTTGCTAAATACAGAGAGGTGGTTAAGAAGGTTTCTTCTATTTCAAGAGAGATTGAAGGTCCAGGTTTTTTAAAGAATAGTTCTGTTATGGACAGAAAAATGCTGTTTTCTTGTGAGGATTGGCCTTAAAGTGCCATTACAGTACTGTTATTATTCATAAAGAGAAAATAAGAAGAAATAAATTGATTAAAGACATATAAGAGTGTATCACAGAGGATGGAAGTCTTTGTGCTAAGGCATCATAAACGTAAGGAGTTTCTGTTCACCAGTAACAAAGTGATCTTCAAAATAGCATCAGCTTCTTGCAAGTTTTACTTCTTATGCATCTTAGGGTATTTATACATATGTGAAAAGCCGCCCTCAAGAAGGAATTCTGGCAAGAATACATACAGAGTTCTCAGGACACAGATATTAAATAAGCAAACAAAAAAAAAATTTGAAAAATTTGATAGTACAGCAGAAAATGACCGGGGAGTTACAAAGAATCAACAGCTGAATATTAGATAGATATTGGATATCAGGTAGATATTAGGAAAAAAAAAAAGCTTTCTAGCTTTAAGCATGAGAAAGCACCGGAGCAAGCTACCTAAAAATTCTGTGAAACATCTTTTATTGAACATCATTTTAGAATAGGTTGGAAAAAACATCTTTCAGCAATGTTCAAGATAGGCTTATTCTGCTTATGGTCATAGATCTTTTGAGAATTTTCTTCCAGCTTTACATTTCTGTCTTGCTCTGCGTAATAACTTTCATGCACAATGAAGAAGGGACTAAACAAAAGGGATAACTAGAATGAAATTTAAATGAAACGGGTGAGAAAGACACACAAGGTGGGAAAAAACACACAAGAAATATTGAGCATATAGGAAAATGTTACATTGACTCAAAACTCTGCACTTACATACTATTTTAAGAATAGAGATTGAATCTCTGTAAGAGTGGAAACGAAAATGTGCAGAGCTTCCAGGAGCTTTGCAAATAACCCACTGACTGTCTAGAAAAATAGACCAAGCTTTTCAAAGACTGATAGTGATTGTCCACACACAACGTGAGTTATCTTAAGAGGGCTTTTGTGCCTCCTCTCTGAAAATTAGTTTCACTTCAAAGGATCTCTAATTGACCAACCACAAACTGAAACATTAGGCTTCAGTACATGCAGCTTCCATATAAAAAGGTCTGCGAGTTTCAGTTTTTAGGCTGTGCAATTTTCATCCCACAAAGCTTTACTGCAGTAACAGCCAGCCCCTTCGTTCAGCCTGAGCTCTGTTTGGTGCCTCAGCTGGTGGGTTTGAGGAAAGTTGGCCGAGGTCTCCTTTCCACTTCCTCAACTCTGCCCCAGAACAAATGAGAATATATTACAGGCTGCCCTTGGCAGCCATGGCATCTGTAAGTACTCTCCAGCTCTGCTCTACCACACATGGATGTGTTGTGTCAAAACACCTCCTTCTCCTTCAGATGATGCCATGATGACTTTATTTTCTGCTGTAGGGAGTCTGTAATGGTATTATTAACTTGCTGTCAAGGGAAAAATCTGAAAAGTACAATGGCTGCTGTTTAAGTTCCCTGGATGGCTTTTATTGTTGAGTGCTTCAGTCGTTAACATGTGGTGTGAATGATCCAGAACATTCCACTTCATCAACAGTTTAAAAAATAAAAATAAAGACATTCTGCAGTAGGCTTCCTGGGGACTGCTGAAATGAATCAGTACCATGTAAACATGGAAAACAGAAGTGATGCCTTTGCACCCATCTTTTGAGGCAAATTCCTTTCTTAACAAACTGAGCTCTGTTAGTAATAACTTCCTTAGTGCACTAGGAAAAAAAAAAAAATCCAACCCCAAAGTACAAAAGTTACTAATAATATTGCATTTTGCAACATTACCAGCCCCAACAGGATTTTTCCACTCTTCTTCTAGAACATATGTTTGGCGTGACACATGTGAGCTTCCTCAGACCGCTTTCTGAGCTGGTGGGATGATAGCCAGCTCGAGTCCAGAAGCCATATAGTCACATAAATACAGCACTGTGCATGAGCTAATAAACCCAGCTTAATAAGGCTATACAGTTTTCAGACTAGAGCTGGTTTATTCCAGGCAGTTTGGCAGTTTCACAGAGAAGGCTTGTATCTGTCTGCGCCTGTCTTTGTAGACATGGCCGTAATTATTTAGGAGGAGTTCTTGTTCTCCAACACAAAAGCCAGAATACCTAACATGGAACTGCTGAAGGATTCCCTTGGTAGATGATATCTGGTAAACCTGGTTTCATAGAAAATTCTGAGCTAATATCTGTGCATCAATGAATCATACTGCTTCTTCTGTCGTTGTTGCACTGTTTGGGCTTTCAAGGTAGAACATTCAAACTGAATGTTACTCGTAGTACTTCCAATTCACAGCATCTCCTTCTAACACAGTAGAAGGCAGTAGATCTGGGCACTGACCTTCTAATGATACAGTTGTGTTAATCTTTTCAACTTTCAGTTTTTAATGAGTTTCCACTGAAAAGTCAGAATACCAGGGAAAAAGAGTGACTTTGACCAGAAAATTCCACAGCAGAGAAGAGGGGATCCAGGAGAGAAGAGTCAAAATCAGATATACACTCATCCTCCTCTAGTTCAACCAATCACATAGGAAAAAGAGAAAACTGTTCTGTTTTTATGAGGCTGTTGGAACATGTCAGCACATCAATGCTACCATGTGCACTTTGCACTTTATTATAGTTCACATCTGCTTTTTCTTCTTCCCTGTATAGCCATGCCCATGGTAGGGAGTTATTGTCATCTGCCATCCTTGAGTCTTCTTTCTCTCAGTGTCCTCAGAAATTCAATGTTAAATTACGATCACCCAAGGTCTTTCACTACCCCACATTACTTTATTCCACTTTATAAACTGCTTGCTTAGCCTTTCTTGGGCAAACTCATCTTTTTTCTATCTCCTTTCCTTTTAAAATCTCTTCCTTCCATTTGTATCCTTTCTTCTCCCTCTCGCATGTATCACTTTCTCTTATTTCTTCTTTCCCTCCTGCTGGCTCTCCTGGGTTTTTTCTTCTCCTTCGCACATCATATTTTTTCCCATGCCCATCTTAACAGATCTCACTCCCCACTACTTCCATGGAAACCCGTATTCCTTTCCAAACCCACTCAGTTCCTGTGCAGATCTCACCAACCGTTTCCTACTGTCACCATTTTCCTTACTCATTAGTTTCTTCTCTTCACCCCTCTGGTTAAATGACAGCTGACATTTCCCCTACCAAGCCGACCTCAAAGGACAGAAAAACTCAAGCAGCAGTATTTCACAGAGGACTTAGAGCAGGATATGCTGCTGCACTGGAGGAGGAGGAAGAGCACGTAGGGAACAGGACATGTAATTCAGCCTCCTGAGCATCCTGTTTGGCTGGCCCTCCAGACAACACAAGCTTTCTAAAGATTATATAAATGAGCTAAGTGTACAGCAGTTAGGGTAGAGGAACTGGCAACCACACAAGATCTGGTTTTACAACACACAAAAGAATAATTAAAACCTGACTTTACTAATAAGCATACTCCATTTTCATCAGAACACAGCTCTTCCAAGTATCCCACTAGCTATGAAATGTCAAGCAGGAAATGAAAGTCACAGAATGCTAAAGTTTTATTACGGATATATTGTTTCATACCCAGGAACTTTTATCCATAATTAGGACACAATAATTGTAACTACATTTTTTGTAACCATTTTTTGGGCAAAAAAAAAATTAAGTTAAAGATTCAAATCCTGATGCTGGCCACTGGTAACATATGGAGTGCAGGGGATGCACTTTAATGCTTACTGTATGATTTACTGTAGAAGATGGTGCTACTTGTTTGACATTGGATGCTTAAGTGTTTGTGAGGGTACTTGACAGCTTATCTATATTTTCTGCTTAAGAAGATTTCCCCCTTCCCTCTAGAAGTCTGTACTGAGTTTAAAAAACTTGGGTAGATTTAAACACTTCTTTCATTAGCTTTAATGGAAGATGTGTGTTTAAATTCTTTCATAATGTTCTCTCAAGGTCTGTTTTTGCCTCAGAAACTTTTCTTGTCTTTGGTAAAATGCCAGAAAAAATTGTGAAAAGAAGCCTCAATTAAGTCGTGATATGCCAACACTTGTATAAACTACCTAAGGCAGGGTCTCTAGTTTTTATTCTTTTTACAGCATCTGCCACAGTGAGGTCTCAATCTGAAGTATTTTGGTAAAAAAAAAAAAAAAAAACCAGGATGCTTGATTCAGGTTCTGCATAGATCTGCTACCAGATCAATAAATTAAAATTACATACATTATTAGTGCTGTCTGAGACCACATCCTTGAATAGGGCTTTCACTTAGTGACACCCTGTTTGGATTGGTCTGTTCCCTTGTAAAAAAAAAAAAACCTGAGCCTTTCGGGAACAGTCAATCAAATGTAATTTGCTCTGTCACTCACCCATCCCTGTTATTGTGCCTTCAACAGAAAAGGAAATTGAAGTTGAGAGAGTAGACCCTGAGCCACACACAATCACCAAAATGGACCACAGAGTAATAGCTCTTTGACCAGCACTGAGTATCCTTCTCTCATCTTTTTTTCCAGCTACTGTCAATTACTTTACATAAATCTGAATACATTTCCAGACAAACCGATGCCATTATAGAATGTTCTAAATTAATGAGACCATCATCAGAGGAAATATTCATCTGCAATACTGCATTTTACTTCAAGTGCCCATGACCGCACGCCACCACTTCTCATGGAAATAATTACTCACAATTACTTGCAATTAATGCAGTCCTAATCATGTGGGGAATCCATTTCAAGTACCAAAAGTAATGCAGGTCTGCATTTTAATATCCCTATTAAATACATTCTTTCTCCTTCCCTTGTTGAACCTACTGCAATTATATATGCATGTTGTCTCTGGAAATACAAATATGCTTTAACAAGAGGTCAAAGGAGAGACAACACGGCAGGGCACAGGCAGTCCAGGAGGTTCCTGGAATGCGTGGATGACAACTTCCTCCTGCAGGTGATAGAGGAGCTGACAAGGAGGGGTGCCATGCTCAACCTTGTGCTCACCAACAGGGAGGGGCTGGTGGGGGATGTGAAACTAAAGGACAGCCTTGGCTGCAGCGACCATGACATGGTGGAGTTCAAGATCCACGGGGCAGCAAGGAAACTACATGGCAAGCTCTCTGCCCTAGACTTCAGGAGGGCGGACTTCGGCCTCTTCAGGGACCTGATGGACCAAGTGCCATGGGAGGCAGCCCTGGAGGGAAGAGGGGCCCAAGAAAGTTGGTCTATATTCAAGGAGCACCTCCTCCAAGCTCAGCAGAGGTGCATCCCGATGAAAAACAAGTCGGGCAAAACGGCCAGGAGGCCGGCGTGGATGAGCAAGGAGCTCCTGGACCAACTGAAAGTGAAAAAGGAAGCCTATAGAGGGTGGAAGTGGGGACAGGTAGCCTGGGAGGACTACAAAGAGGCTGCACGAGTGGCCAGGGATAAGGTAAGGAAGGCCAAAGCCCTGGCAGAACTGAATCTGGCCAGGGATATAAAATGTAACAGGAAGAACTTTTATAGGTACGTAGGGGACAAAAGAAAGTCCAGGGTAAATGTAGGCCCCCTCCAGAAGGGAACTGGTGTCCTGGTTACCCAGGACATGGAGAAGGCTGAGGTTCTCAATGACTTTTTTGCCTCACTCTTTACCGACAAGAGCTCCTGTCCCACCGCCCAAGCTGTAGAAGGTGCAAGCAGGGACTGCGAGAATGAATAACTGCCCATTGTACTCGACGAGCAGGTTCGGGATCATCTAAGGAACCTGAAGGTGCACAAGTCCATGGGTCCTGATGAGATCCATCCGCGGGTCCTGAGGGAACTGGCGGATGAAGTTGCCAAGCCACTGGCTATCGTATTTGAGAAGTCGTGGCGGTCTGGTGAGGTCCCCGATGACTGGAAGAGAGGGAACATAACCCCAATTTTTAAAAAGGGGAATAAGGAAGACCCGGGTAACTACAGGCTGGTCAGCCTCACCTCTGTGCCTGGCAAGGTCATGGAGCAGATTCTCCTGGAAACCATGCTAAGGCACATGGAGAGCAAGGAGGTGGTTGGTGACAGCCAACATGGCTTCACCAAGGGCAGATCGTGCCTGACCAATTTGGTGGCCTTCTATGACGGGGTGACGGCATCGGTGGACAAGGGACGAGCAACTGACATCATCTACCTGGACTCGTGCAAAGCTTTTGACACTGTCCCGCACGACATCCTTCTCTCTAAACTAGAGAGGCATGGGTTTGATGGACGGACCACTCAGTGGATAAGGAGTTGGCTGGATGGCCGCACTCAGAGAGTGGTGGTCAACGGCTCAATGTCCATGTGGAGACCGGTCACGAGTGGCGTCCCTCAGGGGTCTGTGCTGGGCCCGGCCCTGTTCAACATCTTTGTCGGCGACATGGACAGTGGGATAGAGTGCACCCTCAGCAAGTTCGCCGACAACACCAAGTTGTGTGGTGCCGTCGACACGCTGGAAGGGAGGGAAGCCATCCAGAGGGACCTTGACAGGCTGGAGAGGTGGGCCCGTGCCAACCTCATGAAGTTCAACCAGGCCAAGTGCAAGGTCCTGCACCTGGGTCATGGCAATCCCAGGCACAAATACAGGCTGGGCAGAGAATGGATTGAGAGCAGCCCTGAGGAGAAGGACTTGGGAGTGATGGTGGATGAGAGGCTTAATGTGAGCAGGCAATGCACCCTTGCGGCCCAGAAGGCCAACCTCATCCTGGGCTGCATCAAGAGAAGCGTGGCCAGCAGGTCAAGGGAGGTGATTCTCCCCCTCTACTCTGCCCTGGTGAGACCCCACCTGGAGTACTGTGTCCAGTTCTGGAGCCCCCAACACAAGAAGGACATGGACCAGTTGGAGAAGGTCCAGAGGAGGGCCACAAAGATGATAAAAGGGCTGGAGCACCTCTCTTATGAGGACAGGCTGAGAGAGTTGGGGCTGTTCAGCCTGGAGAAGAGGAGGCTCCGGGGAGATCTGATAGCGGTCAGGGGGCCTACAAGAAAGATGGGGAAAGGCTGTTTAGTAGGGCCTGTTGCAATAGGACGAGAGGTAATGGTTTTAAAATAGAAGGGGGTAGATTTAAATTAGAAATTAGGAAAAAATTTTTTACGATGCGAGTTATAGAACACTGGAACAGGTTGCCCAGAAAGGTGGTGGAGGCCCCATCCCTGGAAACGTTCAAGGCCAGGCTGGATGAGGCTCTGAGCAACCTGACCTAGTCAGGGATGTCCCTGCTCCTTGCAGGGGGGTTGGACTAGATGACCTTTTAAGGTCCCTTCCAACCCTAACCATTCTATGATTCTATGATTCTATGATTCTATGAGTTTAAACATTATATGTAATCAACTGTTTACATATCCTGAAAGAAAAAGGCATGTGCTTCTTCCTGAAAGTACATAAAATTAAGACAGGCTGCATTAGAGGTGAAAATTTTTGCAGTGAAGTTAACATCTATAATATGTGATGGTTGAAAATCTTTCCCAGTAAGGTCTTTCTTCATAACTCAGAATGCAACTTCCCTGCTGGTGCAATCCCAGTCCTTTCTAGTCAGTTCATTTTTTATCCTCCTCCACCAGTAAAAGGATAGTAGCCTATTAGCCTATGCACTGGCTTACAAAGAAGCAATCCTAAAATGCTTACCTGCACAGCTCTGTTCCGGTATCCACTGGACTTTCAACCCTTCCCTCTGACAAGCTCGGGCATATGCCAGGAAAGACTCACAGTAGCAGTTTTTATGGACTGGGCACTCACACATGTCTGTCACACAGGACCTGTAGAACAAAGCCCCAAAACAAATAAGCAAGGAAAGCTTTGGGAGATATCTGTCAAAGGTTTGGAGTTGTTTACTTTCCAGTCACATGGAGTTCAATGCCCCAGCAACTTGTGCTAAACGGCAAGAATGTTAAATGTGTCTCTGCTATCACATCCCAAAGGACCATCTCTTTTTTTATATGCTGCTCTGATGCAGAGAAGTCTCAAAAGCACCAGGGAGAGAACCACACAGAAACAGGGAGG
Source organism: Chlamydotis macqueenii (assembly GCF_036417535.1). NCBI lineage: Eukaryota > Metazoa > Chordata > Aves > Otidiformes > Otididae > Chlamydotis > Chlamydotis macqueenii. Next base: position 51,850,350 of record NC_141557.1, read on the forward strand.
TGAGAAGACAACCCAGGAGATATCAGGCAGAGGGAACTGAGACCACAGTGGGAGAAGACAAATTCAATTTTTGCAATGATTTTGTGTCAACACAAGACAAAAACTTCTTTCTTATTCCCTGGAAAGTAATAATTTAGTAATTTTACCAATAATAATAGCAGCAGTGTTAAGTGATGACTTCTGAAGGTAATGATCACATGCCTTTCCATGCAAGGGATGAGAAATGGTACCTCCTCTCCCTGTTACCTCCTGCCTCTCCCCACTTTGAAGGCCTCAAAATAGCTCAGCTATTTCTCAGCAGCGTCACTACTAAATACCAGATTTTAAGAGACTCCAAAGGAGAAGGGATGATGCAGCATAACTGAGCAGTTCTTATGCTAGGAAATCCCCCAGGCACTTGTTAGTACCACCATCTTCTTCCATTGCATAAGATGCAATCATCCCAAAACATGGCAGGGAGTAAAGCTGCTAACATAGCCCTAAGTGAAACTGCTACTGCACATGTCACCACTATATTTCAAGTTAGCTCATCCAGAACGTGTGCCCATTTGGCACAGACCTAAAATATAACTCACAAGAGCCAGTGGATTTGCAGTCAGCAGTTTCTGCATAAGCAAAATGCTTAGACCCTTTTGCAAATGCAGCAATGCAAATTTAGAAATATCGAGTGTCTGAGTATCTACTGCTCCAAGTGGAAACATCAGAAGGCAGAGACAAGGTGTGGGGAAGGAATACTTGGCCCTCTGAAGATCATACTCTCAGTTCCTCTGCTTTCCACTGAAGGTGCTCTATGCATGCACCTTGGGTGTCAATGGGCAAGAGCCCCCTGCTCCATGCATGTTCAGGGACTTCTCCATTCCTGAGAGGACAACATTTGTGAAAGGCACAGATCTTCCAGAAAGACCAAAGGCTGAAGTAAAAAATGAGCTCTCCATGTTAATTGCTCTTGCCGTGGACCAAAAATTCAATTGTCTATAGGAAAAGGATGGATATAGGCTTAATTTTCCAGAAATTTTCACCAAAGTTGAATAGGTAATAGCTTGGAAAAGATACAAGCACTTCAGTCAAAGTAATCAGGAGCCCTAATGCACATACAATGCTTTAGAGTCATTTGGAACCCTTTATTCAAAACTAGGAGAGAGAATTAGTGGTCCTTCAAACATGGACAAGCTTGTTTCTGCATATCCAACAGTGCCCCTTAAAGAGGAGTCTTTCCCCTTGCCTGGGGAAAGTTGCTGTCTATTTCAGTGACCATTCATATGGTTAAACCTGACAGTTCTGTTTGACATTTCCATGAGCTTTTAATCATTTCACTCTCAGTGGACCCACAACATGAAATTACATAAAAATTCACTGTGACAAATAAGTAACATAAGTGCTGATGGAAAAAAGTTACCTGTCTGCCTTTACTGATATATATGTACTATGGATAAACAGAATTGCTTTGGATCAAATACATAACATGTTCAGATTTACAGACCAGTGGTTTTCATTTGAAATAACTTTACTTTCTAGGGACAATGTAATTTTATTTCACTTTAGTTCTGTGGTAGGTCCCTTTACATCTTTCCTAGTAACAGATGTTGCTGTATGGGTATCACAGCTGACAGGTTGCAAGAAACAGATTAGCACAACATGCTTGGCATTGTTTGACATTTTTAGCTGATAAAAGACCTTGTATAAGCACAAAGGGTCACTTCTTTACACAACACACTAACTCTACACTGTTTCCTTTGGCCACAACGTATTTGTGATCTCTTGCTAGCATCCCTGCAGCAGGCAGCTCCATATACACCACACCATTTAGGAGGTGTATGTCTTATTGTACAGTGAAACAGATGCTTGTTTGCCTCTGCAGAAAATTATGGCCACAAAGACAGTCTGTAACAATCTCCACAGATAGAGTCCATTATGAAGATACCATTTCACTATCTTTTTGGTTTTGTGCTAGCCTCTCCTTTATCAATCGCATTTCACTCCTCTCCTCTAAGATTTAGTTATTATTAACGCCCGTGGTGTTTAGAGATGCTTGCCAGTGCCAAGTTGGCTATGTGTTCACTGACTTCCTGCCTTAGAAATTACAAAATTCTAAACCTGAGGTACTTCCTCTGCTTTTTAGAGCATAAATACATTTTTTTTTTACCATTACTTAGAGGGAGATGTCACCTCCTGCACTGAGCCAATGCACCTACAGTTACCTCAGGTGCTTGCATCACATTAGAAAATCTCCAGGCTTACCATCAATTAGCCAGTCTTTTTAATCATTAACATGTTCATGGCAAGGCTAGCACTCACCCTGACAAAGCCTGGGCATGGTCTGGGGGATTAGAGGACAGGGCACCATTCCCTATTTGCATGAGGGCAGCCACACTCTGAGGATGCAGAGAGTTTAGCCCTTACACGCACGTGACCAACATGAGGCCATCAGCCCTTGGCTTTGAAATGGCCTTAGACATCCAGACAGGCTCCAGAGTGAAACATCTCCACTTTGACTGGGATCAGCGCTATTTTCTACAATGTTCAGCATGAGTGTCCACTAAGGAAGGTAGCATGCCACATGCAACACAAACAATCCTCTGATCCATTACACATCTAATTGCTTGTGTAATTTTTATTTTCCTGAAGTGTTTAATCCTGGTGACAGCTGCTGGGCTCAAGCTGTAGGCTTGGCTGAGGAGCAATCATCAGATCAGAGCAGTTTTACTAATGAATGACAATTGCCAATTATTTGTAAGGTTAAATTAATTAATTAATTAAGGTTAAATGAAAAATGATAGTAAAGGAAACTATATCCACAGCTCTAAGCCTAGTCCATCAAAAAAAAAAACTTTTTTTTTTTCCTAATTAAATTCCTTGCTGGCAAGTTTAATGCATTCATATTAATTGTAGTTAGATGGATTGGCAGTCAAGGGAGAGGAGCCTTTTGATATCACTTCTGAAATCAGCAGGCAGCAGGTACGTGGTTTGCTTGATAGCCACCACGAGAGTGAAAGAGCAGTTCTGGGAAAGGACATGGGAAGAAAAAGATATCCATCCTCTGGGGACTGGCTAGAGAGGGGGAGCTGGTGATGGCCCATGGGCAAGCTTTGACTTTAGATCTGTATTTTTTTCAAACGTGATTGATTACTTCTTGTACTTAATTACATTTCTTACAGTTATCGTGTTATAATTGTATTAGAGGGCTATTATGGGATGCTTCACTACGTAAATTTAAAAACTGATTCTTGTGTGCTGTCCTAATCCTTTGCCCTTGCAGAAATCTTTGATATGCCCATAGCTTTTTTTTTTTTTACCCTCTTCAGTGATTGCTACATTTCAAAAATTATTCTCTGCTGCCCCAGATTCTGCCTCCTCTTCATTCCTCCTTTGAATCTGATAAATAGATTCAGTGACACTAACTGCATGTATGCAGAGGCTTATCTGTACTCTAATCTGACCGGACTGTTCGAACAACAGAGAAAGACACTTTTAGTAAAACTTGGGAATTATGCTGACAATGATGCCATACTGACAATTTACCATACTGCACACTAACGGAGACTTTGGGTCTTCCAAGGTATTGTGACTCTTTACCAGGACCAAAACATTTGCTTAAATGAAGTAAAACAGATATCACTGAGAATACATATCAGAAGTTTAACCATTAAAACATTACAGTCGTATAGAAATAATCCCACAGGAAGATTGCAGTGCAAGTTACTTATAAAATGAAGCCATTTTACCAGCTATGGAAACACACACAGGAGACTTCAGGCAGCCTTCACTCTGCCCTCAGTGAAATCATTCAGAGATGCAATGATGTTCTGGTCCAAAAGAAAATTACATTTCTTTTAAGGACATATTTACATTTCTAAAAAATATTCAGCTGTGATGGTGCACTTTATCTGGAGTCTGTACCGGATAAGCACCAGAGCACAGCCAACCTCTCAGTCCTCAACTGGTACCAAGTGTCTCACTGTGATTCCTTTTGATGCCGTCTGTGCTGCCTGAGACAAACACACACTCTGCTGCCACATCTTCAAAGCGAACTGGGTGAGTACACTCCTTCAACAACAGCTCTTTTCCACATTAAACCATGGAAAGTCGCCAAGTCTCACAAAGGGCAAAGAGCAGAGTCCTGTGCTACATGCACTATTAAAAGGAAGAAGAAAAGATCACAGCAATGAAGCCCACAGCCTTAGTCAGTGCCACGCAGCATTAAAAATGCAGATGTTCACTTGCTGAACATTAGGAGTTCCTTTTCCTTTGCAGTACACATAAATCCAAAACCAGAACCGGCCATTTTATGAGGGATTATTTCTTTTTGCCTTTTTTTTTTCACATTTCACAAAAGGAGTGTGATGCAGTGCATTTTTTCAGACCTTCTAGTACGTTCAAGAAGTGGCTCTACGCAGATGGAAAACACTAACATCCTCCTATTTTCACTAGTAGGTCTCAACAGACTTTACAAAAACAGTTAGAGATAGTGCATCACTACATCCATTGTACTTCTGCAAAGAGGCATCAGGCAGTGAAGGGGTTTGTCCTCTATACCAGGGATAAGCTGTACACTTGCAAACTCCAAAGCCTGAAGGGTCATCTACCAAGAGAGGAGAATTAATTTCCAGTCCCACTATCCTGTGAGACAGACTTCTTCGAATAACTCCTTATTGGGTATGCCAAATCAGAGTTTTAGTACAAGCTTGGCCTACTTTAGCACTGGTTACGAAAACAGCCATACTCTACATGATACCCAGTTTGGATTCCCATAATCACACTGGAGTGCTCACAATTCAGCAGCAACACTCAGGATTCATTTTTCCTGACCCAAAATTAGACCTCCTTTCTCTTCCTTCACAAGAAAAACAAAAGCAAATGGTGTCTGTCAGTAGTTATGTTGTCACAAGAAAGTTTGTTTTCGCTGTTTTCCCTACAAAGATTTGATGAGTTGCCATTATTTATGGCCTCAGCTACAGAAGTAATTTCACAAGGTAAGAAGATGAGTCATCTTCTGATGTATAATGGAAAGGCTCATACCGTTGCTATTGAAAGCTCTCTCTCGTCTGTATGTGCATGTTTAATCTTACTGAAGTATTAAACCATGGTATGTAGAGCTGGAGACTTTTTATGGCTTTGAGGCTTGAGATCATTCTCTCTTTCTCCAGAATTTACTAATGTTAACACAAAAGCAGCAAATCATTTTGGAGGCTGCTGAAAACACAGAAGCCCTTACATCTATTGAGTATTTGTTCAAAGCACTTGCCTGGGGAAAAGACTGTTTCATGTAGAAAAAGTGGTCATTTTCAAGGATAACTTCTTCCAAGGGCAGGTAACTATGCCTGCACTCCCTCTGTGCTTTTCCCACACATCATAATGATGGTAATACTGCCTTAAATTGGGGATCTGATAAAGGTGTCCATAATAAAGTTAAATCACCAGTGCCCTGACCCATTTTTCCAGTAAGTGGGAAAGTGCCCAGAAGAAGCGTCACGCAGCATACACGTGCTTTGTACTGGAGACTCTTCCATGGTACCAGAACTCCCACACTGCTGAACTGGCTCCAAACAAACCCTAAAAATGTGGGAGCAGAAAGGGAACTCGCAGCTCATCTTTGGTGAGCAGTGCATAGCAAAACTACTGCAGGCATATGCTTTCCATAGGGAAATCTCATTCCTATAAAGAGAGCATTGGCCATAATGCTTGAGAATATCACAGTTATTTTTGGCAGATTGCAGAGGAGGAGTTTGCAGCAGTAGGCATTTGAATCATGCATTCAAATTTCATCCTGATCCTTGATTTTTGTGCAAATTTGAGTCAACCTTGGACGGTATTGCCCCACAGAGCCAAGCAGGAAGAAATTATAAAATACACAACTCTACTAAAGGGCAAGAGCTGCACGTGATCTAAGATTTCTAGGGCACAGCAGTCATGTTATACACACATTGAAGAGTCCTAATTTAACTCTGAGTGTCATTGTTCCTGCTCCAGATATAGACTTGGCACCCAGGAACAATTAAACAGAATCACAAAAGATATCCACATCCATCCCTGCTTGCCAAGGCACCCTTCCAAAGCAGTTATTTAGAGGAGTTCAGTCAACTTGGGAAAAGGATGTTTTAAATGCAAGTAGTAATTATTGTTGATAATTTCCAACATAGCCAAGACGGACAGCAATTCAATTTTGATCTCTTCGCATATCCAGCTTCTTTAAAAGAAGTCAGAACCCATACGTTCCTCACAAAGGGTAAGCAAACACGGTATTTTCCAGATCCTGAATAAATGAAAGTCCTTGTAGACCTCTGAAAAAGCATGCTGTGCTGCACAATATCACCACAAGCCTATACTATGTGCTGCTAAAAGTATTATCCATAAGCTTTTGGAAAATGCCAAAAAGAGTGCTGCATGTGTATTTTTAACCTTTATATGAAAAGCATGCTGTGCCAAAATTGTGTTTTTATTGCCTTAACATTACCCACAATAATATGGTAAAATAAACAATGAAATACTCTGGAATATTTTCTAAAACTGAATAAAACTGAAGTTCTCAGGACACCACTACCCTTGCACCATATTTATAATCTGTATTATAAATTTATAAATATGTAATAGCAGTGGTAAAGGTACTTAAAAGAAGGGAAGGAGGATGAACCAACTAAAGAATGAAACAGCATAGCAACCTTCTCTACTTCTTTCTTCACAATAATTCTCCTACTAATGTGTCAACTAGGCTTTTCTTGGCTTGTGCTTTGCAGGCATCTGTGGCTTTAAATGTTCTTTCTGGTCCAGAGAATGGAAAGGTTGGCTAAAAGCTCTCCTTGGGGAAATAGCTGAACCATGACTGAGGAAGACAATGAGGTCCTACGCTAGGCTCCAAGAAGCATCTGGTATGAGTCAGAATATTTCGTAGAGCTGAAGGTTACAGTACAGTTGAGCAGCTGACTTGCAACCTTTAGAGAGGGTGGATTTTTGCTCAACAAACTCCAATAGAATATGGAAACGCCATCCACAGCCCTGGAAGAGCTGACCACTTGCACTCACACTTTCAGAAAGTGGGAGAGAGTTTTCACCTCTTTTTCTTCTGCTGCAGTTGTGTTGGGCCATGCAGAGTTTAACTTTTAAAGTCCTGGAATTTGAAATAAATATCTGTATGCATGAGAACTCAAGTGGTTCGTGTTTGAGTTCATATGTAGCATATACCTTGAAGTGAAACAGTTAAAAACCACTCCTCTGTGCACATTACATACAAGCTTGTATAATGAATTATTCGAATAAAGAGGACATACAGCGTAAGTTTCTTAATTCATTTCAAACAAGTGCCCAATATCCCACTGAAATTGTGCCCATAAAAAAATGCTCTCTTTTACTTGCTCACTTGAGGAGTATACATACAAATTGTTCCACTTTCTTTGGTGAGATTACTGCAAAAAAGGATTTGGCTGCCTGTATGTTGTATGATTTGTGGCTTGTATATTTGGCTGGAAAATACAAGGACCATAATAATCCTACTCTAGAACAAAGTCATTATAAAGTGGTAATTTTCAATAAAAAGTTTGGACCAGCAAAAAGATATAGAGGCAAATTTAGAAGTATCACTTGAAATCTGACACTGAAGGCTCAAAAGCTAGAACCTGGCTTCTGAAGACACATATTTCTTCAATTAATTAATGTCCACAGTCATCCACTTGCAAATATGCATCATGTAATTGGTAAAGATTACAGTAGTGGTACGTCTAATGCTACCTGATATGGCTTATCATGCATTTATGCAAAGCTTAGCGGTGAAAAAAATCTCTTGGTGCTCTATGGATTTAATATTCAGAAAGTCACCTCCTAACAGGTTTTCTACAAAAAAACCCCCCATATTTCATAGGCCCAGTAGTGTAAGGTGTACAGCCTATGTGCTCATTGCTGATTCCCTGTGGCAGAGTATTTTGACCAAATTGACCTACTTTGTGTTTCCAGAAGCCCATAATTTCCCCTCAGAAGCCACAACCTAGACAAATTCCTAAATTTCATAATTTCCTGGTTTCAGTTTCTTAAACCAGTAAGATTCCTTCTTACTTATGGTGTTCTGACACAATGCAGCAGTATTCAAGCTATTTCAACTGACCATATCATACTGGTATTTCAGATGTGTGTATCAAGTCTTTCTTACGAGAGGAAAAGAAACTGAAGATGTCTTAGTGGGCCTTCAGTATCCACACTAGTACTTCTACATTTCCTTTCAGCTCTCCATGTGCATGTGCTTAGTTTAGCACTTACATTACTAATGTGAATTTGGCTTATGACAGAGGCACTCCATCACAATGAAATTTTGGCATATCCTCTGACATAGTTACCACGGAAAATCCATCATCATTTCGAGCTTTTGCATTATGTAATTAACAGAAAATTTTATCTTTTTCTCCATGTCTAGACATGATTTTTAAAGAAGAGTCCACTCAGACTCCAGTTCTTCAGGCCCAAGTAGAGACTGAACTGTCATATCTTATCTAAAGAAAGGAAAAACCAGTCATTTCAACTCAATTTAAAAAAAAAGACAGACATGTTTTACTATCTAACTTTACAGCATTCAAGTGGTACTTTCAAACAAGAGTTAAACTTTGTTATAGATGACCTTTAAAGGTCCCTTCCAACACAAACTATTCTATGATTCTATGATTATGTTTCATACAGTACAAACTAACATGGCATAGACTAAATGAATCTAATATGACTGCATCAACTTTCACTCTAGTAGACAGAGTCCATTAGTGTATTCTGTATGACAGTTCTCAGCTGAGAAAAGCTAGAGGTTTTTCAGGGGCTTATAAACATCCTAAATAGAACCTCAAAAATTATTGAGAACTTTTGAAGTCACAGCCCTACAGAAACACAACTCATGTAGATACATCAATAGCATATTGCCATACTCATGAGTTAGACATACAAAATAACACAAGGTTTAAGTCTTCTAAACCAGAAATTCAAACCAGATCATCTCCTTCTCTCTACCAACAAAATATATCATGGCCCTGCTAAGCTATCTGTCATAAAAATATGTCATATCCAAAAACAAGCACAATGAGAACATGAAGCAGGAAATATTTCCAAAGTGTAAACATAAACTGAAGTTATCTTTAGCTTTTGATGATGATTCACTGTATATATTTCCAAGGAGGTCTTGTGATATAATAATAAACAGGCTGGCTAGTTTAGAAACTCACATTCTTAAACTATGCAGAGCCCACTCCCTTGCTTAACTCATACTAAATTAACTCAAATCAAGCATATTTTTCCTCTAGGTGGCTGCAGAGCATTTTTAAAGTTGCTGGCTCCAGACGGAATATGAAAGAAAGAGAGCAAGGAAAAGAGTAGATAGAAGATCGTTATTTAGGAAACAGCTTTTCTCCTCATCTTGCTCCCCTTACAAACTAAGGGCCAAAATCTCATTTCAGCTAAGTCAGGGTTGTTGAGCATGCCACCCATCCAGCCCATCACATGCTCACAGCGCACTTCATCTTGGAGGTCTCCCTGTTTGCTCTTCATCACAGATAACTGCTAAAAACAGGACTTGCAAGAAGTAGCGTAAGAGCCAGCTTACATGAGTTGAAACATTAAAAAAACTGTTCCTGGTTTTATGGCTTCCTATGTGATCCTGTCCCAGACCCAGACAGAGACGCAGGCACACAAAGCATGATTTAGGCAGAATTCAACACTCCAATTTAAAACTGTGATCTTGGCTTGGTTACCCTGGCCCCAGCAAGGTTGACCTTTTAATGCTGAATACTTAGTTCCTGCCTTTACATTTCCTCAGGCACCTGCTTTTGCTCTGTATGTTCTGAAGACCACGTGGGCATTGGCAGGACTAAGCCCAACTGGCATCCCAAGAGTGAGGTCCTCCTGCCCACTCATGAGGGCTGTCATAAAACAGTGGCAGTGCTGCCACAGTCCCATCCAAGATTCAACAGACCAGAGGGAGAGGGTAAGCATAACAGTTTGATAGTGATACAGGACTCAGCCAGGAGGCAGAAATCTAATTTCTGGTCTCTGATCAGTTTGACTTAGCCTGCTACTTCAGATGCAGAAAGTTTTGGGAAAGAGATGCTCTGTGTACTAGCACAGTACTTCATCCATCCCAAGTGCAAGATCTCAGTTGCAAAACACACTACAGAACCTGCAAATAAAGTGGATGTAATGCTATCTGCAGTGAAATTTATGGAGATTTTCCTACTGATGACACAGGAGACAAGACTCAGAACTGTCATCAGCCTTTTTTTTTGCAGTTCTGTACTTCAAGGCTTAGAAGGATCCAGATTCTTTCAGGACACAGCTAAACAACAAATTCAGGCTTCCTGAATTAAAATGTTACAAATTGAAATTTCTTGTACTAGACACAGCGACTCCACGACATAACAGTCTGGCCTGGGAGCCACAGGAACCCACATGGATGTTATAAAATCAGAATGATCTAATTCTGGTTGAGGTGGGATGAGATGGTACGAGCAAAGGGAGCCAAGGTTTGTTCTCCTTCATTACAAACTTACCTTTCAGTGTGTTGGTTTCGGCACAGTCATTTATTTGGCTAAATATAAATAGAGCTCTGATGTGAATAAGCAGTCTTTAAAGAGAAATGCTGGCACGAGCAAACCCTCCCTATCACAGGATCATGATCATAGCTTATTTTCCTGCTCATCTGTGCGTAATGCTCAGTGGCAAAGATGCTAAGATAAATTTTGGGCTTCATCTTGTATATAAAGTTCTAAATATCTGAATTTGGCTTTGCCTCTTTTTGTTGGCTAGGCAGGGACTCTACAGAGCAGATCAGTGCCACCTTGAGAGTGCTGCCTGATGGAGACATAAAGCCATTCATTCTCTCTCCATCACTTTTCACTCCATAAAATCTTCCCTGGCCTCCCCACAGAAGCTGTGAAGAGATCTCAGAGCTGTACCAGTTTGTTATGAAGCTTGCTGTCAAACTTGGCAGTGGTTGCAAGCTACTTTAAACCTTTCTCACCAGCAAAGTTTATGGGTAGAAATTGTCAGTGCTGAGTGTGCCTTTCAGTCTTGGAAAGAGGGAGGTGGCACAGCTGTGGTGAGGCAGCCCATGCAGCAGGTCTCCTGAAGAAGCCCAGCTGACAGGAGAGGGAAATCCCAGAAGGCAACACAGAAGGAAATGCTATTGCTGGAGGTAACACAGGATTCATACTTCACGTTCTCCATGGGTCCTTGGGAATCACAATCTTTACAGTCCATACCTCTGGGAGACCACTGATTTCCCTTTGAGGTGGGTCTGTGGCACCCGCTCAGTAGTTTTTCTGCTCCTGTGGATCTTTCCACAGGTGGGGAGCCTGAGGGCCTGTATGAAAGCATGAGCAGATTAGCTTTGTCAAAACAAAGATCCTGTTTTAGTGCCAGTAAGGAAAAAAAGGAGGGAGCAGGGAAAGAGTAAAAGAGAGCATATGATATATAGAAGGAAAATTGTTTTTTAATAGAATCTTTTCAAAGTTTCCCATTAAACTTTGGTCGCTTGCAGTGCAAGTTTTGGAATGCAACTCCCTCATCCCCTTGGGATGTTCTGTGTTTTATTACATTAGTAAGGAAGCTCAACTTAATCCTAGCAGCGCTACTGTATTAAATGTTTCAATCTCAAGCCAAGGTGGCAGGAGTAAAAGCCCCTCCTGACTGATTTTCAGCCACTACTCTGGGGTCAGTGATTTAATGCCATTTTTATCATGTGCAAAAGAAATTTTTGTTACCAAGGAATAAGTAAATAAAAAATGATCACATCCTAACAAACGAGATGATATACATCCAAATGTCACCCATGACAACTAGATTTTAGTTGAGATACCTAACCAGAATGAGCAAAGGAATGTATCAGAAGAGGAGAGGAAAATATTGATCATGAATCAGGGGAGATGAACTGAGTAATAAGAGGACATTAGAAGGTATTCCTTTCTTCCCTCCCTCTTTCCTCCCTCCCCTCCCTGCTCCCTCTCCCATGTCAGTGATGCAGGCCACATTAATATTAGAGAAAGCCACACTGAAGGAAGAGGAATAACTGCAGTACCAGCAGTCCAGAAGAAAAAAAGATGGGGGTATGGACAGGAGGCAGCACCATACATCTGTCCCCTTGAAGCAGGCAATGGTGGGGAACTAATGCAGAGTAAACCCTGTTACACAGGTCTATAGCAACTCTTACAGTTCAGAGAAACCAAGGAGGTAGAATGAAAGCTACGCCTACCAAAATGAACTCAGAGAAAGGATGAGACACTTCAGTAGGATCGCAGGAGTGTAAAGAAACTTGTATATATCTGCATAAGCCATATCAGTTCTGCCTATTAAAAGCAGCTACGATCTCCAGGGATACCATTTAGAAGATTTTATGAGCACTGGCAAGTTGTTACACACTTTAAAATCAGGGGAAATGACTGAGTCTTTAAGATGCAATTAATCTCACAATGTAGCCAGGGTCTAGTCTTCTCAAGGTGTCTCACCTTCAGATTGAACTTTCCTGGGTAAAGACTAAGCGTTCTGCTTTGATTTGTGATGAATTCTGCAGAAAGTGCTACAGAAAGCAATGTGTTTTCTCCTTGCTTTCTGAAGTTATTTGTCTGGATGCAGTCAGCTTTAAGCCTCTGCTTTCTCACAGTCTCTCCCAGAGATATGTGTCCAGGACTCATTCCTCTGAGTTGCAAGATGGTGGCTCTTGAACATGCTGTCAAGAGAGATCTATTCTTCAAAATACTTCAGAAGAAATAGTATATTGTACTGAATCCTCTTTGTCTTCCATGTGAATTTTCTAAATAAGATCTATGTTAACCAGAACCGGTACCATTCTGCTGTACTTTCCTCTTTCTCTGTGTGTGTGCATGTGTGTATACAGATTTGCTCCTTTCCTACTCCTAGGAGTAGTGCAATAGGCTATACATTGCACTTCAGGTTAGACAAAAGTCTTGTTTACTTAGTTGCCTTTCCATTGCATTGGATATCTTGCTATTTTCTGGAATTACAGCAAAACAAGAGAAGCATAAATTTTAAGATTAGTTCTCTTGCCAAATAGGTTGATGAAATCATACAGCACCTCCATGGAGATTTGCACACATGGATGTCAACTGCAGTCAGACCTTGCCTCTCTCCACTTATAAGGAAAGAATAGCACCATACATGCAGAAATTAAAATTTAATCTTATCTTGAAATCTTCTCAGAGGGATTATATTATTGTGGATGGCAAGCCCAGTGGTTTCAGAATTTCCTTTATGTAACAGTAGCAGCAGCCATGCTAAGAAAGAATGAAGAGGCAATGAAGTTCTTGATCCCATCTGGGCAATGAGTACAAAGGGGATCATCATGTCTGCGTGAAGAGAGTGATGGTGATGGAGTATTAACAGAAGAGGCAGAGTCCCCAGAGTCAAACACTGTGGGAATGAGTAAAAGCCACAGAAGGAAATGGAGGCTAAAGAGAAAGGCCCACAGTAAATATCTGCAGATGCTGTTGTTTGCAACAGGGGCTGAACCAACAAGGACACAGTCACACACACTCACGTAACACCTACTAGCCTTAAAAAAAAATAAAAAAAAAAAAAAAAAAAAAAAAGAGGAAAAAAACCCAGCCTCACCAGTGGAGGAATATTCTTTTCAAGATCAAAAGAGAAGCAGCAATAAAATTTGTGTCAAAAAACATAGGCAGAGGAGGTTGTGCATGCTCACTCGTGAACATCTGCACTAAGAAGTCACTTAAGTAACCATGCAACAGCATGGAAGAAACATCTGCAGTGTGCAGACCACCAGCTGTGCAGTAATAATACTTTGAATATCCAGAGTGCCTTTCATCTGAATACTGCAAAGCATTTTCCAAACAAATTAAGCTTCACAACACCACTGTGAGCTTCTTAATTTAATGGTAGGATTATTTCATCCTGCACCAAAATGCCATTGCCGCCAGAATGAAAAGTAACACCTGTTTATCATCTCACAGAAATGTTGTACAGTTTTCATGACGGGAAGTGACAAAAAGGCTGTAGTTAAGTTAAAGTGCAGGAAGACTTGAGGTGGTCAGAATTAAATGTTTAGAAATGAAACTCGGAAAAACAGAGTATTACCTCCCCTCTACTTTTTATGCAAACTGTCACATTAATTTTTATGCCCACATGCTGTTACTCTTTATTTCACATTGGGAAGAGAGAACTTCCTCGGGTTTATACTTTTAGGGGTGTCTACAGATATGCTCAGAACTACAGAAAAATACCTTTATTGGTTGTGTACGCTCAATAAAATGTATTGCTGTGCATTGCAAATAGTTTTCCTTTGTACTCTTTCAGATATGTTTTTATGAGGCATCCTGATGATTATACTACAGCACTGCCTTCCAAGGCAGCATGTCATCTAGTAAGTCCTAAAACAAACTTCTTGCTGTGTGTGCTTTCAACCCCACGGGGTACTCCATGCAGCATTCTAACCTGAACTCTACTAAGTTTGTGAGAGTTGATTGTATGTTTCTCAAGAGCAAGGAGAAAGGCTGGAGAACATGACAATTGAAGACAGAAATTTTTACAGACACTCCATTAGTATTTCCTCCTTCTGCTTCTTAATATACCCACTTTCAATCTCATTAAAATGTTAGTGGAGGAAGTAGTTTGATGGGAAACCTGTAGCAGCAAAGTGGGTTGGTTCTTTATCAAATGAAGCTCAGTACTGGCAGAACAATGTATCATACTGTACGGGACAGACTGTCCTGAATTCCGCAAAGCTAGACAAACATACATCTTTAAAACTTAAGCTTTCTGAGGGGAGCAATGATGATCTATTCTTGACACAAGCACCCTAGGTTTGTAACCTATAAGTAAGGCTTTTTGATGTTACAGTTAAATAAAAAGAGTAGCTTAGACTTGGAAATTACTAATTGTATTTCTAAGACATCGTTAAGTGTGTTTGGATATTAAGCAAACAGCTCTAGCTTTGGCTAAGGAGTATATTTTAAACAGTTCTACATGCACCATCTCTGAGCTGGTCCCAGCTGGGCATGAGGTGGTTAACCTCAGGCCAACTTCTCCCTTCTCCTGAAAAGCTGGTTACGGGAAGACACAGCCTGGCTGGAGAAAAGGCACTCTTTCATGGTTAAGATTTTCCAGGAACACTTGGTGTTGGTATAACTCCATCCTTGTTGAAGCCCAGGGTAAAATTCTGTTTGTCTGTAATGCCAGGTATGGCTGGCCAGCACCAGCAGCTTTTGACGTCTCTTCCTACATGACCAGCTCTGAAAAAGGTCTCTCATACACACATAATGACTTTTCTCCAGAAAGAGCTGTTTCTTTTCTCCATGGATGCAACCAAACACATGTGCCAAGTTGCTCACTATCCCGCCAGGACTGACTACTTCATTTCAAATAAACCATAAAATGGCATGAATTACTTGGGGAGAATAAAATGTTCCATTTCTGTACATTCATTAGCTTTTCTCTTGTATGCTGGTTTTGCCCATTTGTTTCATATAGGATTTTTCTTAGCCATAATTCAAAATAGTGAATAGGAGGATAAGTCTTAAAACCAAAAAGATATCATTTTCAGTTCTATCACACATAGAATAAACAGTTCATCTACTTTTTGATACATGCTCTCAAGCTGCCCACACAGCCTGCCCCGTTTAGAACAGCAGTAGTAAAGCATTGAACTGTATTTTGTATTTCAGTTCAGATAAACATCAGAGCTCAGAGGGTAACAAAACTGAGACCTAAGCCACACACCAGCTACAACTCGCCAATTGAAATGATAGCATTGCATTGTTTCCACAGGACAAGGAGAAGAACCGAAATCTCAAATTCCAGATCTGACATCTGTTCCAATTTAGTAACAAACTAAACTCATTCTCCATCCCCCATATGCATATCCACACATTTGCACAATGGAACACTCAATTTTAAGGACATTTGCCTCTGGATCTGGATCCATGTTAGGCCACTTCTAGTTTCCAGACACAACCATAAATCAGTGCAATTTCACTAGAAAGAGTAGAGATTCACAGAGAGCCCCAGGCAAGGACCTCCACCCAACTTTCCTAGCCTCAACTCTGGCTCTGCAGTAATACATTATATTTTTTTTTCAGCAGTGGAATAATATCATATACGATCATAGTATCACCAGTGACAATTTATGAGATTGTTCCCCCTATCCCTCCTACATCTGGTCCTTCATAGAGCTTATATCCATCTTCAGAAATTACATGACAAATATGTCTTTTCCCAAGTCTGCTTTGAACTCCTGTTGTTCAAAGCAGAAAATGAAACATGGTAGCAAAAGGAACAAAAAGAGCTTTAGACAGCAAGATAAAGCCTCTGGTCTGGAGACACTGGAGCCCATAAGCCTGCCTGATCGTGTGGCCAGACTCAGTCCCTTGCTGCCCAGCTGGGGTTGAAGCATCTTCCAATCAGGCAGCCAGTTAGTTGGTTTCAGAGGCTCAGAAGAGAGGCATGGTGATCTCATAGTTAACTAACCTCAGGCCTTAACTCAACTGCTTTTGTGGTGATGCTACATAAAGGCATCCTGCTCCTTTCCCTGCTCCTTTCTTGTCTCAGCTGCCCCTTTCTGCCTCAGAAAGTGCTCTTCTCCCTTCTCTTTACATTCAAATAGAACCCCAAAGTTCAGGAAGTCAGAAATACATTGCTGATGTGCTCCGAAGATTGCAAACTGCAAGGCAGGGAGGGAGCTGGTCACCCACAAAGACATCACTGTTTTGCACCATGAACTGCATGAGGGTAATAGCCAACCTACTACTTGGTGTTTTTTTATGCCAATCAGAAGTTGCAATGATAGCAAGCAGCCCTGAATGTCTGAGATCAGCAGGTAAGTCTCAGAAGTATTTCATTTTCCCATGGTCTGTTTTCATACTTCATTTCACTCACAAGTACGTGGGCAATTTGGAGCCTCAAAAGTGAATGCATAGCACAAGTCAATGCACTGTAAAAAATATGTACAGTCCCAAATCATAATTACATTCATGTGCTAATACAGTAAATATTTTTAAAGTCAAAGTAGCTTGAAATGCTATTTTCCCCATATGTTTCCTGCTAAGCTTGTGCAGCTTGTGTGCTTTTTAAATTGCACAAAAAAATCCTAAAATTTGTATTTACAAAACACGGGCAGGGTGAGAGCTCTGGCATTAAAATCTCCTATTGAACAAGAAATGTAGTGAAGCAATGCATTTCCACAGAGTATTGACAATAATCCTGCTGTACAGGTGGGGAAAGACTCCAGCAACCTGACATAGCTTCTGCTGAGGATATAGCTTTGCCAGTAATTATTTATGTAAATGTCTAATAACAGAAGGAAGTCACCATCTCATTTAACACAACGTGCCTACTGCTTACTGAATGCAAACAGTTTTCAGCTCCAGGTTAGATTCAAAATGGAGGCAGTTAAATTATTTTGCATTGATGGTCAGATCTCTGTGGGGATGGAAGAGAAATGATGCCAAGTCTTAAGTTTGTGCTTTACAAGTTCAAGGCAATGGGCAGATCCAACCAAGGAACCTCTACCTTCCCCTTAGGGACCCAGTTATGGGAAGGCATGGGAATGGCGACAATTTGGGAAGTGATTTGTCCCACATGACACACAAGTCATGTCTTCAGCAGGGGGAGAATGGCAGAGCTGGCTCTGACCCCATCTGCCGACCTCCCCATTGCTCTGCCTCACAAGGTGCTTCACCACTATCGAGTCTACACCTCAGACCGTCTCTGCATGGTAGGCAGAGCCTCTCTCTCATTTTTATTTTTACTTCCAGTGTGTTTCTGAGGATGAACAAAATGTACAGGTCACACCCTGTGACTACAGGGTGATACATAAATCATGTTTCTGGGATACACATGCTTCCTAGGGCTTCCTCTGATGCTGGCTGGAGCACTGCAGATGTGCTGTCTGGCCTTTCCAAATCCCAAGCCTCTGCAAGGGCAAGCGTAGCACACAGTCTGCTGCATCTGACTTCCAAAAGCAGGGAGGAATATGTGCAGAGGTGGAAGATGCCCCTGCCTCATTGCTATTATCATATTACTTGTCCAGTATTTACTGGATTTTCTAGAGATATGCTCTCCTGGACCAAGGTCTTGGCTGTGTCATTTTAGATTAATCAGGCCTGAGCTATCCAGGTCAAAAATGGGGTCATGAGGGGTGACATTCAAAATGGAGAGTTTGTCTTGACAACAGAAGAAACAAGTGCTGTCCCATATTACAATCTGAAATAAAATGGCAGCAGTTTTCCAGCAACTTTGTGAAAAATCTGCTAAACTGACCAGACTCCATCAGTCATGATGACAATCCCAGCATGTATTTTCTTTTTTCTGTTTTCTGTGCAATAAAGTGATCCAGAGATGTTTTTCCATTCATGAAACAAATAGGGAAATGTCAGGTTGAAAAGAAGAACTTGTCTAGGAGCAACAGTCCTTTACTGTTAATGTTAATATTATTGTGTTACCAAACGAAATAGCTCTATTGTTTTACGCAGCAGACGTCGCAGGCCCTGTAATTCATTGCACGCAGTTGCACAGCACTCTAGGGTAGGATTAAAACACACTTCTCTATTAATCCTGAATAGACATGTGAATCTGCACGTACAATTTCCTGGGGTGGCCTCAAGCAAATCATCTCACTTGCAGTGAGACAGATTAAAACTGTGCCATTAAGGTCTGACCCTGAGCTGATGTAAAGTGGAGGAGAGCTATAGAAATTGCCATGCCACAGGTTTGCCCTGAGAGCATCCCCTGGAGCCAGTAACAACTGGCCAGGAACACGGTCCTAACTCTCTGCACATGCTGCTCCACAAAGGGACAGTCCCTGTGAAGACATCCACTTACACAGCAACAGTCAAAATAAATTTCTCCATTTAGATATCTCATTTGCATTGTCGGTCACACTCATGGTCTTATCTCCAGGGAACTTCCAACCATTTCATATTCCGGTTGGAGTGCAAATTCCTACAACATGAAGCAAACAACTCTGGCCCCTGGAGCAACCCTTTTCCCAGAAATCAACGTAGGAAAACCCATGGCACTCTAAAAGACCACATGGCACAACTGAACCTTTTCATTCTAAATCCACTTTTATTGCTGTTTCCAACCACCACAGGAATCACACACCATGCAAGTCAGAAAATGCAGACTCAGAGATCACCTAAGTGGCAAATACCTTTCACTTGTGAGTTGCAGATCAATCACCCAGCTGCTGCCCTCGACACTGGACTCTCTCCCCAGCCCATAGGGACTCTGAAATCTGGTGCTAACCTCACTTTTCCCGTCATCAAACTGAAAAAATCTAACCTCTGCCTAACTGCCAAATCTAACCTCTACAGCCTGCCTCTCCAACTTGTCTACCATAAAACACACTCGCTGGCAATCCTGCCATAAGTTCAACAGAGATGTTAGCAAAGCTGTTGGGTTCATTGGAGATCTAAACCCAGTAGAGCAAGGCGCTCCACAAGCACATTTCTGCTCTCTGCCCACTAATTGGGCAACCAAGACAAAATGAAAACCTCAGTGCTGAGCCAATGGATAAGCTGCCAGGAAATTTCAAACTGCTCCAGGCATGACGGCCAATGGAAACCATGACGTAAAGTTCAGAAGAAGGTCACTGCTTCAAAATCTCTTTCTAAAGAGAGACTTTGTTATGGTTTTTCTTTTGCAAGCATGCATAAATAGAGCGAGAGTACCAAGAGAGAGACAGAGAAGAAGGGTGGATGTATAAAAGAGATCCAAAATAAATTTTAAAGTACTTTTTGCCTGGGTGGTTCAGGTGCATGTATTCAGCCTTCAGTACAACGTGTGCATCTGCAAAACTCTGCACTGATGGGCATGGAAGTCATTTAAATGGCTGCCCATGTTCTGCACAGCTGATAACCCTCCTGCACCTTAAGGTCAGTGGAGTCAGACAGACTCTACAGTAGCACCTGACAACCACTTAGAGGGCTCGGTCTGAATTTGGAGGCTTTATCTTGCATACTCACATTTTAAGACTTGCACTGAGTTATCCCTGGGCTGGTTCATATGTGACACAGGGCAGAGCTGGGACCAAGCTTCACACCTCCCATTCACCCAGCTCCAAAACACCGGACACCTTTTGAAGGTGTCAAAAAAACCTTTCAAGATTCAAAATGAAAGCCCTTCACAACCTGAAGAAAAGGGATTAGTTCCTTGAAATGCAACTCTGGTCTTGTATATCTAACTGGGCTACAGCTGAGTTTATCACTGCAGTGCTTGGAGGATTTTTTATTTAGTGTCATAATAACACAGAGAAATACTCCATTAAAGTGGATACTGTTCTCCTTCATTAGGACTGGATCAGCTTTGTATTAAACAAGGAAAAAAAACTCAACAAAAAAACTCTTGGTTTACTGCCAAAAGCTGTGTGCTCTATTTTGACTAAGGTCCTCTAGGAGCTCTGCACAAGCTAAGACAACAGATTTAAGGTATTTCATGTTGTACAATTTGGATATAGACTTAGTTTTTTTCAGAAGTAAAATAGAAACATGACACCAGTTCAGCCCCAGGTGTTTTCCTCTCTCCTCATGTTGTGTTTCGTGGCAGCTTTCCATATTTGAAGGCTATCACACATGCAAACTCATCTCTTATAACAACCTACAATCATTTATGCGACTCTCCAGATGAAGCCAACATAAGAACCATGTGGACTCACAGAGACAGAAAGCAGGCTCAGAGATGATCCAAACAACCATCATGACTACACTGCTCAGAGAGCTGTCAGTCTGAAAGTCAATTCTAATCTCACTGGTTGTAAATACATATTCTGCCGCTAAAGAGTTCTTGCTGGGCTGTCAAAATACTTGCATATAATCTGTTGTGTAGTCCTCAGTAGGGTTCACTTCTCATGAGGTGATCCTCTCATGAGGCTTCTCTAAAATACAGAGCAAAAACATGCCACTGAGCGTTTTCAGAAAAAAACAACTCACAATGGAAACCCAGACGGAGAGCCCAGCAGATCTTCTCTCCCTCACACCCATCACATGTGCACTTCCAATGTGGAGTCCTCTGATAAAGAATTAAATGACTTGTGGGTAGAAAATGACAAAGGGCAATTAAAATGATATTAAACTTTCTTATGGTTTTTCTCTGTTGTTTTCTGCAATACAAATGTCAGAAGATTAATTTGTTTACTGTCCACAGATGCAGCGATAACCACAATTGCTTCCCAAGGAACATTCAGTACAGTAACAGTCCAGGTCCCTCTCAGCCACCAAAGCATTTTTCCACGGCATCTACTGGGGACCATGACTGCTGAGAACATCAGTGTGCAGTCCTGAAATCACGGGGCTCCCTGCCTGAGCTCAGAGAGCCAACCCCATTTCAGCAGGAGAGGAGAGAATCATAGACTCATAGAACGGTTTGGGTTGGAAGGGACCTTTAAAGGTCATCTAGTCCAACCCCCCTGCAAGGAGCAGGGACATCCCTGATTAGATCAGGTTGTTCAGAGCCCCGTCCAACCTGGCCTTGAATGTTTCCAGGGATGGGGCATCTACTACCTCTCTAAAGCCATGCTATCTGCTAGAAAGAGACCAAGAGAGACATTATGCAACCATTGGCTACAGTGCACCCTATGCCACTGAAGGCAAAACTCTTTCTCCATTTAAACCAGTATTAAATTCACGACACTCTTCTTGACTTAAAAATATTATCAATGAAAGGAGAAGCAGGACAACAAGATTAGCCATAGAGATACTGCCACATACTGAACTACATGACTGTGTCCTTACATGTATGCATAAAAGCTCACACAAGGGTTTTCACTAAAGCCCGTCAGTGACTACTCACCCAAGCAGCTGCCTGTTGCTGCAGATAAAACGCTTATCACACTGCAGCCTGGCCCACTGCATGCTAACCACATTCAAGTGAGAAAGTGAGTGATTCGTTTGGGCTACTTCCATTTTTGGGGCATGACTTTAACCTCAGTCATTTGTCTAGACTGTTCCCACTATGCTTCCCTTTTCTGAGTGACTATCAAAGTTCTCAGAATAGCAGGAGGAAGATCTCCTCCTGGGCATCGCAGGAGCTTAGGATGTGTCAGATAAATGCATCAAAGCAGAAATTATTCCTGAACACTAAAAACCCACTGGAAGGAAATATATATGACAGCCCCAAGGCAGTCTGACACTAGCATCCCTCAGCTGGGGCTGTTAGACAAACAGCTCATATTTTACTCAGAGTGAAAAAATAGCTCACACTATGGTTCTCTGACACTCTTTAATCTTAACACAGCTGCGAGCTTCTTTCAGCAGAGAAACCTTCTGGGTGAATGTGACCTTTGGATAAATCCTTGCATGTCCTCTGTGGTGGTATTTATTGTTACAGTCAGGCTAATGATTCACTTTGTGAACAGCCCTGGGAGGGATCGTTTTTTCCAGCAGCCCCACAGACCTGTAAATGTTTTCCTCCATCACTGTTGCATCTGTACTGCAAAAGGGGAAAACAAAGGGTCAACCAAAAAATATAAGGTATTACTTCACACTTTCATTTGGATTACTGCACAGAAAGACAGCATTCATGGTTACAAGATATATAAGGGAACACTAAAAAATT
This sequence comes from Chlamydotis macqueenii, assembly GCF_036417535.1. NCBI lineage: Eukaryota > Metazoa > Chordata > Aves > Otidiformes > Otididae > Chlamydotis > Chlamydotis macqueenii. Next base: position 51,872,886 of record NC_141557.1, read on the forward strand.
TTAACATTGAGGCAACTGGCTTCTGGTAGGCTCTGTAAGAAGTTATTACTGTTTTCTGGAAACACTAGCTACCAGGACATAATACATTTTCCTGAGCCAAAAAGACAAGTAAGGCGTCACTGCGCTTGCAGAACATCTCCTTTCAAATCAGGCAGTGGATGCTACAAGAGAGGAAGACAAAAAAAAAAAAAAAATACAAGCCTGGAAAACTAAACCACGTGTCTCTTTATCAGCTTTCAGAAATACCACTGATCTTAAGATAAAACTGGTTTTCTTGCAGTTGACACTCAATACTACAAAAATTGTTTCTGTTCCTATTGCACATAAGCATAGCAATCCTCTCTTGGTCATTCTACACTCAGCTCACAACACAATCTTTTTCCTGAGCCACCAAGAGGCCTGCATTCAGTATGACTGTGTAATTTGACAGGCTCCATGCTGCCAAGGAAGGGAGGTGCCAAAAACTCCTAGGTAAACTATTTCTACGGGTCTAACTGTTGAGCAGGTTATTGGGCTACTTCATAAAATACAATTCCATGTAGAGCCCTGAGAGCTGAACTAGCTTCACTCTCGCCACTGACAAAAGATGAATCAAAGAGTTGGTTCACATCAAACTGGAAGGCTTTCTCACATCTGAATGGAAAGCAGACTTAAGAATTTTATTAGTACCTTACGCTTGAAAATGAAAGATGCTGCCAGCCTCGAGCCAGCATCTGCAAGAGATTAATTTCATAGAGACCATTAAAAAAAATAGCAGTGTTCAGATCTTTAGCAATGTATATAATTCAGTCAACAGTCAGAAGCAGGCAAAAATACATATGCTGTGTATGTAGGAGTGATAGTCACGTAATATGTTGGTTTATGAGATCAGGCTCTGATCTCTGATTTTCCTGGCTCAAACTCTCTTCTTTCAGGCACCTGATGTTTTTAAATGATAAAACTAACACAAAAGCAAGAGTAGTGGTGACCTGCAATGAGTTCAGCTGCAATTTTTTTCTTTCCAGGAAGGAGCAGGCCATGTCACAAAAGTCACCAGATTCTTAGCAGTAATTCTGACACAGACAAGGACTGGATAGATACAGGGATAATACCAACCGTGGACTTCAGCAAACTGTGCTGTCACAGCCCAAGATGGAAACATAACAGTAGGACATAGCAAGATGCTCCTGTTGCTGCTGTACGTATTGTACCCGCTCAACACACAATGCTCCCTCCCTTAGGCTACCAGTCCAGCATTTTCATGCACTCTATATAACCCCAACAATTGCATGTCAAAGTGGCATATCCACAGTTAAAAGACTCTTTAAAGCAACACCGTAATGCTAATTTCTGCAAAACATTGTAACAAACGTTACAACAAACTTTGGAGTTATTCTGAAAGTCAAAGAAACGAGTTTCTGTCCATGGAAAAGGTTGCTATTGGAGATCTATACCATGCAACCTTCTGTTTTCAGTCAACATCCAGACTTGGATGTTCCCCTAGGCCTTAGGGGAAAAATCAAGCTTAGTTTCCCCTCAGTCAATATTGGTTCTCAAGTCAATAAATCTTAATATTGACCACAATATAGAAACCAGTAACTGTTTAATATCTTCGTCTGTGTTTTAATTGCAAACACTGAGGAAATTTGTCGACTCCTGACTTCCTAGTCATATGGAAAAGCTTTTAAACATTCTGCATAGACCACTGGTGATCAGGCCCATCACGGTTATGGAACTAAAATTTACTCCACCAACAACTATCTAAGCATGTACACAGGATTTTTAACCTTGGCACGACTTTGAACCCAGTGCCTGCATCTGCTGCAAGGATGGTGAAAATAATAAATAGCATCTTTTTACGTCCCAAGAGTTATTAATTCCAGTGCCACAGTAAATATCCTCTGCCCATTTAAAACTGTAACTTCCATAGATGGGGAATGTTGACAAAAATCCCTGTGGTATTCCATAACTAAAAAGCGTTCCTAGCCAAGTACTTTATCATTTGGAAAGAAATATGAACAGCACTGACAGACAAAGAGAAATAAAAGAGACAGGTGAAGGAAATTCTTGGGGCCATGAGACAACACACAGTTTGCATGCAGCTGATAAAGAGAACCACGTAGTGTGAATTCCTCGTCTCAAAAACCAGATGGGAATCCTGGCCAGAGATATCACCTGGCTACCCCGTAACACAGACTATGGCTATGGAATAGATTATGTCAAGTCAGGCAGCAGTCTAGACGTCTTGGGAGAAAGCAGGGGCTCATAAGAGAATACCCTGCCAGAGAATTTTGTTCCCTCATTGCCTCTCTGCCACTGTGTTTTGTGTGATCTTGCCTGGTTGCGCAGAGTGCACGTGTCACAGGCGCATGCTAAATGCATTTTTCATCTGCAGGGGATGGATGGACACCAGTTTGAAACGACTGTCCAGAGATCAAACTAACCAGAAACACAAACTATCTGGAGATCAGTACAGGTGAGTTAAAGGAGAGCTGGAAGACAAACCAAATATCCCTTACTGATGGGCTGAAACATCTGTGTACTGTATTTCAATTTTGTGCTCCTGGGTATTTTTTGAAATCAGATATTCATTGCTAATGGTTGCAGTGAAGAGCTGGGCCTTCTTCAAAGTGAGGAATCATGATGGAAATAGTGGGAACTACATATTTCAAATGCTGAAAAAACACAGTGTGACTAATATACAGAATCAGAGGGCATGTTAACAGCCTAGTTGTTAACAATCTAGTTGTTAACAAGTGGAAGATAAAATAGCCACTTGTTTGTGGGATCTGTGTAGCAGTTCTCAGATAAGAGAACAACATGCAAGCCTGTCAAGCGATACACTGGTGATTCTTCTCTATATGGTTAGCAAATCATCTTTGCCTTTGGAAACAAAGCCAAGAAGTGTATTCCTCATGCCATGCAGTCTGTAAGCCTTGTTTTGAAAAAGTTTTTTGTACCCACAGCAAATCTTGAAATCATTGAAAGTTTATGTCACCCTTTGAGGACATCTATGATCTATGCCATCACCTTGCCATGATGAAAAATAACCCTCCAGTGAGCATGGAAATTTTTTTCATGAATGATGGGCTGAGAAATCAGTTAAACGGAGAAGAACCACGTAGGCAGACAGACAAGCAGAATTACAAAAATGGGTTTTCAAACCTCAGCCAAATCCTTGATATCTGAAAACAGAGTATGGGGTTTTTCTTGCATATCGACTCCTCCTGCTCCAAAAGCAAGTCTTTTATAGTCCATGCCTCAATCCATCACTAGATTTTTTACTTGTTTTAGTGTTCTTACTTGCCAAAGACAGATTACTGCATGGAGTATTAATAAGCTTGTCACCTAACTGGGCCTTACAGGAGCAGAGGAGATGTAGTACCTTCTTAAAAAGTGTAGCAACACTTTCTTCTGAAAGTTTGAGGATAATTTGCGCTTTGACAAGAATAAGACAATACACTTCTTATGCATGTGAAACCTCTTAAATCCGATCAGAAGGACTTGAGCTTGAGGCCAGGAACTAGGCACTTTCACATTTTAATCTCAAATCTGCTCTTGGCTTCCTGCAGAGCAAAGAACTCTTTCTTCATTTCAACAACTTTAAACCAGAGTGCAGTGAGAATTTAATGTTTACACTGCAATTTGAAAATGTAAAGTGCTAAGAAGGTGCACTTAGGAAATGAACTTTGTAAACTTTTTCCTTGCTGCCATGGTATCCACCATCCTCAGCAGCCTCTTACTTCATGTACTCATAGACTACATAACCTTAAGCACTCACTCTCTGTAAACTACATACCTCACTTGAGAGCTGATGTACAAAAATCAGCTGTCTGAATACCTTAACACTTACGACAGCTTCCTCCAGATTGATCATAAGAGAAATGACTTGTTATTAATTTTCACATGCTGGATTTATTTTAGCTTTTATGTTTCAGGAATATTATATAAACATAATGTTAGTTGTAGGAGTACCCAGGAATGCAATAAAACATATGGCTCAAACTCCCTTCAGTATTCCCAGCACATTCCCCACCAATTTTAATTTCAACTGGCTTAAGTGGGGGAGTCAGGTAGAGACTTAAATGCTCTCATCCTCCGCATATCATGATGCAGGTGAAGAGGTGAAATCACAGCACCTGCTCTCACGTATGCAAAGCCCTCCATTTGGGGGAAAATGCAATCTTACCACTCCTTTTGCGTGAGGAAGGGACTGTTTATGGTGTATTTTGAATCCAGTGGCATTTTAGTTTTACCTTTGCTCCAGGGTGGTACTGGCAGTATCCAGTCTTGAGACTTCACCATGTTAGCATAAGTCTATGCTCTGATAAGTCCATCAGAGACAGAGTTAATTATAGAATTATAGAATCATAGAATGGTTAGGGTTGGAAGGGACCTTCAAAGGTCATCTAGTCCAACCCCCCTGCAAGGAGCAGGGACATCCCCAACTAGATCAGGTTGCTCAGAGCCCCATCCAGCCTGGCCTTGAACGTTTCCAGGGATGGGGCCTCCACCACCTTTCTGGGCAACCTGTTCCAGTGTTCTATAACTTGCATTGTAAAAAATTTTTTCCTAATTTCTAATCTAAATCTACCCCCCTCTATTTTAAAACCATTACCCCTCGTCCTATTGCAACAGGCCCTACTAAACAGCCTCTCCCCATCTTTCTTGTAGGCCCCCTTAAGGTACTGGAAGACCGCTATCAGGTCTCCCCGGAGCCTCCTCTTCTCCAGGCTGAACAGCCCCAACTCTCTCAGCCTGTCCTCATAAGAGAGGTGCTCCAGCCCTTTTATCATCTTCGTGGCCCTCCTCTGGACCTTCTCCAACTGGTCCATGTCCTTCTTGTGTTGGGGGCTCCAGAACTGGACACAGTACTCCAGGTGGGGTCTCACCAGGGCAGAGTAGAGGGGCAGAATCACCTCCCTTGACCTGCTGGCCACGCTCCTCTTGATGCAGCCCAGGATGCGGTTGGCCTTCTGGGCCACAAGGGCACATTGCCTGCTCATGTTAAGCTTCTCATCCACCAGCACTCCCAAGTCCTTCTCCTCAGGGCTGCTCTCAATCCATTCCCCGCCCAGCCTGTATTTGTGCCTGGGATTGCCATGACCCAGGTGCAGGACCTTGCACTTGGCCTGGTTGAACTTCATGAGGTTGGCATGGGCCCACCTCTCCAGCCTGTCAAGGTCCCTCTGGATGGCTTCCCTCCCTTCCAGCGTGTCGACGGCACCACACAACTTGGTGTCGTCGGCGAACTTGCTGAGGGTGCACTCTATCCCACTGTCCATGTCGCCAACAAAGATGTTGAACAGGGCCGGGCCCAGCACAGACCCCTGAGGGACGCCACTCATGACCGGTTTCCACATGGACATTGAGCCGTTGACCACCACTCTCTGAGTGCGGCCATCCAGCCAACTCCTTATCCACCGAGTGGTCAGTCCATCAAACCCATGTCTCTCTAGTTTAGAGAGAAGGATGTCATGTGGGACAGTGTCAAAAGCTTTGCACAAGTCCAGGTAGATGATGTCAGTTGCTCGTCCCTTGTCCACCGATGCTGTAACCCCATCATAGAAGGCCACCAAATTGGTCAGGCACGATCTGCCCTTGGTGAAGCCATGTTGGCTGTCACCAACCACCTCCTTGCTCTCCATGTGCCTTAGCATGGTTTCCAGGAGAATCTGCTCCATGACCTTGCCAGGCACAGAGGTGAGGCTGACCAGCCTGTAGTTACCCGGGTCTTCCTTATTCCCCTTTTTAAAAATTGGGGTTATGTTCCCTCTCTTCCAGTCATCGAGGACCTCACCAGACCGCCATGACTTCTCAAATACGATAGCCAGTGGCTTGGCAACTTCATCCGCCAGTTCCCTCAGGACCCGCGGATGGATCTCATCAGGACCCATGGACTTGTGCACCTTCAGGTTCCTCAGATGATCCCGAACCTGCTCTTCGAGTACAATGGGTGGTTCTTCATTCTCGCAGTCCCTGCTTGCACCTTCTACAGCTTGGGTGGTAGGACAGGAACTCTTGTCGGTGAAGACTGAGGCAAAAAAGTCATTGAGAACCTCAGCCTTCTCCATGTCCTGGGTAACCAGGACACCAGTTCCCTTCTGGAGGGGGTCTACATTTTCCCTGGACTTTCTTTTGTCCCCTACGTACCTATAAAAGCTCTTCTTGTTACATTTTATATCCCTGGCCAGATTCAGTTCTGCCAGGGCTTTGGCCTTCCTTACCTTATCCCTGGCCACTCGCGCAGCCTCTTTGTAGTCCTCCCAGACTACCTGTCCCCACTTCCACCCTCTATAGGCTTCCTTTTTCACTTTCAGTTGGTCCAGGAGCTCCTTGCTCATCCACGCCGGCCTCCTGGCCGTTTTGCCCGACTTGTTTTTCACCGGGATGCACCTCTGCTGAGCTTGGAGGAGGTGCTCCTTGAATATAGACCAACTTTCCTGGGCCCCTCTTCCCTCCAGGGCTGCCTCCCATGGCACTTGGTCCATCAGGTCCCTGAAGAGGCCGAAGTCCGCCTTCCTGAAGTCTAGGGCAGAGAGCTTGCCATGTAGTTTCCTTGCTGCCCCGTGGATCTTGAACTCCACCATGTCATGGTCGCTGCAGCCAAGGCTGTCCTTTAGTTTCACATCCCCCACCAGCCCCTCCCTGTTGGTGAGCACAAGGTTGAGCATGGCACCCCTCCTTGTCGGCTCCTCTATCGCCTGCAGGAGGAAGTTGTCATCCACGCATTCCAGGAACCTCCTGGACTGCCTGTGCCCTGCCGTGTTGTCTCTCCAACAGATGTCAGGGTGGTTGAAGTCCCCCATGAGGACGAGGGCCTGTGACCGTGAGGCTGCTCCTATCTGCCTATAGAGCACTTCATCTGCTCTGTCCTCCTGGCCAGGTGGCCTGTAACAGACCCCCACCGTAACGTCCCCTGTCCATTCCCATCCTCTAATCTTGACCCATAAGCTCTCTGTCAGCTCCTCCTCCATCCCCAGGCGGAGCTCCACACACTGCAGCCGGTTGCTGACGTAGAGAGCGACACCCCCTCCTCGTCTCCCCTTCCTGTCTTTTCTAAAAAGTCTATACCCTTCCATGTTGACGCTCCAGTCGTATGTGTCATCCCACCACGTCTCCGTGATGCCAACGAGGTCGTAGCCCTGTTTGTGTGCACGCATCTCCAGCTCTTCCTGTTTATTCCCCATGCTGCGTGCATTGGTATAGAGACACTTCAGCTGGGCCCCCAACAAAGCCGAGTAGAGCCACACATGTGTGTTTCTAAGTGGCATCTCAACAGTTTAAAGGGCGAGTGAACCTGACACACATCCATGCATCCAATCTGTGCTGCATACTTTTGCTAGAATTAAGTATTGTGATGGTAAATATTTGAGATGGATAAATACATATTCCTGTATAAGCACAAGTACGTCCAGCCATTTTTGCCCTACTTCCCACGAGTCTACTCTTTGCTCTGGTGTTGCGATACCCTACGGTACAATAATCCTCAGGTGCCAAGATTTGCCATGGGGTACCATGAGCTTTTGCCTTCACACTCCAAGCCCTCATCAGCACTGGCCCTGCTGCATATGGCTGTGTAGGACACATGTGCTCGCAGTTAAATGAGGGCTGCACCTGCCTCTCATCATGCTGCCAACACCTGGTGCTTGATCTGCTCTTGCTCTCAGTGCTCCGCTGTCAAGGGAGTGAACATTTTGCAGGCTGAATGGCAGCAGTAGAGGCCTCCCAGAACGGTTTGTGCTGCGCTTTTTTGTGAGGCTGCATAATTCACCGGTAATGCAAGGTGAGGATTCCTTCATGTGCTGTGAAGACTGAAGGAAAACGAGGCTTGAGTAATTAACAGAAGTTAATTGCTTTACACACTAGCACTTTGCACGCTTGAGAGAGCAAGCATGGAGTATGGAATCTCCACATGCCTATAGATACAACAGGCCCTGACAGGGATGGACAGAAGAGGAGTAGATTTGCCTTTACCCCTTATTGCTGCTTTATACCACAGACAGCTACTAAAAAGCTGACATAACATAAAGGTCCTCAGAGATCTTGAAGACTGGGACCACCCCAGATTTTTTTGATGTCCTGTGAGATTTAGGAAACAACAGCAAAACTGAAGGAAAACCATTCAGCTATTAAAACACCCACAAGAAAATTTTCAGTTAAATCTAACGCATATAAAGTCTCCAGAATTGACCCCTCGCATGCGGCAAGTCAGCTCTCTGAATGATGATGACAGCAAGCTCAATAAGCTGCTTGGAGCTGTCAAAACCCTCCTAAGGCAAACTTTTCTATAGAAAAGGTTTTTGTGCCGGTCACAGCTCACGTCCTGCTTTGTCTGGTTATCCTGCCAGAAGCATAAATGAACTCATAAGAATAACAGGAGGATTAGGTTAAGCTTATTTTTAAAACATTTCCCACAAATTCATCTCATTTGCTTGCTTATAAACACCCTCATCCGTCTTTGCTGTGTGTCTAATTAGGCAGGATATACTGCAGGTGGCTTAAAATAGGAGCTGAAATATAGTAGCTTTGCAGTTATGCATGTTAAAGGAAAGGTAATTAAAATTTCATGCTATGAGATGTAAACTGATCATCTCAGGGGCCTGAAAGGGATTTCTCCACCATACATGACATGGCACAGTTGGCCAGCTACAGTATGGGTGGGTTTCCTCTTCCCTGCAACACTTACTAACCTCTGCCCAAGGCAGAATATGAGATCCGATGGGTTGGTTTCTTGAATTATTTATTCACGGAAATAGACGTATTACCGTCAGCTAAGCATCTCTGGATTTTATTTAAAATCAATATTGCAATACAGCTTAAAACATAAAAAGCTAAAATTAAATTAAAACAAACTAGCAAAGAAAGCCCTGCTGTGAACATGTCTCAGAGGTTAAATAAAATGAGATCAAACAGAGGTCTTGGATTTTGTAGCAGTTAAAATTCTGTGGTACTTGACAGAGACATAGGATGGTTTCCTCTGATGATGCTGACAACTTTTCTGAATAGCATCTCTACGAAAAATTGGATTTCTTTTTGCAGCTAAAAAGAATACTTCAGTGCAGCAAGTATTTTTGCTTTGGCAGTGGATCACGTTGCACCAAATGGCAGGTGGAATCTTTTAAAACATTTCCACAAGGGAGGATATCACTCTGTTTTTCTACCAGTTCCTCCCCACACCTGCTCTCCTCTTCTTTTTAAAAATCTTGCATTGTATTATATTACTGAAATATCAGGGATGTATTCTAGAATGTGAAAGGGACTTTTCCAAAAATATTTTTAAGTGTTTGCAACAGGGATGTGCTTGTATTTTGCCACAATAGTCCCAGGGCACATTCATCCTTATATGGAATAGTGGCATTTTTAGATTGCAGCTTTAATAAGGATATTTGGATGGAGAACTCTATATTAAAGAAGTTATGTGTAGGGCATGTTTAAAAGCCTATCAGATAAGCTTTGAAAAATGGGAGGGACAGCAGACCTAGCATTGCAGGCTTTTTCTACAAACATCTTACAGCCAAGAAGAACGAACCATGAGTGAACTCAAGTTAGTGAAACACAGAAAGGAGCTCTCAGTTGCTTGTGGCCAGACAAATTAGGTCTTCTGCCTTGGAAAGCCATTCCTTAGATTTCCTCTAGGAAAAAAAGTGGCAAGCAGACAGGATCTGGGAGCCCCAATGTGAATGCATTTCACTTTGTCTACCCTAGTAAAGAATGGACTCGCTGTCTCTGAACAAGCTGAAGCTTTCTTAACCTGTCTGCAATACAGCAAATGGTGGGAAGGCTAACCAAGGATTACTAACTACTGCAACAGATTAGTGTAATAAACCGGCATGGTACAGGAACAGTCACAATGATTAAAACCTGTCACCCAAATACAGCAAAATTCCTCTTGACTTCAGTGAATCAAGATTTTATTCCATGACTCCAAGGCACTGTAGAAAAACAAACAAAATCACCCCACCAAACCTCTGTTACAGGTAATCCAGGAACAACAGGTTCTGAGAATGCAGTCCATGCATTTATGGTTCCCTGCTTTTCTTTTAGATGTCTCCCCCTCTCCTCCCTTCCCCATAGTTCCTACCATCCTTCAGGATCATTTTTGTCTCAGTCAAACTGATCTTATATTTTCATGTACAAAGTCTCACATCTGTCAGACACTGAGCAATGAGGAAGACAGTATTTGGTTATGAAACACCTGACTTGAATTTCATTGAGTCAGGTAATAAACCAGAAAGAAATTAAGTTTTACTAGGCAGAAGCAGGTTTTTGTAATAAGCCTTTATATACCTGCATGCATGACAATCACAAATTGAGTTCTTTCCTGGAAAAGTGAGAAAAGAAGCTTCATACTGCACTTGCAATCAGAAGGAAATAACATCTTATTCAGTGCAAAAGGACAGCATCAGGTAGGGTTGTGATCATGTAATTAGGTAAGCAAAACAAACACATCCCAGACATGACATTCTTTGAAAGAAAGGAAACTTCCCTGGGTTTTAATCACAGAGTAGTATGCTGCTTCATCTGGTTTTTGTATTTAAAAAATCTTTCCTTGTTAAAAAAAAAAAAAAATCATTAACTTTCCATATAGGGAAGCACAAAGTGGGTCATTGGGGAAGCATGCGCTTCTCCACTGGAAGCAAGCCATGGACAGTCCCAGGTGAACGGTGTCTGTCCAACACCACAGTTCTGTCAAGTTTTGGAGCCCTCTCCACCCTCATCTCCCCCATTCCCAATATCTCAACAGGAAAGGAGACATCTGTGAATCCTCTGGCACGGCTTCAGTGTTTTACAGCTGTAATAACCACTGATACAAAGAGAAGAATGTTTTCTAGTCCCAAATTCCTGAGGTACTTTCCTAAACAGACACAAGTGGATGGGGCTTGGTTATGTGAAAAATACCCCACTAGGGCAGGGGTGTGGGGAAAGATGAAGAGGAATCATGATTTGCAGATACTTGAGCTCAACTTGGCTTCAGATTTCTCTTTTCTGACCACTCAACCTATTTGTCCAAATCCAAACTTCTAATCCTTAAATCTAAACAGTATTTTTTTGGCAGCTTGCACTCAGTCTTGGCTACATTAGATGAAAAATACTTCAAGGAGGAGGCTTAAAACAGTGGTGATCTATAGACTTATATATGTGGCATTTTTGCATTAGTCCTCACCATCAGCATATAGGTAGCAAAGTTTGATGCTTGCTGCTAGAAATCCCAACGTGCATCGGACACTATGAAGTCAATTTTCTCCCATTTGTTAGCACTGTCAGTCACCAGCAGAGTAAGTCACAGTGGCTCTTACCTGTCTGTCAGTGAGTTCATCACAGCCTTACACAAGATGCACAGGCTAACATTTAGAAGTTTTTCCAATGCAGATCTGCAAAGGATCACCTTGTATAAGTAGAATGATACAAAGCAGAGTGTTGCTGCACAGAAAGCCTGAATTATTAAGCACTTAACAATGCAAGCAACTAAAGCTCCAGTGCTAACTTCAAATGGATGGAAGGCTTAAAGATGCTGAACAGAGCAGACTGGAAAGTGGAGCATCTAGCTCATAGGAAACTCAAGTCATAGTGCAGATCTGCTCAAAAAAAAATACAATTATTTCAAATATTTTAAAATTCCTTTCTAACCAGAAGCTCCCTGGGTCGTACAGCTGCTCAGTGACAATTTGCCCAAGAAGCTGAGTAAATTGTTTCATCCTGAGCTCCTCTCTGCTGTGGTTTGCAACGCTGCTAGTACCCAGACTCAGGGCCAGCTTTGGACAGGCAGTGTGATAGGCGCGGGAACATCCCTACCTTAGCATGAGGGTGAGTGGGAGCAACAGCCCCTGCTCTGCGTTTGGTCTGCGAGGGGACTTGCCATGACTTCATGGGGTCAGTCCTTTTTTTTGACCCAACAGCACTAGCCTGTCTTGAAGGAGGGGACAGGCTAGCTCTGCCCTGGGGCAGGTGGAGAGACAGCTGTGGAGGCTGGTGCAGGAGCAGAAGCCATCCTGGTGAGCAGTCAGAGCGACAGCTGCCATTCGGTTACACCACAGACAAGCCCTGGAGCAGCATGACCTCAGCTGGTGCAGCACAGGCAACTGCTGTGCCCACATGCATAGCCAGAACCAGAAAACCTCGTGGGGAGAATTTTGCAATACACACTCTTGGCAGCACACAGAAGGCTCCAGAGATCCCGATTTCACCCAATCCTTTAACACTTGAAACGGGCGTTTCTGAAGTAATTCTGCAGTCTACATTTCTTTTGCACCATCCTGCTGAGTGAACATAGGGGCATAACCACATGAATGTACAGCTGTAGGACATCATTGTTAACAGGGAAAAAAAAAGCTTCAAACTTTCTGCTTCAAAGCCACAAACCCTTGGTCCCCATCTTTTAAATAGAGCTCGTAATTAACTTAACAATGCTACAACTCATATGCTCTCTGCAGCCATGCATGGCATATCTGTCAAACTTCATAACATAGAGCTGATGGGCTACACAACATTGCAGTTTATACTCCAGCTCTAAACAAGAATATTTTCTCTAGTTAAGTGGAAATTTTAGAAAAACTGCAAGAATGCAGCAGTTAACTGCATAAAGTTAATTGGTTAACCGAAACAGAAACTCATTGGCAGATTAACCAAGAGCTAAGATGGAGTAATGTCAGCACAGTCACAAGGAACATTTAAGACAAGAATTGCAATAAAGTAGATTTGCAGTTCTTAAATGTATTTGATAAATAGATTCAAACAAATGAGGCTATTACTATGTTAATTACTACTTGCTATAAAATACTGAATATTATTAAATTCAAGTGTTTGAGAGAAATACATACCTTGTAGGATAATTGCAAAAGAGAAAAGAGTAACTAATTATTTGGTATGCTGTTGTCTGTTAAAAATGTAAAAATAATAATAGTAGCAACAGTAACAAAACTATATAATAATAATAGGAAGAGTAATAACAATAAAAAAAAACTTGTCTCAAGAGTTAGGAGCACAAATTTTCCAATCTTAAATGGGGAAACTTACTGCATGGCAAAAGGAAGACAATATTTTCCAAAGTAGTGGCAGTAGTAGGAGTCTTGAGCAATGTCTAACTACTCATTTATGAACTCAGCTGCTGTGTAGATGTATTAGAGATGGGTGATAAACTGATACCATGTTGATCTCACATTCCAAATCTATTGGTGATACTAAACTATTTTTAAAAACCTACTAGAAAGTCACAGGTGCTAATGAGGGCAGGTGTTACTAGGAGTATTAGTCCTGTGCCTTCCTTTATGGAAGGTGTCTCCTGCAGCGCAACTTGTCCCTGTATCAAGCAGCATTGCTGTGTCTCTCTCACTGTGGTCCCTGCGCCCCTGTTTGGAGCTGCCTGCTCCTTTGCCTCCCAAGGAGGCTCCCAAGAGGCATCAGCCACAGCTGAACAAAGCAGGCATGGGGGCACACTGGGGACCTGCTCCCCAAACCACATTGCTGCTGGTCTCACCGGGGCTGGAGTCATCTCCAGGCCTCTGCTCCAGCATAGCTCCAAGATATACAATGAGATCAGCCACGGGATAGGGCTTGGTGAGCACAGAAAATCCTCTTCTCCTTCCTCAAGTCCCCTAAGCTCCCCAAATCCTCATCCTAGACTTAAATAGTACCACAATGTTTCTTGATAATGTGATAGAGCTTTTTCTGGTAACAGCAGCATGAGAAATTCAGATATTATCTCCTATTTTTAGTGCTGCTTATACTCAAGAGCAGCTTTAAGAGTCTGAGTGCAAGCTTTACTGCATACACAGTCAAAGTATCCCCTCTAAAAAACCTGCTTCTGAGTAACCTTCGTAACTTTTTATTTTTCTTGGCAAGGACTAATCCAGGATGCTTACTTATATTAAAATATCAAAATAGACAAATGGCAACAGTGATGACTGTCACTGCTCATCTCTTCTTCACCCAGACTTTACCAAAATCTCCTGGAAATTCAAAATCCTTTCCCTGCTTAATGAACTTGCCTCCATAAAGTTCAACTCTAAGGGTTATTTTTAGAGTATTACTCATGAGTACTGAACAACTAGCAATGCATTAAAGACAAACAAAAAATACCAACCATGAACTAAACAAAACAAACCGCAATTAAAAGCCCATAAAACGTGTCTAGTTACAAAACAAAGAATTAAGAGAGTGGTATAAAATTAGACACTAAAGTTGTTAGTTTGGAGTCTGGACTATTTCAAAATCTTTTCTTGTGCCCCCATATTGTGCTTTCTTCTACCATGCGCTTTGCAGAAAAACACAAGTCACCAAAGTCACAACATCAAAAAAAAATGGTTAACGGCAAGGCGCACAACCATTTCTCCTAAGGTGTCACAGATCTATCAAGGTCAAGCTCAGGAGTTAGCTGTTCTTCACCCCACAAACATGCAGCTGGACCTCTCCTCTTTAAAACATTAACCGTATCCTTTTCACCTAACAGTCATGACAATCTTGCTGTATATGTTCTTTGGACGGCTAACAAAAGGAGAAACTACAGCTGTAAAAAGAATGAGACTTAAAATGAAGTTGAGACGTCTTCACAGAAATCTCCTCAGTAACACAATGTCAGACAAATGTTTGCTATGCATTGTTCACTGCCTTTTTTGGTATTTGGAGAAAACACACCCTAATTTGTAATGTTCCTGCTGAGTTTATTTCTATTCCTGAGAATTCTTATTAACAGCAGGTCACTACGAGAGCAGCACAATGAAAATGAGGCAATGCTGATAATATAGGCAAGAATGACCAAGAAAGGTTAACTCTTGAGAATGTAGTATTTCAAATGGAAAAATTCCATAATACGTAATGTTGGAGGGTAAAAACTGAGAAGCTATTCAATTCAAAGAGATGATGAATAGAAAAATTAAAGAACCTGACCCTACCATTCTGCCTCTTCACTTCTGTTACTGCTAGGAGCTGGTTCATACTCAGAAAAGTAGAACTGGAAAAGTTTTAGTTAAACTTAGCTTGAAATTAGAAAACATTGATTAAATATGCTTTTCTAAAAGACCTCAGTAAAAAGCTGTAAATATTAATGTAAATATCTTTTAATGCTAATTTAAATTTTCTGCAAACCTACAACAACAGCAATGAGTTATTTGAAAAATATCATAAAAAATGCAAATCTCTTAAGTACTCATATTTATACTTACATATACACACACACGTATTTATATAACCAAATATTTATGTTAGAAAGGTTCTCAGAACTTTCTTAAATTTGTGTCCCATAATCATTACATCCTTGCAGGAATCTCCTAGTATGAAAAATGGCCATGGTCACTGAATAAATTGCTTGTTACAACTTTGTCAGTTTCTAACAAGTAGCAGCATTCAACTAAATACCGTTATTTACTTTTAATTTACATTTTGTCTTTGATTCCTGTATTGGGAGCTGAGCATTATAACAGCTGGCAACATCTAAATGGAAGCAAACGAACAGCTACTTCTGACAGAATGTGATGGTCATTTCAACATAAAGTTTCCTTAGGGAGAAATAGACTTTTCTACAAAAGGACAAAAATCAAATAAAATACTTGTTTGATTTCATTGTCTTTCCAGGACAAATAAAAGACATAATTTTAAAGGAACAGAAATGCTCTACAGTAATTCTTATGTGCAAGCGCGTAGAGATTTTTTTTTTCTAGTTGCTGTAGCCAAAATATAAATAATTTTCTGCTGTGGTGTCAGGAAGTGTATTGCACTAAATTAATCATGATCTACTTTTAAAAAAGGGACAAAAAATCCACTGCAAAATGAAACAAATCTCTCTGTGCCTGTTTTCCATTTGCAGTGTCATCACTTACCTTTAGAGGACCATGGAAGTGAGATGGGAATGTTGTTCAAATGCATTCAACAGACCCTGTGTGTATGTGTTCGCATCTCTAGTGCTCTCTGCTGTGCCTCCAGCCATTGGAGAAGATAAAGTATTACAGCCTGCATACAATATAATCTTCACTCTTTGCCAGGCTCCTAGCACAAGGATACACTATAGCAAACTAAATGCAGAAGCACACAGACTACAAGCCAAGCTGCGTGTCGTCTTCTAGCATTTCCCAGTCCCAGACGTATTCTGCTGAGGTAGATAAAAGTCTTTCTGTCTCATTATAAAAGAAGAGGAAAGGCAATTCGTAAGGGAAATGGAGGCATTTTAGAAAGCTTTTCCTAATAAGCCCAATAGTTCAGCAGATGTGCGCAAGTGGGGAAACCTGGGAGCGCAGAGATCAGGCAGCTCCATCCGCCATCATACGACTGTGACTCAGCTTGCTTTTATCTTTTATGTCAGGCAATCAAAAGAAAAGCCAATTTTATTTACTGAGTGAGAGGCAAATAAACTCATGCCAATTAAAGAACAGAAATGATGTCTCTGTGGTTTAGACTGGAAGCATTTTAAAGATAAAAAAATCTTAAATAATTCACTCAGACAAGGCTTCTAGATCCTCATCTGTCTTCCTTTGAAGACTCCCAGGGCAGTTCAAACTCTCAGTCCACAAACTACACCATCCAAGAGGCACTAGGAATATCTAATATCCCTGCTTTACTAAAGTCATTTTCAAAATGCTTCTGGGAAGACACACTTCTCTGGACCACAAGCAATAGCAATTAAAGTCAGCCTCAAGTTTACAGCTGACTTTGAAATCAGAAAGAGCTTACCAAAATGCTTTGAAGTCTCTTCCCTGTCTCTCCTCAGTCTCCAAAATTTTTCTTTCTCTAGGTGATCACAAGTCTGCTTGCCTTTCTCACTGTTGGATGGTCAGGTCTTTATTAGCTCAGAATCATCTTCCTCTGATTCCTGACTCAGAAAAGTTCTTAATAATGTAACTCTAAGCCTGTATATCCATTCTTAGCACAAGCATCTCAAAGCATGTGCTCAAAGGCTATTGAAACTGGGCCAACTGTGTGTTTTTTCTCCTCGCACAGTAACTTACTATCTCCCTCCCCAGCAAGCCACACTCACCGGTAAAATGTGGTATAATCCACCGTTGAATGACAGCTCTGAAACTCCCACGCTTTGAGTTTCTGACATTCCCGGTGAGCTCGGAGTTTCACCCTGACCGTCCCATGACAGAGCTCGGGCACAGGTTTCCTCTGCGGGCGGCTGCAGAACTCATTGGACTCCACGCGCCAGGATTCAGCGAAGTCATCCACGTCAAACTTAAAATTCCCATCCCCACCAATAAGGTCATCTCGCTTGTGCCCATTGTAATTGCCACACAGACCACAGAGTTTGCCTTTCAGATGTGGTGCAGCCATGACTTCCACAAAACTGTCTCCATCCCATGAGATTTCCAAGCCTAACAAAGAGGTGACACAAAAACACACACACAAAAAAAAAAAAAAGAAGAAGAAGAAATTAAGGATAACAAAATGTGCCTTATGTTTGTGAAATAGTATCCATGGGAATTTAAACAAAGCCATTGGCATCCTTCTGATAACGTTGTTAGATTTCTATGTACCTCCCAGTATAGTGCTTCTGGCAAGTGTAGTCTTTCTTAAATCACAGTCAATTACAATACACTCATGCCTGTCTCTGTTTATTTTTCTTCCTCCTTGCTAATGAATGGGGTTATCCTAAAAAACATGGAGCCAAGGCAGAACTACTCTCAACACTGAAAGAGGCCTCTTGCAAAATCCCGCAAATTGAATTTGCTAGGGCAAATTTCTAGCTGATTTCACAGGGGGTCCAGAATTTCAGCCATTGTCACTCATTGCAAAGGTCATTGGCATACAAAGGTCTCCATGCCCCATGAGACTCACCAGTGACCATCTTATGGAAAACATCCCTTTCTTGCCTGCAAAGCCGACACTGATCACTCATTTGGATGAATACAACTGTTCCAATACAAGTACCTTATTTTGTGTGGGTAAAGAGAGCCAAAAAGATGACCACAAAGTTGTTTCAGATGGGTAAAACTGTTGTAAGAAGGCATTCTAAACTGGGTTCAAACTGTTAATTCAAAAGGTGTTAATGACTAGCCTTTTGAAGTTGTCTTCGTAAGTCAGCAGCACTGAGGAATGATGGTAAACATCTAACTTTCGTCTAGTGGCTGGGTTGCAAGTGCTCTGCTGCAATCTGTTTTACAGTAAGGTTTTGCACTTCCAGTACATCAAAATGAAGATTGCTTTCTGTGGGTGAAATCCATTTCATCTGTCTGTTCCCATCTAAAAGCTAAGTGTCTAGCTTAAGTCAGCTGTCTGGACCCTGTCTTTGATGGAGAGAAATAGGCAGCTCTGGGTCACAACATGGGTGTCTAATGCAGAGGGAATAAACTACCTTCTGCATGCTTTTCTGTTTCCAGTGATACTCTAGAGCACCCAGAGATCAAGTGGAGACTAAATTTCTAGTTTTTATGTGGGTGATTGTAAATTAAATGAATTCCATCCTTTGAGGAGTAAATATGTATCTCATAAGGGAAAGCAATTTTGGTATCATATGGGATAAAAACAACACCAAGAATCACTGATGCCTAACTTCTACCCAAAAAATGGCCTTTCTTTTAATTATTTCCAATGTCTGATGAATGCTACTGCTTCACATCTCTGCAGTAACTCTGCATCTGAAGATCATAAATCATTTTTCTGATGTTAATTCATTCCCATAAAGTACCTGTGTGCAGCAGACAGTTAAGGATAAACACAGGAACCTGCTTTTAAATAGGATAATCCAGGTTTTACCCTCTTCTCCCTGCCAGGCTAAGAATACCAAACAGCATCACTCTGCAGTGCAGGACAAGGGCTTCGCTCCAGCTTTCTACATTTGCTGTGTGGGCTGGCTTAGCACCACCCTTTCCTCTTGTAAATCAGTGCTAGTCACTATGTGATCCAAATCTTGCACTATCCTCATGTAAGTAATTAACATACTAGTGACTCAGTTCAAAGCTGGAACCCTTCCCTTAGCAACACATCCCATTGTCTCCTATGACAATTCCTACCCACGCCACAGAAAAACAGGGTGAGGTTCAAATGGCAATTATGGCTATAGAAGGGGTGCATTGCCATCAGTACACACTGTCCTGGCACTTGTGTAGTTTACACCATGTCATCAAGAGTTTGGGGAACGATTTACCCAGCAAGGTTGTGCAGATAATTCGGCATCACCGGTCAGTACAGTCTATTGCATCACATTTTATTATCACTATAGGTTAGCAATGATAGCACAAACATGTCCTGAGCTGACTATGCCTGAAAGCAGTTTCAAATCATCTAATAAACCCAGCATGGACAGGGCCACTGTGTCCTTCTCCAAAGGCACATTACACCCAGCCAACTGAGAAATTGTGCAAGATTACAATTGTTAACGAGGCCAGCACAGTGGCAAGGGGGAAAGCTGCCTTTTAAGCTGCTTCATACATTATCATTGCTGGACAAATTCAAACTCCAGCTGTCTTTGCTTCTGACAACGCCGAGCAAAACAAAACACAGCTTGATTTGCAGACATCAGATTAATACTGCCATGCTGGCATTTAGAAAAGCCTTGCCATTAACTTATAAACTAAGATTTCTTCAGACTTGAGAATCATATAAACTTTCTCAAATCTTGTGGCATTAAGTTCCAAATTCTCAGACAGTTCTCTTCAGAAAATAACTCCAGTTGTTAAGGCAGTGTTCAACTTCTTCCCCAAATCAGCTCCCTCAAAAGCTGCTGACTTTAAGCAGAGTCACAAAAGACTGGCTAATGATTCTATCTTAATTTTCCTTTCACAACTTTTTTTCTCAAGCCAAGACTTACTGACATTCTGTGAAACCACTCACATTCATTATGAAAGGTTAACTCTAAAATTATCCTAAATATTTGTGTGCCCTTTGTGACAGTTAAATTAATCTACTTGTTACATGTTGCTCTGTGAACTCTAGGTATGCAGACAAGAATAACATAAAATTAAGACTTTTCATCTCAGCATATAAAAATGCACATTTTTAAATCTAGAGAGTTCTGCTTTGATTACTGGATTTGATTCAAGAGACTCACAGTTTAGCTACCACAAAAGGATGTACTTTCCTCTAGCTGGGTATTGTTTAATTACACCACATTCTGCTGTAATTGCTCAGATGGAAGAGTGATTTCTAGCTCTGACGAACAGCCTAAAGGTTTCCTTGTGTAATGGAGTTTATTCCCTTTCGGGGTAACAAGGAAGGGTATTTACTCCTACATGCATGTTAATTTTGTTGGAGCCTGATCACACTGTGCAGTGTGTGCCTTTTTGTTTGTTCACAAGCAGAAAATTCAGTTGGTTTCTGTAAACCAACAAGAGCCGAGACAGACAGGATTATGCTAGGGAGCGATGTTTGAAATGGTCTCTTTGGCAGACAGAAATTGTTTGGAAGGGTTTCTTGGTGCCTATACCCCCCTTTCCTCCCCCTCAAAATGGATGAGCTTCCCATTCACTTGGACAAGGATCAGAATCCAAGAGATGTGAAGCCAAAGGATGCAGCATCTGTCCCATCTGGGGATGTGCAGAAAAGGAATATTCTCTGAGTTACTTTTTAACATTTTCCAATTTTCCCCTTTCTTTGAAGGATGCTTAACTAATTTGTTACTTGATTTCCTAACTTGGCACACTATGTGCTCTACTGCATTTAAAAAAAAGTCATTCTGGATTTATGCACATCACACACTGAGTTCCCCATGCTGGGAACTCCCATTAATTGTTCTGCATGATTTTTCATGGTAAAGGCATCCTCAAGAACTGACAGACCACTCTTCCCTAAAGATTTAGTGCCAAGTGGTACAGAAAACCTCAGCAAAGTGGCTTCGTGCAAAAGATCAGCAAAGAAACAACAACAACAAAAAATGCTCCTGCAATAGAGGGACAGATCAGTAGTACCAGGCCCATGACCCTCTGCTCTCTCATCTTTTTAACACACAAATTTTAGACAAGGACTCAGCATCATCCCCACCACACCCATGACGAAGTACCTGCAAGTGCAGGGTGCCAAAATTGCTGCTGCATGGCATCCAGGGCTACAGCTGGTGAGGAATTTAGCAAGACAACAGGTTTTCACTGGAAAATGCCAATTCATCAGAACTGAAATGCATCAGGAAGACGTATCAGATTCAATGAACTTCCAACACAGCACAGGCAAGGCTCCAAGCTGGTTTCCTGCCAGCTTGCCTGGTGGGCTGCCTGGAAGCTGGGACTCCCAGGGTTTGCAACTCCAGGACAGCCCTACCATGCAGATTGCCCTGTAGCCAGGGACCACAAGGTTTCCTGAAGCTCTGGGTTCCCCTATTCTATCCAGGGCTCAGCTCCCAGCTCTGCAAAAGGAAAACCAAAAGCCGTCGGAATGCTGGCTGGGCTGTAAGCACCAGACTCTGCTCTTCCGAGTCCAATTTTACTTTAAATTTTGCTTCTAGTGCAATGATTTTGCTTATTTTTCATTACTTCCTCCCTCCCTCTCTTTTTTCACTCTGCACTGGGAAACCATGTACTTTTAAAAAATCCATGTTTCATTCTGAAACAGAGAAAATTCTCCAATTTTTTCCCCCCCAGCACTCGGAATTTCCTTTGGAACAAAAAGTTTATCTTTAAACCAGTTCTACTCAGCACATTCCTCCTCTCTACAGCCTCTCTGCTGCTTGTCCCCTCCCAGCAAAATGGAGCCATGCCGTTTTGCTAATTTCCAGGCCTTAAGTGCTGAGGAAAGGAGGACTTGGCCCATCGTGCTGTGTTCAGCGACAGAAAGCTGATCCTGCTCTGTTAAGGGAAGGAATTATTCAGCCTATAATTTGCAGTGATTACATACTGTTTGGTATGTTGTCATATGCCATGTTTGCACTCCCTCTGCCAACACATGGACAAGGATGTGTGTAGTCATTTATTAGGCTTGCACCAAAGACAAACGGAATAGCAGCAGGATTAGCTGTCATTCATCTTCGATTGAAAACCTTTCCCTGGCCTGTGGTTGGCTAATGAAATCCACATCACCAGAATTCATAGCATTCAGCTGGCTGCAAAGAGAAACCCTCAAGACGCTTTTAATTAGAAGTTGTGAATAATGGTCAACTTGTGTGCATTTTACAGACAGCCACAAAAATCTGCATTGCCACTTTGAGGAATGAGCCCAGAGCTGGGATCCACATTATGCAGACTTACATTTCCAGGGGCTATATGAACAGGTGTTTGAATTCTCAGCTCAACAGTGGATACCAGTGTCCCCCTTGAAAAAAAGTGATGCTAGATAATGAGTATGACTATGCGTCACGCCCATGACCATATCACTCCATAAGAAAGATTGGTTTCACTGCTTTCACATGGCATTTAATTGAATTAACAGCAAATAGTATTCTCACTGAAACAGTACCTCACTGTGTAAGTGAAATCTCTCGGGACTACAGTAGTACCTAACACATGCTAACGAGAACGTTTTAAACTTCCCCTCAGTATTTATCCATGCAAGGGTACTATAGTTTCAGAACAGTTTGTTAAAACAAATGTAACTCTGGTTTCACATTTTGACAATTAATGTATTTTCTAGGACTCAAAAGACCTGAAAGTCTGCTAGCTCCCCTCCCTCGAAACTCTGGTTTCACATTTTGACAATTAATGTATTTTCTAGGACTCAAAAGACCTGAAAGTCTGCTAGCTCCCCTCCCTGTTTCTACAAATAACGTACCAGATTCTCCAAAGTTTCTGATTTCCTTTTGCTTCTGGTGCTGTGGACTCTCTGTTTCTCACAGATAAATTCTTACTTGAGCACAAAGCAAACCCAACAAGATGGCACTGAACAGCAAATTAAGCCTTAGTTTTCAAACCAAGACCTCCATTTCGCTAGGTAGCCTCAGTGAAATATTTCCATAACTTGACAACTTAAACTCATTCCAGCCATTAGTAACTATGATTTTAAATAATTGCTGACTTAGACTGCAAGGTACGTTGCTGCAGCTGGGAAAAAAAAAAAAAGCTGAATATTATGTTTAAGAACTGATCTCTCTGTTTTTATCTATGAGTATCAAACAACGACCCTGCATAAGCCACTTCTAAGTTACTAGAAGTGAAAATCATGGAACATTCATCTATGCAGGCAGTAAATTGTCAACTGCAGAATGAAAGATAGCTTAGCAAATGTTCTGTAAAGACTTCAAACTCATAGCTGTGTTCTCTGTCTACTTGTGGGCTGCAGGGATTTTGAAAGCACTTTGGGTTCCTCAGATCTCTACAGAGTTATAAGTACATTTATTACTGCTATCATGCTTTTTTACTGACTGCTGTTTATGTTGCACTTCAGAAGTTCTTCAGGGAGAACACACACACACACACTTGCCCTACCTGCTTTGGTCGTCACTTTCAGCAAATAACCATCCAAATCGATCTGAAATTGTGGTGTCTCGCAAGGTAGTGAGATGCGGGTCCCATTCCACTTCACTGTGAGGTGCTGCTGGAGGCTGATAGTGCTTCTGCCCAACACAAGGTCCACTGACTTTGTCCAGGAGAAAGAACGGGTCCGACGGGCATCGTTTTTTACCAGCACCTGGAAGGGCGAGGCAGAGGAGGAGCACTCTTTCGTCAAAACGTACTGACATGTTCCCTGAAAGTTAAATGTCCGTCCATCAAAAGTGTTGTAGTGAGGGTCTCCAAATACAGTGCAAACTCCAGGCTCTGCAGGTGAGTGAGAAACAAAAGCGCCATATCAGGATCAATCAAAGTTTGAAAAAAGCAGTTGATAAGAACTTAGATGACCCTACTCTCACCTAATCTATTTGCCTTACAGGTCAGATTTGGCTGACGCCCACTAGGAATATATATTGTTGAGAAACAGAAGCTTCATGGCTTTAGTGGAAGCCTTTCCCAAAGCAAGTGGGAACTAAAGGCAAACTGATCCTTGGGGCAGCACAGGAAGGCTAACCTGTAGCTAGGAACCAAAGACACATCTTCCAACCTATGTGTTTGTCCCTTAAACATAATGTACCACCTCAACAGTTTAGGTTATTACAATGCTTGTGAAATTGTTCACAAGCCTTCCCACTTAGCTTCCGCTTTCCAAACATGAAATGTCTAGGCTAAGCAACTAATCCAGTCTCCCTCTCACTGACAGAGACAGAAAGTCTTTAATCTCATCAGCTTTAGACATCTCTTTTAATACACAGGGAATTACTCTCTGGAGGACCCTGTCTCTCTGTTGCCAGCTCTGAGAGCACAAACAAGTATCTAAGGCTACAGGCATTCCTCTCAGTTAAATTCCCCTGGGATGAACTCCCACATTTAAGTTGTGTTGTGGGAGCAAAGCCTAATCCACTAACAGAAGCAGAATTCAAATCATCATATGTATATTTTTGAGGCTAATTTTAATGTTTCCAGTTAGGCAGTGCTGATCCCCTGAACTTAAAAGCCATCAGACCACTTCAGCAAGACATGATTCTGTCCATATTTTATACAGACACACTTAAAATATTGTACATTTATAAACTAGATATATCTATGCTTATTGCTCAAATTATCTGTAGAACCAGCATCTTTATTTAGTGTTATAAGGTATTATAGATGTTGTCTATACACAATTGACTTGTAGTAGTCATTGTTATCGTGCTACCAACTAAAAGCCAGCAGTATGTGACTAGCATGATGCAATGACTACCTAAGGGCATGGTATCTCTACCAATTATTTGCATCCTTACAAACGGAGGGAGATTTCTTACTGATGTTTGCAGGCATATGCTGATCAGAGAAGACATGGATCAAAGGCAGAACATTTCCACACTCATGTCAATGATGCTGAGTTACCCTGAAGTTACCCAGCAATTGATTGAATTGCCTCACCATCAACGACAGCAACAAATTTATTTGCATTGCACCCTTCTGGTATAACAATAGGTCTTAACGACATTTCATTGCTGCTGTTCCTGGAAGAAGGAGGCTCAAGGCAGAGAAATGCTGCTACTGCCAGCTGGACACCCATGGGCTGAGGCTGCTTTTGAAAGATGATGCCGGTTTTAGGAGGAGGGCTTGGTACAGTAACAAAATTTGACTCAGTAATCAGAGAGCTGTGAACAGCACCAATTAAAAAAAAAATCCAAAACAAAGGAGGGGAGAGTAACAGGGAATACAATTTATTCACTGAAAAAAAGAATTATCCGACTAACAATGGCTCGCCTGAAAATGCAGCTAAAAAAAAGGCAAATTCAAACCTACAAAAAAGGAGACATGGATGTTATTGAGAAGAGGCAGGGAATCCCTGCCACTTCTCAGTGCAATGCAGCTCTGACTATGCAATACACCTTTCTCAGCAGTTTTTCAGTCTAGGTAGAGTGCTGTGCTAAAGGAAGTCAAAATGAACCACATTTGATCAACACCTCTGGAAATCTGGCCCAAAGGACTTTAAGCAGAGTCTGAAAACTAAGACACTTAGATAAGAGAGTGCTTTTGAAACTGTGCATTTCTTTGAGCCTCATTTTCCTCATTGATACCAATGAGGGTATCAATTACTGTTTTCCAAAGTCCATAAAAAGATTAATTATTTCTCCATAAATTGGCAGGAATCATACAGTTTTTAATCACTAATGTAATTTTTACCAGTGGGAAAAAAATATATAGATTTTATGTGGAGACCATCTGACTTTACCATTACTAACTCATACTAACATGTTTCTGATTTCATTATGTACTCATGTACTTATCTGCATGATGAATATTAAGATACATTTTATTACCTGCTCAGATTCTATTTCATTTTTTCTGTCTTTAATATTTCTTTAAACGTGCTGACAACTTTTATGAAAACAAGGAAACTATCAACAATAAAATCAGCCCAAATATCAGTGAAGATTTCAGAGGAGAAAATTGTTTTCTGTCTGCATTTCTAGAGGCCAAGAATGTGGAGATGTTATACAAGTTATTACCTAACATATTGAGGGAAAGGGGAGGCTGGTTCTTCACCTAAGTAAGTGGCTAAGAGGCAAGACATGGGAAGAACAAACATAATTTAGAGATGCGCAAGTAAAATTGATAGTACCAATGGGATCCAAAGGAAATATTTATTTTTAATTTCTAACGTGTTATGCAGAGTAATGTTGTTTTATGTTATGTTACATCGTGTCACGTCATATGTCAACTTGATGCAGTGCAGTTAAAATAAAAAAAAAAAAGAATGTGTTTTGGACTGGATAGCTGAATGTCTGGTCCAAATTTCACTGTTTTCTTTAATAACCAAGGAAATGGGCGAGGGAAAATCTACCTAAAAACAGCCTGAATAATTGATTCTCTGATATCATTGTGTAAAACATTCTTGAAAGTTTTGCTAAAATTGTGAGTTTAAAAAAAAATCCACACCCTGCAAGAGTGTGTGTGATAACTCAGGCACTGCCAGTAAGAAGAACTGGTTGGCCTAGAAATAAACCTTAAACACCGGGTGTAACAAGACTGCAAAAGACAGGCAACATAAAAAGAGTTCCTGCAATTTTTAGGTTTTGGGTTGTTGTTTATTTCCTTTTGGGAGAATTTCAATCACATCATGGTTTATGGTTTGCTGCCTTCCCCCCCCCCCCCCCCCTTTTTTTTTCCCATTCTGAAACAAACCAGTCTTTCTGCTTGGCTGTTTTTGAAACCTATTGGAAGCACCGGTTCTCTAGTTAGGATTGCATGTGACTTGCTCCTCTGTTGGGAATGTAACAGATGGAGAGGTGTCGCTGCATCACGGCAGCTACGTTCCCCAACACTGGATATGAATCTTGCTAGCTTGTGCTAACAAGGTAGAGGGCCATGGGTGAAGATCCTTCCCTTTTTCTCCTACAGTAAATTGTTCCCAGCTTATTGCAGCTACTTCTTGTCTCTATCTGCTGTCTAAGGTACAGTTAGAAAGGGGTAATTATATACAATATTTCCCCCTAAGACTCCATCAGCCTCCAATTATTTTCACATTAGGGACTTTCTAAGCTAAATATTGTTTTCTCTTTATTTAGTAACCTCTGATAGACTTCTTTTCTGTGAATTTGCCTAGTTTCCCCTTAAATCCCAAAATTATTTTAGCATCCACGACATCCTTGGGTAGAGTGCATGACGAACCAATACTCTTGCTTGGTTTGAACCTGGCATTCATGATCTTTGACACTGGCATTCATGATCTTTTGCTCATCTACACATGCACATGAAGGCAAAGATACCCATTCCTTCTCCGTCCCTGAAAAACACAGATTTTTCAAAGGAGGGTGCCAAAGCTATGTTCAGGAGTCTGTGATTTTCAAAGTGCCCTAGACACTCAACTCTGCTTAAACATTATTGGGAACTGGCTGCAAGCACTTCTAAATCTCTTTTGGAAATCCTGCATTTAGGGTCCCAAATCAGTATTCAAAACTGGCTTTTGTAAAAGCTTCTGGGAGCTCGGCAGTTTTCACATTTGTTTTTTTAAGCAACTAAATATGGGCTTCACGCTTTTACATTTGACAGTCTTAAACTACATGTCTGACACATGCAGTTTGCTCTGTTCCCACCTAAGGCTCTACAGCTTACTTGCAAACTAATAATAATAGTATTTAAGTGCTCAAGTGAATACTATAGAACTCTTGGCATGCTTTCCTTGCATTTACAAAGCATGTGCCTACTTCAAATGAAATATTGACTTTCATTAGAAAAGGTAACAAGGAAGGTAACTGTGGGCAAGGAGCACCAAGTTTGAAAACAAATTTGTCTGTCCAAAAAAGGAAGCTGAAAAAGCAAGAGCAAGAAAAAAGAACATGTTAGCATTCCCCAAGTTTTAATGTACTCTCATAAGGGGAAAAAAAAAAAGGTGTATTAAATCGCAGCCTGTTTTGGCCAATATGGAGGGATAAAAATTTGAAAGACAATTCATTTCTAGTAAGCAGTATGTTGAATAAAGGTAAGTACCACTTGTTGAAATAAGTGGTTGCCAAAAAGTACCTTTCTGCCTTCCACCCAATGCCCCCATCCCCCTAGACAGTATTTAGCCTTTCTAGAAAGGCGAGATATATATACTGCTTGCCCGAGGCCAGACAGACAGTCAGCGCACACATCCTGACCAGTCAGAGAGCATGAGCATATTGGCTAGGCAATTAGCACACTTGTAGCTCCAGAACAGCCACAGAATATATTGTCTCTAGCTGGGTTTATTATTTGTTGGGATATAAAGGAAATGGGACACAAATCCATAGGAAACCAGGCTCTGTTAGCTCTGGTGCTCATAGAATAGCTTGTTTTATTTTTTCAGGCGATCAGAGCAGTCAATTGAAGTCCAAGATGTCCAGATGTCTGGTCACACTCTTCTGGGCTTGTAGCTAGTTAAGAGTGGCCAAGAAAAATATACTTTAAATTATAACTAAAATTGGTTTGGACACTTTCTAAGTAAGGAGAGGGAGGAAAAAATACAAGTTTACCAGTTAAGGGTGTTCTGGTTGCACATCTATAATTCAAGTATATCTCAGCTTTTTAAAAACAAAATGAAACTTTGAATGCAATTAGCCCATATGCTGAATTAAGCCCTAAATCAAACGGAACACATTATTAACTTTTGAAAACTAGCTACAGAACACGCATAATAGAATTTCATTAGCTTTTCTTTAAAAAATGCATAGCCATAGAGTACTTTCCTCATAACTGCTGCACAGTGCAGCTTGATATAATACATATTACAAGGTGTGGTGTCAAAAACTTCACAGGAGTCTTTATGGTCTATTTCATAAATAAAATAGCTATTCCAATTTGTCCAAATAGATATTTATACAGTAGACCATCACGGCTGAAACGGCTGAGAAGGTAAATCATGAACAGCATTCCAGTATGAATAAACAATTGCAGTCTTTTTGTTGATGTGTTTCTCCATGGCAAGGAAATAACACAAGAAACAGGACCAGCAGGAGCCTATGTGGTCCTTTAGTCTCACTCCCTGCTCTCACAGGTGCCTACAATGCATAATCCCACCTTTTTTTTTTTTCTTTGAAGAGTCATCTATTTTTTTCAGTATTTCTATAAAAACAAATAAAAAGGATGCAGGACCAGGTGAAAATACGAACCTTTTACTCCTAAGGCTGAGTCCAAAGGCCCTTGAGTTTGCTTTAGCTCCACTGGTCATTTTGTCAATTAAAAAAGCTGCAGAATGATTTATGATGCATGAAATTTTCTGCCCCAAAAGAGCCCTTTACTGCAAAATCAGTCATGTGCACAGCTAGACCTAGATGACTGCAGTCCACTTGAAAAAACTTCATCCATAAAGCCTCACAATGACTTAGGTAAGACTGTGTTAGGATCATTGATCATTATTAAAATACATCTACACGGTTGCAGTAGGAAGCTTTAATGCTGCGTGCTGCAATTTCAGTAAGGGCTATCAATTCTTCTTTGTCAAGAACAAAGATTTAACCTCCACTGCAAACTCCTATCTTTGTCTGGAGTTGAGAGCAGTCTGTTAATGTCATTTGAACTCAGGTTTAGTGTTTTCTTTTTTTAATATGAAAATGACCTGAGCCTAACATAGGATTACTAATTTATGGAATTGACGTCAGTGGTGATTTTTCTAAATCAAGCCCAAAAGAGTGCATTTCATTACATTTTTACAGCAGGATAAACTAAACTGTTGAATTTTCCACTGGTATGACCACTGTGTTTAATTAGTGATAACTGTACATCAGCCATGGAGTTTAAACAGCAACATGCCAAGACTAACCATAGTTAACTTCAGCAACAGTAGACAAAAGAGACTTTCCAGCCCTTTAGGAGACGAGGTACTTTTTCTCTCTGCAACAAACTGCTTTGAAAAATAATCCCTTGATTATTTTTTTTCAGTTTCAAGTGTATCCTTTAACAACGTGACTGTTTTTGACCCACTTCACAGAAATTGGCTGCATTTAAACTGTACTCAAAGCTCTCCTGTGTACAGTATGTTCTTGTACCTCCTATGTTGTTTCTACTTTGGAAAATTAATATCTGCTGGACCGCCAGAAATGTCTGGTGTGTTAATATGCGGAGAGAGAATCAGCATGAGTGGGTGCGTGAGGGAAAGGGTTGTGCACGTACATCTTATCTCATCAGAAACTGGCTGAATTAGCAAAGTTTCTAATTACTATCTGAGATAGTGATCATCACTGAAATCCTTAAGATTTTGCCTTTTGCCTGTCTTATGTCATGATGAGATTTACAGCACTTCTGGCAAAAAGCTGGAATTAGTTCCTTGCAAATGGCAACTGTTAAAACACTAATGGCTACCACTGCTCTATGACAGTAGGTATTTAAGCTCTTTGATTACATTACCTGATAAAAGCTGGGAACGGCCCTTAAATATAAAAGCTTAGAATCAGCTAAGCATCTTCTCTCCTCCCAATACTAAATGGGTCCATAGTGAGACACCTCTCCAAATAAAGGACCCCTCTATTTCATGCGCAACAGAGGAGCATGCCACTGCAGGACAGTGCAACGAGCCTCCCAGTCTCACGTACAGCCAGTGCAATGTAGACAGGACCCGTAAGAAGAGGTTAAGAGTATAAGGTTGTTTATCCTGAAAGCTTCATGGAGACTTAAGAGCAGCCTGCCAGTACCTAGAAGGAGGTTACTGGAAAGATGGAGCCAGGCTCTTTACGGAGCTGCACGGCAGCAGGACAAGCAACAATGGTCTCTCCTTAATTTCACATGTTTTATAGTCATGACCATTTCCTTCTTAGGTCATCAAGAAGTTCTAACTTTTTAAGTAACCTGGTTCCTAGATGAGTTAATTTTTACTTTGGAGAAATCTATTTTTTTGCCACCTCCTCCTATGCTACTATTACCACAAGTCATTCTCTGGCAGCATTTCTGAAGGACTCACTGTACTGTCTTTTTTTTAACCCCTTGATGTAAAGGGTCTCCAGTGCTTTGAGGAAATGGCTGGCCCCATTATTTCCCCCCTCACCTCTCATGTTACAAAAAACATATGATAAAGGTTAAATGAGACTGAAATGTAAGAACAGAGGCAAGATAGAGATCAATAAATTCATGACGCTAATGACATGTCATGTTCAAGCAGAGGTCTATGCAAATTTCTTCTCCCTTGAAATTGAGCTAACATGAAATCAACTGCTCGTCAGTTGAATCCTCTTTCATTTCTCCCTCTGCTCAGTATTATTTCAAGTGTTTCTGAGGTTGCTACTCGTATTTAGTTTCCTTTTGATACTGAAGACTTGCAAAATAGATTTATTTTATCACAAGTTACATGTTTCAAAATAACTGAGCTGCGAAGTAGAAAAACAGGTATTTCGCATATGGAATTTGTGCAATTCAAGAGCACCCAGAATTTAATCGATCAGCAAAACCAATTTGATTTTAGACAAAAGAATAGGAAACACTCTCCTTAAAAACCTGTTCCTTCTTTGAGAAGCCTTCCTGTAAATCATAAAACCCCATTTTAGCAGTCTGTGCCTATTTGGTAAAATACTTAAACGTGTCCTGAAGGAAATACGTAATTGTATCCTGTTAACTTCAGTGAAGACAGGTCTCCCTGTTGATTTAAATAGGACAAACGTAAAGATAAGTGTTTGTGTAAGAAGTGCTTTGCTGACTAGGAGAGTACACAACTGATATCGTAAGATGATCATTCCTGAAGTGAACAGTAACAGGATAAAAAGGTGATAGTTGAGCTAAACTTCATACAGACAGGATTTCTATTCTACTTCCCACTGCTGCCCCAGACTGCGTCTCAGATTTCTGCACAACTTTTTATAACTCTCAGAAATCATCTGCAAAGGTGTTGGATTATATATACACATAGCTGGGTTGTTATTTACAGATATAAACGCTACCCAGTCCTAAAAGTTACAACTCTATTCACTTGCTTATCTTATTACCTAGGGCCAACTATATCCTTCAAAAAGCAGCACTTCAGATTTGACAAAAATACTGTCATTTGCAAAAAAAAAAAAAAAAATACCCAGGCATTTTATTTTAAATTTACAGGAGGCAAAATCTGTGGCCAGCAATAATCACCTGCCCTGTAGCCACCTCTAAAAAGAAGACAGAAAAGCAAACATACCTCTACTATATTTATTTTCTCTGAAAGAATAAAAAAGAATTTAAAGAATGTGAAGAACGAACTTACTTTCAGTGCAAATAGGACAGCATCCTTTTCTGTTCAGGATTTTACCCTAATTGGGAGAAAGACAGGCTGATTTAATGAAAGAGTTTTTGGAGCAATGACTGTGTTATGTTGTAAGGCTGGATAAGCCTTTGAAAACAGTTCAAGTTGTGTTTGAACTCAATGCCCTGGTTACAGCTTCAAATATCAGGTGCTAAAAACAGACAGAACTATTCAAAGAGCTTCCTGGCAGTCTTATAAGAAATGAAATACTAAAAGGGTTCTCTGTTACCACTTTTCTCTTTAGAGAGAGTGTGAGAGAATTTTGGACTCATGTATTCACGGATATCTAAAGTAGACTAGTCATTGAGTTAACAAATTTGCTACCTTTTCCCCCACCTTCCAAAATACATACAATACATTTCCTACGCACACCATTTTAATCACCACATAGAGGCAATCTGCTTCACACTCACCCCCAATCATTCATTTTTCCTACAAAAATGAAGGAAGGAAGGAGGGGTTGATAGAGATCTACTTCAGCCAGATTTCTTTCACAGCTAGATCTTGTGGTATCTCTCACCAAATCATATTACCAATCATGGACCTATCGCCTCAGTGAAATAAATGGGCATGCACCCAAATATGTCCAGTGTCTAAAAGCAAACAATTTGGTCTAGTCCTAGTAATATGGACAAAACATTTGAGTCTTTATTTACCACTCCTCTCAGGTCAATTTTATTTATGGTTTTATCTTATACAAGGCTGGCTAGAAGCAGGAGGCATGCCTCTGTATACATACATTCATGCTTCTTTTCAGACTTCATCAAACTAAAAGATGTTCTATCTGATTTTACTTAAATTCTCTAAAGCTAACCATCAAGCTAGAGGACAAGCCTGGAAAATTTCAGACTGAACAATGTGTTTTTCCAAACAAAAACTGGCATGGGTTATAACAGACCTTACCGTGATATTGGAGCTCACCTGCACTGCCATACAGGGAAGGAAGAGGCTTATGGAGCTGTGCTGGTCCCCAGCACCAACCCTTTGCTCCAACAGTAGTTGAACACAGAGGAAGTCCCCTTTGTGGGACCACTGCTCCTGTTCCCATCAAGCAGGTGAGCAAGGAGCGGCTAGCAAGAGCAAGCAAATGGAGCTGTGCTATTCTGCCCACTCAGCATGCTCAACAGTGCAGAAAAACTCATAAAAACAGACAAGAAATAGGTGGCAGGTCTATGCAGAGAGTAGGGAAGTGGGCACAGGCAGCAAGCTCTATTGCTGTCTGCCTTGCTTTCTGCCTATAGTGTTGCCAAGC
Source organism: Chlamydotis macqueenii (assembly GCF_036417535.1). Lineage (NCBI taxonomy): Eukaryota > Metazoa > Chordata > Aves > Otidiformes > Otididae > Chlamydotis > Chlamydotis macqueenii. Next base: position 51,906,172 of record NC_141557.1, read on the forward strand.
TCTGGCAATGTGCATGGGGAGAAATGAACTCCGAGTATCTGTTGGCAGACTCGGGTAAAGTGCGCTCCATCCTGCTTGTGCTTGAGGTACCCAGATGGCATGAACGAGATCTTGGTGATGTGTGCTTGGGCTGATCATCCACAGGGCATAAAAGTTCAGTGTAAGCTTGTCTTTGAATGTGCAACTGCACATGAACAGACTTGAGGCATATCTGGACTAGAGAAAAGTGTTAGATCAGAGTTTCACAGGTAGTGTAGGCAATGCTTAGATGTTTGTATGACTAGCAGGCCCCAGAGCAAAGAGAATAGCTGAGGACCAGGCTGCAACAGGGAGACCTACGAAGCACCTGCTAGGACAAAACCCCTTAAAGGAGGAACTGTTAAAACTGTACAGAAATATGGACCTGGACAACACTTTATTGTATGAACAGAAGAAGTGCAGCTGAATGCCACACACTGCACTGCACAGTCTTACCTCTCTGTTTCAATAAAAAAGTTGAAATCATCAGCCGAGCTGGAAGCGGCAAGAATTCAAGTGAAATTGGAATCTCCAAGGCAGCCTGCTGAGGCTGGTTACTTGAGCCACCATGTTGGCCCGAGATCCTGTTTTTGTCTTGTAGAATAAGGAAACCCATTATTGCTAACATGTGCTGCAAGAGTTCGTTAGCACTGAGGGTTCCCTTAGGAGGGGGCTAAGTGATGTGATCCCATTTTTCCCTATGAATATTTATAAGCAGACCACATTTGAGTCTATTTATTTTCTGGGATTTTTCTTCTTTTTTATGAGGTTTTCAATTTTATGTCTGAGGTTTTTATTTTCTATTTTTTTAAGGCAAGACTAATTGCAGGAGGGAACGGGTTGTTTGGTTGTGCAATAGCAACAGCTGTTGTTTTTTTGTGCCTCATTTGGCACTAGAGTAAAAACAGCAACTTTTTGTTTGTAATAATAACAGATGTGTATAACATTAAATGCAGTCTGTGCTAGAGATGAATCTAACTCTGCAAATGTCTTCACATGCCGTGAATTTAATTCTATTAACTTTTGCACAGCCTTGGAGCTTGGATAAGGCTGTATGCTGTAAAATTCACAGAGCTGTCCTCTAGCAGTGCAAAAAGACACGTGTTCATGACCACTGCCCATTACCACAGGCTTATGTTCTTAGTGGGGAACACAAAGGCATAGGGAGAGGAGGGGAGGGGAGGCAGAAAATGATAAGGAAGGGCAATTGTAAAGGAGAGGGCACAAGGCAAGAAAAAGGCCGGAGCAGGGCTATGGCAAGTGCATGACAAATTAGGTAAGAAAAGGTCTAAAGGATCTCTGCAACTCAATCTTGGCAAGTGTTGAGATCACTCCCTTTCTATAAAGTATTTAAGCATGTGTTTAAGTTTAAGTACATGTGGAGGGCCTACCAACTTCAGCAGAACTGGACACATGCTTAATAGCTTTGTTGGATGGTGGCCAGTGTGTACTGCACCTTGCAGGCTGACACTGCAGGTAACTGAGCGAGAGAATATGTATGTGGAGTCAGCGGTTAGAAAGTAAGAAACAGACATCACAAGCCACAAGGCTCACTGGAAGCCCAAGGAGGACCAGTTTTACTATAAATATGGCAGGAGGGATTGAATTTGTGAGATGTATTGCCTCCGTTGCAGATGAAAAGCTAAGAAAGATGCTTCCTGTAATTACTGATATAGGATTAAAATAAAGAAACAAGAAAATGTGCCTAGCCCTATGAAGAAAATTAAAGGAATGGCAGAAATAGTCTTTGAAAATATGTCAGCCTGCCACCAACACATTGCATAATACATATGTTTGCACAGTATTGGGAATTTCCACAGAATTACACTTTGAAACCCATCCTTTCAAGAAATAATTGGTCAAAATCTATGTTGATAAATTAAATAACAGTCCATCACAGAAAAAACCCACAAACCCTCAGCATCACGCAGAGTATTAAGACTGCATGGTAAAGCATTTAAGTCGAGGACTAATATTGTAAGTTCCTTGTGAATCTTCAATCCTTTCACACTCAGTTGTGTGTATCATGACACAGTTTTAATGAGATAACTTTATGTGGCCTGACACTCTAAGGGATACTAAACAGCATTTTATTCCACAGCAGTCTTCAACAGTCAGTAGAGACTGCTTACTGCCAGAAATATTGTGAAGAGAGAAAAGAAATGGAGTTCACACTCCTACAGTTTGCAGAGACAGCAGCATAACTGTATGCATGATATCCAGACTTTCAGTATCAGAATCAGTAATATATCTTTACTTTGAATAATGTGGTGTGTTTAATTAATGTTTATAGATTTGTGACAGAGTACCTCATCAAAGAGCATACATGAAAAGTAAAAGATTTAAATCCATTAGCATATATTATTTGCTTTAAAATTACTTGGTACTCACTTGAACTAGGAAAATAAATCTCACTCTAGAGTTTACATTCTTTCTCCTACTTGTCCTTCCAATTTAGCTTGGATGAGCAGAAATGTAATGTGTACCTGTGGAGGAGGGTGGGTTTCTGTGCAGCTTGGTGTAGACTCCATTTTAAGGCAGGGAGTAGGCTGACTGGTTAGCTACTGGAGCGAACTGTGCTGCAGGGTAACAAAGCTGGTCTTTTCAGCCCCAAGGAGCTGGACCTAGAAGGTCTAGGGCAGTTTAAGACTTCACATTAACCTTGGAACAAATCGTGTAGCAGTGCTGAACGAGTTTGTCAGTCAGTCAGTCATGCTGCCGCAGGACTGCAGATTGTGAATTTTTATCCACCGCTATTTTCGTTTTAGAAGCCACTTCAGCTGATCATCTCAATGCTCAAATTTATATATGCCTACTGTTGAAGTGGTGTATTTCTCTTAAGATCTATATTAAGCTCTATTATTTATTTGATCTCAGAAGCATCTTAAACATTTGAAATGCATCAGCACAGGGAAAATATAAATGAGATGCAGTGTGTGCCAGGTTCTCAGCCAACAAAGACCTTGAAGAGACCTGAAGGGTCCAAGCTGTCACCTCCTGCTTATACTGTGAATGGACTGAACAAACCTGATTGCCATGAGCCACATCAGGTTCCCAGAAGAGCAGCTCCATTTGTTCACATTTCCTAAGATGTGTGCAACATTTCACGTGAAGCCCATTAACAGGAGAACTGCCCTCTGTAGTGAGTGCCAGAGTAACAGGAAAAGGATGTACCCTTTTCTGAAGATGCAAGCATCACCCTTGCAGCCCACTGCCACAGCAGAACAGGCAGCTCCAAAGTACAGGCTCTGTATTCTACCACCACTTCTGGCTGTGAAAAAGTTCACACGTATAAAATTTTACAAATTAGAGTTTGTAATTTAAAATTTTATACCTAGGTGTTTGTGACTCATATTTTCCCCACTGGCTTCCAGGGTGAAGAAGGGAACACTGAGAAGGTGTAATGCTAACGACTTGGCTCTCTCCTCTGCAGTTCTGTTCAAAGATCTGCCCCTACATGAGGTGCTATTTAGAGCTCCCTCTTCTGAAAGCTTGAGCCATTAAAACAAAATAATTTGTCAGTGACAGAAATCCAAGAAACAAAAGATGACTTTAGCTTGAGGTTTCAAGTAATGCTAATTTTTGAAGCAATTAAGTAAGTTACCCACTCTTTGGGTTCACTTCAGACTTTCAAATAAAAGAATACTCAGCCTACAGCCTTAGAGAAAGCAGCATGGCTTGATTGAAATAATTTGCTTTGCTTTGTCTAATTCACATTTTCAACGAAGTATTAAGCCTCATATGGACTGAAAAATGCAAGTACAACAGCCTCCTGTGGCATGCCCTAACAATATACATGTTTTTGAAATATTAACATAGTCATTTCACCACTCTATAAAGCTATTAAATATACATGAAAGAGATGTTCCAGTGCAAATACTTGGGATAGAGAAAGTTAAAGGGAGGAGGAGAAAAGGAGCACACAGTCTTCAAAGCAAGGATAGAAGCGGGAAGCCCATATTCAGGGTAGAAGTAGCACACTTGAGGAACACTAGCCTAAATTAATACATCAGAGGATCCCTTCTTTCCAATTTGCATGCCCCACTGTCATGCACACGCTTCCAGGAAACACTGAAAAAGATAATGGTGGAGAAAAAGAGAGAAGAAATTTCTATTATTTTAAAAAACTCACATGAGGACAGCTGCTGACTGGAATGCACTGTTTCTTGCGACACTCTGTCTTGCCTTTCACACAAGCACAGATGGTGCAGTTCACAGAGGACCACATCTCTCCATCCTGCAAGAGGGAACATGATACAGTATCAGCTGGGGTGGCAACAGGAAACTATTTCAGCAATGTATCATTGCACAAGAAAGGATGACTTTCCCTGTTGGCATTTTGTCATTGTTTAGTCTAAATTATTTTAAGGTGTCTGTCCATGGCTAGTTGGATTAAAGATGAAGATCAAATTCGGCAGGGTTTTCTTCCCTTTGGCCCTCTAGGTCAGAAATGCATTTTTCCAAGGCTAACCAAATCACATTTGCATTTTTCATTGGCATCCTGATAATTTGCATTGTTTTCTCTCCAGTATGTGTCTGAGATGTGAGCACACCTACAACAAATTTTCATTTAATTTCACATAATTAGAAAACCCCAATTCATTGGGTTGAGTGATGTCTTTAAGTTGTTGCATGTGGAAGTAATTGATTAAGATGTCAGCATATAGTGAATTTATTCCCAGGTGAAGCATCATTTTGACTTAGGGCAGGAATGGTCAAATATTGAATTCTAATTTAGTTTACTTACAGCACTTTCACAGATACTTGATCTGCTAAACATCTGAAAATGTTTAGAAGATATACAGTGCTGAACTTCTCAAATGCAAAGCAGGTAAGACAGTCTATGTATGGCTTTTTAAGTATTAAGTGTAGAGCAAAATAGGCCTTATGCTTTTGTCCCCACTTACTTGGGAAGGATTGCTTGTGGAACTGCCCTGGCTCCTTTTTACATACTGTTGCATTTGCCAAGTGTGGTTCCTAAAACATTCTGTCTCACCCACTTACAGTCTTGTGCTAGAGCCAATATGTGCATGTTTTCTGTTTACAGGGCTGCTGTGAAGGAAGGGTGAGGATAGACCTGACAGGAACAGGCAGTCCAACCAGACAGCTGTGAACAATTACGTGCCCACCTCAACATGATGTTCTGACCAGAGAGAAAAACAGACTAAATCTGGAATGCCAAGGAGCCTAATTTATTCAGCACAGCATGCCTGGTCAAAGGCTGTCTCTCCCCTATCTTTTGTTTTCAGGCCATGTTACAATTGCCCGGTGTTCTTGATGCAACACATGTTTTTGAGGGCCTCTAATGACCACACTCAGGGAATCAGAATATATCACAGCTGACTGCATGCAGCTACCTTTATTTTTTGTCTCACAGTGCAAAAACACATTCATTGTGCCCATTCTACCTGTATTAGACCATTAACTTCAACAGAGCGACGCTGGATTTACGTTTTTGCACACGGGCTGTACTGTCTCATTATTTTTTCTTACTCCATATAATACTTAGTAATAGAATAAAATCTTCACAAAAAGCAGAATATTTTAGTTGGGTGCCTAAGAAGCAGGCATTTGTTCCTGAAGTACAATAGCACCAGTGTGAAAGTGCCAATCAGATGGAGTATAGTCTCAGCATACAGTAGGTTCACATGTAATTTCCAGAATAAACACTTCAGCAATATACACAAAAGATGGAATAAATGGGAAGCAATTCTGGCTGAGCAAACCAAGTATTCACAAAGGATTTAACATTTGATCTTATTCAAGGGTTTCTTAATTCACAGACGGTCCATGAGGTGACAGAATCTTGTCGACAGTGTGAAAAAAAGCTCCACCAATTGGAAAAACAAACAGGGTCTCAGCAATAGCAGTTGTTTTCTGCAGGGAATCCCTTGTGATTTGAAAACATTGGGTGAGAGTCCAGTAGGTAACAATTACTACATGGCTATCCCAGTATAAGATGTCAGAGGTGCTGTCCTTAGCAGAGACATGAAATGTAGTAAATCAAGATGAGTAACCTTCAGCCAAGATGGACTTCACACAGCTCCTGTTGGCTCAGCTATGGAAGAGACCCTTGGCTCAGCAGATAAAGCCTACATACCACTCAGAGTACCTTCACCATGAACATCAGTGTGTGTTTGGGAAAGCAGAGCATTAGTATCTCTTAATAAAAATGCATTACTTGTAATGAAACAGCAGCTTGAATCTCTGCATATAGAGAGGGAGACAACATGTCATATCAAGGAGGAACCAATCTTTAACTGCTGTGTATGAGTAGAATTTACACAAACTCATAAAAAAAAAAATAGCAGGCAGCAAATTTTGTGCAGCTTTACCTCTGAGTTGTTCCATCCTCAACCATGATGGTGAGGATTCTGCTAAAAACCAAGGCACAATACTAATTTACAGTAAACTCATGCTGTTTCAGCTGTTACAATGGCATGTATTCTTGAGCCACACCTGAAACTTTACCTGGAAGATCTTATTGCCAAACTTGCACACTTTCACTTCCTCAGGAGAGATATATGAGACACACTCCTTGCAGCAGTAGTCCTTGTTTTTATTGCATTCACCAGGAAGTAAGCATCTCTTCTTACATATCACTGTTGAATTCTAGGTAAAAGGACAAATGGAAATCATGAAATCATCACCAAGATGTTTGTGCTCCTGTGTGTCCTTACCGTAACATTTCTGCTTGCTCAGTCATTGCATTCACCTAAGCTACAGCCCAACTGCTTTGATTAGGTCAGCTCAGAGGAAATAAAATTTATTTACTGGATTAAGGGAATCTTCTATGGTTTGTGTAGCTAAAGCCCAGCTTGTACTTCTGTTGACCTGCAAAATCTTACTGATTTGGTGACGCTTTCATTTCTTGTGCCTAGGTTCAAAAGTGCAAGTGGTCACAGTCATGTTAGAGGAACTAAAAAAGATCACCACCCTTCAGCAGAGATGTGGTAATTCACCATTTAGAAACTCATCTTCCACTGTAATGCAAACTTAGAGGATCACATAATCTGAGTAACTTCAGTTTGCATCACACAGCGAGGCATCATGCCTCAGCTGAGGCAGTCAGTAACTTTTTAAACTTTCCTAGCACAACTGCAAACACTCTTCAGATCAGATTCTTGGGGACCACACAAGATGCCAAAGAAGAACAGTATCAGGGCTTACAGTTCCACAGCCCTCCAAATCACTGCCAAGTGAGACAACCAGCAGCACACAAAGCACTGTGGACTTACCTTGCATGTACACATTGTGCAATTGTCATAAATAAATGAGGACCCATTATCATACACGTTGCTGTGAAAGAGGCAGCTTCCAAATGGGAGGTCAAACACTTTCCTCTGTCCTGAATATAAATAAACAGTAATAGAAACAGAATGTGGTTGAAAAGATGCCATATTGTCAACAAAAATAGTAGGGCTTATTGTCACCAGACCAAATTCATGTGCAATGTGGCATTTGCTATGTGTTTCCATTTTAGTGTGAAAAAAAAAAAAATGAACTTTTAACAGTTCACTGTTCTTCTATCATACATTCATTTGTACAAATGCTACCATGGGAGGGAATATAAATATGATTTATGGCATGTTTACTTTGGAAAAATCTTTCTTCTGCTTCTCATCATAAAGTGCACAGTGAAGCTAAAGGAATAAAAAGTAAGCACTGCAAACTCTTAGGGTAGGTACACTTAAACTAGTTTAAACAGTCTTTAACTTAATGCAATAACTTATCAAATAAAGCAGCCTTAACTGGTTTTAGTATATGTACCTCAGGAATTCACGGCAGCCAAACTAAATCAACTCAGTGACACTGATGCAAAAAAAAAAAACCATAGGTGTTGTCTGGTCTCATTAAGACAGCTTGGTGTACCATGTTCACACAAGGTTGCAAGCAATACAGGCATTTGCATCTTTTCTGAGCAGAATGAGGGCAACACAAGATATTAAGTTTCCATAATCCATAAAATATTTGGATTTCATGAGAGAGAGGCAAGGTTTAGAGCACTACACAGGGAAGGCAGCATCAATATCAAATCCTTCCTGAAGTCCTGCAATTCTGCAAACACTTTAAGATCCAAGTTGCAACACATTTTGCAATTCTGCAAGCTTCTCTTATTCCTCAGCTTCTTTCCAAGTAGGTTATCTTAAACAAGTCACCATTATGATACATAAACATGAGGTCTTTACAGAAACTCACACGAAGTCACTATATTTATCTTCCTGGTTTTGAATACCTTCCCCTGTTTACTATTGGCAGTCAACTAATAAGTTCCTTTATGAGTGGCTGCCAGTCTCCCGGCTTATCATTTCTGAGGTCTGGTGTTAAATCGGCATTAATTCCAAGGTAGGGAATGGCCGCTATAAATACATACAAGAAGTCACTAAGTACTAGGCCAATACTTCAGCTCTCAAAACACCAGGTCTTGGTACACTGTAATTCCTTCCCTTTTCAATAATTCTTGATAAGTGTAGAACGGCTTTAAAGAAAAAGGTTCCATTTTCCTTTGAGATATAAGTGAGCAAAAGGATAACCACACAGCAAAATCCATTGGATCAGTCTTGAGTTTTTACAAATCTAATGTTAAAATAACTATTAAACAGAAGTTAAGAAATAATTGCTGTTGTTCAGTTAGACACAATTTGAACATCTCTCTCTTGCAAATTAGCTACCTGGGACTAATCTGTACTTGCATAACCAGCTTTCCTTTTCCTGAATGTGCATCTTTATGAAAAGGCTTAATTTTTCTTGCAGGACTAACACATGAAATCAGCTGAGGATTCTCAGTAGCCTTAAAAGGAACTGCTCTACATCCATGCACCACTTATGGGCAAAGCCTAGCCATCGTCCCGCCTGTAATAACACTTCTACTGCTCTATGCGGGGCCAGGACTTCAATCACATAACTTACATCAACAAGTGAACAAAAGTACAGTTCTCTTTCACACCCTCTTGCCATGTCTTACAAACCACCCAGCACAATTCCGGGTGGCCAGTCCAGTTCAAATAGTTGGTAAAAAAAACACTGACAAAGGAGCTACCACTTTAAAAGATGTGGTGGTGAAGATATTGGCTTAATGGTCGGCTTTGCTGGCTCATAACCACTACTTAAACTAATAATTCAAGTCCCAGTAGAGTCCACTGCATTTTTCTAAGCTATATATGCTGAGTATCAGGAATTCAATTGCAGGGAGGTCCTCCACATGATACTTTAAAAACCATGCCTCAGCATCCCTGAAAACGTTTCTCTTTCCCAACTGCCATGCAGTGTGATACACATCCCCTTTGCTCCAAAATTTCCAACACTTCCCTGTGAATAGACATTCTCTATTCACAGATATACAACATGTTTTAGACCCAAGACTACATAAAATAATAATCATTAGAATTAGTGAACTCATTTACAGACATTTCTAAGAGGGGAAAAAAGAATCTTCAGGAAAATCCCCACAAAACAGGCAAAACTTAAAGCTGGGTTTGGAATGCCTAGATCAAGGAGGGGAAGGTTCATTTGAGAAAAGCATGGGGTGGAGAGGACAAGGGGAGTTTACAGAAGGAAAGGAAAAATGTCCTCAGCCAAAATAGAAGCTCAACATTTGGACTGTTCTCCTCTCCATTTCATTCTTCTACTGTATTACTCTCTGGTGCTGTGATTAAATGTTGCAGGCAGACATTTATCTGTAGCACTTCCCAATTAGCAAATAAATAAACAAATAAAATCCAGTTTGTTACAAGCAGTCAAAAATGTTAAGTATTACGAGAAGCTGGAACTCTCTATGGCTGCTTCCAAGGCCAGACTTCTCTGTACCCCTAACCTAGCCCTGGAAACAGACTTTGGATAGTAGTAAAGAAATGGTCAAATTGATTAAAACTTTCTGTTGAAGAACTGGGAAATATCAGCTCTGAAAATTTTCCAAACCCAGCTATAACCTCATTAAATTATAGGTGACTTACTTGGTACAATATAAGTGCTCCTTGTTTATGAAATATAGGGACACATGCTGAGGAGCATTAACCTGTGGGTTCTGTGGACATAGTGAGAGTGAAATAAGGACTCTCAAAAGCCATCACGTTCCTTGGTATGACTTGGAAGGACTAGCCTTTCTTAGAGGCCTCTAACTTACTCCTTTAAAATGTGTTGGAAAGACATAATTGAAAATATTCCTGGCTGAAACTGTGACTCCACCTTAAGAAGGCAACCATGAGGCAGACTCCTGGATCTCTGGCTTCTCTGACAACAGCTTCCAAGAATGCAATTTCAGTCCGTAAGTTTCCTCTGACCTGCATTTCCTCAAAACCAAGAATGCAAATACACACTTGAATAAAAATATGAAAGGGTGAGGCCTTTTTCTTGTGGCAAATTCCAATGAAACATTACCTCCTGCCTCAACCTCCCTTGTAAAACATGTGTCATGAAGGTGGGAAACATCTCTATACTTGTCTCTCTAAGCAAGCCAACTAGTCTACGTTCAAAAGTTCTTCTGCGGCTGCTTGCTTAGTACAACCCATCACAACCCTACATGCTGACCCTACATACCTGTTTAAACCTGTAATTATAAACTCCATTAAGCAATACTGTCTCTTCCACCTCCCAGAATGTACCAGTATTGTGAAATACTGGTATAAAAGATGCTATGCAGAAACATACGATATTAATTCCAAAATTCCCAGGAAAAAAAAAAACACTCACCTAAGCATCTGGGGCAACACTGTCCAGCAGGAACGTGACTAAGGTGCTGGGGACATGAGAGGATGGGGCAGACTTCTCGGATGCACTGTGTTCTGCCACCCTGAAGGAAAATAAGCTCAGTTAGAAAAAAAACAAAGCAAAATGTCAAGTAGACGTGCACACATCCACATAGACTGGTAACAAGCCTTTAAACGCTTTAGTCTAAGCAGTATTTGCCAACAGAAATTTCTTCTTGCATCAGGCACACAAGGAACATGTACAATTGTCCTTCAACACTTTCTATATTGCTTGCAGAGACCTTGGATTATTCATATTTTTTCATTCTCTCATGAATGTAATAGTTGAAGAAACAGTGTCCTTCTATCTTAATTCTTGGTGTGGATATGAGAAAACCATGGAGAATAAAACCATTACTCGTGAACCTTTCTGGATGTTCAAAAAAGTTATTGAGCAATTTTTTACATTATTCTTCACCTCCTCTGCCGTGCCCTTTTAGGCTTGTCTGGGACAGGGATTAAGTGCTGAAGCAAGATGAGAGCAGGTGTTCTTCCACTATGTCCATGACCTCAGAAACCAAATAAGCCAAAATCACTTAAGAAAACACATTCTTGTTAGCCTCCAAGTCCAACTATGCAAACTCAAAAGGTCTGTTTTTTTCAGAGGACTGAAAATCAAGAGGGTATATGAAATTTTGAGAATGAATGTCGCAAAAAAAAAAAAAAAAGCCACCTGGACTGGATATATCCTAGTGTATCAAGGAATATCAAAAACAGAGAGGCAAAAAGCACAGCAAAGATAAAAGCACAGAATATACATCTCAGATTAAGCTAGTCAAAAGAGATCTTTGTTCTCATTCTATTCTGTTGCCTGATTACTTCACTGTGCTTACAGAATACTGTGTTTGGCTCCGGACCCTTTACCAACATGTGCTACATGCATTCATGAGAGGTCCAGGTTGCTAAACTTTAAAAATCAGTCCACCTTTGTCTTAGCAAGACAAGTCAGCCCTTTCCATCTGTCCTGCCTTATTTACCACTCAGAGCTGCAGGCTCGTCCCAACAATAACCTTTGTGTTCCTGGATGCTGTGATGGAAGACTTATAAACAGTCTCCTCCTACCTACATGCTAGATGCCTCTCAGGGCTCCCTGGGGAAAGATGGAAAAAGCTGTTCATTTTGAAGAGCTCTGTGCCTGAAATGATGGTATGCCATTCCACTCCTAATGGCCTCAGTGAATCATGTAAAAGCTTTTACTTACAGGAAGACCCACATATACACTATTACACAGAAAATAACACACTGACTGTGCTCCCATTCTATAAGAAGTTTTCAGGCACTGAAGCCTACCCATCCCATGGGGCTACCAAAGCATCCTGAATGCACATGGCTAAGGACTGCTCATAATTCTTTCACTGCAGTGTTCAGGAACACAGAGCTTATTGTAGACTGAAATGACTGCTCTAAATTACGGGTCAGACCAGAAACTTGACAAAACAAAATGAATTCTTCTCTGATGTTCCTTATGATGCTCAGGGAATAGCTCTGTGAGAAAAGACACAGGTGCAGAATGAAAGAGAAAATACCAAAGAGAGGCTCTCTGAAGCAGTGCTGTCATTCAGCCCAGGGAAAAAGGCTAAGAGAAGACAAAGTTCAAGCTTTGGTGACAATTCAGCAAACCGGAAAGTAGGGCATGGAGATCTCAGCCAGTCTGGTAACAAGAGCAGGGATACATCCATGGAAAATAAAGCAATGCTCCAACACATGCTGAGCACAGGTCCTTTCTTACAACCTTGCTTCTGCATTTAATACTCGCATTTCCTATGCCTCTGCAGAACTGCTCTGAAGTCTTGCTTCTCTGACCGATTGAATCAAAGCTCAGGCTCAGCATATTATTGAGACACTGCCTTTGCAGCCTGTTGTTTTGATATATTTTAAATACACAATGTAACGAAAAATATGAAATATTTCTTCATTTCATTCTTCTGTTTACAGCTCCTTTTTTACCTTTTGTACTGGCCCCTCCTCTGCACGAAACTAAGTCCAGTTGCATCTCTCTCTTTACCTCACTGCTACTCCTGCTTCCAGCTGCAATGTTTTTAACACCAAACTGTTTTCTAATTTGCTGCTGTCCCAGATAGGCTTTTCCAGGCTTGAATATCATGATAGGGTGCAAGTTCAAAAACAGTCTGAAACAAATCAACATGTATCATTTAAAGAAAGAATAATTCTACTTGCCCTACAGAGCTTAGAGGGATAGCTTGCTGGGCTCTATAAGAAAATGTCAAAACCTACACAATATTTTTATTTCCTTAAAAGCCTCAGTCATCTCAATTCAAAACTTACAAACACATTCAGAATACCAGCTTTCAAAGCAGGATTAGCTAGTGCTGCCAGTGCTTTAAATTGCATGGAATAGAATAGAGTCGTCAACAAAAAACAGTGGAACAGAAGTTCAACCAAAAAAAAAAAATCAAGGAAAAAAATAACTCCAGAGAGCAAAAAGATTGGCTCTGGATAGCCTAAGCCAGGGTGGGAACTGCACAATAAACACCTTGCCTCCTCCACTTCCCAATTACATCTACAGCTTTTAGCTCACATTTCCCCATTAAGCGTAACATCTCCCAGGCAGCCAGAATATTCCAGGTCCAAACCAACACCTTTCAGAAAAACTAAACCTGAACTGGAAGCCAGCACAGACCAATAAAGTACAAGTGACATCTGCTTGCTGTGAAAAATGCTATTCAAGAGCTAGGCAAATAAATCCTTGAGCAACAGTTACGTGAATCCTTAACCATGAGATGTTGCTGCAGTCCACAGTCCTGTGGAGGTAACAGATTTTGCAAGAAATCTACAGTCTACAATGAAAAGATTCACTTTCCACCCTGAAGACAAACAAAAACACTATAACTCCTGCTGTCAGCTCTTCTCTGCAAAACAAAGCAAGAGGCTCCCTGGCATTTTGTGACATCAGTGGCATAAAGGCAATGAATAGAAATCTGCTGATAAAGAGATAGACATATCATTTGAGATTCAGATAATGAGGAGTATTACCATTCTGGGGAAAAAAAAAAAAAAGATTAAGGCACACTAGGACTCCTGTTTCACTACACCACATTCATTGATGTGTATAGGGCTTCCTGCATACACTTGTTGGTCACCAGGAGCCCTGTCCAATGCGTTACCTACTGTGTGATAGTAAAGACTTCCACTACCTCCCAAATGTGTACAAAATACATAAAACAAGTCAGCAACATATACATATCAACAAAAACCTTCAAGATGCTCCTGGAATCACATGCTTGTAAACCATACCTTGGGTTTACAATCACATGTACAATCCCTGATGTGTCATGCAAGTGGACTTCAGGCACAAAAGTGAGAGGATACCATATTTAAAGTGTGGTTTTAATTTTTAAATAAAATAGGGTTTCTCTCCCAAATCAGATAAAAGACACTCCAGTTCTTATAAGAATGCTGGTGCAGCATGTGGCAGACAGCCTTTGGGAGTAACTTTGCCCTCAACACAGTATTTCGGGGTCCCTGAAATAGCCATGTTGTGCACAGGGAGAGTTCCCTGGAAGGGTCACAGGAGGGAGAAGGTTTTTAGGAGATGCACAAAGTAGCAAAACAGTTCTCAGCATAAAAGCAAACAGCGTATCAATCCGTTCAGCAAACAGACAAGCCAGAGCTTCCCACATCCCTGCACCTTGATCTATTGTCTAGACTAGGATTTTAAAAATGCCTCTTTAGAAAGTATTGGACAAAATTCAGAATAGGGAGATCTTCAGCTTCAGTTCAAAACAACAGGCATTTATACTGCCTTGTGTGTGCTAGATTTTTAAACTCTGGGTCTAGATTTCAAACCCTACTTGCCGAGATATCACTGCCATAGGAAGGCTTTAGAAAGTGCTCCCAGCAACAGTCTAAAGTAGTGTCCTAAGAACAGCATGCGCAGCAAACGCTCTAAAGAGCACACCTTAATTTTAATACCAGAGCATGCAAATTATTGTGGATATAAATTATTGTCCTAAATGTCTTAAAAATTATCTAAAATCTATACAGATTAGAAATAGTAAGCTGAAAGATTCTTATCAATAAAATTCTAGAGCAAACTCTGGAGCAAAGTAAAGGCAATATTCTTAAACTATCCTTTCCCACTGTTTTCTTTCAGCCTGATGCAAAGGCATTCCTTGACATAGTCAAGAGAAGTCTAAAGAACTCCATCAATTTCTAGCAGGTAAGAGTTTGACTTTACCACCTCTCCTTCCATGTGCACCCTTATGATACAAGCAGTCAGGTGTACTGTTTGTGTCATCAACAGGCTGTATTAATAAGTTTGATTAGTTGTCTCCAACTAATGTAAATTCACATCCCCGAGCTCCTAGTAAATTGCAAGTGTGGTTGCAAAGTGTCACAGAGCTGGAATATCTTGACGTAAAACCAGTAACTGAAAAGCCTCCCTCTTTTGGAAGGTAATATGGATGTGGTTGTATCCAGCTGCTGAGGAATTAACTAAATTATCCATTAGTTAGAAATTTAGGGTAGGATGAAGCCTCTAAACACTGTCATGCTTTCCATCAAGCAAATACCATGTGTACAAAGTGACTCGTGTAAGTGCCAAGCCAATCAGTCTTGTCATCTATTCCACTTCTCAAAAGCCACATTTCCTGAAATCGCTTAGAGAAAGAAAAGACATTTTCTCTTTTTCAGAGGGAAGTGCTGTGCTGTATTTGTTTGCTGAAATATCACAGCATCCTCCTAGAGAGTGAAGTACACTGCTCTGTGGTGTAGCTCTCCACTTCGAAACCGGACTGCTGGGGAGCTGCTGGTCCTGGTTCTTTCAAGTTTCGAAACATGATTTGCACCGACTCTCCTGGGGGAGAAGGTGGAGGACCAGGGTACTTAATGCATTGGGTGAAAGGGAATATTCTGGAAAATGAAATCTTGGGTTGCACAGTAGCTTTCTTTAAGTATACGCAGGCAGAGACACTGCTCCTAAAATTTCATAGTTACTGGACCTGTACAAGGGCTCCTCAGAGAAGGTCACGCGGCGCTCTGCTCCCAGCTGCGGGACTCATCGCAACCAGCACTTGGTCATATTTCTCCAGTCTAATAGCACTGTGCAGAAGTGTTGCTGAGATTATATTGCATCTGGCTTCACAATCCGGCTGAAATCAAATTGCTTGCTGACCCAACAGCCTAGCCGCAGATTCTAGCAGCTGAACAGCCAGCAGCCCTGTCCCCTTCAGGGTTTATGCACTGAGCTCTTGGCTCTGTGGAAAGTGATGTTGTAAATAGCCCCTCTTCCCTCGGAAGCCTTGAAAGGTTTAATCTCAGTGCGTACTTTTCCCCTTTCAGGCTGATTTCCTAAGGAAAGGAGGCCTATGCAGGCACAGACCAGGCACACCTGTAGCTTGTGAATCCCTGATCAGCTTCAGCCACAAACAGCTAAGGGACTCCTTTGAAAAAGGTATATAGAGATAAAACAGCAAAAATTAAAATTATGTTAAGATCTCAGGGGCATTAAGTTCCTACAAGTTTTGTCAAAACCGGACTGCTGAAGAAAGCAGAGAGCCCTCAATTTCTTTCCCAGGAGGGAAATCAGAAAGCACCACGTTAGGCAGCAACCAGCCATCCAGGAGCATCTCCCAGGCCTCCTGCCTTTTGCTTGGTTCTCATGTCATGGAGGTGCTGGAGGAAAGCTCAGGCTATTGCAGTCAAGGCAGACAAAGGAGCAAGGGCTACACACCTACAGAAACAGTTTTGTTACTTCCACTGCTCCTGGAACAATGTCTCTATTCCTAGGTTAGCAGGGGCAATGGGATGTAAGACAGGTCTGTGTCCCATACCTATTACACCATTCCTATGAGACAAGTCATTTTTCTTCCTCTCTTTCCTGTTTCTTTTTCCACAGTCCCTACATGGATTTGTGATACCTGTGCTCCAGACTGGCCTGCAACTACCCCGAGTGCTGGATGCTTTCAGCCGGACCTTGTTCTGCTTTGGGAGCTGTTATTTTATTGACCCTTTTCCTGGACAGCTCAACAACTCAGGCTTTTTCCAGGGGTAGACCTGTTTCTCTCAACAAATCTCTCCTGCAAACAGAAATAATGTGTTGCACAAATTATTCTGTCTTTCATTACGTACTCTTTAATGTCTCTGAAGATACATGCAGAAGCCAGAAGTCTGCTAGTTGATAGTGAGTTAAAAGAATCCACAGTATCTCTCTACAGCTCAGAGATGTCTGTATTCACATTACACCTCAAACATCTTTGTGGGCTGTTTAATTATCCCAAGCACTATTACCAGCAACAGAGCATCACTTCTCAGAATTTTTTTCCCCAGCAAGAGAGTATCTAAAAAGTTATCTTCATTTTCTCAGCTTTATGATCTCAACAAAGCTCAATGCTACATAGCAGGTTAGTTCTTGCTTTCAGCATGGAGATGATTGGCCAGCATCTCAAATCCAGCTTTTCCTCTAGGCTGAATCCTTACACATCACCTGCATCACTTGCTACCATTTCACAAATTTACTAATCAAACTCTCTTCCTTGCTGCAGGTCTCACTAAGCTGATTGCTGCCACTGCACCGTACATAGTCCATGGTGGGTATTAGTTTCTGAAACTAAAACTAGCTCTTTATTAACAGAGAGCTACTTAACAGAAATGCTGCAACCACAGGTACCACTGCACATACCTTCCACACAGGTGTTTGTGTTTCCTATAAACCAAACGTCCTTCTACAGGCTACACTTCCCCCTTTAATCTCCCTGCCAGTTGCTGCACAGGGCACACTCAAACAGTGCCAAGTCATGGTTCTGAATACTGCTAGGGAAAACAGGGATAGGGATCTAGTGCCATACAGCATTCACTACAGCACAATGCCTTTCTATAAATGCTGGAGGTTAGACGACATACACCTGGTAGAAGAGGTGGATTTTAAGGCAGGATGTAGGCAAGACTGCATCAAAGGTCATACAGATCAGTAGGAGTCTTTCCACTGATTTTCAGACCACTTTGGATGACAGCATTTTGAACAAAAGTCCTAGAAGTTGCACAGGCCGATGGTGAAAAATGAGCAGGAATGGGCCAAGAGGGCGCCCCACACTGCAGAAGGGGGCAGAGCTCTCTTTAAGAGCTGCAGCTTCATGGGGACAGCAGAAGGGAAGCGAAGACATTGGCAAGGAAACAATTTTGGCATGCCACTGCAGGAGAGAGTTCAGCTATTCATGATTAATTTAGTTGTTACACCAGAGGTCTCCAGTGACTACAGAAGCTTTACCGTGAGCCACATGATTATTTATTTCTCTTCTAAAAAGAACTGTTTCTATGAAAAATTGCAATAAAACATGTTATGCTGGAAATTGTCTGTGTCCAGAAAAACTGTTAAAAACCACTAACAAGCTTCTTCAGCTTATTCATGTCCCATCCCAGATAATAAGAAAGTTAGGGTTAAATCCAAGGGACTTTCCTAACTTCATTTATTAGAAGCAGAGCAGTAGCTCTGTAAAGCAGGTCCTGGCTTCTTGCAGCCATGACTTTTCCCCTGAATCAGTTGGAGGCTGCTTTGTTTTCATTGGCACCAGGAACACATGAAGCACAGTCCAGTGGGTGTACAGTTGTGTATACGCCACTAGTGCATTTGCATAACGTTTCCAAGTCCTAACGCGATGCTTGCAAAATGATAGTCACTGCCACAGTGTGTTGATATAAATAGCACTTGCTTTTCATAAGATGAACTTGCACAAAGGTTTTCCTTTTTTTTCATTTTTCTGCAGCATAAGCCTTGTGATACCACCTTGCAAGCTTTTCCTGCTATGTCTTACAGTAAACGTGACTCCTAAAAACCCCACACTTTGGCAGCTATCGGCGACTACCTTCACCCTCACTTCCAGTTCCCACATTACAGCACAGTACTGGCCTCCGTTCTGAGAACAGCTTTTCCTTCTGAACAGTCCCTTCACAGAGATAGGCAGTTATTAAATCCCTCCAGTGTCCCCTGTGTGTTTCTTGCACACAGAGAATACTAGTACCATTGTGGTCCTGAGAAAGGTGACAATTCTGACTCTCACTTCATCATCATTCTTTAAAATACTTGGTCACCACAAGGAACTCTACAGATGTATCTGCACAGCTTTGCCTTAGAGCATTAGTTTTAAATAAATCGCTCTAAGTTATCTGCAGGACTAAACTGCATGACTTGAGTGAATTAAATCTCCAAATGCCCAAGTTTTGACATCTGGCACTTAAATATAAAATAAAGGCTGTATTTTCAGCAGTGCAGATGCTTTCTTGTAGACAATATGAACTTCATTTCACCACACAGTTTGAAGCTTAATTTTTTGGAGATGCAAATGTATAAATAAAGTCATGAATAAAGCCAGCTAGGGTTGTTCTTGGAAGAGGAAAAAAGCACATGATTTAGAAGAAGGTGCCTACATACCTGAATTTGGAAAAGTTGTTACTAGGTCAAAACCTGCCAGAATAGCCCAGACCAAGTCACTGTTCCATTCACAAGCAAAGAGAACAAATCTCCTTCAGTGATCCAGGGCAATGAGGTACTGGAGAGGCTGAGACTTAATCCTTCACTGGCTGTTTCTACAATTTATGGATGCCCTTGCCTGAAGGTTTGATGATATCTGTACAACATCTGTGGTAAAATACATTACATTGTGTAGCAGTAGTAAGGACACTATTTCTAGCTTTTTACAAGACCTTCACACATGCATGTACCCTCCTTAAATGCTATGCTCCACGTACACTTCTGAGGTAACCTCAGGAAATATAGGATTACATACACACTGCTTCCTTAATGCATCCATCAAAGGTTTTCATTAACAGGAGAGCCTGTTTGTCCCAGGCACTTAGCAAAGAGAGTTAAAAATACACTTTAAAGTGTTATGCAGACTTCAGCAAGAGAAAGTGCTAAACTGCAGCTTATTCAGAGAATTTATTGGAAATAAAGTTTTAGGAAAACTAGGCTACTTTTATGAAACCAGTAGGTTTTGAAACTGTTCCTACAGTGAAACAGTCACAGGGGTAGCTTCTGAACAGAAGTGCTGTAGGATTAGACTCACTGTAGGCCAATGGTACTGATCTATAGTAACATCCCTAATACCACAGTGCACAATTCCACCTCTTTGCACTACCTAGAGCTGTCCCTCCCCAGAGATACAGCCTGGGTTTACTCCAGGGTAGGGCACAGTCCAGCTTGTGATCAAGGGAAAGTAACACATTTTAGTCTTAAACACAAGCCTGAGCAAGGAGTGCTGAGGAATCTCCAGCTCTCCAGGAATGACCTTGGGAAGAACTTTGGTTAGGAATCATTTACAAGTCACAGTTCCTCTACCGCTTCCTCCAGGGGTAATGACTTACAGAAACATCAGCAGTAAATTCTGGCATTTCCCAGTCATGGTTAGCACGTCAGATAGGGGAATCAGTTTTTTTCCCTCCTTCCTAGCTTGCAAACCATCTGCACACGCATGGGGAGAGAGTGGATGAAACCCTAAGAAGTCCATTCCTCCTTCACACCCTTGCATGGACTATGGCATACACTCAGGTCTTCCCTGTCTTTTCTTCCAATTTTTTCACAATAAAGTTCATATCCAGCTACTGCTGTTAATTTATGGGTGGGATCCTGTTGCCAGTTACTGGCTTCTCATTGGCAGCAACGCATCTGTAAAAGGCTGATGCCCAGATCTATAAAGACCGTAGGTACCTCAGGGATAGCTTAGGCATGACGCAGAACCTATAGAAATATGGGTTTAACCATTTAGGCACCTATAGCACACCAGGGCTGGCAATATTTTGTCCAGGTCAGCTCTTCTGGAACCTGCCTGAAGGCCTGCTGCTGTTCTTGTTCTGGATCAGTACCATTACAGCAAGCCAATACCTTGGCACATATCTCTGAGCTAAGCTCATGTGACATTCACAAACTGGATAGTCTTATATCTAAATTCTTTGTGAGGCTGTATACATAGGACATGTTCAGGCCACAGCACATGGCCAACTTCATTCAAAAAGATTGCCAGAGGAGTTGGAAATACTTGTATCTACCTTTCTAATAACATCCTGCTAACCAAAGCACTTCAGAAAAGAGGCGTAGCCCGATGCGAAGGCAATCCATCGTCCTCTTGATAAACCAACACCACCAAGCAGTCAAAAATTATAAGGTCCATATGAAACCATTAGGTTGTCTAGAAAGAAAGATTATGTTCCTAGAGGTTAATGAAAAGGGCACACACCCCAAAGGAAAATTTTTTCACATTTTGGGACTTCTCACACAGAAGGATCTTTCTGCATTTTTCATTTCAGAAAATAATTACATCATATTAAGAGTAAGAATGGAGGTGACATCACATGCAGTTGGAAATGCAAATTACAATGCATTCTTATATTTGGGTTATTGCCTCATTATCAAAACCACTAGCAGTCCCAAAGAGAGATAATAAGTAAGTAAATAAAATTTGGTTTTGCTTGCAAGTGTAGGTCTCCCTTTGGTCCTGTTAAGTCTCCTTTGTACCTGTCTAATGATGTAAAATGGTTTTAAAATCAGTGTAAAGTGTCTCACTAAAGATTCCCATAAGAAATAGAATCATACATTTTTATGCGTATGATTTGTGGAACTGCTAGAATTAAATTAATTAGCAGAGCAAAGACATTTGAAAAAATGTCAATTATTTATATTGTAACCCTTATCCCACAGGCAGAAAACTTATAATTTACTTCTTTAAAAGTTCTGGACTTCTTTTTCCTACTCTTCTTTTTTTTTTAACATGCTCCTGAGGTTGCAATCCACACCTCTCTCCTCAGCAAGTTTTCAGCATTTGCAGCATTCTCAGTTGCACGCACTTCCAGTTATTAACCTTCCTTCTCCTTGCGCTGGCCTTGCAGGGAGGTTCTCGGACAACGTGAGAAAGTGTCACTTGAAATTATTCTAAAGCAGAGAACAGCTACACACTCCAACCTATTATTGTAAATTAACACTAAAGGCAGCTATACCTTTCAAAATGATACAATATTTTTTACTATTTAAAATATAGGCCCATCATATAAAACAGCTGCCATGTTTATTTAGATAAGCGCTCCTCCGCTCTTATAAGTGGAGGCTGATGACAGATATGTTTTTAAGGCAAAAATATTAACTCTAGAAATGTCAGCATCTGCTTCTTTTCAGCCTAGCCTTACAGAGTCACACATCATTTTTCATCCACAAGGAAAGTTTCTTTTTTCTTACAGAGAATCTAAAAACACGGGTGTAAATTACTGGTCCCGAAGCCTGACAGTTTTATTAGCATGTCACTGGTGCTACACGTGTAAGGTCTGATTAGACATAGAGAGTGGCTGGTTTCCACGGCCCACTCCTCGTGGGATGAGGAAGGCTTGCACTTCCCCGGCAGGAATTTTCCACCTGACTGTTCCAGTTCTGTGAACCAGTCAGGATTTGCTAAAGTTACAAGGCGCCATACAAAAGCACTATATGTAGTTCCTGGGGTTACTGGAAAGAGAGAAAAAAAAAACAAACTACAAATCAAAATTTTCTACTGAATTCAAGGAGTCCAGCCTTCTAGCTCACACAGCCAGCATGCTGTAATTCATTTTCATGTATTTACTACAGTAAATGTTGTGCTTTAATCATGTACATAGTGCTGTTAGTAGATACAGCGGATGAAGCCTTATACCTTACTCACTACATACACGCAAAGAACACCTCCTGTATCTTTACCCTACATCACAGAAGAGCTCTGCAGTACTCACACTGTCTCCCAGAGAAATGCATGCCAACATCGCTCAAGGATAATCATGTCCAATCAAACAACGAACAGACATATGAAAAAAAAAGCAATTAGAAGATGGCATCAACCATTCAAGACAAACCATTTTCCAATTAGTGACCAGTTAGAGCAAATTAGAGCTGTAAGAACAGACCATACTAGCTAAGAAGTCCCTCTGGCCAAAATCTGCATACATGTCGCTAGCCTGTGCCACTTGAGACCTGGTGACCATCCAAGACATTTCCAAAGCACTGGCAGACATGATAAGGATTTACCTCTGGAGACCCATATCTTCCTGGCACAACAGCTAGCAGCCAGGTGCACTGCTCAATGGCACAAAAACACTCATGTTGAATAACAAAAAGCTGTCCTACCCCAAATGGTAGCTGTTCTCCACAGCCGGCTATCTTCACTTCAGACTGTGCTCAGGTTGTCACCTACCCTAGATATTTCAGTGACAGCAAGACCTCTCCACCACGGCTGCACAGAAAGGTGCTGACAAATCTCCTTATGTCAACATGTGGAGCTGGCCAGAGATAAGACATCATTTCTAGCTTGTCTGCAGGCCACGCTGACCTCTTAGCATGGCACTGTACCTAGGTAATACGTCCCAGAAAAGGCAGACCATGAGCTGAGAACTTGAAGCTGCCCACATCCATTATAGGTGCTTGTACGAAGCTCTGTTGCTAAATGACTCAAGAAAATTTTCCCAGTTCTCCCTGGAGTGGGGCAACACAGCGCTTCTCCTGTAAGAGTAAGTAATGTGTTTACATAGGTACAAACAATGTGCTGTGGTCTTTAGGCATAAGCAAAAAAGCCAAAAGACCAAGTTCTTGCCTGAGTAGCTTTATGATCTAAATAGGTAACACAAAGCGAGGGAACGAATAGGAAGCAGCTTAAAAAAAACTGCAATTGTGAATGTCCTGTAAGCTTTGTGATTTCTTTATTTGCTTACATGCTTTCTGCAATTTATCCTGCCTTTGCTCTTTGGCAAAAACATGGGGCTAAAAATAGCAATGGATGATAGGAACAGAGGATAGAAGGTAAATGTTGCCAAGTGAGCCTGCATGAGGTCTCTGCAATTCTGTGCGCAAGTTAAATTGATATTAGAGCATCCATTGCTAAGGGCTTTCTATTTTTCTCTCTTCTGTAAGTGACAAGCACTTCTGTTGTTTGCTATGCTTAATAATCCTGAACTCTTAATTTTTAGGATCAATTAAGCATTTAATTTTTTTAAAAAAAAGTTATTTTAACTGACATTATGCTTGTGTTTTTTCAGTAACACCAGGGGAGTCTGACTGGCAACTCCACTTTGTTTGTAGTTCAAACACTCTACAGGAACCTTATTTTCAAAATAATTTCATTATTGATTTAGAAGGAAAAAAAAATTCTCTTATGCATTTTCAAATTGCAGGAAAGGATAGGTTTGAATTTTTTGCAAGTGTAAGCATATATCTGCCAAATCCTGTACAATTTTAAGTCCTGGTTAGGATTTGCAAAACCTCTATTTTGAGAAGATAAGATAAAAAGATTATTTTCGAGTTTGGAACTTCCATTTCTCCCAAGGCCTCTGTAAAACTCATGCAATAAGGCTGTCCAGATGGTAACCTGCAAGTGCAGTCCTCCCCAGCACTAATTAGGACTTATGCAAAGGGCAAAACAACCCAAGCTATTCCTGTCTTTCAAGGAAGGAAATTTTAGCAGACATTTTCAGTGATTTAGGATGGCCACCACCTTCCATGTGCCAGATGTTCTCCAGGTAGCATTAGAAAGAGAGGTGTCCTGGGAGAGGCAGCACAGGCATGATACAGTCAAGTTTGTTGACTTGACACAGGCATGATACGGTTTCTTCCTTAGACATAAATTAAATAGACGCAGCAAAATAAGGATGAACATAAATTCCTACTGGGAAGTATCCCTCAAAATGCTAGCTATGGCATTTAAGAAAGTGCAGGTACCAAAAGCATCGCTTTCTCTAGATAACAACACTATGATTTGTGTGTGTGTGTGAGATCTCCCCTCTCAACTCACTTCTGTTTCAAACAATCTGGAGTAACCAAAATAAATATAAAGAAAAAGGGATTATTTTGCAATTTCATCCTCCTCCTAGCCTTCCTCCCAAATGTGAAACACTTGCTTAGGAAGGGCTCCTCTTCAAAGCCAAATGAAATCTTCTCTGTATTATCCCTTCCATCCATAGCTCTCTCAAACTTTCTTAATTAATTTTACTGCTGGTTTCAAAGACTTCTCCAAGTTGGCTCAAATCCCTTTAGATCGTGTATCAGCATTAGCAACAGAAGATGTATTATTACTCTCTCTTTTTCTCCCCCTCTTTCTAAGAGGAAGCAAGGAAGGATGATCAGTCACGTTATCAGTCTAGAGTATGAGGCAACTACTGTATCTGAGGCAAACTCTGGACTCCTCATGTGTAATTTTTATACACATAACTAACTTGATAGATGCTATGTTTGGTTTTTCTTTTTTCCTGTAGCTTTTTTTTTTTTCCTTTTTTTCTGGCAAATCCTAAAGGAATCAGTCTATTCCGTAATAATCTCATTAAGTCCAGACAGGTCTGAATTATGTTTCTTTTTTCTTCCTTCTTTCCAGCTTTACTGCAAAGCTCAAAAAAATTTAACTCAGATTTTCAAAAGCACCAGAACTCTTATGTACATACAATGGACTCTGTGTAAGCGAGACTGCCGACAGGATATTTCCTAATGCATGGATTTCTCACAGAAGGTCCAAGAGCTTTCCAGAGTAGTCAGGTAAGGTTTTACAGCCAAATTCACACACAACATAAGGTAATGCCACTTGAGTAAAGGCAATTTGAACACAGCGAAATAGCAGCTCCTTATACCAAAGATGAATTTGACATAAGTTATTTTAATAGATCCTTTTTCTGAAGTAATTATTCACTCTTTGTTCCTAAAAAAGTGAAAAAGAGAGAGGGAGAAAAAACTTGTACAGATGTCAGATACTCATAAACAGGGATTCTTCTATTTTGGTTTAAACTCCTTGCAGATTGCACCATGCATTTGTCCCATTTGCAAATCCGTTAAAATAGAGCGAGAAAAAGACCTTTTTTTTTCCCCAGAGTGAAACTTTTTAATTACAAGCAGGGTTTCAGGGTGGTATTAGAGTGACATATAATAAAACTGAAATCCAATATTTGCGGCTATTTTTAAATGCAGCAAAACAAGGAAAACATTTTGCCTGCAGTATATGTTGAAGCCCATCTCCATCAAAAATCAGAAGAATCAAGAGCACCATAAAATCAACAGTTAACATATTTTTAAAGCAACATTTGGCTTGTGAAATTTCAAAGGAAAAACAGCAGTTCCTCCCTTTTCTTGCTCCCACCAGTAATGCCCAAAAAGAAAACTGCAACTTCCACTTCTCCATGTTTCTAATCCATCAAGATTGTTTGAAAAATAATTCTTTTATATGGAGCATTTCATTAGATGAAAGTGAAATAAATGGAATGTAGAGGATGGAAAACCCCAAGTAAACTCTTCTTTAAATAATGTTTATTTGGACTTGCAATTTAAAAATGGAAAGTTTAATCGAGACACGCTGTTGAGAATCTATTGCGGAACAGCCTGTGTGGCACTTCCTTGTTAGGAATCTCTGGCACTGCAAAAATTCCTCTCCAATTCATCCTTGCTGCTCTTCTCTCAGTTGAAAAGAGAATTTCTAATGAACCTTTTAATTTCTCTGATCCCTCTTGGAAATCCAAAGACCATAAAGACTCCTCACCACTGGAAACCTGGAAGGAGAAATTTTGCCTCCTATACATAGCCCTGAGAGCACAGGTCACGGAAACATGGGTGCAACGCAAAGCTCACACAAGTCACATCTGCTGGTAAAGAACAACCACCACCCAAGCAGGAACACAGGCTGCACTAGCATCAGTGGACACTTAAAAGCTGAGATCTGTCAGGACAACACACCTTCTACCATGACTGCAATGCTGTGATTCTCTCCTTTTCCCATCTCTCTTTCTCTGAGCCTTTTCTCTCCCCATCTCCATCCTCAGGGATTTCTGTTTTTCACTGAAATATTTTTCTTCTGTAAATTGCCATTTTTATCTCATGTTACAGATTCAATCTCCCTTACCTAGCTTGTCTTACCCCACCATGCAGTTGCACTGCAGACCCTATGAACCTGTTCATCCAGCAGTGAGCCCAAGTGGCCTGTGGCAGCATGTCTTGCAGAGGCATCACTGCAGGGCTTTCACTTGTGGGTTCCTGGGGAGCTTTCCTCGGCAAAGGATGGCTGGGAACTGAGCTGCGCGCAGCTCCGCGAGCCAGCCCCAGCCAAGTCCTCCCACTGCAATGCCACATCAGACCTCTGTTTTCTTTCACTCAGTTGCCTGTTCCACAGGAGCTGAATTAGGCAAGACCGCTACACAGCTTCACGGAGGTGGCTGAAATGTTTCAGTTTAATTAGAAAAATGCTTTCCCTGTACACAGGAGATTTCTGCTGGGACCCTCCAAACAACTACGGTGATGAACCAGAATCTGGCAACCTTCTGCCCAATCGTTTCCAGGAGGCAGCTACCCACTCTCCTTGAGGGGAGGCTGAGTGCGGGTGAGTTTGGATCAATCACGTCACTCAGAGAATTCACAACATCAACTACTGCAGGCAAAACCAGATCCTCCAAGGATCAGTGCTGGGCCAGCTTAGGGTTTCCAAGCCAGGTGTGCTTTGAGTGTTGGAAGTAAGGAACAAATAAGAACCTAATTTTAATCTTACAGAAGGGCCTAAGAAACAGGGAATAAGTTAGAGAAGCCCTGAGTGAGATTTGTTATCTGAACAAAGCCTCCAGCTCCCTCAAAAACATAGGGACTATAAAGATGGTTTAAAACATTTACCTCACTCCTGACCAACACAAGGGAAGGGATAAGTCTGAATAAGGGTAGCAGTTGTGACTCTAAGACCACCAGTTGATGGTTGCCTTCCAGATCTAAGCATTGCCAACTGGAGGCTATCCCATACTCAGAGGTTTGCCAAGGAGAAGGGTTGTATGAGCTTCAGGCAAAGGCAGTCAGGTTATCTCAAGCCACTGTAACCGGTTCGTAGGATTCCTATGCACAAAGTTCACCCAGCACATGATATTTAAAAGCACAACAGTATTTATTGCTCTATTATAGCCTTGCATAAGCAGTTACCAGCATAAGCAGTTACAGGCCCTAGCATAAGCAGTTAGCAGAATATTGTTTTCCCTTTGTGAGAGCCTTACCAACCCAACTAAGCCGGAGACACCGCCGAGCAGGAGGATGATGATCAGCGGCGTCAGAGCAGAGAAGTGAGGTAGGAGCAGCACCTTCAGGGCATCCCCTGTTGTTTGTAGAGTGTGCTCTGGGTCCTTTCTCTCTCCCTCTGCTCTGAGCCACCTCTGTTCATACCCTCAGCAGATTCAGTGGAAGAGTACTGACCAGGCGTTGATGCACGCGCGGCCAGCGCATGCAGCAAGGCCTGCCAAGTACGTGCCCTGCTGGCCAACAGCGGTTCCCGGATAGCAGCAACATCCTGCTCAATAACAACCCTCCTAGCTCCCCTCTCTGCGATAACAACCCTCCTAGCTCCCCTCTCCAAGGTTGCGTTCTCACAGCTGTGTGCAGCTTGTAATTTCCCACAGTGGCCCTACACAGACCATCACTGAAATCCCTCACACATGCCACCGCATGGTGCGTAGTTGGGACACTGTGGTACTCCACAACCCACACTCTTAAGCTTGTAATTTCCCACAGTGGCCCTACACAGACCATCACTGAAATCCCTCACGCAGCCACCTATATCAGCTGCTTGAGCTTATGCAGCTGACTTTGCCTGAAGCCCATTTAGCAAGTGCTTCTTGGCTCCCTTCCCACTGGCAGAGCTCAGGAGACAGGAACGTATGCAAGATGGGAATATCAAACATCTGGGGATGGTAACATCTTAACCAGCACAGCTGCCACCAAAGTGAACATCTGTCTGTTGCCCAGGTCTCCTCTTGCAAAGGAAAACGCTCTCTCCCGCAGGCTCATCTGCAGACAACACAAGCATCTACTCCCTCACTAAGAAAATACCTTGTCCATGGTCAAGTCGGACTACAGTGTAAATTAGCCCATGCAATGGTCTGTGTTGCCACAGCTAGATGGCTTTGAGTATCAAAGCTAACTAACTTGAGTGTACCGCAGCATCAAGCATACCTATTTTTTTTTATTGCAAGTTTTAGTGTAAATAAGACACAGTAAAACTGAGGGAAATAGCACTGAGGAGAATATTGTCTAAGACTTTTTAGCATGACCAGTACTACATATACATTGGATAACAATGATGCAATTCCCTCAGACTACTTTCTTTCCTAAAGAACATGACACATGGTTCAGTTCTTAATGTTTAAACAATTAAGTAAGTTGTCAAGCAGCTCTCCCATACGCAGGCAAAGCCATTGTTTATGAACTGTCTGGGGCCTGCTCTAAAGTACCATTGAGGATTTGGCAAGCCTCTTAGATCCAGCTAACAGTGTCGTGTACACCCCATCTGCACTGACCCATGCATCATGCATAAGGAAATGCTACCACAGTCAAAGGATGTTTGCTAAGACACGGAGGAGTCCAGATTTAGGAAATTCAGAGTCCCAGAGCAGATCTTAAGCCTCATGCCAGTCCCACTCAAGAATGCAAACCATATTACAGCGTTGCTACAGCGAGAGCAGTGTCAGGCGGGAGGGAAACGTTTACCACACAGCGCTTATCAGGAATCTTTCCAGTCTGGAAATACCCTGTTCTCATGCCTCCCAGGCACTTCTGGCTTCACCCAGCATGAAATCACCACTAACACTGCCTGTCTCTCACAGTAGTTTATTTCACTCCAAGGTGCAATCAATTCTTATTTTCCTCCAACTCTCACATTCCTACTGGTGATGTCTTTAGGCTCTCCTATTCTCATTACATCAACAAGAGACTGCCTCACTCTTACTAGCCAACAAACTTTTCAAAGAACTGTGTTTGGAGAGGGAATTCCTGCCTAAGAGAAGCCACTTCTCCCTCTAGCTGCCTCACTACTACTTCTATCAAATCCTGTTCAGATT
Source organism: Chlamydotis macqueenii (assembly GCF_036417535.1). Classification (NCBI taxonomy): domain Eukaryota; kingdom Metazoa; phylum Chordata; class Aves; order Otidiformes; family Otididae; genus Chlamydotis; species Chlamydotis macqueenii. Next base: position 51,935,730 of record NC_141557.1, read on the forward strand.
CCCAAGCAAATGCACTTCTGCCTGTTCGCCTCCAGATCAATATGGCATAGCTCAGAGCATCTCTCAATTCCCTTTTCACTATTGCAAATTACACAGAAATTATGTGCTTTCTACGAACAGAAAAAGGTAAATACATTTGTTCTCCGTTTTTTTCCATGCTTGGCTAAACATGTCTCTGCTATTGCTCCTGATGGTCTGTATTGCAGGAGGAGCAGCAGGGAAAAAAAGTAACCATTCTTTTACCAAATTCCTCAGTATAATGATTCATTCTTCTAATATATTTCCTGTGTTTTGAGAATTTTCCATGTTTTAGGGGAAGGTAAATAAATCCTGCAACTCACATGAGTGTTCTGTTTTTGACAGTTCTCAAGGATATCAGATTAATGGACAACATTCAGTGTCATGAAAATACCATGCAAGAAAAGGGAAAAGCGAGGCTCTCTGGGAAAATGCGTACAGATTAAGTGTTCCAGCATGAAATGTATTTCGCTGCTCTCCTGCTGGCTCTTTGCCTGCCTTCATGTGGGGAGAAAGGATAAGGTGTGAAGCCAGATCAAGCTTCCTCTTCTGTCTCCAACAGGACAAGCCACAACCTAGGGAAGAGCACTGTGAATAAGCCCTGCATACACATGCTTTTCAAGAAAGCAGGACAGGCAGTCCCGGTGGAAGGTGAGCTCATACTTAAGCTTGGCTGGCAACATGCCCGTTTTCTCCAGAGAAGGTGTTACCAGCCCAGGGATATAGCTGCAGTTGAAGTCAAATGGACCTTTCCTTACTTCCTAAAATTCTTCTTCATTAGGGCTATCACTAAAGTAACACAAAAATGTTCACCTAATTTTTAATAGCTACAAATAACATGCTCCACCGTACACACTTAAGAAAATTCAGATATAATTTTTAATTCTGTTCTTCCTGCGACTAGTGTATCTGCTAGGACATTTCCTTCAACATGAGGCCATCGTCTGCTCACAGGACCTGTCATGTTTGCCCAGTTTTCATTTGGGCTAGCTATTTAATGCTAGGCCAACATCTGTATGTCACATTCTCTCCTTAAAACTGTAAGTGCTTTTCAAAGCCTGCCATATGCCAGAGTTTTCTCAATTATTGCTGGTCACTGGAAGACATTTCTTCCTCTCTTAGTTTTTGGAATGTCATCCCTGTAAGTGACCCAAGAAGGTGCTATGGAGGCAAACACTGCCAAGGTCTGGGTACTGGAGAGCTAGAACTTACTGTGAGCATCCCATTATCCTAGTTGAAGGATCCCCCACTGTACAGTAAACGTGTGCCACATCGCTCAGAATCAATCTTATCAGCAAGAGAAAACAAAGGTTAAGAGAGTGTGTTTACTTCAAAGCACAGACTAGTAGCAGTGGAATAAAGATACAAAAAAAAAAATAACCCAAACGCATGATTAAGCTTTTAGTAAACAATAAATGATCCCCCTCAGCTGTCCCAACATTTCAGGCACCTTCAGCTTCTCCTAAACTAAGCCAGTCTCCTTCTGCATTCTGAGGACAGACTCTGTAGCTTCTGCTGCCTGAGACAGCTCTGGCTTCCACCTCCCTGCCTTCCACTGTACCCTCTCAGAGTGGCAGGAAGGCCTAGAGCAAAACCCACGACACTTCTTCTAACTACACCCATATATTGCATTAGGAGGAATATTAAATTAACATCTCCTTATAGCAACTGCTGGAGACATGCCACTTGCACAGACAAAGCTTTCTTCTGCCTCAGTCTGTGGATCCATATGTCTGAAAGAGTAAACAGAAGATTCAGATATACAAAGCACTTGAACAGGTTAGTGTAGCAACATGCACAATGGAAAGGTCTCCATAAGAGTCCTAGTGAACACAAAGAGAATGGTTAAGTAGCCCAAGATATTTCTTTTTAAATAGTCCATTGTGAGTGCATCAGTGATGACTCAAAGAAAACAAACCTCTAATCTCCCTGTGAGAAGTCAAGCACACAGCAGCCATGGTTACCCCAAAGAAACTCAGGCAGGTACCTTTTTCCCAGGATTAGCAAGTCATTCTCTGCTAGACAGAAAAGGAGAGAAAGGAAATGGAAAAAGGAATGTCTACAACACCATCCTCGGGTCTTTCCCTTCAGAGATGAGAGAAATAAAATGTCAATGATATATATATATAATATACGGTATGGATTGCTTTTCCTTCTTAATTGTAATAGTACTTTGCACAGGATCTCCTAATTATTTACTTCACGGGGTGGATCCTCCTGCTAGTTAGCCTAAAAGAACAAGGAGAATAGATGCCTGCTGGCCCTGCTGCCCCTTAGGTCTAAAACAAGGCGGCCCATCACCTGAGAACCTACTTTCTGTTTACCAGGGTGGTTACTTCCTTGACACCCTTGCAAAAGGGCGTTAGCAAGTTTAAATTACAGCTTTAATTTGTCCCCTACATGCTAACTTCAGTGGTGACATGAACACTGACTAAGCCAACCCACGCAGGACTGTGGCTACCAACTAGCCACTGCCTCCTACTCAGTAACCTACTCATCCCATACTGTTGTCAGCTTACTTCACCGAGTGGGCACGCCTTACACGTGAAATTAGCTGAAGAGAAGGCAAGTCGAGTGTGGATAACCCTGCAACAAAGCTGCTGCATCCTGTTAACCACTGCAAGAAGGCAGAGAGGCTGCGCTGAGCGGTGATAGCTGCAGCAGCCGCCTGGGAGTCTGCTGTGTATGCAAAGATATTTCAGAGCTGTTTACGCATTGTGAGCTGATGACTGGTGATTTCATTTATCTTCATTCTGATAATAAATAACAATTCAAATTTAGCACTTGCAGCTGACTGGACTCCAACTCAATACCACCTTTTTTAATTTCTCAGTGCAGCACAACTGTTTCGATTTCCTTCCTTTGTATCCTCCTATCATGTTAATTAAGCTGAATCACAAAAGCCATATATTAATTACTATCATTCCAGTATTGCAAATTTTTTTATCAATCTATATAGGCAAAAGTTTCTTTCAAAAACTGCACTGTCACCAGAAATCAAATCCAACAGTTGTATCCTGCTGACCCAAGTTTCATCACCAGAGAAATTATTATGGGAGAGGCAAAAGCAGAGAACAGGAGCACTATTAAAAGGCATCACTCAAGCACCTACATAGTGATACTATCAGCTAGGAAGTCAGTTCAAATACAAAAAAAAAAAAGTAAAGTACTTTTAGGTTCTAAGAAATTAAATCAAATTTTTACTGTATGAAGAAATGGAGCTGATGGAATCTCCAAATATGGTTCTCATTAACACATCTGATATTAACATTAATTGTCTGTTTAGTCATAGTTGGCCATTTCTCTGCTTAGGAGTTTCTGAACTTGGGGACAGCCCGTCAGGCCGCTTGTAGCCCTTCACGGTGCTTTTCTACTGGTACAGTTATCATCTCCACTTAGGGTAACTTCTCCTTTCCTATCACTCCAAACTATATGTCACTTTCTGCAGTGTCACGTGCCGCTGGAAACAAGAAGCAAGCACCCTTTGGCCAGGCTCGGTGGCAGGCAAGGCAAAACCCCTCCGCTCCCCTCACGGCCCAGCGTTGCCCCATGAGGGGCTTCACGAGGGCCAGGTGATAATTTGGTGGCTGCTTCCGCTGTCACTTTTTGGCCACTTTTTGGTGACGGATCTTGTGAGTGCCTCGGTGCAACACATCCCCCAGTGAGGCCTGACCAGGACTGAGCCCACCAAGGCACAGCTGAGGTAAGCCTGCCAAAACCCAGCGCTAAGCAGGTCAGCCATCTTAACAGTCCATTCCTCACTGAAGAAGTTTCAGCGCTCTGGCTGCCTTCTCTGTGGTCTTTAAAAAAATAAAATAAATAAAAAAATCAAAAAATCTGCAGTTACAAACCTATTTCCATATCGGTGTTAAGGCAACCACTTAAAAAGGGCTGCGACGTCGGCCTAGCCCGCCTGAACCCACGCGCGCCTTCAGGCGCGCTCCCCGCCGCCGCCGCCAGGTGGCGCTGGGCAACAGCGCGGAGCTCCCGCCCTCCCGCGCGCCCGGCGGGGCGGGGTCAGGCACTCACCCACGGGGGAATGTGGGGACGCGCGGGGCCGGGGTATCCGGAGACTCCGGGAGCTGTGCGCGGACACGCGTACACACACACAGAGACATGCGGAAGCACACGTGCACAAAAAAAAAAAAGAGGCGCTCACATGAACACATACGTGTGCACACAGCAGCACACGCGTGAACACACGAGCAGACACACCTGTGCGTATAGAGGTACGCACACACAACTTTTCCCATTTCACTGGGGATATTCCACTTAAAAAAAAATTTTAAAAACCCTCTCTCTCCCTTGCCCCCCTTCACCCCCGCTTCCCCCCCCCAACCCCCCATCATACTACTTTTTTGCAATATGGCAGAACAATCCATTTAGACTAAATTTCCCATTTGGCCTCCAAGCCATTACACAAGTTGTGACCGTAAAGTTTGCCAGTATTTGCTCTTGAGTATCAAAACAGTAAGTTACAAATGCAGGACTCAATCTACCCCTGAGTTCACACCATTGAAATGAACCTAATTAAACCAGGAAATCGTGGGTCATGTGGGATTACGCAAAAAAAAAAAACAACGTTGTTTTTCAAAATTTAGAGATAGCACATAGCAATCTCCAAAGACAGCAGTCTGCTGTTTTGACAGCATTCTAGCAATAGGTGATAAAATTACGCAGTGGACATAATTAGTTTCTCTTTTTTATACCACCCAACCCGGCTCTCAGATTCCAATTTAATGAACAAAGTTATCTCAACTTTATCATAGAAAACCACATTCATTTTAATATTTGTAAGCTTTTAACTTCAGCATTGTTTAATTCAGATAAAAGGAGGAGACGTCGAGTCTAAGTGAAATTGGGTTTAAAAGGGCGAGAACAAACTTCTTCCTTAGGGCCAGGGTTTCAAAGCTGGTGCTGTTAAGATTGTTTTCCTTTATGCACTGAAATGTTGGAACTCTGAGTCCTCAAAAAAAAACCCCTCCAATTTAATTTCTGTCAACAGACTGCAGAGAAACATCTTGATAATATTTCATAGGGATGACACGTCCTCATTCTGGTGTTCTGGCTGTTGTAGACAAATTGTCACACTCCTACACATTTTCAACATATTTATTCTGATTTATTAAACCAGTAATTTTGCAAGCTATTATAGAAGATTAAATTTTATCCAAATTACTGTTCAGCATAGGGGAAACGGGGAAGTGGGGTTTAATGCATTCTACCCAGAGACTGTGTGCTTAAATAATTTTTAATTAATAATATTAAATTGTTGTTCTGTAGTTGAACCACAAATATGCTTGTTGGCATTCTAGATATGAATATTTCAGGCTATTCTGATGAGGCATGTGTGGTATGCTACATTTTATTTTAGTTTTCCTTCCGTGGGCAAGTATCATCCTTAGAAGGAAGTCTTCTGTCTGATAAAAGTTGATACAAATTTCAAATGACATTTGAGAAATTATTTTTGTGATGTTGACTTAAAGCTTCTACTCCCAGAATGACTGGTTTACTTTGCTTGCAAGAGCACAAATATTGTATAAACCCAGTACACCAGAAATTATGAATTCTTTATTTGCCTTTGCTTTCTTTCATCTGCCCACTTCCAGGACACATCTTACGTGTGCTTCCCCATTTTCATAAACATGAGTATTTAGAAGAAGATAGATTTCAAAATGAAGGAGAGATGAAGGAATTTGTGGGGAGCTCGAAATTGCAGATTTTTATCTCTGGATATCATCTGGATGCCCCTGGGTTTTCATGGGCAAGCTGACACCTCCCCTTGCTGTGGCAGCTCCAGGGTACCAGTGAGTTTGAGCCCTGCTCACTCCCCTTGGAGCATCACGTGGTTTACACATTGTTTTGCAACCACTACCTCATGAAGGAAAATTTTATTCCCTAAGCATGACTTGGCTCATCTCTGCTAAACCTTGTCATATCCTGAGAAGGGAACATCCTCTCTCTTTGAAACTCATTGCCCTACATGAAAAATCAGACAGGAATAAAAAAAAATATTGTAATCAGAGTATACTGAGCTACTCACTAAAGTCTGAAGAGCAGTATTGGGGAACTAAGCAAAATCAGAGAATGGTTTGGGTTGGAAAGGACCTTTAAAGGTCATCCAGTCCAACACCCCTGCAAGGAGCAGGGACATCTTCAACTAGACCAGGTCGCTCAGAGCCCCGCCCAACCTGGCCTTGAATGTTTCCAGGGATGGAGTATCCACCACCTTTCTGGGCAACCTGTTCCAGTGTTCCACCACCATGGTAAAAAATGTCTTCCTCACATTGTTCTGGTTTTGTTAGTGAGGGGGGGCCTAAGGTGGTAGTTTCTGTAGGAAACTGCTAGAAGTCGCTCCCCTTTGTTCAGTGGACTCGGCCGGGCCTAGGGCGGACCCGCTGCTGGCCAAGGCCGAGCCAATTGGTAGCAGAATGTCCCGTGATAACGCCTCTGCAATAACGTATTTAAGTAGGGGAAAACAGGAAAAAGAGGGAGGAGAAGATGTGACACAGCTGAGCGGGGGGCAGAGAGGGGGAGGCGCGAGCCTCATGGGCCTTGCAGGCCTCACCCTCTGGCCTCCCGCCGGGCAGCCGACTGGGCCCAACTCGGCCCGGCCCGGCTGCAAGAAGTGGAGAGGAGATGAGAAGTGAATAAGACGTAAAAAGGATCCTGAGAGACGTCTGCCAGCCTGTTGTGAGGAACGGCTGCAGATGCCAAGGTCAGTTCAGAAGGAGGGGGAGGAGTAATATGGCTCCTGGCCAAGATTCCTCTGCAACTCGTGGTGAAGACCATGGTGGAGCGGGTTGTCCCCCTGCAGCCCATGGAGGTCCACGGAGGGGCAGAGATCCACCTGCAGCCCGTGGAGGACCCCACGCCAGAGCAGGTGGAGGCCTGAAGGAGGCTGTGGCCCGTGGAGGGCCCGCTGGGACAGCTGTTCTAGAGGGACTGCACCCCGTGGAAGAGATGACCCACGCCGGAGCAGTTTCACAAAGGACTGTGGCCCGTGGGAGGGACCCCACGCTGGAGCAGAGGAGGAATGCGAGGAGTTCTTCCCCTGACGATGATACAGCGGCGTAAAACAACGCGTGATGAACTGACCGCGACCCCCATTCCCTTTTCCCGCCCCGTGCCGCTCGGGAGGGGAAGGTAGTAGAGATAATGTTAAGCCCGGGAAGAGGGAGGGGTGGGGGGAGGTTATCTTGTTCCCTGTCTCATTCTCCTGCTAATTTTAGAAAATAAATGAATAGTTTTCCCCAAGTCGAGTCTGTTTTGCCCGTGACGGTAACTTTAAGGATTTCTCCCCGTCCTTATCTCAAACCTTGAGCCGTTTTTCTTATATCATCTCCCCCTGTTCTCTCAGAGGGTGGGGGGAGCGGGAGAGAGACTGCGTAGTCTGGTCCCGATCGGGGCTGAACTACGACACACATCTAGTCTAAATCTTCCCTCTTTTCGTTTAAAACCATTAGCATTTGTATCACTACAGGCCGTACTAAAAAGCTTGTCCCCATCTTTTGAAATTCAAGTCTACTTTGGGAACTTTGCCACGTTGTCTTTCTGTAAGTTTGAAGAAAGTCCAAGATAAAGGATTTCCCAGAGACTGACAGCAATGAGAGGCAGACAGATAAGGTATTTAGAAATAGAAACACAGGCACTCATTATGAAAACTGCAAAAAGTACTGTTAATCATTAGATGTATTAATAGTTTCCTTGTTAGCCTCTTGTGTGACTCAGAGAAATACTGCAAAAACAGTTTCAGGGGAACAATAGCAAATGTGCTACACAGGTTGACCATATTTCTGTTGATGTACAAGCATGTTTGTTCTCCCTCCATCCCCCTTGGCCCTCAAATTAGCCTGTAACTTGCTCCTCATTTTATATTGCTTGCTGTTACCTCTGCTGCGCTGAATACTCAGAAAACAAGAATGTGTCCTCCAAACACCATAAACGCTAAAGCTTCAAGCGATGGCCATTTGAACAAGGCGTAAAACCCCACAGCCCGTACTTTAGGAGGCAGAGCTATTACTGCTGACCACGAGGAATGTAACAACACCACGGGGAAAGAAAATGCCTCTCTGGCTTGGTTTCCACCAGGTGTCGACTTTTATGGGTTCTAGTCCCATTTAGCTACTTTATAAAATGCTCACTGTGTTCGAATCAGGTTCACAGTCAAAAAGACAAAGTCATAGTAGCAGATGCTGTGCAAGTACTACTGATAAGAGATTTTACATGTGCATGTCAACTACAAAGAGCAGTGGATAGTAGAAGATACAATAAACATATGATTTTCCCTCCACACATGGTCCCAGACATCTACATACCCATACTTGCTTAAGTGCAGCACTAAAAAACCTAGATGGGGAGGAATGATAATTGCAGGAACCTTGGGGAATTAAAAAAAAAGCTGACCTCAAAAGACAGACAGTAGGTCAGTTCAGCTGGCTGCTGAAAGAATAAATAGTGCATCAGCAACTGAGATGCTAGGAAAAATTGCTATTTAGCTGCATTCAGGAGAAGGAAAGTTATGTTGCAACTAGAGAGGGGGCAGAGAACAGACTGACCACTGAAAAGCACGAAATCCTGAGACTGCTTGGAATTAATTATTTTCACGTTTTCAAATTTTTGTTCAGCATGTTGAAAATGTGGCTGCAAGGCAGAGGATGGTAAAAGGAACAAGACTCTCCTCATTGTTATGCTCTCAGTGCTGAGGCCAGGTCTGTTTTTTCCTGTGAAGAAAGATACTGTTGGCATGGGCACATTAGCTTCTGTCCTACTCTCAGAAAAGTTCTGGTGCTATGTTCTGGAGAAAGAAAAGAAAAAAGGGCAAAAGGAACCACACAAAGCATGCAAGCTGCTCAAATCCTTTTGGGCTTAGATGCCTTAAACATCAGATCTAAGCCTGCTGGAAATCTGGACTTTGCACTTTCAATTGCATTCGCTCTGACACCCGAGTAGGGGCGATAAAGAAATTTCCATTTCAATGATTTTAGAACAAAATATTGAGTAATGCTCCTAAAATCCAGTTTAAAACAAAAACAACAAAAAAAAATCCCCAAAACAAAAAAAACCCCACACATCTGCTTTCTGTAGAAAATCTCAATACTTTGTTACAAAGCTTCTGGCAGAGAGCTGAAAACCTTCTGGGTTTTCAATGAAGCTTTGGATTGTCAAGTTTAATGGTGTTCTAGTCATGTTTGGGACAGAAGTTTAGGTACTGTGGGAGTGCAACTTCCTGGAAGAAAGTTAAGACATCCAGGCAATTTCTATCATTAGAGTTAGAAGGCATTTTTAAGGACTCACTATTCATATTCAAGCACCTACAATGGAATCTGGAGGCTTACGTCCCACTGCTGACTCTAACCCCAAGTTGCCCGCAAGGATTTCTGCACCTTTCCTTCAGATTGATGTACCCACTGCAGAGTGCCAAAGATGTTATGATAGTTTGGCTGCTAGTCAAATTTTATTTCTGACAGGTTAAAGGCAGAATGAGTAAATCACTGTCATGTCTCCAAGAACTTTTTTCTTTTCTGTTTCCCGTGTTTGTTTTGACAGCCAATTAATTATTCTGCATATCTTGCTCTCAGTCTAAGAGGATGAGTTTTTTATAAAAAAGTTACAGCCTGTCACAATCCTGAAAATAATTTGCTGGGTATCATTTTCCTCCCCTTGACTATCCAATGTGTTTCTCTTATCATTAAATAAGGCAACAAAAGTATAAATATGTTCATTAGCATTTTAAAAGTTGATGGAATCCAAGGAGTCGTTCTATATGACTGGTTTGTTGTAAGAAATGTTAATTTATCACATATCCCAGCTGGAGAATAGTTTATCATGAGGGTTGGAAATTTGCTGCCTTATCAACACAAAATGCTACCAGGGCAGAAAACAAAAGCAATGCTGTAGGATGCAGTGGAAGGAGCAAGGAGAATTTAAGCAGACTAATAGCAAGTCAAAATGGAATTTGACAGTCACACTAGATCTCAACAGCAATTCAAACTTAATGATCCCAAGTTTCACTTCACATCTTCTACAAAAGACATTAAATATGAACAAAGTCAATGGCTACAGCACATTTATTTAAACTATATTAATTGTTGCAGAGGTCAGATTTGAGAGGGGAAAAACCTAAAACCCAAAGCCCCACATGTAACAATGGATTGCCTCCAATCTTTAATTTTTTATCTTTTTTTACTTGTGAAAATCAGACAAAGGAAAACAAGTAGGTGTTACGCAGTTAATTAAGCCCTCTTGTGTAAATTAATTGAGCAGTATTGTGTATACTAAGACATCTTGTCTCAGGACATGGAGGGCTGTGTGCAAGTTTAAAATCATTAACTATTGTTATCCAATAACAAACCCCAATAAACCAAGTTTATTTAAACTGAAAGGGTGACAAACATGAAAGCCAAAGCACTCCTGCTCTTCTCAGCCTTTCCTTCATTTTAACACCAGCCAGAAGGGTCTTGGACTCTTCATAAAATGTTTGGCAAACAAAGGCCCTGTTAATTGACAAGCTATTGCTTTTACTGCTTCCTACCACAACTTTGGGTCTTTTAGACCCAAATCAATTCTGCACACAAGCGTTCCCACAATATGCCACACGCATTCCCATTTGAAGCCACTTACAAGAAGTGCTACAGCCATCTCACATAAAACCTTTGTCTTCTCCGGGCACTTCTGAAACAACATGCAACCCTTTCATCCCCTGCTGGCCAGCAGGTTCTATTTTTGTTTGTTTGTTTGTTTGTTTTGCCTGCTTTAACTAGGCTCTGTGTTTTCTGCCATCTTACTGCTTTGTTTTCCCTCCAAGATAGTTCCCAGCCTTTGCAAGGAGTGAGTTATAGCAGTCTTTGCAGCCCAATGCTACTGAAAAAAATAGTCCCCTCATCAGAGGCTGCCTGTTAACAGCTCTTCTTTATTGTTAAAGCTCTGTGTACTTAATTCTTCTTTGTCAATAAGAACAATCACTCTCAGCCTGTTAATTAGGAAAAGTTTAACAAGACAGGGGACAGACACCTGACAGCATAAGCTCTGTTCATTTGCTCTCAAGAATGACAGCAACCTACACTCGAGGTATAAGCCTTTATTATCATAATTTAAAAGTGGTCAACCTGCTTTTTTTTTTCTTTATATGCTTTAGGAGTGCAAAATCCATCCCATTTTGTGCATTCATTTTCTTTAAATGGCAAGAAGTCCTGGATACTTTTTCTCTGCAGTGTAAAAGGTTGTTCATGCAATGCACAGTTGGAGGGTGTTGCTAATCAGTATTCACTTAGGCCCTTCAGGTACCCAGGAAGTTTTAAATCTTTCATGTCTTCTAGTATCACTTCATTCATTCATTATCACAATACCATCTTGGATCATCAAACTGGAAATACAGTCTCTGTCTAAACAGAAGCCTTATAAAGACAGAGCTCCTTCCTCCAATTCCTCAGCGTTTCCACCCTCCTTTTCCATCAGGAAAAATTCCCCACAGAAATCTCCCAAATCACACTTTTATCTTTCTTCACACTCTCTTCTCTGGGGACAGGAATACATGTCCTTATGATATAAAGCACAATGGGCACTCATCTTTGACTGGTGGCCATAGATGCCATCTCAGAAATAATAACAACTGGGTAGTACTACCAATATGAAACGATGGAGAAAAAGGAAGAACAGGTAGAGGTAGACCCCTCTGACTGCACAGTCAGAGGAGCAGGGATCATGCCGAAGCATGGAAGGTAAATTTGAACTGAATACTGAAGGGGAGCAGGGGCAAACAAAAGGCTCTGAGGAAGGAAGGGATATGAGAATCATAGAATCTTTAAGGTTGGAAAAGAGCTCCAAGATCATCAAGTCCAACCATCAACCTAACACCACCATGTCCACTAAACCATGTCCTGAAGTGACATGTCTACACGTCCTTTGAACACCTCCAGGGATGTTGACTCCACCACTTCCCTGGGCAGCCTGTTCCAGTGCCTGACCACTCTTTCAGTAAATAATTTTTTCCAATCTAAACTTCCCCTGCCACAACTTGAGGCCATTTCCTCTCATCCTAACACAAGTTATTTGGGAGAAGAGACCAAGACCCGCCTCCCTACAACCTCCTTTCGGGTAGCTGTAGAGAGCAACAAGGTCTCCCCTCGTCCTCCTTTTCTCTAGACTAAACAATCCCAGTTCCCTCAGCTGCTCCTCATAAGGCTTGTGCTCCAGACCCCTCACCAGCCTTGTTGCCCTTCTCTGGACATGCTCCAGCAACTCAATGTCCTTCTTGTACTGAGGGGCCCAAAACTGAAGAGTGTTCTGGGCTCATGATCCTTAAAGAGGCATCTAGATCTGCAGGAAGCTACTCAATACCTCTGCTCTCGGAAATGTACCCAAATGGGGCACAGTCTCTCACTGCACAGAAAAACACTCTCCCTCACCAAAATTAAAAACATGACAAAGGGTTTCTGCTGCCTGAGCTGGGAACACTCAGACTAGGTGAGCTAGGAAGCTCTGCAGGTAGGAGAGATGTAGGACAAAATTCAAATATCCACAGAGGGAGCAAATGAGACCTTGCCACAAGAAGGATGCTTTCTAAAGTCTGAGATTTGAACTGCTTATGAACATGAACCATTTATGCTTAATAATTACACTGAATTATCCCACTTGCATTGTTATTCCAGAGTTTACGTGTATTTTGGAAAAATAGTGATTAATTTGAAACATTATTACTTTTATTAAAATTACTTTAAACTTTTTTTCAGACACATTTTTTGAGATAATGCTTGCATTTTTTGAAGGAAATCAAAAAGAATGATTAAAAATGGCTATGCATGTCAATGAGGGAAAAGAAAAAAAAAACCCTCACATTGCCTTCTAAACCATGTTTTAATTTAAATGTCCAAACTGTTTTTTTAACTTTGATATTTCCAAAATTAAAGGCATTTAGTATTTCAGACATGGCATATGGAATGTGCCCCATGGCAGTGGGTATACTTTTTGAAGTTTGAAGAAAATCAGATAAAGAAAGAATAAATAACAGGACACTGTCTATGTCTCTATGCCGCATTATTTTTGTTGCTGAAGTTCAGCACATACCAGGGCCTTGCTCTTCCACACCTACCTGCACAGCCATACTTCTCCACCTACCTGGAAGATTGTGTTTTTATTAGGCTAGTCAGAAAATCAAACTTTCTAGCCTTGCAAAAAATCTGCAGACAAACTTAAGGGGGGGTTCCCAAGGAGACATGCAAGCATGTCTCCATATCTCATTTCTGAACGCTTACTGCTCTCCATTTGCATCCACCCATAAGCCAATTGCTTCTACTTATGTCAGTAACTTCGAGAAAGTGAACACTCCTCCTACCAAAAGACCAACTCTTTGCTTTTCCACCCCTGACTACAGCTCTTTGTCTCCATTTCTTAGCCCCTGAAGTGGTGGCAGAGAGTGTCTGCTGGTGTCTGGAGCTGTATCAAAGCAGCAGTTGGAGTAAATGGAAATTTGGGAAGGTCAGCATTTGGCACTGCACTGAGGGTGGACATTTGAATTTGGACATGGCTTCTGCTACCAGCCTTCACTGAGGATACATTTAATTGGGCGTTCCCCTGAGTTTCCCAGTGGACTGGAGGACCTCCCCCTCAGTCTGTTGTGGTGGGAACGTATTTCAGCAGCTCCCAGTATCTGTTAAAGCCAAGCTGCTAAAGCACTATCAGGGTGCTTTATCACCCAACTGACTGCAGGGGTGGGATCCATCTCAGCTATCTTCAGCCATCTCAGAGACCAGGGGGCCAGGTAGGCTCTCCCTGTAGTTGGTGGAGGAAGATAGGCATCTGCAGAGAGTAATCCATCCCACCTCTCTCTCTCTGCATTAACTGAAGAGGAGCCCAGATAAGTAGTTCAGACCAGACACATTACTTCTGAATGGCTGGAGCTAGACAAGATGAATTCCATCATCAGTGCCCAAAGCACTAACATATGTAGTTTCTCATTACTTATCACAGTCACAACGCCTGTTATTCATTGATTTAGAAACAGATTTTCTTGGTGCGATTTCCTTTTCTTTGTGCAAAACTTTCATTATGCAGGTTTTGTACCCTAGCACTCAGGAACATAAGTGACAGGACATTTCCTGCACAAACCCACAAGTACACCTGCAGACCAGGAGCTGTGTGCGTCTCAAGTCCCTTTGAGCATGCCTGAGCAGTGGTGTAAAAGCCCCTAAGGATGCAAAGGAGGTTGAGCAGAGGCTGCTTTTAAATTCAGGTCTCCAAGGCCCCCATATCCCTGTGCTCTACTTCCAGCCATTTGGGTTTTGCTCTCTTCAAATCATTTTGGAAGAGCAGCTAAGAGGCGAGCATTGCTTTTGCAAAATGATGCTGCTTGGGGAGCAAACACACCATCGACCTTGCCAACAGTTGTTCCCACAACATGCCTCCCTGCAGGACAGACAAACAGCATAACCCTTCCCATTCCCAACTCTCGGCTATCCCAGCAATGCCATAATCCAGCCTCCAACTGTTTCCGGAGCAGGACCGTTCCCCTTCTCCCCACGGGGGTGTGGAGGAAGACAAGGCTTGGGCTGCGGCATCTCCATTGTCCTGTGCGCTCTCAGCATGGTGGTACCTCGTACCGCTACATGCCTTGCATGCCGAAATGCGCAGCATCCACGGTCTGGGAAACAGCGGTGTGAGTCAGAAGGGGCTAGTTATGAGTTCGGATACTACCGTGTAAATATAAGCTTCTCCATGGTTACTGCTCTCACGCAAGGTCACTTTCCTGCCAAACCTCCTCTCCTCCCTCCCTGGCTCTCTCTTCTCTCCCCTTCACCATTTTTTTTTTTTTTTTTTTTTACCAAACATGCTACATCAAAAGAGAAAATGAAAACATTTAAGATAATCACAGTCTGAGTATTTTAATGCAGGCTGTAGGAAAGGAAATATGTAAGCCAAGTGCTCTCACTGTGCAAGCAGAAACACACTCTCGACCTCATAAAAGTAGTATCTGAGAAATAAAACTTGATTAAAGCAGCCAGTCCTTCATTTAAGTAGGTGCTTATGGTAGGGAAAACATCCAAGGTTTCTCTAGAACAGGCCGCTGGCCTATCACGAAAAGCAGGAAAGGCCAGACAGCTGAATTATTGCGAGAGAGCTGGGATTCAGCTGGGGTGCGAGGAGATCCCTATTATCCCATCCACCTTTCCTACACAAATGCCTCTCCCCAGAGAAACCAAGTCATTAAAAGCCAGCTCATTCACTCCTGACAGGCAATATGCATTGAGTGAGAGGTGATACATTTTCATTTTCAGCAAGAAATCTTAGTCGCCCCAAGGAACAGCTCGCTCAGGAGAGTGGTAATGGAATACAGGGCCTTTCATCTCCGCCTCACCACTGCAAGCATGGCCTGGCTCGGTAGCAAACCAAAAGTTATTAGCTAATGGGTTGTTTCGGTTACCTACATGAAATGAGTTTGGTGGGTTTGGTCTGGTTTTCAGTAGACAATAACTAGAACCATAAGTGGCATTAAACAGAAACCCTATTAACAAGTTGAGCATGGGGTGGGTAAGGACTGAGTGAATCACCCATGCGTAGCCATGACGTTGCTTTCCCTACCCTTCGGGGACGAGGAGCACAAAAGGAAGCCCCACGGTCAGTCAGTGCTCTGCTGAGACAAGGATTCCCAACTTCTAAGGTCCCTGCTTTGTCCTCATTTGCACAAGCAGAAACAACAACAACAAAAAATCTTAACAACCATTTCACATTCTTTAGGAGCTCAGTAATATCTACTAGGCATCGCTTTGAGCTGAAGATACCACAACCTTGAAATACCAAAGAGCATTCCAAAGATGGGGGCTTCACAGTCCAAGCCTGCTAACTTTTGAATGCATAATTTTGCAACTGTAAAATTTCTTTTTTGTAAGTAATTCCTCATTTTAATACATTTAGTGAGTGTAGGGCAGCCCTGCGTCTCCCTGGGAAAACAAACCCCAGCCATCCCTCCTTACTTTCTTCCTGTTCAGCGCTGCCTGCAGTCCCAGTCTGAGCTTCCCCCGGGACAGTGATGGCCTATGGAGTCCAGAATAATCCAGTTAGAAAAGCTTACTCCCAAGTAAAATGCAGAATTCACCCTGAAGTGAAGATATCTTGAATCCTTACACCACCACCACCCCCTCTTGACAGTAATTTATGCCACTTCCTCTGCCACGTTTCCACAAATAGTTACAACCTCAAATCCCAGAAAAATCTAATACGAGGTGAGGAGCCACCTTTCATCTATTAAGGCCTGCACAAGTTACAGCATATCACACACAAGCCTGTTGCCATCACATTGCCTGACTAGATAGGTATCTCTAAAGAAGACATCCACCAACTGCTTAGATAAGAGATTCACTGGGGATCCATTCCCCAAAGGGAATGGGATGTAAAGCAGGCAGCAAACCACTATCACAGCCCTGAGTATCTTCTCGTTATTTGCTTCCAATTTAAATTGCATAGGAATTAGCATGGGCCCCAATTCTGAAGGAAACGGGCAAGATGCAGTAAGAAAAGGCACTGCAAAGAGAGGGAAAAAAGGTCAGGTGCGGCTTACACACGGGTGGCATTTCTTTTGCTGTCAGTAAGATTCAGAATTAGAGCTGGAGATTTTACACAGATGTCAAAAACATCCAAAACTATCAGACCACCTTTCTCAGAGGGATTGTTAAGTCTCTTGCTTGAGGCTTTAAATCTCTACCAGTAGCTGATGTGTTTCCTTCTCTAACGTACCTGGGACTGGTAACTGTCAAGGAAAGACCTTAGGGTCTGACCCTATATACCCTGTATTTCTTTATCTTTTCTCTCCCAGATACACATACACACAAATATGCTCTTCCCAGCACAGTTGCTTTTGCTATTTAGAGAACAAAGGAAAGTTGATCAAGGAGATATTGGCATGCCAACAACTGGGCAACAGGAAATATCTGTACAGTACTTAGGAAAGAGCAAAGCACAGCCTGTAAAGACTCAAGCATGTCTCCATAGACTTCTAAACCATTCAGACCTGCCTTCCTCTGAGGAACACGACTTAGGAAAGCCAGAGTATAAAGCTGCTGCTTTACAGCTGAAGCCAAAGTGAGAGGGGGACCCATCGAGTACAGAGGGAGCAATGTTCCTCAGACTGGGATATGAGGCATTCAGCAGAGCAGGAGCCCAGGGTGTATATCACCATGACATGTGATGGCATATTTTCGTTATTACAGGATTAAAACTTAATGCAAAAGAAAAAAAAAACACACCCAAGCAGCCTAATTCTCCACAGTAGCAGTGATGTGTATTAATTTAGTGTAAATTAATTTTGCAGATTATCAGGATTTTTTTCCTGAAAAACAGTCCATGTTCTCTGCAGCAGCTTTATTAAATGTGTGTGAGTGTGTGTGTCTATTTATAAATACGTATTATTTTTTTTAATTCTATCCTTCTCTTCTCCCTTCTGTATTTTATTTTCATGATGCAGGAGAGATGTGTCTGGTACTGACAAAACTCTTGGAATTCTAGTGGCATGTAAAGTTTCCTGGCCTTGCATTTTCTGCTGATAACTAGCCCATCAGTTGCAATAAAAGCAGTTATTTGAACTTTGCATTTTACTGGTCTCACACATCACACCAATGAAGTCAAAGTTATCTGCCCAAACTCATACAGCATTATCTTTTAACTTAATGGAAGTGAGAGAGAAGCCTGTGCTCATTACCCAAAGGATGCAATTATTACTTCCTCTCTATATTGTTGCTAGTCGAGGATAAAATCCAGGATATGACCTTTTCATTAAGCGTCAAGCCAAAATTCACCTGGGACAGCCTAGGGAGGCTACCCTCATCCTTTCACTCAGTAATTCAGAGCAAAGGTCCTTGCCACATACAGCTTATAGGAATCCTTGTGAAAGATAAGGAAACATCTAATAAATGTTGATCAATAGATGAAACCTCAATAGCTTTCTGTCTCCTCCTGCATGATCCCATCACAAAAAAAAAAAAAAAAATTAACACATCTAGCCTCTGCCAAATATCCTTCTCTATCTGTGCACAGTGTGAGGTCACAAAAAAAAAGATGATAAACAGAGAATAGGAGTGATATAATGTATTACTGCAGTAAAATCTTCAGTAGAAACTTGAACTCCAAGAAGAATGCAGAATACTGTCGAATTCCTTATATTTTTTGCTTTGTTTTGGCAACAATAACATGCCTTTTGAAGTTCATACAGGGAGATACAATGCCAAAAGGCAAATACTTACAATACAAGAGCACTTGGTACATTTATTTCCTTCAGGCCTAAATTCTTCTCCTTCATTGTAATGTCTCCCTTCAAATATACAACCTGGAATACAGCATTTGAGTAAGTTTAGCTCATTACAGCACGTTGCCTTTTCCCTATAACACATCCCACCATAGGACAATATGAAAAGCATATTTGTATCCTATCTGATACAAATAACTTCAGAAGCCTTTACAAAGGCCTTGAGAATGCCAGAACATCTTTTGGAGGAAAGAAAGCATCCTTCTATAGCAGATAAATTTGCACCAGTGAAGTTAAGGCCAAATCATGTCTTCCTGGCTTTGAAGCACTTTTCTAAGCTGATTGCTTTTTACTACTTATACTTATTCCCTGAGTTCATAATAGATGTTGGCAGAAATTATAACAAATTAGAATATAATAAACCCATTATATCACAACTGGGGCAGTGCTTACCTACAAATCCTCTGTTAAAATCAAATTAGCCTACAAAACCTTGTTAATTGGCCACTGTGCTTCACAAACTCAATCCGTTCCCACTGCCCTTCAAAAAGTGAGTCTCCTTTTAAAGGATTACTCTTATACTTCCACTTCTAACAAAATCCTAGTCATCAGCCAGGCAAACTCAGCTGACAGACCCTCTGAAAAAATGACATCAATACATATAGAATCATAGAATGTTTAGGGTTGGAAGGGACCTTCAAAGGTCATCTAGTCCAACCCCCCTGCAAGAAGCAGGGACATCTTCGACTAGATCAGGTTGCTCAGAGCCCCATCCAACCTGGCCTTGAACGTTTCCAGGGATGGGGCATCAACCACCTCTCTGGGCAACCTGTTCCAGTGTTCTACCACAGGCTATTGTCTATGCATCCCCAAGTCTGCATGTCCTCTACTAAAAAATAATAAGCATGCTCTTCTTGTGTCATTTAGTGCATTGCGAGCCACTGGCCTGCATTTTAGTAACTTGTCAAGTGTAACGGAGAACTTAGAGGCAACCTCTCAGGTAATGATGGTTATCATTAGAAATACAGTTGCACATGTGGAACAGCATCTTCCCATGAGATCTCACCTGGACACACAGGACAACACATTCCCATGAGTTTCAAAGGGTTTTTGCAATGGACAACACACTGTACCTCCGACTCTACTATCACTCCTTCCTGAAAAAGAAGCAGATCAGACATATTCATTGTTAGCATTGTGGTTGCTTTAACAAGCAAAAAATCCACAATTACTAGCTGTACAATTAAAGCGTGGCACATGCTGCAGAGCACTGGATTTCAAAACCTGCTGCCTGGTATCAGGATTCAGGTTAATCCACAGCCAGAAGATCCACTTGAGTCTCCCTGACTCCAGACACAGGATTTGCCTTAAAATGCACCAGGTAAGAAACCAAGTACCTTCTTAGGAAAAGGAATCCTGCTTTATCAGGAATCCTTAGCCTCAGTAATCTGCCATGCAGCCCTGGTGAAAACAGGCCAGACACAAGGCATTCTCCTCCCTCTCCTCTCAGAGGAAAAAAAGACTTAGAAAGCAGATAAAAGCATCTTGTTCTGTAGAGGGGAGACGCTTATCTTTGATGCTTCGCCTGATAAGTATTAGTAAATTAACATTTCCTGTACTTCTTGTTCTCGAAGTCAAGAGTCCTCCTGAACAAATCTGGCTGTGAGGCTCTGTGCACAAAAAGATTGCTACTTATTTTGCTGCTTGCAGCTTTGCATTTGGAGGCAAGGGACATCTGTTTTTCAAATGTGTGGGTCTAGGGTAAATAGGATCACCTAGTTTTGCATTTAGACACTGAAATAGGCAATAAAGAATTGCTCATTTCATGTAGCTGGTAGTGGTCAGAGAATCTAAATTCAAGCTATGAGTATCTTTTTGTAAAGTGCAAGAATACAGAATACTGCTGCTCCAACTTCATTCTTCTCAGCACACTTGTCTTTAAAAACATGGGTCTCTGTAGAGTAGAAGTATCACAGAAAAAGAGAAAAATCTTGAAACCCTTTTCTTGTATTTGTAGAAGCTCTTCATACTCATTCATCCTTCCTCTTTTGAACAGTTTCAATTCTTAGTAGCTGCCTGAGTGTTATTATTAAAACTGGATCAAATTATTGGCAAAAAAATTAACAGACAGAAGCTAAAATTCCCTACATAATTACTTGTGCACACCTCTCCTTCAGCAGTAGTTGGGTATCACAATAATCAAGTCATATAAAATCTGTGCTTCTAAATGTTGGCTTATAGCTGGCCATATCTGAGAGGATTTAAACTGCTTTAAATGCAAAGTCCATATTATGCTTTGGGTATAAAATATTTCAGGTTATTTGGATTGGATTAAAAAAGGCTCAGAATTTCATGAGAGAAGCTCGCGACTCAATTACCATGATGCTGATGACATCCTTACCTGGCACTGGTATGTAACACAAGGATTGCTAGGGAGGTGCCATTTCATAGAGCTGTTGTACGTATTTCCTCCAAAACTGCAATCTAGAGGATGAGACAGAAGTACATCAGTTCAGCTGAACGCAATGATCCCATGGCAGGCTGCTGATGAGGATCACAGAGCAACATCCTAAATGTGCCCCATCCTCTACCCTGCGTTAACAGAAGAGGTAGAGCTGAGTGCTGGGACTGACAAGAGGGATCATGACCTGGGAGAGCTGGAAGCGACCTCCTTCCCTCCGGTATCTGCTCCTGGTACGTGACTGGTCAAACTCTGTTCAAGACCAACCAAAATCAGTGATAATTTACCTAAAAATTGATGTTGGTTGTTATTCCACAGTCCATTCAAGAACTGCTCAGCCATTCATGCACTGGAGTAGGAAGAGGGAGGAGAGAGGGTAAGACCTGTAAATGTTCATCATCCAGCCTGGCCAGGCTATCCTCATCCATCAACCGAAACCCCCGGGAACAGCTCGTCAGCCAGCGCAGCTTGGCATGGATGCAGACATCGGCAGAGCTGCCCCTCCTTCATACCTTTTCACTTCATGACAACAGAGATCAATACGCACATAAACTAAAAGCCATCAGGCTGTTCTGTGTGGGTGGTGAATATCTGAGTGGAGACATTTTGGCATGCTTTTTTTTTTTTGGTGCAAAATGAAGTTTAATTTTTTGGGAAAAAAAAGAATTATTTTCACATTTTTTATTACCTGTTCCTACTAGTTTCCCTCCCCACTCTTTCAGTGTTTTCTGGTATTCCGCCAAAAAAAAAAAAAAAAAAAAAGGAACACAAAGAAAAGAATAAAATAACTCACCAGAAAAGCAAAACTAGAAAAGACATATTAAGTGGAAATGAAGTACTTGTTTTAAAAGAGTTAGCTCACTAACGAAAAATTGTTTCAATTAAAAATTAAGTCTTTAGAAATCTAAAGTGTTCCTGAAAAAAAAAATAAAAGCAACATGTATCCCATTTTCTGCAGGAAAAATGCCCATTTTCCATTTAAGCATTTTTATTCCATAAAACCAACAGGAGTCCTGCCAGAGACTTTGAAACACAGGCATGTACATAGAGTCACCAAGCACAAAACTAAAATCAGTCGAACAATGCCCACAACGCCATTCTGTTTCCACACCCTCCCTCTAAGTCATTCTCTGCTGTGCAGGGCACACCATCCTGAATTTCTTTGGGCTACTTTTTACACTCTTCTGAAAATAAAGACAAATTATCCATCCTACACCAGAAGATCATTGACCCCAGTGTTTTTAAGAAAACTTCAGGGTCACAGCTCTGAACTGCTAAGGAACTTAAAATCATTTTGAATTCAACCTAAAATTTAAAGGAAATCTGATCTATAAAGATCATTTTAAAATGTGTTAACTGCCTCCAGTTAAGATCTTAAACAACTGAAGACTTGTACTTCAGGATATGCAGTACTCAGAAATTTTTCCAGACTAAGTACGGAGCAACACAGGAGAATTCTGCAGATGCCGTGGCTGTTTCACTTACCTCAGCTGAAACAGGTATGTTTTTAAAAGAGTTGATCAGCAGTCTAAGGGCTGGCTGTGATAATTTAATCTTTGACAAACATTGAAAGGTACAAAGCATACATCTGAGTCTTGCAATTTTTTAAATAGCAAAGCCCCTATGAAGCGTTTTTGAAAAATAAAGTGTTCAGATTCTCAGCATATTAAATACAGTTCTGTGCGAGCTCTCACACATGCAGGCCAACATGTGAAAAGAGGAATGTGAAGCCTTATGCTCCTCTTATGCATTTTGAAGTCCCATTCTGAGAAACACCAAGCTAACCTTGTGGCGCAGCCTCACTGACTGCCCATGGCAAACCCTGATGAATAGCAGAGCCTATTCAAGGCGTTTTAGTGTCCTCAAGTTGCAGAAGTTCTGGCCGTACTGGCATACTGGTCCCAGTCCAAGAAAGAGTTTATACATGTGCTTGATGGAACAAGCTGTGTTGTTAAATATCCATGTGCGTGTTTTACCAGGTGAGTCTGGTGTCTTCAGCACCATGTGTAATCAAGGGCCAGGTTGGAAACTCCTAACAAATGCAAAATACCTTATGTTATTTAATTTAAAATGTTTTCTTGTTCTTTAATTTAAAGTGTTTTCTCTGTAAGAAGGCTAATGAGCCTGGGCTAATCTGCGTGTGCGGATGTGCACACTGAACAGAAATTTTCAGTTCAAGGCTTAGTCTGGCCAAGAAAGCATGAAGGTGGTGCGTCCGTGCAGTCACCACTGCTCTCGCTTGAAGGGCATCTCCAAGCTATGCTACAAAATCCTCCGCCCCGCAGTGGTGGCTGTTGTCCCTGTGGAAAGCAGCGAGGTGGGAGCCGAACTCCACCTCACTGTGGAGGCGAGTGGCTCGCAAGCCACTTCTGTCACTGACACATAGTGCTGACAGCCGTGGGGGATGGCACACCAGAAGTAATCATGGCAGGGAGAGCTTGCAGTCAGCAAAAGGGAAATTTAGAAATGAAGACCAGGATGGAAAAGTCTACAGAAGCACTGGAGATACCAAGAACGCTCCTGAGCTTTGGCACAGGCCAGCAGGTCAAGTAAGGGAAGTCAGAGCAGCATCGTGCAGGCACCAATGCAAGGCACAGTGGAAGCTGGATTTCATCAGCTGAAGAAAACAGCACAAAGGAAGGGGAGAGTTAGCCAGTAACACAGGCAAGCTTGGTGAGAGCCGGTGGAAGGCTGAAAGTCAGGCAAACTGAAGAGGGGGCAAGAAAGGAGGTGCTTTACAATCTCCAGGTGAGATTTTAACCTGTCCATGACCAGGGGTGTGCCCTGACACTGCCCTCTGTATGCCCCAGACCTACACCCACTGCTCAGTCTTCAAAAGGAAAAGGAAACAAAGCTCACATACCAGCTAATTTTTCTGAACCTCACTTTCAATGTACAAATCTCTCAGCTGACACTTGCAAACATATACTTGGACTTTCCCAGCCTGCCTATTCATAGCATGGAAATTTATGAGCCTCACCTAAATTCAACTGAGTTGAAACACACCTACTTCTGTGCACCAACTCAGCTGAGCCATTCTAGCTCATCTATAGTTAAAGGTTCATTATACTTGGCTTGAAAAGTAGCAGTCACTAAATATCTCCTGTCCAAAGGCATCAGCAGAGCTGCTGATGCCAATTTCTACAACTGAGTATGGTGGAACATACTTCAAGTTCCTAAAAGCCATTTGAATTCCCTTTGGAAATATTATTACATAAACTTACTGTTTCCATCTGCCATTGGAAAGGGAGAGCAGGAGAAAAGAATAAATCAAGAAAGATCAGAGCCTAGCACAATCACTTAAATGCCATCCACTTACTTCTGCCTGAGTACATACTTAAAACAAAACTATAAAAGAAATGGCTACAGAGGAGGTTTTAAAAAGAGGAATGCAAAAAGCCTAAGAATGTTCTAAGTAGTACATGAAAAGTAACAGATTTTATATTAATAGGTAAATTTGATCCCATGACATATACCCTATAAGGAAAACTTTTAGGATTCCACATATGGAAGGAAGTTAATTGTCAGTGGTCTGTACCAATTTTAATGGAGCTAAGGTGATTCATGTCAGTCAAGGAGTGTGTCCTAATTTTTTTTCTGCTTCTTTCTTTAAAAATAGCTAGTGTTTTATTAATGTAAAATATTAACTTTCAGTTAACTGTAGGTTTTGTTCCTGCTACCTACTTCAACCCAAAGAGTTCAGATAAGTCCTGGATAAACATGCAAGCTGAAAGTTGCTTATCTGAATCAAACCAAACCACTGAATACTTTGAAGTTGGTCAATTGTTGTATATGCAGTGGAAACTAATTACCTTCTAGTCACCTCATAAAGGCAAAATGATCCTCTACTAGACTTGAATCATTCCTGCACAAAAAAAAAATGATGATAAAATAGTTAAATCACTTCCAATTTGCTAATTTAGCTACTTTGTTTCAATGTTGTGCATGCCTTACTTGAGTACCTTAGTTTCAAACATAATAAACCAATCTTTGGCTGATTTAATTTGAAAGAGAGCAATTTAATACCCAAACAGCATCCTCACACTGGAATAACAAAAAAGGCAAATTATAGCAGGTTTTCTTATTGGCATATGGACAAGTTGACAATCAGGAAGACATTTGTCTTTCCAAACCCAGTGACATTGTTAAATGACTCTTTTTTTTGTTGTTGCTGTTGTTCCTCGAACATCCCAGCACAGAACAGTGTCATGAAGACAGGGAAATTGACTGTAAGAGACAGTTTAGTAGTACTGAAGCTCAACCAGTGTCCTCAGGAGTTCATTTAAAACAAGCCATTCTTACTCGATTTGACATTGTCTAATAAGATTTCAGAAGATATTTTTATTCCAGAAGATATTTTTTTGCTTATTTTAGGCTAATGAGAATTTTATAGTCAAGTCATTTCCGTATTCTCCCAAGAGAAAGTGATGGATTGGTGCACAATAGACTGGCTCCTCATCCCTCATTTCTTCAGCATCTTTCTTCTCCTATTAAGTCTTTTTCTCGCTTTCCCTCCACTTTCTATTTTAAAAAGTAACTTGTCTATTGGCATGGAAAATAAACATTAGGAAAAAGAAAACAGTCAGAAGACATGTTTTATTTAATGTTTGATAAATTAATCCTCAGGGAGGTATCCAGGCACGCTAACAGTAAATACCAGTTCTAGCCAAAAAAAAAACAAAAACAAAAAACAAACCCAACCAAAAAAAAAAAAACCAAACCAAAAACCCAAACAAAAAAAAAACCAATAACTTGCACATTCTGCCGTATTTCCCTTGCATGAAATCTGTTGGCCAAAATAAGAAAACTGTGAATCAAACATACACCTATTATTAAATATATTTTCACATGCCTTAATGATGGTAAAGCCACAGCTACTAGAAAATTTAACTTCCTATTGGGTAACCCCAGTCTTCATTTGTCAACACAGAAGCATGAAAATATATACAAAATCTCCCATGCTTATTAAGTCTAATTCTAAACAGCTCCTCTGTAACTGAGTACAATCAAACCTATTTGCAGCTGAGCCATCACAATTACAATACCCAAGGGATGCGAGGCGCAGAGGCTGTATAAAGGGCGTACAATGCAGCAGAGTAAAATGGCTATGGGAGTTCACAGGCATATGATACAAAGCAGCTCATAATCACTGAGCAAATAGCGGCAGAAACAAAGAAGTCAGCTCCTCCCGGTGCTGTTTTTGCCCCCTGCACCCCACTGGAACTGAATTTCACCTTCCCAAATATCTTGTGCTTCATAAATATATATATATGGTGGGGGGGGAAATGTCACTCTGCAGGGTCCATAAGAATCTTGTGATCAAAAATGCCATATGGTTAGAGCTGCCATTTTATCTTGAGCTGATACTCGATGTGCTTGCCAAGCCTG
This sequence comes from Chlamydotis macqueenii, assembly GCF_036417535.1. Classification (NCBI taxonomy): domain Eukaryota; kingdom Metazoa; phylum Chordata; class Aves; order Otidiformes; family Otididae; genus Chlamydotis; species Chlamydotis macqueenii. Next base: position 51,961,829 of record NC_141557.1, read on the forward strand.
GCAGCTGGAGAACTGTGACCTCTCATGGTTAGAAGAGGTGTCATGAATGATATTGCATGGTGACACAATTACTTGCCATTTATACACAATTTCCTCACACCAACAAAATCATTCATTATCAGTACAGCTTAAACCTTCAAAGTTAAACAGCAAAAGGAATTCTTATTCCAGTATTAAGTGTCCTAAACTGTTTGTCATGTTGTTCCAGAGAAACATTACATGTGAATGTTGTGTGCAGCCTCCATGCTGATCTTTAGTGTCATTTTACTTTGCTGCACTGGACAAAATGTCCACACATAAGGTACAAGTGCATCCACATATCACCACGGAGGTTTCATGCTACTTTCTAATACAAGTGTCTTAAACAACTTCTCTGTGATTGTAAAAGTCTAGGTAACTGATGTTTGACTGCAAAAGTATTTTTGACATGACAAGACAGTTCATTAAAAGCTTCTTACATAAATGGAAAATTATATTAACCAAGGTAATAAGAAAATCTGAAATTTGAGGCACTGCTGAACACAACAATATACGCCAGATATTCAAGGGGTATGAAATATATGCACTAAGACCTTTGTAGGAAGAGTTAACTCAAAGGAAAGATGGAGATCTTTTCTTAGGCATAACCAGAAGTAATCAAAGCTGGCACCATGATGATACTGGATAATACTGTCCTTACCACCTATATGTCACTCCTTCAAAATCCCTGCCTTTACTTGAAATACAAAGGCATAAATTGAATGAATGTTGAGATGAACCTGTAATGCCAGCCACAAGAAACAAGCCTCCTGGTTCAGAGCTGAAGCACATCACCAAGAGACTGAGAGAAAGTGAGAAAGGCAAAGGGAAAAGTTAAGACTTGAATATGTCCCCAGACCATCTTTTTTAATAACCAGTCTTTGGTAGATACCAGGACTAGATTATTCAAATGAAGGTGAAAAATATTTTAGTAGGAAAATATATAATAAACTTCCCAGCTCATCCCCCTCCATCCATGTAATAGGTTGCACACTTGTCTCTGAAAGCTTGCCTTAGAGCATGCGAAGATAGGCTGCAAGTTATAGTGCCCCATCAAGGCCCCACACAAAGGCCCTCCCTACTCAGTCTTACAGCAGGGGACCAAAGTGGTATTAAGTATCTCATACTAGGGGTGTCCACAGGCGAACAAATTGCTAAAGGTATGGCTCCTGCAGGGCATTGGTAGAGTAGCCAGAACGTTGATAAACTTATAACCTCCCTTTAACTTCCTTTGCAAGCCAGTCTAATAGTTGAAATTGGCTGCAATCCTCAACCGTAATACCTGATATCCTTTCCAAGAAATGCACAATTAACTATGATAGCTTTGGATATTCAATATTCAGGGGAACTAGCACTGCTGTTGCCTGCGCTGTGATTCCATTCTCTGGTAGGCTCCAGATCAATGGAGCATAGCATGTGAACCTCTAAAATCATTAATTAATTTTAAAAGAAAAACCACAACAACAAAAAAAACCCAGTAACTCTCAAAAGTTAACAAGGGCAGAAAAAGTGAAATTGCACATGAGAAGTGAAACTTTAGAACAACAAATTGTATCTTTTGTAACAAATACCCACCAATTTTGTCTTTGCACAGCCATAGAAGATTCAAATTCTTAGGATAAAAGAGTTGAATATGGTACGCAATTTTAGAAATGCAAAATGCATGCAACTCTGAGCTGGTAATACCACTTCTTCAGGGAGCAAAGAAGTTATTATTAGAGGTGTAGAGACTCTATATCCAAGTGACAGGTCTCCATCCAACTAAATAAGAAAATGCTGCCAAAACTATTTCTACAGTCTCAATGATCTCATATGTTTTCATTAAACATATTAAATAAAATGAGAGATGAAAAGTGGCCTTTTTATCCTAGGCTACAGTAATAAGAGGGCTTAATTTTTTTAATATTTTCAAAATGAATAGTATGCTAGAGGTATATAGTATGTTTTATAAACTACAGTAAGCATCTGTCAGAAGAATAATCTCACTGAAAGTTTTCACTGTTATACTTAGTTGTTTGCATTCTCCTTGCAGCAGGGAGCCGTAATCGTGTGCCTGCATTTCTCCGTTCCAGATTTTGCACAAACACACAGCAAAAGACAGCCTTGCCCCACCAAGTTTACTATCCAAGGTCCTATGAGCCTAAAGTCAAGAATAGTGTTAAAAAGCATTGCTAAGGAGGATTAAAATCTTAAGTAAAGCCAAATCTCTTAATATATTAGGGATAACCTATTGTTTCAACAACAAAGAATTTTCTGATTGCAAAAGCTATACTGCTGCTGTTTCTTACTTTGTTGTTTATTAAGAAAAACGGGGGAAAAAATGCTAGAAGTTATCTAAGTAGCATAGAAATACCCAAATGGAAGCAAGGGAGTTACTCTCAGTACACAACCATTTGCAGGAAAAATTCCCTACCAACAATTCAGTTTCTCCTGAATGCAGAGCTCTAAACACAGGAGCTCACGTGGATGCACCATTGCAGGCAAATAGTATTTCTTCATTTCAGACTACTTTGCTGTCAGATACTGGGCCTACATACCCAGGCCTCATGCACTCCTCATAATAGAATAAAATATCCTGGCAGCAGTGTCACAATTGACTCATGAGTGCTGGTTTCCTTCCTACAGAAGCCAATTCTGAAACATACCCTTTGGTCCTGATGTTATCCTCCTGATGTTGTACTCAAATGACAGCAGCCATTCATTCATTCATTCATTCATTTCTTCAAGGGGTAGAAAGACGTGAAGCTATCAAAGGGAGCTGGCAATAGCCCGTAAGGCCTGATAAAGCTTTTCTAGGCTTTTGGAATTAATCCAAGAAAAAAAAAAAAAAAAAGGCCATCAGGTTCTGGTGTCTTTTCTTCGTAACATTTTTTGGGGGGTTTAGATGAAATGCAACCAGTGAAAAAAAAAAAATTAAAAATCCCTGTTTCGCTTTTCCTGCTTGCATTCCCTATGGGCACTCTGGCAGCTTGACAAAATAGTAACCGAGTACAAGCGCTGCAGGGCCAATTCCTGGCTGCAGCTGAGCTCCACATGGGGAGTGCCGGGGAGCCGCTGGGACACCAAAGGGAGTAGCTGAAGTGCTACACAGCCAGGCTGGTGTTTGCACCCTTGATTCCCCAAATGCTCCCCATAGGACACTCATTTTGGTTTTGCAAAGAACAGAGCAGGAGCTTCAGCAGTGTTCAGAGCAGAGAGAGAAAAAGCAGTTTCCTCAGGGTAGAGGTGGCTCCATCAGCCCCTTCCCATTTTACCAGAACAACCTGGTGACAATCCATGACGTCAGGACTGCTGTAGTTACACAGGTGCATATTTAGCTTTACCTTTCAGAAACAGATTCAGAAATAGAAATTTTGCATTTACTTTGAAAATTAAGCCCTCCTTAGCCTTAAAAAAAAAAAAAAAACCACCCTGAAAGCTGTTCTTGCATCTTAATTACATAGGAACTGCCATCTTAGATCAGACCAAATGTCCTAACCAACATTTGTTTTTTCCTTTGGAGAGTTACAGAGGGTTGAGCTGATCCTGCTACAGAAGTGTCTGTTATAACACCGTGACACAATTTTTAATAAGTAATTGCCAACTCAGAGCCCAGCATCGTATTTGTACAGTTAGGACTGTTCTGTCCTGTGTGCACCCATTTATTCTTATCCACATTAACTTCCTTTGCCATTTTGTCATCAGTTATTCCGTGTTCCAAGAACCTTCTGCAACTCCTCACAGGCAGCCCTCCTCCTTTACTACACTATAGAGGCCAGGTCAGCAGTAGCAAACTTTTATGACCCTCTTCCCACCTTTTCTAGATCATTTTTGAGAACGTTGACAAGTTGAGATCTTTGCAAGGATCTGCTGGGAACCTTTTTCCATGGCAAAAATAATCATTCATTTTCACCACCTGTTAGTGATTCATTGATGAGAATTATTTCTTTACAAACTGCTTAGTTTCTTTAGTAGTTTTTGGTGAGGGATCCTGTTGGATGCCTATTAGAAATCCAGGAAGACAACATCAGGTGGATCTCTCTGTCCATATACTTGCAACAAATTCAAATTACTAGCATTTTTATAAGATATAACCCTTCCCCCTTATATTGCAATTATCCATGTGCCCCCTAATTCTATTTTTTAACAGTTTCTATTAATTTTCCTGTTAGAGATGTCAAGCATACCAATCTGCAGATGCCAGGCTGAAGCCTACTAATAAAGTCGTAGAGGAACTCACCCCAATTCAGGATAATATCTTACAGAGTCTGAATTAAAATTTCCATCTAGTGATAATAGCCCATACACACTAATATATGTATCCTCAACTTTGAAACATTAATCTTCTTCAGTGTAGAATCATTTTATATGCATACGTGCACATATGCATGTGTATGTCTATAAAATTTTCATGCAAATGACCAATCATGCATTCCTTTATCAAAAAGGAGAATCAATCTCCAGCCTAATCAAACAAGTTTAAAAAGCTTTTGCTATAAAGCTGATGCTAAACACAGTTTCACAAAAGAAATAAATTACATTTAATTGATGTAAAAATTGTAACTACAAATTCTCGGTTTCAGTAATGTTCTAATTTTTTTTTCCCAGTTCATTTCTTTTGCTTTTAAGTGTCAGACTTTTAGACAAATCCTCAGACTGGGGCTTGCCAAACCTATTCCAAAGTTGCAAAACAGAAGCAAATCATGAGCACAGCAGCTAATATACTTCTGCCACCATCCAGGAAAAACACATATCCATCATATGTCTCCTCCATCTAAATTTCAGTGCAATCTGTTTTCCTGCATTTGTATTTCCTCTGGGAAGGCAATAAATGCTAGCATTTCACAGAAGTTTATCCTACTCTATCTCCCTCCCAAAGCCACTCCAGCATCACTGGGGAATTAAACAACAGAGAAAAAAAATAAGAAAAGTAAAGCTGTCTGAATCCAACATTCTCCACCTCATTGGCTGCGTCAGCATTCCCTCAGCAAAATTAATGGTTTAGAGCATATTACTTACTGCATTGATTTAAAAAAAAAAGACTAGTTTTCAACTTTATCTACTTGCACATTTTTCATATGGGTAAGTATGGTAGTTATATGCCATGCATGCTTACACAAGTCATTTATTATTTTTTTATATTTTATAATTAGGTCACTCTAAAGAGCGTGGAAGATACAGTGTTGGCCAATAAATAAATGTACAGTGTTCAGATTTTTGTCCATTTTGGCTTTAATAAAAATGGCCACAATAGTATTATTTGAATCAGGAAAAATTTGGTTTGTTTCTAGTATGGGGAGAAATAAAAATAGTCATGGATACTTGCTTTTTATAACTAGGAAGCATTATTCCTATTCTGTTCAACCACACAAAAAGTTTAGGGAATTCCCATTGAGTGGTGACTACCAGCAAATTGATTTTTGACCTAAAATATTTCTGATACATAAAGTTAAAGCAGGAGATATCTCTTAAAAGACTGATAACATATCAATGAAGTACAATAAAGATGTATTTCTAAAGGATTGTCATTGTGCAAGAACTAGTAATTACTGGATGAATATGTGAATTAAGCCATCTCCACCAGCTTTGGAAACATATTTATTTTAGTTGTGGCTACTGCCCTTTTCAAGCCTCTGGTAACAGCCAAGTCCCAACTGAGAAGCTCCCAACTTTGTCCTGTCTCTGGTAACATAAATGTGAACTGATAACACATTAAAAAGAGGGAAACAAAAGGAAGGGAACCGCACCTTTGCAACGCTCACAGCAAGCTCCTCTCTGCTTAATTACGAGAGCACAGTCCTTGGAGAGCATCGGACACTTTTCTCTCTTGCATGTCACTTCCTTATTCTGGAAACACAAAAAAAAAAAAAAAAAAAAAGACAAAAGCTATTGCAAGTAAACCAAATCCACAGCTTAGTTTCTTGCAACTCAGAAATTAAAACGTGAGGCTAGAAATTTGCTTTTTCACTTCAGGAGAGGTCCTTGTGATTCATAACACCTTTCTGCCCTTGAAGGAATGCAGAAGACAACAGTCTCTTAATTATCCAGGAACTCAGGTAAATGGTGTTTGAACTCCACTTAGACAGTAATTCATAACCACTACCCGTCATAGTACAGAAAGTGTGCCCCACTGAAGAAATGCACTTTACTTAAATGAACAACTAGCTACATGATGCGCTTATTAAAATGTCCTCGAGGTCTTGAGGGGCTTCCCCATGAACGGCACAGCTCAGAAATTGTTTCTCACGGTGACAAAAGGACAGATGGCTGAGGAAGGAGCGGCAGCCTCACAGAAAACAAAACTCGCTACCACTGTGGAAAGTCATTATTAGCTGATGGTATTATCTAGCTACCTAGAGGTCTTCAAAAGAGCCTACTGTGTACTGTACTAGAAAAGAGACTACTGTAATTCACCTTTCTCCCCAACATGCTGAAAATCAATGAAACAGCACAACCAGGCGGAATCATGGTACATTATAGTGTCATCTTTCTAAGGCAAAAAGCCAGCAATGGCCAGGGACAACGAGCGTGTTGACCACATTAAGGAACGTCGACAGAGGACATGCAACAGTGGGCAGGAGAAACATTCCATTTACAGCCTGGCTTGCCCCTGTAGTGTTAACCTTTCTGGTTATCCCTGCCTTTAAATGACAGCAGAAAACAAATATTTTGGGAGTTTCTTTCAGTAAAATTTTGCTACTTGAAATTCCTGACTGAGAGTAGCCCTCTGAAGTGATCTCCACCTATAATTAGTAGCTCAGTTCATTAAGTGACACAGGTGGCCATTTACTAGAGGCAAGCACACACCTCACCCAATCTTATGACTTAATTAGAGACCAAAAAATGAAAGGACTAGAAAAATGTAAATCATAAAACTAAAGGAAAAAAAACTATGCTTTCCAGTCATTTTCTTTTGCTCCCTGTGGCCTTATTCAAGGTGCCTGTGAAGGATAACACGCAGCTTTTATTACACTCCAGCTCTTTGTCTAAAATCAGACGTTTATTTTCTTCAAAGTCACTCCCTGATCTGATGGGAGCTATAAAGGCTCTTCAGTCTTATCAGCGTAAATGAGGAATCACTCTCGCCAAGCCAGTGTGAAATCAGCAAATGAGAACCAGGCCCTAAAGCGCAGTTGCAGTTACACAAATGACTACTGTAAAAAGCCAGGTCACTGCTCGTCACTGCGACGTGCTGGCTGCTCTGTATCACTCCAGCATTGCAGACCAACCATAAATGCAACTTAACTGGTGAGTTAAGCTGAATTTATGGCAGGTCTGTAGCTCTGGACTGGCACAAAGCAGCCACGGCACAGCAGCGCAACTGGCTCAACAATTTATTTTTAGAGCACACGATAAAATCCTGATTCCCTTTACATGAACGTAGTGCCTGACTTTGCCTCCTTGAAGCCTGTTGAAGGGCAGCAGAATCAAGTTCACCAAATTGACTACAAACAGTCTGTATTAAAAGGGTGCTGTTAAGATCTGATTCTTTTTAATGAGAGTTTGCTCAAGGAAAAAGATGTAATAAGCCTAGCAGCTTCATTACCTTTATCAGTGGGAAAATCTTCTATATGGTGAAAGCGGGTTTGAAGGAAGGGCAAAATTCAGGTTAGAGCATGTTCCCATAGAGAACATGATCTACTCAGCTGCAGCATACATCATGGACCTCTGCGAGATGCACGATCTCCTTCTGGGCCAACCTAGCTGGGTAGGATCCAGATCAGGGGGTCTGGCGGGCAGCTACCTATTGGACTTCCTCTTCAAATGAAAAAAATTATTATTGTGGACGGCAGTGAGAGGGACATGAAGTAAAACACAGCTCTGTATTTCTTTTTGTTCCCTGATTCCCAGGGTACTCCTGGGGCAAACATCTCATGCAGGCCAGCTTCTCAGGCAGTTTCTCACCCTCTCCCCTGAATACCAGCTGCCTCCCTCTGCCCTCAGATACATCCTGACATGGATGCTTCTTGTTGGCCATACAAAAAGTCCCTAAGGATCCTTAAGATGCATCTGACATGTATTTCAAACAGGAGCTACTCGCTAGTTACCGTTCCTAACTAGAAGCCTCCTGTTTGGTCCACATCACATAAAACAGGAATCTTCACCAATGACAAGTTTGGTACCGCTGAGCCAACCCACAGAGGCAGCCAAATTTGGATCTTTCTCTTCTTTCCTTATCATCAACAATGCTGGTGGCTCAACCTCAAACTCAGAACCTGCATTTACAGATGAAGGTGGAAGTAACTGGAAAGAGAACGCAAAACTGAGCTGGCCTGTACAGCCTAGTGACTGTGAGGGAAAATTATTTTGGAGTTCATGTGTTGGTGCCAAGGGCTGTTTTACATCAAGCAGCTGTTCCACGTAAAGCACATTAGTGGCCCACGGTGTGGTGATGGGAACTGAAGGGTCCTCTCTTCCTTGGAGGGCTTCTTATGCAGTAGGCTATAGACTTATATTTCCTTCCTTTATCCCAGTAGACCTTAGAACTACTTGTTGTTCAGTGGCCCAGCTTCAGCAGAAGAGGAGCTTGTTCTCTGTTCTCCCAAAATCCACCAGTCTCGACAGCAAGGATGTTTGTGGGGAAAGCAGGAGATGAAGCTGTGAATTTCCTCTGGATGTGGAGGGCACCAAACCTGGATCACCATCTCAAAGGCAAGTTGCTACTGCATGGTGCTAAAAGATGGGCAGGAGGTGGCACACTCACTGCTTCCCGTTGCCCTCTCGTTTTGTTTTGGTTTTTTTTTTTTTTTTACAGAAAAGAGCAAGATCAGCTCTGGATTTAATCCCCAAATTCTTTCTGAAAATCCTGTTCTTTTATCTCAGTGCTGCATCTTGTGGAAAACTAGGCCAGCAGATGTGGAGGAAAGGGTTAATGTACCATGCTGATCATTCACAGGACAGCAGCAGATAAAACAGGGCTGGTAAATCATTGTTTAGTCTATTGCAGTCAGGCGTTATCCAGTGCAGATCTCCTAGGCCCATTGGGTGTAAAATTATGAAGATAAAACAAAGAGCAATTGTCACCGGGATTTTTTTTTTTCCTTTTTTCCTTCATGCTGTCATCCAAAACACTGCTTAATGTGTACTGTCCATCTGCTTGTTTCGATTCTGCTGCCTCCTTCCCTTCCATTTCACAAGGGCAAAGTGGAGGGTGAGAACAAATGGACTTCAGCAACAAATCCTTTCCTTCCAAATACGTCCTCTCCTACCCCCAGTAATCATAACATTTCATTACTTGTCCCAATCATACGTTTTAAAAGTCACTACGTAGCTGCATGCAGGAGAGCTATATTACCAAACCTCCATCTGTGTTGTCAACAGCGTCTCTGGGGTTGTTGAAAGCTCTCAGATACTTTGATTTTTGCTGTTCTTAAGAGAAAACTTCTTAGGCGGCAACATTCAGAAGCCAACAGTTATGGGAGGGTAGGGGATTTTTTTCCTTTTGTTTAAAGGACATGCACTCTGGCACCGAGAAGTGCGGAAGAGACACATGGCTCATAAATACATAAACCGTTTGCTAAATCAGAAACCTGGGAGTCAGTCAAAATCCATAATAGGATCCCAAGATTCATAATAAATAACTTTTAATTACAGTCCTGCACAACAGTTATTTTAAACATATGGTTTATAGATTCACATCTGGAATTTTTTTTTTTTTTTAATTTAGTGCTCAGGCACACACACAGAAAGGGAGAGAACCTAAGGCTTTTATTAGTGTTGGGAAAATATGTATTTTTTTTAAAAAGAGGTCAGGCTGATCCAGAACAATGCTGCCCCAGCTGACGCAACTCCCCAGTCAGCGCTTAGTTCTCCAAAGGGTTTGCACTGGAATCACAGACTCCCTCAGAAGGGAAAATTTAGGGAAGTGCAGGAGGATCACCCCGGACTCCTCTCCTGTGCTCACCGAGCCCTGAGCCTGACTGCTGGAGAACTCATGTTTTAATGTGTTTGGGGAAAGATCAGAAAGTTTTGTTAGATGCCCATGTTTCTTCCCTCTCCCATGCTTTGCCAGTGGGAACCAAAGGTCTCTTTAACAGGGCATCCTGAGGTGATGTAAAATTCCCATACAGGATAGATACACTAACCAGACCTAATGCCAGTGTTACTGCTTCATGTTACCTTTATAACAACCTCCTCTCAACGCAATTTGTTCACCTTCTACATACACCTCGTATTTTTACCTTCCATCAAAGAACTCCACACAAAATAGCTCATTCTGGTGACAAAATATATCAAACTAACGGCCTTAAATTCACGTGGTAGGGTTAAATAAAATGCCAACATGAAAAGAAAAAAAAAAAAAAAAGAAAAACCCTAAAAAGAAATCTGAATATTTGGCAGAGGTCTTGGAGAGGACATGCCAAACCACAGCTTGGAAGCCGCAGCCAACTTTCTACAGGGTTCCCCACTGGGCTCCTGTTGGCTCACAGCAGCCACAAGGAGGATGGCTCTTTTCAACCTGGATTTGGCTTGGAAGAGGGAAAAAAAAGGATATATCAAGAGTCTGCTTCATTTGTTCAGGGCCATACCAAGAAGCGCCTCCACCAGCGGTACCCTGACCCACTGTTGTGCTGTCACAGCTGGCTGCTGAAGACCTTGCAGATGTGGGTTCTCAGGGAGCTAGATTTCCACTGTGAGAGTCTATTTTTCTCTTCTTTTTTTTTTTTCCTTTTTCTGTATTGAAAATGCTTTTAGGAGGCTTGCACTGCATTTCTGATATCCTGAGGTTATTAACTATTTATATTGAATAGGAAAAATGTTGCTTAAACTCTCATTTAACAAAAAAAAAAAAGTCTGTGAAGAGAAAAATAATAAAAGCTACAGGGACAGATTACTTAGAAATAGGAACTACCATTAATGGCTAATCCTGAAAACATTCATTTTTTACCATTATTCATCACAGTCCCACTAGTAACTCTGATAGGACTCCTCATCAAGTAGTTTGCAGTGTCCTCAAATTTCTGCCAGGAGAAGCCTATGGGATCATCCATCACAACAACAACAATTTTCAAACAATGGCAAAAGTTACCCCTGGGGGATTTGGGATGCAGCTTTCAAACTTGCACGTGTGACCTTGGGAAAAGAAAAAGTCATTTAAAATTAATGAAGCAAGTGCATTCAAGTCACTTAGGCAAAATCTCTACCACAAGGCATAGGGCAGGCTCAAACACAGGTCACAGGACGTTACATGCCATGACCTGCACTTTCTCTGGCCATGCTGTGGGCTCTTTGCCAGATGTTGCAGATGGCCAGAGCATCCTCTTGAGTTTGCACAGGGCCATGCTCCGTCCATGTAGGCCAGAGGAGCAAATGTTTGGGCCAGCACTGTCCATGGCTCTGTCTGTCAGCAAAGCTTGGGAGCACCAGGCTCCCAAACGTGTGCCTGCACCTATGCTTATGTGCAGACAACCCTGACTTTTGGCCAACTTGAACTCAAGAACAGGCTCAGACACGTGCACAACTCATGGTCTAGACAAATCCTGAGGCGCTTTCTGAAAATCCTACCCTTGCTCCTTTGGCACTCCTGCCTGGAACTTGCTGTCTCGGGTCCGATTCACAAACTTCCCTTTAATTGGTGGAGCTGATGCAAGCAAGCAATTCCTGCTAATACTGTGGGACTGCTGTCTTCCATGAGCATTCCTCTGCCTGAGCAAGAGCTGCACAGTTTGGCTTCAGGGAGGATACACTACTCCCCAAGGAGAGATATTTGTAGGCATTTTGAACCACTGTCAAAGAGACAAGAAAAAGGTCTGATTTCCCTTGTTCCTCTCCAATTATCCTTTTTTTTTTCTTTTTCCTGCAAAACAAATTTTGTGGGTACAATAACAAAAAAAAAAGGTTTAGCACACTAGGTGTGTTTTTAAATTCAAGGTGGAAAAAGTATTTCCTTGTGAACCAATGTCTGTTCTCAGCAAAATGATACAGCTCTCCCTGTTTACCCACACAAACCTACAAACACCAATGCACAGGCTTTACCTCACAGAGAGAAAAGTCATCTTGTTTTAAGCAAGTCTTCAGTTTCAGGGACAACTGACAGGAGTGAGGCCAAACATATGCTTCAGTGCTTTCAGCATTAGGTCCTTGCCCGTGGCACAACATGACCATGATGTCAGCACGAATTGCATTAGATGCAAATGACAGCATTTCATCAGGAACAAAATATGCCAGTTCAGTCCACAGTGTCTCTTTTTTTCCTTTTTTGAGCAGAGCACACAGTAGCCTCTGATTTATCCCCTCATCCCTGTAATCTCTTTAGCTTATCTGGCCTCTCTCAGAGTGAGCAGGGAGGAGGCTGCAGCTCTCTGTGGTGGTGCTCAGCCAGCATCAACCACCCCCTTCATAATTCAAGCTCTCCCTGCTCCCTAGGAAAAAGGATTAAAACAAAGGCCCTGCTGAAAGACGACACCGAATTTCACTGCAAACGGGTATTCCCCACCACTGTGAGAAAAGCATAAGTATGTGCAAGTCATTCAGGACACATCACTCACAACCCCTTATAGGCTGAACAGATTTATTCCCCCCCCCACTATGCTTAATGATGTTCACCAGCATAAGGAAAGTGACCTCGGTGGCCCGCTGCAATCCCGACACTCCCTGACAGCAGCCTGCTGCACTACTACATGGTGAAAAGAAAGCGTCGTCTTCCTCTTATATTTGTTTGTGTTAATGCAACTGCTGGGGCTGCAGCTGGGATCAGGGTGCCATTACATCAGACATCACATGAGCACATGCAAGGAGTACATCCCTGCTCCAGGGAGCTTATCAACAAAGGCACAACCAGACAAAATGACCATAACTGCAGATTAAGTCAGTGAGAAAGCCAGAGCAAGATCCAGACTGCTTAGCTCTCAATCTCCCTGCCTCCACCTCTACCTCCAAGTGCCACTTTGGATGAGAGTTCTTCCCTGTGAATTCAGCAACAAAACTGTTTACCTGTCAACAGAATAGCATGATGGTCTTCTAGCAACAAAAGAACATGGTCTTCACAGGTTCCCAGCAGTTCATACTGCAGTCTGCAAAACTACCTAGAGTAATCCAGGAGCCAGGTTTCAGGAAAGCACTGAGGTTCTTGTGGGAGATCACATCTTTGCATTTCACAAGATGCATACATTTAAATTTCATGGCTTTTTCCCTTTTCTGTGTTTTTAAACAAAAAAAAAAAAGGTTTTTTTCCTACTTTGTTAATAAAGAATTTGCATTAATTATCAGTCATGTAAATCTGATGCCAATACCTAAGAAAACAGTAGTCGCAGGCAATACCTGTTGATTTGAAGCTCAAGATGCAAACTTGTACCCGTGCTGCCAGAAGAGGTTACAGCTCACCAACCCAACCCTATGAGCTTACGATCTACCCCTTGCTAGATATTCCCACTCACTCAAATCAGCTAGAAAAAACTTTTTGGATGATCACTGCCCAACTCGTTTCGAGTGAAATGAGTGATCTTGAAAGTGTGGTCTAGCCTAGCCTGGTTTACCCTGACTGAAGCCGATGGGGCAGAATTCATTCTCCCAGGGAAGGGACAGGCAGCTGAGGGCCATAAAATCTTCCATCACCTTAGCTCAATCCAGAGGCCACCCGCACACAGCTGGAGTCAGCAGATGTGGAACAGCATCGCTGCCCTGGGTGTTTTAGCTGCTGGAGCATTCTGCTCTGCTGACGCCCCCTTAAGTGCCATAGGAGAGCTTGGAGAAGAAGCAGTTCATTCATATCATGCCCAAGTAAAACTGGTCTGAAAACACTCTAAGTAAATTCTAGTCTCCCAGATTTCTTGAAGATGGCACTGATGGATTATCAAGCTGATTTCATACAGGGTAAAGCAGATTGTGCCAAAGGTTTAAAATAAATTATTAAATAATTTGAATTCAACAAATTTTAGATCAAGTCACGGTATCATGTTCTGTCCCATCTCAAAAATTAACTCAGTCCTATCAAAAGAGCGTCCTAACAATACTCTACTTTTGTTTCTTAACTACTGCCATCCTAGTCCTATAGACTGTGTTCAGCTAATTTTCCAGCAGACATTGCCAATGAGAGAAAAGCAAAAGCATGACTACAATTTTAAAAGTACATAAAAATCTGAGTCCATCAGTTCAGAATTCCTATTTTTGAATGAGATAACTGTATCTTCTGTTACTAACTGATAGTAATTTTTCTTCTACTAATGTGAATTAAAACATCATTTGATGTTTATTTAAAAGAGATGCATTGACTGTTTTTTAAATAAATATAATCTAATCATATTTTGATGGGCTAAATCTACAAATATATTATTCAAACAACAGTTACCTGTCATTGCATCATTATTACCTTCTCTGCCTGAAGCTGCTTACTCGACCCTTACACTGGAGATTTAGGCAGTGGCAAATGCTCCAGTTTTGGGCTTCAGCCTGTTCTAAAAACTTTGAACAAAGCAGCCCTTGAGGCCATGTACTTCTTAAAGAGTTTAAAAAGCCCAATGGGCCTCCTAACTTACTCTGCAACAAGTCATATCCCATGAAGAAACTAACTTCTGTACAACACAAAAATAGGGCTAGATTAAAGAAAAGGGAAGAAAAAAAAAAGCAAGGTCCCCTGCTGCTCTGTCTGGCCAGAATCATGTCTTTTACTGCCCATATCCTCTAAAGAAACGATGCTCTCATGATATATTACCCTAATACATCACCAAGTGACAGTTTTCTCATGATACTGTATCCTCAAAGATGTGATGCATGCCAGAAGCAGCAACAGGAGATCTCAGCTAGGGGAGGGAAGGGGGAGGGTTTTTTATTTTCTTCCAAATTTTTAATCTACACATTGTTTTTTTTAATATTATTTTGTCAGAAAAATCTCTGTCAATCCAGAGGACTCCTAGAAGTTTTGTACTAGTAGCACAGCTTTTAAACTCGAAAGCACCAAAAAAAAAACCCCTCTTCATTTAATTGAAGTAAGTTTTGAAATAGGACCAAAATGCTTGAGGAATAACAACCAAGTAAAAATAGTAGCCCAAAAGAAAGCAACAAGAGTCTGTTTTCTATTATAAAATTATTTAGGCAAGAGGCCTCCAGACAGTGCTGTTTTAATGAACTTGCAAGTACACTAAGCACTGACCCCGCATTTGTTTTCTTACATGATCTTGCCTGTGCTACACAGTGGTATTAGAAGAAAAAGAGGTTATTCATGGCAGTCTGCAGAGAGAAGGGGCAGCCACCAGCTTGTCGGTCTGTGTAGAGAGAGAAGAGTGGGAAGAGACAAGGACCAAGAGCATTTCAGCCAGGACTCCTTGAAGAGGGCGAGAGCTTTCAGGGTCTTTTAATGCTACCTTCAACTCGCTCCTTTTTGCTGCAACTGCTCCATGCTAGTAACATCTCAGAGGGGCAGCCAGAAATCCTAACTCATGGCAGCAGTCATCCTCAAGCGGGCTTCCTCCAGTTGGTGCCAGCGAGAGAAGGCTCAAGGCCACAGGAGAATTTAGACAGAAAAACATATGCCACAATGATGTTTTATTTGGCACATCTCATTTCTATGTGTTTCTACTCCATACCCACTCAGACTTCTGATGGATGCAAAGCAGGAAGGTGGAATAAGCTTTCCTTTGTTGTGATCAACCACATTGACAAATTAAGTTTAAATTCTGACTTTCAAAACTTCAGTCAATGCTGTAGCTAGTAGGAGAAAAAGCATATTTTGACCTGTGAAATAAGCAAAAGTGATATGGAAGTCATTGAGAGGAAACTAAAAGTCAAAGCTGTCAAAGTCACTTTCACAGTCCTTGAGTTGACTTTGACCATGTTTTGTGGCCTGGCCCTCTCTGCTCTTGGGTGAGATGTAGCAGCCCTCATTCATAGCAGTGATCATTTAGCCACATGACAATCCACTGCAGTCAATGAAGCCACCCACGTGAGTTCAGAGGTTTGAGCTGAGCTCTTCAGCACAAGACACGTGCACAGTGCCCTATGCACTGGGTAGACCCAGTTAATTAAACAGTTATTTTTAAAAGTTGCTCTGGAAAGAAGTTTGCTGTCCAAAATAAGAAATGAATATTGCACAACCACTTTATGCTTGAAAAAAATCCAGTGGTTAAAACATGTTTCTGCATAATTGTAGCCCTGCAGGGTCAGTTCTCACTTCTGAAAAGCAAATCCCCTTCTTTCTGTTTTGCACATGTACAAACAAACAGATTCTGGTATGTCCAAAGCTTGTGAATCTCAACTATAACAACACATTCAATAGAAGCCATAAAAGCAGATTTTTTTCCCTAGCCTGTTCCCTTCGCTCTTTCCTTTCCCCTGCCCCACTTGCACTGCTGGAAGTAAAAAAAAAAAATACCTGTTTCTGACAAGTAAATGGAGCTGACATTAGAGCAAAACTGTAAGGTGAATGGGGTATGTGCAAGCCATTTGTCATCTTGACAAAGTGATTTTCGGTCACCAGTGGGACACTTTAAAGACATCTGAACGGTTGGCCTTGACCACCAGCATTTCTTACAGCTTATAAAGGGACCCGTGGGACCAAGAACACAAC
This sequence comes from Chlamydotis macqueenii, assembly GCF_036417535.1. Taxonomy (NCBI): domain Eukaryota; kingdom Metazoa; phylum Chordata; class Aves; order Otidiformes; family Otididae; genus Chlamydotis; species Chlamydotis macqueenii. Next base: position 51,978,327 of record NC_141557.1, read on the forward strand.
CTGCTTTTGGAAGTGACTCCTGCAGTGGTACCTCTTGATAGATGTAAAGGCAGTGTGATATATCAGGTGCCATTAAGATCTTTGCTAGCAGGTTATATTTACATAAGGATGGAGCGCAGATAGCATCTTGTTAACCCAATTAATGAGACTCGAATGTCAGGAAAGGGATTATACCTGGCTGGAAGTCCACAGCGCTCATGAGGCAGCCAGAGATGATTTCATTGTGTGGGACAGCACTGTTCTCTTCAAAGAGCAAGAATTCAGGCAACAATGCTACTACCCAAGCAAGCAGGGGAAATCACAGGGGAGTTGGAAAGATGGTCTGAAATCCAAAGGTTTCACACCTTTAGCATAAGAAGGGCTCTCTATGATGAGAGACTCAAGTGCCATGTAAAAATGGGAACCTGAGGCTGAACCAAAGAAAACTAAAAATTATCTACCTGAGATCTTAAAAACTTGATTTTTTTTTATTAACTGTACTTCCTTAGGCAATAAGAGAAGGCTCTCATTGCCAAGTCACAGCCTGATCTGGGTTGGAAGAGGAACAACTTTTCATCCAGCCTGTCCACACTGCTGTGTTTTGCATGGGCAATTGAAATGCACTTCTCTGGCCTAGAGAAGAGCAGGAAATTTCCTGACACAGATGAGATCACTAATTTCTGCATCAATGACTCTTGATGTGCTTTACCATAAACTGCTTTTCTCCCACAGCGTCCAACTACTAAGCTGTACGATGTAAGAGGAGATGCTCCTGTCATGCAGGTCAGAGCAATGAACCTTGAAGGGCACAGAATGAGGTATTTGGCCCCAAAACAGAGAGAGGGGTTCAGGGTATGGCCTTGTACTCAGCAGCTCCTGTTAGCTCTCTGCTTAGCATGTCAGCTGTAAGAAATCCCTGTTCTGAGTTTTCTTCTCAATGGAGGAGGCAAGACAACAAGCATGACCTGCTTGGGCCAACAGCCCCAACTAAGCACTATCCAGTGGGTTAACCTAAATCCTTTGATGGTAACAGTACCTTACAGCCACAGTCACAAGTCGTCCACAAACACACAGTAGTAATATTAAATCTTCAGAAGATGCTTAAAATCCTTTTAGACCTCTGGTTCCAGAGGCACACATCGCTTTCCTGCAGTCACATCACATCCACATCCTCTCAACGAAAGCTCTGCCTCACCAGTACTTTTTGTGCTGTCTTGTACATCAGAGGTAATGCCCAGCAAACAGGCTGGAGCTGATAGATGCCTTCCAGTGAATCTCTCTTTTGTTGTAGGTGAGTTGCTTTTTTTTTTCCCTTTTTGGCTCCCACCTTTGTCTGTTTCCATATGTGGACTGGTTTAATTATGCCAAGAAACCTGATAACATCAAAGATATTAATTTTATACTAAAATGATTAGATACAGTTTTAAGCTCTAAATATGTGCCCTTCGTGTAACAACAAGCATATAAAACCACTCAAATTTCTTACTACCATGGCCTAGAGTTCTAGGTGTTTTTTAATTTGCCTCTTCAAATTGATTTTTGGATCAAGTGGGTTTTGCTTGAGGATTGGAAACCTTGCCAAGTTAAATCGGACATACACAGACATTTTTCCAGAAGCTATACAAATTGCACGCTGCTTCGATTTCCTCCGTGTTTTCTTGTTAAACAAGCTCTGATTCAGTATCAGTGCAACGTGCTACATCTTAAATGTCCATATCAGAAAGTTTCTCCAGAAATGCGTAATGCGTTTAGATCATAGACAAACTGTGCCTTAAGCATGCATTGGTTAAAGAGGTTTCTTACACTACCGCACCATCAGCATTTTAATGTGTAATGATTTTAATTGTCCAGCATTTTTTATCCACGGCTTTTACAAACAACCCATTCACCAACCCTTGGTTTACAGGCTAAAAAGCTTGCATGCTTTGCATCCTGCCTGCCAACATAATTATTTTTCATTTATTTTAATCAAAAGCAGTTGGCAGATTGAATCACCAGTCCACCTAACACAGTTACTGCTCCAGCTCTCCCCAGAACTTGGGGGGGGACGTAAAGTGCTAAATATGAAAATGATCAGCTGTGCACTGCCATATACAGAAAAATATATTCTCTGTCACAATCAAATGATCATCAGTTTCCTTGTAGTAGGAGAGGCCTGCTGCTTTTATCAGTATCTTAGACCCACAGGCAATCTTTCAGCTAACAGCCTTATCTCAAGCCCAGCCACCCTGCCTGGCTCCTTCCTGCCTCAATGATTTTCCAAACAACACAACCTGGAGGTGTTTCACTAACGGGCACAATCAGATCATAACTTCTATGTAGCCTCAGAGCAGTCGTTTATCAGCTCTTCCCCATCTCTCCCAAACCATGCCTCAACCGTACATCACCACCCAGATAGAAAAAAAGAGGAGGAGACAACCTCAGTACAATCAAGGTCTGTTATTCTTCAGCCACCAATAAATCATAAAACAAACCAGAAAACCAAATGCAAATGTATGGCTCTAGCTGGCCATCACAATACATTTTGACGGTTTGAAACCTTGGGGAAGATCCAATTCCCACTGAAGTCACTTAATAGTATATAGTGAATATATATAAAGACATCAGGAACAGCTAAAAAGGAGGGGGGGGAACCAACCCAGACCACACAATTTTTAACCTATGAGCTGTCAGAAATCTGATTTTCCTGGTCAGGACTCTACAACACATTGGCTTGCATCCTCCCGGGTAAGGAGGAGTGCAGAGCTGCTGCTTTCATGCCTCAAGTGAGATCTTTAGCTTCCAAAGAGGTGGTGAGCAACACCATGGCCATCTGGAGTAAGGGGCACCTGGCTCTACAGCCAACAGGGGAGCCTGGGTTTACACTGAGCATCTTAGCAGCCAAGGCTGAGCAATACCTGGTTTTCAGCATGAAGTAGTAATGGCAGTCTTCAGCTTCTCAAGGCTGGCACAGCTCTGGACATCGAAGCTAACACAGTGCTCAGCATAGAGAAATTTAAAACTGAAATGGAAGCATCTACGTGGTTAAGGAATTTGCACTATATCTCTGATTTACAGGAAGTTTCAACACTGCAGGTTGAGGTTTACGCATACGTAAGGCAGCATCGCTACCATGCGACCAGCTGCAGATGCCCTACACGAACTAGACCTGCTCCAGAGGAAAATGCAGTGTAACCATGTAAGGACAGTTCTAAGGCAGAGTTAAAGATGACCTGATTCAATCTTTAACACTGATGCTTTCCAAAAAGGTTTATTTAAAACAGGAACTCAGAATAACTAGGGCTTCAATCTGTCAGGGAAAACATCAGATCTTTTGCATCATTTTTCTAAATGGCATTTGATCACATTTCCATCCTTTGTGCTCACAAGAACAAATGGATCTCCAACTCTAATGCTATTTCATAGTACTGCATTTTGCTGTAACACTTTACAGTACAAATATATAATGTTTCCGTCTCTGAAAAGTCTAAGATATAATACAGAAAATTAACAGATGAGGAAACAAGTAAAGAGGATGCAAATCATAGACAATGCATGAAGACATATTATTTTTCCAGTGAGGTGGTGGTACAGAGTCCTAGTTTAAGGGTCTATTTTGGACCACTATCTAGAGCAAGTGGATTCCAGACACAGGAGGAAAATGAAAAAAAAAAAAAAAAGGGAGGAAAAAAGACTAATAAATAAATGTGAGAGACAGACAAAAAGTATATGAAATCCAGGCCTCAGCACACAAGGTCAGCTCCTGGGGATGACAAGGGATGGGGTCCACGCTGTACTTGGACCCAGAGCTCAGCACTTGCTTCAGCTGGATGCAAAACGCTGCACAGAGCACAATCGGACAAACGGTCAGACTAGGTATTTTCTAGCTGCAGCTTAACGCATAAGATGAAGAGGCCAAGAGACCTCAGAGGAAGTAATTACAGCAGTTACTAGGTACAATATGAGCAAGTACCGGTACGATAGTCATTTTAATAGTAGTATTACAGGTAAAAGCTTTTATACAATATTGTTTTTTCTTCACAATGGCCTTTTATTTGACCATAAGCTCAATATAAAAAGGTTGCATTTTCAGTTGATTTTTTTTGTTGTTGCTTAATATTTTTCTTCCCTCAAAAATTTCTATTAAAACATGATGGGGAAATAAAAACAGATATTTGGTGGGGGAAAATATCTATTTTTATATAGCAGCACAAAGCAGAACAGCAGAAGTACTGACACTGTGAACCATTCACTTGCAGGACCATAATTCTTAAAAAGACCATTAACAACTCAATGGAAGAAACTTGAAAGCTAATAAAAACTATATACAGGTAACCGTATGCTTTTAAAATGCCATTTTGATATTGGACCAGCTCTTTAATAATGTTCTTCTTATTGGCAATAAAAAAGTGCCTTAACTTAGACTGATCCATTTTGCACTTATTGTAGACACATTCCAAAGACATTTGCAACTTATATTACATTTTTCCATTTAGTTTATGGCATTTTTGTGCCCTTGATATTTTTCCACATATTATTTATACATTTTAAACATGTTCTTTTGTCTTTGAGTTCTCTGATCCTTTGATTACGCCAAAGAGAATCTCATTTCCATACTTGATGGATTGCATCTTCATAATTGTTACAGTGACATATCACCAGCTCTCTTCCAGGAGGGTTTTGCCAGGACCTATAATCAGTTCAGCACTGTCTGCATATGTATCTTTGCTCAATGCAGCTGACTCTATGTTAGAAATGTGCAGTAGTGAACCCTTCACTATCCCATGTGGTCTGAGAAAAACATGAAATAGCTTCTTCAAGCCTGCAGATTTCCAGAAAGGCTTCATCATAAGCTGTCACATATGACTGTGCATCCTGTCTCCAAAATAAATGTCACAATCAAGCATAGCAAACTGAAGGCAAACATACCTGCACAGGGATGTGCCACACTCTGAGGCAGCTCTGAGATGCGAAGCAAAGAGCAGAAAACAGACTTCAAAGGTCCACAGATGGCACAGCCACAACACCCAGCTATACAAGCCATACTCATTCCTCAGAGGAGAACATTAGATGAGATGTTGCCCATGGTACTACTTGGCCAGGGTAGCCATATCTGGGGCTAAACTGACTTGAACATTACCTCAGCGCTGTTGTTGGAAACTTAGAGCATCAAGCTAGAGTAACCATCTTCTACCATAGATAGTTTGTGTTTCATTCTCAGACAGGCAAAATTCTTGTCTTTCAGGTGTTGCATGAATTAAGAACAACTGAACCTACCTGAATCATCCCTCAGGAGAGCCTACCAAAGCAATAACCTCCACAACAGGTAATTAACCAGCTCTGGGCTCTTGATTCAGTTCATTTCTCACTTGCAAAACCATCTTCATATAGATAGACAGATAGATACACACACACACACACAGTTCTTTAGTCTGCATGACAAAAAACAACACATCAGACACTCGACTGCACCAGACATGGAGTTAGGACTGGTTTTTGTTTTCGGGGTTTGTTTTCAGGGTGTAGGGTGTTGCTTTTTTTCATTTAAGAGATGGCATATACATCTGTATCTTTTTTAAATGGGATAAAAACTAATAAAGCTTTCATCATGTTGAAGCACGTTTGTGTTCCAAGGAACCCTCCATATACTAATCAAAACAACATTATCTTTTGCAGTAATATTGGGGTGAAAACTACCAGTACACTACTGTATTGTAGGATTTTTTGTCTCTTTGTTATTTCTGTGGGTGAAGAGAAAGCTGATTATATTATACAGTAATAAAGACCAAGAATATTTAAATTGAAAGAAGATGCAGTCTTGGTAGATTCTGTAGTTGATGTATGTAAACTACTGAAATTAAATTAAATAAAATAGGTATGAAAGAATTGTTTGATGATTTTATTTTTTTTTAATATGCAGCACTCCACTAAAAGTCATCTGGGCCGCATTATACCTTGACGCAACAACAATTGAATCCTGATGTACTAAAACGTTGCCATCTTCACTGAACATGTGTCAAACACTTGCTCTCAGGCTAGCTATGTGCTTTCAACTTGTATATTATGCCACAGAAATCAACTATGTTCTAGGTAAAGCACCCCAGCAACTCTAGCAGCTTTTTTGCATCGGTCTGCAATGAGAAGATGGAGTTGGGGATGGGGGTGTGCAGGGAGGACCAAGGGTTGAGGTTATTTCTTCTGTTGTTTGGTTTGCTTGCACTTTGTTTCACTACTCTGTCGGTTCAAGCTAGGTAGAACACTAGGTCTTATAAAGATGAATTTAACGTAATTTTTTTTATGAGCAAAGGTCAAATTCTACATTGCACATTTGGATTTAAAAGCGGAAATTTAAACTACAGAATGATGTTTCATGCTGAATAAAACTTATGCCAAGCAAAGCTCTGATTTCTAGTTTCCTGTGCTCCTGTCTCAAAACTTTTCTCAGGTTTCCAACACTTGGTTACACTTTCTGGCTCATATTTATTTCCTTCTGTTCTGGATTTAGGTGATAAAAGGTTGAGACATATGATTACCACTCCTCAGGTGCAGTTGGCAAGTTTGAGACACAGGCATGAGGGAAGGGGGGAGGGAAAAAAGGTGGGGGAATGGCACTGGTTTAGATGTGGCTTGTCAAGATCACTACTGGTTTTTATCAGCTGTTTCTTGACACAACTCACTTTGTTCTAAAGTATTTTGGAAAAAATAAAAAAATAATACGAGGCCTTTTCTCCCCACAAAGAACACACCGAAAAGAAAACCCTTCATTCTCCTGAAAAAAAAATTTAAAAAAAAGCTCTTGCAATGTGAAGGCTACTCTTAGCTGAGGTATAGTTATCTCTGTCCTTGCAGTTCCAGGCTTCTCACCTGTCCCTTTCAAGTTGCTGGTTTTGGTACCTTTGTTTTAAAACTACATATAGCACTGGCCAATGGATAGGTTATTCTTGGATCTCCACTTGCTTCTGGCAAGGTGTTTCAGGGTCCATGCAGATGGTGATAAATGAGCACGAAATGACATGGCTCTCCTCACCACCACTGGCACCCTCACCTGTCATCATTGTCACTGCTGAGCTCATCTCACCTTCAAAAAACTCAGCACTCAGAAATTTAATTCAACCTAAGTTGAATTAAAAAAAAACTGTGGAGTTTTTACGTTCTCATCCTATAATTATGCACAGGTTCTCATTTCACCTATTTCCGACAGACTGTAGCATTTTTATGTCTTTTCCACGCATATGTTGAAGTATATATTTCTTGAAAGCAAATGCCATAATATCAAGTGTGAGCCTACTTCTATTTTGAGTTTTAGATACCTTCCAGCCAAAAAGCTGTACCAACAAAAACTTTTGCTGCACTTGATCGTTTAGTGTACTTGCACCAGAGTTGAACTTAAATATTCCGTGACTATTTTATATGCTGACACCCATATAAATCTAACCAAAAGTTCTCCCAATATGTTGTCAATAGCATACATCTCAAAATCCTCAATATGTACCTGCACTACAAAAAGTCCAAAACTTACCAAAATGTGCTAAGTTTTCATATTTATGAAGTGTTGTTTCTACTAACAGAAATTCACCCATGCCTCTGCTACCCTCAGTCTAAAACTTGCAGATCTGAAATGTAAAGATCTGTCTCTGTCATACATGACATGTTCCTCAAACCACACAAGGTGTGTGAAATGCTCCATACGTGTGAGAATATTTTTAGAAGAAAATTTTTGCATTAGCTACTGTAGTTAGAATTGCTTGTGGTCTTAAAGCATTTAATAACTGGAATAAAAGAATCTATTTCTCAGATAAATCTATTTCTCAGGAATCAATATAATTCCGTTATGAATACCATCAAGATTATATATTTTTACCTATAATCATCATGCCAATTCAGACAAGTTCTTTAAAACCCAAACTTTTTTCAGTCAACTTTATTACCCACAGTTTCACGACTTTGATTTTCAGAAAACAATAGGACATATGATTTTCTTACTATTACCACTAAGCATAAAATAATTTCACAACTATGTCCTCTATAACACGTTTTTTTTTTTGGTACTGTCAAGGGCCACATCATTATGTGAAAGAGCTCCCCTTTTTTTGCCAATGTTTTCTTCACAGAGTTGGTTTACTTAGTCCTTGTTACCACCTGTCACATCCAGCATTTCCTTTCAGTTCTTCACCTTCCTCTGATGCCGAGCTTGCTGCAGCTAAGAGCATTTTCCATCCCTTCCATCAGAGAAGTCTTTAGCTATAAAGACTCACATGGTTGCAACGGGCCAGTCAACCACGGCATACTACACTGGCACTTCACAAGTAGGCCCACCTGCACTTTTGACCTGACCTAGCTTCCAAACAACAATTTTCCAGGGCAACTTCTGTACTTCGGTTTTACCCATTAGCTCTGACTATTAAGGATGCCAGTGCTTTCTCCAGTTTCTGTGTTTCACAGCATAATAAGGTGAATGCATGAGAAAGAACATCCTTTCAGTTGCCTTCAGCCTGCTTTGTGCTATTCCAGTATTTCAAACCCTATGGAAGCCAAGTAGCGTTGTAGCTTCCCGGAGACAGCGTATCTCCTTGGAGATGCAGAACCACAGACACTCAAAGTGGAAGTGGGCAGAAGACCAAAGCACACCAGCTCTAACAGCATTTTACAGATAGCAACAGTAAGTCGTAAATCACAGCTCTCAAAACTTCTGGATCATGAAGTCAGCTTGAATTTGCCTTTGCCCATCTCCATGCCTCAGAACAAGCTCAGGAGAGCAGACACACCAAAAACCTGGCATCTGTGCAGCCTGCCTGTTGTCAGAGAGACAAAAAAGAAAACGAGTGTGTTCATGCTGTGACTATACCACCCACATCCAGTTGTAAAGTGAAAGTGCCTGACGTGAGAAGGGATGGCTTTGTAGTCAAACCATTAGACCAGGAGTTAGGAGACCTGAGCTTTCATCACAGTCCATCACAGATGTTTTTCTCCAAAAAAAAAAAAAAAAAAAAAAAAAAAAAAAAAAGGGCCACTTCTTGCAGTCAGCTGCAATTAATGACCAGTTCTTTGGAGATCAAATTAATCTATGTTTATTAAGTGCTTAGAGGTGGTTAGTTGGACAGCAATATACCATTGCTGAAATGTTGTAATTGTAAAAGCTAACATTGAAACTATTGTCTTACAGATGTTAAAAATGACCATTTTTATGGGTGTTATTAAGACCACAAAGTAGAGATATAAATTACAAATTAGGGAACTCTAGATTTTAGCCATAGTGGCCTGTTCAGCTGGTAGTTCTTGCATACAGAGCTACAGTGTACATTTACACACACACACACACATACACATCCTTAGTCTTACCTGTTTCCCTATATCAAGGGCAAGCATCAATGCTGTTCTGTGCACCCCAACACATTTCGTTTTGACAAGTAGGGGAGTCCAAAACAGAGTTATGTCATGATGGGTGCAGTGCCTTTTTATTAGAAAAGCATTACCTATACTTGAGAAGTGAATTATTTACTATGTACTATATAGGAAATCTCCAGCACATGTCCCCCAGTCTGAATTCCCATATCATCAAGACTCCTCTTTCCACATGCTACAGCAGATGCTCAAGAATGAACCCATCTTGTTTGGTAGCTAGACTTGGCTGTCTCCAGGGAAGCCCCACCAGTGCCCCTTTTGTATTCAAAAGTCAGGGCTTTCTTTTACCAGTAAGTCTAAAACAGGAGCTAGAGGCTTTCCTAAAGCAGCACCCCAGAAGCCAGCATCTGCTCTGCCTGCCTTCTTCTTGTTGATCTTCCTATCATGAAAATCAGTCTGCCCTCTCTCTGCTGATCAATGAAAAAAGACAACTTTTGGTTTTGGTCTTCCTACAAAGACCTCTCAGTGGTGTTTAAGGAATTATATTTGTAGTTGCTCTTTGCAGTCTTTGTTGCATTATTGCAACTTACTCATAACCTATGAGTTTCCAGTTTTTACCACATTTACTCGTAGAGTACTCCCCCTTGCTTTGCCCTCCCAACTGATTTAACCCTTTAAGAGAAAGCTGGAGACTACTTTGCTTATGCTGCCTGCCTCTTTCTCCTTTGCTAGGATGCACCCTCGTGCTCCGCAGGACACGACCTGTGGAGTTGGTTCTGTCAAACACTTGATGATTCAGTTCCAGCAGTTCAGTTCTCTCTTCTCTCATTTGTGAGATGGGAACATCCTGGAAGGGAGTTATTTAGATATTCCTCCTCTTCCCAGAGCCATTCAGATTTCCGTAACGTGTGTAGTTAATTATGGCAGCTTGCAGTCATAGAAATGTATCACTGCTAGGGAGACCTGCTATAATCCAATCCAGTATTTCAGTTTCTCTCTCTACTAGTGTTTTTAACACAAGTGCCCTCTGCTGAATTTTCTGTCCTCTCCTGGACAGCAGTTGCTTCCTTCCTGGAACAGACGATTAAACTCTCTTCTTAGGTGCTCACTTCTTACGATATGAACATCCATCAGGTTTGCCCTTGAAGAGTCTGATCAGTCTTCCAGAGAAGGTTCCTCACTGAATTGCTATTAAACAATCAGTATTTCTAGTTGGATGTAAGGAAACCTGGTTCTCTCTTCCCTCCTGGTCACAAATCACCACACTGTTTCTTTTGTTTCTGCTCTCCCCATACCTCTTAAAATTGATCTTTTCCCTTGTGGCAGGCCTGAACAAAGATTTCAGCAACCAGCTGTCCAATAAGTCATTGCTTTGGATGCTGCACAGCATTAAAGTCAGCATCTCCAGACTGGTTTCCTTCTCCTTTACCAGGTCTCCCAGCCTCCAACTCAAGAAACAGAGATGACTTTTACCCTCTGGCAGAAATAAAACAGAGCGTATTCGGTGCAGGTAACCGCAGTAACTCACCAAGCATCCATATTCTTAATAAAACCTAGCGTCCTCTTTGCACAGAAGGGAGCCAAACGCCCTCAGTTGTCATTTCACTAAAGTATGCCCTACAAACCGCATAGATTTAGAGTTCTTACGCCCAATGTTTTTTGCAGTTCTTCATGTTCATGCACTAAAAGGGTGCTCATTGATTTAATAAAGCCAAGGTCTAGAGAGATCTATAAATACAAGTATTTTACCCTGATGCATTATTGCCCTGATGCCCGAGACTGAACTTCTGCTCCTTCACAGATAAATTGCTTCCTCGCTGGTTAACACCAGCTTCCATTAGCAAGAGTGGTGGCAGACATATTTGGGAAGGTGATCCATGATAAAACACAGCTTCGTGTCTTTTTTTTGCTTTCTCTTTGATTTCTTTACGCACCACATCCCATGCTTCTCCTTTCCCCATCCCCCTCTACTCAGAAGAATCGATAACTTATTCTTTATCACTATTAGCTGAAAACTTATCACCAAGTCTCACTTAAAATCTATTGAACTCAGTGCGGCGACATACATCAGCCTCAGGGGGCTCAAGACCAGGTTCCTACAGTTGCCAAAATTGCCTTCTAAAAGGCAGTCTGAAACAATTATTTAAGTCTTTTATGGACTTATAACAATGCTGGCTAATGATGATCATATTAATAGCAATAATAGAAGAGGGGGAGAGCGTGTCTGGATATTTCAGTCCTAAAGTAGAACACATTCTGTACATTCAGCTGTTCTATAACTTCCAAAATGTAAAACATAGTGCTTTCTGGTCTATACTTTTCTTTGCATTCAACAGCAAATTAAGGTTTATGGCCTTCTTTTAAATGTATTGTACAAGGTTTTATTTAGAACAACTGGTTTTCAATATCTCCTAAGCCTTGGCTTGTCCAGCTGAATTGCTCCCAAAAATGCTTAACTCTGAAACAGACTTACAAGGAAAGGGAATGTTTCTCCCCAAAACATGTGTCAGCTAGCGACGTTATTAACCACTGAACTCCCAGCGCAGCAGGCAGTGTCATCCTGTGGAACAAAGCGCTTTGGTGAAAGCATCACTTGTGCTTTCACTGTTGTCCCAGTGCAGCGCGTACGGTCGCGTTGCACCCTTGTGCAGCTCCTCAGCCCCTGGCCTGTGAAACCAAGCACGTGGGAGCTCGAAGCAGCGGCATTTCCAAACCTCACCTTTCACCCTCTTTGCTGAGCGACACGCAAAGGCTTTGGTGTGCGCCCTTGACTTTGTGAAAACAGTTCTCCCTCCAAATTCATATGGTAAATGCGGTTCCGCAATGTCATATTAAAGTCATGTACGACTTTGTGCCCGAGAGTTTTAAAGTCAAAGAAACGATTGCCAGATCATGGATTGGATTACTTTCCATTAGCTCAGCTCAGAGATAACCTTGTGTTACAGAAAGGCGACAGAGGCACCCGAGATTTGATTATGTGAAATATTCCCCTCTCAGTGCAGTTACTTCCAGTACAGGCCTGAATGTTATTATTATCTGAAATCCAAACTTACCAGGCAAACACACATTATACAAGGGTTGTCTGTGATAAATGGTATCTGCAGAATTTCTCCTTCAATTTCACATTTTGCAACAGATCCTGAAACAAAAATAAAAATTGTTAAATATTGACGTATTTTAATTCCTCAGCTAGTTTTGGAAACTATCCTTGTCGCACTCACGTTTAACCCCTGCTCCATTTCTAGCCTTCAATTTTAAATCCTGTCTTAATTTGCCTGTTTTAAGCAAGCACGGACGGCTCAGTGCTTCCATAAGCTTCCAAAGGGAACTGGGGAGTGACTGGCCTTTCATGGCTGCACAAACCGAGACTTTCTTTGTGCCCCAGTTCTAGCAAAGAAGGACGCTTTTTCTCTCCTTGGGTGACGTGTGGAGAATAACGAGTACTCCACGCAAAGCAGGATACTTCCGTAACGATGGATCCAAAGCTCACTGAAATCAGCAGCAAGCTGTCCGTTACACACCGAGGACTTGGACCGGGAGCACAGCACAAGCCCTAAACCAAGCATCCTTTTGATGCACAACAGCCACTTGGCAAATGAGTCAAAATCAGCAGGCTGACTGTCAAACAGAGCTGAATTAGAAATCCCTTTACGGCCCTAGCACTGATAAGCTGGTATCGTGTCATGTTGGAATCACTTCTCGAAATCTAATGGCTCTCGCCTGCACTGGAAATTGATGCAGCGTTTCCCTCCGTGCCCCAGATAGCGGGAAAATGTGACCCTCGAAAGAAGGTGGGGAAAAAAATGGGGGAAAAAGGAAAACGAAAAAGGAAGATGGGGGGGGGGGGGCATGATTCCAGTGTTCACCAGCCCCCAAACCACACGGTTACGCCTCCAACTGTCCCAGCTGTCCACCCTTCCGTGCCCGACGGGTCCCGACGGCAGGTGGGCACCGCGCTGCCTGCGCGTCCCCCCCCTCACCCCGGCCCCCCCGCCCTTACCTGTGAGCAGGGAGGAGGCCAGCGCCCCGGGGAAGCAGAGAGCGACCAAGAGGAGGACGGTGGCCACCAGGACGAGGCGCGGAGCCGTCTGCCAGCTCCCGCCGAGCTGGGGCATCGTCCCGTGTGTGCCGGCTGCGGGGCAGCTTCCCGGACGCGCCGTCGGGTGGCAAAGCCCGGCTGCTCCTCCCCCAGCACCGACCCCCGGCACGAGGCAGCAGCGGGGTAAGGGAGGTGGGGGGGGGAGCAGGACGGGAGACAGCGGCCCGCCGGGGAGTCCCACCCCACGGCGACACCGGAGGAGGGGACTGTGGGTGCGGGAAAAGCGGTTGTCAGCGCCTGCCCCTCGGCCCCGCACCCCCTTTTTCCATCACCCCTCTCCCCTGCCCGCATCCCTTCTTATACCTTCCTCTCCCCATAGTCCCTCCTCCGACACCCCCCGGCCCCCAGGCCTCCCTCCCCCCCGGCGCACACACGCACGGACAGGCTGCCAGCCCCAGACCCCGTTTCCCAGCCGGGAGGTGCCCGGCTCCTCCCTCCCCCCGGCCCCGCCGAGCACCGCCCGGGCCGGTCGCTGCGTCGGGGGGCTGCGCCCGGAGTAACTCGGCTGGGGGGAGCTGGGCGGGGGGGTGGAGAGGAGCCAGGGGGAGAGGAGGAGAGAAAAGGAAGGAAAGGTAAAAGAGGAGGAGAAGGAGGAGAGGAAGCGTGGGATCCTCCGTGCGGTGCGGCGCGAACCCCCGGTACCTGGGCAGAGAGCGGCGGCGCCGTCCCCGCAGACCGGCTGGTGTCGGTGCCGTTTGTGCTTGCGGGCAGCTTTGAGCGGGGACAGGGAAGGAGGGAGGGAGCGGGGGGAACGGGGGCTGCCGGCGGGGGGGCGCCGCGGCGGAGCTCCGCTCCCCGGCTGCCCGCCCGGCCGGGGCCGCCGAGATCCCCTCCCGCCCCCGGTGCTGCCCCCTCTCCCGCGGCAGCCGCAGCACAAAACTCCCCGCAGCCGGAGCCGGCCGCTTCCCGGGGCCGCTTTTCTCCGGCCCTCTTCGCCCAGCCCATCGGGGTTGCTTCTCCCCGTCGGGGCAGCCCGGGGCTCGGCCGGGTTTCAGGAGCAGGAGGGTGACAGCCACCGGGACCTCGCTCTCCCCGCCGTGCGGGTCCCTGGCTCTCACTTTCCCTTTGCAGCTCCACGCTTTGCTATCCTAGGTATAAACACGGGCAATATTAGCTATAGGCATCACCGAAACCGAGCTTTCGCGCACACGCGTGCGTGTGGGTCTGGACGGGATGACACTCGTGGTGCGTGGCAGGAGGTTTTCCTGTGACATCTTCCCGAGCCCTCTTTTACAAATCGTTTTGCTTCAAACGGTGTTTCATCTGAAAAAAAAAAAAGGAACGCTTTCAGAAATAAACTAGTCTGACAACAAGCTGAAAAATCCGCTCAGATTTATACACGTCCTTATTTTCTCTCTTTGCGGTGGGTGGACGTGAGCTGCTATTACAAAAAAAAAAGCTGACAGTAGTGGCAAATCAGGTGCATGGCAGGCTGGTACTTACAGGACTGCTTTAAATGTTTCACTTCCCAGTAAGGTGCCGGACAATTAGATTTGCACGTTTATTTTAAGAATAAAACCCAAAAGCCAAGACCTTTGAAAGCCTGCATCTTTGTTCTGAAAATTAAGATATGTACACCTCAGTTCCAATACAATTTGTCACCTACCTGTAGGGTAGGAAGCAAAAAGTCCTAAAATTGCACCAAGGATAGGGACTGTGGAAAATTCATACTGGTAAACTTGTAGACATCACTAGCAAAATCCCTCTCTCTGAGAAAAGAAAGCCTACTTTTTTATTGTCTCCCAACCTCAATCTGTACAGGTTGAAGCCACATAGGCAAATATGATAATTTAGATGTCATTAAAAGGGTTTTATATTCCCTAAAGAATACAAGTGGGATGCCAAATGCACTCCACATTGTGTAGAGTACATAAGAAACTGAGTACAAAAATATAAAGCCTGTAACTTGGGTATATTTTTTTCTTAGAAACGTTGCCTTCACGATTCCCTCCATTTTAGACATAGATGAGCCTGTAGAGGTACATATTACTACACAGTACTCCAGAGGAGATTCTTCACATGTCCGAATGTTTTTTCCATTGGAAAGATGTACTTAATCTTTTGGCAAACTGGCTTTTTCTTACTTCTCTATCTGTAATCAGTGGCTATGTTTTCCTTTTCTAATTCCAGTGCAGCCACAGCCCTCCTAAAGCACCAACTGTAGGGAAAAAAAAAAAACAAAAACAAAAAACAAAACAAACCAAAACCAAAACAACAACAAAACAGCAAAACACTACCACTACCATAATAATTTCTCAAGTGACAACTACCACAGGAGAGTACTTATATCATTGTGTGCATTGAATCTTCTCTTCGTGATAGTCTAAAATTCATTAAGTATTAACATCACCCAGTGTGAGAAACATACAAATCACAGAGGACATCAAATAACAATTCAGGCATCCAAATAACAGCAGGGAACTTGCTAAAATACTGTGAAAATACAAAAAGTTTCATCTCCTTTATAAAATGAAGACAAGAGGCAACAGCAACTGATCTTCACGCTCAATCCCTGGCATAACTCATTCAGTTAACAAGAATACATAATGAAATCATACCTGAGGCAGGGCAGTTACAGAGCAATACACACAGATTTGTTACACAGTTTTACTTTTCCTGTGGGGAAAAAAAAAACAAACCAAAACAAAAAACACAACAACAAAACAAAGTATGATCATCACTGAAGCACCTTCAACACACTGATTAGGCCTAAAACTTACCTCTGAAACAACATCTGCGGCATGAAAATATTGTCCATGGGTTGAGCTCGCTGGGTCCGTGCCTCTTTCACGGTAGCACCAGCGTTGGAGGGAGGAATTTGCCCATCTGCCTTGCTTGAACCTGCTGAAATGGGACTCTCAGCCTCACCGTACCATGCCTACACCACACCTCACAGACCGTTTGACTGCCCAGCAGAAGAGCCTGCAGAGGACTGGTGCTGTCTCTGAGCCTCCCAATGCCTTACTTCCCTATCTCCTCTCTCATCAGGGAAGAGGGGAGATGCTCGCTGTTAGCAGCAACATCTGTTTCCTCCTGATATCGATAATGGTGACATGTCATGGAGGAAGATCACACTCTCATTTAAATCTCTCATGAAGTAAAACCCAGCCTGGGAGGGAAATATGCCATCTTAATCCTCCCACCTTAGTTTCACCCACTCAGTGCTACAGGTATGGTATTTGTCTCAGCTTTTTACCTCTCCCTTATCCTATCTCCCAAGTCTACCTTATCAGAACTCAGCATCCGTTCTGGTTGTAATGCTGAATTAACTACATTTTGAAGGGGTTTTTTTACCTTTTGCATCCCTGTTTCAAGAGTTAGGTTGGTGTCCCCCCCCCGCCCCCCCAAGCAACATTCAAAGCTGTGGTAATTTTAGCAAAATCAGAGGGTCACACTGAAAACCCAACTGCTGTTGGGTACGCACAGAGACTTTGCTGTATGCCAGCAGTTAAAACAGAAGTCGTGTCATCAAAACCCTTACCTCTTTTGTATGAGCATTACATTGTATCAGTTGTTATTGAAAGAATACGTTTGTTAGTTCTATTTATTGGTCAGCCTGGGCTCATCCAGCTTGACAGAGCAGTAGCTGTTCACAAATACTACTTTGTATGTAATTCGGCTCCTTCTCCAGTGATGCTTTCCCAGCAGCCAGCCACAAAACAATGTCAGCCATTAGCTGGTCATAATGAACGTTCAACTCAGCATCCACCTAAAAAGGAAAAAAAAAAAAAAAAAGCTTTATGGTTAACAATAGTAACAGTGAAAAAGATAATGATCACATTCACATCTTCCTTTGTGATGATCCGTTTTACTGGCAAGTCAAAATCACTAGAAGGCCCATTCTTCTTGGGCTAGAGAATTCTTCCAGAAGTGGAGGAAGGCACAGAATCACTAGAAGTCACATGTATTTTCTTTTGTTTGGGAAATTCACTCTTCTAGGTCTTGGGCATAGGTTTTCCTTAGGGTCCCTTACCATGCAAGAAAGCGTTTGCTAAACACACCACATAGGAATGCGTTTATGTCGGCACTGGGAGTGTCCCTGCTTTTATTACTTTTATGTTGCTATGCATTACTTTAACACAGTTTCTTTGTATTTATGAGACTACTCAAAATAAAGAAGAAAATACATCTCTGATAAACACCGTATTGAAGGCTATGTAAATTGGCACAATGCACTGTTTCCAGTTCTGTTTTGCTAAATGACTATGCGTTCACAAGGCACTGAAGGTGGTTTGCATATCAGATTGAGCTTACACGTTTCTATTGTTATTAGCATTTTACTAAAGAACTCCCCCATCCAATAACTTACAGAGTCAAAAAGAAGGTCATACGCATTTGCTGTAGTTGGTAGAGCATGGGTCTGACAAGCTTCAACCCTGCAAATTCTTGCGGAGAGACCTGTAATTTGGGAAAATGTTTTATTATCATGGGGTATCAGCACACAGCAATTGGGAAGCTCCGTAGCAACTCATAGGATCATGACGGAGACATCGCACTGTCACGCAGGAGAACGGGTGGGAGTTACTCTATAACAATAGAGTGGTCCTTCAGTGGTTGATCAGTTCTGCGCAGTTCGGTCCTGCTGAGCTGGGCCACAGCCTTTCAAATGCTTACGCCTGTTCATTCATTTCTGTGCTTAACTGTGTTTTAAAGTTAAAGAGCATCTACCAGTGTGAAGAAACAGTATTTATTGCATGGTCACTTCTCCTCCAGGAGGTAATGCAAACCTTGAGACTGACCTGGGTATACCAAAGCTCCCCTCCTGCAAAATAGTCAGAAAACTAAATGAATATAAATTAGGCCTGGAGATCACAATAAGAGGTTTTAAAACTGTAACAGGATTTAAAAAGGCATATGGTCAAAGTCTTTAAATAAAAGGAAAGTACAAGAAAGTATCTAAAAGTTACAGTGAAACTTTCTTGAATAAATGTTTATAAATTTTATCAAACAACTCATCATTTTGACAGTTTTCCATAAACCCCTGGAACATGCAAAGCGTTTAATTTATTTGTGGCAAGATAAAGATAATGAGTAAAGTTTATCAACATAGAATGTCCTGGCACAGTCAAGCTTGCATACTTCTATTGTTTAAGTTATATTTTCTAAGAACTAAAAAAAGTTAGCCTCACAAAAGGGAGCTTCTCATTGCAAAAGTCTTCAACAAAATGATCCTCAGCATCTGTGTTCGCACGAATGCAAACCAAATGAACAGAGCGTAAACTACACTGGATATAAATGCCACCAGTACCTCAAACTGAAAAAATACTTGTACGCAGCACAAAATATCACTCCAATATGGAGACAGAGTGCTGTAGTAGTCCATATCAAATATACTAAAAAAATTTAAAATAAGTAAATTATAACAGAAATGCTGATGCCGCCTTAACTATGGGATTCCCAGCAGAAGCTATTCAAGAGGCCATAGGCTAGGCAAACAGAATGAAGGGACACATGCTCGTATCCCTTTGTGTTACTTCGCTGCTGTAAATAGTTTGTCTTCCAGAGATAATAAAAATTATTCTGAGTGACCTACGGTGTTTTTGTGTTAGGTTTACCCTTGAACATCTGCTGTGCCTAATAAAGGATAAGAGCCAATGAAATCACATGAAGAGTGACATATATGACATACTTGTTTGTTTTCAATTTGTAAGACAAACCAAAACTTGCATTTTGTCCGGCTGCTGTCCTACCTAATAAATACAATAAACGAGGAGTACTCAAGAAACATTTTATAAAATGGAAGACTGGTGATTGCAGATGAGGCTGGACCCTCTCTATGCTACAGACAGCTGCTCTGCATGCCCAGAAATTCTCAGTCCCACCCCCTTCTTTCCCCCTCCCAAAAAAAGACATGCTTATTTTGACAGAAGGTTTTTCCCTCCAGCCAGAATCTAGTTCAAAAGCTCTACCCAGCATAGAAAGGCAAAGGCTCACGTTTTTGCTAAAAGACAGGTTTCCCTCGGCACACATCCCGCAAGATCATCACTTCAGCCTACTGAGGCTCTACCCCATGAACTCATTTCTCTTGCTCCTGGTCTTATTTTACAGCAGAATTTCTCTCACAATTTTTTTTTTTCTTGAATGACAACGAAAGGCTTAAAACTCAGAGGTGAGTTTTGAGGAACGAAATACATCAGGTTGGAGCCTCCTCTCCTTCACACGGGTGCCCTCATTCACGCTCAGGTGAGCGAGAGGAGATGAAGGGCCATTAATTTTAAGTCACCTGTCATAAAAAGTTACAGCTTGTCAAGGATGGTAGGTGAAAAAAGAGAGAGCGCAGCTGCCATGCAGTGCAGCGGCTGGCAGGCGGCACTGTCGGGAGTGCAGAGCCCCGCAGCTGTGGAGTGGGGCTGAGCTGGGGCTGCTCACACTGCTGACCTGAACCCGCAGATCTGGTCAGAGCAACCTAATCCCTCTTGTGTCTTGCTCCTGCAAGAGCGAAAGGCTCTCTCATTTTGGTCTCGGAAAGGGACTTTTTTGCTCGTCTGGCTTTGGCCATACAGGACATCCACTTTTACTGTCCCTGCAATTAGTTCAACCTTGTTTCATCCAGAAACAAAACAAATTAGAGTTTTAGAAAGAACCACTATTTACTGTTATTATCCAGATACTAAGCTTAAGCAATTTACTGATTACTTTTTTTTTTCTCAAGAAAATCGGCTATGCAACATTGCAGCTAGTGTAGGTAAGAAATCCTCCCTATTATTTCTTCTTAGCTTCTGATTTAAGTGAAGCACACTCAATTAAGCATTAATAGCTGATCTGTCCTACTGATTGACAGTACCACACGTAGAGAGAGCAATGAACTGACAATCAAAAGCAGCCTTTTTCACCTCCAACCATCAGCATACGTTCAGGATAAGTGAGCAAATCAGGGTAATCCTGCACTGATCTGTTGAAACTCCTGCTAGTTATGCAGTTTCATAATGAGTAATATAGCTATTATTAAAGAAGCAATACTACGAGATTTAATAGTTCTATTGAACTGCCCACCAATCTAATTAAACCCTGGATATTCTGTGAGTGCTTAAACCCAAAAGTAGACAAGAGTACAGAAAAAAAAAAAAAAAAAAAAAAACCAGAAATAAGCAATTACATAAGCAACAATGAAGTAGAAATTTGTTAAAAACCCGTTTCAGCTTGCTACTGATTCACCCAGGTCAAATTAATCTCGGACCTTCACCAAAAAGAAAACACACAGCCACTTGGGCAAAATTAAAAATGTGCTTCCAGGAGGCAGCACAATTCATCTACCTGCCTCTCTGCTATCTATGGCTTTTTGGGGGGAGATGAGAACATCATTAAATGTGCCAGAGGCGGGCTTTCGGTGTCATTACACAGATCTGCAGGGGGTTTGTGCCAAATCCCCAAGTTCTCTGACAGTAGCATCCCTCTAAAGACACCATTTAGAAGCAGGAGGTGAACAGAGACAGGGAACAGTATTTACTTTGGGAAAGTATCCACCACGTGGCTTGTATATATTAGCAGATTAAACCCAAGAGAGTCAGCTGAATTACTTGTGACCAAAGAAAACAATTAATCAACAGTTTTAAGGCTTCACAGAATTTTAAATATGTATTTACATGTGGTGTACGCTATTTATTTTAGGTATCTTTAAATGTAGACTCTGAAGTCTCAAGGTGTTGGCTGGCAGGTATTTGGACATACAGAATTATGTCTTGTGAGAAGCTGGTTGGCGATGAGCTATTTTCAGAACGGAATTTGTGGCTTTGGGAATTTGGGGTTTTAATGAAGCTAGTCTGAAAAACGGCACGGAACTACCCCTTTACCAAGTTGCTTAAAATTCAAATTGGCTTTCATATTGTCAAGTTTTGATCAAATTTAAGCAGTTGGTATGGCTTTTGTCTAGTCCATATTGGCACAGAAATCGGATAACAAATAAGATAGCTATTATTAAACAAAAAGAACATTACGGTGCTGGAAGTACTTTGGAAACTGCTCACTGTGGTAACGGACCACGTAATTTAGACCCTTCCACAGGAAACATTCACACATCAGAGTAGCCCTGATAAGGTCAATAAGAATAATTACACCATGGGCAGGAAGGCCTCCTGTAAGCTCTTGCTGCAGCAGGTCCCCAGAGGAAGCCAGGATAACTCAATTCAAAAGCAGAGTAACTACAGCGTCAGGGTGCCCCTGTGTTCAGGTTCATTCTGTGCTGGGTTACCCAATACAGTCTCTTCTCCAAGAGGGCTGCATCTCCTGGGGCCCCCAAGGAGGAGGAATTTGGGTCCCTAGGCCTCCAAAAGTGGCAGCACTGAGTGCTGTGCACACAAGCAGTCACACCTCTGGCCTGGGGGATGATGTGATCGTGACCTCAGAAATAGCCAAGGACAACCCACTCCATTGCAACTCATCTAGTTAGCCCTTGCATTCAAACTGGTGCCAGACCTAAATTAATCCACAAACTCAGCTAAGCAGCTGTTAGTGTCTAGAGTCTCCCAGGCTTTGCTGGGGAGGCAGTGGTTTTGTGGAAGCCAGACAGAAATCAACCCAAAAATAAAATTGGAAACGTTCAAAGAAAAAGCATGAGACTGCCACAGTACTTACAGACTACACCAAGGCAGCCGCCCTGGTGGCATGAGACCAGGCTGCGAGACTTGCTGGACTTGATTATCTTGGAGGTCTTTTCCAGCCTTAAAGATTCTATGATTCTACAACTTGGCTGCCCATTGGCATTGCTTGGATGGAGGGGGACGTGCATGGCGTGGAGCACCTGCAGGATGGAGACTCGAACCTTTACCCAGGAGTACTTCTTAACTTTCACAATTACTTTCTTAGATGGACTTGTTTTAAAGCATGTCTTTACCTTAATAAACTTTCACACTAAAAAAAAAAAAGAGAAATATCAAATAATAAATCACAGAACTGGGGGTTTTCACCACTCCACAGCAGAGCTGATTTCAGTTCTGTTGAGCCAGGAGTAATGAAAGCAACCGGACTTGTTAAAGATAATTTCTGTGCGTCTTTATTTAAAAACAAAAAGTCAACCCCGCACTCCAAATGATGATGAATTGACATCTAAGCATTCCACAAAACGACAATACAGGCCATCTATTAGAGAAAGTAACATTGTGAGCACTAGCCAGCGCTCACAACAGTTCCACGCTTTGCTTTTGGACCCACTCCAACTGGATGAATAGACAGCACCATTCCCAAAATGCAGAAATTTCACTGCTATGAGCCACTCGGAGGACAACAATCAAGCCTTGGCTTTGTAATGATAGGATTTAAAAAAATGGCTATTTATTTTAAAATAGTCTCTGTGGTTTATAAAGCTGTTTCTGCAGAGCGCACAGAGGATAAAACCCACGTACTTTTGCAGGCTTTCGGCTGCTGGCCCAAGCGCAGAAAAGGATTAAGACAAGACAGTTTGAATTTACATGATGCAAACTAGAAGAAACAAGGAAGAAAAGATGGCTCTGAAAGCTACACTTGTTTTCTCCTAGAAGAGGTGTAATGCAAACTAAGTATTTTTTTTTTCCCAGCTAGCAAGATCCAGTCACACCGCAAAGGTATTAGCACGGGAGCAGCCAAACAATAGCTCTATTCACCTGCAACCAAATTCTCCAAATCTGGAGTCTCACTTTCTGGGTTCCCAGACTGAGCTACGGGCCTTGAGTTTAATTGGGGTACCTAAAAAATGAGTACAATGAGCACAATCCAAATTATCAGTTAGCTTTGATAAATGTGGGCCTTAGAGAGGGAAAGGACAGGGACTGAGCCAAGCCTAGCAGAGACAGTGTGGTACATTAACTCCAAAATATCCCCATGGGCACACAGTGAAAGTGAAAAGAGACATGAGAGCCTGTAGGGAGAGGCAGGAAAACATTGTTTATGAGTATCTTCTGAGCACCACTTGGTGCTATAGCTTACAAAGAGTGGAAAATACATAAAAGGTAAGCCAGATGACACCTCTGATGGGCGCCAGGTGGAGGCACCGAGTCAGGGGAATCTGTGGAAAGTCTTGAGGGATGCTGGCACACTGTGAAGAGGAAAGGGACCTGGGGGTGTTGGTTGATGCTCAGCTGAACATGAGCCGACAGTGTGCCCAGGTGGCCAAGAGGGCCAACAGCATCCTGGCCTGCATTAGAAATAGTGTGGCCAGCAGGATCAGGGAGGTAATCATCCCCCTGTATTTGGCGCTGGTGAGGCCGCACCTTGAGTATTGTGTTCAGTTTTGGGCCCCTCACTACAAGAAAGACATTGAAGCCCTGGAACGTGTCCAGAGAAGGGCAACAAAGCTGGTGAGGGGTCTGGAGCACAAGTCTTACGAGGAGCGGCTGAGAGAGTTGAGATTGTTTAGTCTGGAGAAGAGGAGGCTCAGGGGAGATCTCATTGCACTCTATAGCTTCCTGAAGGCAGGTTGTGATGAGCAGGGGTTTGGCCTCTTCTCCCAGGCAACAAGCAGGACCCGAGGAAATGGCCACAAGTTGTACCAGAGGAGGTTTAGATTGGACATGAGGAAAAACTTTTTCTCCCAAAGAGTGGTCAGGCACTGGAATGGCCTGCCCAGGGAGGTGGTGGAGTCTCCGTCCCTGGCAGTGTTCAAGAGGCGGCTTGATGAGAAGCTACAAGATATGGTTTAGTAGCTGTGGCAGCAATGGTAGTGGGAAGACGGTTGGACTAGATGATCTTATAGGTCCCATCCAACCATGTGATTCTATGAATTCTATGAATTCTATGAACCCAGCTGCAGATACAGCCTCTGTTGGAGTCAGGTGCTGGAGTAGGAGATTTACCCTTGGAAGTAAAACTGAGCATCCCTGCGCATGGGAGCCTGCACATGTGTGGGGAGAGGAGGAAAAGGGCTAGTGCATGGCTCTGGGGCTGCCCAGGCACACTGTCAGAACCTTGCCAACCCCGGTTTCAGT
Source organism: Chlamydotis macqueenii (assembly GCF_036417535.1). Taxonomy (NCBI): domain Eukaryota; kingdom Metazoa; phylum Chordata; class Aves; order Otidiformes; family Otididae; genus Chlamydotis; species Chlamydotis macqueenii. The sequence goes on from NC_141557.1 coordinate 52,002,621, forward strand.
TCATCCTAGATGAGAGTCAAACCCATGATCTTCTCACCACAGAAGCCACGTGACTAACAGTTTAGCCCCAAGTAACAATAAAGTAGGTACAAGAAATTGAGAAGGAGACGGGTGCTCCTTTTGCTTATACCCTCTGGCTGGTTTTTTTTTTTGGTTTTTTTTTTGTTTCTTTTTTTTTTTTTTCTGAACAAAAATGTCTTCTGGCCACTATGGTGAGTAAGTTTACCGTTTTGGAAGCTGCTTCGCCACACCCGCTGGATGCTGAATCAGTGAGAGTTATACAACTTCGCTATTTACAGGCGGTTTGATCTGTTTACCTCTGCTTTGCCGTGCACTTCACTTGCAGCACTGCATGGCTGGTTTTGAAGGAAAGGTAGCTATTGACAGAGGTAAAAGTGATATGGAGGAGAAATAATTTGTCTTTAAACTTGGTGCCTGTGAAAGCAGCTACAAATTTATAGTAGGAAGGCAATAAGCAGAGAGAGTGGGAGAAAGAGAAATTAATTTCAGTCAGAAGTCAACATGGAAGTGATTTGGTAACAAGCCTCTATGCAGAAAGTCACAGTGCATAGTGGTTTCCATAAGTGTTATCACAAAGCCTTCACCAACTCTACTATAGCAACCCAAATAAACAAATATAGAGGTAAATGCCCGAACTCACCTCCTAGCTTAGCCACAGAGGGATGTCCATTCATTTGAGAACTAAGAAACCTAGCAGCTAAACACTCAGGGTTCAGATTTGTCTACTGGATATCTCCAAATGACAGAGATAATAATCCTGAACAAGTCGGAACACACTGTATTTTTGTGCCTTTTAGTTTTAGTGTGATCAAAATTGTCAAGCTGAAGGTAGGAAGCTCACCAGGCTTAGCAATCAGGTCCTCTCTCAGCATGCTGTAAACTGGAAGCCAAAAATCAGTGGCCAAGTTTGAAAAAGTTGATCTTAATGAGAAGCAAGAAAGGTTAAATGTTACTCATTGGGATTTATTTGCTCAGTTCTAATTTTAACTTTGGTTAGCCCCATAAAAGGTATCACATCACCGTCTGGGTAGCTGTCGTACAAAAAACAATGCAGCTACCAACTTTCCTCTGTTGGATGACATACTTGGGCAGTAGCCCTTTAAAAAAAAGCTTCAACCTCTTTAGAGCACATTTGGTTTTCCATTCATTATTTTCCTGATGCTGAAAGCAATGTTATTCATCCCAGGGAAGAATAGCTACATTGTATTTCAAAGGTTTAACCCAAACACTCATTTCACTCCAAGTTTTCCTTCTTTCAGGATTTTAAAACACATCTGCAAAGTGGCTGGTGGGCAAAATCATCAATTTATGGTCAATGGGATCTGGTAGAAAAAAAAAAAAGAAGCAAAAAGGACAAGAAATCAATGACATGATTGCAAGAGTGACTGCTATCTACAAAAATGTGGATGGTGAGAAGGATGACTAAAAGCAAAGGAAGGACTCCTCTTCCCATGAGATGAGCTAATAAATGCTAAATGTGGAATTACTTTGTTAAAAAAAAAAAGACAAAAATAGAAAAAAAAAATCAATTCTTAATACACTGTGTGTACCACATCCACAACTCTCTTCCACCTTGTTTTTGCCAACCTCACCTGAAGCACTTAAAGAGAAGACCACCCTTCCCCAGTCCTGCTTGCCTGCAGTGAGGAAGTGTTATCCACTTCTGCTCCAACCTTGCTTTCTTGTGACTCTCAGTCTCTTGAATTGCAGTGGTGTGGGACTAGATAGGTACAACTGACACAGCAATGATAAACCATCAGCTATCCTGAAAGGCCAGTCATATTGTCCATATTCTTCTCTAGTTGTTTGGCCACAGAAACATTCATTTTCAGTCTTCTTTTACTAATGTCAAGCTGGTTGTTATCATGCCATCCAACCCTGCTGCCTGACCACTAAGCACCCAAATGTACTAATCCTGAAGGCACAGTCTTACCTAGGTGAGCCAGGATTCTCCTTCCCAGGAGAACACATTTCTAGATGCCATGGGAGCTCTAGGACACAATCCTGCTGAGAATCAAAGAGTTAATGTGAACTCTCCAGCTCTTTGGGTCTTCTCTTCCTCCTCCCAGGCCTTCTGGTCCTGTCAGAAGGGGCAAGTCCTTGCAGGTGAAATACTGTTGCCCAGGCAACAGGCAAAACATTCCTCTCACAAGTCACCAACCTCCTGACTGATTTTGGGACTTGCACCCTGAAGCCTGCAAAGCAGTTGTCCAGCGTCACGATGAAAGATAAGTGTTGTACCACCATTAAATATCTAGTTAATGCTGGAACATGGCACTCAAAAGTGCTGCCAAGAGAAACTCTCCTTGTTTTTACTGGATCAGAAGCAATCACACCATGTTAACCAAGCTCACCAGTTCCTAGTTACAGTCCGTGCTCAAGCAGAAGGAAGACACTACACATCCAGACAGCTGGAAAAAAAACAGTTCCTGTTATATATGTAGCAACTTGATTGTTCTCCAGTATTTATGGATCCCAACTGCCTCCACTTCATTATACCATCAGGGGAAGAAAAAGTACAATAATCCGCTTTATGTCTCTTGTAATTGAATCCAACCATGATTATAATATATTGTGGGCACTTGAAGTAACTATTAATTATTGAATGCTTGCAATTCATAATGAATCGGAATACCATCTGTTATAGACCAGCTTTTTCATATATTCTCTAACACTTCCAAGATGCTGTGGAGCTGGTCTATCCTTTAAAATGAATAAAGTAACAAAATCAATACAATAAAACCTCGTTTCCCAAACACACTGTAGACTTCGCAGTATGGTCTCATCAGATTTGGCAAAGTAAGGAGGACTGGTCCAAGCCATCCTTGGATCAAAACCCTTGCTGTTTCCTAAGGTTGCCTAAGAATAGCACCTATACTACATTCATTAACAATGATAAAATGTCTCAGTATAATGAGAGGAGACTGGAGGTGCCAATTTTTAAATAGTACATGAAATTCAGGAAATAGTAATAATAACAACATCAATTTAGAGAAACCATGGCAACTTTTTCAAAGACAGAGGGCCAAGCTTTCTGTTGCTTGAATGCCAAATTAAGTAAGTGCATTCTTCTTAATAGAACGTGTCCTGGAAATAATTCTTTCCCATACTCCCTTGGTTGGGGAGCTGAAGGGGACCATGCTGTTCGTTGCTTGATTTCTTCAACTACTTAATAGTGCTGCTTTGGTTGTTGAAAAGCTGGTCTACATCATCCTGAGGGTGATTTCATCTCATAAGTGGCTGAAGTAACATGTATAAAATGCTCTGGATTTTATTTTGTAAGCACCTATTTCACATGCAGCATCACTCTCTACAGAGAAGCAGCCACTTCTGGGGTGGAATGCAGCAGCTATTTAATTAATACCGACTAGCTAACCCTCACACATATTGTATTTTGGGAACAGTACCTTTTGGAGCGACCCACATAATCTGTTACATCATCTAGCTAGGAGTTAAATGGTGCTTATATGTCATCTTATTATGACATGCAGCCTCCAATAGAAGAGTATGGACGCTCTCCTGTTAAAATCAATGACAAAATACTCAGATAAATTCAAAAAAGTAGATCAGGGCCTCCAATCAGGTTACTGTAATGACACAGGATGACCAACCTCCCTTCAAGACTTCTGGTCAGGCAACAGCTTACACAATCAGAACAGCTAGTATCTCATTCCTGCAGCTGAACAGGCTGTCAGTCTGCACTCAGCTGGAGCTGCGGTGGAGAGTGAGCTAGGAACTGCAATGATCATTTCCACTTAGGAAGCACTCCAAGTCTCTATTCTGCTTATAAAGATGAAGCAAAATATCTTATCAAACACTATTATCAATTTTCTCTGGAGTCTTAACTGGTTTTGCCAAATATAATTTCTGAAAGAAATATTTTTTTATTATGAGAGTGTAGTGTTAAAGTGGTGCTAGCAAACAAGTGAATAATACAATATACTCATGCCACACCAAATGGAAAACACTCCCATTAGAGCTAACATCAATTTACTTCCTGTAACCTGAGGGTGTGGATCTCTTCCAGGGCTCCTGATTATTTCTGTGATTTTTTCCTGCTATGAAAACATGATTTTGCTCAGTCCTTTAATTTTAAGAATGAGGATGGATACTGAAATCTTCAATACAGCAGGTTCATCTGCAAGGATACAGACATAGTAAATCTAAGCACATGACAGTGCATGCAAAGGAAACATCAATCTACAATGACTGTATATGAAAATATATTGGTGTTTTACTCCCTTTTCTGCTTTTGACAACACGAAACTCTTGGAAAATGCCACAGTATTTTAAAACAACAATTATACTTATTTAAATGTGGTTGCATGTTGCATTTGTTTGTACTCCTTGCTATAGTAGACATAAACAAACAATGATCAGGATACGTTGTCAGAGAACACCAGGTCAAATTAATTAATTGAGTTATGCTTCCATCCCCTAACTAAATGACTTGCTGTACATTTAATGCTAACTAAAGCATTAGGTGTCTCCACTGTGATCTGTTGGTCTCCTGGATAACCATATTCTCCCAAATTAGCAGCTTCTATACAGCAAACAGCTAGCAATCTTGCAAAGTAGAAGGACAGAAATAATCATTCATGCTACTATTGACCATTACAAGAATTTACAAGACAGGGGTCAGACAAGTGGAGAGGAGTTTCAGACTCTAAACCAATAAATGTTTTCCGGTCTTCACATTAATATCAAAATTGTGTTGAACTTGGGTCTACTGCAATATTAGAATAAATTCTCATAGATACAAGGCATTCACAACCACTTCTAGTTTGGGTCACTTTTGCTAATTATAAACTCAACCTTGTAGACACTGAGTGCCTCAGCCTCCCAGTTGTTTCAACAGAACCTGAGGGCATTCTGTCAAGATCCTCTCAAGAGGATCAAGGCTCACCAACCAGCTGAAAGCTATACAAACTTTACCTTTGAGCTGCAAAGGAACTAAGTCACCTGCAAACAACATGTGAAGATTCTACATAAAGACTGGAGGAACCTTGTGCTCCAAGAGAGTAAGTGAACAAAAGCAGCATGATGTCAAGAAGTGGCAACAAACAAGGCTATGGAAAACTCAAGGTTAATTTCAAATAAAGAAGCAATACAGAAGCTTGGTTTCAGGAGTATGTCATATATTTTCCAGCACCTTTGCAGCATTTTTTAAAAATAAATTATTTATAAATAGTATATTTTGATAAGAAGGAAAGATACTTATTCACTATGATGTATGCCCTGTACTTTTTTATGCTGGAAGGATTTCACATAGAAATACAATCTCTACTCAGCAAATTTCGGTTTCTGTCAGTAAAATACTTTTTACAAACAATACAATAATATTGAAACTTATCTCTAATGCTTGCTGTACATTAAATGCTGAAAAAGAGAAAAACACAAGACATTATAAAGCAAAACCCAGCCCTTTGAAAGTAAATAAGTACTGTTTTTCTGTGTCATAGTTTAATAATACTTAGACAGAAGAATCAATCTGGGGCTGGAAACCACAGTCCTAGTTTGAACTCAGCTTTGTGTTCAAAGCCCAAAAGATCAGCAGAGCTCAGACCTCCAGATTTTGGTCATCATAGTAGTAATTATTTTAATCCACTTTTATAAACTACAACAGCACAAAAACAAAGTGAAAGAAAAGCCCTTGGACAATAACATTCAGAAAATTAACTCTACCAAGAAAATAAACTCTAGAAGTATTTACCTACTTAACAGAAAATATATATATATATATATATATATCTTAAGTTAGGTTTTACTTTAGAAAATGCATTTCAAAGTGCTATAGCACAAATATAATAAAGTTGCCATGACTCACAGCGTGGTTTTCAAAACGTCACAAAATTCTCTTTACATATATGTATACAAAATAAATGTTAATAAAATGATCATTTAAAATTCATTTTTATCTGTGAGCAACCTAAACATATAAAATTTTCCTTGAATAGCTAAATGTGCGGACAAGCTGCATATTTAAGCTCAGAAAGTAATGGTTCTCATATATGTAATCTTTTTGCAGAATAAATCACTAAGTTCCTAGATATAGCATTTATATTAATTACTTGATTTGAAAACATTGTGATCTTATAATTAACAGCTGACCAGGCATCACTCTAAAATGCTGTTCAGAATAGTTTGATCAGTCAGCGATGTCTGTCTTGGCCTCAGAAACATTGTTGATGAGAACCAAACATTTGTTCCCCCTGAACTAGCAATGTTTCCTTACATTTTTCAATTGGCCAACTCTCCAACTTCAAAACTTCCTGTAATTGGCCTAATTTTTTTCCAGCCAAAAAGAACTTTCTTAAAAATTGAAACTACATTTGAGAACTGCTAAGAATTACTTTACAATATTTCCTCTTAGCTTGCTGCATAAATTACTACATTTCAATTACTTCCTTCCTCTGGATTAGATGGACTATTTGGCATTGGGGGAAACTAAGTAATTTTTACTCAATACAACTGTATTTCTCTCTTAAATCCTGATGATACTATCAAATACCACAATTTAGTGCAATATACAAAGAGGTCATACATTACTACTACAGACAGTTCTACCTCCCCCCCCCCCCCCCTTTATTACCAGTATGTTTTCCCCTTTCTGTAAAACTATTCTCATGAGACCTCATTTTACAAAGCAGGGAGCAGAAAAGGCAAATAAGAGTGCTTCTGAGCCTTACATTTTAAAATGACAGAAAATAACTTAAATAACAGTGGATGATATAATTGACCTGAGTGCCTACTCATTGTTTACACTAAACTCCAAATGAAGCCAGACAGCTTTGAGCACTGGGATCACATTCAATAATGGTAATTATGATGGAGTAATATATTTCACAGAAGTCCCATAGTAGTGTACTTTCCAGCTATATTATACATCTATAGCTTAGGATTCTTTGGTCCAGGATTCTACACCATAATGGTATGGGCTTTCAGTAGTAACTGTGGCTGATTTTTCTAGTGTACCTTGTAGTCGCTGACAGGAGGACAAAAGAAGATTTGAGATCTATAGTTAAAGTTTAAGCCTAATAGCTACAGTAATTGATTAGTTCTCCATGGATTTTCTTTGGTCATTGAGGTGTGTACAGAGACTACAGAAGATTATTTTATTGTGTAATTTTCACAGAGCAGCAGGGTACCTTGACAATGGGTTGCATACCGCCCTCCTGACAAAAACCACGGGGGAGGGATCAGAGTAAAGAAAACTCAGCCAGCAGAATCACTCCATAACAAGCAGGGGGTAGGCTTTTTCCTTCCTGAGAAAGCAGCAAGATTTCAGACCCCACAATTTGGAGATAGCTAAGATCTCCTGGGACACAGAGTAATTTTTACTGGGAGTCGCTGCCCACATCAGTCCTAGAGGTATCAGAAGCCTTACCCAGTTCCCTGGCCACTTAGTTCTATTTAATAGCTAACATGTTGAAAAAGTCTCCACGGTTATATCATGTTTACCGAGCCAGAGTAGGACCAGAGGGTTAAGCAGCAGACGCACAAGTGGTGTAAAGCTGGTTTGTTTTGGGGGTGGATGCAAAGAGGTTGAAAGTAGACAGGGAGATGATGAAGGTTGATGGCTTAAGACATCTTGAAAAGTAATCTCTCCTTTTTATCCACAAATTAAGCCTAGCATGGATCATAGCAACTATTACAGCCTCTGCTGAAACAGAACCAAAGTGAGTTGGAGGGACCTCTTCTACAGCTAGAACAGGAGTTGGTGAAACCCTGCTGAGGAAACCAACAGGAGCATGGGATGGGGAGATGGCTCATGCAATTGCACCCACCAGAAACTGAGACCAGTAGTGCTTTTTTGTATCTGCCATCCAAAAGACTGCACTTTGTATTTTGGTATGAACCAGCAACAGACAGGAGAGGCCTCGTTCAAATGTCAGTTTTTACACTTGACCCAGGTCTCAGTTATTTTCAATTATGAGTATCTTTTATTGATATCTCAACTCACTCTCATGAATTCAGATATGAGCTTCATGCTTCCAAACCGCACGCCAAGATCCTCTCAAAGGTTGCCTCAGTTGTTGGGTGTTGCATTTCAGGCACCTTGCATGGACCTGACTTTCAGAAAGCAAATACTCAGCACTTTGTAAAAACTCAACCCTCAAAGCACCCTCCAAACAGATTAATGAAAATTAAGGCACTCAAAAACTGTTGGTTACTTTTGAAAATCTTACCTATAACTAGAACAGACAGATTGACAAGAAAAACAGAAATCACAGGTAACCGTAAAAAGATCCATGTGTGGCTGTGCTCAAGGTACTTCACAGTGTAAACTTTATTTACATTCATAGTGACATAGTTAATGGCAAAAAGTTTGCCCTTTATGTCCAGTAACCATATTTTACTCTATATCTCTAGAGAGCAGGAGTCTGTATAAGCAATAAGAGAGGGGGAAGAAGGTTGATGGATTACCAGTTTTTCTTCTTGTGGTGAATTCAGCTGGAATCATGAATCATTTCAGTCTGGAATCATGAATGTTAGTACAGGAGGAAACAAGATAGTTATCTTTTGTCAAAACTGTGATATAACAAATGTTAATATAATCTCGAAGGGAGGTACAGTTCAGATTATCAAAAAAAAAAAAAAGATAAAACATATCCTGAAACAAAGGCTGCTTTTAACTATGTGTAAACAGTCTTCGATCAAAATCAGCTGAATCCTTAGAAAGGGCTGATATATCACAAAACATAACACAACATCCCTACCACAGTTGGGTAAGCGCTTAAAACTTTGCTCATAGAAAGGATGCTAGTAGCTGGCAGGGAAAACCAAACAAAATTATTCAAATTTAACTTTTTTGTATAAACTAGCACAGTCCTCTCCTTCTGGAAGCTGCAATCAGTACAGAGTAAAATGGATTGGTACTGCTGCATTATAAATGCATTTAACATCAGATAGAAATTCCTCCTGAGAGTTGTCTTCAGATTTCATGGCTTTTCTGCTTCCTCTGCTGCATCCTCAGACAAACCTATAAAGCAGAAAGAAGATGCTTAAAAATTCAGTGTACTTGGCAGCTACATGCAGTATATTGTTGATTCCATCAGTTTGTAAAAGCCTTGGTTATAGCTGGAGGAAACAATTTATTACATGCAAAACAGGATAAAAATGCATAACTTGCAAATTCAAGCACTCACAAGTTTAGAAAACTTAAAAACTTAAGGCAATTTCACATCAGCTCTTTTATGCATATGATGGATGATACAGTCTAAGTTATAAAATCATAGACTACTTTTACATTAGAAAAAAATGGCAGAGAACAACTGGGCATATGATCTGAAATGCTGTTACTCCAATTGACTTCCATTTTTCCTGCCCCTTTTTCTAGGTAGAACTGGCAATACAAATTGCAAAACAATAGAAAATTAGGCTCCATAAACTAATTAACAAGGATTTTTTTTTTTTTTTCTAAGACTAACTCTCTAGGCAAGGGGAGAATAGCAAAATACTTTTATTGAAGATAACTTCTGCCTTACACCAAGAGTATGAGTTTCCCGTTTTAAAGTATCATTGCAAGAGATTAATCCATCTTGCACTGGATATTAATATTTGCAGCAATGAACCTGACAGAATTGAAAAAGTGGGTAGAAACTCACTAAAAGTTGCTTGGAATATCTAGGGAGAAAAGGAACCATGGATAATCATGCAAATTTGTATATGCACATACTTGCATGACTTTAACTTGAAGTGATTATTTAACCCAGCAGTTTCTTACATGTCCACTCGTAGTTTAGGTTGAAAATTATTTAACTTAAATCCTTTTCTAATGAACGTAAAATAAGCTAAGATAAATTGGCACCATCTCCAAATGATACATGACTAATAATAAAAAAAACCCACAGCTTTTACAGGTTTTGGTTTTAGTTTTTTGGGTTTTTTTTTTTTGTTTGTTTTTTCCTAACGAGCCATTTCTGAAGAAGGCTGAAATACCCACACACTCGATGAAGTGAAATGGTCCAGCAGGTCAATGGAATACCATTTGAGCATCCAAGTCTTCTAAACCCAAGCCATCAGTTGTCTGCCAGCCTAACTGCCTTCACAATGATGTTCACATAGAATTTAGCACAAAGAATCTACATAATTTTAAAAGAATGTGCTTTCACTTAGATCCGTGCAATTCCATGTGAACAAAAACACCTACATTCCTTTTTCAGTTTTTGTTTTATACCATCAGTGTTTTTTGGTGCTGGGGATTTCAGTATTTTCAATGGTTTTCATGGCTGATGGTACTGAACTGAACAAATTTTATCTCAAGCCTGGAGACTGAAGCAAAGCACCTATGAAGCTAACAGAGCAGGAGATCAAGGATAAAATAGCCAAGATACAAAAGACTAAAGCAGTAAAATTTGAGCAACAGCTGGAAGCCCAAGGCCCTCAAGGGGCTAAGAAGTTCCATTACTGAAGTTTCTACTTTTCTTTTTTCTTTTTTTCTTTTTTTCCTAAAGGACAATTAAAAATACCATGTTAAGAGCTGACTTGGGTTTACAAAGGTCAACCCTCAAATGGTAGCTCTTTTGTTCAAAACTCTTACCACATAACACATGCTGGGATACCAAAGGGACCAGCAGCAGGTCCCATCTTGTTTCATTAATGATCTAGGGGAAAGAGGTAGGCACCATAATGAAATGTGTGGATTATAAGACAACAGGATGAGCTACAAATACTGGAGAGGAGAAATAAATATTGCTCTAGGACCTAAGAGATTAACAAGGCTGGGAGAAGATAAAAGGAGAAACTACTTGAAATGCATCATGGAAATAACAATCTTACAGACAGATACTTGCTGAGGAAAGCCCTGCAGAAGCAGCACAGTGCAAAAAGCTGTTAAATATATGCATTTTCAGTGAATACCCCACATAGCTCAATGCAGTGCAGGACTACAGAAGCAACCACAGAGCTCACAGTTAATACCATTCCTGACCATACAGCTTTGTTGAGATCACATCTGGAGCTGTTTACAGCTCTGTACTACATAAAAAGATACTGGAAAATATCTTTCTTTCCCACCATAATTAAGGAAAAGAGTTTAAAAGAATTAGGAAACTGGTTTCTGCACACTCTTACACAACAGCTGGACACACACATAGTCTGGACAAGAAACAGCAAAGGTGGTATGATTATGGTCAGCTCTTTGTACCTGAAGAGAATAGCCACAGATTTACCAAAGGCCAAGAGGCACCAATCTGTGAATGGGCATTGCCCACTAAGTTTCATAATTAGGACATGTGACACTGCCACTGCACAGTGCCCTCAACCTCAACGCATTTGAGGACTGGCTAGAGGACACCTAAGAAGCATAACAGCACAAACACTGGGGGGGGGAAATCTTTATGAAAAGGCTATAATATCCTAATGCATCTTTTCCTTCATTAGGCTGAAAACATAGCATGTTAAAAATTAAAATGTAATTACAAAGTTACAAATGCAAAAAATAATTATTTGTGCCATAAAATAGTGCCGAATATACTGCTTTCAAAACCTGCTATTTCCATGACATTGACTTCTTACAGACAACCCTTTTGTCTGTTTCTACAAATTCCCATGCCGAAACAGACAATGTGAATGGTTACTTTCGGGCTCATGAAACATAGTGGATATCCACTAAACAGAATGTGTTAACTAATTACAGGCTGGCAGAACTGAAGTAACATAACAGGATGGACCTGTCAGAGCAAGTCCAGAGGAGGGCCACAAAGATGATCAGAGGGCTGGGAACACCTCTCCTAGGAGGACAGGCTGAGAGTTTGGGCTGTTCAGCTTGGAGAAGAGGAGGCTCCAGGGAGACCTTATAGCGGCCTTCCAGCACCTAAAGGAGGCCTACAAGAAAAATGAGGACAAAGTTTTTAGGGCCTGTTGCAATAGGACTAGGGGTAATGGTTTTAAAGTAAAAGAGGGTAGATTTAGGCTAGATATAAGGAAGTAGTTCTTTACTCGAAGGGTGGTGAGGCACCAGAACAGGTTGCCCAGAGAAGTTGTGGATGTCCCATCCCTGGAAACATCCAAGGCCAGGCTGGATGGAGCATTGAGTGACCTGGTCTAGTGAAAGGTGTCCCTACCTATGGCACAGGGTTGGAACCAGAAGATCTTTAAGGTCCCTTCCAACCCAAACCATTCTATGATTCACCTCAATTTCACACAACTTTGCCTGACAGCACTACAAATGGCTATAGGGAACTTAGTATAGTTTTGCATGGATCAAAGAACTACCACATGAGTAAACTGTGGGAGACGTGAGCTGACAGGTGAGGTACAAACTGCAGCTATTTTTATTGTGTAACTCCAAAATGGGATGCAGTACAAAAACATGGCTTGCAATAATCAGCCTTCCCACCTCTACCCTGTATTTTTTCAACATGCAGTATTTATTAGTCATCTGGGAGAACAACATACATTTCACATTGATCTGACACATGCTATATGATAGTAGGTGAGATGATTAACATCAGAGAGGATTCTCATCAGTATATTCTGACAAGTTTAGGCAGACCTTAAGAAATACATGGTATAAAATTAAAAATTCTGTAGATTAAGGCTCCTTTACCTCATTTCATCAGGGAAAAAAAAAGCTTCCTTCCATCTTCATATCCCCCATTACGAAGTTCCTAATGTTTCATTTTATAGATCATCCAAAAATCCTAACAGAATAATACTAGTCTGAGCACACACTTCGACAAATGTATATTAAAAGGTTTATATCTCTATTTGTGAACACAGTTATGAACTGGGAAGCTGCTTTTTGAAATAATCATGATAAATTTTAACTTCTCTGCAGTAGGCAACTCCAGGAGTTTTTGGAGGTAAGTTTTCAAAACAGAGTTAAAATACATTATTAAATTAATATCCTGATTAGTAACATGAGATTGCATATAGAATCATAGAATCATAGAATGGTTAGGGTTGGAAGGGACCTTCAAAGGTCATCTAGTCCAACCCCCCTGCAAGGAGCAGGGACATCCCCAACTAGATCAGGTTGCTCAGAGCCCCATCCAGCCTGGCCTTGAACGTTTCCAGGGATGGGGTCTCCACCACCTTTCTGGGCAACCTGTTCCAGTGTTCTATAACTCGCATCGTAAAAAATTTTTTCCTAATTTCTAATCTAAATCTACCCCCCTCTATTTTAAAACCATTACCTCTCGTCCATCGCAACAGGCCCTACTAAACAGCCTTTCCCCATCTTTCTTGTAGGCCCCCTTGAGGTACTGGAAGACCGCTATCAGGTCTCCCCGGAGCCTCCTCTTCTCCAGGCTGAACAGCCCCAACTCTCTCAGCCTGTCCTCATAAGAGAGGTGCTCCAGCCCTTTTATCATCTTCGTGGCCCTCCTCTGGACCTTCTCCAACTGGTCCATGTCCTTCTTGTGCTGGGGGCTCCAGAACTGGACACAGTACTCCAGGTGGGGTCTCACCAGGGCAGAGTAGAGGGGCAGAATCACCTCTCTCAACCTGCTGGCCATGCTCCTCTTGGTGCAGCCCAGGATGTGGTTGGCCTTCTGGGCCGCAAGGGCACATTGCCTGCTCATGTTAAGCTTCTCATCCACCAGCACTCCCAAGTCCTTCTCCTCAGGGCTGCTCTCAATCCATTCTCTGCCCAGCCTGTATTTGTGCCTGGGATTGCCATGACCCAGGTGCAGGACCTTGCACTTGGCCTGGTTGAACTTCATGAGGTTGGCACGGGCCCACCTCTCCAGCCTGTCAAGGTCCCTCTGGATGGCATCCCTCCCTTCCAGCGTGGCGACGGCACCACACAACTTGGTGTCGTCGGCGAACTTGCTGAGGGTGCACTCTATCCCACTGTCCATGTCGCCAACAAAGTTGTTGAACAGGGCCGGGCCCAGCACGGACCCCTGAGGGACGCCACTCATGACGGGTTTCCACATGGACATTGAGCCGTTGACCACCACTCTCTGAGTGCGGCCATCCAGCCAACTCCTTATCCACTGAGTGGTCCGTCCATCAAACCCATGTCTCTCTAGTTTAGAGAGAAGGATGTCGTGCGGGACAGTGTCAAAAGCTTTGCACAAGTCCAGGTAGATGATGTCAGTTGCTTGTCCCTTGTCCACTGATGCCGTCACCCTGTCAATAGAAGGCCAAATTGGTCAGGCACGATCTGCCCTTGGTGAAGCCATGTTGGCTGTCACCAACCACCTCCTTGCTCTCCATGTGCCTTAGCATGGTTTCCAGGAGAATCTGCTCCATGACCTTGCCAGGCGCAGAGGTGAGGCTGACCGGCCTGTAGTTACCTGGGTCTTCCTTATTCCCCTTTTTAAAAATGGGGGTTATGTTCCCTCTCTTCCAGTCATCGGGGACCTCACCAGACCGCCACGACTTCTCAAATACGATAGCCAGTGGCTTGGCAACTTCATCCGCCAGTTCCCTCAGGACCCGCGGATGGATCTCATCAGGACCCATGGACTTGTGCACCTTCAGGTTCCTTAGATGATCCCGAACCTGCTCTTCGAGTACAGTGGGCAGTTCTTCATTCTCGCAGTCCCATATATCGGAGGTCAAAAACAGATTCCACCTTTAGTCACTTAGATGCCTCAAGTTGTTTTTTGTATTTGTCAATCAGAGCACACTAGCACCCTCATGAAAGCAGCTTCTATAAACAAAGACATAGAATACTTCAGTCTTCTTAATTTGCCTCTTGAAAAGCGTGACTTAATCCATACATATCATTGAGTCACAGAAAGTTTATTTGTAGATCAAAATGTGGTTTTGAGTCTTGAAAACTTAAAGTTCAAAGAACATCAGTTACAGTGACAGAAGCACCAAAGACAGCAAAAACCCCTCAACTTTCCTGGAATTATTATTCATGCAGCTAGAGAAAGAAAAAGAACCCAAACATTTAAAGGGAGGGATGATATTTGAGCATGATGTCAGAAGGGAGGAAAAATGATTGTTTTCTGTAGTCATAAATTGTTCACACTAAGAAAGATGCTGTAAGGTTTAAAGATGTTCAGGTTAAACAATTAGGCAATGGAAGAAACTACCCAGGGAGGTGGCTGAGTCAAGGATATGAGAGGTTTGCAAAGACAGGGTAGACAAAATCCTAGTGGGAATTAGTGGAGAGGAGGAGACACAGGCTTTGAACTGGATGACCCAAAGGATCTTCTCCAATCCTATCATTTATGCTGCTATGATTCATCCTAAGGAGAACATTTTGGACTGTTATGAATTACTGGCTGAGTTTCCTGGATACTATTATACATTAGTCTACTCTGAAGCATGCATAAAACTAAGTCAAAGTTGGCTTTGAAGTATTTGATCTACAATATTCAATGCTTCCCAGTCTCTTTTTCACATAATGACTCAGAAAAAGAGCTGTTATAACAAGACAACAAAAGTTATTTTGAGTTCAGATTAAGTTAGAGAAGGGAGGCACCCCTTCAGCTATCCCCACCTAAAAGAGGAAAAAAACCATCGCATCTCAGTGCCCAGTGGTTCAAATTGCTATTTCTAGAGCTGACATAAAACAGCTTAGAACAAACTACAGCTTTAAAATAACTGTTCTTAATAAAATTTTGAATCCAAAACTAAATGTTCTGAACGACCGAAGTTCATAACTCTTTTTTTTGCTTTTTTTTTGTTAACAAAAGATGACAGATTTTTCCCAGCAGCTTCAAGTCACATTTCTGAAAATCATTATAATTTTCTTTTTAAGAACTCCATCTATTCACTGCTAATAATTTTCATTATCATTATAAACTGCTTGAGGAAATATATACTGCTTCCTTTTTCTTAGCATATAATCCTTATTGCATGGATACAATCCAAAGGGTTTTTCAGGAAGTTTAAGAAAGTAACAATATCTTGCTTATCCCAAGCAAACTGACACAGTTTAGCTTGGAGTACAAAAGGGATTAGTGTAAAATCATCAACTCTCACGCAGTAAAGAAGATTGATCATCATGATGGACAAGCTACAAACATTCCTACACTGTTTTAATGGGAAACACTGGACTTGATCAGTATTCTGTATCACTGTTTACGGAATAACAAACAGAGTGAACCTTACCATTGCCTCCCAAATCACCAGCGAGTCACTGAACACTGCATACATAATTTAAAAATGATCAGAGTTTTGTATCCAAGACTGATGGTAGCTGAATGAGTGGGAAGCATGGGCTGACTCATTCATTAAATAATTGTTTAAATAAAATAAATTTGCTTTTTGTTTAGAAAGTAGTGTGACTGATAGCAATGACTTAATTCAGTGAACTTTTCTTTGTCCTACAGGACCATATACGTGACAGGACGGATAACGTGAAACAATAGTTTCCATCACTCATTCTTAAATATGGCCCTAGTAACCGCAACTAGCATGCCAAGTCCAACCTATACAAAGCTATCAATATCTAAGTTTCTAAAATTGCCACAAAATAGCAGCGGTAGAAGGGGCAGCTCTTACCTTGGGGATAGCAGGGTCTATTCCCACAAAACTTAATAAACCTTGCTAAAAATATTTGTCATTCTGATTTAATAGTGACATGTAATAGCAGTGTGACACAATGGGAATAACAAGGAGGTAAGAACAACAAAGGCAACATTTACCAAGTGTCCACATATTTTATTTTTTTAATTAACTTTTAAGCACCTTACACAGTTATTGTGCATTCATGCCCCCAGGCAATAGCCCTCAATGGAGACCCTGCAGACATGGGCTTGTGGCAGCTCAGGCCAACTGTGAAAAGGGACATGTTAGGAAGACTTAGTGTGTCCCTTCCAAGGCAATTTATTTGGTTTCTTTCTTTGTTTTCCAAAGTACAGTACCTAAATACTCCTATCATTAATTTTATCCTGATAATTAATAACTTACATTGTGCTCGTTTTGTATAATGCTGTTTTCTTCAGCCTTCATTGCTTTCTGTGGTGTACACACACACATGTACCCATATTCATCACTACTACAAAATTTTCTGTTGAGAACCCCAACACCTAAAAAGCATTAGAGCTGCCACCAATGGGTCCAAGGAATGAAGAAGTAGATTGAATTACTGCCCATGTGTTTTGGGTAAGGTAAGGAGGCATGCACCAGTTCATAGTTCCCGGGATTATCAAATACTCAACCTATAAATGGTAGAGTTTAGACTCCTACATTTATAAAGTTGCAAAAGTTTCTATACTTTCTTTAGGTCTTTCTTCTGCTTTGGATTTGGAAAATGCCCAAGACATATGAAATGTTTCTAATATAAAGTTACCAAACTTGAACATCAGGAAAAACATTCAGTGACATGACCAAAAATTCCCAAGGTGCACAGCTGCTTCTTCTAATGACGCCAGTCACATATATACACACACACACACACACACACTCTCTCTCTCTCTCTCTGCTGCAACAAATACATTCTGTAAGAAACAAGGAGCTGCCAAAACACCCAATCTAGCTTACGTTTACAGATATCAAGAAGGAGAAAAGAACAAGAGGAATGGGACGCCGGTTAGTTTAAAGCAATGTAGAGCTCTGCAAGCAGCACTCTAATAACAGTATTCTAAGCTCCATTCAGGAACTAAAAAACAAATTACAGAATAAACTGAATATGCTTGAAGGAAAACAAGCTGCTTAAAAAGTAGTTACCTATCTGAAATGAAGTAATTTATCATTACTCTAGGAAATGCAATTTCAATGAAGCCAAAATTTTGGATGAAAAATGCCTATTTTCTCCAAATACTTGGGTGTATCACAATCGTCTATCAAATCTGGTACATTTTTCTAGGAAAAAGTACAAGTCTTTTGAGAAATGGCTGTTTTCCTTTGGAGATGATCACAAGGAGAAGTCACAAATGACACATTTCAGTTGGAACAGATATTTCTTGCCAGGAAGTAAATGCCTGAAAAATGAATTTGGATTTCAGTGGCCAAATCTCACTTCTTTCTAATTAGCTATCAGCCTTTGTAAGAGCGGTAAATTAATTCAGTGGCTTCTAAGGCAAATACGCAAAACAAATCTAAAACTTAACCAATTAGGGCCACACAAATATCAATGCTTCAATTTATTTTTCATCATACTTATATCTTCTCATTCATTGCAAACCAAAATCCTACCAAGCTTTTCAGAAATGTTGGCTCTTTAATAAATTGCTGTCAGGGAAAAAAAAAAAAATAATTTGGGCCATTTACATTGAGATTAGAGAGATAATATGTTAAAAACAGGGTCTTTCTTTGCACAGACATAACTCTTTGCTTTTTCCTGGGGAGAAGTAATGCCTTAGTAATCAGTCTTTTGCTGCTTGATTTGTTTTGCTGTTTTGTTGACTTCCCAGACCAGCCAGCTGACTATTAACAAACCCTTTATCTTCCCAGACAAGCGATCACTATGACAGATAGGCAAAACTCCAGGGGTAAGTTAGCTTTAGGGCAAGATTTTCCACCATTTTCATATGAATGGCAGTGAACCCTACTGCTGGAGACAGCCACCCAATGTCTGCCTGCAGGAAGATCTAAATCCTTCACAGATATTTTATATATTTATATATATATTACAGTAAATTTCTACTCCTGTAGGTTGGCTGCAGCTCATCATTGACATCTGAAGACCTACAACCTCCTTGCTAGTGTAACTTCAAACATTCCTCATCTACCTATGCAACTTTAGCTAATATTGAGCAAACTTTTCAGCTGAGACGATTTTCCTCAGAAAATTGCAAATGCAGGTCAAACAAATTATCGGTCAAATTTCTGCTGAATTTGTCAGATCAATTTGGCTAAAAAAAGTAAATAATTACAGCATTTTTTATATTTTAAAAATCTTTTGAATTTTCATTTCACACTGAAGTAGTGCAAACAAAGTTCCTTGAATATAGTGGGTTTTGTTTCTAAAAAAAAAAAAAAAGTTAGCAGATACAAAGTCTGAATTAATCATTGGAGGTTGTCCTAAAATAACAAATTTTCTTATTTTTTTTCCTTCAAGTCAGAAACTTGAAAAAAAATCAGTTATTTACAGAGCTCTACTCTTGTTAGTGTGTACCTGCATCTTAAGTCAAAATAGTGCAGCTACTCTTTTAATATGTACAATATAATTGTTAGAATGAAGCTTTCAACAAATTCAGTTACAATACATACATGCAAAGTACATGTGGCTTTATCCAATATCAGCTTCAGTCAAATATAGAATAAAAAGTACATTAGGTTTATAGAGGAAAAAGCTCCACTTTTTCCATGAATAATGAGTCTGACACAGACTTGCATTTAGGGCCTGTGCTGTGCTTCTTGTGCAAGTTTAACTTGTATGGAAACAAAACAACTTAGTACTATCATACACGAACATCAGTTTCTCCAGTAGAGATTTCCAACATTTTCTTTAGAGCCTCTGGTACACATAAGCCCATGGCTCCTCAGCACCAGACAGATACAACAAAATAGAAAAAATTCCAAAAGGATCAGCATAAACAATTGCGTGATTTTGGGGAAAACACAAAAGAGTGGAAGGAGAGAAATAAAATAGCCAAAGGCAAAGCAACATCAGGAATTGAGCACAACAAAGAGATATAAAAGAGGATCAGGAAGATGAAGTCAAGGAAAGGAATATTCAGGGCTACTTTTATACCATGTATTCTCCCAAGGGAAGTGGCGGAAGCCACATGGCTTATGACATTTGCAAATTAGTACCACAATGAAAACAACAATCTGGCGGTGTCAGGGAGATGGTCAATCTGATATAACAGGAGTTTTCCATTTCTAACTCCTATTATCATACAACAGAGCTGAGGTGCTACAAATTCCTAAGTGCTTTGTAATATTTACAGAAACATCAGCTTTTGCTTACCATCAAGTTTTCAGCAACTGAATACTCTTCAATATGTTTCTTCTTTTAACAATGGAACATTACAGTGCAAATGATAAAATCATATTCAAGATTTCCATGGATTCTTCTGGAAATAACATACAACAGGATTTTACCATTTGATGCCATTTTTCCTTTGGAGTCTTGTGGGGAAGAGACATTGCTAGAGAGGCAGGTTTGAGGAAAAATGTGTTTAAAAAAAAAAAAAAACAAAGGAAAAAGAATACTTTTGTGTAATACTTTCCAATCTTGAATTTCACACATTCTTTTTAAGCTACAGTATATGAGAAAAATGCTCTAAGAGCTTTTTTCCAAATGCAATCTTTTGATAAGTGTTGGCTTAAAAGTAAAAGAACAAAAAAAAAAGTGCCTGTATTAAAGTAACACATGAAATTTCTTCTAAATGGACATATAACTCCTTTCTATTGCTCACCAAAAATCTGTATCTGCTTGGGGTTTTTTGTTTGTTTGTTTGTTTGTTGTTTTTTTCTTTTGTTATGGGGTTTTTATTTGTTTACCTTATCTTTACAAATGCAAAATATGGTTTTCTGGGGGATAGGAGGGAAATGTAATAACAATTTGCATTTTTTATCTGATATGTATTATAAACTTACTGTATCTCTATACTGAAGACCTGTAATGTAATGCTTCTTATTTACACAACCTTTCCACAGACATCAGTCTTTTCTCACACAGATGGAAGTAGAATTACCCCCTGCTACACCCCTGAATATTTCCAGGCATATCTTGACCTCTGTAGCTACAATGGCAATTTCAGTACCCACAACAAAAATTATGAAGCTACTCAGATTTGATGATCCAGATAAGAATTCCTTAAGGTCCAAATCCGTGCATCTCTGAACGACAGCTAGAAGGTTCTGGGCCCTCCAGCCTCCCACTAAAATCAGCAGAACCAGAGGGAGAGTAGCGCTTTGCAGGACTGAGCCTTTTAGTACCTCCAGAAATAATAGTGAAAGCCAGTACGCCTGCATCTAAGGCTTGGAATGATGAAAGCAGCAGTTTTAAATGTATTATGGATTTTCTCATGGGCTCAGGAAGCAATAAAAACTAAGTACAGTCAGACTGCGGGAGACCAATATAGCTTTCATCATTCTATGATTCTATGATTTTCTGTGACTTTAGGGAAAACATGCTCAACTTTTATAGACAGGCAATTTTGTATTACAAATTTTCAGGAGACGTCACTGCTATGGGATTCCTACAACAAATGTAGGTTATGTTGAAATGACTATTTTCTACAAGGACACAGCTCAAACTAAATTTGTCATGTAAATGAGTTGGTTTAATTACAGTGCAACACAACTAACTGTCCTTGAACACAGGCTTCTTATTGAACTGGACACTAACAAATACTAGGAATAGCAAATTATTTCATTCTGGTTGCCACGTAATGTTAAGATCATTTCCTCATTGACTCATAAGGTAAGTGCCTGAACAAAGCTAAGAAAGCAAAGACAGACATGCTAAATCAGAAAAAAAAAAAAATCTAGTAAGGTAAACAATTTCCAGAAAATACACTGAAATACAACGAGAAGGAGATTCTTTGTTGTGCAGTGTTTCAATTTATCAATTACTTCGCAGTTCTTTCCAAGTTTGGAAGAAGTTTAAATAACGTCAGCAGCTTAGAACATTTAGAAACCAAATGCCAAATTGCAACATAGTTAAAGGGTATGCCACAAACAGTTAAAAAAAGATTGTGATTTAAGGTCAGGTACTGTGAACACTTGCTGTGGTTTATGCATAAGTAATTCCACTGAACTTAAGGAGTCCTACAGGAATTCTCAGCATGTAAATGCTTGCAGAAGTAGAGCCTAATTTTCATACTGCATGTTTTTTAAGCTGCTAACTGATTTTCTATTCTGATATGAGTAGCTTAATATTATCAATTAATGCAAAAAATAATTAAGCATGAAAGTCAGGTTTCCCAGACTCTGTAGTTGTGTATATACAGCTATCTTTGGAGCTGCTTTACTTCTACTCTGCCTTTCATCCATCTGAGACAGCCTAAACACAGTTCAGCCACACGTGAAGGTAATCTACCTGACAGAGGAACCTCATGGGTTTCTTTATACTCTGATTCAACTTAATGCTATTCTTCCATACTCGATGCATGCAAGGTCTACAAACCTGTGCTCGAAAAGAGTATCTAGGCCACCATTGCCCGTCTTTATTTATGTAAGCAGTAATGCGTGAGACCCGAAGAAGGTGGACATCCAGGGTTTCACAAGCCACCCTGCAGTCAGTGAAAGTCCTCCTCAACAACATACCTCTGCTCCTACTTAACAGCTGATAGGACAGAGCTTTAAGACTCAAGTTTACTAGCTCAGTGAGTAGCCAACTACGCATGTATGACAATCAGCTCCAATTCCAGTTCAGAAAACTGTCTTCAGTCACTTAAGCATACGATCAACTGACGTTAGTGGAACTGAACACATCATGTATGTGTTCAAGTTACCAATATAAGTCAGGCACAGCACAACCACCACCTTAACAAAGAATTTAAGTATAGCCCTAAATGCTCTCCTAACTAATGCCCCAGAATTTTCTGATGCTGTAACATATTATTTCAACCTAGACTCCAAAAGTAGTGATATCAATGCATTAAGGTATTTCAATATTATTTCAAATTTAACCTTGCTAGAATATTGATTTTGGAAAAGTCTTTGGAACATGACAGTGGTTTTGTGTATATTTTTTTCCTTTTCTCTTCTTCCTTTCCTCCTTAATTTTGCTAATGATCTCTGAAACTCTGCCTTAAAAGAACTGTGGTGAAACAGAAAATAAAATAAATCTCATTCAGAACATGAATTTAGGTATAAAACGCTAAGGAACAACACTCATTTAAGTAACAAAAAGGAAAACAGAGGTTTCTTTTAAAATCTTTTGCATTTTACTGTGCACATGACTGGCAAGTAATGTTGGAATAGGGTTTTTGTCAGATATTTTAAGTCTAAAAAGAACCTGGTGACATCACTCAAGGAAATATCTAATTATACATTATTTTTAACTCAATACAATTCTGTTTAAAACCTTCTTAGGAAACAGATGCTTTTCTGTCTCCAAAGTGTTCTCAAAGGAGTCTCTGCTTTTACACATGGCATTTCTGATCTCTCACTGCAGGGAAGCTTTACACCAAAGTTCACCTAGAGCTCCTAAAGCTCCACTGAAGTCTTTCAAGGTAACAGTTTGGGCAAAAATGTCAAGAGACATAGGTTATTGAGAGAGATTCTGTTGCAGCAAAAGTGAAATCTAAATACAGTAGATGGAAATTTATCAAAATATAGACATAGTCCCCCTGTGCCTGCCCATTATCTACTTCTGCCAGGATCCTGCAACAAGCTGGATCCTATTGCTTCTCTTCCAGTGCATTTGCAGTTTAGAGATCTTGTTGCTGTAATCAGGGATTTTGTTGGAAGAAAGACAGTATATATTACATGTAAGATGTTTTCAAAGGAGCTGCGAGTTAAGGTATAGATAATTTTTGCTTTTAACCTTTACTTGGAACGGTGTGTAAGAATGTTTTCCAATCTGTCATCCATGAAGTCACAGTCTGCAGCCCATGAAACCACATTAAACAGGAAAATAAACATCATCTTTACAGCATTTTCAGCTAAAGGTGTAAAGATATTATCATGTGCAGGAAACGGGCTAGGATTGTTAAAGTGTGAAAACCACTTGTTCAATGGTGTGTGAAAAGTAGAGGATCAAATTGTCATTTTACCAATATTAAACTACAGATGACAAACAAGAAAACAGTAAAACACGTGAACAACAAAACCAATGTGTAACAAAGTTTCAAATACACTGTTGAAAGTAGCACCTACCCTTCACCTACCCTACCTTACTGCCTTTTGGAAGGCAGTAAAAGAGAAGCACTTCTGAAATAAGTCCAGGTATTAGCAACTCATTTAACGGGTTGCAGTGAGAACTACCAAGTAGCTCAAGACAGACAGTTCCTTCAAACGTGGTGGAATATTCTGCTGGCTCACACTTAATATGGCCAGATCTTCTCCACTCAGGAATAGTATTTGCCTGAAGGATTCCATATGTGTTACCAGACTCAGTCCCTGTGCAGTAGCTTGGAAAAGGATGGCTAGTTATTTTAACAAGTTACAGATTTAAAAAAGAATGAGCTATTCTCATATCTATCACACATCATGCATGGGATGACAAGTTAAATGACTTCATGGTTGCAAAACTAAACTGGATCATTGAGACACCTATCTTCAGAGATGCAGCAACATCACTTCCCGTTCAAGCCAAGATTGTTTTGAATGACTTCCTAGAAGTGCTTCTAATACTTCTTTACCTTCCAAATTCCAGGATCAATTATTTCATTCTTTCTCTTAAATCTGATCTAGAAATCCCTTTATCTGGCACTTGATGCCACCTTCACATGACAATACCCAGATCTGACACATTTCAAACCTCATCTGTTTTTCCAGGCTCTTCCAGGAGTGACAGAAGTATATAAGGAAGATGATAAAGTCTGAATGTATTTGAAATACATCTCTTATCTTTGTGAGGTCTTTCTGTGTCATTTTGACACACTGAGCTCTGGATTGGACTCGATGACAGACTGAGATGTCTTGATGCATTGAGTTCTATGGTTGGACTTGATGGTCTTAGAGGTCTTTTCCAACCTAAATGATTCTATGATTAGTGCCATCTAGCTAAAACTTTAGGTGGAGACTTTTGTAAATGTAAATGGATAATTTTAATTAACTTAATTAGCTGATGGAAGTAATACAACCCTCTACCATATCCTCCTTAAAGGCATGTGCTCATTTGTCCACAAAGCACATCATCTACTTTCTTAATCAATGAGTATTCAAATCATGACAGGAACTGGCACTGGGCTTCAGGGTGGGAACAAAAAGTGACCCACAAAGCTCAATGGGGTTATGAGTCAACTGAAGTAATGAGTCAACAGCAGCCTGTTGCTGATTGACTCTGCCTCACCAGTAGGTGTTACTTCAGCCATTAAGGCAGATTGCTGTATGGCTGCAGGGAAATGCATGCCTGCCAAGGTACATAAAATACATCCAATCCAAACTAAAATCTGCCAGATTCTGAAAATATCATGTAACACCCTGCTCTGTATCTGCAACAGCATCCAAAGCAATGTTTGAGAGAGCTGACCACGACCACACCCATCCCTATGTCTGCAATACAGCCTGAATGTTTTTCATTGACGGCCATTCCACTTAATCATTCAAAGCGATGCTTGGCTATTTGATTGCTGCAATTGAACGCAGTAATAACAATAATTCAGACTATGCTAAATCACTCTCAGTACTACCAAAATTGTTTATTAGCATTGGCTTCTGCTTTACTAGCTATTTTCAACACCCTTAATACTAAAGTTCCTCCTCTGGCATCTCTAAGAAGGCCAAGACTGGATGAAAAAGGTGGTCTTATTTTTTGTTTGACCAAGTATTTGATAACTGCACTTAACTTCACAGCTTATTTATTTAACCTCAGCTCAGGCTAAAGCCATCTAAAATGCCCTGTGCATTGTAACTTTAGGTCCAAGACAGAACTGCATACAGAACACAGTCTCTTTCATCTCTCTCTTGAAATGAAATTCAATAGCTCCTCTTCAACCCATGAGTCAACTACAAGGCCATCATTTAATAATCCTATCCTTTTATTGCAGTCATAGTTTGAAAATTCAGGTCCTCATGCTCAACATCTCTGAGCCGAGTATCAGGCATATCAGCCTGAGGATTTCTGTCACACTTTTACTAAATCTTATCATTGAGCTAGTACTAACCAACTGGTAACTGAACATGTTTCTGAAGACCCTTATAATGGTAAGCTCATCACTGGCAGTCTATTCAGCATATTCTTTCAACACAAATATTCACAATTCTTTCACCACTTTCTATGGACTGGAATGACTTCTTTCTTAATGTAGGAATTTCATCCTTCTTAATAATAAAATTCAGAGGAACTAAATGCATAATTTAAGACTTATACCCCAACAGAAGTCAACATTTTACCAAGCAGTCACTAAGATCAGACAAAGAAAAGAGTATTTCCCCTTAAAAGTAGGTTTTGTTCAACAGGCAAGGCACAAGAGCATTACACAACACAACAAAATGATTTGTCTATTGAACAGAAAATATCTCACATTTGTTTTTTGAAAAATGTTCAGATTGTTTAATATATGGACTAAGATTTTAATTAATATTTTTGTAAAACTTACACAACTTTTTTTTTGTCTACACAAATACAGTATGTGAAAGGCAGAAGTATGCAGCCTTTCATCTACACACAATATGAAAGAACAGTATTTCTCTAGCAGACTCTTTCACTGTAAATCCAATGCTTATAAAAGCATCGCAATTGAAAGCAGGTGGGATGCAGTACAAGGGTTTCTCATCATTCTAAGCGTACAGTTCAGCTTACTCAAATAATAAAACCTCTATGCTTCTTCAGTCTTGTACTTCTCTTAAAGCTAGGCCACTCGATTGTGCCAAATAATGTGTTGTCCAACTTGGACTAAACTGAGAACACGAAGCTCATTTTCCTAGTGAACTGTGCTGTACTTGTATGATTTCCACATTACAAACAGACATTATCTATAAGAAAAAATAAATCATAATTTTCTAAAGACAGGATTGTTTCCAATTTCTTATATTAGTGAAACCTTAAAGGATAATATACTTGAGATTAAAACTTAAAAAAAACATTACCACCATGGTGTAAATACACCCACATGATCATATATAATTAGGTAATTGTGTACATACGTATATTGACTTTGCCAAATTCTGCACTGTCGCTGTTATTTATATTTGATCTGATAGCTGGAAGACACTTCTTAGACCATTTTCTTTAACACTGTAAACAGCAGATAGCATCATCCTTTACACTCATTAAAGGTTAAGAAGTTGCTAACAGAACTTTTACCACATTCATTTTTTGCTAACTTAAAAGTAAGAAGAAGATAAAAGGGTAACTTGCATCTCATCATGTTGAATTGTAACAGTGAGAAAGAAAAACAGAGAAGATAAAGCAGGGGTTTACATGGTAAATCTGCTGATAGCTGAGCTTGTTGAGATAAAATAAAGGCTATAAATCAACTTGAAGTAGTTGAAATTATTAAACAGATGAGGTAACTTTCTGGTGTCTTTCATTCTTCCCACCTCACGTTATCTATTTTCATAATAACCTTTTTAAATCTGGCTCATGGCTGGTATCAAACACTAAAATTAGTAGTGACAGTAAGAACAGCTTTTTTTTTTTTTTCTTCAAAATCTGACTTGTCAAGGAATGGAACTGCCACTCAAATTTGCAAAGGCAGTTCATCTGAGATCTGTATGTAACTCTGAAGTGCCAAAAGTCCAGAATAACAAAATCAGAATTTTTTAAGTCTGATTGTCAGTTCTTGTACTAGACAAATATATATACTCTGAAGTGTGCAAACTCTGTGATTGCAACTCAGTTCTGGAAGTAAAATGCTTGCTTTATGGAAAATGGTGGCATTTGCCATAGTTTTTCATACTCAGCTATATCAAAACATGGAAATATAACAAAGAATGAAACCTTTCACTAAGTTTCAGACTGGCAATGTCACCATAAAATAAGCTGTGGTTATGAAGAACAACAGAAATGACAAAGTCTCATTTCCTATCCTGATTCCTATTCCTGATTTCTGTCAGATTTACACACTCCCTCTCCCACAGTTTGTCCAGCTAAACCCACCCTTCTCATCTCACCTCACAGTACCCTCAGCTGCCCTTCACATCTACTCATTTCCTCCCTGCAAGAGCCACAAATTAGGTTGGTTTTGAGGTTTTTACTCAAATCACATCAAACACAACAGGTAGCTTAAATTCCTGTTTGAGCCCCTAGTAATCTGAACCTTTCCTTTACACCGAACCTGACAACTTCTACAAAATCTGTATGAAATTATGTATTTTTTTAGATGTTTATTTCTCTTTAAAATGCATCAGAAACCCCCATCAGGCCATGGGAGGTTCAATAAGGGTGGGGAGAGAACAAGAGACCGCCATTATGACTACATAGGTGTCAAAGTAGGCTAAAAATGAAAGGTGTTTTTGTTAGATATGAAGTAACCAGAGATATTTTGAAGTTATAATTTTGTGAGATTGCAGTTTAGCAAATCCAAATGTCCCATTTCAATATATTCAATTCCTTCATGTAAAAAAAAAAAAAAAAAAAAAAAAAAAAAGAAAAAAGAAAAAAAAGATACATTTTCAGCTTGGTTTCCTGCAATCCATCTGTGTCTGAGATACTCACTGAAGTTGTTTGAAAACCTTTACATAAGCTAATTCACTAGGGGGAGGTGGGGGGGAGGGAACAAAATTACATTGTTGACTTTCGCTGGATAAGAGTAACTTTAGATGAGAAATTCTGGAGAATCAGAAAACACTGAAAATCAAAAGCCCACACCCTGACATTTAATTATGTACTCTACTAGGAAAACAGTCTATAAGGAAGCACTTCTAAGTAGGAGGCTTGTATTAAATTTAAAAAACAACCCTATGATTTATACCACCAGTTAGCTTTATAAAAAATGCCACAAGTTAAAAAGCGAACATAATTTAAAAAGCAGGGTGAATTCAATACCTCTAAAAATGCCTTCCTGATTGTAAATGTTCTGTACAAAGATGGTACTGAAAACTGCATCATTTGAAGAGCTAAAGAAAATGCCCTTTGAGCGGAGATGCCTGATTTTACCCCAGGGTTTCTGTAGAACAGAGCATGGGGCTCATAAACGCAAGCTCTGTCCTGTGCGGGTGCGATCAACACGCTGGCAGGACCTCAGCAAACACCTCCACACAGATGTCCAAACACGGTGCCAGCGATGGAGTCACCACCGCATGCCCTCAGCACAGCTCTGCCAGCCCATGCAAGATGTGACTGGGAGGGCTGTAACCCCCCTTTTCTTGCCTTTCTGGCCCTGGACCTCTCTTGGGGCATAGAGAAGATTTCTATGAAACTGGTAGAAATAAATTTCTGTGTGAATAAAAGAAAAATATAAAAATATATAAAATACTGAGTGAACACTTCTCAGTTAGGGTTCGCAAAAACAGGTGCTCATTTTCAAAAGGAAATAATCAGATTTTGGTTGGGGTTTTTTGTGGGATTTTTTTTTCTTTTTCTTTTTTTTCCCCCACTATAGTTCTGGATGAAGCACTGAATGAAGGGCCCGATCCTCACAAGCATAAGAACGATGGGGGATTCTTTCCACTGGTACCACACAACCCTAAAGCGCACCACCGAAGTGACTCTTCAATGGATCAGCTGGGAAAGGAAGACGTAGTTATGTGTCTGGCACATGCACACCAAACACAGTATCTCTGTACTGGGGAAACTCCCTGTTGGGAACCTACAAAAAACCTGCTGGAACTAAATCGAGTAGGATTTGACTATTTTAAAGGAATACAGGGTATTATTAAGCAACGGTTAGAATGCTGTTCCTCACTGGGGCACAACACTAAAGAAAACACAGCATGGTAACTTGAAAACATATGCCAGCAGCTTCCACCGTTCACAGATTTTAAAGAACAGAATTTTTAAAGAACAGACTATGATGATCTCAATCCAACCATCTAGTTGGATTCCTGGAATAATACAGAATATAGAATTTCACCCAATAATTTACTCAACAAGCCCATAACTTCAACGTGAGCTTTTTGATGTAAAATCTTCAAGTGAAGATTGAGTCATATCTGTAAGGAGGTTATTCTTCTCTCCTAACATTTGTCCTTTATTTCTAAATCCAAATTTTTCTTGCTTCTGCTTCCAGCCACGTACATGTGCAACACATCAGCTCTAAAATCATTATCTATTTTTGTTAATCTCTACTTTAAGTCAAACACAACACAAGGGGAAGTAAAAAAATAGCTGTAATATGCACATTATAGAGGACTTAATCTCATGTCTAGTGTCAAAGTATGAGATAACGATCTCGAATATAACCCACATTGTCTACTGGAATTGTCACTGCTTGGACAGCGAGTTCAATTTGCCAGTACGAGAAGGATTAAGTCTAGGTAAAGCACATATCCAAGCAAACTATGCCCAACATAGACAGTCTCCCCGTTTGCCAGGGAGTGCTTATGGAACAATGGAAACAGAAACGACACTCACTACACTCTGCACTTTTGCAGTTTCAACAGATTTTTCTCCATAGGATACATAATAGTCTGGTGGACTTTTCTCTCTTTTCTTCAAAGTATGTTTGAAAGCCAGGTGACTTGACTTATGCAAAAAGCTTTGCTTTAATATGCCATTCTACTGCCAGATAATTTTCTTCACAAAATAACAGTATATTTAAAAAAAAAAAACAAAAACAAACTCTGGCCATAACTATGGAATAGGAGCTCAGACCTGCGCTGTGTGTCAGTCACTGGAAGAGTGGAGTGGAGATGCTGAGGGTCTTGGCAAACTGAATCTGCATTTTATGAACTAAAAACTTGTACTCTGCACATTGAAACTTTATACCAGAAAGGTCCCTACAGATTATGACACTGATGTTTTCTTCAGCAGAAAGCACTGGCAGAAGTACTTCCCCAGAAGCCTTCAACTTTAGTGTCATAACACAGTAACAATGGTGGAATAAGCTTCTTGTTAAGAAAGATTCAACACTTTATCAACAAAAAAGAAATGGTGAAGCTCAGAGGAGTAGTGTGTAGACAGATTAAGACAAACTAGACATGTGTTCAGTGTCCTAAAAATGTCATTTGAGCACATAAGGTAGGAAAACAAGTAGTATGTGAATACTACTTGCATCAACTGTATGCAAATACAGTTGCACCACGTTGCATCAGTAGTGTAAGAGCGAAAAGGAAGATCACAGTTTCATGCTGTTTCTGAACCAGGGACAGTTCTCCATCACTTCTGGTGGGGGACACTGACCAAAGACTGTGGCTGGTGGTGAAATCTTCAGATGGGTTTGAGAGATTAAACGGCACACAGGAACTGAGCAATGCAAGCAGAAACAGAGCTCTCTGTGGGACACTGAGCTGAGGTAGCAGAATTCATAGTGTAAACATAACATTTCAGAAAAATATCCTTTTACCGTGTTCATCAACAAACCAAGAACAATACCAAGAATACAGTTATATCCATGTCTACATCATCTTTTACTAAAGCTTGAAGCCCTAAAGCCATTCCTGGCAGCTGCTCTGCAGAAGGTAGCATTACTAGACTAAAGACAGCAGTTTCGTAATTCCGACATTCACAGACACTGGGACCAGGTCCCCTGGTCAGGTCATCTGGCTGAGAATCAACAGGCTACTGTTGCTTTGTTTCTAACCACTTCCTGACTACAGTTTTGCTATATAGTCTTTCACCACCTGGTTTGTATTTGATTTGCAAAAATAAAAATAAGCTGTCTTTCCCAAGGAACAAGAAAATTGCACAGTATGCAGTCTGTGACCAAAAAGGCTAGGAGCTGAGGCAATACATTCCCTGGTACCTAAGCCACAGGTCATATTGGTTGCCAGCTAAGCCAATATTTCTGGTTTGAAGCATCTGCTGAACTCTCTCAAACAATAAGATTTGTTCCATCACTGAAATAGAAAACCAAATTTAAGAATGGCTGTGAAAATAAAGTGGAAGTTCATTCAAAACCAGTGACCCAGAGGCCAGCTATTTCTGGAATATAAAGAAAATTAACCTGGGAAGGCATCTTAAAGTTTGAAGCTATAATTCTACTGATTTCCTTCAATATTAATGTATACACAGGAATAAAAATGGCTCAAAAATATAAAAATCTAAAAAACAAACTTAATTTTTTTTCAGATGTTTCTCTGTGGACAGAACTATTTTTTTAATTTATTGTTACTTTATAAAGGCACCTGCTGAACTAAAGAGCTGTGATTCCTATTTTTTTCTAGTAAATAGTATTGCATGTTTTATTGCATATAATTGTATATAATACTGAAATATCGTAAATATTTTGTAAATAAATCAACCTATTGTAACATTTTATGAATATCTCATAATATTAATTTATCCACCTTTAATTAACTTTGGAATTAGTTCTTCCTACACAATTAAGCTTTAAGTAAAATCTATATTCCGAATGTCTGCTTAAAGTTGCTCACATAGCATGTTTGCTTAAAAATACAACTTGTCCATCAAGCAAAACTCAACAACAGCATTTCAAAACTGTGTAGAACTTAACTTAAATCCTCAAATGAGCTCAAGGTTACCCAGATCTCAATGGAATTTGATTATCGTTATGCTCCTTAGCACTCTTTTAGTATAGTGATGGGAACCTGAAAAGGCAGGTACTTACCATCTATCTCCAGAAAATCTATAGTAAGTACATTTCATTCCCCTTGCAACCTGTACAGTTAAGTCTCAGTACTGGCAGTCAGGCAGGGTACAATTAGAAAGAAATGCTTCTGTTGACCATCACCTTACTTTAATATGTCTCAGACCAGCTGCAAATCTGGTTCCTTGTCTATTGATTCCAATTCCTAATTTGCCAATCTGCAGAGAAAATCTCTATTCTCTGGCAATGACTATACTTATTTTCACATTGAATAGTGGGGGGGGGGAATAACAATCATCTGTTGATTTGCAATTGTATATGTTCATGTTTTGCTGTGTACCATGGCATTAAACCAGGGAAGAACTTACATCTATGCTTACATTTTAGCATATACATATTTCCATTTACTTTTGTCACAGTACTTATAAGTTTAAAGTTAAGCATGATCCATTTTTTTTTTAGAAAAAAAACGGGTAACTCCTACTTCCTATTTCGTTCTATGCCTTGTGTTTCTGCTTAAAAACAAACCCTTCTCTTTCAAAAAGTACTTACATAAGAGCACAGGAATGGCCTCATTAGCCAAATAGCCGCCTTTTGCTAGTGATCCAAAGTAGATACTTTGGTAGTGTGCATAAAGCAGAGGGCAAACACAAAGCCATGTCCACCTTTTAGAACTCCGCAGCTGGAAAGTTTCCTGAGCTAGAGATGAGGTTTACACCTTTGTAGTTAGTAGTTCTCAAGTGACTTTTCCTTTATAAATTTATCTAGTCATTGAACCCATTTACACTTTGTGTTTTCACAACATCCTATGGGAAGGTGTTCTACAATTTATATGCCACGTAGAAAGCTATCCCCTTTATTTTTTTGAAACATGCTGCCTCATCTTTCACCCAGTGGCCCTAATTTTAGTATTTCAAGAACCACTGAACAATCCCTCCTGACATCCTCCACACCATTCAAGTTTTTCTGTCTCTCTATCATATAATCTCAAGCCCCATTCACCTCTCTTCTATTCTAGAAAACACTACCACGAAGCATCTGGTCTTTAGCTTTTTTGCCCTTTGGGTCCATCTGCTTCCTCTTCTTTGCCTTTGCTACCCATATGGACTAGGACCAGTATCTCACCTCTATGTTTTCTAACAGAGCCTCTAAGTGTCTTGATAAGTCTATCAGCTCTGCACACCAATCTCCTACCTGTAGTAGGAATTTGCCCCTCTTCGGTCAAGTGATAACAGCTGGATAAAACTAGGGTTTTTTTCCACTCAGATTCTGTTCCAAAAAGACTTCCAGTCACGTACTCTTCCCTCCAGCAGAAGGCCTGGGAGGACATAGCATAGGTACCAACACTTCTGTTTCTGAAAGGCCCCATTGTTCAAGCAGGTGAGAGACATCTGATACTGAAATGGCTAGATTGCTTTCTTGCACCTTTCCAGACACCATACCTCCACTGCTACTCCTCAGCTGCCAAATTCCTGCCAGCAGAATGCCCTCATTCACGACTGTCACAAGTACAAACAGGACTCACAAAATAAATGGATTCATAACTGAACCTAATCCCCAAACTGTGACAGAAGCCATTTGAGTAATCCCTTATCTGTCAGGGCTGTGTTCTACTTCCTCTGCACATTCCCCACCAAAAAGGGCAGAGATGAGTAGAGTAGTTCAGTTGTGGGAAGCTGCTGGCATGGAAGGAAGCTCCAGCTGAGCTTGTAATGGAAACCACTTGCCCCTTGGTTATGACAGAACAGAATTTCTCATTAGATTCCTGCTAAACTGCTTACAAGACAGGAGATTTTCAATGTCATGTTAAAAAAGATAAGGCAATTTAAAAGGACAAATGTATATGAAGAAGGTTAAAAATAAAAAAAATGCATATGAAGGTTAAAATTTTTTTTTTTAAATTGGTACACTCAGCACCTTGCTGCATTAGTAAAAACAAAACATATACAAACAAGATGCAAAATGTGATGGAAAAGACAGAAATAGAAAGCAAGAGCTATTTCAGCAATTTATTTTCATCTCAAGATAATGTCATCATTGCAGACAGTGGGAAAGAAATTCCTTATGCTTTCAATGACCAAGGTATTGCTAACTTATGAATGTCCCGATTCAGGTTCCCAAAGCAAGCACCAAGCACCATTAGCATGAATAACTTCACCTCTCTCCACCATTTTTGTAAAGTCATGCAGATCATATTGAAAGTTAAAATTCCACAACCTGCTACTCTTCAAAGCAAAATAGCCACAAACAGGTATGTTTGTATTCTACACACAAAAAGTAACAATGCAAAATGCTTCATTGTATGTCTAAGACTTTACTTACAGTTGATTCAATGCATTAGCTTGGTTTTGAACGTAAAAGCTAAATGAACTACCAGAAACAGTAGTCCATCTTTTTGGGCACCACGACATGATTTGAGAGGATAACTGTACCTTGTGCTATGATCCCATCAGACGTTACAAACACAACTGGGATGGACCAGTGTCGTAAGCATGGTAAGCTTCCAGGGGAAAAAAAAAGGTGCTGCTAGTCCACAACTCATGATGGAGCAGATTATATGCTCCACTCTTTAAACTGGTATCAAACCACCAAGGTATGAAAGTAACAGACATTGTGTTTATTAGAGAGGACAAGTCATCGAATTGAGCATCACAGCACTTTGAGCTAAGTCATGGTTAGGCAAAAATTGTTTAGGGGAACCTAAAAGCAAGCTCCTATTCCCCGACAGTCATCAAAAAGATGGTAGAATTTAACCTACAACTAAGACGGAAAAGTAACAAACAAGCAGATATGCTGCCTAAAAAGATTCACTCTGCAGTCTCAGTGGGATACAGTATTTTCTTCATGCTCCCTCCTTAACTGTTGTGTAGTGTTGCTATGTACTATTAAATACTTACCGCATTCCACCCCAGGGGTGGCTTCATTTCAGTGCTGGGGGAAGTGATCCTTATTTAAACATTACTTAGCTCATAGGAGTGCTGTGAAACTTAATTAAATTAATGCCTGTAAAGTGCTTTGAGGTTCTCAGATGAAAGGTGCTACAGAAATCCAAAGTACTATTAGTGTTTCTAAGGATAGGTGAAGCATTTCGGATAAACTAAAACCCTACATAAATCTTCCCTCAAAGCAAAAGTTTTTTGCAGTTTCAGTTAACTTATTTTTTTACTTTTGTTTTAATTTTTAAGACCTCTACAATATTCCACTTCACCTTCAAGTGGAAATAACCATTTTACAACTACACAAGACAAAGCATACTAATGCCTCATTCATTTTCTGCCTCTTAACTTTACCTCTGCTTTAAAAGGCACACTCAATATTTCAAACCGCACTGCTCTTGAAGATCATAGCCATCTTTTTATCTGTGGTCCATTACACAGACAACTTTCTTAGACAAAAAATAACCAGGTGTTGGATCTTCAGTGAATCTACAGTTACAGAATTAGCAATCAACTGTTACTGGAGAGCTAAGTCCAGTCTCTAACTATATTGAGCAACAACAACAAGAAGAAGCTGAAATGAAAATGCAAGCTGTAAGTACCATAATCTTAATTCTACACACAGGAAAAACAATAGCTTTTGGAGAAGAAACAACAGCTTGGAGAGATGGGATTTTTCTCCTCAGTCTCCATGACTGCCTTTCGGATAACATAGTTGTTTGTACGACCAAACTAGGACACTCAGAGATCTTCTTTCTTAAGGAAAGGAAAAAAAAAAATTCAAAAGAATACAAGCAAACTACTCTGTTACCATGCAAATAGAGGGCAGCCCTTTTACATGACACGTAGCTGAAGAGTACATAAGAAATGCATTTCTAAAAAGCGTAGACAGAGTATTATTAAAATCATGTTACAACATGTAAAACTTATATCAAACAGAAGGTAATTAAGTCCCAGAAAACTCATGAAAATGCCTGTTCTCATGAAATTCCCAGCTTAGTTTCCAAATCAAAGCACTATGAATAAATATCCTAAAGAGAAAAACTGCAGGAACGGAGCTTTCAATTCTTTTGAGATTTGCCCCTCACCATTTACTTCCTTTGCAGTCTGGAACCGAAAGAAGGAATTCTGCAACTCTGTCACCTGCAAGAGAGTACCGAGGGATGTGGGTACATAAAACGGTATGGCTACTCCACTTCAGTATCACTTTATTCAATGCAGACCAGGAGGAATTTTTATTGATTCAGTGCACTTTGGGGGTTTGGCATCTAGTTACAGGTTGTATAACACTACTGTGAGAGACCATTTTTAACCTTGAGTATGCATTACTGCTTATGACTACTTTTATGTTATGAGGTAACTATATAGAAACAGGGAAGGCTGTGGTCAAAAGAAAGGAAGTCCCAATCTCTACCCTATATATATTCACTATAATTGCCATCGGTGTATAAAAATATATGCTTGGTTTGGCTAAAACCACAGAGAATACACGTGTTCTTTTGAGAGAACACAATAACATCAACCAACATCATATCTTGCACAAAGCAAGAGAGTATAACACATCAAATATGAAATTGCAATTCAGCAAGCAAATAAAGACCCCACCAGATTAAAGACTGATCAAAATACTGTGCGTTCTACTCAAATGCAACCACAAAGGTGAAAACTGGTGTCTGTACTAAAGCGAATACACAAGAAAACTACATGCTGCAACTTTCCTGGTAAACTGGCTCTTCCAGAGTCCGGCACACATTTTCCTTTCCTGTGTTGCCTACCACCATGGACCGGGAACCATCCATAGAGAGATTTCCATTAATCCAGAGAAGCCAAAAACTCACCCTAGGACACTCCCCTCATTTAAGCCTGTACATGTTCACTACATTTTATTTCAAATACGTATCTATCTCTTTTCTGAAAACTGTATCAGTTGCTTCTCTGTTGTTTTCCCTCTGGAAGTTGTACAATATTATTAACCATTTTTGTAAAACAGTAGTTCCTCCTCAATTCCTTCCATACATGGCACTTCAAGTTTTGTCCATAACTTTTTGTTTTCTGCCCCAAATTCTAGTTTAAAAAAACCTTCAGACATTCCCTTAAAAAATTACACACATTTTAAGATGAATCCCTCTTACTTCAGTAGGATCCCCTTCTTTCCTGAAGAACTCGGTCCTAGCTATTTTGCGTATCTGAAACTTCTGCATTATTCCAGCTGTCCTTTGTGTTGCTGTAACTTTTCTTTCTGTATTTTTTTCTCTCTTAAAATAACATGCATTCCTTACACAGACCTAAAATTATTTTCCACAGCTATTCCTGAAATTTTAAACAGTGTTTTTTGCAGTTTAATACAAACAGTATTTATACAATGATTTCCATCCAAAAAGCTTGAAGAACTTAACAGTTTACGTTAAGTTTTATCATATCTCTGTGAACTGCCTCTTTATTTACAACTCTTTTCCCTCTGGGCAAGTAAGACTATATCCATGTTACAGAACCAGAATCTAACACAACAGGCACTAGAAAAGTCCAGGGGCATGGCTTCACCCTTGGCTGAAGCTCAGAACAAAGGCCCACTCTTCCTCCTCCTCCTCCCTCCTCTTGGGTCCCTGCAAACAGGGCTCACAGAGCCAAATCAAGGAACAGATCCAGCTGAAAATAGACTCTCTTCTTTTGTCTGGTTGCTAACTGTCTCTTAGCTCAGCTGACCGTTCTACTATGCAGGCACTGGTGGTGTCACCACAAGCCAAGGCAAATACACGGCTGAGAGGTAAGCCCAGTTCCTATTCCTTTCAGCAGGAGCTTGTACTTAAACATGATTGGGATAAAGATCTTCTAGTTCCAACCCTCTGCCACAGGCAGGGACACCTTCCACTAGACCAAGTTGCTCAAAGCCCCATCCAAGCTGGCCTTGGACACTTACACAGCTTCTCTGTGCAACCTGTTCCAGTGCCTCACCACCCTCATAGTGATGAATAGTCTATCAGTTACTTCCATTATCAAGTGTGTTATAAGCATCATACTATAAGTTTTAAATTCAATTTAATCTTCTGTCTATTGGCTCTCCATCTTACATTCAGATCTGATTAGACTGTGTTAATAGACAATGTTGAATTAAAAAAAAAAAACACATATAAAAAGGGACAGAACAAGAGCTGAGCAGTATCCACAGTAGAAAGACTCGATCCCATGAGATTCTGAGTGACCCTAAAACCAATGCTATTAATGGAAGTGAAGGTATCAACTGAGCAATAAGTAAATGCACTATCTCAAAAATAGTATGTCACCACTGATCTGAACAAATTTTATCTGCCAGGCTATACAGCTCCCATGAACCTCTAGAGACTCAATTTACAGGAATGCTTTTCCAGAAAATAGTAGATAATTTCTTGCCTACGTGGCACAATAACACACACAAAACCAGATGTGAAAATCCCTCAGCATTGCTTCAGGCACAAGAACCTGTGGTTGCCCTTAACTTTAAACTCTTCACCAGCCCTAAAGCATTAAAGAGAATTACACAATTGCGTAAAGATAGACACATAGGCTTTTGCAGGCCTCTTCTGAGAATGAGATGTATATTTCTTTAAAATAAGAGAAGTTTTTATTTTTTTTTATTTTTAATGCAGAGATGTAATGTATTTTATTAATTTCATACTTATTTTTAATATCAGGGCGCATTTAGGTTACTGTGCTTTCTTACACAAACGCTCATGCAAAGAATGAAACTCCCAAGGAGAATGCAGTCTCTACCTTCAGCTTAAGAAGCCTTCAAAAGTCAATTTTAATACATTACTCCTAAGAGGACAAATTGGCTGTTCTGTCAACAAAGAACACCAAGAAGTTGACTAGTCTTGTTACTAGATGGGCAAAGATGAAATGTAATGAACATGTAGCTGTTGAAGGAAATGTATAGTGAAAAACTGTTCAGGATGGCACTCAGTCTGCTAGCAGAGGGCTCTGCTTTGCCAGCTGCCAGAGTTCAAACAAAGCCTTTGATGAAATCACAACTACCCTTGTCTCAGTTTCAAAAAAAAAAAAAAAAAAAAGAGAGACTGTGGACAGTTTAATTATCACAGAACCATTACCATCAGCGGCAGTTTCATAATCTTGAAATGCTGCCATTCTCAAAAGCCATTTGCCTGAAAAATAGAAATCCTTAAAACACAAGAGGCTGTCATACTGTCCAAACAATAGAGCAATTCTTATATAATCAGATGCCATAACTAATTATTCAAAACAAAACCACCCCCCCGCCATTTTTAAACAAGAGAACAAAGGATGTAAATTTTATCCAGAAATATTAGATTTTAAAAGGAGTAAAAATATCCAAAATCAAACCAGATGAACACTGTAGACTTGACTTTCTTTCACGCCTGTACATGCACAAAACTGATTCTGTGTTGACAGAATGAGTACATACACTGTTCGTGTTCCTAACAAATGTAATAAAAAATAATAAGTAATAAAAACAAATTCTGTAGGAGCTTTTTTGGTCACTTTCACTTACATTTCAAAGGAAGTGCCTGCTTCACTCACACTCTATCTTATTTAGGTTAATCAAACTGTATTTTATTTTTTCTTTGGCACCTATAAAGATTGTACAGATATAGTGCCTATTAAGATAAGTGTTTCAATGTTCTTTCTTCTTACCATTAGTCATAATTTCCTAATGCTGATATTTCGCCAGGAAGACGGAGGAAGCAGTTACAAATGCAAGTGATTAGTATGTGTGCGAGTGCCTTGACACACAGTTTTGGTCACTTACTAATACAAATACTGAGCTGGCCTAAGGGCATCTTTGTGTCATTTTCCATTAATAGAAAAATATGAAGTCTTTGTAACAAGTTGCTACTAAGCATTATTTCCTTGACTTCTATTGAGTTAACTTTTCAAACATCTGATGTTTGTTATTCATTTTGTACAGCATTTGGACGTTCTAAAAACCTCAGTAATCAAAGCAATATGCGCATTAGAGAATGTTCTTTTTGTTAGTCTATACTGGTCATATATCAATCATCTGACTGTACAGAGACGGGAGTAAATTCAGCTTATTTTTCTTTTATGAGACAGATCCATATGTAACAATTATATATGCAAATAGTGCCCAAACACATGGAAAAAAAAAATATACAAAGAGATAGATGGCAAAATTCTCAGCCAGTTGTTTTGAGTAGGGCCAGAACTACACTGCTAAAATTTTGCCTTTAAGATATCTTGTTTGAAAAGGTAAAAGGAATACAAAATGGAGTTCATGAAGAGGAGGCTCAGAGGCTGGAATAAAAATTCACTGCCAAAAATAGAAAGATAAGCAAGAGAGTTGAAAGGGAACTGCTGCAGGAGAAGCACAAGTAGAGCTGAAAGTCTGAAAGGACAGGGTGAAAGCAATGAAGTGAGAGGATGAACGTAGGTGATTCAGGCAGGAGACCATAGTCAACGGAGGCAAACAAAAGCAGTGGCTGTCAATAAAGGAAGTGATAGAAGAGAATCTAGTTTGTAGTACATTTCATTAGACATAACTACATGGAAGAATATGGTTATCAGCTGTCAGAAGGGGTCCTGGAATAGCAGGAGGTTTACAGGAGAGATGCTATAAGCAGGTCAGTAGCGTATTTGATCTGAGCCTGAAGTGGACATACAGGCCAGACCATCTTGCTTCTGAAATCCCAATACTTGGAGGCAAGGGTAGTAGCGTGGGGATTTTAGAGGTACATATGGGGAATGGATGCACTAAAGTTAAGAACCAGCCCAAAGCTTGGGGGCGGGGGATGGGGGGAAGTGACAGGAGCAGACTGCTGAAGAAGGAAGGATCATACCTAAAGGCTGTGAATATGTTAAGTAGCAGTTCCTGTTCCTAAGATGGCTGACCTGCATTAAGATTCAAAGAAATCCAAAAGGATTTCTGCTGCTACAGGATGGCCCTGTGATTTGCAGTCGCCTGGTGCCCGAGAGAATATTTCTCTGGCTGACCTGAAATGAGAACATGGCAGAAAAGCTTTCTTAGCTTCATTCTTCTGTATTGGCTGCTTTTCCTGGAGTCTCTTGAACCAGGAGCAAAAAATGTGTAAGACTGCTTCTACAAAAACACATCAGTGGGGTTCCATGGAAACAGGTTACCAGGACCAAGATATGCCTTCCTTGATTTTTAGCTAGATATTTTCTAGCTGCATCAGAAGAGGAAGAATGCTTCTTCCTCTTTCTTGAGTGCTTGCTTTTTTTTTTTCCTTAACAAACAGAAAATTAACCTATAAAGTCATTTGGGAAAGGTGTGCTGCACTATGTACAGTACCTTTATAGGACACATAACAGCCCACAAGGAATAACTTTGAAGATGGCTTTAGCTCACATCCAAGTTGTGCACAGACAGCAATATGGGGAACTCAAAAGTCACTTCAGTGACATCTGCTTCTACTGCCAGTACAACTTTCAACTCTGCCTCTAGCAAAATAACTATGCCTCGAGCAAAATGTTTTAAACTCTGTCTAGATATAGGGCCAGGAAAAAAAAAAATCCCTTCACTTCCATGGAATCAGCTAGGAAACGGATAAATTAAAAAACAAATTCTAGATGCAACTAGAGTTGAAGTGAGGTGAACTAGTAAACCAGCAAGGTACCGTTGCCATCCTGTGAGACATTTCCATGAAGTCTACTTTTTTTTTTCCCCCTTAGAAGACACACAAAAAGGCTGTTTAAGTACTATGCAGAGCCCTAACCACCTTCTGAAGGCAGTCAACACTTGAAGCCTCAATTGCTGCCATCACACAAACAGGGAGGGCAGACTGGTGTGGCAAGAGATTACCTATGCGTGTGGCAAAGCACTTGGATCCAGCAGCCACTGCACTGGTGTCACCTACAAGAGGCTTGAGATACTCTGTTTGGCAGCTTGACTGGCTCTGTGCTCCACCAAAGGTACACAAATGTCTGTGCGCCTGTGTGTACTTGTGAGCACGCACGAGCGTCAGGGATAGATAGATAGCAAAGCTTCTCTTAATCCTTTACTAAATGCATAAACCTTTAACTTTCTATAGGAGCTACAATAAATACAGAGAATCTCTCAACCATTCCAATAATGATGAATTTACAGAATGTAAAATAATATAATGTAATATTGGTGAAATAGAATTTATACTATCAGTCCTCTACACAATTCAGATACATATTAGCTCAACTTACAGACAAGAGGAAGAAAGATTATTTGGAAAGATACCACATTAAGTAACAGAACAAACGCATAAGAAATATGCATCTTTTATTTGGGATTTAGCATAAAACTGAAAGGAGGAAAAGCAGCATACATTGTCGACAGAACAAAAATGTATTTAACACTTCTTCGATCTTATATAAATAGTAAGCTTATTCTATAAAGATTTATGACACTAATTCCACCAGATTATTTATTTTAAATGAGGTATTTAAATCAATTCACAAATGGATCATTCCATGCCAACTTGGATCGTTCACAGGCACTGTACAAGGATTTTCACATAGTAGCCCTTTTGGCAGGGGAGGGGAAATAGTCGTGTTTTCCCTTCCCCACCAAAAAAGGCTTTTCTATTAGAAATATAAACTTGAATCCAGGATGACAGCTCATCTCTCCCTAAATCTAGGCATGTTTTCTTAAAAAGCCTATGAAATTATAAAGAGTTAGGAATTATATACAAAATAAAAATATGACAGAAAGGGAAGCTTTCATCTCTCATGGAAGCAAAGACTGTTTTTGTTGATACATATGGAAAAAATTAGGTCCAATTATATGTTGTGCTTTGGCACTGGGGTTCCAACTTCACCACAGGCTTATTTTTTTCACAGATATACCATTACAGCCAATTCTACCCTTGAACATTTGAACTCAAACCTTGTAACACAGGCATTTTTGTTGCTAGATTACTCGCACCCTGGATGAAATGCTCTGTGTTACCATTGTACTATATTTAGAGGTTAAAAAAGGGTTATCTGTATAGACTCCAGAGAACATATATTCAGAAAAATATAATAAGCTTAAAACATCTTGTGAATAAAGCATACTTTATTGCAGCATAATTTCTCATTTCCTAAATTAGCTTGTGAATTACAGTCCTTGATATCTTAAGCTAAATATTCACTCAAATTAAGTTTTTAATACAGCAAAACCATTTTACGTGACAAATCTTTGAATGAAGACTGTTGCTTTCATGTTAAAAGGTGACATGATTACTGAGATGAACTAGTACTCACTAATCCTTCAGGACAGAAATCTTGGCTGATAAGAGGAAAATTTCAAGAGCTTCAGAACTCTCTTGCTTACAACAGCCAGAGATGCTAATTTACTAGACCCTGTGGACTAGTAATGGCTTAAATATGGCTGGCCACACATTGACCAAGATAATCCTGTATCTGGCTCAGATAATTGGATGCTCTCTTTCCCCTGAGATTAAAAAAAAAAAAAAAAAAAAAAAAAAAAGAATATCCTTAGCCCGTGTGGGGTTGGAAAGGGTCTTCTCTGATTTCATATGGAGGATCCACCCCTCCTCTACCTCACAAATGAGACAACCCAGCCAAAACCTGTGATCCCTATGTAAAAAAAATTACAGATACTAACATTTGTTCTCTGTGCCTCCCCTCTTCCCCCTCAAATTAATATACCTGTAAATATTTGCAATCAGACAAGCAAAGTCAAAACTCCTGAGAAAGATAAGGTGCAAAAACTGGAAAAAGCAAAGACTCATTTTCATGACTGAGTGACAAAAATAAAACCCTGTCGCTCAGCAACAAAGGCTTCTATAATCATTATAAGCTCCATTTCATGGGGGTTCAAGACAGAAGGGAACATCAGATCAAGTAGTCTGACCACCTGCACATCAAAATCACTCAAGTTCTTCCAGGTACTTCTGCACTGATTACTTAATGCAAAACTTATGTTTGGCAAAAGACAGCTTTCTGAAATGCATCTCATTTTCACATGAAACCACGAAAAATGCAGTTTAACTACTAACAACCTCTGAATAGAAGGAACCTTGAGAAAAGACAGTTTTTCAAATCCCCAAAATTCAA
This sequence comes from Chlamydotis macqueenii, assembly GCF_036417535.1. Classification (NCBI taxonomy): domain Eukaryota; kingdom Metazoa; phylum Chordata; class Aves; order Otidiformes; family Otididae; genus Chlamydotis; species Chlamydotis macqueenii. Next base: position 52,046,674 of record NC_141557.1, read on the forward strand.
AACAATGAGTCAAGCTCCAAAATAAATTACATTAAATTAAAAAATAAAAATGTTTAAAAATAGTATTATGGTGTTTTACTTCTGCTTTCTCATTCCTGAGCTTTTAATGCAAATTTTTCCACAACCATAATTTCTAGGAAAAAAAAAAATGGGTTTAATATGGAATATTTTCAAATCTGTTATGTTCAAGAGCTGAAGGTCTTACTGAACCATCAGATTTTGCAAGACATACAACTGAGAGCTAGCAGCACCATCAATAATTCAGGCACCATTAACTGGAATCCCTTTGCCAAAAAGCATATCACCTATGAGACATAAGAAAATGCACAAAGGAGCAGTTAAGGAAAAGATGTGCCCCTCTTCCAGAAGAGAAGCTTTAGGAGGAATTTGGAAAAAAAAGGTTCTTGAAGGATTGTTTCAGGCCTAAAGCATTAGACATGGGAAGAAAATAAGACTTGAGAATGACTGTACACACCAAAACAGTCTATACCAGAAACTGACAGCAGCCCTAAAGAAGTAAGGAAAGCAACAGAATTCCTGACAGCTTAGGACCATGAGACTGAATGTGATGTGGTAAGAGACAGAAGAATAGAGATGGTCAAAGAGACAGGGCGGGGGAAGGCGGAGGGAATCTTAGAAAAATATATTTGTATAATTTGTAACCAGGAGAGATGATGGAGAGGAAGTCATGACAAAGAGAAGACAGTAACAGTCAAGGTGAATGACCAGAGTGAATAACAATTTCACTGGTGTAGAGATTTTATAAATACTAAATCAAAAGAAATTACAGAACAAGTAGGAAGGACAAGAAAGGAAATGTATATGGTAAGTGTGAGGTTTACAGATGAAGATTGTTATGATAATTCTATTCAAGAAGGACAATTAATAACACTTGAAAATAAGGGTCTTAAATTTGTAATCGTCTGCCTTGAATGGCCTTGTAAAAAAATAATTTTTTTGCTACAGTTCTGCAGCTCTTTTGGAAAAATTCTCATTTACAAACCAAACCATTTTAAAAGCACTAGTTCTAATTAATCCATAAGCATCTCTGTGGTTAAGTCCTTCTACAAGTTTAATTATATTTCATTATTTGAACTGAGAACACAGACTCAGCTATCTTAAAAATCTATATTAAACAGATACATCTGAAACATCTAGGAAGACCGTATCTGGACTAAAGATCACAGGCATAGGTAAAGGTGGCCAGGCTGTCTACAACCTGAAAGAATGAAATGCCAGAGCAGGCAAGCCATCAACCATCTCTCTGTGCTATTTCCTAACTGCCTAATGTATCTTGATATACAATGTCACCTAACTGAAATACTATAACAATAATTGGTTCTTCCTGTACTTAGACAAGAATGAACATTATACACAGAAAATGGGGAGAGACACTAAAACCAAAGGCAAAGGACAAGGGAGAAATATTCAACAGAAACATAATGCACATAGCAAATACTAATAACTTGAGCTATTGTGGCTTACGGGAAGGGTACTGAAGTTTTCCCCTTGTGTAGCAAAGGCTGCTGCAGAATTAGGAAAGGATTATTTTCAAAATGATTCATCTTTGATAACTGCATAAGCATAACAGGAAAAAATTCTGCAGGTTCAAAATGGTTTTAATTAAACCTTAAAATGACTACAAGTTCTTCAAGAATCAGCAAATTATGTATCCTAAATAAAGTTTACAATACATCCTCACTTTAAAAAAATGGGAGAAAAACTGAAAGTGACTAAACATACCCACCTTTATCCAGTCTTTGGTGATGAAGACACCAGAAACACTTTTTCCTAGTGCCTGATAGGACATGTAATGAATTTTCTTTCTTGAAAATTAATATTGTCCACGAACAGAAATCATCAATATTATTAAGTGGAATATGAACTTAAATGGTTTACTTGAAATGAACTCCAGCCATCTTGAAAATACCAAAGATGCTTTTGTGAATACAGTGCCCCTTCCAGTCCTTCACAGGAAAATACAGCTACTGTTGATATCTACAGTCTTGACAGTATGGATAACCACATTCTGATAAGATCATGTTGTCTAGGCACTGCAAAATTACATAGTTCTGTAGTCTGCTACACGCTTTTCATTACATGCACAAAGACAGAGTAAATTGCAAATTCTGAAGGAAGGTAGCACTTGCTTTTAGAGCAATATACCTGTATCAAGCTGATGATGCCACATTTTCTCTGGAATTGATAAATCAATTTGGATATGAACTTTATGGTAAAATTTTAGAGCTAGTATTTGTAAACCAGCAGAATAAGTATGTAATGAACAGGAAAAAAAAAAAAAACAACCAAACAAGCCTAAAGGTACAGTCTTTTAATATATCTATTATTTTCAATTTTCTTATATTCCAATTTTCCTGTTTCCTAAAAAAAAAAAAAAAAAAAAAAAAAATCTATTAAGGAGTTTATGCTTCCATAAAATTTTGCCTACCCTAAATTAGAAATAAAAAAGTTGTCCCAAATGAAGAAACAACTGCATCAAGGCAAAATTATTAAAATTAATTTTATTAATTATTATATATATATATATTGGCCTGGTACACCAAAATTTAAGGAAAAAAGTAACCAGCATTTCTATGTTTTCTCTCCAGTCTTACAGATGGTTTTAGAATACAAAGCAGAAAATAATACTCAATAATACTCTTTTTTTTTTTTTTGTGAACCTACTTTTTCACTAACTAAGAATGGAATAGCACAGTAATATGTAAAAAAAAAAAAAAAGTCAGTAACACATCCATGAAAGGTGAGCACTCACATTATAGTAGCCACATTTTCTTAGAGCACTGGCTAATAATTAAGTGGTATTTGAAGAAAAAAAAAAAAAAAGCCATTCTACATTTTATGTTTCCTGGAAAAGTTTCCTAGGATAGCTTGTCATGAATGACAGTTCATTTAGTAAGAGACAAAACTTTCTCACAGTAGTTTTACAATGCAAAATGAGAATGATGCTGAGATTGCAGAAGCCTAAACTAGTAAACCTACAGAATGCTACGGAGTACCATCCATATTTAACAGTGGTATATTTAGCACATAGCAGCTATGGGAGTAGCATCAAAATCTTGACATGCTACTTTCACTGTTGGAGTAAAAGTACTTTTAAAAATTACAATAAAAGAAGAAAGTCTTTCTATTCTGTTTGTGTGATTAAATTAAGCCTCAAATAGACCTCACACTACCGCCACGGAAGTGGAGCAGTGTTCCACTGGCTGGATTAGCCACGTGCATCCGAGTTCATTCAGGAACGTTAAAGTGATTAAGTGAAAAGGTTTGAAGACAAATGCATCAAATAACATCTGCTATGCCTTGCGAGGGGAGTATTTTCAGCACCCTGATGGCACACTCTACCATCATCTTAATTCCAGGAGGAGACCCTCAACAAGGGCATCCATCCCATTTTGGATAATGTGCTTTATTTCTCAGTCTTAAATAAATTCATTCTCTCTTTCTTAAGCATCCCTATACACACAAGCACTCTGGAAACAATTCACTCCAATCCTTTTCCTTTCCTCTGACTCCACAGAGAATTATGCAGGCCACAGTTTTAAAGAAAACAGTTTATGAGTCAAAAAAACTGTTTGGGACATACAAAGTAGGTGACAGATTTGTAATGCAATATGGAACTTGCATATGTGGATGTAGAGGCATACAGGCTAAATTATTGCCTGATGGATTTCCCATGACAGTGAAATACAGGCAGTCATTCTGACCTTTTAAAAGTTGCTCATTGGTACTCTGGTGCTGAAAAACAATCATTAAAAATTATTTTCTGTAGTAAACAGACGGGTCACCTTTGCACTCAGGTGTTCAAGGGCACGGATAAAGACTCCTGTATTTCTTTATGTCCCACCTGCTGGTCATGAGGTAAGGAAAAAGGAGAAATAAGCGGAGTGACCCTAACTCTGACTAGACTCTTGCTGTTAGACAGCATTTTGGGCACAGAACAGGTACAGGTGATTTACGACAGCTATTAGAAGAATGATTTTGAACACTACAGAGAAGCAAACAGACCTGTATTGCTCATATATGTTAGGTCATCTAAATCTCTGTTAAGTTAGTGAAAGGCAATCCATGAAAGTAATACATTTTTATTGGGAGTTTTGCCTAAGTAGCATTACTTCTTTTTGGCTTGAGTAGGAAGCCAAAGTTTTGCATCTTTAGGGGTATTTCTATTACAAAAAGAAAATTATGAGAAAGTCACATGTTTATCTGAAGCAACTTTTCACTAACAAATTTATTTGCCTTTCTCAGGTCTGGGGCTGATCTTAGCTCACTCTTTGCTTTCTTCTGAAATTTTCACAATTTTGTGTCCTGCAATTCTCTGCAGGCTCAGTTTGTTAATTCTGTGTGCCTCCTTCCCCGATTTCCACAGAGAGAGCAAAGGCTTACTACAAGTGTTGATGCATATCTCTGTGATTATGCAGCATCAAGGCTACAAGCCTACCAAGGATTCTCAGTGTTCTTTGGGATTGCTGGCTTGTGACACCTCACTGCCACTGCTGGTGCCACCAACACCAGAGTAAAACTTCCCATGTTGAAATCACACTCATTTATTTGCTTGGGCATACACGTAAACAATATTCAAGAAAATGCCTCAGAGTCCCCACATGCTTTACTGTGAGTTAACATTAAGTGGAAAAATACATCTGTATTTTGGCTGAAAACAGCTTCCCCCCAACCCCAGTTGACTCCACAAAAGTTTTACTGCTTCTTATGCTGAGTAAAGTCTTAAATACGGTGGTGTCATAAAAAAAAAACAAACAACAAAGTGACAGTTTTAGGATTTAAGTTTTTGTTTAGATTCAGAGAGAGCACTGTTGAGGAACTGACGGATGTTTCGGGAATTTACAGGGGAGCGACAGATTACATCTTATTTTCAAATGGATGCTATTTCCTTTTGATGTTTAGTATCAGTAATATATATATTTTTCCAGATTATATGTAATTAATATATCTACACATATGCACACAAAAACAAAATTTGGGCTTGGATTTACTAATTCTTTCAAGTAGAAAAACTCCCTTTTTTAAGCCCACACTACCCCTTTGCTGTGGCTCTGGTACAAGATTACTTAACTAATGATTTCATCTTAATGATGCAATGAAAATACCACAAGGCTGTCCTTACAGTCCTAATTACTACTAAAGGCATCTAAGGGGATACTCTAGAACATATTCATCCTGTACTCCATAAACCATAAATTCAATTAGCAAGCTATATGTTCATACTTAGATTAATATACTTCAGATAAATTAATTCTTCATTAGTGACAGGTGTACTAAGTACTTCATTCCTGCTGCTACCCTAATTATGATTTATTCCAGTGATTAATTTTAAGACTTTGATGTAATGTAAGATTACTGTTGAGCAGCAAATTGAAGTGAGATTTAACAGTATATATATTTATCATTCTCAAGAAGTGAATATCAACAAGTCTATCTTAAATAAGAAAATATTTCCCTTTTCCAGCCAGCAAATGTCCAAGCTAGATGCAATAGCAGAATTTTAACTATGATACTTTTGGGATCTTTTGGTTTATTGTTCCACCTTAAGTATTTTTCTGTGTACTAATTATCCCATGTCTTCCTGTTTTTCAGAGTTAAGTTGTTTTTAATTTTAAAAGGCTCCACACAAAAGGACAAGTTTAAACATTCTAAATAATGAAATTAGATCCTTAGGAATTTCTGGGGCAATTAAAAAAAAAAAAAAACAAACTATGCCCCGAATATGGAGTTTTATAGGCGTGGTCTAAATTCTTCTCCGAAGAATTGTTAAAATAATTGTCTTCTTTCCAAATTTCCCCTTTCCAGGAGAAGTTTGAATATGCTGTTAAAAATCAGCAGGCTGATTATTAACTATAATATTCAAGATTGACATTTACAACTACATTATTCAAGACTGACATTCTTAAAATAGATTTGCCTTTTCTGAGTCTTCTTTTAACTTGTCAAAGAAAGAAGCCACGGGTTCTGGTTCATTTCACTGTAAGTGTATAGAAGCTGCGTTATTTCACTGTCCACCAGCACAGATTTCTTTTTCTCTTATATTCTATTTATAAATGAAAACAGATGAGCTTAATAAAATGTAAGCCTGCAGAATTGTGGCTTCCTTTATTCTAGTGGTAAAGAAGTTTATACATAATTGGCACATAATTTTATCCAGTGGTTTAAACTTTTTCTGCAATTCAAGAAAGGAACCATTCTGTTTAAGAACGTGATGGTTTAATTTCAGTGCAAGCCATCATATTTTCTCATGCTATTAAATGTGAACTGACCAAACATCACTGACCTACTACACTGCGTGATGCTCAGGAAAGCTTCCCTATTTCAGTCTCAAGCCTAAAGTCAAGACCAGTATAGTGGATTAAGACAACCAGTAGCTTATCAATAATAAAGACAGGGTGGCTTAAGAAGATGGAGGCCAAATTCTCCTTTCACATTAATGATATCAGGAAATTTAATTCCATTTAATGGAGAGCAGAACTTTGCCCTCTGTTATGCCAACACAGTATTAGTGAAACATACCTCTCTATATATTTCAAAGTTATATGTCAAGTTTTATTTGAAGTATTTATTAGAGCTTCATGTTTTGGTTTCCTGCCAGCACTCAGATGGCAAGAACTGCTTTGTATTTTCATTTAGTTATTTCTGGGCCAAACAATCAGTTATCAAACCTTTTACACTTGCTTCATAAGCAATTAATAAATGCCAATTCTAAAAAGTGACTAACACAAATATATGGCAGTGCAGTGTTGTTTTGGGATACTAATAGAGTAAAAAGGAAACTCAGAAGGTCCTCCACATTAGCTCCAGAACACATGCCAGATCTTCAGCTCACGTAAAATCAGCACAAAGTCGATGGACTTCAGTAGAATGGTGCTGATTTTACATGTAATGAGTTTCTGGCTTTTTAGTAAATGCACTATTTCTTTCAAAGCATTACACCATGATAAGACACAGCACACCAATAACGTTAATGTTAACATCACCAGCTTCAGTTTTAACTAGCAAATGATTTCATTATATAAGGGCAGGGGGGAGTAGGATCCAGCTCACCTAATGGTAATTATACAAAAGTTAGGCATCCACTTTGATATAACAAAATAGACTCGTTTGCTAGATAATGGAGAAAGGAATTCACAATCAGAGAGTATTCTATTGCCTTATGTAAGACACCCATCTTAATAGTTTCATCCTATCCTACTTTTCTGCATACTCTAAAGGCTAAGTAGACAGCACTGATGACGCATCCAACGTTGAAAGGGTAATTGTGAAAGCTGTTGATTTAGCTATCGTATTTTTTTTTTCTGCAGCTTACCTGGAACTGAAAGACGAATTAATCGCAGTGCAGAATGTACATAGTAGCTGATTCTTTGCTACATTATGAATGAACTAACATTGATCAGTAGGGTACTTCTTTTAAACTATGTGGAACTATATGAGTTGAAAATAGACAGGATGTATAGTATTAACATTTTTCAACACATCACTGAAGATAAGTCCCTTTAAGATCACAAAGCAGTACTGTTTCCATCTTAAACTACAATATACTCAAAACATATAGCTGCCTTGAAAAAATAAAATGGGAACAGATTATAAATTACTCTCCAGTCATTAGTCTGAAGTTCTTTCCATCACAACTAGATCATATGGAATCACTTTTCCCTTTTTAATCTCTCTCACCATTGAAAAGAAATTAGTTTTGGAAAATTTTAACGGTATGAATACATTCGTGTGGATGAATACAAAAATCCCACTTTTCAAGTCACTTAGGTCATTCAGCCAAAGACACACTGTTTTACAATGCACACCTTGTTGTGTGCCGTAACTTGCACAAAAATATTATTCATACAAAGTTTGTAATAACATACTTTTAGCATTATGATAATAAACATTGTTAACAAATGTTCTATAGTTGGCAAGGACACTGCTCCACCTTACACTAGCTACTAGTCTTGCAGAATAAAGTTTCATTTCTTAAATTAAAAAAAAAAAAAGAAAAGGAAACTTCTAAATCCAGAGGATCTTGGGAGATTTTGTTGTGAAACTACTTGGAAATTAAAATCAACACAGAAGCAGATAAAAGACATGAAACAAAGAAAAGCAGCATTAAAAAAAATCTCAGATCTTATGTTACAGATCAAGTTACAGCTAGAACGCAACAAGAAGTTTTCAATAGTCTTTTACACTGGAAAGTGCAAATTTGACAGATTCAAAATGGGGAATAGAGGATGACAAAAATGCCTTCAGGTAGGATATTCACTTGGAAAGAGAGAGTCTTCAGTTCAAGTGCTGGATTCCCCCAGGCATTCCCTACCTACCAGTCTATCATCTCCTCTGAGGTGGTTGACTCACTCTCTGCAACCATTTCATTTTGGATAATTAAAATTCACTGAAGTAAGGATGTGAAGTCAAAAATCCCCACTTCTTAAGAGAACTCAATGGCACAACCCTTTACTGTGGTCTTTCCCTCTCATTAATATTTAATTTATTTAGAGGGAAACAATTCCAACAGGAGAGACTGAAAAACAATCATTCCAAAATTATCAGTACCTTGCTGGTACAAACACATTCATCTGTGTCTTAAGAGCACCACAATAGTGCCTCTGCTTAGATCAATGAGTAAATATCAATTATTAAAATACACCCACAGGCACAATCTAAATTGATTTTTTTCATTAAAATTACTTTGAAACTAAAACCATCTAGAAGTAAACTGGAAATAAAAAAATAACTAGCATTATAGAATCTACTGAAGGCATTTAATTAAGCACACATCCCTTGATTTTGCATGGGTGAACCAATCTTGTCCTTCAGCTTCTGGTCACAGGGCAGCAGCTCCAGTCCTGGCCACCTGAACTCATTCCAGTTCATTGATTCCTTCACATATTGGAGGCCCCAGACTGGATGCAGTATCTACACACGGTCTAATAGGTGCCAAGTAGGAAAAAAAATCTGTTCTCTCAAACTACGGGCTGTGCTTCTGCCCTTAGGGGCCAGATGCTGGTCCCCATTACTTCCAGGGCACACTGGGGGTTCACACTCAGTAACCTGCTCAAGCTGTGCAAGCCTTTCTCACAGAGCTGCTCCCCAGCCAATCCCTTCCCAATATTGCTATAAGGGGTTAGTCCTTCCCAGCTGCAACACTTTGCACTTGTCCTTGCTGAATTTAATAAAGTCCCTATTGGCCCTTTCCTCCAGCCTGCCTGGGCTATGCTGAATGGCAGCCCTGACCTTGAGGATAGCAACTGGTCACCCCAATTTCACGTGGTGCACACCTGATGAGAGTGCACTCCATCACCTCCTTCTGCAGGAGGATACAGGTGTTCAATAGTGTTAAGTCACAGATAGACCTCATTTGTGACTGGCCTCCAGTTAGAGTATGACTCACCCTCTGAGTCCAACCATCTAAGCAGTTATCTGCTCATCTACTTGTCCTCCTCTCCAGGCCATGAGGCCCCAGCTTGGATACACCATAGTAACTCAAAAGGAAGGGCAAGAGCTATGTTACCATGTCAAATCTTTTATTTTATTCTTCATAACTCCTAAACTGTAAATGGTATAAAGGAGATTTAAGACATGGAAGCCAAAACTTCTTTAAGGAATTTACCTTGCTAGTGGACTATACATCATAATCTATATTCCAAAATATGACACCTCATTTGGATAATTGATGCTTTTAGAGTAGTTCTTCAATTTCTTTCACTGTTTTTCATTTTTATAGCTCAGGTTGCATTATCTTAATATTATTGTAACATGCCATATTTAAAATATGACAATTGCCATAGCAATTAAGTATGTGTAGTTCATAGTTTCTTCCCAGCTCAGTTTGGTTACTAAGTCTGCCACATGAGCAGCAGCATAACTTGGTTCAATAGATTTAGACGATATACCTCTAATACTTAGACAACTGTCTGGATTGATATGCAGGCTGCATCATAACAAGCTGTGCATCTGTTTTATTAGAGATTTTGTCCAAAAATGTTTCATGTTCAGACTGCAGTTTCTTTTCAGTTTGAGTGACTTGCAAATTTACTTTTCTTCTTTTTCAGCAAGACTATGGTATCAGCATCATCCAAACAAAGTAGCTAAATAAAATTGCAGTAAATGTCTTAATTAAGGGGGAAATTTCAGTTTGTTAGGAACCCCAAAGTGCAACATAACATATATTATATATTTGCAGCAAGAACCTTCTATTCCCACTCCCTTGAAAGTATTGAAGGTAACATTTATTTAAATCATTAATAGCCTTCCAGAGGCTCAATGGCTATATCAGGAATCTTAATCTCTCCTGAATTTATTTTAAACACTCTTCTGATTAGATAATCCAGGCTGCATGAAAGCTCCATTTGCTTTCTTTGTTTACATGAAAAACCTTTACAACATTAGAAAGTATGTTCTCATTAACTAAAGAAAAACGGAGCCAGTGAAATAAACTAGGAGATGCACTGAAAGAACATTCTTGTTTTCAGTTACACATAAGGAAAGACTTAAATTGGACTTGAGGAGGCATCTTGGAAAAGTTAACATTGTCAAATAACTGACATTTCATTCCTGTTGTGAACTTTGGCAGACGCAGCCTGGTACTACACAAGTGGTAGCTGATCCACTTCTTGTTGGGAGTGTACCTTCAACCTTTTTGATCAGCCATATTAAACATACTATAATTTTAGCATAACAAAAATATGACCTTTATTTTGTACTTGACTCGGTCACTATGCACTTAAGAATTGTGTAAGACTCCAAATAAAAAACCCAAATTAATTTCTTAGACAAATCATAACATCACCCTCTTGGTTTTAGAAAGTCACTACCTTCTTTCTGGCACAACCTATAGTAAGGCCAAATGAAGAAATAGACCTCTCATCTCCTGGTTCCATTTAAAATAATTGCTCTTTTTTTCCTTTTTTTTTTTTTTCATACATATTTGGGTGGTTCTTTTTCTCAGACGCTAACAAGAAAATAATCTTAAAAAAGGAATGAATTTGAGAGAGCCTTTGATCCTACCAGTGACTAAAGCAAGGTCAGAAGCATGATCCAGAAAGTCATGAGCTTTCTGGTAGTTTTTGCAAAGAGAGCATCTTCAAAGGGGGAGAGAGGAGAAGAGTCAGTCAGGAAGCTGCAGAGGTCATTCTCAGATGAATGAGTTGTCTGGAACTAGAAACAGGGCCATGAGAGAACAAATTCCTAGGGAAAGAAAAAGCTTCCCTGTGTATACCTTGGGAAAGAGAAGGGCCACCTTTGTAAGACAATTAGTTCAGCTAGAAAAAGTCTGTAAAATGTAGAAGTCACTGAGTCTTACCCGGAAGCAAAGAATTCCTCTTCTGAAGAGAAAACCCCAGCTCCTCCATCTAATCTATTTTTCAGTATGGAAAGAAACTATAGATGCTTAAAGAACAGGCTTTCAACCCACCTCTGTCTATCAGGAACAAGCTGAAATCCCAGGACAAATTAAGTAACCTGAAGTACTCAAAACCTTTCAAAATGTCAGCTAAGATGGAAACATGATTCAATTGCTACTGTTACTCTTTGCATTCTAGCCACATCCTTAACAAAAATCTGCCTAACTCTCTATAGCTTTTGGACAGTATTTAGCCAACAAGTAGAAATTCATTACTATGAACATTGATACTCACTTCATCTTATGTCATTAATGTAACTGGCCTATGGCACTCACTGCCACAAGAATAAGAGTTTAACATAATTTTCAGATACATTAGTCTGTCTACAATCCAAATATTGAAAACTATGTGAAGATTAAGATTCACCAATGGGATTACTCTTCTCTGTAAAGCTACTGGAAGGGTAAAGGCTCTTCTGATCAAACATCAGGTTAGGTTCTTTGTATTCTGCTGCTAGCATGAACCCTCCATGACCATTTCAGTCTCATCTACCATCACTCAACTTCTACTAATTTTTAGAATTCATGCATCATTTGGCTGCACTTTACAGTAGATGAAAACGTCCCTCAGGGGTCCATGTTGGGCCCGGCCCTGTTCAACATCTTTGTCGGTGACATGGACAGTGGGATAGAGTGCACCCTCAGCAAGTTCGCCGATGATACCAAGCTGTGTGGTGCCGTCGACTCGCTGGAAGGGAGGGATGCCATCCAGAGGGACCTGGACAGGCTGGAGAGGTGGGCCCGTGCCAACCTCATGAAGTTCAACCAGGCCAAGTGCAAGGTCCTGCATCTGGGTCGTGGCAATCCCAAGCACAAATACAGGCTGGGCGGGGATTGGATCGAGAGCAGCCCTGAGGAGAAAGACCTGGGAGTGTTGGTAGACGAGAGGTTCAACATGAGTGGGCAATGCGCCCTTGCGGCCCAGAAGGCCAACCGCATCCTGGGCTGCATCAAGAGGAGCGCGGCCAGCAGGTCGAGGGAGGTGATTCTCCCCCTCTACTCTGCCCTGGTGAGACCCCACCTGGAGTACTGTGTCCAGTTCTGGAGTCCCCAACACAAGAAGGACATGGACCAGTTGGAAAGAGTCCAGAGGAGGGCCACAAAGATGATCAGAGAGCTGGAGCACCTCTCCTATGAGGACAGGCTGAGAGAGTTGGGGCTGTTCAGCCTGGAGAAGAGAAGGCTCCGGGGAGACCTGATAGCGGTCTTCCAATACCTCAAGGGGGCCTACAAGAAAGATGGGGAGAAGCTGTTCAGTAGGGCCTGTTGTGATAGAACAAGGGGTAATGGGTTTAAATTAGAAGGAGGTAGGTTTAGATTAGATATTAGAAAAAAGTTTTTTACAATGAGAGTTGTGGAGCACTGGAACAGGTTGCCCAGAGAGGTGGTGGATGCCCCATCCCTGGAATCGTTCAAGGCCAGGCTGGATGAGGCTCTGAGCAACCTGACCTAATCAGGGATGTCCCTGCTTCTTGCAGGGGGGTTGGACTAGATGACCGTTGAAGGTCCCTTCCAACTCTAACTATTCTATGATTCTATGATTCTATGATTCTATGAATCATATCTACTTCTCTCTTACCACATTGTATCCAGGTTGCCGGGACAAAAAAAGATTAGTCAGGAGTGCAAACCACAGCATTAAAAGAATAAGCGTCTTGTATTTTTTTTTGTCAGAAACTTTACAGGAAAGCCAGCGATGGGCAGGCCACATTAGGAAAATAAGCTAATCTGAGAAAATATAAAGATCAGTTTTAAGTCAGAGGGCTTTGAATGTTGTATAAAAATCATTGAAAACCTCAGATGGCACTCTACACGCAAGTGATTCTGTGACTCATCATCCTAATTATTCAATTTGAAATATTTGAAAATCTTACATAGGTACACTTACATGCACTAAAGTCACAAGAGCATAAAAACAGCAATATGATCAATAAAACAAGATGGGAGCCTCTAGGCTTGTCTCCACATGCCCAGATTGAAAATAGTGGAGTTACAATTTGAACTCTGCAACAGAGATGTGTAAGTCATTCTCCCTTGCCTATACCTTCATAAAGAAGTGATAATTCCAGCACTCAACAATGCTCTGCAAAGGAAGTTCCAAAAATACCACCATGGGCTCGTACATCACTGCCCAACACAGGATGTCCTTAATGCTCCTCAATGTACCTACCTTCCATTAACACCTTCCTTTAACTGCTCAATTTGCTACCACATGATTCATTAGTGTCAGAAAAATATCTTGAAATGTTCTAAGATGATTCAAATTATTATTATAATTGGCATCAGCCTAAACTATATTCACTTTCCCCACAGCTAACTGTGAGCATCAGATGTGATTTATAAATCCTACATTTCTGGATAGAAGTATGAAAAATGTAATGCTTTAACTGGCTTTCTGGTTTCATTCTGAAAAAAAAAGCTTGTGCTCTGGCTAAGACGAGTCACAGCACTTTGCTTTGCCATGATCCTCTGACATATTCGGCACCTTCAATTCCTACTAAGTTGACAGCACTTTGACCTTCAACTTCATGTCACCTTCAGCAAAACATTTAGGAGGTTCGGAGTAGTTGCTGTTTATTTCCTTTCTTTCTCGTGAAAATGATAACGCCAAGTCACTGTGCTTGGTTTGCAGCCCTGGATGTTATCAAGAGCTTCCTGAAATTTTTCCATTGTGTTGTTTTGCCTTATTTGAAGAATACAAACAGAAATTCTGTCTTGAAGGTGAACAGCTCTGCTGTGAAATCTCTGATCCCTTCCAGCAATTTCTGTAAAAAGTTAAACATTCCCATTTGCTTTTCTAAAGTCACTCACTAGCCTTTCCATAAGGAAAAATAAATCACCTTCACTAATGACCACTAATCATCATATTGGGTTAAAAAAAATTTCTCAAGTCCATTTTCCTTTGATTTTGTCTTTGGGGAATTGGTTCCAGTTAATACATAGCACACCCCTCCCTTGGCTAACCAGGATTGGCTGGAGGTGATTTATCCGCCTGCCATTACCTAGGTAATTTGCCATGTATCATTACATTGTTGACCAGTGATTTGGGAGTCCCAGCAGTATCTCTGGGATATAAAACTAGTGAGAACCTACTATATGAAAGCTGGAGTTATTATACTGCTCCTCTCTGAGCTATTTAAGCTACTTTTAGGAGACCCTGGAGCTTGCTCCTTAAAGTGCAGTATTTATTTTCCATGACAGTTAAAGACTTAAAAGCTCATGGCCTGATCCAAAGTCTCTTGTAGTCCGTGGCAAACTTTATACTGACTTCCTTTGCATCAAGGCTTCGCACACCATTCACAAAAGTTACAGCCACAATAGGACCCCATTTTAAAGACACAAATAATAGTTCATAAGGGGTGAGCCTTTACACTTACCCCTACTGCTGCTAGCAGTGGGGGAAAGGAAGAATATGCTGCAGAGCCATGATATTGCCATCTCACAAACAAGTATGTAGGAAGCAAGAAGACCCTTGACTTCCACTCCTCAGTTTCACAATTTGGAAACAGTTTGGCCTCTCGCTCTTTCTCTCACAGAGGATTCATTTTGGGGGTGCCTTTTTAAAATGAATTTATGTTCCATAGATTTGCCCTGTGAACAGAAATATTTGCTTTTCAATGGCATATTAAAATGTTATTTTCCTCCTAAATGTTCAGGATTTTGTGGACGAAGTAATTTCTACACAAAGTTTGTAAGTATTAGCTCTGACTTCCTACTTATAAGAATTCTTACTAAGTTAAAAAAAAAAAAAAAAAAAAAAAAAAAAGCATCGACCCAGACCATTCAGGAGAAAAAAGTGTATGGCTCCCGCAAATTATCCTAATCTGCAAATTAAGGATTTTAAAACAGATACAACCTACGTACAAATATTTTACTCTCTGATACACAAAATTTTAAAGCAGCACTAGACATGTTTTATACCATAATGATTGCGAGTATAATTTTTCTATAGTACAGAAACAGTTGACAGAGGCCTGAATCTGCAACTTATCCATTGAGTTTGCTTCATATTTAAAATCTCATGTTGTACATTTAAAACATCTGTTGTTCTGAAAGTTCTTAGCAACAAGGAGGGAACAAAATCCAAAACCAAGATCATAATATGGCTAAATCACTGCTCAGTTTCACTTCTTTATTAAAGCTGTTCTGGGGTTTATGATCCAGCAAAAGTTTGTCCCATTACCAAAAGGAAATGAACATACACTTTGAAATGACTGAGACAATTTAAAGCACAGGTTGTCATCAGACTGAGAGCTGGTGCTTTCAGTAGCTAGAACTGAGCAATGGCATATACTAAAGGCTATCAAAAACATACAACATGACTAATAATCTCAAAGATTTTGGCCCATTAACTATAATATAAATTAATCTGTTTTAAAAATACTAAATAGGAATTCCCTTCCTCTGTCACAGAAATGGTACAAATAATTCCTTTTAAGACCAACCTGAAAAGTTTTATCTTTTTTTCTAATATAGAGATACAATGCAACCTGAAAAACTGAAAGTACTTTTACAGCTAAAGAAGAACAGCAGCAATAAAAACTTATCAAAAGATAACTTGCTTTCCGCTCACTAGAGACCAGAATGTTAAAAAAAAGGAAAAAAAAATGAAAAGGATAGAATAAGATTAAGTATTAATTTTATGTATACAGATTTATATTTTTCACATAATAGAATGAAAGCAACCTGCTAAAACATTTATACCACACATCCTCCTGGCCTTCCCCTTGACTCTAAAGCTAGCTGTAGGATCTTTCAACTTGAATATCCTTGTTTCACACCTGCCTTACAACAGCAATGTGTGTTTAAGTTATTACATTATGCACATGTCCACATGAGACGCCAGGAGTTAATGTTTCTGATCGGTAAAGAAAACAATGGCTTTCTATTACCAGTTAACCAGTATATTGTGCGTATGAGTGCTCTACAGCACAACTGCTGGGAAATCATACATACCATATACACTTCTTTGACTGCTGCCAATATTTTCCCCTGTGTCTAACTTTTACACTCTACTTGTACAAACTCTTCTGAGGATTCCTCTACCTTATTTGTTCCATTAACCAGATCTAAGCACACCTTTGGCACACCAGCTGCAGATAATCCTTTCTGGAGAATTCCACAAAAAGGTCAACTATGCTTGTTAAGATATTTAAGGTGTCTGTTCTATTTAAATCAAGTTTAAAAAAAAGAAATAAATTGAATGGAGTCTAGTAGAGAACAATTCCACATAAATGAAAAACATGTGGAAATGTTCAATAGGTCAACTATGTAAAAATGTGTTATATACTGTGTTTATAGGTATTTTATTCAGATGAGGCTGGCATTAGGGTTTTATTGATACCCTGGTGAAAAGCATGTTAATCTAAAGGTTGCAAACCCCTTTTCTCTCCATTTTAATGCATAATAGCACAGTAACATACAATTATTTTCAAAGCATATTAACTTGCACTAAATTTACATTATATTTTGATTGTAAATCACTTCTGGTTTTGTATCCAGATTTATTTGCAGGTGGCCTGTCCATACATGTCATTCCCATTCATATGCCATATGAACATTTCTGAACTTCAAAGCTGACATTACAGATCAAAAAATCAGAATCCTACATTATCTATATTGTACTGCACGTTCATCTTCAGTCGAAAGTGCTGGACATTTTACTGCAACTAATTGGACAATCTGATCCAAATAACGTAGTGTCTAGTTTTGTTGTGCCTGGGAACATCCAAAATTTGGCCAAAAGCAACTAGGCTAAGTCTAAACATGAAAGTCCAAATGAAAAAAGCTATCACATAACAAAGACCTTGAGGGTACAACAGAAACAACTGCACCCAGAAAACAACTTAAGAAAGGTGGAAATTTGTGCCTGTAAACAACCATTGCTTTCAGTGAAACTAATGACATGACTGTCAATAAAATCTGATTTAGGCTTGGTAGTATATTGAGGCCTCTCTTTCTTGCTTCATGATGAATTGGTTTTAACCACCCTGCACTCAATGGACTTGTCAAGGAGGTCCAGTCACAGCTGAAATCCTATGCAACCTCTTTTTAGCTCTGATTAGACTTTGGACTTTTAAAATCATGAATCTGTAAGCAATCCACATTTATATAGTTCTGGAACTGTATCAATGCAGCATATTATATTTATGTTTGCTCCTATAAAACATGCCAGTTCTGTATAGAGCATAGTAACCAGTTAGATAGTGCTAGGTACCAGTTTGGTACTACTAGGTAGTAGGAATCTTGGTATAACACATACTATTCACTTGAAACTATCACCTTGGTAACTGTGCTTATCCAGCTATACCACTAATGCATTTAAGGAACTAGAAGTCCTATAAGAAATGCATGAGCAGCTATGGCAGGAAGTTGTTAGCTGCTGGGCTCACGACTCAGAAATCTGCTTTCCATTTACACCTGCTCCAGCCAGAGTCTGTAGAACAGAAACAAATCTTTGACTAAGGTTGGGAGGTGTAATAGTAGGTGTGATTGTAGAATACGGGAAAACATTTGTGGGTTACGTCCTTTCTCAGACACTATTTATTTATGAAGCAACCATGGATACTGAATTTCTTTTTTTTTTTTTTTTTAAATCAACAGTCATGCATGATACAAAGGGCCAAATTTAATGAGATACCTGTAGTACAATTGATATTATTTGCTGTCTATACTTCTCTTCATAATAAACATGTTTAATACATAAAACTAGGTTATAAACCTACAATAGAAACCTATATGTGGTTTATGTTTATATTAACTAGAGAAACAATATTGTACAATTTTGTTTTCCATTTACTAGTTTTAGACTTAGAACAAAATTTTTATCTAAATACAAAACAAAACAAAAAAATCAAGTGAAAATAAAAGCATCTTTCATCACAGAAATAACTGTATTTTGCAATTAAAGGTCCTATTTTGCAATTGATACAAGTGAGACGAAAACCTGAGTACTAAATATAATATAGATAATTTTCAAACTACACCTTTATTTTTTCATGGAACCTGAGAGAACAGGGGGATATAAAAAGCTAGAAAAAGTTAAGACTATCTTCTATGCACAATTAATTCTGTTTGTAACATGTCAGAATAATAGCATTTTATTTCAAAGGTATAAAAAGGATGTTCATCTACACAGCAGGCCTCAATAAAAAGACACAGACCACACAAGTTAAAATTGTAAGTCCAAATTCGGGGTCAAACAGATGCTGGAAATGCTCCACTAATATGGACTCATCTCTTACAAAAAGAGAAGATAAAAACGCTCCCATTCTCAATAAATTATGCTAACTCCACCATTTACAGAAACAGATACTTCAGGTTCTACGTCAATAGTCAAGTAATTTCAAATCCTTTTTTCAGACACTGATTATTCCACTGAAAAGGTAAGGTACCTACACATCTGAGCATGAAGCCACATATTCCATAAGACTATATTCAAGATTTTAAATGACAGCATTTATGACATTGATCTGAGAACACTTATTTCAAAACACATCTAGAAGAATGAAAAGAAAAAATATGAGAAGGAACATACTGCTTTTTAGAAGTACTGTTAAGGGTAATTATTCTTTATTGTAAATTATTTTGCTAAAATCCTACCACAGGATTAATCTGTTAGAAGACATGTTTCTACTAAACATATTTAAGTCAGATTTTCCATGGTAAATCCTAAAAATCATCCCTCCACTTCATCCTTATACTTATTTCAAAAAGAAATTGCCTATCTACTATGTTGTCTTCTTCAAATTATGCCTAACATCTGCTACAATAATTGAATAATAAATCTATATTCCCTATTTTTTCTTCAGTCTTTCCAGTGTTGAAAACACTGTCCCATCCCATAAACAGACAAAGTATATACACATACATATACAACACTTTTCTGTGTTTTGAGTATTAAATTAGTAGCTGCCAAGGAAAAAGAAAGGCATTCTAGATTTTAAAAAAATCCTGCACAAGCTACTGAGCTACTCAAGTATTAGCCATGTGATGCATGTCAGCCTCCTCTTTGCTGCCTACATGACTGTTTACACCAGTGCTGATGCACATAGAATCATAGAATGGTTAGAGTTGGAAGGGACCTTCAAAGGTCATCTAGTCCAACCCCCCTGCAAGGAGCAGGGACATCCCTGATTAGGTCAGGTTGCTCAGAGCCCCATCCAGCCTGGCCTTGAATGTTTCCAGGGATGGGGCACCAACCACCTTTCTGGGCAACCTGTTCCAGTGTTCTACAACTCACATTGTAAAAAATTTTTTCCTAATATCCAATCTAAATCTACCTCCCTCTATTTTAAAACCATTGCCCCTCATCCTATCGCAACAGGCCCTACGGAACAGCCTCTCCCCATCTTTTTTGTAGGCCCCCTTGAGGTACTGGAAGACCACTATCAGGTCTCCCCGGAGCCTCCTCTTCTCCAGGCTGAACAGCCCCAACTCTCTCAGCCTGGCCTCATAAGAGAGGTGCTCCAGCCCTCTGATCATCTTTGTGGCCCTCCACATATATTGACTATTTCAGCACAGGAAAAACCTCACCCAAGGATAAAAAAATTTTTCTCATGCCAGGCTCCAGAATCTGAAAGTGGTATTGATCATTGAATCCCCATATGGTTATTTGACATATGCCAGGGTCAGATGATGTTTACTGCAATTCAGGACTCCCTACCTGTTACTGTATGCTCCAAAGCAAAATGTGTATCTCATTTGTCCCTTTCTCTTCCCCTTTCTTCCTCTTGTTCAACAAAAATTGAGAGAATTTCAAGTCTCAAAGATCTCAGGAAACTGGAACTTGATGAGAAAACACTGGCCAGCTGAGATTCAAATGACTTCCTGATTCTAAATACTTGGATTTTTTTTTCCTCCTCTCCCTGACTAGTATAAAAATTGCATGCAACAGTTTTATTACTTTTGTCAGAAAGTAACCTAGGAAGGTGCATACTTCCCAGATGCTTTATTAACCTAGGCCACATGAAGGATGGCATTTCAGGGTATCTCAAGGATTAAGTCATGGTCGGAATGTACCTAAGCTTCACCTCAATTAAGTTTCATTAGGTTTTTCAAAAGTTGCATGATTCTCCAATATTCTGATCCAACAAATTTGCTGTACTGAATCAATTTTAATGTCCTTGGGCTCTTTTTTTTTAAACAGGTACTTTTTCATTTACTCATCTGTGCAGACAAACCAACTGAGACTCTGGAGGATGGGTAAGAAAAATGACAAATTCAAGAGCAGAGAGAGAAATGACAAAAAAGAGAAGATTCATCAGAGAAGCAAGATAATCCTCACATTACCTTTAACATGTATTTCCAAGATCCATGCCCGCTCTTCTATTCTTACTTTTTCTTGAATTTTAAACAGTCATTATATATAATTGATGAGACTACTTTCTAAGACACAATTACTTTCTGCTTGGCCATGATTTCTTCCGCCTTCATAATTTTAACTTCCAAACTCTTCAGCAAGTCCCATTTAATTAGAATATCACACAGATAAGATTTAATGAAATGTTATACATGAACTACAAATCTCTGACAATTCAAGAAACAGTTGTCACTGATGAGACAGATCCATTATAAGACAACTAAATGCCTACAGTTAAGCAACCAGAGCTGCTTACTTTCATCCTATACAAACACCTTAAATGACATGTAAAAACAGACCAACTTTTCAAATATTACAAAACTCCTTTTAACTGAAACTAGTTTGGGCAAATACAATGCCCAAGATGAATGATGAATCTTCTCGTGATACATGCATAATTAAATGAACATGCTAATATAAGCTTCTACAGAGAAATGCATTTGCAAAAAGAATTTCAACGAGGGTAACCATTCAATGTACATGAATATGAAATTTGAAATGCAAGAGAGATTCCAACAGAGAAGCAAAGACATTAAACACTGCCAGTGAGGAGAGGATCATAGAATCATAGAATGGTTAGAGTTGGAAGGGACCTTAAAAGGTCATCTAGTCCAACCCCCCTGCAAGGAGCAGGGACATCCCCAACTAGATCAGGTTGCTCAGAGCCTCATCCAGCCTGGCCTTGAACGCTTCCAGAGATAGGGCACCAACCACCTTTCTGGGCAACCTGTTCCAGTGTTCTATAACTCACACTGTAAAAAATTTTTTCCTAATATCCAATCTAAATCTACCTCCCTCTATTTTAAAACCATTGCCCCTCATCCTATCGCAACAGGCCCTACGGAACAGCCTCTCCCCATCTTTCTTGTAGGCCCCCTTGAGGTACTGGAAGACCGCTATCAGGTTTCCCCGCAGCCTCCTCTTCTCCAGGCTGAACAGCCCCAACTCTCTCAGCCTGTCCTCATAAGAGAGGTGCTCCAGCTCTTTTATCATCTTTGTGGCCCTCCTCTGGACCTTCTCCAACCGGTCCATGTCCTTCTTGTGTTGGGGGCTCCAGAACTGGACACAGTACTCCAGGTGGGGTCTCACCAGGGCAGAGTAGAGGGGGAGAATCACCTCCCTCGACCTGCTGGCCATGCTCCTCTTGATGCAGCCCAGGATGCAGCTGGCCTTCTGGGCTGCAAGGGTGAATTGCCAGGTCTTGTTGAGCAGTTCGTCCACCATCACTCCCAAGTCCTTCTCCTCAGGGCTGCTCTCAATCCATTCTCCGCCCAGCCTGTATTTGTGCCTGGGATTGCCATGACCCAGGTGCAGGACCTTGCACTTGGCCTGGTTGAACTTCATGAGGTTGGCACGGGCCCACCTCTCCAGCCTGTCAAGGTCCCTCTGGATTGCATCCCTCCCAGGCTACCTGTCCCCACTTCCACCCTCTATAGGCTTCCTTTTTCACTTTCAGTTGGTCCAGGAGCTCCTTGCTCATCCACGCCGGCCTCCTGGCCTTTTTGCCCGACTTGTTTTTCACCGGGATGCACCTCTGCTGAGCTTGGAGGAGGTGCTCCTTGAATACGGACCAACTTTCCTGGGCCCCTCTTCCCTCCAGGGCCGCCTCCCATGGCACTTGGTCCATCAGGTCCTTGAAAAGGCCGAAGTCCGCCTTATTGAAGTCTATGGCACAGAGCTTGCCATGTAGTTTCCTTGCTGCCCCGTGGATCTTGAACTCCACCATGTCATGGTCGCTGCAGCCAAGGCTGTCCTTTAGTTTCACATCCCCCACCAGCCCCTCCCTGTGGGCAAGCACAAGGTCGAGCATGGCACCCCTCCTTATCGGCTCCTCTATCGCCTGCAGGAGGAAGTTGACATCCACGCATTCCAGGAACCTCCTGGACTGCCTGTGCCCTGCCGTGTTGTCTCTCCAAGAGATGTCAGGGTGGTTGAAGTCCCCCATGAGGACCAGGATGATATATATGAAAGAGAAACACAAACAAACTGAAGGTGGTGGAATTTTTCAGAGACAGAATGAAAACAATGTAAAATTGGGACAGATAATGGGAACAGTCACGTAGTATAGTCACATGGGGTAGGATTTGGTACAGGGCATATTATTTGCAACAGTGATCTGAAGATTGAAACTCCACAAGCTTACTTCCTCGGATTTGATCTGAACAAGATTTTCAAAAGCACTTAAAAGCAACTCTGCTCTTTCTGAATAAAAAGCCCAAAACTTGCATTACTCTTGAAAACATACCAGCTCTTGAAACAAGCATTTAAACCACATACATTTTATTTCTTACAATTTCCATTCAACACATTTATGTGGGGAATGGGTGAACTGCAAGAATTTTTGGTAGCCTTATCAGAAGATATTAAAAAATAGAGATACTGGGAATAGGAAATCTTATAATGAAAAGCATGACGCACAGCTCTGAACTCTGAAATAAAACTGTTTTCCCTAAACATCTGGCTTTCTTTTGTGGGACTTTATGTACATAATTAGAAATAAGTCAGGTTTAGGAGTGCCAGTTTATTAAGCGTTTAAAAATGGCTAAGCTACAGCAGCTGCTTGGATCACACAGCATGTCCAAATAGACCAAATGTTCCCTGTTGGTAACAGTATATTCAAATACAAGTATTACTATTATGGATTGATACTAATAAACACAAGGTTTAATTTCAAATGAGGCTTAAAAATCCATTTCCTTCCCTTACCATTTGCTATTTATTTTTTAGCTACTGAATATTCCTGGACAGTTAGCAAAAATCTTAAACATTTCATCACTTTGCAGTACTGTTGAAGGCTTCGGATGTAACAGTACAATATTTCTGAATTAAAGTTACTTTTCTGGAATCAAGTAAGTAAATACATACCATGTCTGTATAGTTTTCTTTTCAAACTTTCATTTTAGTTCATGCCATACAGTTTCAACTTACCAATTGCTATCATCTGCACTGAGGCTGAGGGACAGTGAATGAACAGGCTTTTAATGTCACCACTCCTACTTCTTACTCTCTCAAATAGACTTTTCACTCCTATGAGCCTATGAAGGTGATTAAAAATATTTTTCATCTGGATTTAGTTTATAAAATGTGCAAACTCCATTTCTGAGACTAGGCAGTGTTCACAACCAACTAATTAGGATTTTTGACCCTTTGGTAATCATTTGGATTAGGCCACTAGGAATTTTATTGCTTGAAAGGAAATCTCTGGGTAGCAGAAGGACAATTGAATTGTTAATAAAACTTGCTTTAGAGAATCACTGCATATCAGGTGCAGCATGGAGAAGGAAAAGAAGTTAACAGTAGAGCTATGAGTCCTCTTGGTTAACAGCCAAGAGCTGTAGATAGCTCCCACAGTCTATTTATCAGGTTGGTTAGGTCTTCTAATTTAGAGTCCATTACAGTGACTGTATTGTAAAAATTAACTTTGTTTCCAGTTGGACATGAAATAAGGAAGTTATGGAAGAGAAAGCTCTTCAAGAATAGCTGCATATGACCACTGTAACAACTGAAAGGGGATTAGGTCTATTGTATGCACATGACAGATATAAAAAGACATATAAATATATAAGCATCTCAACTTCTGCAAAATATGCAAATCTCATCAAATATTCCAATGTCATTGACTAGCCCCTCTCAAAATTAGGAACAAGATCAGACAAAGGTGGGGCTAATTTTGGAGGCCCAAAGAACCTATTGAAGACATGATCTCTGCCTTCTGCCTGCAATAAGACTGAATCCAATCTATATAATAACTTTGAGCAGTATCCTGCAGTATGCATTCTAGTATTTGGCATATGAATGGCATTTTTTTGCCTAACATTTTTCTGTGGTATAAGGATGACAATTAAACTAAATGAGGCCAAAATGAAAGAAGTTTCCTTCTAAAAATTATTTTAATCATTTGGAATTTTTGGAAAAAGAACTTTAGAACCAAAACCACAGCCTGCCTGCATCAAAATAAGTTAACTAAATGCAATTCTTCTTTTCCTCCAAGAGACACTGCCAAAACTGCTTTTTTGGTTTTGAGATGAATTTGTTGTGATTTATTATTAGAAAGTGAAATTTGGAGCATAACAAATATATACTAAGCTATTTGCAACTAAGAATGGGTGCAAATTATCATTGACATTATTCAATGGATTTCACAGCATCACAAAAGAGATTGATATGAACTAGTTTAATGTGTTTCTATTCTATTAAAAGCTATTAAAAGCAATAAATGTTGAAAAATGCTACTTTGCAAGTTTTTATTTCCTCTACAATGAATTTCAATAAGCCAATGTTTTCTATAGCATTCCATACATCATTTTAAAAAGCACTAGAAATAGGAATTGATTATCCAAAACTGCTAAATCTAGAGTATTAGTCAGAATGAGATTGTGTAAGAAAGAATCATCTAAATAACTATAAGCAATTACCTGGGTTAAGACATTGTTGTGGGTGGTTTACTTTATATACAGCTCTCCAAGCTGTTATTTCAGTAAAGGAAGCTGATGCTCCCTGAAGCACTTGCAGCTGCTCACCCTCAACCTTCCTCACCAGAAATGCCCACCTTCTCCAGACCTGCCTACAGTCTGCTTCCTTAAACTATTTCAGACAAAAGAAATGAGGTTACCTTAAGAATTTAAATAGTAGATTTTTGCTAAGCAAGATCATTCTGTCTGAAGTGGCTTAGACAGCATTCAGCAACCAGCTCCAGTCACAAGTCTCAATTGCTGACACGGAAAAAGGAGGAGGAAAAGAGACAGGAAAATTATGTGTATCTGTGGAAAGGCTATGGATTATTTCTTTTACTGACAAGCAGAATATGAAAGACTGGATATCTGTGACCTAAAGCATTAGACAACTACACTTGTGAACTCTTATAAAGCATATTTCAGGGTATCTTTGGGCATGAAAGCCTGTCTGGGTAGGTTAAGTCACCAGACACAAAGTGTTAAGAATTGCTGGTCTTGTTTCCCTATTTAATCTCTTGTTGAGGGCGTCCCCAAGGTGCTCTTTAATTGTGTTTATACAGCAAAGCAATGATACATCACACGTGGCAGTACAAAAATATTTTCTTGTTGATTATATAGGCTCTTATAACTCTGATTAAGCTACTTCTGTTTTAGCTTTACAGCTAGACTTTCAAATTTACTGTGAACTTATAACTGAACACTTGCAAAATTTGCACTCACATAATTTAAAAATATCAGCAAAAATTACAGCTGGTTTGGTTTAATTTTAATTGCATTTCCTTTACATGATTATATTAAAATAAAATTTAATTCAAATGTCTACAGTGCATTTATTGCATGTACCTTCACAGACAAAAGCAAGCCTGTTCCCTGGTGATCACCCATTCAGGTGGTAGAGTACCTAAGACTAACTGCAAGCCTTTGCAGAGACCTAATTCTACTTATCTCTTCAGAAAAGCAGACTGCAATTGTTTTGTATCATACTCGTGGATACAATGCTGCACAGTTTCTAAGCACAAATTACATTAATATTATCAGTTATAGTCTTAATCATAGCAGATTAAATTCCCAGAGTAGTTAGTTTCATGTTTAAACTACCATATGAAGAAAATTCTCTTTTCTTTTGTAATGCCTGAGAGACATCTAAGGCTTTGGTTAGGTTTTTTTTTGTTTGTTTGGTTTCTTAATATTTGTATAATTCATCTTTGTTCAGAGGAGTTCTGGATGTGCCCAAGAAAAGCCCTGTAATGGTTTCCATTGCAAATGAAAGGGCAAATGTTTCAGATTGCAATCGAAAGGGCAAATGTTTCAGATTGCAATCTAACAAATTAACATTATTTTACAAATATTTTTGGAAGGAACATAAAATTTATTTCGCTGGAATAGGATGAGCTACATTTGAAGCTGCAAACTCGGAGGAAAAAAAATATCAGTTCCCCATAAATACATGATTGTTACATGGGTTAGTATTTATGTTACAGTATTGAAAAATGAGAGGATAACTAAACTGCAGCCTCCCAGCAGAATTAGTCTGAAGAAAGAAAATTTGTTAGGTTTAACTCCTATTAATACACTTCATACACAGCAATAAAAAACACTGAATTTTAAAAGCAAGGAAAAGGCATCTCAAGTCTCAAAATTTGAAACGATCATACGTTCCTAAAAAAAAATCTCAGATTTTGTTTGTGAAGTTGCAGCTAACAGAGTCCTGTAAAATCTTTTTAATATCTATTTTACACATAAATATATACACTGTTATATACAAACTGTATGTATAAATGTTCACAGGTACCCTAATACCTATGAACTACATAGTTCAATACTACACAAGGAGACTGAGACTTAAATTCAGCAGTGCTAAGGATTTGCTTAGTCTGTTCTGAATTTGGGTAATAATGATAACCACAGTAGATTTTATATTGTTTAGCATGTATAACAGCTTTGCTTAATGTAAGTATTTTCTTAAGATACAGTTGTATAGCAGACAAGGCAGGTAAGAAGTGAAAGTTACTTGGGCATGTTCCTATATACTTTGCTGACTTGAGATTGCATATGTGGCAGAAGTCAGGCATCCAATAAACTACAGATTTTTTTTTTTTCACTTTAAAAAACATATTATTTCAAGAAAAATTTATAGACACCAAACAACAAGCCAACATGAAACATTTCTGTTCAAATGATCCCATTCATCCTGTGCAGAGACCTCCAAAAACTGCAATAAGTATCATGCACCACATGTGTCAGACACAACAGTAGAAAGCTATGAACACTTAATCCTAATTGGTTTGCACTGGTTTCTACCACTGCCAAGAAGCATTTGAAGTCAAATGTGCCTGTTTGCATGTATATCCTGTGCCTATGCGACTTTCATACTGCGACAGAACATATCAAAGTTTTTGCACACTATTTTCAAAAGCAGTTCAATAAAAGCAAATGAACCAGAGACTTTTTTTTTTTTTTAAAGAAACAGCACTCGGCGCCCAAATTCCATTACAGTTCAAAGGAATTTAAGAGCTCAACTCCCTTAAGGTCTTTAATGTAGGTTAGCCACATACCATTTATCAAAACAGTAACTATTTGATCCCCACTTGTGTAAAAAAAGATGGGCGCCAAGAGGCAGCTTCAGCATCTTAAAGTCAGTGATTTACATATATCAAATTAACCTTATATATGGTGCTTCCACAGTCATTACCTAATAACTACTTTATTGCTTCCTGACGGGGGCCTCCTCCAATGTACCACAGCCATTAAATAATACATTCGGGCTCCCACACCTCTTCCACATCACAAGTCTATCACCGGATCACTGACCAAGCAGTTGTGATCCTAAGCTGGTCAGAGTTCAGAAAAAAGCTGAAGACTAGACCAGGTATGATTTATCCCTTCCAAAGAACTCAGGAAAATTTTCATAGAGCCCTATTAAATCAATTGGGTGCACCCAAAACAATTTTTTGTGCATACTGTCTTCATAACTGTAAAAATAGTCTTAACACTGTACAACGTCTTTGAGGGAAGGAGATATTTGAAAAGTGGAGGCTCACATGTTTTTCAGGAGATCTTCCTACTGTGCCTGAGCATGGCTTTTTAATGTCACCTAGGCAATTTTTCATTCCTGAATGTTGCAGTTCTTCCTACACTCTGTAGGAAAAGTAATTGCCATTCTTCTCCCCAAAATGGTAATAGAATGTAACATTTAACACAAAAGCAAAGAACGTAAATATACGAGGCAACTACCCCCTCAGTATAGATCAGCAAAAAAGAAACCCACAGCAGAATCCAGAGGTTGACCTCATGTTGTTTTGTAACATAAGCACTTTCCACCCAAAGGGCAAAAGTCAAGGAGGGTTTGATTGTGGAGTCAAAATAGTCCTACCACTCTGTTATTTTAGCCTCCCCTTCTTCCTCCTGATTATTCTACACAACATAACCTACAGCGTTTAGTGATAAACCTGCTGGCACACAATTTATAGAGAAACAACACTTGACTTTCTCTCAGACACCATTTTAAGCAGTCAAAAGAAAAAACCCTACTATATATAGTGACTCCTTGGTGTCTAGCCTTCCTCCTCTCCCCTTTTTTTTTTTTTTAGTATACGCATGGGACATGAAGGTTTTAAGGTAGCACAACAGAGAATAGTTCACTTTCCCAAAAGGATGTAATAGATGCAGCTTGTAACGCATAGCTGACCGTGAAAAGTAACTACGAAAGGATGATAAGATCAAGTATCTTCCCTAAAAGAAACCAAAGCCATTACATTTATGTCATTAAGAATTAGTACATACCTGCATGTGGTTCAAACAAAACAAAGATTATTCCATTATAAGAATAATTTAAGGCAATAACAACAGCTTATTTTTATAACTAAACAAGTATAGGAACAGAAAGGGAAGCAAAAAGAATTACTAAGGAAAAAAACTTTCCTGTTCTCATGAATCTGAGAAACAACAGTGACTGACGTGTGGAAAAAATAATGGAAAATGTGAAAGGTATTTTTTTAATTACTATGTCAACCAGTGGTAGAATTTATTTATTTAAAGGAACATCTCTAGTATTGCTATATGATTACACTACACATCATACTATTAAATTATGTGTAGTCTGATTTTATAACTAGACAAATCAATATCCAGAAAACAAGACACTTAAAAATTGTAAATAGCATCCCAGCACTAATTCAACTAGTGAAACATTTCCAACTCAGATTTTTAAGATATCAAACTGTTATTCTATCACTGATATAACTAACGATAAAAAATAAGACACTTCCCCTCAAAGTTTAATCTGTAGACCAATGCTGACCGCCTTCTCAGATTGGAGACATAGCTTTTTATGGTGTCACACAAAGGTCATATTCAGTACTGTATGTGGGTTTCTCTTTTTGCATCCAATGACACCACCAAGAAAGAGCTGAAGGACCTCTAAGAAGGCATGAAGGAGCAAGAGAACACTGGATTGCAAAAAAATTAATACCTATTGCAGCCTGCATTCTTGAAAGACAGTGACCAGAGAAATTGGTCTCGTACATTTCAGCCAAAAGCAAATACATTCAACTTGCAGGTGATGTGCAGAAGAAAACACCACTTACTAATGCACAGTGAATTCCAATTTAAACCACAGAAAACAAAGAAGCAGTGATTTTGCATTAAAAAAAAATGAATCCAGAAAAGAGTAATTCAAAATTTCATCAAAATTTTAGAATTTTCAAAAAAAAATTTATATTTTTTTAGTTTACTGTAACTTGAAGAAGAAAAGAAGAAATAAAGGCTTTTTTCCATGTACTACAACCCTGCTCTTATTACAGGATACGGGGATATATACGTATATATCTCCATTATAAAACCTCTTCTATCTTTCTCAGCTTCTATCTACTTATTTTCTAGACAAAATAATATGTATTTTTAATCACTTACCACAAAACAATAAAAAAAGGCTACAGGAAAAAAAAAAAATCTGGATTTACACATCTTCAAAATATCTAAGAAAGAAAAATATCAATAAGAAAGAATAATATCAGCTAATTCCAGCTGTGGGTTCTGCATGGCTACATGGGGATGACATATGACCCAGTATGAGCCTAAACTGATTTTTGTACAGCAGGTTGAGTTTGCAGAATTGAAATTTACAAAATCAGTGGTTTGCACCTTTTTTTTAATAGAAAAACAGATCATGTTTGATTTAGAAACTTTCAGTAGAATACTTCTAGAAGCTACCAGTGATACTACTATTTTATTCTACAGTACAAAAAATGTCTTTAAGGAAATACTTTATTTTTTTAAAATTTAATCTAGCTTTTAATCAGTAACTCCTATGTGGTTTCAAAACTCAACTTGCTCACAATCTACAGTCAACATATGGTGACTATTGAAGTTGACCACAAAAAAAAAAAAAAAATCAAATTAAATGTATTTGAGAAAGGTGTTGACCTTTTGAGAGAACATAATTGAGCACTTTCCACGAAGGCTTCTGCAACTCAGATCTCCTATCTTTTTTTCATAGCTTTCTATCACAGATTAAAGGAAAATATGAAATAAGGTTAATGCTATCCTAAAAACAACTGTACAGAAGGTGCACCTATAGGCAGTGGCAATAACTTGACTTGGCTCTTACATCAATAGGAGTGAATATTCTCGTGTGCTGGCCATATGCAGGCTACGTAACAGCATTAGAACTATGAAGAAGTAGCCTAGGGACTCGTTTATATCTGTTTTTGCAGATGAGACAACTTAATATGAGGATCCATGGGGTGCATGGCTGTAAATCTTTCACTGAAAATTACACATAGAGACAGAAAGCAACAGAATTATTGCAATACTTTGAGCCTAACCATTAACATCTCGGAGCTCCTATAGCATCAGTACAGGGTGCCAAAGACATAAATCACTAGCCTGAATGAAAATGAAAATGTTTTATTTGTATAAAAACATGAGAAAGGATGACTTAATTAGAGAACAAAACCCTCACTATATCCAGTTGATTTCTAAGGTTTTTTTATCTATGAGACAACAGTATTTTAAATTACACCCCTCTGCAATAAAGGGCATGAGTTATCATTCAGTATCACAGTAAGCACAATAACACATCAAAGGGTTTAGGAAAGATCCATTTGATGATATCCCTCAGATATTCCGTAAAGTAAAACAACACTTATTGCAATTTCACTAATCCAAACCATTCTGCCTCCCCAAGTAGGCAGGCAGGCTCACCACTCCCTTAGCACACCCTTACCAGAAAGAGACTGCCACGAGTCTCCTACTGCTAAGACAAAAACATTTTATGATATTATGTAGAACATTTTAGAGAGTTTACAGTAATAATTATCATACCTTTACAGAACTGAAACCTAAGTGTCTCTGTTCAATTCAGTCCTGCCTACAAGCCTCCTCAGTGATCTACAGGTCTTTAAAATTCTCCCTGCCTGTGGTCTATGTTCTCCTCAGGTGGGAGATCATGCAAGTACTCTGAAGCACAGGATATCTTCAAGACTCAGAACTTAATATTGATGTTTCTTTGAGTTCAGGCTATCCACATACCTTGCCTGCCCAGCAGCAAAGAGATCAAGCTTCTTCCAGCCCTCCTTCCTTATCAGCACCAGTCTCATGAGATTTTAAGGGCAGGTGAGATCAATAATCCCTTGGGCCAGGCAGCATGCCTAGCTTTCCATGTTGCAGGTGAGTGGGTCTAGGATGTCCTCAAAGTTTTTTTCTGTAGGGCTGTGACTGCATTACACTGGAATCAACGCTAAAGGTGATCAACATTTAAGCTCAACAGATGGCAAATCTGGCCTTCCTGTGCACAGCAGGTCCAGAATTTCCATGTTACCATTCTCCAGTGGGGAAAATAAAATTCTCAGGTCCCTAATGTGTAAGGCTTAAAGGCAAGGGTCAAACATCTATCTTGGGCATTATACCACTACACATTATACCAGAGAGCCTCAATTCCACCAGTGTTCCTGCACCACAATCTGTGGTAGAAACCTTTGGAAACATCTAAACACAAAACACAAGGTGGAGGTGTGTTAGGTGGAATCTAGGTTACCTATACTTGGTGTTGGTCCCCAAAAAGAGACTTAGGTAATTAAGCCTCTGTTAAGGTTATGGAGTCAAGTTTCTCTGCAGTGTGATTAAGAAAAGCTTACATAATAAACAGAAGCTGGTAGTAACAGCTAATATTATTATCTACTAGAATTTAAGCATCAGAATTAACTGTGCAAGGTATACGTGTGCATCTACCTTTTGCAATGCCAGTCTAGATGATACATCACTTTTGAAGAAGCAGGAGACAGGAATCACTCCCGTTTCTAAACTGAATCAAAACCACACCGTGCTCCTCAGAACACTAAACTGCCAGGCTGCTGACAATTTTCATCTCTGAACGTCCCTCTCCAGGGCATGTTAGGCATTTTTACGGCTTCTAAAGCAAAACCTTCCAAGAAATAGTATCAGAATACAGCTTTTACCGCTCCACTCGCCCCCAATGAAGTAGTGATTCAGCTGCAGAACAGTAAGGCTTAAAGCACGCTGAAAACACTGCTTTACATGAACACTAACACTGTCTCCTTGTACCCCATTGTCTTCTCTGTTTCCACTTTCTCCCTCCTGTTTTGTCTGGCGACTGAAAGCCCAGGCACAGGCTGCCGCGCTGATCTCCATTTATACAGCACCTACTAGAACAGGGTCACAGCCTGTGAAATGAACTCCAGTGCACTACAACACTATAAACAACCACCACCAACGGGCCTGACAGAGTACATTAAGTAAGTATATTTTGGTGATGCATGGTTCCCAATTGCTTCTTAGCAGTTTCTCTTACCGATTTATGAAATCTACTTTTCCACAAGAAATTAGATGGCTGTTAGCGCAAATTATTGAAATACTGCTTGACTTATGCAAAACACTTCACGGGCAGATCCTCTGCTGGTGCAATCAGAAGATTAAGAACAACAACTTATACCACCATCTGCCCCGGTATCCACATAGGCCTCAGTCCTTCTCATAAGCACTCCAGTTGCAAGGGTATGACTCCATCAATATTCGTACCTGAACTCTCAGTCCCGTGGAAAAAAGTATCATTAGGGTTGGATGTAGGTACGCTTAGTGAACTTCTCTATTGAACTGTGACACTGTACACACCCATAGGTGGTCCTAGTTGCATGGGAGCATGGAGCTGGGAGAGGGAAGGTTACAACTTCGTCTCCACTCCTCTGCTATTGGTAAAGCCATCCTTATGTTCCAACCATGAGACATAAATGGATGAAGTATACAGGACCTCACTGGCATTTTGAAGATTTTTCCCAGCAGTAGCTGGTTGTTACTGCTTGGTCTAGACATGAAGAATTTAAGAAGTTTCCTTGTAACCCCCATGGGAAATGGCCAACTGTGAAAACTGCTGGAATTTCCTGATAACCACAGCGTCCTGCCCTGTACTTGAGAATAAACAATGCTGACAGCAGTAGTACACCAGAAGTAGACTTTACCAGTTTGCTGCAGCAACAGGGAACTTCCACCTACTTTTCACTTTTCCTCATTATGAGAACCGATATGTGTACCAGGAGCTGTTCCTGACACACTCTTACACATTCCCACAGTTACACAAGTAAGTATATATAGAAGAACAGAGAATATACAGCAAAGCAGGATTATTTAAAAAGCTTATAGCCATTCTTATTGCTTCTTTCATTACGCATCCTTAGGGCAATACCTTAGAGCAATCAATACTCTCCTCAGTCTATTTTTATAGAGTAATTATGCTAAAGTAAGATTTAAGGTTCTGTATGAACTCATGAATGGGGAAAAAAATAGTATTTAAAGTATACTTTAGCCCACCTTTACCTTAAACTACAGGCAGTCATAACACTGACTTTACAACTTTTCTTTTTAAACCAGCATAGACTCTGAATTGTACTGCCAGAAAGACCAAGAGATACAATAACCTCACTTCATACCTGTACACTTCTTGCAATAATAATAATAACAACTCATAGAATTAAAAAATCAGAACTAAGAAATGTATACTACATCATTTTTAGCTATATCCCCACCACTACCTTTATGGAAGTCTGAAAGGAAACCCTTAAATATCTGGTGAAAATTACTTTTATGCAAGGAACAAGATGTCAGGCCATGAATTCAAAAAAAAATTTCATGCCACCTCCCAAAAATATGCTTGCATTCTTAAGAAGTAAAACCCACTGAATTTCAGGAGAATTTGGTTTCCTCATACAATTCTGGTGACACACCATTACACATAGCCTGTTCTTTCTATCTGATGTATTCAGAGTTTGTCAAAACCATACTTCAGGACTGCAGGAAACTGCTGCATATCTACCCGCCAAGCTTGATTAGCCTGCAAAAACAAATGGTGGGGGAGTGGCAGCTACCAAAGCAAGTTCAAAGGCAGGTCAGAAAGTAACAAAGCTCTGGGGGATCAGCCAACTTCAGCTGCTTGCTCTATCATCAAGCAACATGGTAATGTCTCTTTTTCATTAGGGCTACATTCAATTCCTCCATCACTTTATTCCAAACTAAAATTTAAGAGTCAGCTAAACATCAAGCAGCAGACCCACAGCAAGTGAAAGGTGACGGTAGCATTAAATGGACTCAAATACTCACAAACATCACCAACAGCTTCTAGGGGTCGAGGGCTGTAGGCCACCAGCTACACCTGGTCACACTGGCCAAAACCAAAGAGATGAATGGAGTTGGAAGATGCCCATAAAGTATCTTGGTATGGCCTTGCTAGGAAAGGCGTAATAGAAGATGGAAATTCAATGGCTAACAGAGGCCAAGAATAAGAGAGAACAGATATACTCAAACCAGGATCACACTTCTGATCACTTTTAGTTGGACTAAGCCAGGCAGCTCATCTCAAATTACGTTACAGTACCGTGGCGCTTCTGTGAAGTCTGATTCCCGCCCCCAGTGTCTTAGTAACAGTGCCAGACACACCGAGTTGCTTGTGCCTTCTGTCAGGCTGTTAAAACGTGCTACAGGTCTCAGACCTGGCCCAGGAGGAGAAGTTTTATTTGACCGCCTGAGCCAGTGAAGGTGGCAGGCAGCAAGTGTGCGCTGATGTGCCTGCCGCAGGGAGAAGTTGAGTCACTGTTCATCGTGCCAGCTGGATTCAAACACAAGTTTAATAAACTGGTTCACTGCAGTGATCATGCCTGCTTGCTGCTGGCACAAAATGCTTTCACCTCTAAATGTCACAGGCAGGTTAGTGCAGCTTTTTTTTTTTTCCTTTTCAGTAGGTGAAAAGACGTGGAAATTCCAGCTACAAAACTCCAGAATGAAAGAGAACAGAAAAGAATTAATCTACTTTTGATATTGTTTGTCGCCAGCATACACTGGCTCCACGATTCTAGCTCCATATTAGGAAAGGGAAGCACTAAAAATAAGACTGTCCTCTGTGGTCAGTTATAATTGCTGAAATCTTGGAATCATTTTCAGTGCAAGTTCATTCTGCAAAGGTTTTCTTGGAATGGGTCAGGGAAATATCAAGCAAGGAAGTAACTTCTTGTCAGACAACCTGAAGAAACATGTCCAGACAAGTGAGATGTAACCAGCTCATTGCTTGCCAGGAAAGTTGCACGTAAATGCCACTGAAAATCCTCAAGAAATGCATAATCTGTTCTGCCTCATCGGTTGCTAAATTCCGTTTCTGGTTGAGGTTGGTCAATTTTGAAGTATATTGCACTTTAGGAAAAGAACTGCTCTATAGATGGGCATAGATCCTATTAGACCTTGTTCAGAGCTTTTTAACAAGATCTCAGTGTGATACTGGCAAACAATCATCTTCTCTTATCACAAACAGGAAGAACAGCAGCAAGATTTTTGGGAAGAATCTTTGAATCTTAGTGCCCCAGTGGATTGTAAAATATGCTTAGCCCTCACTGCTCCCAAAGCTTCCAAAAAGCAAGTTAAACTCATCCCAAAAAGTCTGCCATTCTCAAATGCTGGCGCCCCATATCAGGACTTTTATAAAATTCTGGTTTATCTGTTTTGCTGTGCCATTAAAAAAAAAGGCTAATGATAAAGAAAATGAAGGTGAAGGATTATTTTTCATTCCTCAACCATCAGGTTGCACATGTCTGCTGGCCATTGCACTTGTTTTATTTGCAAGGGCAGCAGGGAACAATAACGGTTTTCCAGCAGAAAGGGAAATAGAAAAGTTACAGAATCACACATTACTCTCCCCAACATCCTATTAACGACCAAAGGAAAAAAGATAACCATATTTCCATTGTGGTAATGAAATTTGAGATTCAGGTCATCTTCTTGCTTGCTTGTTGGCAGAAGGCAGTTGAGGAGCAAGTCACAATTTCCCACCTCAAACACTTATGCCACATCCAAAGATAATTCATACTTTGCTTCTTCTCTTCCATCAAAGAAACAGTACAGATACAAAATGGGCTTTTAGAAATGTGAAGATCATTAATTTGATTATATTTAAAAAGAAAGAACGTTTGTGTGTTTTTATACACTTTTCCAGCATCTAAATAGGGAAAATGACATGCTTTGCTCCTGTTCATTCTGGATACAGGTCAGATGTGTCTCTCAACAAATTTGCCTCACCCATGGTCTTACTAAAGATTGCCAAGCCTTCACAAGGCTGCTTCTAAGCTTTGAATATTGCCAAGAGAGCAAAACAGTTTCAATATATGTCAGGGAATCATTGAGGAACTCGAGTATTATGATATTTGAGTTCTAACTGGAGCTGAGATTCAGTAAGGTCTTGTTTTTTTTGTGATAAAAACTATTTCCTTAGAAATAGAACAGAAGTATAACTTCACATGGACAGTCAGCAAGTGTAACAAGATACACAGTTAGGGCCATTCACAGTGTCATTGCCAGACTAGACAGCCATGCAAAATACTACGCTCTGTCTCACAAGGCTCATTATATAAAACCATACAGAAAACAAAACAGGACTGAGTCAGCATTTTCTGCCAGGAAAAATATTAGACAGCTTACCAGCTACTGAGGACAGGAGACTATGAATTCAAAGAAAAAGTAAAAATTATGTGATTCAGGATCTAAATGTCTCCTCAAAAAGAACTGGAGTGGTATGAATTCAATTGGCTCAGCCAGCCCATGGCAGGATGCATTAGCAGGATTACTGGAGATGACTTATGCCAGTTCTGTACCTCAGAGTAGGAAATACAAGCATGTTTATGTGCCTGCCTCAGTGCCTTCCTGAACAGCACAGCAGACCTTTTAGTGACCTTCTAATTTCTCTTTCCTAAAGCCATTTGCACATCAAAACTTTAGACTATGATTTCTTTTGTTAATGTTATGATAATCAATGTTAAATCAATGATGTTGCCTTATACAAACAGTTTACTCTAAATTGATGGCAGTAAATTTTTACCTCAGTAGCCAATGTGGAGATTCGGGTACTACATTTTAATCAAACAGGTCAACTGTAATCACAGCTTGGAGACAGACACACAAATTTTGTCTTGAACTAAACGTGATGAACAGAAACATGACAGAAAACATCAAGCCCAACATTCTTTTAAATTATGTGCACAATAAAAATGTCCAAACATAATTTCTCTTGTAGAAGCAATGATTTTTTTTTTTCCACTCTACAGATTATGTGAGGTCTGACCTTCATATTAGGTCCAAAATAGCCGCCCTCTCTAGCCAAATTCCTTCAAAGTTCCCTGATAAGCAAAGACTGGTCCAAAGACATAAGTGAAGTTGTTTTGGTTAGATACTAGTAGCCTGATATTGATTTCACCTTTCTAGAAACTCTGAAAAGCAGTGTACCACATGGCTGGAAATACAGTAGCTTGGGGTGGAACATCAGATTGCATCTCTTCAGCTCTACTAAAGTTTTTAGTGATGATCCAAAGCAGCATTCGGATGTCATGTACAATATATAAAAAAAACATTATATCAGTTTATTTACCTCAGAAAAAAAAAAAAAGGGAGATACGTCATTAAATGCCTTCTTTTGATACTTTATAAAAATAATAATCCGTTATATATTCCAGTGCAGAAGCTGGTAGCAGATACTCAATACTAGAGAATAATTCCCATAAAAGAAGAGCAAAGTTTTAGAATAAAAATTGGCTGATGAAGCAACACAAGCAGAGTTAAGCTTTGAAGATTCATGAAGACTGCAGCTAAAATGTCAGAGCTAATCACAAAGATTTTTAAAACAGGATCCTTGCCTTTTTTAAAATTTTATTTTATTTTCCCCACAGGGCCAGAGAAGTCATACAGGGCACTATCAAATTATTTTATTCTGAAATATTGTTATTAATTAAAGATCTTTCTCTTCCTTTGAACTTGAAATGAAGACAAATCAGAGACAACAGTCACCTGCAATGTTTGGAAAAACTCAACTTTTCACAGTCAGGGCAGTGATTCAGGTTATACTTGAATTTTCTCCAGTATTTCCTTATAACTAGTGAATTTGACTGCTATTAAGTGTAACACACATAATAAAAATATCATGGTCTAACAAACTAAGTGTGAGACTCAAGTTAAGGAAATTCTCTATTTTAGTCACTGATTCCTCCTCAAACTTATTCAATTTATGTAATGTGTTTGCTTTAGTTTCTCCACATGTACATATATCTAATTATCATTTTCTGCATCACACTGGTGTGTGCTGACTAATGAATCTACTAAATGCTTATGCTCAGATATGTAATGTTCATACAAAAGTCCTTTCCAGATAGGTGCAACTACTCCCTCCCCAATCCCTTGCAATTCTAATTTACATAGCTGCCTCTTGCAAAACACTGTCAAATTTTGGTAAAGACATTCTGTGTCAAGGAGTTAACATCATTCCTGGAACAGGAAATAAGGCAGAGAAACAAGCAGTTGCCTGGCACATCCACATACATTACAGAAAATAAATCAGAGTTAGGATTCACCAAGTCTTTTTCTTAATAAATCCGCACATCATTTCTGCAGCACAAATAAGACTACAGTGGAAAGAGGGGAGAAACTGATTCAGAGACTCCTCCAAAAAGACTATTATCAATAGACTATAACCTGCTTTGGACACCTGCACAAAGCATCGGAGATATCGAAATGGACTGGCCATCTCCGCTTGGCAGATGTCGTTAAACAAACACAGTTAAACTTTTATTTTCCACCTGCTTTTCTAAATTTCAGAGGTGGACCAAATACAACATTCACTTGATTCTGGGGTGATCAGTTTGTGCAACTGGAAGTACTTTTTCTCCAATAATTCAAAAATAAATGGCTGCATGCCCTTCCACCATTCAAAGGGCTCTAAAGGATACAGGAAACGTGCCATTGCCCGTTCAACAACTGCTGCAGCTATCACTCTATTGAAAACAATCTTGGGAGGCTTAGCTTTAGACTTTCTTCTCCTACCTAATCAATGACCTTGCCTTTGTTCTATCTCTCAAATCTTTTTCCTATCGGAAGGGTCAGCATTCAAGCAATACCACATAAGCATATGAAAGTACTAAAAAAGGCAGCAAAAACGTGGAAAACATGAATGTGATTCAGATGCCTTAGGTAGTTTTCAAGATCACAGAAAGCCACAATATGAAACTCTTTCTTCCAAAGAAAACACAACTTCCAACTCTTGTTCATTGCTTTAAATGTAGTATTTTCTGTCTTCCACAGTGACAATTTTACCACACTGGTAAAATACTGACTTTTTTTTTTTTAATTGAAGATCTTTGTAGTAATTAAGGGTTTAAAGAGGAGTGGAACGGAATCTTTATTCTTGACTGATTATATTATATCCATCCAACATATTTTATAGTGTGCTAAACACAGAATAATATACAAATGTAAAAAAAAAAAACTATGCTACTTTTTAATTTTTCTGCTGCTGATTAATTCTGACAATTCGGGCCATTTGCATCCCTGTGGGCCTAATATTTTCAGAGTATTAATCTGAAAAACAAGTTGTGTGGCACTTGTCAGTTTATTAGAAAAAAAAAAAAAGACCTATGGATTTCATTACGAAAGAGGAAGGTCATCAAAAGTTATCAAGATTTGATTAAGCCTTCTTGATCAAAAACGTACCCCTCTGACCTTTTCTTTTCCTGTACTTACAAAAAAGTTATTCCATACAAAACATTTCTTGAAAATGCTCAAATTTCCTGAAGACTGCTGGACTTTGTTTTTCCAACTGTAAAAGTAGCAAGCAGTAGTGTTAATGATAGACCTACTTGAAATTTGCATGCAATTACAGAGCATACAAACAGTAAAATGTTAGTA
Source organism: Chlamydotis macqueenii (assembly GCF_036417535.1). Taxonomy (NCBI): domain Eukaryota; kingdom Metazoa; phylum Chordata; class Aves; order Otidiformes; family Otididae; genus Chlamydotis; species Chlamydotis macqueenii. The sequence continues at coordinate 52,087,124 of NC_141557.1, forward strand.
AATTATTTCCCTTCTGCCCATCAAAAATGTTATATTGTGCATATCATCAGATAAACATATTTAGATGTATATTTCTGTAAATTATGTTGTAAATTACCTTACTTCCAGTATCCCCATGTTAGCAGCTGAATGAATAAGCAGAGATGTTGCCATTCTTTTTAGTGACATGATATTCCATAAGATTAATTTCCACTATAACTTCATTTTTTGTAGTGACGCTTATGCTAGTAATCACTGTTAATGTCATATTCAATATATTTAGCACAACTTTTTGCTAAATTGCTAATGCAATGAGCAAATACTAAGCAAAGAAAAGAACGAACAGTTAGAAAATTAAAACAAACCAAACCATGGTCGAGTGAATTCTGTCTTTGCTTTAAACACATTAGCAAATATGTACCTTAGCTCCTCATTTCTTTCACATTTCATAAAGCGCTATTAACCCTTGGCTGTGGGTGGGAGCTCAGTGCACCGATAAGATATGTTCAAAACCAGACAGTCTTCAATGAGTTAACTTTTCTTCCACAAAGGTGAAGGGTTTTGCTGACCCAGTGCGAGTCGGCTTGAATAAATTTCAATTCTGCTGTAGTCAACAGGAAAGTAGGAAGGAAAATAGGATTTAACAAACAAAGCATTAAAAGTCCACAGCAGGAAATCATTATTTGGGCAATTGTTCACTTTGTTAAGAGACTGGACTGTATTAATATCTATCAGGACATACTGCTGTGTTTGTGGTTTCTCTTTAGTGCCACGTCTAGTCTAATTAGTTACAAAGTGGTGGTACAGGCAAGCGAAATCTGCAACTGTGCGAGCTTTCTGAAGAATACAGAATACATATGTCATTGATGCATAATCTGGCACCAGCATATTCTGGTTCAAGTTTGGGTGGTTGTCTAAAATTAAATCAATACTAAAGGAAGCTCAGAATGCCAACAGAAGTGGTTTACAGAAATAGTTTCATTGACCATTACAGCTGCTATGGATTAGGCATGTTAAACGGTTCAGTTCAAGTTAACATTTTTAGTTTAGATACAAATAACTGCAGCCACAGAATTCTGCCTGCATGTTTGCAGTTAAAAGCATTCTAGGAACACATATAACATTGTTCCAAGTTACCATTTTACATTTATCAATTTCAGCCATGTGACTCACCACAAGAAGGTTAAATTAAAATACATTAAAATATAATATTAAAATATATAAGTGTGTGTGTATATATGTGACACTGCATTTAAGAAATAGACTTGTAGACAAAGATCCTGTAAGCCACTCGGGAAAGCCTGATATTCTCCAGGGTTTTCAGATCACAGAGCCTTACTCATACAATGATCATAATCATTACATTATGAAACATAAAAAGCTATCAATAATAATCGGTGAACAAGGTAACACCGACCATGTTTGTACTGGAACAGTTCCTTAACTTTCGTAAGTATGAGAGCTGTGATAAACCAGTTTCTTTACTGCATTCTGAAGTTTCTGGATACAAAGCAGCACCACATGCAGAACACTCGCCTCACGATCTAGCTCTATTTTAGCTCCTCCTTATCCAAGTAAAGGGAAATATTTCCCTGGCTGCCTGCCTTACTCAAGCTTATTTGAAGCTACCTTAAAAGCTACAACCAGCCTCTGAGAAATGAACTTTTGGTTACAAACTGCAGGTGGTGAGGTGAGAAAAGGCTTGCAATATAACACAGCCAAACTTCTCATCAGAGTCAGACAACTTAGATCAATATGAAGGCAGTAGAGTGATGCCAATTTTCGCTAGTTGTGAATGCAATTCAATGGTTTGAACCGAAGAAAGATTTTGATTTACTCAGTTTAGGATGGGAGTGTGGCCCTGCCAAATACTATTTCCCAATACTGCAGAGACTTAAATGAAACAAATGCTGAATATATCTCTCTGACCCATTCATTTATAATCTTTTATGGATTTTGAGGGATTTATTAGGGCCACTTTCTTTTAACTATTAACATTTTATCCAGTTCACAGGGCATCATCTACTCAGAAGACAACTGGAAAAGGTCAATATGCACCACTAGCTATTGCAAAATGGATTGCATGCATTGCATTTCACTCCTGACCCAGTAACTCCCCTTTCCCAACCCTGATATTTCAGAAAATATTGGTATTTTTTATGTCTGACACTTGGTAGGACTATCATTTGCCGGCTTTCACAGTACTACACTTTGATCACTTTTCAAGGTGTGGGATCAAACCCAGTGTCTGGCAACATTTCTGATTCCCTCTAGACAAGTCTTGTGCTGAAATGTAGAAAACTGATGCAAGGTTCCTTGTAGCAGTTAAGCCCCACATAAAACCAGGCTGGGAATAAGCTGGTGAGAAACCATTATTATGTGTAGGTTACCTGTGCCTCCTCTGCTTTTCGTCTCTCAGCGAGCCTTACATTTGAAAAGTCTCAATCAAAGCAGCCTCGGGCTTTAGATTGACACAAAACCAGTGGTAACATTTGCCTCCATAAGTAACATGGAGGAGATGCACTGGTATGTCTGCTGACCCTCAGCCACAACTTTTCAAAAATAAAGTGCAAAATATTAATTACACCTGCTTCAGCATGCTGCAGGGCTCCAATACCCTTGTGGGTTTACTAATCTATGTATCACAACTGTGCAGGAGTTTCCAAATTTTAAAATAGATTATTTGATTATTCTATCAACCATTATTTACTAAAATTCTATTTCAAGTAGTATCAATTTAATACTAAAATAATTATTTCCAGTTTTAGTCTGCTATTTTGAAATCAGTTTCAGGTAAGTACATTAACAGAGATTTTGTTGGAGTTATCTGTAATTTACAGATTCACAAAATCCCTCACATAAATGTGAGGGATAAGCCAGATTGTTGGTAATAACCTGGATTTACAGAATTTGGTCTGCCTATTGTGAAAGCTTAAATTTTGTATTTTATATTGTACTTACACTGACTGCTTTTTTTGAAACAATCCATTGTAAAACTAACAACCCAATACTCACCTTTATACAAGATCACAACTCACTGGAGTAATCTTAGGGGTGAATTACAAAGCATTAGACACTTGGCTTCTACAAATTATTAGCAAGAATGAATGTCATTATTTCAACTTCAGGTACTTGAATACCATCTCAGTGCACTGAATTCTGCTGACAGGTGCCTTGGTATTACTCAGGAAAGAGCTTTGTAGGACAAATTCACAAGATGACATTGCAAGTTTTGTCAGTCAGTGTCCAAGTGCTACATATATAAAACATTCATTCTAATTATTAAAAAGGGAGCACGATACATAAGTCAAGCCTGAAAATGAGAACAAGTAATCTTGCGGTTTTGATACTAGGCTGGCCGCTGGCCAGTTTAACTAATACTACAATATGGCTTTGGGTATATCTTTTGAAACGTATTTAAGATGGCCCTCTGAAAAATGGGAATAGCAATATTTTTTTATTTGGGATAAGATTGCCTCTTGTAGTAATATCTCATTCATGGTAGCACAATAATAAGATAACTTTGACAAAAACCTATTCTAAAACTCCAGACCACAATCTGTACTGACCTGAATTCAGGAAGAAAAGGGGCCCATATAGACATCAGAAATAAATATGACAATAGAAAGAGTGCACTAAGTGCCTGCAAAGTGAAACCTAGGCATATTAAATACAAAAACTAACATGAACATGTAAGGAAAAAGTATCTCCAGCTATTTTATGCTCCCTAAATTATGTTACAATCATTTAATGTCTTTTTCACTTCTTTTATCCAGTGGCATATGAATTGTATTTCAATTACACACCAAACCAATATTAAGACAGTGTGAGCCTTTTTATTCCTTAGACTCATAAAATAACTCTGGATACAACAGTCTAAATCAAATCTGCTGCTCAAAGCAGAGTCAACACTGAATTCAGACCAGGTTGTTCAGGCTTTTATCTAGTCTAGCTAGTCCTGAAACCTCCAAGGAAGGAGATGCCACAGTCTCATTTGTAAGTCTCTACCAAAGTTTTAATGTCCTCATTGTAAGAAGTTGGGGTTTTTTTTGGTTTTTTTTTTTTCCCTTTATGTCTATTTGGAACTTCCTCTGTTTCAATTTACATCCATTGTCTGCTCTGCTCCTGCCTTGCAGCTCTGTGAAGAGCCAGGCTCTCTCTTCTTAAAACCTCCTCCTTAATACTGGCAAGCTGCTCTCAGGTTCACTCCGAGCATCCTCTTTTCCAGGCAAACAAGTCCCATTCCCTCAGCTTCTCCTCACAGGCGAAGTGCTCCATCTCTCAACTTCATAGTCCTCTGCTGAACTCACACAGTTTTATCAACATCTTTCTTGTACTGGAGAGGACTAAAACCTGACACAATATTGACAATGTGCACATTTCCAGGTTGGTTTTGGGTTTTTTTTTGTTGTTTTGGTTTGGTTGGGGTTTTTTAATGTAACAATGTTTTTGCCCAATTACTTGAGATAATCTAAATATAGTCCTTAACCAAAAATATTAACATAATGGATTACTCACGGCCCACATCCTGGTACTGTTGTGAACTTCTAAGATAAAGAATATTAATTTTTAAGTATATAGCTTGTTTATGCTTTCTTATTTGCATCAAGATTTGTCATTTTTCACTGGTTTAGGAGTGTCTATTTTAATGAATTTCAGTATCGTTTTGTTCAGAGATCAGGTCTGTTTTAGAAACACTAGATATCCTGCATATACAGAACAAGAATGTTTTCCTAGTCCTTTCGCTATTCAAGAAAAAAAATTGACAGACACATGTATTAAAATCCAGATCAGCTTTTCATATTTGATTAATTATCATCTTCTCTAACTTATCGGAGAATCATAGAGCGGTTTGGGTTCGAAGGGACCTTCAAAGATCATCCAGTCCAAATCCCCTGCAAGGAGCAGGGACATCTCCAGCTAGATCAGGTGGCTCAGAGCCCCGTCCAACTTGGCCTTATTTGTGGAATAAGTCCTGCATCAGCTATAATTATTCTGTTAAATAAAGTACTAAAACCACTCTCATAAGCCTCTACTAAGGTTTTTTTCTCCGTTTGGACCACACGCAATTTTTTCATCTACCAAGCTCATGTTATATTCAGTCTCCTATATTCACTGTATAGAAAACTTTCTTCCTGCTCTAACACTATGAAATTTTATCCTTCTCCAATGCTGTCTTTTAGAAAGCAAGAACCATCACTGTTGTCTTCATACATGTCAGTCACTGTTTTCTCATGTCACATTTTTTATTAGAAGTCTTATGAATATAAAACCTTTTTCAGACTAAACCACCAAAACCCGACCAGCCCTCCAGTTACAAAGCTTACCTTATCTGGTCTCATCTTGATCTTATCTGGTTATCAGTACCTTCAATCTTCTCCCTCAACAAACGTAAGACAGTTGAACAAAAAAAAAATTGCCTTAAATCTTTTTGTAGATAAAAATAATTATTGAAGTGCTTGTCTCATATTATATACAAAAAGCAACGCAACAATTACTTCATTTGTTAGGAAGAGGTTAACATCCCTCTGTGGGCTCTTTGTAGAGCTCCAGCAGTTACAAAATGTCTTTGGGTAATGTATCAGCATTCCTGAAATTTTGTGGAAGTGGGGGGAAAAAAAAAATCAATATTAAAAATCAAGGAGCTGGAGCCTTTACATGAAATACAGTTGTGTTCCTACCACAAAGCTAAGTGGTTTTGATCTTTCTAAACTTCTCAATCATGTGTGACCAAAGAATTCTTCGCAATGAATTATGTTTGCCTTCTATGTTAACGAAAAGCCAACATGGATAATTTATAGAAGCTAGGAACCAAACATTAAAAAAAAAAAAAGAGTCTTAAAAAGGCCATAGGAGTCTTTAATGGGAGAGTCCTCACCACCTAAATTGAACCGTTATACCATATTTTTCTGTCAGATTTATTAAGTTTTATTTGAATATGTTTGAATATGACTTTGCAATGATGTTTGTACAAAAATTCCAAGGAGCGAAAACATTAAAAACCAATAAAAATCAAAGAAATGAACGGTCACAAGAAAAACAAGGAGTCTGTAGAAGACTTCACTTTCTTTCAAAGCCAGCATTAGGCTTAAATCTCAGTCATAAATATCTTAAATACAACGTCCCTCTTTCACAAAGATGGATCCTGATATTTTGCTTTCTTTTTAGCTTTTATGCTGCTACTCCTCAGTATACAATGACTTGCTGTAAGGAGTGGTGTTCCACCAGAATAACTGTCATCCTTTTTCTATAATGACATAAAAAGGCTTCTTCCAGAGGCTAAAATTGAAGAAGCAGCAGAAAATAACATAAGGTCTGAATCCTGAGCCACAGACATCAACAAGGACCACTTCATTAGCTTGCACAACTTCAAAGTATATGTAGCTATATATGTTTTGTAGTGTGATGTCATGTTCCCACCCTGCCCTCTGAAAAATGAGATTGTATAGTAAATATTCTAATGACAAACAAAGCTAGCAATAGAAAATTTGTTTCTTTATCCTATTCCTTCTTTTGGGACATATTATTTGCTTGCCATACAGATCAATTAGCTTTTTCATATAATGAGTAAGAATCATCTCTCATTCTTTTAAAATCAATATATTTCATTGATGTTTTTCTACATATGGCAAGATTAGACTGCTTATGTGCTACTTGTGTAAGCAGAGGAATGAAATAGTTTCTACTTTGAAAACTATTCAAGAGCTGGATCTCATTCCCAAGGAAAACCTGATCAGGCCAAAGTGTTTGACTAGTGAGCTGGTTAGACAGCATAAAACACCATGTACCTACAATAAAAATTGAATTGTCAATGCAGTAGGGAAAGAGCTCTTTTGAACAATCCAATCCTCCGCTTCTTAAAATCAGTAACTGAGAAATTTGTCCTAACCATTTATTACTGCAATGTTCTTTATGAAAGAAATAATAAAGTATTGATTCGGAGAGGAGCTGTTATGAAATCCATTGCTAAGTTTGGTAAGGTAATTCGTTGGATCCTACATTGCTTGTAGCAATAATCACACATTACAAATCCAGAAGCAACCTTCTATTCACCTCTCCTACTACCTAAGCTACTACCTTTTGGCATTTCCTGCTTGCCTGTGGTAGGTCTGTCCAGAGGTTACAAAGAAAACAAGCTGGAAGAAGAAATGTGTACTCCGCACTCCGTTAGCAGTCTTTGTTTCCTGAACATAGTTCCTATGGTAAGCCATTCTTCTTCTTTATAAACATTTTAACATAAAAACCTACTCCTCAAGGTCAAACATAATAAATTCATCATCTTAGTTCCAAGAAGACATACATGCAAAAACCTGTTTCACAGGTTGCCAAAAATAATTGACTCATTTTCTTAAACAACTGAATGAAAGGAAGCACTGACAAGATATTGCAAGATAAAAAATAAATAATAGATTGTTTTTTGCATTTCCACATATAAGTTTTACAGGGAAGATTACTTGAATTAAAAAAAAATCATGCAAGAACTATTGTCAGGCATTTGCTTTCTGTGCAGCATCTGAGAGTTAAAACTATTAACTCAGCTGCTTCAAAGTGTTAGCTTGGCTGTCATTACTACAGAAGTTAAGTCTTCAGACATCTGAAATCCTCACTAGCTTCACACAAAAAGTCTAAGTAACTCCATATATCTTCCCATACTTCACAATGTCATTAACTCCATAATGATTAACCTGATCAAGAATGACAGAATAATTTTAATAATTCAAAACCGTCATTTCATATGTGATCATATTCAGTAGCAGTGGTATAAGGATCTTGGTGACTTTAATCAATGTAGTGGACAAGAATCAGCTAGTGGACAAAAAATCTACACCATAAAAAAATCTGTGCATGAATTTGACAGGCTTTTTTGACATCCCTCTCAGATTTCTATGGGAAGATTCAAATTTGACACTGACTTCTATTAATGTTTTCAGACATGTTTACAACACACAAAGTTATTAGATCTCTTTGGAAATTTAACATCTTAACTATTATTAAATTTTACAGAACTTTGTATTAGGAGCCTGGACACTAGCAAACATGTTGACAGCCTCAGAGGCCAAAAATTAAAATATCTTTACATGCTTTGATTTAGTTTCTCAAATACATGACAGACATACCATGACAATATGGCATGAAGGAATCTGTACCACTGCTGTCTCTGATTTGTGTTTTCTTTGAAACACATAGTTAAGCAGGCAATGAAGTAATAACATGGGTTCTGTAGCAACTACTCTAGAAACCTACCGCATTGTCAGAAAATAAGATATTTACTATTTAGAATCAATTTATAAAATTCCATAGCAAAAAAAAAAAAGGGATTTTTCTCTACCCTACACCAAAGTCTTCTATAGGACAGTTCATTAACATTATGGAAACGTAACGTCCAATGCAAGTTAAGCACAGACCCAATTCCTCAATCATGGCTTATCTCACCATAAGGAAAAAAAACCCTACTGCATATAAGATTGCATACTATCCATTATAACTTCTCAGAAATGAAAATGCTGTAGCTACATTATTTATTATTTTACAGAATGCCATATTGAGTAACTAAGTTATTTATTGATGTTAAACAGTGTGAATTAATAGTACACACAATACTTAAAGCCATAGATTTTGCTAAGGTACCTGCTGCAGTGAAAGTCTGAATTGCTGCAACGATTGCAGCCAAGAAACCATTTTTGCACATCGAGAAACAATATTAATTTTGTGATCATGAAGCTTTGCATATGCATAACACAGTAGAATCCTGACTGGAATTCAGTCAAATGGCTGCAGTTTATATCCTTCTCATTAAAAAAGCCTGATTTGATCATGCACCTTTGATGCTTTAACAGAAAAACTAATGAAGATTCAGTGATTGAAATCATCAATGTTAATAAAGAGAACTGGAAAACACATGCATGTGGTGTACTTCTTAATTTAATTTTTATCTTTTTATAATAAATTTGACTTATCAATCTTAAAATAAATAAATAAATATTTTGGCTAAGATAAAATTTTATGTACAACCTTGATATAGGTGCAGCTCAAATTACTCTTTCCTACATAGTTGGAACCAAGTAAAGCATGATCAACAAGATGACAAAAAGACAAACTTGAAAAATCCCATTTCTGATGACCACAGTTACCATATGTCTATCTGCAAATACAGATTAACAACTTCTTGTGTAGAATTTTCAAAAGTAATCAATGTTATCCTAAGAGTGGTTATATTTAAATAAAATAAAATTTCACCTTATGCATTTCTTTTGTCTGAAGACGATAAGTAATGACTTATCAAAGTACACGAAAGCTGGCAGCTCAGGAAGTTACTATGTCTTTTATTGACTCAGTTGCATTTTTCAGTCAAACTTAGGTAAAACATTGAGTTACTTAGAGCCCTAGTAGTAGTAAGGGTGAGCATTCACACTCTTGACCTGTTTATTAGTGCTTTTTACACAGCTAGGAAATATTACGCAACTGTACATTAGCTCCTATTGATCACATTGCAAACAGAACCCGCCCAAAAAAAAGGCGGAGGGGGGGAAAGGGCAAAGTAAGCATAGAAAACTGCTTTATATTAACTTTATTCACATTTTGTGATCTTAATTTTGCAGTGAAGCAGCATTTCAGTGGAGAAAAAAAAAATAACCTTAGCAAGTCTGTTTCTACTTAACTACTTTCCTCATTTTGACTTTTTAACAGCAAGAAAAGACAACTCATACAAAAAATACAAATCTTCCTATAAAAACTCCTTCCTAGGTTGACTGTTAGTGCATGTGAGAATTTAGTACAAAGGCATTTTCTGCAAATCTTCCATTTTACTCAAAGATGACTCAAAATACTACATCTCTGTTAAACTGATTTCTATTTATTGGGAAAGTCTACAGGGAAGACTGATTTTGGACTGAGTGTAGACATGGCACATGGAGAAATACTTTTCAATTTATTATCAAAAAAGTATTGCCTTCTACATCTTCCATTTCATCTACATACACAGATGATCTTATACCTAATCAAGCTGTCAGCGTACACACACTGTGTCCATTATAGGCCTAAGTAGCAGAAAATCGCTAAGTGCTAAACTATTTACAACCATCGTCCTTTTTTCTCCTGAAAGACAACACTGCAGCATTACATAATTGTTTTACAATGTCTGTTGTTGAAGATTCCACAAGGAAAATATAAGTTTGTGTGCAGAGCTATTGTCTGTAAAGGGAGTAAGGTTACCGATCAACAAGCAAATGTTAGAAGGATTTTCACTGTCAGTTTAGTTAACCCTTTACCAGTAAAGCTTTGCCTGAGGAATACAGCAATTTTCCACTTTCAGGGAATTTTCCCCTTGCCTGTCCCAATAGCTTCAATCCTCCTCAGAAATCTGGCCAGTGCTGCTGACTTCAATTTTAGATCTCTGCTAATTTACTTGTTAAAAATACTACTTCTGTCTTAATACTCTGCATTTTGAAACATTGCCCATTCTGTAGCTCTTGGACAAATGTATGTGGAAAAAAAAAAAAAAAAGTAATTATAAATCTTCACTGCTTTCATGCACAGAACAGGACCAGAAATTTAATACTGTGTCAGCAGACTGTTTCAGAACTACATCCACACACTCTCTGGTGATATGTAAACTTGCTGCCTCACCCTTATAGGTTTTCTTCTTCAAAGCAGATACCAAAGAAATGAGTTTGTCCCCAGTTTTTTAACATCAAAGACATTAGGTCAAATTAATCCCTAGTGTAACTCAATGAGACTGGGCCTTGGTCTTATTCTCTGAGGAAAGCACTATTCCAAAACATACATTTAATTAATATCCTCTCTCACCTATAGATTCCTACAGGGCTTTTAAACTTTTGCTTGTGGTATACTTTTTGCAACTAACTTAAGTTAATACAAAGGCCCCATCTATGCTGGTGCTTTATTAGTGGTAGGAAATAATTTTAACATGTATGTTTAAAGATGTTTCCACAAGCACACGGATAACATGGGGTGACCACTCAACAGCGGAATTATGCAGCTAACATAAAGCAAAACCAAGGAAGTAGCTTTATAGTCTGTGACAGCATAAGGAAAACTGGTGGAAGAGAAGGAGACGCAATGCCTCAAGATGGATAAAACCACATATAGAAAAAAAAAATTGACGATTGATCCTATCTCATCCACATTAATAATCAAAGGCAAAGTTCCTTTTAGCTAAAATGACACAGGATCAAGCTTTTCATGAAGAGGGATAAAGTTCTCTCAGGGCTCTCAATCAGAAATTGTTACTGAATTGACTCAAGCATATACTTAAGAGTCTTCTTGAAAAAAAAATCTTGAGTGTATACATAAACAAAGGAAAGGTGTAGTTTTTCCTGAATTAGACGTGACATGTGGAAAATAGCAGCCAGGAAGGGAAAAGTAAATGGAAGTGTAACAGAGAGGAGTAATAAAATCTCCTAACTGCATTTAGCTTATTGAAATTAGAATTAGACAAACCAGATAAATAAAGACTCAGGCTTCAGTGAACGCCGGTTTTAAAAATCCTTTAACGGCATCGGCATCCATTTACCCTTTCTAGCTCTGAACTGAAGTGCAGTGATGCTGGACAGCAGAGATGTATGAATGTTTTACGTTATAATTTACAAATGTGTGTATTTTCAAAGAAGTTTCCTTGACAAAGAAAACCAAATATTCCCTGACATCCATGTTCCATCGTTAGAAATAAGGCAAACTCAAGAAGAATGAAAAAAGCAAAACTGTAAAATCAATAATAAAAGCAAACAAGAGACCACAGGACATGTTTTCTGATGAGGACTCCTTTGAAAGGTTGGGACTATGAAGCAACAAAAGAAAAAAGAGCATATGGGAAACTCTCCATGATTCTGAAAAAAAAACTGCATTAGCACACTTAACCTCCAAATACTGTTATATAAGAGAGAGGAAGGGAGGAAGAGAGCACCAATGCTACTCAGAAACCTTAGGCAAGTTATCTAGGCCAGTTACCTAAGTTTGGAACTTTCACCCTGAGCAGAAGAAAAATGTGAGGTTAGATTTTAAAAAGAAAAACCATATCATTGTGAACTCACTATACATTTTTAAAAGATGTTTCCAAAACCTACTGTAACATCACTCAGCTCCCTAGATTACCTACAATGTCAGCCTTCAGGATCAGAGATTCATGTAAGAAAAAAAAAAAACAAAAAAAAACCAGTGGAAGGCCATGTGACCAAAACCAATGCTCTTAGCGAAGTCTTTGTCAGATGAGGCTAATACCAAATGTAGAAAAACTGTTGAAACTTTCGGTTCTTGGACTTGACCCTCTGCGTTATACTTGCTCTGGAAATAGCCAGCTGAACAGAATCACTAGCCATGCTAATGCAAATGTCTTTGTTTATAAAGTATCCATGAGGTCAGAAAAACCTCAAATATCCGGAATTCATCTTCTGGGAGCATTTTAAATGACATTTCATTTTCCACAGCTGATAAGAATATGATTTAATAGAATATGTACTTTGTGGTGTGATGTGATCTTCTAGTAAGAAGGTCATGCCAAACATTCACTCTTTCTTATTTTTTCATGTTTGCAAGCTTTTTACATTAGAAAAATGCAACTTTTATTGTACTATATTTTCAGCTGCTAAGACTCCTAAAGCACAATGTGATTTTTGAGAAAGAAATTGAAAGTAATAATAGTTCAAAACCAAAATGAAGCTGGTGCCTTCAAAACCTCTTCCCAAATTTTAAGTGATCTTGCAACACACATCCAATTCTTAGCGCAATTCAGTTTAAAATAACTGACCATTTGCAAAACCATTCCAAGATACAGAATTTACATGCTTTTGCAATATAAATGAGGGTAACTTATTGTACACAATGTTAATTTGTATTTTCTTTTCCAAAAATTTATAACTGAGAAAAAAGCTCATTAGAACAGCACTCAAAATCACTGCTCACCTGAACGCATTCTGCAGAGAAAGCTTCCTCAGTACCATGGAAAATACTGAACATCAACGTTCTAGAAACAATCTTATTTCAAGGGATAAGCTTTCTAATTTTATCTTCAGCTTTTGTTCAATTAAAAATTCAGCAGCAGCTTCCAAAGATCGCAGAGCAGATAGATAGATAGATTATCCTAACCATACTCACATTTGGGTGAGATCCTGGACATATTGCAGTCAAAGGGAAAGTACTCCAGACTACATCAGGGGAGGAAGCTCTTAGCCCTGGTATGAAGTATTACTCCACAAGCAGTTCCCCTGGTCAGCAATTATGCAACAACAGCAAGACATGGTAGAATAACTAGTCACGAAGCTCTTTTCAATTCTCAAGGAATAGCTATGTTTATTTGCCTTGAAGTATGATTTTTAAGAAAAATATTTTGGACTCTAAAACTTAATTCTGATCCTGACTTTTTCCATAACCTTGGGTGAATCTCAAACTCAATATACCTCAGCTTCTCCTATACTAAAATGAATGCAGCATAACTTACCCACCTCTATAAATCTTTATTCTGCTTAGATGAAAGGCGTTTTGCAAGGTAAGTGCAAAATCTTGTTATTTATTAAAGGAGGCTTCTACCACAGCCCCGCACTTAATGTTGTTAGGGCCACCCTTTAACTTTAAATCTAGCAAGACAATTATTGATTAATGACCACATCACCTCTGTCAGAAATATAAAAGCAATATAAACATGCCTGTGCCTGACAAATCAGCCATTTTAAGCAATGACTTGCATAATTTTATCTATTTATCACAGTGCACCCCCACTTCAGTAGTTGCTAGCAGTCTTAAGTGGATACACTTACATTAGCCCGTCGTAATTCCTGTGGGTGGTATGCTGGTGCTAAGTGCCGAGGTGCTCTCGGCTGTAGTTTATGAGCTGCTCAGAGGTTATTGCACAGATCAGTTCTCTCTTCCTCACATTTAGGATTTTCAACTCATCGCAAACACAGGTTCAAATTTCCAACCCAACAGGTAGGACTAAAAAGTAAAATATTGTCTTAACCTACAAAATACTTACAGGAGCCGCCCTATTAAACTTTACAGGAATCTACACTATCCAGGGCAATACTGGCCAATTCATTTCCGGAAAAAAAAAAAGAGAATCTACACGGACTTCAGTGACACTATATAGTGAATGATGTGCTGTTGGGATTACTGTAGTTCTTAATATTGAATGCAATTTATTGGACACAATTAATACCTACCTACAAATAGCAAGGACTGAAAAGACACAATAATCGTCATTATTAGTAAGTAAAAGCAGCCAGTTAAGAATCTATTTTTTGGAGTCTATCATTGAAATAAATTTCCCAGTAATTACGGGGGCCAATTCTTTGGTGTTGCTGGCAACAATTTCATAAGTTACCAAAATTCATCTTAAAAATACACTTTGCCTGAATGAAACCTACTGGCAAGCTGTTCAAGAACATCACGGTGCTTTGTACATGGCAAAGGGGTGACTTATTTAGAAATCATTTTATCTTGGCAAGAAATAATGAAAAGCAAGATATTCAGCTGGAAAGTAACAATCTACCTGGAGCGGGTTATATTTATCCAAGAGCTGATATACTTAATAACCAAATGTAGACCTGCTAAGAATAAAATACACCATCCCCTGCTATAATTAGTTATTAAAATTGGTAGACTGGGAGAGAAAAACTCTGTAAGAATAATAAGTGGTTGCTGACTGAAAAATGCTACATTAGCAGTAGATAAACTGACTGAAATAAACAGACTGTCACAATATGACAGGAGCAAACTGCTGCATCCCAAATATGAGGACAGCTTTTTTAAGACGGCAATAAATTATGACTAAGAAAGAATGCACGCAAATTACTATTTCATCCGTCATCACAAAAATAAATTCTCTGTATGACATTCACAGCCTTTATCCTCCTCTTTCCTGCGAGTTCAGTGGGTACAAGTAAGATCTTTATTAAATATCCATTATCCCCTTTCTTTTCATACAATATCATGTAATTCTGAGTTTTTCTTTCTCTCTAAGCTACTTGATAGAAAAGTTACCTTTTTGGAAGTTGCTGTTCATCAAGCACATGACCCTTGAACATTTTCACTGTATGATCTGTTCAATATTGATAAAAATCATAATCAACAGAAACACTTAAGAAAAAGGTCACTGGGCTGTTTATAATCCAACACTGGGAAAAAATTATAAAGAATGAATCATTAGCCATTTTTTTCAACCCATGTGTTTGCCTTTGAAACAGTTATAAGTTTTCCAGCATAATTGGATGGACCTGTTCTCTACACCTACTCATCCTTTCTCTCAAAATGCTCTATTTTTTCATTGCTAGCACTGTACCATGAGCCTGGAATTCTACCCCAAGACTCAGAAAAGAAAGAGGAGAGGATGCAAGTAACCTTAAAATAGAAATGAAATTTGCAGTGTGATAAAAGTGTATGCAGGAAGGTCACAATCTCAAACCTGTATGCATAAACTGTAGACACACACAGTCTCTATGGAAAGCTTTTAAAGTTCTGCAGGAGCTGCAAATAGTAGTGAGGCCTAAAGTGAAGCCAAGGAACACTTGGAACTTCTGAGAAACTGAATGTCAACACAATATCATTTATGAAAGTATGCAGTGAATTCTGAGAAGCTGCCTCGCAAGTCTCAGTTCAACCAATTACTTCAGCAGGAGGCTTAACTGCTTTTCCTGCTCTCCTTCTTCTTGGACCCTCTCTATTCTGACCACTGAGTGAAAAGCTACAGTCAGTGTAAATCTGCTAATCCCTCACTTATGACATTTAAACAGACAGTGTTGTCATGAACAGCATGATTCAGGTTAAATTTCCATTAAAGGACTTCCCTGCTTTAATTATTTTTTTCCGTGAAAAGTTGACAATGGTAACAGACACACAAAAAAATTACAAACAGGTGAACAGGCTGAATCTCTGTCAGGAAGCTATCGCAAGGCACAGTGAAGAACTGGGTATCAGATGATATCCGGAGGTTACCCATCAAGAGAAGAAAAACTCATCTCCATATTAAAATGCTCATCTTTTGGGTCTCTATGAATTCCTGATTGTGAAATATTTATCATTTCAAATCTTTAATATTGGGAGTCCAGAGGAACCAAAGAACGTTGGACATTGCAGACAGTAGAAAAGCAAAGCAATACAAAGATCAGTGTCAAATAACTATTACTTTTCTCTATATTAGTGCCAACAATTCCAGGTACTGATATAATGAATGCTGCAATCATGTAAGAATATATTTAATATTCATACTGCAACAGCAATAGAAATACAGAGAACCTGACATACAAAAGGACTGTTCCAGTCTTAAATTCCAGCTCACTGCATGAAACAATCGCATGCATAAATCCATTCCTACTCAGTACAGCAGTTCACCGATATTGAAACACATTCTAAAAACCATTTGCTTCAGCGGCCTGGATATCGCAATTATCACATCAAAATAGGTGACTAATGAATTGTGTCCCGATGCAGCTATTTCCATCATTAAATGCCATTATGAAAAGAGATAATTGAAAAATATGTTACCCCTTCATTTGCATAATAAATATTAGACTATTAAATGGAATTTTCTCATAATTGTTAGCTAGTAAAAAGCTACTTGTTCTTTTTTTTTATGTGGCTGCAACTGTTTTCAACATCTGAAGTAATAGTTGAAAATAAATAAATAAAAAAACCAACCTTACAAATGCAGAAGGAATTACTGGATCAATATAATAATTTTAAGAAAAACTGTCAGTAAAGCTTACAGAATCATACCAATGACAAAATGCAGTCAATTCAGGAATATCTCCTTCGCTTGGACTGAAGAATACCCAACATATTGACATCTGATAAAATAGATAATTTAGTAAAAAAATCATTCAACCTGACCAAAATCTGTACTTAATTTTATGAAATGTGATGACATAACAAGTAGGTGAGACTGAAAGCAAGCTGCTTCTACCACATTCTGCTTCATCAAAAAACACTGAAAATTTTGAGGGAAGAGTCTCAGCATTTTTCTTACATAGAGAGAACTCTTTTGGTTTCTAGTTCACATGCCCCTCAAATCATGTCATTATCAAACATGAAGGAAAGCGTAAGCTGTTTCAGAAAATCTATAGACGTGGCCAATACCTACAGGAGATACAGAGAAATGGACAAATCTTTTTGAGGAAACTGGCAGTCTGACTCATTCATTCTTCATTTGCCATTAAAAACAAATACAGCCTCTGGAGAATTTTGCTTTTTTTTTTTTTTTTTTGTAAACCTCTAACTTGTAGGTGGGACATAGCTACTGCCTGATAAAGGGAATACAGCTAAGAAGTGGTACTATAACCTCCCCATCATCTGACATACAAAGTGTGCCACAAGATGCTAAAATTGAGCTCTGATTTCTTTTCCAAGTACTTCCCTTTTCTCAGTATAACTGTGAACCCCCTCAAAAACAAAACATCTTGTAACTGAAGCAAAGACAATACAGGCAACAAAAAGGAGATCAGCAAAAGATCAGCAGGAGGAGGAAGTAGTAATCTCTGGGTCTGCTCAAGTAACTAGACTAGACTTCAGGAAGGCGGACTTCGGCCTCTTCAGGGACCTGATGGGCCAAGTGCCATGGGAGGCGGCCCTGGAGGGAAGAGGGGCCCAGGAAAGTTGGTCCATATTCAAGGAGCACCTCCTCCAAGCTCAGCAGAGATGCATCCCGATGAAAAACAAGTCGGGCAAAAAGGCCAGGAGGCCGGCGTGGATGAGCAAGGAGCTCCTGGACCAACTGAAAGTGAAAAAGGAAGCCTATAGAGGGTGGAAGTGGGGACAGGTAGCCTGGGAGGACTACAAAGAGGCTGCGCGAGTGGCCAGGGATAAGGTAAGGAAGACCAAAGCCCTGGCAGAACTGAATCTGGCCAGGGATATAAAATGTAACAGGAAGAGCTTTTATAGGTACGTAGGGGACAAAAGAAAGTCCAGGGTAAATGTAGGCCCCCTCCAGAAGGGAACTGGTGTCCTGGTTACCCAGGACATGGAGAAGGCTGAGGTTCTCAATGACTTTTTTGCCTCAGTCTTCACCAACAAGAGTTCCTGTCCCACCACCCAAGCTGTAGAAGGTGCAAGCAGGGACTGCGAGAATGAAGAACTGCCCACTGTACTCGAAGAGCAGGTTCGGGATTATCTGAGGAACCTGAAGGTGCACAAGTCCATGGATCCTTATGAGATCCATCCGCGGGTCCTGAGGGAACTGGCGGATGAAGTTGCCAAGCCACTGGCCATCATATTTGAGAAGTCGTGGCGGTCTGGTGAGGTCCTCGATGACTGGAAGAGGGGGAACATAACCCCAATTTTTAAAAAGGGGAATAAGGAAGACCCAGGTAACTACAGGCCGGTCAGCCTCACCTCTGCGCCTGGCAAGGTCATGGAGCAGATTCTCCTGGAAACCATGCTAAGGCACATGGAGAGCAAGGAGGTGGTTGGTGACAGCCAACATGGCTTCACCAAGGGCAGATCGTGCCTGACCAATTTGGTGGCCTTCTATGACGGGATAACAGCATCGGTGGACAAGGGACGAGCAACTGACATCATCTACCTGGACTTGTGCAAAGCTTTTGACACTGTCCCGCACGACATCCTTCTCTCTAAACTAGAGAGACATGGGTTTGATGGACGGACCACTCAGTGGATAAGGAGTTGGCTGGATGGCCGCACTCAGAGAGTGGTGGTTAATGGCTCAATGTCCATGTGGAAACCCGTCATGAGTGGCGTCCCTCAGGGGTCCGTGCTGGGCCCGGCCCTGTTCAACATCTTTGTTGGCGACATGGACAGTGGGATAGAGTGCACCCTCAGCAAGTTCGCCGACGACACCAAGTTGTGTGGTGCCGTCGCCACGCTGGAAGGGAGGGATGCCATCCAGAGGGACCTTGACAGGCTGGAGAGGTGGGCCCGTGCCAACCTCATGAAGTTCAACCAGGCCAAGTGCAAGGTCCTGCACCTGGGTCATGGCAATCCCAGGCACAAATACAGGCTGGGCGGGGAATGGATTGAGAGCAGCCCTGAGGAGAAGGACTTGGGAGTGCTGGTGGATGAGAGGCTTAATATGAGCAGGCAATGCGCCCTTGCGGCCCAGAAGGCCAACCGCATCCTGGGCTGCATCAAGAGAAGCGTGGCCAGCAGGTCGAGGGAGGTGATTCTCCCCCTCTACTCTGCCCTGGTGAGACCCCACCTGGAGTACTGTGTCCAGTTCTGGAGCCCCCAACACAAGAAGGACATGGACCAGTTGGAGAAGGTCCAGAGGAGGGCCACGAAGATGATAAAAGGGCTGGAGCACCTTTCCTATGAGGACAGGCTGAGAGAGTTGGGGCTGTTCAGCCTGGAGAAGAGGAGGCTGCGGGGAAACCTGATAGCGGTCTTCCAGTACCTCAAGGGGGCCTACAAGAAAGATGGGGAGAGGCTGTTCAGTAGGGCCTGTTGCGATAGGACAAGAGGTAATGGTTTTAAAATAGAGGTGGGTAGATTTAGATTAGAAATTAGGAAAAAATTTTTTACGATGCGGGTTATAGAACACTGGAACAGGTTGCCCAGAAAGGTGGTGGCGGCCCCATCTCTGGAAGCGTTCAGGGCCAGACTGGATGAGGCTCTGAGCAACCTGACCTAGCCAGGGATGTCCCTGCTCCTTGCAGGGGGGTTGGACTAGATGACCTTTGAAGGTCCCTTCCAACCCTAACCATTCTATGATTCTATGATTCTAACTCAAAGACCTAATTCACCCCTCTGTTTACTTCAATTTCTTCCAGTCAACTGCCCAATACCATCTTTTGCTTAAACATGGAATTCCAGTCTATGATACAGTCTTCCTTTTAACCTCCTTAGACACACAGAAAACGCAGGATGGTTGGTTGAACACACCTACATAAAATCAGACAAGGCACCCATAATTAATGAGATAAGCTGAAATTATAACAGCCCAATTCCCTTCTGTTTAGGCAGAAGGATAGAAGCAGTTCCTCAAACTGAAAGTGAGTACAACACAAATCTTGCACCAACAATTTATTTTAAAAGTTAATTTATCCGAGCATATCTTTAACTTACACAGAGTAAATTTGAAGACTAATTATAAATTTGTCAGTTTTGTCATAGAGGCTGTTACTTGTAGCAATATAATTGTCAAGGAACATACAAATGTTGTAGTCAAACCTCAAGCACTTGGCTTCTTGCAAAAGGCTATCGTGTCAAGGAATGTTTTGACTACACAGCACTTCTTGAATGAATGGGAACATAATTCTGTTTAATATTTTTATCAACGATCTGGATGAGGGGATTGAGTGCTCCCTCAGTAAGTTTGCAGATGACACCAAATTGGACAGGAGTGTCGATCTGCTCAAGGGTAGAAAAGCTCTGCAGAGGGGTCTGGACAGGCTGGACCAATGGGCCAAGGTGAACTGTATGAGGTTCAACAAGGCCAAGTGCTGGGTCCTGTGCTTCAGTCACAACAACCCCATGCAATGCTACAGGCTTGGGGAAGAGTGGCTGGAAAGCTGCCAGGCAGAAAGGGACCTGGCAGGCGGCTGAACAGAAGCCAGGAGTGTGCCCAGGTGGCCAAGAAGGCCAACAGCATCCTGTCTTGTATCAGAAACAGTGTGGCCAGCAGGAGCATGGAAGTGATTGTGCCCCTGTACTTGGCACTGGTGAGGCCGTACCTCAAATATTGTGTTCAGTTTTGGGTACCTCAGTACAAGAAGGACATTGAGTTGCTGGAGCGCATCCAGAGAAGGGCAACAAGGCTGGTGAGGGGACTAGAGCACAAGTCTTAGGAGGAGCGGCTGAGGGAAGTGGGGTTGTTGAATCTAGAGAAAAGGAGGCTGAGAGGAGACCTCATTGCTCTCTTCAACTACCTGAAAGGAGGTTGTAGGGAGGGAGGTGTTGCTCTCTTCGCCCAAATAACTAGTGAAAGGATGAGAGGAAATGGCCTCAAGTTGCAGCAGGGGAGGTTTAGGTTGGAAACACTTATTTACTGAAACAGTGGTCAGGCACTGGAACAGGCTGCC
Source organism: Chlamydotis macqueenii (assembly GCF_036417535.1). Lineage (NCBI taxonomy): Eukaryota > Metazoa > Chordata > Aves > Otidiformes > Otididae > Chlamydotis > Chlamydotis macqueenii. The sequence continues at coordinate 52,108,081 of NC_141557.1, forward strand.
CAGGGAAGTGGTGGGGTCACCATCCCTGGAAATGTTCAAAGAACACGTAGACGTGTCAATTCAGGACATGGTTTAGTGGACATGGTGGTGTTAGGCTGAAGGTTGGACTTGATGATCTTGAAGGTCTTTTGCAACCTTAAAGATTCTATGATTCTATAAGACCATTTTACTGATATAAAACTATAAATACGAAAATAGATAATGTTGATGACAGTATAGCTTAGGAATAAATGAAAGTGGAGGATTATTTAGATTTTTTTTTTCTTTTTAATGTTCTACTTAGAGCCTTCACTTACTAATGTATCACATATGCATCAAGGATAAAGAGAGAGTGACTGAAAGTTATACTGTCCAGAGCTGTAGAAAAGTTTTCATTGTGTGTTTAATGCATCAAAAGCATAGATTTTTAGCTGCTAAAAAAATTCAAACAAGTCCTTCAATTGAGGCGCACATGAGCCGGACCACTGTCTTCAAGCTAATTCATGCTGCTTCATAAGCAGTTATTAAAAAAGAGTTACCTGTTTTCCCAATTGATTTTTTGTTTATCCTCCAGTGTAGTTAATTTTTTCAACAGAATAATATTGTATATGACCACAGAGTCTTTTAATACCTTATGTTGAAGTACATAGGCCTACTTTTCAGAAAGCAGATCAATCAGCCTAAAAACAGAGTCTGAAATAAGATTAAAACAAAAAAGATATGTTCAAAACCACAAGAATTATTAGTTCTGCTTGTCAACTACATTTTTATAGTTTTTACAAGTCTAATTCTGAAGTTGTGTGAGAACTAGCTGGCAAAAAAAAAAGCTAACTATAACTTCTCAGGGAAAACACAATGAAATGTAAGCTATCTTGAGTGATTCTCAATAGCTGCATTTAAAAAACAGAATCAGGACTGCAAGTGCATAAACTCTGATGAAAACACTGATTTATTTTTAAGTATGTTGTACTTGGAAAATCATTATAAACCAAAACAAGGCAGAGCTCAGCAATGGAAAAGAAGCTAAAAGAAATCCATATGGGCTTCATCATTTCACATTTTTTCCCCAGACAAATCCTGCTGCCCTCACTGTTCTCTTCTGTGCCACAAACTGTATTCCCCTCCCTCGCTCCTATTCCTGCTGCCTTCAAGACAGACCTCAGAGTTGCTAGTCTCTCTCCTCTCCTTCCTTAAAGCTCTTTATCCATCTGCTTGTCATTCAGATCCTTCCCAAAATTTCCTTTCTCCAACAAATTTTCTTCAGCAACACTCCACAGACATATGCAGTCATTTGTACGTGCAGGGCAAATGTACTCAAATCCAGGGCAAATGAGGTCCCTAAGTGTACTTGTGAACCTGCATCTGAAAGATCAGGCTGGAAAAATGAGAGATAATAACACAGTAGTTACATTTATTCTACATTTGATTCTGCAGAGTGGATGGCCAACATGCTAAAAGTTGAATTGGAATTGTGGCAGAAATCTGGAAAGGCCTCCTCAGGAATCTCAGACTTAAGGGTTGAAATAACTAAGTGGATCTCCAGTTCTAGAATGCAATCCTGGTCACTTATCTATGTAGCCTGCAGACATAGCAAAGTATCTTCAAAGGAAAGGGTTCAAAAACCCAAAAAGCTGCATGTAAAGCCACTAAGGACAGCCAGTAAGAAATCCTGTACTTTACGCGTGTTGGAACTTCATCTCTCTTCAAAAGCATGACTGCCTACCAAGCGTCTCCAGTTGGAGTGGATCAACAGCAGGAGTCTCCACTGATGACAGGCACCTTAATAAATAGGGTTGTCTCTTCATAAAACTCCCTTATTGTGTTTTCTAGTATACATATAGCTGTCATGCCTGAGTTTTGCTCCAAAATAGATGGTGTGGGTGCATTTTAATAATACTCTGGGAATGCGACTTTGGTAACACTCAGACACATCCCCACATACTTGGTAAGAAGCAGCGAAAGTGAGGGGAACTTTCAGTCCAACAGACATTCTTAGTGCATTTAAGGCATCTCTAAGGCTAAAGTAGAGCATGAGCTCACTATTGTTTTCTTATGATTTTCGTCTACTCCTTCTAAGTCCCATTTTAAACACCAAAACAGGTGTTTCAAATCTTGCTTTTAGAAAAAGGACACTGTGAAAGCAATCTCAGTTCAGTATAGCATCATGAAGACTATGTGATCTAATAAACAGATAAACTACTGCATATCTTCATTTAAAAATAAATATCCAAGTTGTTATTGAAAAATAGTTATTGTGAAATATATCATTTCATGGTGTCAGTAACAAAAAAGGACTTTCATATGTTTAAAGATATAAAGACCCAATTACGAAAGGAAAAGAGATCAGGCTGGAAAAACTCTTCAAACTGAAAAAGAGTAGATTTAGACTAGATACAAGGAAGAAATTCCTTTACTGTGAGGGTTGTGAGGCACTGGAACAGGTTGCCTAGAGGCATTGTGGATGCCCCACCCCTGAAAGTATTCAAGGTCAGGTTGGATGGGGCTTTGAGCAACCTGCTGTAGTGGAACGTGTCCCTGTCCAAGGCAGGAGGGTTGGAACCAGATGATCTTTGAGGTCCCTTTCAACCCAAACCATTCTATGATCATAAAACTGGCTTTCTAAAAAAAAATAAAAAAAATAATGATGGCTTCATTGGAGAATACAGACTGTACAATAAAAAGATTCAAACTAAAAAAAACCCAAACTAACTCAACAAGAGACAATAACGTCTTTCCTCAGTAAGAAATCCTCTATGGTATGTCAAACTAACATTTATCTGTTACTTCAGTTTCCACCTTCACTATTCATGGCATTGCCTATGTAAAAACAAACAGCAATGACGCAGCCCAATGAACAATAACCTAGTATACAGTTTCAGAAAAGAAGAAGAAGAAGATTGAGAAAGACAATAGAGGAAAAGTAATTCCAGCAGAAAGTTGAAGATAAAGGGAGTGCTGTTGCAACCCGTTTCTGTGCCTCAGGAGACAACCCCACTCCTGCCCACTTAAATAACAGCAACAGACATGCGCAAACGAGAACACAAACTGCCTAAAATTTTGGCTCACCACCATACTTATGGACGCTATAAAAGCGTCAGGGTATGAGATGGACAGCCAGTAGGTGCTATACATTGGGAAGTGTCAAACATTGCATGCAAGGTACTAAGAGACTACAGCTTCTGCTGAAATAATTTGCAGGCATTCGGGATCATGCCTCTGGTTGTGCACTGCCAGCTGTTACACAACACATTCCTGGAACAAGATCAGCGTAAATGAGCAATGCTATGTTTAGTGCAGGACATAATGGGTTATGAATCAGGAGCATTGAAGACAAGAAACTATTCCCATTTTAAAAAAGACGTAATTCCAATATGTATTAAACACACCAGTAAAACAGTGACTGCAACTTTGAAAATATCACTGCAACCATTTATTCCACTTAACATACCACCTGTATGACAGAAAACAAAAATATGTGGATACAAATGGAATGTAAAATTCTACCACAGTTAAATATACCACACACAGAGACCTTTCCATACAACATTATCAGCCAAAATAAGAAATGTCAAAAAACATAACGTCAGTGAAATCTACTAATAAAACTAAATTTCATCAAGGCTCAAGCCAGAGGAGACAGCAATAAAACCTTGGTAAACAACCTCACACTACGCTTTAGAAAAAAAAAAATCAGAGGGAGAAAAGTTAGTACCATTTTTTATTTTTATTTAAATCTAATGGAGTTCTTTTTGCAATTAAATGTAGAAACAAATTAAGGGGTTTAGTAAACTGGCAGGCAGGTGCAATCAGGAGACTAGATGACTAAATCCCAAAGTATGGCTGTGCAATTAAACAGTAGACGTAAATTTGTCCTTACAAAATTATAAGTAATCTTTCAAAAGCAACCCCTTAGGGGAAAAAGAAGAAGAAGAAAAAGAGTTTCTTATGCTTTCTCTAAGACTTGCAAAGTAACTGATCCTTATACTTCATCGCCAAAAGACTTTTCTGTTAAATTAAATTTAGAACAAACAAACAAAATAATTTAAATTGAGAAGGACTTGTGGGAGGTACATTAGTAACAGGTATGCTTTTTTCAGTTCTCTTTAATCTGCCATATAGCTTTATCATTAGATCTGATCCAAGTGAGCCAAATTAATCCATACACTCGATTAAAGCAAAACTCTAATTGAGGTTTCTACTGTATGTTCTGTGAAGTAAGTTATTAAATTACATTAATCTATACCAGCAGAGATGTAATATCCTCTCCTTTAAAGCCAGTAGCTTTATAAAACCATGAATTTTTTTTCAGAATTCTCTGGACAAGTTCAAACTCATGCAGCCATCCAACCTGACCAACGTGAAGTGGAGGTAGAGCAAAAAACCCACTGTCTCTCTTTAACTAGCCCCCAAAATTCTGTTAAGTCAAAACTAGAAAGTTATATGCTGGGGCTAATTATCAAGTCAATTTGGTTACTTTTTCCTTCCTGGCTCTTTTCCTGATGTACGTCTTTAAACCTCTGCCCATGATAAGCCTGTGAATCAGCGTAATTTACAGCATGAATTAAGATAAGTGAACGTAGTAAAGAGGAAACCTATAAAAGAGACCTCTTATTTTATGTAAAGAGGATCATTTTATCAATGAAGCAACACACAACAGACCACCTCACAGTGTTTTTTCACACAATGAGTTAAAGAAAAATTAAACTGCCAGAACACTTTAAAAAATCAGGTTTTGTCTTACTCTTCATTTTAAAAAACAGTTTTATACACTTCACCAAAATATAACAGAGAACCTCAGATTCATGGTACAACGTATAAGAACAACTATGAATGCTGCAGTGCAAAATGGTTAAAGCATACCTTAAGAGTACAGCTCTTCAGTGGTAGTGAAGTGCTTTGGCTTAAAAACACTTCTACATTTAAACCAAAAAGCAAGGAATAAATATTTACTGAATAAACTAAAAGATCAGAACTAGCTCAGGCTTCAGTTCTCAAACCACCAGCCTGTGAACAGCACCACCACTTATACACTAAGTTATTGTCATAGCCATATGACTAGAGCCCAAAATAAGCATACAATTTTGCTACAATGTTTGAATATCCTGTTTGTAATATTAAAAACATGTATATAAATGGTTAAACTAGAAGTGACTACACAAATATAATTGATCCTAAAAGATGATACAGCGAATCTTCAAAGTTTTTTTTTATTTTCCTTATTTTTTTTAAAGTATGCTTATTTTTTTATCCTGTAGGACAAGATGAGAGAATATAAAACTAAACAAAACTTCAATTCAGATAAGAGAAAACTGAGTTAAAAGATACTGAGTGCTGATGAGACATCATTCTTTAGAGAAAAGACTTTGCTTATCAGACAAACGTCTAAGGGAGAGTGCCCTTGAAGAAGCACTTTTCCCTAAGATAATTTCTGTTTAGATAAAAGAAAATGTGTTTGAATCACTGGGTTTTAGATGCACAAACCTAATAAGATGCAGCTGTACTTTTCCCTTCTCCAAAGAATTAAGTTTAAATCAGATTGAGAAAATAACAGATAATAGTCTAGAGGCAGAAAGGAGAACAAAAGTGGTTATAGTAAACACTTTTTAGACTGACCTTCTCTACATATGAAAAAAAAAAACAGGTAGATGTTACTCAAACAACAGATGAGTAACCTCCTCAGCGGTTATTCATATCCGAGGCACACCATAAGCATGAACAGCCCACAGCTAAAATTCGAGCTTTTAATCCAGTGGGATTAAAGAGCAGAGAAGGTCGATGCAATGTAAAAGCCCCAGATAAGAAGTATGGCCACTTTTATCCCTACCTGAACTGCTGAGGTTTTCTTTGTAGATCGGTGTAGCTGGATAGATATTGTGCCTACCTGCACAGCTAGGCAGCAATCTCACAAATCTCACTTCTTGGCCTCCTAGGAAAGGAGGTAAGGGCTCTGAAAGGCCTATAGATGAAACTGAAGCAGGAGAAGCTTTTATGTAAATTATACAGGGGATGAAGTCAGATCAAAGTTTGAGCTGGTCAGAAAAACAATACCCGATAAAACAACCTAATGTGAATGAAACTGTATTTTCTAATAAGAACCCTTGAAAAATCCAAACCGCATGAAAAAAAATTCTGCAACACTTGATTAATATTTTAGACATTTGGCAACTATTGAGTAACCCACTCTTTCTTAAACAGTACATCTCTCTTGCAGTGCCCTGAGCATGTTATTAAAGGTTCATTTCATTGACAGGTAAGTGTAAATTGATTGCAAAATCTTGCACCTGAGCAACAAAATAAGAAGCTAATTTCAAAATTACATTGAGACTTTCAAGATTTCTCATAGTATTTGACTAGAGTTAAACTCTCAGACTAGAACAATTTTTAAATTTCAGAGTCTCCTGATTATTGTAATCTATGGATTGTCGTGGTTTTCTTAGTGAGGGGGGGCCTAACGTGGTAGCTTCTGTAGGAAACTGCTAGAAGTCGCTCCCCTTTGCTCAGTGGACTCGGCCGGGCCTAGGGCGGACCTGCTGCTGGCCAAGGCCGAGCTGATTGGTAGCAGAATGTTCCCTGATAATGCCTCTGCGATAACGTATTTAAGAAGTGGAAAACAGAAAAAAAAAGAGAGAAGAGAAGATGCGAAGAAGCTGAGCGGGGGCAGAGGTGCAGAGGGGGAGGCGCAGGCCTCATGGGCCTTGCAGGCCTCACCCTCTGGTCTCTCGCCAGGCAGCCGACTGGGCCTGACTCGGTCCAGCCCGGCTGCAAGAAGTGGAGAGGAGATGAGAAGTGAATAAGATGTAAAAAAGATCCTGAGAGACATCTGCCAGCCTGTTGTGAGGAACGACTGCAGACGCCAAGGTCAGTTCAGAAGGAGGGGGATGAGTAATGCGGCTCCTGGCCAAGATTCCCCTGCAGCCTGTGGTGACGACCATGGTGGAGCAGGTTGTCCCCCTGCAGCCCATGGAGGTCCACGGAGGAGCAGAGATCCACTTGGAGCCCGTGAAGGACCCCGTACCAGGGGAGGTGGATGCCTGAAGGCAGCTCTGGCCCGTGGAGGGCCCGCTGGGACAGCTGTTCTGAAGGGACTGAACTCCGTGGAAGAGATGACCCACGCCGGAGCAGTTCCACAAAGGACTGTGGCCCGTGGGAGGGACCCCACGATGGAGCAGGGGAGGAATGTGAGGAGTTCTTCCCCCAACCATGAAGCAGTGGTGTGGAACAACGTATGATGAACTGACTGCAACCCCCATTCCCTCTTCCCCCCTGTGCCGCTCAGGAGGGGAAGGTAGTAGAGATAATGTTAAGCTTGGGAAGAGGGAGGGGTGGAGGGAGGTCATCTTGTTCTCTGTCTCATTATCCTGCTGTTTGTAATAATAAATGAATAGTTTTCCCCAAGTCGAGTCTGTTTTGCCCGTGACGGTAACTTTAAGGATTTCTCCCTGTCCTTATCTCAAACCTCGAGCCGTTTTTCCTTATATTTTCTCTCCCTGTTCTCTTGGAAGGTGGGGGGAGTGAGAGAGAGACTGCGTAGTCTGGTCCTGATCAGGGCTGAACTACGACATGGATATATACACAGGTCTATACATTAAAAATATGGCACAGCATGCAACCTTCTTAACTTTTATTCTGCTTATATCAAAGATGTATCCACTGAATGACAAATGTAAATGTGATTGTTGCATGAAGACCAGCCTAATCTGAATGTGTAACCAGTACTGGGCATCCACAAAACACAATAAAGTTCATCAGTTTTTGCTATGTCTATTTCATATTCTTATAAAAGAGAAGTCATGTAGCATAGTAAAAGGTAAAATAAACCAATATCAAGGATAGTCAGAAATAAGTTTTTCTCAAAAAGACACACTTCTAGTTTTGCAAAAGTTCTTTGTGGATCATACTGCAGATATCTCTCAGGCAATTAAAAATTCAGCTTATGTTTCATTCCACTGATATAGACACATTTGGCCAGTTCTTCATACAGTAAGATAGCCCTTACCAGAGACGGATATTTAATTTTTAAAAAAAACTTCTATTGCTCTAAATTTCTACACAAAATCCACCTGAGACAGATATTTAATTTTTTAAAAAACTTCTATTGCTCTAAATTTCTACACAAAATCCACCTATAACAGGTTAGGATAAAGCACTGATAGATGAACTAAGAAAATATCCTTTAAGTAGAATATTACAATGTAGCAACATTTCCTATTCCAACTGTTGGGGAGGAAATGTAGGTAGGTAGGCAAGAACAGTGAGATTTGAGATTAAAAGATACTTTTCAACTTTGACTTGAATGTGGGATCATAGTTAAATAGAATCCATACCTTAATGATCTGTAACAGGAAATATTCAGTTAAAAACAGAACTGGAGGACACAAAAAAATTGCACCCACAATTATATACTTACTAAAGTATATACTTTATCTAAAGCTAAAACAGCATAGGCAGAATTTGAAGTTTTCATTAAGCAGAAACCAATTCTTGAAATGATTTACTCAAATATGAGTAAAAATTGAACAGCATATGTTTGGTTAACTCTGTTGCCACTATCAGTGACATATACTTGGTGCATCTACATTACAATTTAAGTCTGGAACAGAAGTGAGCTTTTGAAATCATCTCCGCTTTCTGTACTTTGGATCATATATCACGGAATGGTCTCAAAGAATACAGATGGGTCTCCTTTTAGATGGAGCAACACTAGAAAATGTACTTCAACCACTAATGGAATCTACTGGACCAGATTACAGTGAGTCGGAAGTGAAACACCCTGAAATATAGACAGTGTGAACATCAAGCTTTCCACATAAACTGTTTCCTTCCACAAATGTTGGGGTTTTTTTTGGCCTGCGCTGTTTAGCATAGCCATTACAATCACTATTTAGACCACAAATTATGCTTACTGTCATATGCACTTCCATTTAAGTACTGCAGAGTGAACCATATAAATAGCACTGAACCTGTTACTACTTCTCCCTGCTCTTTGGCATCTGAACTTTAGAGTGCTTAGTCTCTGCAGCCCCAAGTGGACACAAAGATAACCTGCTGATGTTACATTTCTACAAACTGAGTAAAAGAGCATAAGCAATATTGATTCTGAAATAGGTAAACACACTTTCCCAGCACTCATCTTTTCACTTTCCAACTGGCTCAGACATTTTTGCAGTTCTGTGGAGAAGTGGATCAGAGAATTGCTTGAGGCAAAATGGGCAAGCATGGCATGAGAAGTCCCAAAACAAAAACACATTCAGTCAAATGTCTGAACCTAGAGCTTCTCCCAGTGCCATGCGGCTCCCTGCAAGACATGCAAGAGCACTGAATTGCCATATGCAGGCATCAGGGTAAGCCCCAGAACAACCCATGAAAAAATACAGGTATCTTCACTAGTACTTCAGCTACTTCTTCAGAGGAATCTGCTTTCTTTACTAACTATCCAGAAGCTTAGGCTGGTAACGTAGGTGGAATGAATGACCAAGCTTGAAACAAATGCTCACAATTTCAGACACTGAAACACTCTGTTAGGAGCCTGAAGTAGGCAGTCGAAATAAAGCTCTTTGTGCTTGATGTAAAGTGCAATTAATTCAAAAGAAAGTCTATCAGTGGTATCAATGATCTTCAATATATTTGATATATACCTATATACCATATTAACATATAGTAACGAATAGTAACATTCAAAATAGTTTAAGAAAATATTATGCTATATGCTTTCTCTATACTGAAGAGTAAGGTCAGTGGAACAAAACTCTGACCTTTGGATTCACTGGAGACAACAAAAAATTATCTTCCCTTTTTCTCCTTTTAAAACGCTAGGGATCTGGTAGGGTTGACCTTTGGAAAAGGCAAAAGTCTGTTTCTTTCCAATTCTGATAGATTAAGTCAATAACCTGAATATCTGGATAAACACTCCAATTAAATATCAGTAGTTCTATGTAAATCTTACACAGATCCAGACATAGAATTCAAAGCTACACAGGCACAAACGTTCAAATAATAAATTTTATCTAAAATAACTCAGAAGTTCATTCCAGAAGAGATTTTAAATAGTCATAATTTAATAAGGCATTTTTGTTTAAAGGTTTAATGAATGAAATGTAAGATACTGGCAGCTTTACCTCATTCCACTGCTACAAGCTCAGTAGAACTAAAGGGACAGAGGTGGGAGGACATCTATTTCAAGTCACATAAGCACAAGAAATAGGAGTGACTTATACATATGGTTAGCACAGTTTTCTTTATTATACTGTATGCTTAGTAATGTACTTGGCTAAACATATTTTCAGGTTCCAAATGCACCACTTGGTATTGCACTGACAGTGTTGGTGGTCTTAAATTTCCACTCCCATCAAACCTCCCTGCGAGTACTCAGTTACCATTTTTCTCTTCTCTATGAAATACCTAGTTTTTAACACATCATCTAAAAGCATGGCAATTATTTGAGATAGCATGAAAGAAATGAAGAGCAGAATACCAGGTTTGTAATTTGTCTTAACACACTTCTGTGGATGGGTGACTCAGGGAGCAGACACTTGAAGATAATTTTCTGCATTTTGTTATGTAAAAATCACAACTGGAATTTAATTTCTCTTTAGTTTTTGAAAAATATTCCCTTACAATGTTGTTATCCTTCATTGGCCTAAGATATACCAAAAGTTGCTATCATGTATCTGTTACATAGGACAAGATTTAACCATTCTGAAAATGGATTCAGAGTTTGTTCAGTCTGTAGAAAACTGGACCTCACAAATGTTCAATATATTTTATCTCTATATAAATTAATGATCAAATAATTTTAAAGCATCACTAATCAGCAGGTTGATCTATACTGACTCCTCTATTTGCAACATGACAGACTGTTTCTCATCTCGCCTGAACTTGTACTACACTTAAATGAAATGAATATGCATAACATAAGCTGAGCAAGAGAAAGGATTTAAGGTTATACCACAACTACCTTTCCAGTGCCAAAGCTTCTCTTATCACAAGATGATAGAATAAAGCAGTTTGCTTATTGTTGTTCCAGTATCAAAATTCTTCTGTTGCTTCAGAAAGGGTGAATCAATTACCAAGACTTTCCCTTTTCTATTGGTCATAAATCTGTGTTGGAAAACAAAGTAAATTTTTTACAAACTTCTCCAATTCAGCTTAATATGAGACAAATTGCCTCTTGCCAGAACAACTCAAAAATACTGACTCAGGATTCTACTGGAATGGCAGGTGGAAAGATGTGTCATATCACAGAACAAATGGATATGAACAGATATGAGTGACAGGCAGATGGTTTTCTGGGAGAAAGGAGATGCACAAAACAAGGGAATGTACCTTGTCTATCCAGAGATTCCTGTGGAAAGTGTTGTGGGTTATTTTATACATCTATACAAAGATAGCAGGTCACTTGGGATCTCTCTCATCATGAGCCTGTTAATTCTACTTCAAGTAGTGCTTGCCAAGAATAGTCTTCCCTGAAACTGTTACTTATGACAAAATCAGGCAACATGCATTACTTAAGGTGCATTGCAGATTTTTAAACCCATCCTATTTGCTGTAAAAACAGAGATTTTCTTTGTGGTATTTTAGAACATCACCATGGTTCTGCAATGAGGACAATAAATATCTAGCAAAATCATAGTCTAAAGATCTAAAATGGCTTTAAAAACCTATCTCAAAAAGTCAAACTCAACTCCTATTTTTCTGTGGTAGCAGATAATGGCGAGCAAGCCTGCTTGAAACACCTGCTTTCAGAGAGTCAGCAGAATCCCACTATTTGGGATTTAAGGAAGAGAAGGCAGGAGGGGAGCCCCCTCCACCTGCTTCTGTGACATAAGAACCAAGATCTTCTCAAAGCTAGTACAGTGGAAGTTACAAAGATTAGCACTCAGGTTGTTTTTTTTTAAAAACAAAAACCACAACAAAACAAACCAAAACCCTTTACGGGTTGTGTCTCCCAGAACTACAGGGCACTCATCAGAAAAACCATGAAAGATGACTACTTTGAGAATTACTGAAACCATAGATAATTCAGAGATCATTTAACTGTTGGAAAAGAAAAATTGTGTTTGAAATAGTGATTCAGGTGGAAGACTTTTTGAGAGTTAGACAATGACCTGTAATACCTAATTTATCCTATATGCATTTTTTAAATTCCTCTATGAACTTTAACCATCATCTTCTTTTCCACTAATGTATTCCCACCGATTTACAGAAATAAGTCTGAAAACACCTTCAGGTTCTCTAGACTGAGCCACATGCATACTTAACATTTCAGTTGGCTACTTTTTGGTTAGTTATTAACAATTTTATTAGATATTACTATCACCTCAGTTCTGTAATTCTGTAAATAACCTAGGATTTTATTTTAGGCGCAAATAAACAAAACCAGCTGCACACACAAACCTGTGTGGTGTACTTCTAGCACAGTTGTAGCTGATGTCTCTGTTGCCTTATTTGTGGCTGCCCATGTGTGAACTCCTGCTTGTATCAACATTAGTTCTCATTTGCTCTTCTGGAGAACAAGTTCAGGGATGTAACCTAGCAGATCTTTCTATTGGGCATTAGGAACTGAGAGGTGATGCTCAGTTCTGGAGGGAATGGCAGCCTTGATAGCCATTGATTTTCACTGTTGTAGAAATGATCCTGAATTTGAAAGAAGAAACAAATGGGCAGTAAATACAGATAAGGCAAAATTCAGTTTGGGGAAAATGTACTCTAGTCACTGACCAAATTAATGAAATCCTGCATTCATTTCAAATAGCTTTTTCTAATATAATACAATAACTTTTAAGTGCTGCTTATGATTCTTCTTCAAAATTCAGGAACATCCTATACTCTGAGAAGCACTTACCTGATTCTCCTTAATGAAATTCAGACTACAAAATCACAGAAGTGAATATGCAGAGCATTGTGATATCTGGACAGGAGACCCAGCAGTCCTGATCACCTTTGCCTTCATAACTACCAATAACCATTAACAACTTCTGCATCTCTACTAAATATTACAAGCTGAACATTGAAAACAATTCATTATTCTTCAGGAAGAAAGATGACTCCAAGATCGGAGAATGAAAGGAAAAGTGGGATCAGAAGAGGAATCACTCCGAAACAAAGCTGATCAACAGAAAAAACAGATCTGAAATACAGATCCTAAGAGTTACCACAGGAGAGGGAATGCAGTTACTGGAAAAAGAAATGAGGTTTTTGCTAAATAGTCTGTGTTGTCAAGTTTGTCGTTGCATTAAAGTATATAATACATGACATGATGTATTATATGATTATAAATATCAAATATTGAGAATCCAGAAAAGAAACAGTGACATACAGGATGTGGCACATTACTTTAAGTCAGTGCATAATTGTCAGAACAGTACTCCAAAAAGCAAATTAAATTTAACAGAGGTTCTTGTGTTGTCTGTTTGGGTTTTTTTGTTGTTTTGTTTGTTTTTTTTTTAGTTTAGTCACATTTATCATATTACATTGTGTGTATCAGACAGCTCCTCTGAAAAATCCTTTTAACACAGGGAAAAGAAAAGAAAGAATGGTAATCTAATTTTAGACCATTCCAAACTGATTTCTAGTCCACGCTCAGATGTCTGGAATTCAGCCAGAATAAAAAATGTATTTTGCAAAAAATGAACTAACACAGTCCACGAACAGTTTATTATACTAAACTTTAGCTGTTAGGTATAAATATTCCAAAATGTTAAAACTGCTGCTCAAGACCATTTATGTGTTGGCTTAGGTTGATGTTCATGATGGAGTCTCGACCTATTCTCCATTTAACGAAACCAACAAAATGCTAAGGAAGATAGGAGAAGCAGCTGTCCTAATATGACATTTCAGGCTTACAACCAATTTTACTCCAAGAAAGATCAAGTACAGTTGATACAGAAAGACCAGAGGGCATTTTCACTTTGCCTACTATACTCCCTTGTGAGTCCGGTGAGACTACACTTAGTAGTGTATGTGCTTAAGAACTTCATTGGATTAGGTTCTGTGTCCACAATTTTAGAGCAGTGAGAAAATTGCCAGGAAAAAGCATAAATGAGTTCTGGCACAATGGATTATGAACACAAGAATGAAGAGGCTCCCAATCATATACAAACCACCTTCCACAGCATAAAAATAAACTAGTACTTCCAGTGCTGGTTCATTAGGTGACGGAACTCAGAATAACTTTACAGTTGCACTTAATAAGGCACAGCACACAATTTAAAAAATCCTCATAGCATTCTGGGTTTTCTCAGTGCTTCTATTTATTAAGAGTCTAAATGTACTTCAGCTGCCAGTTACATGGCAATGTAAGCTAATGTCAACTAAGGCAGTCGTGGCCTCCCCATTTCCTTCTCCTTCCTTGAATCAGCACCCACGCTCCTGCGATTACGTGGTGACCAATTCAGGAAGCTGATGGAGTCAAAAGCTACGACACAATTTAATGTTATACTTAATTTGATATACCTATCCCCTGCTGCCAAAATGAATAGTCATGCATCATGATGCATGTATCAACCTCCTTCACTGCAGAACTTGCAGCTTTATATCTGTAGACTCAGTTGCAACTCACTGACTCCATAAAAGAGTAACCTTTCCTTTTCATTCTCTAACTATAATGGATAAAGACTAAGGTAAAAAAGCAGCTTTAACCACGTTTGGGGTATGGTTTTAATCGGTTCAGCCTACCCTAAAGCTGCCTTACCACCTAAACACTAGTGCTGGCACCAGCGACTGGAGGAACACTTGGTGGCTGGGAGGAAGAGAAGATAAAGCCTTGGCAATCGCCCTGATTTAGGCCATAGCTCATTTGGATACAATCAATCTAGTTTTAACTTAGCTAAGCTAGGTACTGCTAGCAGCCTAGCTATGCAAAAGCTATTTTTTCAGGCACATTTTGCAACATGCACTGAGGAAAAGTTGCAGTGATTGTTTGCTTAATGCTGCTAGCAATGCAGGCCAAATGAAAGCATGCAGATGTTTTTAATCATGCTTTTCACAATTAAAATCTTTGCTGGATTATGACTACGGGGGAGAGAACTAATACTCATGTGATGTGGAACATTTAGTGTACTTTCTACTTTTCTTATTTTCTACTGTGCTATGTTCTTCTGTCCTCTGTTCTTACCTTGCTTCTTTTCCCTCTTTCCAGCCTGCCATGAGAGCAGTTGCCAATCTCAAAGTGACAAGCTGTTAGCACTTACGTACATGAAAAAAAAAAACCAAACCAAACAAAACTTTTGCTGAAATATTAAACATGTCAGAATAAAGCCACAAAAGAACAAATTTTTCTTGATAAATAGAGCCACAGGAGAGCTCTAACTCTGTCTAACTGCATATAATTTCAGTATTTTTAACTCCTAACTTTCACATTTAAGGTTTTCTTGAATGGGATCAGAGATCACATCCAAATCCAAGTTGCAACATTTTGCTAAGGCTACTTTCCAGAAAACAAACTTAGCTTCTCATTTTTCAAGTCATATTCTCCAGGGTGCTGATACATAGCTAGGGACTTGCACAGTGTTACATAGCCCATCATTCTGTCCGCAACACTCAGGGTACTAGACTTGAAGACAGATACAACATCTATGAGCCAAAATACATAAAATAAAAATCACAGATTCAATTTATCATTAACATGAAGGCAAGGGCAACGTTGATAGAGAAATTTTAAAGACAACTGAATTAAGTAAGAGTTCAGATTTGATTAAGTAGTATCGTATTTGCTGTCTTACTAGACAGGAGCTATACATTGCACTGAAAAGTAATCTGGCCTAACTGGGGTAATCAAATTTTTTACTCTAGGAAACGTAGCAAGCTAAGGAACTACAGGGTTTCTGTTGTGGTTCACCTTGTTCTGTGAGGCAACATATGCTGTAAATAACATGCCACTGATAAAAGCAAACATGTCCTCAGTAAGTGGCATAGTATATTCCCCCTGAAATAGAATCAAATTTTGAAACCGAAGTCTGCGCTAGGAAATAGAAGCTATTTTTGCATCCACTGTATGTTACCGAAGATCTAAACTCGATTAGACGTATGGACTGGCATACTGCTTGCTAACACGCAACGCATGGGTATAGGTTTACTCATGCAGTAACACAAAGTGGTAAGACACAACAGCACCGCCTCATGCAGCATGAGTACTTCTGGTCATACATTCCAGTAGCTATTACAAAATTCAGCACTTACATTGTTTTTCATTCACTTCTACTTAAGCCTCATATCCTACTTTTGGAAACACTCCAGTAGGATTAATACTAAATCAGTGAGGATGACACCACAACCACAGGAAGACGGAATTAATGTAACACATGAAAAAGATGAGAGGATACTCTGTGGAGTATGACAACATAAAATAACTCAGAATTAGGATGTGCTTAGCAGAGATGGCTGATAAATATTTGATGAGGCTGACAAAATTACTACTTACCTAGGGGTAAATAATAAGCACTGCATTGTTGGTACTGTTGATTTTAATAACAAGGGCTACTGCTTTGCTGTTGCTTGTTCCTTTTGCGGAAGCCTTCCTAAAGTATAATACTGTTTAGTCCCAAGGTACCAAACAATTGTTTAACAAAGTCATCCAACAACGTTCACCCAATGTGTTGAACTTCAATCAGTTCTTGAAACCTAACTTTTTGAATTCTGTTATTGTAACTGATGTGTCCCTTGACCACAAAACGTCAGAAGACTGCATTAACTATAGACAAACTTACACAGTCATTAACTCCTACATTTTAATTCTCCACTGAAACATGACACATTCAAGCATTAGGGACAACATGGCCATATGTGCTGCATCTCACAGCCACAGGCAAGGAAAACCACGTCAAGAACCAAGGAGATTGTGACAGGCCATCAGCTAGGATAGTTGCAACAGCACACAGAGTTGGGGCCTCAGAAGACATTACTAATAAAAGCACAATGTGGTCTACTGTGAATTAGGCATATGGTCACACTGGGGAACTATGTCCCTAAGCATTCAAAAGACTGCAGAAGAGCTCTTAACACTACTGTAAACAAATGTAAAATAAGAATTCTACTGTCCATTTTAAGTGACCAGTTTTAAAAGCTACAGCCAGCGTGTTGTGGTTTTGTTAGTGAGGAAGGGCCTAAGGTGGTAGCTTCTGTAAGAAACTGCTAAAAGTCGCTCCCCTTTGCTCAGTGGACTCGGCCAGGCCTAGGGCAGACCCGCTGCTGGCCAAGGTCGAGCCAATTGGTAGCAGAATGTCCCGTGATAACGCCTCTGCGATAACGTATTTAAGAAGGGGAAAACAGAAAAAAAAAGAGAGGAGAAAACATGTGAAGAAGCTGAGCAGGGGCAGAGTCGCAGAGGGCCTCATGGGCCTTGCAGGCCTCACCCTCTGGCCTCCCGCCGGGCAGCCGACTGGGCCCGACTCGGTCCAGCCCGGCTGCAAGAAGTGGAGAGGAGATGAGAAGTGAATAAGATGTAAAAAAGATCCTGAGAGACATCTGCCAGCCTGTTGTGAGGAACGGCTGCAGACGCCAAGGTCAGTTCAGAAGGAGGGGGATGAGTAATGCGGCTCCTGGCCAAGATTCCCCTGCAGCCTGTGGTGACAACTATGGTGGAGCAGGTTGTCCCCCTGCAGCTCATGGAGGTCCACGGAGGAGCAGAGATCCACTTGGAGCCCGTGAAGGACCCCGTACCAGGGGAGGTGGATGCCTGAAGGCAGCTGTGGCCCGTGGAGGGCCCGCTGGGACAGCTGTTCTAGAGGGTCTGCACCCATGGAAGAGATGACCCATGCCGGAGCAGTTCCACGAAGGACTGTGGCCCGTGGGAGGGACCCCATGCTGGAGCAGGGGAGGAATGTGAGGAGTTCTTCCCCCAACCATGAAGCAGTGGTGTGGAACAACGTATGATGAACTGACTGCAACCCCCATTCCCTCTTCCCCCCTGTGCCGCTCAGCGGGGGGGAAGCTAGTAGAGATAATGTTAAGCTTGGGAAGAGGGAGGGGTGGAGGGAGGTCATCTTGTTCTCTGTCTCATTATCCTGCTGTTTGTAATAATAAATGAATAGTTTTCCCCAAGTCGAGTCTGTTTTGCCCGTGACGGTAACTTTAAGGATTTCTCCCTGTCCTTATCTCAAACCTCGAGCCGTTTTTCCTTATATTTTCTCTCCCTGTTCTCTTGGAAGGTGGGGGGAGTGAGAGAGAGACTGCGTAGTCTGGTCCTGATCAGGGCTGAACTACGACACAGCATGATCAAAATGTGTACTGCTCCAGCATACCAAAGTGAGAATGTCAACCCTAGCATCACAGTATCACCTACCTCTACAAACATGGAAAACACATTGCCTCTATAGAAAAGCTCTGAGTTGTAGAACCTTAATCGGTGCAGTAACATTTTGAATATTTCATTCTAAAAACGAAGAGGAAAAAATTGCTGATACCAACTCTGCAAGTATTTCAGTACTATTCACAATATTATTTAACTAAGATTATACGTTCTGGCATTATGCATTATCCATATTACCAACAATGCCCATTCCTTGACAATTCAAAGCTCTAGCACTGCTCCAAAGTGGCTTATAATGGCACTGATAATTTTCACAAAATGACATGGAAAACCTATTTGCAATCCCAGTAACACTCTTCCAACAAAGCGCATGTGGGAATGTGCTCCCTCATTTCAGGCATGTCAGCAGTTCTTTTAAACGAGAGTCAATGTTTCCATTCAAATCCCTTATTTTTCAAGAGGTTGCGGAGTCAGCCCTCAGGGAGAGAGAACTCATACCAGCAGTTTCAGGTGCTTTCATGTAAGCTTGTATCTCAAAACCAGTCTATTTTCTTTTTTTTTCTAAAGTTTAAGCCATTAGTTCATAATATGGATGGCTGCCTTCTGGAATTGGGAGGGGAGAAAGGGGCTCAAGACATTAAAATAACTTCTAAAAGAAGATATTTTGGAAAATAACCTCTAACACCTCCACAATGTCATTTTTTTTTCCAGCAAACAGTTCCTAAAGACCTAATTTCCCTTTGGTGGCCAATGTTGACAAGCTATAAAGTGAGTTTTGGCATTTTGTGTAACCTGGAAAAAAAGACCTGGAAAACCATTTTACAGTCTCATCTTGGATTTAACTAATACTCATCTGATATATCAAACAATTACATTAGTATCAACTTTAAGATTCTGAGAAAGTCAGCAAAAGAGTTTGAGGACAGAAGTAACCTTATTATGTGCAGTCTGACTTTTATATATAACATAATCCACACAATTCTAACCTCTAGTTTCTGCATCAGAAAACTCCTCCTTGGAATGCTCAATGACTTTTTGGGATTTCCTAAAACTTGCAGTTCTGGTTTTCAGCAGCACAGAATGTCTTAAAGTGGAGTGCTTGGCCCTGTTCTGTGCTATTGAACAACTTTTAATTATCTCTTTTATATAAAGATGGATGGTAGAAGCCAAAAGTGTCTGTATTCTCCTCTGCCTGCTAACCTTGTTGTCCAAGGCCTTAAGAAAGTAAATTTTACAGAAACACTTCTATAATGTCAAGAAAGTAGCACAAATATCTGCATACTATCTCACTAGCCAACAAAGATCTGAGAAAAGAGGTAAAGCCAGGAACAATACACTAATTCAAACAACATATGAAATGCAAAACTATCCATGTTCTGAACAAAATGATGATTTTCCAGTTAAACAAAAAACTAGGTACAAAAGTTTGTGCAGAAGAACTGGAGAGACCGTAAAGCATTAGGTTGGAAAACAGATGTTCTGACAAACAAGTTTTACTGAGTATTCAGCAAAAAGCTTTCACCACAGACTTAGAGAAAACAATACCCAGCAGTTCACATCTACCAGAAACAAAATGCTGGGCATATTTGCAGTGTGCACTTTAGATGGCAATACTTGATACAATGGAGAAAATAACTGGTGTGAGGAAACAAAGACAACACAAGAAATCTTACAAACACTAGCAAGGAAAATGGAGCATTAACCATCACCTTCACACAGGAAAAGTAAGCAGCAGCAAACAACAGAAAAGTCAGACTAGTTTCTGTCCTGTCCATCTTTACTGGCTGAAGACAAGTGAGTGAATGAATCCTACTGACAAACAATCATCTACTTCTCTTAAGCTCAGAGTTACACAAGATAACTGCCAAGGAAATAAGAAAAACAACATTTAGTCACATAAAAAGCTTTCAAACTTCTCTTTTTTTATTTCTTCCACTGTGCTATAGTTCTCCTTCCGTGCATACAAGACCTATTTGGAATTTGTAACAATGTGTTTAGCTTTGATTTTTGTTTTGTTCCACGTTTAGCATGCCCTTTCTTCTCAATCTATTTTTAATGTGCTCCTTATCTTCTAATATCCATCAGCAGTTCTCATGTTCAGGATTTGATATAAATAGGAAAGGCTGTTTCATATATTCCAAAAAGCTTTGGATATGGCCATGAGTATGCTGTTATGCCTTGTATCACTCTTTATTGCTCCCTTAACTGCAACAATAGCAAACTTTTGCTAATAATTTTAAGAGTGCCTTTGAATTCTCAAATCATAAGAGTGTTTAAACAAAACTATTTTTTCCACTAAAGCCAATGAATTTGAAAGAAAAGTTTCAGGATCTCTATATCATGTATCATTATTTGTTCATTTAAAGCCTTTTTTTTTTCTGTGATCTCATAGCAATTTCTGAGACAACCCATGCAGCAGACTGTAAGGTATTCCTCAGTTCTTTGTTTCTTTGACAGCCATGAAACAAACTGGAATTGGTCAGAGACTTTTTTAACCTTTGAAAGGAAACATTTTGTGAAACACTACAACAGCCATTGGCATGGGGCAAACACACAGAGAATGATCTCTTTACCCACTGCAGTGGAATAATCCACATTACAATATACTTGAATCTGCGAATATTAGAACATAAATATGACTTTCTATGCTTTCACGTGTTATATTACATTTCACAGGAGATGTAGATACAAGCTCCTGCTAAAAGAAAAACTGCATTTCATTTGGTATTGACTTAATGAAGGAATTCTCACATTAATCTCTTAAGCTGTACTGCTCTTTAGAAAAACAGACTCTGTGGAAAAGAAAATCTCCATAAATCTCTTCAGCTCTCTCCAGAAAAATAGGCTTTTTGTAGCCCAGTGATTTTCTTTGCACCTTTTCTTGTGGAAACAATTAGCTTAGCAATTTTAAAGTATTAGGTGGGCCCAGCTGCAGGCTCCTGGTATCTTTCCTATTATACAGCAAAGTCCATACAGAAAGAAACAAGGATCTACTCTCATAGTACTACAATACATCAGCGGGTAACACATAAGTGAGCTATTAACAGGGTTAGGTCTTGAAGGAGCTTTCACTTACCTGAGGCCACCACAGGTTTAAGTGTTTTTGCCAGATTTGTTTCTAATTCAAGGCTCTTCATTAGCTCAAGGACAACAGTGTGTTGCATCTCACTTCAAAATGCTTGAAACAGAACTCAAACTGTCAGAGGCACATTTATCTCCTCAGAGGAGCCCAGTTAATTGGTCCTTCAATGATTTTCAAAAAATAAGTCTAAAGTCAGATCTGTTGTTCTTACTTTTGTCATGAGTGTAGTAACCAAACTTCCAACAGAAGTTCAGGTTCAAAATTGTGGCCATGGACAGCTGGAAAGTCTGCATTACCAACAATACTGATTAGTTCAACTCATTGTTTTGAAAGCTTGCTATGGGCATGAAATCCTCTTCCAGACAGCACGTAAATTTTTCCAAAATTATCTTCAGCTTAATGTACACATTTCCCTTTTATTTTATCTCATGTACAATACAGTTAGTATTAGGATTGATTTCCATCCTACTGTCTAACCTGAAAAAGTTAATTGCTTAGCTATGTACATTGAAATTGCTTTTGCTGTAATTAGCAAGAACATCAATATCCAAATAGTTATCAGTGTAGCAAACGGTGACAATTACAATAACAGTAAGGCCACCTCTATATTACTTGTGTATGTTAAAAACTTAGTGTGGTTATTAGTCCAATATATAAATAATACGTCTGATCTAGAGCAAATAGAAACCTTTCATAGATCTGTTTTAGAGTTTTTACAGCATATTTAAACACCCTTCAAAACAAATTCCAGGATATGCCTCTGCTCATTTGTGTAAGTAAAAGATAATATTAAGAAGAGTACAATAAAAAAAATAAAAAGAATCAGTGGATACCTGGCAACAATTTCTGTCCAAAAGCTCTTTACCATCTAACTGTTCATACGAAGCCAAGTGTTTAAGAATAGTCCTTTCTAAAACCAAAGAAACCTTATCACAAAACCTCATCTTGTATTATATCACTTTGTGATGAGTTACTTTATAGATGCCAGTCTCACATAGCTGTGTGTTCATGTAAATTATGATTAATAAGAAAAATTAAGCACATAGCTAAATTTAAATGTGTCACTAGACCCTTTAAAGAAAAAGGGTTGCAATCTTATTTACTAACAAGAGTTGTTTACACAAGGTGGCATAACTAAGTATCTTTGTGGGCTGGACTCATGTGGTAGTTCCTAAAATTGTCTAGGCATAAGGAGGACAGCAATCTTTGATTAGAAGGGTAAAGCTGAAAGATCCTCTTAAACAGCACCCACAACATCTATATTAATATTGTCATGCAATGACAAAGTAATAAATAAGATAAATAAAATACACTAAGTAAAACTTGTAGGAAAATATGTGCAGCTGTGCAATGTCTGGATGCAACTTTGGAGGGTGTTTTCAAAATTTGGCAAAGAATGTCTTGTTTTACTGGAGTTTACAGCTCAACCCCGCAGCTATTAATGTATAGCTGCCTGTATATTTAATCAAAAGTAATAAGCCAGATGTTTCAAATTAAAGACAGTTAATCTATTCCAATACATAAATACAAATCCTGAGACAGTTTCTGATCTTAGGTATTAAACTATGAAAGTTTATTGACTTTACTAAATATAATAATACAATATGAGAATTTTAAGTTTAATCTTTAAGTCATCTAAATATTTACATGACAGTAAAATACAAAGAATTTTACTAAAAACAGTGGCAGCACAGTAGCAAGTGCAAATGCCAAACCTTTGGTCTCATTTGGTCTCATGAATAGTTTCTCAGAAATATTTGTATTTGAACAATTAATGTAAATACTGGGCCATTTTCTCTGTTGCTCTCTCAGGAAGAAACAATGATCATTCTGAGTTATCATGGCAAAGTCAGGCAAACATTTCCCTTAGATATTTAAGACTTTTCTTCATTTACAGGACAGACTTATAGGATCTTTGGTGAAAAATTCTGCCAGGAAAATCAAGTCTTACAAGTTGTGAAAATTCCAGCAGTTACATGACATGACACTTGACGAACTTGACTCCCAGTGTTGTAAAATCCTGAACGACTAAGCAAACTACAAAGTAGATTGGCACCATTGTTGCACCAAAAAAAGATCTCCGAAACTAGACAAATAAACAAAGATACATTTTTCAGCCCAATCACTCTTTGATTCATACTAACTTTTCATCTCATTTTCCATCAACTTTGGGAGTTACTCATGATTTACCAGCATAAAACACTTTACTCATAAAAGAGCAATCAGATCCTTCCTGTCTAAAATATTCAGTAGAAATATTCGTTAGAAAAATATGTCTTAGGAAATTCTCTTTCATACTGAATAGCATGCAGCAGTATCATATGAGGAATACAGAATACTTACTTTAAGGGCTATATCCTGATAAATACATACATTGTTATTTCATCCTAAAGCTCATCACCAACACAGTTTAATTGTTCAGAGAAAAGTTGTTTCAATGTTGTTCACAATATCCCTTAGAGACGTATCTAAAAAGCCAGCATGTACAGGAACTTCCTTATATTTATTTGCTACAAACCACATTTTCAACTCATTTCATCATTCAAGTCCAACGGAGAACCTGAAAAGTGGAATTCTGCAAATCTCTTAATTGTTACCTTCTAGAACACATGAAAACATCTCCTTGAAATCAAACCACTCATTCAAGCAGATGGCAACACAAAGTAAGAAATTCATAACTTGTAAAGAAGAAAATGGAAGACAGCAGGAACAGTATAACAAAGAGAAATTAAGTCCAAAGGACCTACGTGAAAGAGTTTACAATCACTGCATTTGTACTTGTGATTACAGGAGAGGTCAGCATACCTGCATTGGTATTGTAGCTGTGAGCTCATGGAAGAAGTAATGATGTAATAACAGAGACTTCAAAGCGGACTCAACTTCAATTTATATTAAAACTCTCTACCAGGATTGTGCAGCCCATGATGAAATCTGTGCTGCTCTGTCCTCACTCTAACCAAAACACCAAGATCAAAGTGAGCAGGGATAGATATATCATGCTAAAATTACTCCTCCAAATGCAATGCACACAGACTCAGTGCCTTGAGAAGGTAAGGAGGAAGAATTATTTTTCCATTCATTGGGATAGAGAATGTTGAAGGGAGTACTTCTATGCCCACTCAAAGCAAAAGCTATTGGCAAGAAGCTACTCCTACAACTGCAATAATATCGTCAACTTCCAAATATCATGAACCTGAAGCCATTCTTTACTACGGAATCATAACATACTTGGATTAGGAAAAAATGAAATTATAGCATTGCAATATTTTTCTGTATAGGAAAGTACATTTAAAAATAAATATTACAGACAAAAAAAACCAGAGGATGAGTAGGGAAAGAGGAATGAAGGTACAACCTAGTAAACAAAAAGGAAAATAGCTGTAGTCAAAGCCTGAGAGCTTACCATGTGTGAACTACTCAGTAATAAAAAGAAAACGTCATACAATCATTAACTCATTTTCAATCATTCACTCTTTCACTAGAGATGTTTCTCTTCAGGCTTCCTACACAGGGGTATTAGCCTTTGTACCTGTGTTCCTACTAAACTATAGCTGAAGATACATTGTTTTTCTCTTCAGTTTTGAGCTATTTAGTGTTGTAGCCTCAATTTATTTTTATCTATTTAAACCTCTATCATTAAACTGTGGGGATTTTTTTGTAAAGAACATGGTATATCAGTTCAGCTGATACAGCCCAATGAAAAATACAAGCTAATTGCAGAAATCTCTCTAAAGCCAGTATAACTTTGCATTGCCACTAAACTACTTCTGTATCTAGAGATACCAAAAGCCATCTACAAGAAGAAAAGAAAACCTCTCAACTTATAATCAAAACCTACCTATCTAACTCCCTCAGGAAATGAAGGAAGATGTATCAAGAAAAAGAATTTTTACTCTGCTTTCTCTCTTTTTTCTCTTATTGACTGGACATATTAAATTGAATGCAAACTCATTAAAAATATACATAAGACACAACAAATGTTCTTTGAGGGCTCATTGTAGTCACTGGGGTCTTGCTGCAGTCTCTGGTGCCTGAGCAAGAACTCAGGCCAAAAATATCCTGTACAGAAAAATATTGCAATGCTATGATTTCATGCCTAGTGTTATCTTACAGTTTAAGTAGCTCCTGTGGCTCTTACAATTGTAGCAATTAGAATTTCCAGGCAGCTCAGTGGCAGATACTCTAGGTGCTCTCTATATATGCTGCAGCACTAACTGGCAGATGGCAGTCAATTCTTACCATGAATGAATTACATTCACTGGTATAACACACAGCCGTAAACCTAAAGACTTTTTTAAAGCTTTCAAAGTTTTAATTCTATCTTTATAGTTACAAAGCAACAACAGCCAGCTATAGCGATGTCAATCTCACTTTTCATCATGGACTAAGACTTAGAGTAGGGTATGCAGGTCCCCATGCTGCTGTTTCTGGATCTCATGAATACACTTCTACACTTTTCCTCTCATAGTAGTCTTTTCAGCAATCAGGTTATTTAAACATTGCAGAACATTATCTACTGAAGAACAAATACGTGCTTGATCTGAAGAATGGAGCATCAGACAAAGAAGAGGGATTGTCTGCCATATGTTCTTGATTTATTGGTCTAGTTGCTTGAAGTTGGAATTTTATCAGGATTTTATCCTACATCAGAAAGATGATATACTTTTCCTTTACCAGAAAGGTACTTAATATATCCAGATGACAAAGGTTAAGCTATAGGTATGTCAATTTTGAAAGCTTCCCTTCTTCTTATGACCTGAAGTCCATGAGGACTGCAAGTAATCAGCACTCTAGAAAAGTCAGAGCTCTAGGCCTTCAGTGGATTTTTCAGATCATCTTTGTGAACAGATACTAATTTTGGAGTTTCAGGTTACACTGTGGCATTATTATACATCGCTGCATTAGATATCCTTCTTTCTTGGCCACTATTAAAAATTTGCTAATGTAAATTCTGCTATTGCAATTAACTATATATTCCAATTCCCTGCCTGTCTGTGGAACAATCAGCTGGGCAAACAAGTAGCTGAATGCAGTTTAAACACACGATTAACTGCTTTTTGCAGATGTATAAGGACTTTCTGTCTATTTCTGACTATTGTTGGTTGCACGCTCTAAGCTGCTCTTCTTAACTTCAACACCCATCTATAAATGAAAATATCTGATTTACAAACAACATTCAAGTACATTTAAAAATAAATATTACAGACAAAAAAACCCCATAGGATGAGGAGGGAAAGAGGAATGAAGGTACAACCTAATAAACAAAAAGGAAAATAGCTGCAGTCAAAGCCTGAGAGCTTACCATGCACTTTATTAAACTGCAATGCACTACTTTACAGTGCTGCTTTTAAAATATGTTAACACTGTATCACAGTTCCCGGCAGCATGAAGTCTTTCCAGAAAATGTGTCATCACTGTATGCAGCATATTTTATAGCCAGTATAATTTCATTTTATTATATCCAATAATATTTTTCTGAAATTCTAGGAAGTCTCCCCACAAAAGATAAGTAATGACCATATTTTAATCAGGTGGCATAAAGTCTAACCACCATACTGCAGAAAAAAGAAAGCCTTTATTACACAAAAATGTCCTCAGTTTCATTTTGCCTCTGTGGAAAAAGTCGTGAACAAAACCTGCGAGAATCTCATTCCCAAGTTATGTAGCAAAAAACCTTTCAACTGTGAAGTTATTTAATTCCAAGACTGATCTCTAGTTTATCTATTCTTGATAGAAGCCGCATAAACTCAGAATCCTACACATGGTACTATTATCACAAGAAAAATTGAAAATTATGCTAATAAAAGCCTGAAATACATGTAATTTGTTTCATATGTCCACAAGCATTCTCAAAAGACAAGCTATACATCTCTAAGTAAACAACATAATTTCCCATTTCTTACCAGGCTTGGATTTCTGCTTTGTGATCTGCCCGTGACTGGGAAATGTTCCTGTAGAGCCTGGTATAACCGTTCTTTCCTCTAAATCAGACTCTGGAATTGTGGTACACCCACCTAGTTGAAAATTGAAGAATCTTAATGTGGTGTTCATGTAACAAAACAAATTAATCGGTGCATAATTAAGGAAAAGAGGTGATAAATTAGCTGACAGGAACATATAAAACCAAAATAGTCTTTCCTTTCTCTTCACAATAATGTTTTTTAAAGAAAGCTATTACCATTGTTTAGAAGGCTGATTATGCCTTAATGACTTCTCTCTACTACTTACATTGGATTGAAAAAAGTTTGAATGCATTTAGACCACAGAATATGCAAAACTGGTTCCACATAAAAGATGGAAATAATGTGATTTGTGTTAAAGATCAGATTACGGGGAGCTAGTTTTGTCATAAAAGTAATTAAGTGTGAATGAAATAACTTTACAAAGTCAACAAACCTTATGAAGATTGTTAGCTTGCCACAGAGAATGACAAGATTGTATTTTTTTGGATGGGCTGTTAAATACGGTATTTTTATTACTCAGTCCTAGAGATACGGAAACACAGGGACACTTTCACTGTCCAATAACACACTGCACTGGCAACGCCTTACTCAGGTAATTTTAGGATGCATGGCATAATTCTTTGTATTTTGCAACACTGCTTTCTGAGTAGTTCCTTAGAGAACACAATGACTTACAGCTTTGTCTTCAAATACGTTCAAATGTCTACGTTTAAAACATGAAGCGAGGGATAACCTAGTAGTAGTATCACCTGAAGATAGCTATAGTAGCTTGCAGTGAAATAGGCTGATGTAAATTTACTTCAGAACAGCTGTGATCAGGATGTTGGAGGATGTGCCACTATTCCACAGTAAAAACATGGCCTTACAGTAAGTGCACTGCCAAGAATATAGTACACAGATGAGCTGTGTCTCTTTCTCACAGCCCTCCCAGGATCACCGCTAGCAAGCAAATAAATCCATGTACTGATCTATTGTGTTCTGAAAGCACGTGTTTATAAACAGCACATCAACTCCCAGCAGAGTGCACAGACTTTTCAGTTTATGTTAGAGTTGTTCTATTTTAAAAAAAACTGTTTCACTCCAGGGCCCATAACGGGTGTATCCAATTTTCAGCAACACAGACTATTCTCTCCTTACAAACTAAATGAGTAAAACAGTTGTTAAAAATAAGGTTGCATCCCCAAGTAGGAGAGCTGTGGTTTCCCCAGCAGTTTCAGAAGCACAAGCAAAGCAATGCACGATGTCCTGCAGGAATGTACCACACTGTCTAGCTAAGGTAAAGCACGGCTGCTCCAGTGAATCCTATGAAAACACTCATTCCTACCAGATGAAGAACTAATACAGCATCCTTTTTTTCTAAGGAAGATGAAAGACACAACCTACTATGGTTCCAGATGCATCCTGACAGAAAGTATAAGATGCATCATGGGGTTTATGTTTAATTTACAGCAAGCAGATTTTTTCAGTTAGAAAGGAAGGTTAGGAGTGAACGTGTCAGCAATGTGCATACTTATCACCCATGACAACTTCAGATATTTAGGACACCTGCTATGAAATTAAAGGAGAAAATGGGAAATTAGAAAAATGTCTTGATGTTAAAATACTGTAACACTGGAGCAATGTCTGACATTGCATTAAACACAAATGTAACTACACCCTAAATGAAAATAAATATCAGTAAACTAATACTTCTGTTCCCATTTGCAAATTGTGACTAAAATGTAAACTATGAGAGCTGATGAAATGGAAACCACTGCTTTAAAAGTCAATTTAGATATTTTTCATGTGTATTCTTCAGATAAAGTCTACCCTATTAAATAGTAATCTGTCAATACAGGATAAAAAGTAAGGTTTCTTGCACAAAAGAACTATTAAGAATGGCATCATACATTTTAAAAGGTTTTATAACATTTTCTAACAGCATGAGTGAAAACTCACCAAGTCAATTAGCATCTATTGAATTTCTACACGGAGATAAAAGAACCTTTACAATGTTCATTCTAAAATCCAAAATTCAGTAACTTCCATAGCCTTGAGAATTGATGGTTTTTCATGTCAAAATATTTAATTAGTCATCAACACTGATAATAACTGAATAAGAGTCGGAAGACAACCTATTTGCCCTTAGGTACGACACACTACTTGCCGAAAGGATGCAAGACTTCCTGCTCTTGATTTTGATGCGAGATACTTGTGATCTGATACTATGAGAAGTTATTAAAATGAAAAGCAAAATTAACTTCTTCTATAACTTTACTTTCTTGACAGACAATAGTGAGGACTGAAATGTTACCAATGATAGACTATTTTACACAAAAATAAAATGTAGACAGAACACACAGAGCAATAGTACCAGTGTCAACATTACAAGTAGTAATTATTTCTTATTTCTGCAAGAATATTAATAACTGTTTCCTATAAACTGTTTTCTAAATACTGTTGTTTCATAAAGGCATTCCATGTGCTGAGAGCACTATTCTCAGTGGGGCAGGATTTCATCAGGACTCTTACACCAATAATTGTTTGAACAAATGACCAGACAAGAAAGAATATAGTAGTGATATTTTTACTCTTTTGAAGCAACGAGGCTTAATGATCAAGATCTTTGTGCCTCTGCATTTCTATCTTGCTCTTTTCATACCAATATTTCCTTCTAACTGAAGGAACTACTAGAATCTCCTGAACTACATCTTTTAGCTTGGTTCAGATGCCTATGGCCAGGTGGAAGGACTATACCCTCATCTGCACATCAGCCTGCATCAACACAAGTGGTATCTGCTTCTGCCAATGGAACCAACGGCAATTCCATTTCCTTGCTCCAACAGGCACAGGCACTGACCCTCAAGATAACAATGGATACCTTCGACAACATGCTGTGGTTCCACGGGAAGAAAGGAGTGGACATCACACTAAGATAATTGTCACAATGAAAGAACCAAAACGTTCAAAGTAAATTGTAAACTTTCACTAGACTAAAAAAGAAACTGGAAAAGGCACAAAAATACACCACTGAATATAATATTTAAGCCACAGAAGACCAGGATTTTGAGATTCAAAACCACTTTACAATTCAGAAGGACAGCTACCTGAAAAAAAAGAACTTTTCCTGCTAGGACTCTAAACTTTTTAATTACATACTGCAAGGGTTCTACTGAGGGTATCTACTCTGACTTCTCTGGTTAGAGGCTAACAGAATTTTTACGTTAAGTGAAAAGAAAACTCTTGGAATTCTCTCTGTATAAATTTCTAAAAATATCCACTGAACGTCCATTTTAGCAAGCATTTAAAATTTGTATGCATTTGGAATCCAAAAGAAATCACAGCAGCAGAATAATTCACATTCATTGATAATTAAATGAATAGTACAAAGCAGAAAAGTGAAACATTTAAGGAAAAAGGGGGGAAAGAGAGGGAGGAATAGGAGTACATAAATCTACATACTGGAAATGATCCAAGCTGAGAAGTGTTCCAGATGTCAGTCTGTAAACAGTGCTTCATAAAATGAATTTCCCCATTAATTATTGGCAGGAATAACATCTAGAATATGTTATTACATTTGACCCACTCTTTCCCCCTTTTCTGTGTAGCTAAATTCTTGTCTGACATCACAGATCTTTTATCAGTTCTGATAAATCCAAGAAAGCAAGCTTTGGTCAGCAGAACTGTTTGATAGAGTACAACACACATAAAATTACACTCAAGCTAATTGTGAACTTTGTTCACCAAAGGAAATGAGACTTCTCTTGTTTATTTTCACTACATCTGTTTTTGTAACACATTTGGTTCTTAAGTTGGAAAAAGACATCCACACCCAAAGGAAACATAAACATATAATACATATTGAATAAAAATTAAGTACTGACAGTTTTCCTACAGGTTCCTATCACGATGTTTTTACACTTTTTAACACGGCTGTTAAAGCTGAAAAACAGGAAAACAAAAGTAGTATACGTCTGAAAAATTAAAAGGCACTTTGAGGGAAAGAGTATTTGGGTTTCTCCTTTCTCTTCCATTTAATCACAAATCTAAACTATGCATAAAGTTTCCATTTTCCTCTGAAATTAACTCTTACAGAATTCTACAGAAAAAGAAAAAAAAAAAAGCTTCCTGAGCAGTCTTTGGCAGCAAGAGAATCAAAATGTGAGCAGGAAGCTCTCTAAATAGTAGGTTTAGTCATCCATATGTATACCATTATACAATGAAGATAATCTAAACAGCAAAATTATTTTACAGAGATTCCAAAATTATATGCAAAACCATATTCAGTTGAGTTTTCTGTGCTCTCCATGATTTTTAGGGCAGTGTACACTAAAAATGCAGTCCAAGGCATTAAAGATTATTCTCTCTAAAATAGAACTAATCAATTACTTCTACTGATTCTGTTCATTACATTTATTCAGACCCTGTAAATTTTATTGGGATCTGCCTAGAAAGTAGCTTGTCTGTTGAAGGAAAAACTGCATGCAGGCTTGGTAGATAGATAGTGCTACTGCTGCTTTCTAGAAGGAAGATAAAACAATAAAATCTAGAGAAGAAAATAATACATATTTGAGTGTATGGTGAGGTATTTATTCAAATACCAGGTCTAGATTTGAATAGACACATTCCAGGAATGCAAGCATACTTCCATTGGGGAGTGAAAAGGGGAGAGGAGAGAAAAGAGAGAAAGAGAAAAGAGAGAAAGAGAAAAGAGAGAAAGAGAAGGTTTTTTTTTTTTAATGGGTGTCCAATAATGAATATAGTAACAACTCGCAGTAGAAAACAGTTCAGGTTTAGTTCAGATATTCACCAACAAAATGTAGAGTTGCTAATCAATCAGTTATATAGCACTTAAGTCTAATAGTGTGGCTACAATTGTGCAGTCACAACATTCCATTGTTTTGTGCCTGATTTGACTCTGCATTACATTCCATTAGAATAATAAATTAATGAAAAATCATACAAACTGAACAGGCAGTCCAAGGTTATTGAATATCATCAAAACATATTGTCAATGGGAGTACACAGAGATATACCAGACTGTTGTTCTGCTTTACTCTTGTCTTACTGAAAGGTTTCTTAATAAAACTTCCAGTTCATAAATTCCATAGCTTGTCCTATAATAAGCTGACATTATTTGCATTGAGAGCTATTGCAGAGATAATTTGCACCAATTATGTGCCTTCTCTTTGAGCTTGCAGGACGTTCAAATATTTTTAACATGCCTGAATTCATAAAATCTTGACTTAAGAAGTTCAGGGTACTTTGGCAGTATAACTTCTTTATGAGAGCAACTATGCTGTTTAAACTGTCAAATTGTCTTGGCCATTCTTCCAGGATGAGGTTCAGTGCATGTGGTATGCAAGTCATACGAATGGCATTGGGAAACACACTGCTAAGAACGGATCTAACAGCTGTTTTCATTAAAGAAGCATTATTGGACATTCAGCCAAGAACACAATCAAAGTCAACATTAAGTAGTACCCTTACTAACGTGGGACTGAGAATGCAATAACATTAAACTGACATTAATTATGTATGCCATTCAATATCTACCAAAAGTCATTTGTTACTCACTATGAACAAAGGATGATTGATAACAGTTGTGCTTTAACCACATAAGTGTACTGTTTCATCCAACAGCCTATTCACCTGATGAGCACGGACTGGCTGAAAAACATGCTCTGTGTTCTGGTGTGTGTTGAGAGTTAATTGTTACTGAGTTTTGTAGTGCTTGGAGGACTTCCATCAGCCTTTATACAACAGCATAAAAAAAATCCCACCAGCTTATAACAAGAACTTCTCAAAGCAAATATCAACTCTTGACAAACAGTATAACAATAAAAATCACTGTATTTTTCAGAGTACACTGCCTCACATAACACCTGGTGATTTTTGTTGACTGGGTGCCATATCCTCTTCCTCATATCCAGTGTACCACTAAGTGTAGCTTTCATTTAGCATAACTAGAAAAGGTTTTCTTTCAAAATGCTTAAATACAGCAGTAGCAGAAGTTACAGAACATACCGTCATCAATATATTTTCAGGACATTCTTCATTCAGTAACAAGCTCAATTTCATGCTACTCTTTTGGGGAGTAAGAGGAATATGTAAGGGATTTGTCATTATTAGATTTGGTTTACACATATAAATTCATTTTGTGCACATAAATATAGATATATAAGTATTAGGATAAATATATGACATATATAAAGACATTTATATCAAATATTTTGTTTTCAGCAAGACATTCTTCAATTTTGTAAAGCTTGTATTTATGTCATTGTTTCAGTAATGCACAGTAGTAAGGAGGGTACAAGATATTTAGACGTTTTTACTAATTTACATTAAAAATCTAAATAGGTAGTGCTCTCTGTGATAAACACTTTCCTAATTATTTTTTCTAAAAGTGTATTCAAACAAATTTTTACTGTCAGTTCTGTTTCTATCTGTCAACACATCTCAAGAGAACACCTGAAAGTCAATGTTCAGAGTAGTTGGGATCTCCAGAATATGCTTGTCAAAAAAAACTTCCTAATATTGTCTTTTTGTAGTCTCTAACCTTTCTTCAGTGTACATTGAAAGGAGACAGATGAAAATTTACTGTTGTAACCTTGACAGCAAATCTTTCTGGTATTCATTGCTCTAAAAAGTTTAGAGAAATGGTTTGTTCCTACTCCCATTTAAAACATATTTCCTGGAACACATATATGAAGCATTCTTCAAGCTGAAGATGCAATCATGCAGACACATATATAGATACTATATAATTGTATATATATGTATACACACATACTTTTTGGACTTATTAATGAAGAAAGAGCAAGTCCTCATTCCCTGCAGTCAGAAGTCGAAGAGATAGTAGAGTTTGTGGCATGATTTGCAGTTTTGTAACCTAGGAGTTACAGAAGTGTTTTGGATCAGAACCACATCGCAAGACTTTCAAGGTGAGTATTCTTTGGCTGGTTGAGAGAAAATTTGATTTTTGTCCCAGCTGTGAACATGAAACAAAAGATAATGCAATTTGCTGTGTGAGGTCTTGTTATGCAGGGTCTTTTGCATGTCTGAGATAGCCTTTATGGAACAGTAGTCAGACAGAAAAAATTCATGAGAGGCTTATTCCTAATCCAGATCAGAAACTGACTGAAATCAAAGAAAAAGCATTTGAGATGTACACTAATGCATGATTTTGGGCAACAGAATACAGGAACAAAAACTACTGACATCAGACACAGTATCAAATACAGTGTGGGTAACAGCAGACAGTGGACTAGTAAATAGGATTCAAACATAGGTACTGAAGGATATATGTTGCTCAGAAAGGCAAAATTAAAGTGGTAGGGTAATATTTCATAGCACTATTGTGACGGGCTACTGAAAGAGTAGCATACAGAACTGATCAATCTGAAAAAGGATTATAAAGTAGTTTAATACACAGAATGTCAAATTTTAGCTACAGAAGACCGAGATCAGATTTCAACAGCAATTGCAGTTGCTTTGATAATATAAGATTAACTAATATTATCATAAATGGTGGTGTTATGGAAATGAAAGAGGACAGAAAACCCACAGAAATAATCACAGGATGATAAAAGAAAAAGGTTCCAGTGTGATGA
Organism: Chlamydotis macqueenii; assembly: GCF_036417535.1. Taxonomy (NCBI): domain Eukaryota; kingdom Metazoa; phylum Chordata; class Aves; order Otidiformes; family Otididae; genus Chlamydotis; species Chlamydotis macqueenii. The sequence goes on from NC_141557.1 coordinate 52,142,944, forward strand.
CCAGGAAAAAGGTGAACTCAATTATGAAATTCACCTGACAATGTCCCAAATAAGGATCAAGAAAGTAGTAATACTATTGAACAAGGCACTTGTAAGACATCTGGAATATTGTGTTCAATTCTTGTTATAATGTTCATGACAGATTAAATAAACTTGGAAAAATTCAACTGAAGGTTACTGAGATCATACAGAAATCACTTACTGACACATGAGCAGATGACCAGTCTTGCTTCACTAAGAGGACTAAAAATGGAACAGACTGGTCTTTACCAATAATACAATTAGACCAGAAATCCTTAGTGTCTGGCAAAATAAGAGACACTCTTAGAACAAGAAGGAATTGATCATAAATTAATTTTTACTCAAAATCAGGTTTCTGACTACCAAGAGACCAAGGGCTTTGAACAACCCCTGAACAGAAACCATAGAGGTAAACAATTGTATTTATGAATGGGACTAAATTACCTTATTCTAACATAAAGATTGAATTTCTGAACCAGGAATTTCTTTTCTTCCTTTCCCCCCTCCCCTCCACCTCATCCAAGTAGAAGACATGGGGCACACAGGACAAAAGAGATACAGATTTATCTACTAGTATTCTGAAACAATCTCATTATTTGTTATCTAATTATGAATAGTTATCTAGTCACTAGGACATTAATATCTAACAATATTTTCACAGTATTCAACATGAACACGAGACACTACAAAAAACAGGCTACTTGGCTACTTTAACCAGCTGTAGGAAGTAAACTATTAGTTCACAATAGAAAATTAAAAATGTAAAGATTCTGGGACCAAAATATCACTGAAAATATTTCATTAAAACCCAGCAGTGATATTGTAAATACTTAAAAACTACAGTTCTGACAATTATGGTTCCCAAAAGTATTTGGCAAGCAAACTTAATAAATTTACATTTGGAGAGACACTGGACTATGAAATGCCAAGTGCTGAAATTTAATTCAAGTAATCAGATGGTTTATTTTTAAGAGAGTAACAAACTGGCCTCTGTTCTTCTGTATCTCCAGATACTACTTGGAAATAAGCAATTCAAGTGATGAAATAAACATGGATACAAGCATCCTCTTTTAATGCTTTTGAAATAAACCCAATAAACATCTATCTGGTGACTGTCCAAGATAAACAGTATATAGGTCCTTTGGGCACTGTGAGTCTAGGAAATCAGAGAGAGAGAGAATTCTCTTTTTCATAACACAGAATTTCCCTTCCACACTTGAAATGCAACCTTTGCTGAAAATATTTGTGTTTCTGTTAATTATATCAAAGATAGCACATTGTTTTAATGTATTGTAAATTCCTACTTTCTCAACTGTGCCCAAATATCAGGTTTGTGCATAACATGTAAACCCTGAATAATATTGTATTTGGTTTTTCTAAAAAAAAAAAAAAAGTCACTTTTACTTAGTGACCAACTATGAGTTTTATTAATTGTACTAGGAGCTAAGAACAAATCAAATTATAATAACCTATCGTTGCTCCAATATTGCAATAATATACATTACTTATATTTACTTTAATCCCACTAGTATTTAATACTTCATTTACTATATACTCCACTGACCAAATAAATCCAAATACTACTTCATGTTAGCTCAATCTTTTACAACATTAAAATCTCTGGAACTGATTTTAGGAAGAATCAAAAAAAAGGCAACTTTGACTCCACTTTCAGTGACCTAATGCCATTCAATTAATCTAGTTTATTTGGAAGAAATGAGCACAGAACTATACAGAATACTTTAAAATTACCTCTCATCCTGCAGACAGAATTTTGTCCTTTATTTAGAAGAACTTCCTATTCAGCAAACTTTACTCTACAAACTGCATAATCTCATTATTTCACTAGTACTACACCTATATCTGTGTAAATCATACAATTTTAGTAACATCAATATCGCTCAAATGTTATGAAAATTATATAACTGAAGGATAAAAATGATGTTCCATTACTGGGGTTACTTTCAACCCTCTTTTTTAAGAAGGATGGACTTAATTCATAGCAGCAAACTTTTGTACAGGATCTTCTGCAAGTATTTTCAGAAGTAGACAGGAGATTGGTGTGCGTCACCTGATAAACCTTAAAGAGAATCAACTTCATAAAACTGCCAAGTATCCTTCTACCAAACACAAGGTATCTGAAGACATGAGAAACTATGCTCCAAAAAAAAACTCTAATAACTTGGGAGAACCTTGGCACCAAGCTTTCCAGAGAGGAGGGAGAGACTCAGTGGGTTAATGTCATCAAATGAATTACATCCACTAGAAGATAATGGATATTTAGGGAGAACTGTGTTCAAATCCAACCCGCTTTTTTTTTTTTTGTAAAAAGCAAAGCCTGTTTTTACAATAAAATGCTATGTCTGAAACAAAGTGGCTTTTTATACGGGAAGGCACAGGATTAACTGTTCTCTTCCATTTTACTTAAAAGCTGATATTGCTGCTACTGTCCAAGATGATAAATAACGTAAGCGACAGAGCAAGTAGAATACAGCGATGCTCTCAGTCTTTTATGCCTTACACTTATTTAATTTTCTCAATCAACTCTCTAGTTTTTAAGGTTTTTTTTTTCCAAGGAGAATTCAGTGACACTTAAGCAACAGACTTATCAGTATAGAAACTTCTCAGTAACAAACTAAGCTTGTTTATGAAAGTCATAAACAATCCAGTTAGTAATTAGAGCTTCAAACTATAATAAAGAATTTTCCAAGGTCTAAACCACATTTTTGTATGAAACCATGTCTGAATAACATTACACTCATATGTTGGGCTAGCCGTGGCTGGACGCCAGGTGCCCACCAAAGTCATTCTATCACTCCCCTCCTCAGCTGCACAGTGGAAAGAAAAAGTAACGAAAGGCTCGTGGGTCAAGATAAGAACAGGGTTATCACTCACCAATTACTGTCACGGGCAAAACAGACTTGACCGGTGGAAATTAATTTAATTCATTACCAATTAAATCAGAGTATGGTAATGAGAAATAAAACCAAATCTTAAAACACCATCCCCCCACCACTCCTTCTCTTCTGGGCTCAACTTCACTCCTGATTTTCTCTACTTCTGTCCCCTGAGCAGCACAGGGGAATGGGGATCACAGTCAGTTCATCACACATTGTTTCTGCCGCTCCTTCTCCTCACGCTCTTCCCTTGCTCCAGCGTGGGAAGGCTTCTCCTGCCAGGAGCTGGCTCCAGCACAGGCTCTCCACAGGGCCGCAGCCTCCTTTGGGCACATCCATTTCCCCGGGCTGCAGGTGGATCTCTGCTCCTCCATGGGCCTCCATGGGCTGCAGGGGGACAGCCTGCTCCACCATGGGCTCCACCATGGGCTGCAGGGGAATCTCTGCTCCAGCACCCAGAGCTCCTCCTCCCCCTCCTTCTTCACTGACCTTGGTGACTGCAGAGTGGTTTCTCTCATGTATTCTCACTCTGCTCTTCAAGCTGATGTTGCATAGCAGTTTTTTCCCCTTCTTAAATACGCCATCACAGAGGACATACCACCGTTGCTGATGGGCTTGGCCTTGGCCAACGGCAGGTCCATCTTGGAGCTGGTTGGCATTGGCTCTATCTGACATGGCGGAAGCTTCTAGCAGCTTCCCACAGAAGCCACCCCTGTAGCCCCCCTCACTACCAAAACCTTGCCACACAAGCTCAGTACATCATGTTACAAAACTAGACAAAAAGAACGTGCTAGAATCCCTAATTCTAGGCTATAAACACCAATTGGTTTGGAAGGTCAAGTTAAACATTATTTGAAATTGGCTTCTACTGTCTAAAACTATTCTCAAATAAAGCTAGGTTTTTACAAATGTGGATATGATTTAATTTATTTGATGTTTTATATTAACTTTTTTGACAGTAATGTTTTAACAGAAATTTAATAACAACATAAGTAATTTCTTACTCCCTACAATGTACACAATTTTAAAGTTATTCTAAATATTTTAGAGTCAAATTGACTATAAACACTATCAAATACTATCCTCTTTATATCCTTAGATAGTAGAAATATTTCATAGAAAAAATCAATTACATCTTTTATACTGATTTTTTTTCTTTCAGTCTCGCTTGATATCAACTTTACTCTGACAGTACCAAAATTCATCCTGGTCTCAGTAAGATCTGAATTCCTTCATTAAAATAAATAACTTGATGGAAGATAATTTCTATTAAAAAAAAACCCACCCACCAAAAAACCCACAAATAAGACACCCCACAAATAATCCCACTATGTAAACATCATGCTATTTAACTTCCTTGCATTAAAAGTCTATGTTCTTGTAAAGAATTTGTTGTATAGCCAAGCTCACTGAACATCTGTGGCATTCTCATTCTGTTGCCTACTTAAGATGACTGAAACACACCAAGTTGTCTTGGCTCCTCTCCATAAAATAAGCTTAGTGACTTCATACATAGAATGACCAAAGGCCAAGGATACATATCATTGACAAAAAAAAGTGTTCTCTGTCCCTTTGCTTTAATTTGGTCATGTCTACAATACCAAGCAAAGGAGAGCAACAGTAGCCCATCTTGAGAGTGAGAGTTCACATTGCAGATTCAGTGTCCACTCTAATCATGTTTAAAAGGTTTTAACTCTGACCTGTTCTGAAACTTCACATTTTGTTCATGGTTTCATATTCAAGCAGTTCCCTATAGGTCAATGTACCTTCCTTGTCATGTAAAATTAATGAAATTAGACCAGTATCTAGAATGCAACACATCCCTCAACACGCTATGAGTACATAGCAATACATTATAGCATCTTAAAGACTTAAGAAAACGTATTTTAATTGAGCAGTCATTTCAACTCATGCTCATGAAGTCTTCTTCTATGTATAACTGCCACCATTTCACAGACGGACTCAGGAATAACTTTATATATAACAAAAAGTTATTAAATTATTATTATTAGGAAGCACTACAACATTTACATTAAGACGCTAGCTATACTTCCTTCATATATAGAAAAATTATTTGTTAGAAATACTAAATAAAAAACTCCAGTGACTGAGTACAGCCTTTCCCTTTCCAAATTACCCAGAACTAAAAGATAAATTGGAAAAGACACTGTCTAGATAATGATTTGCCTAAATAGAGTTACTGAAATCCAGATTTAGTTTCCGTTATGTAGTTAAATAGCCTGCAGGTATAATATCTTCAGCTGGCACCAGGCTTAATGCTTTTTTATTGATCTGCCCATAGCTTAAGTGCACACATAAGGATATGGATTGTTAAACAATTCTTGTTATCTATCACTGATTATGGAAATATAATACATCTTACAGCTGCATCTGCACTTTCTCTAACATGAAATGCTACTTACAGCAGACTGTTCATTTCATCCTGTGAACTCTCTAACACTTGTGGTATTTTTTGTGCACCAGCTAAATGGCTGAATTTGTTAAGTACCAATTACACAACAGGCCCTCTCTATTACTGTCCATGGTGTAAGCAATAATATATCATTAGATTCTTTGCATTTGAGTTGCATCAAATATAATGTAAAATTACAATAGTAATAAAAAATGTACCTTCAAATTATTTTTATTTCTTGTCTTCACCAAGAGATCCTTAGCTTCTCCTTATTGGAATATTTCAACAGGAAAAAAAAAAAACAGGAGAGATGTAATACTCCAGATTCACAGTTTGTGACAGTTGCTAAAGCCAGCTTTTGCAAAGGGTTTGGTACAGCTATTACTACTACATGCTGAGTGTTTCCTACTTGGTGCTCAGTAGGAATTAATAGAAATGGATCAATGTAATTTTCATATATTCTTTATACTTTTATCTCTGTACTTGTCATTACAGCAAGAGAATAGCACTGCCATCATTGCACTAAAGTTATAGGAAAAACTGAGATTTGTACAGTCCTTTAATTTTTTTTTCCTCCCAGAACATAACTGAGTATTTTTGGTTTTCTTTCTACCAACACCAAATCTGCAAGGGGCACATCTTCTGTACCTTCCTTTTTTGTCAAAACACTGCAGGAAGACCCATCTGAAATGAATCTGAACTCTGAAGGTACTTTTAAAAGAAATCTGCTTCAGAGTTCGCTCTCGTGCATTCTGCTCAGTCAGAAGGTTACCAACCACTACATGAATAGGAGTAAAATAGTAACAGTACTGTGAAGTAAACAGGAGAAATCTTCACTAAACTAAGTCAATGGCAAAACTCCCAGGAACTTCAATGGGGCCAGGATTTTAGTCTTATCTTGTTGATCAAAACAATTATTTCACTGTTCAGAAGGACCAGACTGCTGTGCCTGCCAAGGATTTCTTAATGCAACCTGCTATGGTGCATCTTAATTGTATATACCTCTGTAACTATTGCTTTTTCATTCTACCTAGGTATACTGTTGTCTTGCTAAAAAATTTACAACATAGCCAAACAGCATCCACAACAAAGATCTTTCTTTCATCTTAGCAAAGAGAGAAATGTACCAAAGCTCTCCTTACCATAACCTTACCACTGGTGTGCAAATTAGTAACTATCACTCCCTCACCACCCATTACAAACCACTGATGTTCATAGCTGCTGAAGTGGCATACTTGCATTAAAAAGGAACAGTTTGAACCAAGAAATGAAGTGTTTTCTTGGTTTGGCAATCTTGTGTTGCAGAAAGCTTCCTATTTTTCAGTGAATCACAAAGTAGGAAGGAAAATCTTCTACATAGCATGGACTCAAATTCAGGCCAACCATTAATAGTATAACTGAATACTTTTTGTATTTCTTCACAAGGTTTACAGTATACACTGTAACTACACTAACCAAAATGATCTCAAGTATATGTAATTCAATAGCCAGAGAGAATCAAGATATCCACAGGAGAATCAATTTTACACTGAATTAGAATAAAACTCTGTTTTTTAATGTGCTGCAAAGATGACCAAAAATGAAGGCTCTCTTTTGACATAGATACCAGTATTTTTCATTTGGAAATATTTGAGAAGGCTGTTGTAAGATTGTACAACAAGCATTTTTCCCTTGGAAATCAATTAAATGAAATAATCAAGCAGAACTGGTTAACTTGTTTTCCTTAGACTAGGGAAGTATTGCAAAATATCAATTCTGCCAATACAGTGCCTTTGTAGGGAAACATGGCAGTTGTTTACTGCCACAGACATCATAACAACCTACCTTACTTTCAGGACTTTTAGGACAGATTTACAGGAGCATAGGAAAATCCTATTTATAACATGGGACATGGCTTTTGCTAGATCTTAACCCCTTTAATCACCTCATCATATCTGGCTGGATTCTACTTTACATCACCCCATAGAATTTCCTTCTTCTCAACAATTTATGGTAGAACGTAATCAGACACAGGATATCTAACATAATTTATTCCACCAACTTAAATCTCCTGCGTAACTCCTGTCACATTATTGCCTGCTTTATCAATGGCCTGATTCAAATGAGAATGTCAGTTTATAACTTCATTTAAGTATCCCTGAACAGCAACCTAATACCCCTAATGACTACTCTGGTTATAAGAAACTCTCTCCATTTTAGAGAAGATAAAACCCAAGAATTACTAATTCATATCTATTTAAATAGATTTTAAGATTGGAAGGGAACAGCCTCATCATTTAGCCAGACTTTACTCTGAAATGTTCTCCACAAATTCCTATATGTAATTCAAGCATCCATTTATTTCTAAACTGGTTTCAAGAATGTCACTAGCAATTATTTCTACTTAAAAACCATTCCGTTTTGACTGAAAAGTTTATTTGAAAAAAGTTTGAGAAGAAACATATGCTTATCAGTACTCTGATATAGTTTTAAAATACTTGTGAAAGATTTCTCAGTGCAGCTATAAAATTTAATATAGTTCAGCACCACATAACTTACATGAAAAAAAAGATTGTTCATAATATTTATTACCCTCTAGCTGCACTATTTCTGCTCAACCATCCATTTAAACTGAGGCATCCCTCATCATCCATATACATCAGACGTCCTCTTTGATCTTTAATGGTAAATTTAAAGGCTGAGTAAATGTTCTTTGAAACACAGTGTGGCACGGCTGCTTATTGTTACATAGAAGACAGTAGGTCATTAAAATTGAAACTCGATTAATACAGTGGAACATCCCCCTAATCATATACCAACTTTGAAGTAACACCCCTTTCAGTGATATTTCTAATTTACAGTTAACTAGTTTTTTTCAAGTGGAATAACAGTCAAGCTTTGGCTAAGGTCAGAATTAATAAAGTGCAAATTTCATCAAAAGACAGAGAGCCATTAGCAATGCACCCTGCTGTGGTATTTGCACTTACAATGCACAGCAAACACCCAACAGATACGTAGTCTACCACGTTAATCACATGAAACCCATCAAGTCTGTGGTTTTTAGCAGTTTGCTGAAGGTTTTCATAATCCTACAATGGATTATTAGCATTATTTTGTTAACTACAAATTATTTTTTTATTAGTGCTTTAGCAGCATTCTAATTAGCAGAGGGAGAGTTAAAGCTTTGCCTCAAAGTATAACTGAATCAAAACAAAACCTTTGGGATTCAAGTTGATGCAGCTTTTCACTTTTGCTTGCCCCTTTATCACCATTGTGGTTCAGCCAGTGGCACAACTAGAAAAAAAAACAAAACAAAACAAAAAAAACCTATTTTAAAGAATTTTCAAATCTGCCAGTGTCATGAAGCACCTCATATTCAATTTCATTACATCTTCCAGCTCAAATATCAGATCAAATTGTTAGAGATGGGTGAATTTTAATAACATGAGGCAAGGGAAACATGAATATGGACCTACGCTTACCACATGAACACTAACTGAACTATTCATACCAGTTTCATGAGCAGACTAACAGCTGACTCCTCACAAGAAGTGGAACAGTTATAAACATGACTGGTCTTCCAAAATGCTCTCATTCTTTAAAAATTAAGAAAAAAAACCCCTGCAATTTCAATACTGATGATGCACAACTTGGTAACAATGTCAGGCATTCGCATTCAGGAAGATGTCACCCTTTTTCTCCCTAAGGAAAAGTCATCAAGACTATAGGGAGAGAGAGTCTACACCTCACTGACTGCCATCCATAACCCAAGATGCTACCTTAAAACACCACTATTTTAATCTTAGGCTGATATGCAAGGGTATGAGGTATGCTTGCTGAGGCACAGGCTGTGCCCCATGCCCTCTGAAACCCAGCCTGTCCAATCACATCTACATCCAAGTGCAGTGATCCAAGCACCCAGAGGCAGCGAAAACTGGCCTGCATCGCCAGATGGATCTGGCTGCGTAATACGTTCCCTGAAATCCATAAGCCATCTCTCAAATTGGTGTAGTTAAACTTTGGGAATTATTCTTTAATTGTAGTTTAGTTTTCCGTTGTAGTAAAAAAAAAAAAAAAAAAAATTATTAGGACAGACATACCTGGCTCTCTGAAACTCACAACTCGAGAATTTTAGCTAAACTTACTTATAATAGGATTTTTAAAATAATGTTCTAGTATAGAATTTGTCACACTTACTCTAAGACTCAAGGCAATTTCTGCCTCAAATATTAAAGCCACTCTTTTACCTACTAAAGTTATAAGACCTTTAAAACTATTTTTTTTTGTTTCAAAAAAAAAGCATTGGGAACTTCTCTGTGTGCAACTCAAAACCAGCTGCACTTTGCAAGTAAAAACTTTCCAAGTGCCTGGCTCTCTGCAGATTTTTGGCAAATCTATTCGAAAAATTGAAAACTGGGGGCCTGAGCCAAAGCTTACTGAAGGCTATGGAAAAATTCCCATAGATTTCATCAGGATTTGGACTGGGCCCTAAAAAGGTCTGAAATAATTGAAAAATCAGTTCTGCATGTACAAAATATGAAATTTTCACTAGATTTAGATTTATTAGACTTCTTTATGGTAATGCGGAAGAGCAAATACATTATAAGTGGTGTTAGTGATGTACATACAGTTTTGCATTGTTAATTCACCACAGTTTCACACTCGTACATGTTACTTACACTGCCTACACAATAAACATGATCTAATCAATCTCACATACACACATACCTCATTTTTAAAAGACTTGAATATTGATAAAAAACATTAATATTGTCACAGCTAAATGATTTTTTTTTCTTTTTAAATTGAGTACCAAACACAACATGGAGTAAGAGTTTCCCTTCAAAAGCTGTAAGCCAAATTCAGTGATAACCAACAAAAAAAAAAAAAAAAATCATTGTGGGCATACTTGCTCAGAACGGCTTAGAATAATGTAACACTAGCAATTTCAGCTAAGATGCATCTAAATTAATGGCAATGTAAGGGAAGAGTCAGGTTTACTCAACCTCAACGTACCAGAAAAGAAATAAAAGTAGCAAATGCAAAAAAAAAAAAAATGGGTTGTGGCACCTGAAATAATGGCCACAACATCTCCTGATGGGTAAACAGTTGCATCTCTGCTACTTCCAGTTAGAAGAAACTGAATAAGCCATTAACTTTGAGATATTCTGGCTTGAGCTGTATATCACATGAAAAGAAATACTATCAACTTAACAGAAATGTTGCACACACATAGAAAAAAAAAAAAAAAAGGCTCCCTAAGAATCTGTTTTCAGCATTTTAAGAGAGGAGAGGTGACCTGGAAATTATTTTCTACTCCCCACTCCCTTCATCCTTCTGTATCATCTCTCTCCCATTATCTCCCCATCTTTTTGTGGACGGATACACTTAGCCATGGTTGTACTTAGGCAAAGTAGACAATCCTTGTAATTTTGTGGTGGTCTTGTCTAAGTAGGGACTGGAAAGGAAAAGTAATGACATCTAAACTTCAGAGCTAATTATGCTTTTCAAATCCCTGCAGCTCATGTACAAATATCAAGACACTCCATCATATAGGTTGTTCTTGAAACATCATAGGAAACCAAAACTAAAGAAACTAAGGGAAACTTGTTAAGTGGAAATTCAAAGTATGATTGGACATACAAGACTGACTCCCTATTAATAGTATATACCTTAAATAAAAGGATTATGCTACATTATTAAAGTTTGGCTGTATTTAAAAACAGATTACATCATTCCTTACAGCCTCTTAAAATAACTATCTAGGTTTTACTTTTACTTTTCTACTTCACCTTTTTACTACTATTGAGTCTTCTGAAATAGAAGCTAAGTGGCTGTAGACCTTCTCCTTTAGCAACATTTTTTTCCATAGTTTTGAACAATTAGCTTATTAGTGCAGATTTTAGAAGTTTATTTCTGCTTGTGGTCTCTCAAGAACTCAAACAATATAGAAAATAAAGCCCAGTAACAGGCACAATCATTATGGGAAATTCTTTCAACTGACAATTATTTTCACCAAAAGCATACTTCAACATTATGAATCATTTGTGACCACTTATACTTAAGTAGGACATATTAAAATTTAATAGGTTTCAATGCAAAGAGCCAGCAATAGGATAGTACACACCAAGGCACTAATGTGTTGATCCTAACTGTACTTAGATGAGGCAAGTTGGAATTGCAATGCTGCCAATTAAATTTCATAGTACAACAAATGAATGAATCCCAAATCTCAAGTGGGATTTTTTTATTCATTATGCATGACATTTTCCTCTTTAAATTATTAATTTTTTAAAAAATGTTATTGCTTTAGCCTTTTTAACCTCTGTACTCCTTCACTCTGTGGTTTTTTTCCAACTGTAATATCAATTGAGAAGGGGAGATTTTCCCAACAACATAATAAAAACCTTTTCAAAACCCTGCACACAAATGTGTTTTGTTACCCTTCCATCTTATTTTGCCCCTTTTCATGATACTGGAATCTTGGAATGCCCTGAAAAAAAAAATATATTTTCCATCAGTGCCTTCTTTTCAATAAGAAAAAAATTAATTCCAATGCTTTACCATTGTTTATGTAATCCTTGAAAATTAACCACTTGGAGAACTATCATTTGAGTCCACCAGGGTGACAAAACTTGACTGAATTCACTAAAATTAAAGATCACCTCAGACATTCTTCCTTACTCTCTTCTCATGTCTGATATTCAGCTTTCCATTTTTCAATGCATTCACCCGAATCATGCAGAATGATGTAAGAAAAGGCTGCAAGGCACACTGGCTCACCGCAATCTACTAATGTATAACCTATGTTTTAACAGTAAAACATCCCCAAACAACTGCATGTGGAAGCTACAACACAAGACTGTAAGGCACATTTGAACTCTATTCATACGTAGATGTTACTGGCTCATGGTATGACCTTTGGAAAGTCACTTAACTTCTGTATAGTTCAATTCTCCTTTCCACAGAAATAAATTACCAAAGTTACTAAAACCATAGAAAACAAAGTTTTAAAGAGTAAAGAAAGTTACAATGGAAAGAAGTTACAAACAGTAAAGATTCACATCAGAGAGCCAAATAATCAATGTTTCTGGCTCCACCAAGCTGTTCTTAAGCTTTTCTTGAGCAACCACAAAATCTTGTTGCTGTAAGCACTCCCAAAATTCTCCCTAATGATTTGCTACTCCCCTTCCTTTTCACTAAATCAGCTTTATGGGGCAAGAGACATATTTTAGTCTCAAAAATAGAACCCAAATAATTAGTTTAAAATGTTTGATATATTACTGTTTGCTTATTTCTAGGCTTTTATATTAAGATAGAACTGTTCATCGTGAACAGCTGATATACTTCTGCAAAAGTACTTCAAATGTGGAGAACTGGAAGTCACATTAAAGCTGGAGCACTGTATCATGTTCCATTATATACCGTATCATGTCTCATTAGTAGCTGGCATGACACAACGTAACAGAAGTGCATGACAGCGCTAGGGGCTGTAAGAGTTATGGCAATTTCTTTGTTCCTGTTATCATTCTTATGTGATTATCATCTGCAATTAGATGGAGAGAAGAAAATTATGTTTAAACTGGCACAACATCTCAGGCGTGCAGAGCTGCACAAATTGGATACAGAAATAGACATGGATCACACTGGTTATGGACTTAGTCTCCATTATACCCTTGTCAAACCTTGCTAATATCTCATTGTCTGATAGATCCACACTAGTACCACAGGATTTTCTCTGCAGTTACTGCTTTGGGCCACCCAGATTGACAGTTGACCAGGAAAAGGGTCTTCTCACCCTTTTATCATTCTAGCGATAGAGTTACTTGAGTCACTTGCTCCAATTATCACAGTGAAGGAATTGTGCATATAGTTGCATGGACATCAAAGTGCACAATATGGAGAAGGAAACCAGTGAAGCAGAATGTAGAGAGGAGAAATGCAAAAAATAATTGAGGAAAAATAGAGAAAACCAAACAAAGCAGAGCCATAGTGGTAGCCTTACTAGAAGGAAGAACTACAAAGGAAAGATAAAAAGTATGCATTTTACCAAATGTTTGCCTTAAGGCAGTAAGAAAAGTATGGAAAGTTTGAAAAAAATTGATACGGTGATGATAGATCTGTTTTGGTTTCAATGCATGTAGTACACAACTTCCTACAGAGAAACCTTTATGTGGGTACGGGAACCCCAGCTTCTACAGGCAAGAGAGAAAAAACCTGTACTTGTTAAACGCAAAAATACATAAAATTTTGAATCAGATAAATATGGCTGTAAGTTTTGAGCACTTAAAATGAAGGTTAATGAATGTGATACCTCAGTGATACACAGCTATACTTCGTGTGTGTGTGTGTGTATATATATATATATATATATATATATATATATATAAAACAAAGAAATGTAGCGGGTAAATGTAACAAAAATCTTGTATTTCTGTTTAAATGCAGACTTCAGTCTTTTTTATATAATCTTACATATTTAAAAAATACTTTTCCACTTTTAGTAAGCAACCTGCTTCCTGAGGGAATCAGTCTTTCAAGGCACTTTATTGATCAACCTGTGTCATCCTAAGGAAGCTAGAAAAAATGAGTTAGAGCTTTCATTGCAACCATTAAAATGAGTTAACATCAATTTCATGTTTTAGGACCTGAGACAACAAATCCATAGGAATTAATCGGCATTCAGTGTTTTATAAATGTGCTTTGAAAGCCTCTGGATACATGTAAGAAAAAAAAAAAATACATTTAAAAAAGTCCCCAGCAAACTGAATTTCAATGAGAAATGGGCCCTTTTAATAAGGTTTAGATTCCTGAGATCACAGATACTTACCAATGTCCTCTAGACACATTTGTAAATGGTACTGTCTCATGAAATAGTGGAAACAGGTGAGGCACACTATGAAAAAGCTGGGTAAAATGCTGAATCTAATGTGGTCAATGACAGTTTCCACTGATCTCAGTTACTACCATATCCAACCAGTACCATCCAAACTTCAGGCGTACAAAATCCTTGCAAGTACTTGCAGCAAGCTTTGTGAATAAAACATTAACTTTCACTTTTCCTTACACAGATTTAATAAGCATTGTTAAAAAGTTTTATGAATACCCAATATATTTAAACTAAAATAAGAAAAAAAAATATAAAAGTATTATTTTACAGGTTATAGAAGGGGAAAAATAGTATATTGCTACAGAATACATATGGAAAATATGTTAAGTAAGAATCACACTGAAGTTCAACCAGGCCAAGCACAAGATCCTCCATATGGGTCGGAGCAATCCCAAGCACAAATATAGGCTGGGTGGAGAATGGATTGAGAGCAGCCCTGATGAAAAGGACATGACCCAGCAATGCACGCTTGCAGGCCAGAAAGCCAACCGCATTGTGGGCTGCATTAAAAGAAGCGTGGCCAGCAGGTCAAGGGAGGTCATTCTCCTCCTCTACTCTGCACTCATGAGAACCCACCTGGAGTACTGAGTCCAGCTCTGGAGCCTCCAATATAAGAAGGACATGAACCAGTTAGAGTGAGTCCAGAGGAGGGCCATGAAGATGATAAGAGCACCTCTCCTACGAGGACAGGCTGAGAGAGCTGGGGCTGTTAAGTCTGAAGAAGAGAAGGCTCCAGGGAGATCTTACAGCAGTTTTCTAGTACCTAAAGGGGCCCTACAAGAAAACTGGGAAGGGACTTTTGACAAAAGCATGTAGTGATAGGACAAGGAGTAATGGCTTTAAACTGGAAGAAGATAGATTTAGACTAGACACAAGGAAAACATTATTTACTGTGAGGATGGTGAGGCATTGGAAGGAGCTGCCCAAAGGAGTTAAGGATGACCAATGAAGAATTTGTTATTAACAGTGTAAGAGAGGAATTTGCAATGATTGAACAAACTATTACCTATCTTTCTTTACAGTACACTCTCTGTGTAGTAAGAACATAGCAGCAATGTTTATATCTTATATATATATATACAAATATATAAAAATGAATATAGCTATTCCAGGAACTCAAATCCACATGTTTTTCCAATTAGTCCTGACATTCTCCTCAAGTTTAGTAGCACGTAAACAGAGAGTTCCTTAAGGAATATGACACATTCTGTTGCATCCCAGTCTTCCAGCTAAGAACACAGTCTCAAAATGGGCAATATTCACTCATGGATATCACTCCAGCATTTTGCAAAGAGGTTTTTATAAGCTTATGCAAGAAAAAAAAAAAACCTAGAAAAACTTTTGTCTTCATGACCTTGAATACATTCTGGGTGCATATATATGTAGTTAATGTAGTAAAGAAAATTGTCTTCAAAGTTAGCATTTATCCATTCATTATCTGAATGACAGAATCATGATTATAGAAAGTAGATTATAATCACCTTAATAAACTAAAAAAAGCTATGAAGACAAAGTGTGAAGTCAAGTATATACTACCATGCTTGGGAAAGTAACATCGTATGTATAAATAGAGAACAGGAAACATCTGGTTAGGCAACAAATGTGTAGCAAAGGGTCTGAAGGTTGAGGTGGAGCACAGTATAGCAGGGTATACTCCCAGCTATAGAAAAAAGAAAAGCATTCCATTTTGGAAAACAAATTGTAAGAATTTAAAATCATTATGAAAAAAAGACTGAGATAATTTAGTCACAATTAGTACAAAAAAAAAGTTACATAAGTTTAACATTATAGAGAACACCATTAATTGCCACTTTAATATTCACAATAAAACAGTTTGATTTGCACAAAAGACAACTTATATCAAATACTAGGAAATCCTCCTATAAGGACATTAATCTAGCATATAAGCTACCAAAAGATATTGTTCAATTTTGTCCAAGTGTTTAAGAGTTCATATAAACCTCGTCACTGATACTTTGCATACATGAACCCCATTGCAACACAGAGGACAAAACTAGATGTGCAGTTGGCTTGACTTCTAGCTCTACCTTTGTATAAGTCTTAAATATTACACTGCCACAAAACTATTTGCAAATACTATTCCCTGGATGCAAAATATTCATTTTTCCTTATAATTTCAGTTCTGAAGATTCATTTGGCCTGAGGAGACAACAGACTTTTGTCATTTGACAGATTTCAGTGATTCAGTACTCAGTAACTGATTTTCAGGTTAAATAACAGTTTCTCTGCTGCTCCAGTTAAATTCAACTATGTAAGTAAATCATGCTAAAGCACAATATACAGATCTCCTAATCAAACAAAAAAAAAAAAAAAAGAAAAAAACAATTGAAGCCCAAGGAAGAAGAAGGAAAAAAAAAAAGTTGTAGAAGAAAAAGGATAGTTTAAAGAAAAATAAAGTCCTAATTTAAAAATAAAAATCATTGATTGAACAAAGTGTTGATACAGATGCCAGCTGCAACAGGATGCCATCTGCATACCAGGAACTACTATAGGTAAAGCAGAATCACATTCTAGCCAAAGAGTAGCTGACATACTCAAAATACAGTTTAGGCAATACTGCAAACAGGGCTCAAATCAATGAGACTGACACCTAAATGATTCTCCAAACAGCCACAGTCGACACTGCTTAAGGTTTTCAAAGCAATGCTGCAAAACACACAGATATTGTAAGCGATCTTTAAAAGCTACAGAATTAACTCACTGTAGGTAATCAGGATTTATGCTATAAACTCCCACACCCATTAAGGTCAATACATGACAACCTGGGTGGTCTATGGCACCTTTCCCCAGCACTTCCTTGGCAATGACCCACACTTTGGGTTGGCACCACTCCCTAAGCCCCTCACCATTCCTCTCATCCAACTGTTTACACGTTGCCAAAGACAACACAGTATATGATATACCCTGATGTGGCTTACAGCTATAAACATATTTAGCCAAGGATTCTGATTAACTTTTAATCATCCTTATAAGAACATTTCACATACTGAAAAACTATCATGCCCCTCCTCAACCTCCTCTTCTTTTTGCCTCAGAAGAAACAAAAAGTAAATTCAATGCAATAATTTATAATTTTTGTGCTCTTCTCTGAACTCTGTTCAGTTTTTCTAAGTTTTTCTTGAATTGTGTTACCTTGTAATTTCAACCAAATCTTCTTGTGAAGAATAGAAAGAAATAATCATATCTCCTCATTAAAGTTATGTGACTACATCTCAAAGTTGGAATTCACCTTTAATAAGATCACACTGCCTACTTTTACTCAGTGGCTGGTCCATTATAACCCCCAGGAGCCTATCTGACAGCAACAGTGCTTAAGGAATAATAATTCAATTTTTAGTTTCTCCTATTGTTATTCACTAGAGCCCTTAGTGCTTGTCTCAACCAAACATCATCTCACTGACTTCAGATTCTTCCTCTAATCTATCAAACAGTCCTTGAAACTCCCGCTAGCTTGTTGCAAAACCCCAGTTTCAACATTCATGCTCCATATTCCATCACTGAAGCCATTAATGAAAATAGTGAACAAAACCAGACTCAGCAGAGACCACTGCATACCTTTAACATATACTGTTGGATTAACTACAAATAACATTTTCTGAAGGCTTCTTTCAAATAGTTGCCCACTTAAAGATAATCATCAGCTTTTCAATGTGGGCTTCAGGCAATTTCTCTAGGGTACACTATCTCGAACATATTAAATATAGCTTCTAGAAATCCAGCTTACTGTTATAGTAATGCAATGCCAGAAGGGTCCTCGGCACTTTTAAACAAATTTTGAAAGGTGGTTGCTATAGAAAAAGGAGTTTCTACCATTACAAAAAAAAAGATGTGCTTAAGAACAAGTAGCGTTGAACAAAATTCTCAAGCTAATGCCAGCCACACTACAGGACCATCTTTGGCTTCACTTAAACACCCTGAAGAATTTTGCCCTACATTACCATCCAGTATTTAACCACAAATCCTTAGACAAAAATTCAGTTCTTACCATCCCTTCTCCATGCACAGTTCTACCTCATTCTCCCCTACCTATTCCTGTTCCCTCCTTTATGACTGGGAGAAGGAGTTCCTCTATTTTATAGGCATTATTGAACAGCTGTTTACATAACAGCATACAGTTATAAGTGCAAGGTCCTGGACATGGGTCTGGACAATCTCAAGCACAAATACAGGCTGAGCAGAGAATGGATTGCGAGCAGCCTTGAGGAGAAGGACTTGGGGTTACTGGTGGATGAAAAGCTGGACATAAGCCATTAATGTGTGCTTGCAGCCCAGAAGGCCAACTGTATCCAAAGAAGCATGACCAAGCAGGTCAAGAGAGGTGATTCTGCCCCTCTACTCCACTCTTGTGAGACCCCACCTGGAGTGCAGCATCCAGCTTTGGGGCCGTCAGCACAGGAAAAACATGCACCTGTTGGAGTGAGTCCATAGGAGGGCCACGAAAATGATCAGAAGGCTGGAGAACCTTTCCTATGAGGACAAACTGAGAGAGTTGGGGTTGTTCAGTCTGGAGAAGAGAAGGCTCTGGGGACACCTTATTGCTGTGTTTCAGTACTTAAGGGGGGCTTATAAGAAGGATGGGGAGAAACTCTTTAGCAGAGTCTGTTGTACTAGGACAAGGGGTGATGGTTTTAAAGTAAAGGAGAGTAGATTTAGACTAGACACAAGGAAGAAATTCTTTACTGTGAGAGTGGTGAGGCACTGGAACAGGTTGCCCAGAGAGGAGATGTGGATGACTCATCCCTGGAAGAGTTCAAGGCCAGGCTGGACAGAGCTTTGAGTGACCTTCTGTAGTGGAAGGTGTCCCTGCGCATGGCAGAGGGGTTGGAACTAGATAATCTTTAAGGTCCCTTCCAACCCAAATGATTCTATTTTGTACAGTGATTTCCCTTTATAAAATATCATTACATTTCTTCCTTGTGTAGACTGAACAGGTATTTTTAGTTGGAATCAAGAGTGAGTCATTATCCCCACTAACTGCACTGTTTTCACACTCAGGACTCGTCTTGGGCAAATGAACTAGTTTCTTTTAGGTGAATCTAACCAGGCAGATGAATCCCAGGAATGCACCTAAGCCACTCCAACTGCTAATGAAGCATCAGTACACTAAACAGGAACAGAGTTAGTTCAAATCCTCTCTAAAACACATAGATATACAGGTCATATTGCCAGCCACAATTACTTCACACTGCTTCTAAGGACCACATTACTTGCCAGTGTAAAGATAGCCACAGAAAACCCAAACAGGTGACAAGACAAGCATGTTTAAAAAGTCTCAGTTTCTCCAGTCTGTCCAACGATCTGGGATTCATTTGCTGCATTGCTGTGCATATGCTGTAAGAGAGCAATAAGTGATCAAATTGAGAGAAAACTTAGATTTAAAATTATCTTATTAGCTAACTCATTCTACTGGTCAGCAACACAACCAGTGTTTGCTTTCCACAACCACTGAAAAACAAACTGTTAACACAATTAAATGTGTCTTAATTTTTAGTTTTAATATACAAAAACATATTCTGAATTATGAGCCGGTACTTCATGTCTTACCCGGCATGACAGCAGCTTGCTGAGTGGCTGAGTCTGTACTTAAGGAAAGGCGGCCACCTTTAGCCAATCTATCACAGAAGACGGTGATGTTCTTCTTCAGTCTGCTGGTATCTTTGGGCATGCACAACTGGCTGCTGACAGTCAGGGCCTGTTCCTTAGAGCTCTTTGACAAACAAGTTCTTAACAAGTAAGAAACAGCAGCATCCACAGTTTCTTCCCAACCCTGGATTAAAGAAAAGGACATTAAATAAAATTAGGTGAACTGTAATACGATATAGTAAATTATAAAGAAAGTAAAAAATCAAGGACTAAAAATTGTCAAATTACACTGATACATAAAATATAATCTAATGGTTAATGAGTGTCCTGAACACCCCATTTTTCAGCTGGTGCAAGGAAAAACTGAAAAACCAAACTTATTCCAATATTAAGATTGACAGAGAAATATAATTTCAATAATAATAATAATAAAAAAATAAGGACAGTATGTGGCATAATAGCTAAATTCAGTAGTTGTATTAATAAATGAAAAACAGAAGTTCCTGGATGCAATATTTAGAGTTAATAACAGAACTGAGATGTAAATACAAACATAATACGTAGTATTTAACATTACCCTGAAGATATGTGAAGGTTAGGGAAAAAAAAAAGGTACCCAATTATACATTCTTTGGAATCACTGTCTAAGATTCTGACAATATGTCAACAGCACAGAACATCAAGACTGCACCCCAAAGCTGCAGATATTCAATATCCATTTATCAGACCAATTATGTTACGATATCCACAGTGTTAGCACAGATGTGTGAGTGCTCTGATGAACTGGGACCTAAATTTCTAACAATGTAGTATCAAGCTGTAAACATTTATGAGAAGACCTGATTAGTAATCAGTGCAGTTAAAACAAGCAGTCACCTATGGAAAAGCTTTCAGAAGGAAATGTTATATTCAGTATCATATTCTGTCTACATATTTCCACAAAATAAAGTGTTTACTCCTGAAAATAATACGTAGTAAAAACAAGGAAGTTTCTTTTCATGAAGTACCTCTAAAAGTTATTTTCAAATTTGTAATCTGTACTATGGTTTTCAGTGACACGACCAAATCAAAGACGTTCCTTCAAGTAAGTCTCCTGGATAGCAGAAGTCTTATTATTTGTGACAAAGTTATTAGGTTAATGCATAAAATCTATTACACGACATCTATCTCATTTAAGCAGCGTGTAGTGCAGAACTGACTCTTCTTGATTCATTCTGTGATCTTAAATTACACTCTGTGATGAGACGATGTGATTAATCCAGACTGTCTATAATTAATGAACCTGCAAGATAGTCTCAAAGCCTGCTGACATCTTTTTGTGACAATCTTAAAGAGCTTGGACAGAGTCAGCAAGTAATATGAAGGGCTTTGGGGTCTGCTAACTTCAGGACTCCTAACAACTCTCCGTATCCAGCTATCTGTAAGCAATTTTACATATGTGCTGCCTACATGTACAGGAAGCAATAGCCAATCATTGTAGTAGTAGTGTCTGCTCTCTCAACACTCCTGACTGGTTGAGACTTATTTTGGCAACAGTCTTTATTGACTTTAGAAGTTTTGAGGCTACAGTCTGGAACCACTTAGCTCTATCTGCTGCTAAGATAACAGAAGGTAACACCAAGGTAGCTCTTTACATGGTGATTACTCAGCCAGAACAAAAAGAAAACTCAAGTATCTGGCTGCAGTTAATTCATACCCAGAGTCTTCTAGTTCTTAAGATCTTTCTCATGATGCATTCTATTTGATTGAAAATGTGCAGCTGAACAGCAAAATAACCTACCTATCCAAATTCCCATGACTGGGTAAGTGTAACATTTGAAAGAATGATGATGATGACGCTGTTGGAGTCAAGCAAACAAGGTTTGTGAATTTCCTCCATTAGAAACATATGGTTTTTGTGAAGGCTAGAGCACTACTTTCTACACAGAGAAGCAAAAGCCACCTCCTGACCTTGTTACTTCCTAAGGACAGGTCCAGGAGAGATGCTTACTAGTGGCCAAGTATGTCAGTGAGACCACACAGTCATATGCACTTCATATTGGTCCAAACATACATGATTCTTAATTGTGTCCTGAAAACATGCTGTATGTGTATAAAACATTTACATTTTGTAGAGGAATAGGATCAACTACTGGTGTTTTCTTTGTCAACTTTTGCCTTTCTGGACTTCAGAACAATGACAACGTTAACTTACTGTCTTATCTGGATTTCCCCCCTCCAAAAAACATGTAAATTAGAAAAATCAAGCCAATCAATAAATGCTGTGGTAGCTAAACATATTTCAAATATTCTAGAAAGAGTCCATTGGCATGTAATCCATCCACTGACCTGTGATGTTGACAGGAAACAATCTGTTCTGGGGCCAATTTAAAGAGTTTAATGAGCTGTAAATGCTGTCTGCATTCCCACATACGAGGCAATGAAACTTAATACATACAAAGCATCAAAAATAGTCAACCCAGGCTCTCCTAATTACACTACAAATCATGAAAAATAAGACAACATAATGTAAGAATCTTGAGTTACACTAAAAGACAAAGAAACACGTGATTAACTGGAGTCAGTATACAGTAGCTGAGAAGCTGACCAATATCTCTCTCCACATAAGTCATAAAAATGCAGGCAAAAGGAGCATTTAAATAAGAAGACTGAAATAAAAGCTAACAAAAGTCAGGAAATTAAAAGTGGCCAGTGTTCTGTCCTTGGCTCACACAGGTACATTTTACTTTATACCATAGCCTTAACATTTTCCAACCCTTGTTCTTGTATTTAATTTCCATGTAAAACTGGTTTCTCAGTAGACCATGAAACTAACTTCAATTCAAGGACTGTTGACCTAGTAAGTCCAGTCAAATCCAAAGCAGCCTTTACAATTAGTGAAAGATACACAAAAACTACCTCTGCACAAAAAAAAAAAAAAGAAAATCTTTATGGAAATCTGTTTAAGTGATTTTATACAACTATGAATTAATAGCCACAAATAAGACCGCATTTGTCAGCAATTTTTAATGGTGCAAGGAACAAGAAAAATTCTTCACCTTTTCTGTGTTAAAAAATGCTAAAGTATGTTTGAAAATGACAGTGTTCTAGTCTATAGGCTACACTGAAGAATGATTCTACAGGCAGAGTTGTAAGATTCACTAATGGCTTTCTGTGTAGTATCCTGCATATTTGAGGTCTGAAAGCAACAGCTTCAACAGAGGTGCGATACCAGTAATTCATCATCCTGTGACCAGCAAGTGTTGCCATAACTTGTAACAATAAATGTAAGACAAGACTCACAGAAAGATGTATTATTAAATCATGAAAATTCTTCGTATTGACTGTATCACCTGAAACAGATACGAAAAATACTTAATTCATCAATCGAACTTTTTCATTGGGAACGGCTCGGCTTCATATTTTGCATATATACATTATTAATTTTCTCTTGTTGGTAATAAATAGAGATTGGCACTTTCTTTTAATGAAATTAAAATGCAGAAGTCTGAAGACCAAATGCAGATTTGTGATACTAGCAGGACTAAGATTGTACTAGTACACATCATGTATAATCCATATATATTATAATTAAGGATCCTCAGGTGTCATGGTGCATCTGATTGTGACTGTGATTATACATTTGATCTCGCTTTGGCATAAAGTTTAATCTAGAGTATCTAATTTTTTGGAAGATTTTCAGGTTCTACCATTTGCTGAGCAGGAAGAAATCTCCAAAATTATATTCCCTGCAGGGTAAATGACTAATGAATGTTATTCTAAAATTCTAGACAATAAAGCTTGAGGCACATCCAGCATGTGAGATCTCACGCTGCAGATCAGTTGTCAGGCTGTAGGAAGGGCTCTGATCCTGTGACACAATGTGCAAGTGGGGAATGTGGTTACTACTGAAGTTTGACGGCGGGTCCTGTTAGGAGGCCCAGCACTGTAGCCTGACACTTGGCTGCAAGGCTCCACTCCCCAGGACTTTAGCTGGGCAACCCGCAAGGTCAACTAGACATAGGGACAAGATCTGAGAGAAGGATTTCAATATATGTAGTGAGAAGTATGAGACAGGGCCTAACTGTTGTGAGATTTGATAGGTTTACTCCTATAGTTTAGCTTTTTAATGCATTTATACCATATAACTGTCCCCATGCATTTTCTTAAGTTTTTAGATGCCCTTTGCTTCCAATAAATCATTGAAGTTAATGAAGTGAAAGATGAAGGACTGGCTAAACTAAGTTGCACCTATTGAGGTCCAGTCAAAATCCTATCTAGCTGCACGGCACAGAAGTTTACAGCAGTTGGTTTCCATTGCAAACACATAAACAAACAAAAGTACCAAGTCCAGCTGCTAAAGACACTAGTGATTTCACTTGGAAAACACTGAGAATCTAACAGCTCCCACTGCAAACACCATGCCAAAATTTCTGGCAGATACAGTGGTTTTGCCTCATGTCTCCCCTCAGAACAGGGGTGAACAGCTTCCAACACAGACAAGATCAAGTAAATATGAGACAGACTCAAGCAGATAATAATACAGCACATTCTGTCAAATTGCTTTGAACAAAAAAAAAAACTAAATTAGGATATTTTACCTAGAAGTTTTACCATAATGTACTTTCCTATGAAAAATAAAACTTTTGTTCCTTTTTAACTGAAAATCTTCAACAAGTTTTACCAAATTTTAAGCTGTACTTAAGCAGATAATGAATAAACTGAAAGTCTACCTTTCTCGATATTGTTTAATATTAGACTTTATTAAAATTTGTTCTGAGACATTGAAGGTTTTGACACACAAACCACTGTGTGGTGGCTAATGGTGAACACACATCTAGACAGTTAAACAAGTCTCATCTAACTGATGAACTCTATAGATCGATGAACTTGACTAATCATTGAGAAACAGTGGGCAGACAAATCTATGATTTGCAAGGATAGCCTTCAGGGCCGGCTTAAACATATAAAGGGTGGATAAAACCTAGGTAAAGATCTTTTCAAATATTATCAAGCCTTCTGAAATAATGACATCAGTAATATTCATTAAGTTTTACCTGGACCAGATTATAGCAATGAGTCATACAGCTATGTAGCTTTGTAGAAACAGCCGGATAAGTAGTTTTTCTTAAATCTCTATTCTGAAAAGTTAAAAATTATCATTACATTGAGTATGTATATTTACAAAAGACTTTTACTAAGCAATCTTTGTGAGCTAGATTTTGTTCTGTAAGAAAAATCTGTAATAGATGTAAATAATACATAGATTTACTTCCAGAGAGTTCTCAGGCTTTAAAAAGAACACACACACACATAAGCAAAGAAAAGGTGCAACAAGGAGACAGAAAGGAGCCTTGAGATGTGTTGAGAATGGATGTTTAGATTTTATGACACAGCATTTCCTTTCCTTTAGTACTATGCAATTGCCATAAATTCACATAATGCACCAGAGCTTAAATCCTACAAAAGTTCTGGACACAAAATTCTCAAGACATACGGAGACCAAAGCATAGGAACTAAAGATGTGGGGGGGGTTGGGAAGTTTGAAACTTGAACTAGTTCATTACAGTGCATCATAACACAAGGAAAAACACTATTTATATTCACAATTTTAACCAGATGGCCACAATGACTTTTCCTCTATTTTAATATAGATAACTATGGAAACTCAATTTTGCCAAGCTATTAGAGTCTTCCAATGTTTTTTCTTCTCTGGATAAAAGAGATGAGCAAAGGGTTCTCTTTGAATGTAAACTCTAGTTCACTTTGTGATGCTTAATATAAGAAAAGTATGTAATAGCTCAGTAGAATTAACTATTGTACCATTCAAACAGATGGAAACATCCTTGTTACATGAAAGCAAAACAAAAGACACAAAGTAAATGTGTAAATGCGAGCTCCATAAAAGACATTATTTAGCTTGGAGATTACACCTAAAAGGTTTGAAAAGATACAAAGTTAATGAGTTAATTATTTAGTCTGTGAAAGAAAGAAACATTGTGCTAAATGACAGAAGATCTTTTGATAGGGAAATGCTTACAGAACCATAGGAACAGAAGATTTTTTTGACTGTAGTTGAGAGATGAATGTTGTGTCCTGAAAGAGCGCTTACACCAAATACACAGACAGGACTGGAAGTTACTAAAATCTTTGCCATTCCTTTGACTCTGGTTAAAGAGCTTCAAGCAGAAGTGTTTGCCCAAAAGTCTAATAAGAAAGACTTTCAGAACCAATTCCATTCTTACACCAGGTAACGCAGAAGAGCAGCAACGTCTTAACAAATGCTTGCAAATTATATAAGCCCACTACACCACAATATTAATCCAAAACGGTTAGACATTTTCATAGCTGTTTCTTCATTAGGCCATTTACTTTTGCTTCAATTAAACCTGCCAGTTCCTTTTAGCAAACCAGGTAAGTGGCTTGTGATCATCAGGGAAAAAGTCTTTAACATTTCACAAGACCCACAAAAACAAGAAAAAGTAGAACTAAAATACCTACTTCAATCCTTGTTGACTGATATTTAGAATCACAGAATCATAGAATGGTTAGAGTTGGAAGGGACCTTCAAAGATCATCCAGTCCAACCACCCTGCAAAGAGCAGGGACATCTCCAACTACATCAGGTTGCTCAGAGCCTCATCCAGCCTGGCCTTGGATGTTTCCAGGGATGGGGCATCCACCACCTCTCTGGGCAACCTGCTCCAGTGTCCCACCACCCTCATTGTAAAAAATTTATTCCTAATATCTAATCTAAATCCCTTTAAGTACTGGAAGGCTGCTATCAGGTCTCCCTGGAGCCTCCTCTTCTGCAGGCTGAACAGCCCCAACTCTCCCAGCCTGTCCTCACAGGATCCTTGGTTATGATATTTTGCATGATATTGTGCACATCCCCAAACTGCAAGAATATTAATTCTTATTCAGAACCAGAATGTAGAGTACAAAAGTAGCTCTAAAGCAACAGAATCACAGAATCACTGCAATCAGCTGAACTCCATCCTAATAAAAACACCTTTTGCACTGCATCTAGAACACTTAAATCCACCATGCTAGGCATATTTTTTTTTCCATAAAAATGCCCTGCAAGCTACATCAGTACAGGATAATACTTTGGTTTACTGTCCTAATAATCAGAGAACATATAGAATAACATGTTAAAGTAAATTGAAAGACGTAAACATATTTCTTGGGTATCACTGAACGGTACATAGTCACAGATGGACAGTTCACGCCAGCAGGATTACAAGCCTTCTGTACTTTGCAAAAGATGTTAGCAATTATCTGATAAGAATGTTCTTTAAATACGCTTAAGACCTTTGGAGACAATCTTTTAAGCTATATGACTTCATTGTTGCTCAAGAAAAAAAGTAACTTTGCTCATGGAAAGTTTCTATTTCTAATTCAGTTTATAAAATATGAGATGAGAAGATTCAATTTCACTCAAATACTAGCTAGGGTTACTGGGATTTTTAAGCAACAAAAAAGCTTCTATGAAAAAAAAAGTAATAAAATGCTTTATGCAGATAATAGCAAAACATAGATGCCTACAGAAATCTGTACACAGTAGTGCTTGCTGATAAATCTCTTCAGAAGCTTAAAGCACAATAAAATTCATTCAAAACCCTTCACATAAGACGTGTTAGGCAGGAAACTGCATCATCTTTGTGAGATGATTGGATTAAAATAAATTATGCTACTTAGGGTACAGTTTCTCCAACCTGAAGGCAACCCAGACAGGGTTTCTGGGTGGGGAAAGAGTGTTCTCTAGGGAGAAGATGTGGAGATGTGAGCAGAAAGAAGTGGCTTCTGTAAGAGCTCAGAAATATTGTAGGACTAAGGAAATTCCAGGAAAAGGATGGGGTGAACAAAATGGAAGGGGGGGGAAAATTAAAAAGTGACTATGGAGAGATAAGTTTGAGAAAACTGGCTTATGGAATTATAAGAACTCTAGGGATTGTGGAAAATTCAGTTAGAGGTACTAATTACCATTATTTATCTTAAGCATAAATTAAATCATTCTAATAGCACATCAGTCAAACTTGTCCAAGATGGTTCCTAAGTTGTGTTCAAGAGCTAGACAGGTATTTGACTCTGTATCTTAATCAGTCTCTCTTTAAAAGCTCAAACTTACTTTGAAAGCTTTGTCATTATTAATATTTTTCCTAAGACAACAGCCATTTTTCAAGCTGCCTATGAAGTCATTTATCCTGGAGTGACAGCCAAGACAGTTCTGAAAGAATTCAAATGCAATGTGAAACACACTGCAAAAACTATGCAAAATTGTTGCAAGCCAAATTACAGGGATTCTTACAGCTGTTAACTCAGAAATTTGTCTGGCTATATCTTGTTTGGTTTTTTTTTATTTTAATCACAATAACTATTTCCTCAGCTCTCAGAAATGTTAGAATACTTGGAAGCTCACCTTACTGAATTGCAACCTTGGCACTGATGCTTATCCAAATCACCAAAGAAGAGGTGTCGATATCTGAAAGCACTGTATATGTGAATTTACAAGAAACATCAGCCATGTGTCTCTCAACACTTTGCTTTTACAGTGATTAAAAAAAAAATTCTTATTGTTACACATACACACTGGCAATACACTAATCCAGGGCTACCGAACTGGTAGTCTCTAACATAGACACAGAACATTACCAAATTTTGCCAGGATTTCACTGTGCTACCAGTCATCCTAACCCACATTCTTCAAGCATATTTTGTATTTCTAACTGGCCTATTTGTCTCGAACAGGAGATAACAGGTACACAGCCATAAAGATGCCATTCCACATTTTACTGTTCTGCCAGAAATAGAGCTGACAAACTTCCCTTGTGAGTGTCCCTAAAAAAAATTACTGCTAAAAATGACTTGATAAGGCATTTAGGAGATCTTTTCAACAGAATCTGAAAAAAAAATGAAAGAAAAAGTCAACCAAATGGACTCTGTATCCATACAGCACTCAGAAAAATACAGTAAAATATTACTAAAGTCTTCATGTATTAAATTTTCAACAATCTCAGGAGACACTGTATTTTTTAAGATGCACATGAACAGTTTTCTTCAACATAGTGCATTAAAAATGCCAGTTAAAGATCATTCCTGAATCATCTACAATTCACTTTGGCTTAAAAAAAAAAAAAGCCAAAACCAAAACAAACAAACAAACAAACCAACTCCAAACTCTACATACACAAGTAATAAAAAAACTACCACTGGAATAACTAAAAAGCAGGGAAACAGTAAAATCCTACAGACTAGTTAAATTCAAGTCTGATGAAAAACCAGACAAATGACTCAAGCTTATTAAGTGCCTAAGAGGGACAATCTGTAGTGAGCACACAGTAGAAAAAACACCAACTGAAATCCTTATACTAATCCTGCTATCTCTGATCATATCTTCCCGTAAATAAAACATTATATATAACATTGATAATATCAACTGATCTGATTTATATTTCTATTGACATTTTAAAATAATTCAATTCTAATGGGAATATGCAGGCTGAGGAAAGCAATATCAAAGTGAGGATGTAACTGACCATCCAAAAAAAGGTAAGGGATAGAACAATTAAAATGAAGAAAATCAGTAAGATACATAGTTCTAGAAGAACAGCTAAGAACAATAGATTAATTAATTTCATTTTAATTAAAGGAAAGAATTTTAAGCAGAAAAACATCCTTATTTGTGAGACAGTACTCTGAAGTCTTAACCTATTGTCAAGAGCTATAAATCTCTATAGACACTATAGAGATTTAAATCTTATTAAGGATTTAGACTTAGCACACCTACCTACCCCAAACAAATAGCAATTTACATAAAACATAAGGGATAAAAGACAAATGCAAAAACCAGGGAAGTACTAGGCAACATCTTGGTAACTCTGACCACATCATGTCATCTCCTGAACAATCAAGCTCTGTAGGGATCCTGATACGACAGCTAATTAAGGTATAAAAGATTTAAAAGTCTATGAACAACAACAAACAGAAGAGTACAGAAAGGAATCCAGACTTATACAGGAAACTGTACGAAATAATTATTGAACTAGTCTGCGTATAGCTCAACAGATCTGTGCAGAGCTACTAAACACTAAGTATTTATGCCAGTAACTACTTTCAAGCTACTTCAGCGCACCGAATTCAAATACTAGTATCTTACTTTCTGAGGTAGTAGATTGCAAGTTTCAGCTTTAGAAAAAACCCTTTAAGTTCAGGTTTGTTTTTTGTTAAAAAAAAAAAAAAGTCTGTCAGATACACTTGTTATTTCTAGCACAGCTGTGCTGTAATTGCAAGTGACAATAGAAAAAGTAACTTTATCTGTTCAATGTAAAAATATTTATTAAATAGAAACTTCAGCAGCATAAACAACTCCCTACAAGAACTTCTTATTTTGAGTCCTGCTTGGTAAATGTAGATTGAGAAATGTGTATGACAGATTCTTTCCCAAAAAGTACACTTGCCATCTGAAAGTTTATTCTTTCTCTGTTCTTCTTGTCCTCTGAAGCACAATTCACAAGCCACTGAACATTTCTGCACTAGTATAAGACTAATAGTTTTTGGAGAATGCTATTTTATTGAAATTTAACTTTAAATCAAGATATGCTAAAACCTCCTTGTATAATGTCTTCAGGTATTGAAGGAACACTGAAAATGCATATGGCTTCGAAATCAAAACAGTGTTTTTAAAACTATCCTATAAAATATGCAGTATTTGTCTTTTAGGAATTGGTGCTCCTAAACTAATATTTTACCAATGATCTTCTGGAACGTAGAATAATGTAGAAAAGTAGTCTTAAAGCAGTGAGCGTTTGGGAAATCTAGCAAATTGAGCATTACTAAACAAAGGCTGTGAAAACTCTGTTCCATCATGATGAAACATTCAAGATTATTTTAATATATTTTTCAAGTCCAATTCAGGAGAAAGTCCTGCTAATAGGAACAAACTAATGTCATTAGCAGTTGTAGGGTTTCCTACATTAATGAAACAACTGGTAAGAAGATTGGAGAGTGTATTACCTGTAAGAAAGAAGAACTCCTCAGGTGGGGATCACAGTCATACTATTTCTACAGCTGCCTAATTTTTCCATGCTTTTGGATTTAGCAATTTGCTCTAAGGAAAGTGTATACATCACCAAACCATCATAGAGGAGCATGGCCAGCAGGTCGAGGGAGGTGATTCTGCCCCTCTACTCTGCTCCCACATGGAGTACCGCGTCCAGTTCTGGAGCCCCCAACATAAAAAGGATGTGGACCAGTTGGAGAGGGTCCGGAGGATGGCCACAAAGATAATAAGAGGGCTGGAGCATCTATCCTATGAGGACAGGCTGAGAGAGTTAGGGCTGTTCAGCTTGAAGAAGAGGAGGCTCCAGGGAGACCTGAAAGCAGTCTTCCAGTACCTCAAGGGGGCCTACAGGAATGATGGGGAGAGACTCTTCAGTAGGGCCTGTTGTGACAAGACTAGGGGTAATGGTTTCAAAACAGAGGGAGATAGATTTAGATTAGATATTAGGAAAAAAATTTTTACAGTGACGGTGGTGGGACACTGGAGCAGGTTGCCCAGAAAGGTGGTGGATGCCCCATCCCGGGAAATATCCAAGGCCAGGCTGGATGAGGCTCTGAGCAACCTGATGTAGTTGGAGACGTCCCACCTTCTTGCAGGGGGGTTGGACTAGATGACCTTTAAAGGTCCCTTCCAACCCTGATCATTCTATGATTCTATGATTCTATATATCAGGATAACTATGGATGGTGGATTTATTAATACTTCCATTAAAATTTAATTAACCTCTGATTATTGGTTAGAATCAGGTCAGAATTAGATTAGAATTGGATCAGTAGTTTTCTTGACAAGTAATGCATCTGTATTGCCCAACTTCTTTTTCAAATTGTTTCATATCTCAAAATTGAAGCAATACAGAGTGTGTCCTAACACCTGTTTATTGTTTTTTGGTTTTTTTTTTATTTCTGGACAACAGTGAAAATTATGAAGATCATTAAGACA
The DNA here is from genome assembly GCF_036417535.1 of Chlamydotis macqueenii. NCBI lineage: Eukaryota > Metazoa > Chordata > Aves > Otidiformes > Otididae > Chlamydotis > Chlamydotis macqueenii. Next base: position 52,174,728 of record NC_141557.1, read on the forward strand.
GAGTGGGTAAGAGGTAGAGAAGAGGGCATGTTTTTCAACAGATAAATTCTAACTATGTAATTATACAGTCACTCCTCTAGTAATGCTTGTTTGTTGTAATACAAAGACATCCTGTCTGGAATCATGAAAGTTCACACACATCATGGGTTTTTGTAGAAGCCATTCCTGAATCCTGAATTTTTGAAACTTTTTTTCATCTTAAGTTTTTTGTTAACTTGACTTCTTACAACCATTGATCCTTTTCTGGGAACTGATGAAAGAAACTCTTGTATGCACCACATGAATGGAGTGGTTTGGCTTCTTTGTTGCCAGCTTCAGAGGTCTGTTGTTTTGCTTTTTAGCACTGAAATCATCTAACACTTCATCTGTCTTTTCCTCCAGAACCTTTCACCAGTTAGTAAGGAAAACTGAGGAGCTCTTTGGGTTTTGCACATGCTGTCAAAGCTGTCTGCAGACACGCAAACACATCAGGAGTCATACATCTTGCTGAAGAGTGCTATACATCCCAACAGTAGGTCTGCCATAAATTAGGTCTCTAACTTCAATGAGGTTCAGCAAGATAATTTTTGATACAGAGAGGAGGAATCAGACCATGTCTGGAGAAAAAAGTAGAGAAAACATATGCTAAAAAAAGCTTCTTCAGGCATCTCATTGCATCTCAGTCCATATTTTATGTTCATATCAATGATACACTTGGAGAGGAACTTTTCTTCTCTTACTACAAGATCCTTTATTAGACTACCAATATAAGATGCTATGAAAGCCTTACAAATGAGTTTGTGTTTCCAAAAGCTGTGAACTACGGAACCATACCTACTCAAATATTTTAGCTCTGAAAAAAAACCAAAACTTGACAAAAAGCTTATTTCCATTTAAATTCTCACAGTACTTTAGACCTACTCACCACTACCTTTAAACTCAGCTCTGTTGCTTCAAGCTGTGGAATTTCTATTCTCACAAAACGCACAGGTGAAGACAATGAGGATAGTGGCAAACTGGACTTGCATGTTTACTTGGTTAGCCAATTTTCAAGCTTATGACAGAATTACTGGTTCTACGCTTGAGAGAGTAGCTTGGGCAAAGATCATGAACTCTTCTATTGTTTGTACAGCTTTGTCTTATGACCAAATGTCTGTTTTACTTTTGAGGTATCAAAACCATATTTCGGCTATATCAAACTCTTGCTTCATTGAAAAAGCCAAGAGAAGATGGTAGAAGTAAATTACACGATCTTTATATTCCTTTAATTTAACTGGCCTGTCCCAATGTAAAGTGACTCTGTCACTACCTGTGCAGATATGACAGAATACTGGTATACCACTCATAATCTAGGAATTAAGACAAAGTATCTTAGCATTAACTAAAAGGAAAAACTTCCATCTGAAAAAATGGCTACTCTGAAAATCATCGTAAAAAAAGCCAGTAGTTTTTTTTTCTGGGATCTTTCAACAACATGAAAGATTCTCATGACATCTTCTCACACCACCTAGCAATATCTTTGTAAATTCCAATACAAAGTTTATACTACATCACAGTGTGTGAACAATAGCTATAGGTTATCTAATAATGACCAAAAAATGCTACATTATGATTGCAATTCAGAACCAAGAACAACCATCAACAACTTCAGAACTAAAATCAGTAATACCACAACTGGTTCACCCCTCCACACACAAGAACAAAGATTGCACGTTTGGGTGATTAGATCTTGATACACTCTCTTAGAAACATTTCTGACCGTCAGATCTAAGGGAAATTATTAATTTTGCTGCACATCATTAAGACATATGTTTAATATAAACAAAGAGCTTCACAAAATTTTTGTGAATATCTCTATCCTATTTTCTCAGAAAATGTCATGTTTTTTTTAAAATCAGATACCAACATATTATTATAGTATTTATGATACTTCTATTCTAGCTTTGAAGTGATCTGAGACAATCAGAAGATAAAACTAACAGTAAATATGCAACTTTTCAGTCTACAAACCGTGTCCTATTATGTAATATAAAGGTCATACACCAGTAATGATGAAACTTATTAAGTTTTTTCAGTATATAAGTAATTCCAGTAGAATTTTAAAATCAATCATAAATCACATTATATTTCTACACTAGAACAATACTTCTCAATACATAGCAAGAGTCTGCAGATCTTTCAATTAGGATACAATAACAAGGGAATTCTCCAATCAGCTTCTTTAAAAGAAACAACCCAAAAGAAAGAGTTACTGATTATGTATATTGAGTGTGAAGACCCTTTGGTGAACAACATTGCTGTAATCACTGTAATGCATCACTCTTGTCATTAAGCAGTTTACCTAACAACTGATCTGAACTCCTGGTACGCACCACATATTCAGTAATTACTACTTAACTAAAATATTTTAGCTTCTCTTTGTACCTGAACTAGACAGATTACACAGCCCTAACAAAGAGAAAGTTTAGAGGTCCCCATTCAATATTACATAGAGAAAGAGGTCTGTTAACAGAAGCTTATTTAATCTATCAAACAAAAGGGTATGTCTCTTAGGATAAATGCTTTGCAGGATATCCAAGTTGGTTTTAAAGAAGGTAATATATGCTGAAGGCAAACTAATCACAGCAGAACACAGTTCTGCCTCGACTAATTTACACCGAGAAATAAGATCCCTGTGTAGGCTTCTGCTCACAACAGAGAGAACCCACTGAAGATTAACTTCAGTATCTCTAATACTGGCAGAATAAATAAGGTGATAGCTCAAGTTAAATAGAAAATTAATTCTCAAAACTTTAAAAAAAAAAAACCACATCTAACCAACAGATATGTCAGATTCTCTATTAGCATAAGGTTTATACCAAAGCTGAATGTTTGTTCTGAGCTTGATACAAGTTCCAGATAATACAATTAAACAAGACAAGAATACAGTGATTCTTTTTGTCCTTAGAACTTTCATAATTCATAACGCACATCAAAACCTGTTTCTGCATAATCTTGTTTAAACTAACCTTATGCCATCTGGAAGAAAAATAGAAGGCTTTTTTTTCTTGAAAAACAGTACTGTTACCAACCATTTGAAGTGAGTCTTTTAAAAAATAAGTCTTATGTCCCCCTCCTACTAGCCACCACAAAAACTGCAAATGACAAAAAAAAAAAAAAAAAAAGAAAATACAATTTGGCACAGCTTCTTCTGCTAGTCCTTTGAAGTGAGAAGCATCAGATAAAGAGATATTATAGAATTTCATTAACATACAAAAGGTTTAAACAGATCATACTAATTCTGTCTTTCTCAGATCAACAAAACATTGGCACTTTTCTATTCTATCCACAGAATTCACTGTGAAGAATCACATGAATTTAGCTACAGATGAAGATCACTAGCTAGTGGTGTAACTTGCCTCCCACTTGCTATGTTTGCCAGAGCCCACTGTCTTCTCAGTAAATAAAATTACCTGCAGGAAGAGAATGATTCACAGGCATTTTAAGGAACTGTGATAGTGCTTAAAGTAGTGAGACTACTTGCTCTTCAAACTCCCTCTCTCCCCCAAATTACTTACCACAAACATTTGATCTTTCATTCCTAGACATTATAAAACTGACAAGCAATCAATCAGTTTGAAGGGATCACAAACAAAAGTAAAGTAGTAATACATAAATCAAAGTAGTAGGTTATACATCAATGTGCAGTAACTTAGTGGCTTTACAACCACGTCCTTCTCTCCTCTTGAAAGTAGGCTAGCAGGCAGAGCACAGACCAAAAGAGTTTAACTTCCATACCAAAACATAAAATCAGAGAAGGCTGGTACTTGAGCCATGCTCTTTCTTCTCTTATTCTCCAGCTGGGTCACGTATACATGCCTGAGCAAAGGACAATGACAGGATCCAGGCATCACTACTCGCATTTTTAACCTCTCTCCCTTATACTGGATCTTCCCTGTTCAGGAAGGAGTGGAAATCTCATTCCTTCATCTTCATCTTTCCTTCAGTTGACAATCTTATGTTGCCCTGAACCAAAACTAAACTTGAGATTGAAGTTGACCTTTTTAACTGAAAAATGATGGGTTTTACCAGTAAAAGCTTAAAACCTTCTCCTTTTATTTTGTCAATTAAAGGTTTAAAACTGATTAGCTTTTTTTTCCCCACTTTTACTGGATTTAGATGCTTGACTGTACCAGAATCATAGAATCATAGAATCATAGAATGGTTAGGGTTGGAAGGGACCTTCAAAGGTCATCTAGTCCAACCCCCCTGCAAGCAGCAGGGACATCCCCGACTACATCAGGTTGCTCAGAGCCTCATCCAGCCTGGCCTTGAACGTTTCCAGAGATGGGGTCTCCACCACCTTTCTGGGCAACCTGTTCCAGTGTTCTATAACTCGCATCGTAAAAATTTTTTTCCTAATTTCTAATATAAATCTACCCCCCTCTATTTTAAAACAATTACCTCTCGTCCTAAACCATTACCTCTCGTCCTCCAGAAGAGTCTTTCTGGATAGTTCTGTTGCATGGCCTTGATTCAAATACAAGAAAGACTTGTTTATTAGTTTTGATTTTTGAAAAAAAAGATAGTGTAACTTAATGTAAAGTATTTCTCCCCGCTGTAAAAAAAGGCAACAAATTTCATGTGCTTCTCCCTTTAAAACTACTTATTTTCAGCTGTATTATCCATCTTGTTTCTAGAAAGAAGAGAGGGGAAAAAAATGTTTCTGCTATAAACTTGTGTGTTCACAGAAATAAAGAACACAACTATATGGAAAACTGATTCAAAGTTACCAGTCATCACTGCCCACTGCCTTGTGATGGTTTTGGATTTTTTGGTTGGTTTGTTGGGTTTTTTTTTTTGTTTTATTTTGTTTAAGAAATTTTTAAAGTATTTACAAAATACCGAAATATAATTTGGACTGGCCTATGGCAAACAATAAAGTACAAAATATTTGAGTCTATTTTAAGATATTTCAATCCATTACACAGTTGGAGTTTTGCATTTAAAACACGGTTAAAATGACAAGTAGAGTACAGAAAATATAAGACATGCAAAAAAAAAATTCAGATGTATTTTACTGTGATTAAGACATAGGTTGGATTATATTCTATCTACTTACAAGAATTAGTGAAAAGTGATAATTTACATTCAATTCTAAGAATTAGGGCTCATAAAAATTACTTTTATCAAAGAAGCTCAAAGCTTCAAAAGTACTAAACATTAATGAAAAAAATCAAGAAAAAGTTGGCTACTGTGAGTCTTGATAGAATGAGGCCTCCTGGAGTTACAGAAATAACCTTACCTTTAATCTTGAGAACTTTCACTAAATAAAATATTCTTTCCACAAAAGGGTATTTTCTACGTCGCTCAAGAACTCTACAGTGAAACTCATGCTATCATGCATTAAACCTAGTACGCTATCTAGTTTTTCCCAAGTGACTGATCTTTACTTTTTCTGGTGATTTACATTCAGATCATCTTCTCACAGAAAGCACCAACACTTTTGATAGTAACTCCTAGGACTTTTACTAGACACTTCATTATTTACTTCTGACACCATCTCTTTTCAGCATTGCCTTAAAGTCTATTTTTCTACTTTATCTAATCAACACTGTAAAGTAGTAAATTTATAGTCACTAAGTTAATTACAGTAGATCATAGAGTCACTTTAAAATACACATTTCACCCTGAGGCATTTTCTTCTTCCAAATTACAACGTCAATAAGAAATTAAGATTGAATACAGACATTTACCTGGTTGGTATAATTCCAAACATAAAAGGAGATTAAAACATACCTCCTCAATGACAGTTTATAGCTGTTACTATTAACTATAGTATCACAAATGTGACTATAATGAGGGATCATTCTGAGCAATGAAGCACCTGTATGTCATTATTTGGTAACATCATGACAAGTATGAAAATATTTATTCTTTAGTAAAGTTACTATTGATGACTATACTGCTGAGGGCTCTCCATCAGTCCTAAAGGTAGAATGCTAGTACTGACAGACATTTTTTCCCTTTGTAATATCTTAAACAAAGACAGCATTAATAGCTTAATGATCAGACACAGAAGCCATCAGTCAATCTAGACACCATGCAACCATTATATCAAAACTATCCTGTGTAGCATGAACCCTTTGAACCCTTTAAATAAGCCTAGACAAATTCCCTCCTTTCCCAAAAGGATTTCCTACTGTAAACATATGCTTTATCACAAACTCAACATTTTTCAAGTATCTTTTTCCATCCAAATAACTCAGCTTAAAAGTATAATCACTGAGAAACATCCCTTAGAGTATTCCTTGCTTCTTCCAGTTTTCAGACTTTGTAGTACTTCAAATTGTTGTCACTCTCTGTCATAAGCTAATAACGAATATGATAGTCTTGCAGAACAGTCACCAACTCTCCTGAAAAAAGTGAATTGCATAATAAAATCTCTGATTCATTATTAATATTATTAAAGTGATCATGGATTCTTTTGTCTCCGAAAGCACTCTAAAATAGTTTTCTACCATATATTTCAACAGAAAGAAAAACATAGGACTCAAAACCAGTATACATTTTAAAGTATAGTTTGTATGGAGTTCTAACACTATGCTCTGAAATACTGACAATATATACTTCTATATTTTCAAGATAGGTCTAATTTTAGTCCCATAGTAACAAAGTACATTGGGCCAAAACTGCACCTAACTTCCATGCCACTAAGATTAACTTTTGTTCAGTTTTGATATCACTTTCTTAATGGTTTCATTAGCAGAAGAATTAGCTCATTTATCCCACTGGTCAAAAACAGAGTCCTGAGA